>NW_026640104.1:0-1267500 GCF_028554395.1 Pezoporus wallicus
CGGGCAATGGCGGTGGGCTGTGGCGTCGTTGGGTTTGGGCAGGTTGGTTTTATGTTATGAGGTTCAACAAGGCAAAGTGCCGCGTTCTGCATTTGCGCCACAGCAACTCCATGCAACGCTACAGGCTTGGGTGATCTGCCCATGGAAAAGGACCTTGGGGTTCTGATTGACGGAGCTGAACATGAGCAGCTTGTGCCCAGGCCGCCAAGAGGCCACGAGCATCCTGGACTGTATCAGCACCAGTGCGGCAGCAGGGCCAGGGCAGTGATGATGCCCCTGCACTGGGCACTGGTGAGGCTGCACCTTGAATCCTGTGTTCACTTCTGGGCCCCTCACTACAAGAGAGACACTGAGGTGCTGGAGCGGGGCCAGAGAAGGGCAACGGAGCTGGTGCAGGGTCTGGAGCACAACTGTGATGGGGAATGGGTGGGGGACCTGGGCAGTTTAGTCTGGAGAAGAGAAGGCTCAGGGGTTGATATAAGGAAAGCAAGTGCCTGGAAAACATAGGGTTAAAATAATTTGAACTTTACTTAGGTCTAAGATAGAGACCAATGTTTGTGGTGTAAGCCTGTGGTGTGATAATGGAATTTAGTAGTCTTACAAGTGAATTATTTCTTTCCATCCTTCTAATGAGTCAGTTATTTCTTACCATCCTTCTAATTATGAGATAGTTTGGAGACAGTGAGTCCTGAACATCTGCTACCTTTGGATACTCCTTGTCTGCCCATCCTGTGCTTGTTGAAATAAATTTTGTACGAAGGTCACACTGTACTAAATCTTTGCCAGCTATCAGAAACTTACAGATATGGCTGGTTTCAGCTGGTTTTGTGATTACTGGGGCATCCAACTGTGGAAAAGTGCACCATGAGGAAGACTGCTTACTTCATCTTGAAGACCCCTGCCCACTACCATCAGAGGGCAGTGCACAAGCGCCAAAAGGGAGGAGACTTATGATAATAAGTACCTAAACTAATTATAATATCCCCGACAGTCTGTCGGGAACCTAATGAATATGTGTGTTTGTGTGTAATAAATATCTGCTTGCTTAACCACTCGGTGTGCAAGTTAGGAGGAGCGACCCCTCTTGCACCCAGTGCCGTAATAAACATACCTGCTTTATAACTCTCTCTGAGTTGTAGAGTCTGATTCCGTGCTTCAGGGGCACCTTGTCACTCTCTACAACTGCCTGACAGGAGGATGGAGCCAGGAGAGGACTGGGCTTTCCCAAGGAACAAGGGATGGGACAAGAGGTAATGGCCTCAAGCTGCACCAGGGGAGGTTTAGATGGAGATGAGGAACAATTCCTTCCCCAGAGGGTGCTCAGGCATTGGAACAGGCTGCCCAGGGCAGGGCTGGAGTCACCATCCCTGTAAGCGTTCACACACCGTGTAGACAAGGCCCTCAGTGCCATGGGTTAGTGGTGGCCTTGGCAGTGCTTGGGGAGCAGTTGGACTTGATGAGTTTAAAGGCCTTTTCCAACCTGGTTGATTCTATGATTCCACAGTTGTAAAAAAACATGTTACAAAGCACTATACATAAAAAATATCTGCTACCTCCACTGTAGGGACTATGTCTGTAATAGGAGTGACCTCTCTTCATATATTACCACTGAGATTGTGAAGTGTCATTGGAGTGATTGTGCAGAACTAATTAATATTTTAAACAGAACTCTATTTCTCCTCCACTTTAAGACAACATTCAGTGCTTCTACCGACTCGTTTCCCCATTTCTGCACCAGGCGGGGAAGAGCAGCGCTGCCATCGGTGTTCTGGATCCTGCTGGAGCACCCGAATCACTAGTGATGCCGTCAGGGAAGCTCTGACGTCACGGCGAATGCCTGACGTCACGGCGATGGCATGCACCCCTTCTGTGAGCTCGGCAACCAGTGGCAACTGAGAACCGCAGGGTCGGGGCCGGGAAGGGGCAGAGCAGCGACAGCAGCAGCCGGAGCCATGCACAGGGACCGGCGGGTCCATCCCAACGCGCAGCACACCGGCAACTGGGTGAGAGGGCCGAGGCGGGGCGCTCCTGCGCCCTCCCTGTTATCCCTGAGCTCTGCGCTAGGGGTGATCGTGGCTTTCAGCCGGGAACGGGGTTCACCCTTCCTAATGATGATGAGGAAAAGGTGTCCCCTGCATTCAGAGGGAGTAAAGCCACCTCTGGCAGTGTGTTTTTTCCACTCTTCCAACAGTGCTGGAGGTCTCTTATACTTAGCCCAGGATGATTATCTTCTGGAAAATGCCAGGTGAGGGAGCTGGAAGGGTTTAGTCTGGAGAAGAGAAGGCTCAGGGGGTACCTTATAGCTCTCTACACCTACCTGAAAGGGAGCTGTAGTGAGGTGGGAGTCAGTCTTCCAGGTAACAAGTGATAGGACAAGAGGTAACAGCCTCAAGCTGTACCAGGGGAGGTTTAGACTGGATATTGGGAACAATTCTTTCCCCAAAGGGTGCTCAGGCATTGGCACAGGCTGACCAGGGCAGTGCTGGAGTCACCATCCCTGAAAGTGTTCCTGTGTAGACAAGGCCCTCAGTGGTGGCCTTGGCAGTGCTGGGGAACGGTTGAACTGGATAAGCTTAAAGGTCATTTCCAACCTGGTTGATTCTATGATTCAATGTTTGCCTCAGTTGTTGCTCTCAGAAGTGCCACAGTCCCTGTCAGGTCGCTGGGCTGGAACATCTCAGCATTGCAGGGCACTGTGACCCACGCCTGGCACAGTCCATTCTTCTGTCTCTGAACCCATGGGCCTAATGTTTGGCTGATCTGTTCCTCCCCAGTTCGGTGTTTTCAAACCTACAACAGCGTCAGCAGCATAGGCAAAAGGAAGTGTTATGGCATAGATGGATTATCACTGTATAAACAGTTTTCAGAAGGTTCTTGGAGGAACACTATTCTTGTCTGGTGACGTTGTAATGTCCTCATTGCATCGGTCGTGCTGTGTGCTTGGAAGCCCCAGATTTTTTCCAGACACCACTAGGTGCTGCTGCAAGCCAAAGAATAAAAAATAAGTGGGAATAAGCAATTTTGGCAGCATTTCTGATCAGATCTAATTGGGGTTTTGTTGTTGTTTGGGGGTTTTGTTCTAAATGGGTCACAATTGTTGTTATTTTCTAGTTTGCTTATATTGGAGTAGACCAGAATCAAGCCGAGCCAACTACAAGTTCTGCACAAAACCAGGTCCAGAACAAAGCAGCTCCGTACATTGAAGAGAAACTGCCGCTAGCATTCAAAGCTCAGGAGCAGGTGAGTTACTGTGGCAATACAACTTAAAGAGCTCCTTTTGCAGGACAGCACTTGCTAAGTAAAGTGTGGTAGTTAGTAAAGTAGTTGTAGCAGAGTGGCAGACTTTGTGCCTCAGGGAGTAAAATGATGGCTGCTTGTGCTAAGGCGGAAACATATCTCATCGTTAGTTCTAATTTGGGGTACTCAAGGCCTGCTGTAGTTCTTGGT
The DNA here is from genome assembly GCF_028554395.1 of Pezoporus wallicus. Classification (NCBI taxonomy): domain Eukaryota; kingdom Metazoa; phylum Chordata; class Aves; order Psittaciformes; family Psittacidae; genus Pezoporus; species Pezoporus wallicus. Next base: position 3,448 of record NW_026640104.1, read on the forward strand.
TGCCAGCATCAGTTACTTTACTCTTTTAGTAGCTACTCTACCTACTTGAGACATATCTATGTGTCAGAATATATCACAGAATCAGTCATGAGCTATCTCAGCCCAAAGCCTGTGTGTAAAGCCATATAAGACAGTTTAAGTGAAATTTGATGATCTGTTTTGAATTGAATGTTAGCAATTCCGTATAGTCAGGCAAAGGATTACTTTTTTGATCATTAAAAATGCTTAAAAATGAGGAGATATGGGACAGTTTTGGAAACAAAATACAGTATTTTAAAACCTTGAGGATTTAAAGTGTTACAGTTTCATAATCACATTTTTATGTCCTTATTTTATCATCACACTGAGCTCTGCTTTACCCACCCACCTTATGCACAGAACATTTTCTATTTCCATTTTCTATGAGCATAGCAATTATATTGAATTCATTTCACAGATTTTGCTGTACCAAAAAGCAGGAAGGACTATTTAAAAAGGAAGCTGGGGGCTAGTGAGAAGGAGAAGATTATATTGTACCATGAGTGTACGTTATGTTGATATTACGTATACCTTTCTGTGAAGCATCTGGCCTTAGCGACTCAGAAAGGAGAACCTGGTCACCTGGACCTTTTATCAGCACTAGTAGGACTGTTCATCTGGTTTATATCTTGCATTTACTGGCATGTCACTGTTAAAAGGAATTAGTGGAATTTCTCTCTCTCATAAATCAAGAACTCTGATGAGTTCAGCAATGAGAGTACAAAGATTTGAGCCTTTAAAGGCTAAAATGTGATGTCCCAGGAGCAACCTGTGGAAGTTTGTTTCTGTCACAGTTTTAAGAAGCGCTGATAGAGTGTTGGAAGCTGCATGTGCAGCTGGATGTCTGTGATCTCTTAGTATGAGGGGGTTTGCTGCCTGTGGGATTAGTTTCCTCAGAAACACAGCACTGTATAAGCTTGTATTACCTCCTTTTTCATACTTCCTTTTGTAAACCATTAGTTAATCTGGGGAATCCTTCCAAGAGATGATATTCAGTATTTACCACCTTTGTTTTCAGTTTTCCTGCAGCATATAGGCAGTGGCAATAAACACTATTCCTAAAATGATGATTGGTAATTGGAGTCAGATATTTTAGTGAGTGCCACATTTTAGGGACTTAGAAGGCGCTTATTTTTAAACACATGTATGAGAATGTGTCTGTTGAATTTACTTAACCATAGAACTACAGTCTGGGTGAATCTGGATGAGAAAACAAGTGAACGTGTGGCACATACCTAAAAAAAGGCAGAAAATCTGTCTAAGACAGCAAATGCCCTCAGATATAATTTTGCAGCTGACTCCATGCAGGCAGATTTAGTATTTTGTAATGCTGGATCAGGCCTCCTGTAGCATTTAGCTTCAGAACTGATTCAGGTTCACTTTTGAAACATATTTTGTTAAATTGCACATTGCACATTGAAACTTGCTCCTCTTTTTGGAGGTGAAAATCATAGTTGGGAGAGGGAAAATGTACTCCACAATGGAAAAAGTAAAAATTGCTAGAGCATTTGCAGTTAAAAACCGTAAAGCTCCCAATATGAAGCAACAGAATAGTGCTTGGGGGAGAACAGAGGCAATTTACTAGTCCAGAAGAGATTTCAGTGTTTCAGTTTTTAGCTATTTTAATAATATTGCAATGATATGTAGTCCCAGACTGGTTTGGGTTGGAAGGGAGCTTAATGCTCATCCAGTTCCAACCCCTGCCATGGGCAGGGACACCTTTCACTAGAGCAGGTTGCTCCAAGCCCCTGTGTCCAACCTGGCCTTGAACACTGCCAAGGATGGGGCAGCCACAGCTTCTCTGGGCACCCTGTGCCAGGGCCTCAGCACCCTCACAGGGAGGAACTTCTCCCTTATATCCAATCTAAATCTACCCTCTGTCAGTTCATTCAAACCCAGTTAAATTACTTTTTAAAGGGTTCTTTTGCAGTTGTCCTTATTTTCTTCTAAAACAGTAGGTTCATTTTGGGAACTGGCTTAACATGTTAAAGAATGAGATTATAAATGAGTTATGCAATTAATACCTCCTCCACTTCCCCTGCAACAAGCAGGGTACATGATGTTCAGTACATAAATCATAGACTAATTCAGTTTCAAGGTCCCTTTTGTAGTTCATTTTAATTAGCTTTAGCCTTACTGGTGAATCAAACAGGACGTGCAGTATTTTGCTGCTTGCAGACAGAAGGTCTTTCTTATTTGGGAAGTCACACTTTTATATTAATTGTGTATATATTCAAGTCAAGGGAATGCAAATCCTTCAGATGATCCTGTAAATAAAATAAAATACAGAGGGTCCACATTACCCCTACAGAATTGTGTGCAGTTAAAAATGTAATATGTGAATATAGACCTCAGAGGAGCCTTCCAATCTCTGAAGAGGGGCCTACAGGGATGCTGGAGAGGGACTATTCATCAGGGACTGTAGTGATAGAACAAAGTGTGATGGGTTCAAACTGAAACAGGGGAAGTTCAGGTTAGATACAAGGAAGAAGTTCTTCCCTGTGAGGGTGCTGAGGCGCTGGCACAGGGTGCCCAGAGAAGCTGTGGCTGCCCCATCCCTGGCAGTGTTCAAGGCCAGGTTGGACACAGGGGCTTGGAGCAAGCTGCTCTAGTGGAAGGTGTCCCTGCCCATGGCAGGGAGTTGCAACTGGATGAGCTTTAAGCTCCCTTCCAAGACAAACCATTCTATGATTCTATGATTTCTGTGTTAGAATATAGGCAGCAGTAATTTTGGCATCTGGCAGAATATAAGAAGTATCACAGTATCACAGTATCACAGTATGTTAGAGATTGGAAGGGACCTCGAAAGATCATCTAGTCCAATCCCCCTGCCGGAGCAGGAACACCTAGATAATGTTACACAGGAATGCGTCCAGGCGGGTTTTGAATGTCTCCAGGGAAGGAGACTCCACAACCTCCCTGGGCAGCCTGTTCCAGTGTTCCGTCACCCTCACTGAGAAGAAGTTTCTTCTCAAGTTTAAGTGGAACCTCTTGTGTTCCAGTTTGTACCCATTACCCCTTGTCCTATCATTGTTTGCCACTGAGTAGAGCCTGGCTCCGTCCTCGTGACACTCCCCCTTTATATATTTATAGACACTGATAAGGTCACCCCTCAGTCTCCTCTTCTCCAAACTATAGAGACCCAGCTCCCTCAGTCTTTCCTCATAAGGGAGATGCTCCACTCCCTTAATCATCTTCGTTGCCCTGCGCTGGACTCTCTCCAGCAGCTCCCTGTCCTTCTTGAACTGAGGGGCCCAGAACTGGACACAATACTCCAGATGCGGTCTCACCAGGGCAGAGTAGAGGGGAAGGAGGACCTCTCTCGACCTACTAACCACCGCCCTTCTAATACACCCCAGGATGCCATTGGCCTTCTTAGCCACAAGGGCACAGTGTTGGCTCATGGTCATCCTGTTGTCCACTAGGACCCCCAGGTCCCTCTCCCCTACACTGCTCTCTAACAGGTCGTTCCCCAACCTATACTGGAACCTGGGGTTGTTCCTGCCCAGATGCAGGACTCTACACTTTCCCTTGTTATATTTCCCTTGTAAGACGCAAGTATACTCCAAACCAGGTGTATGAAGGTTGATATTTATTTGCTGTTGTTTCTTCTTTTCAGACTGCATTGAAGAACAATTTCCCGTTTTCCTTTCATGACAACAAGCACTGTTTGCGGAATGTAGGAGAGTATTTTGATTTTGTAAGTACCAGCACTGAGCAAAATCCAGCAAGTTCAGATCTCTCAGCCTGCCAGAGATGAAACACAGGGTTTTTTTCTCCCCCCCTGCACAAACTGTAGGTTTGCTAGAAGAGAAAAATGTAAACAGCAAAGAAAACCCCATGTTTCATTAGGATTGGGATGGGACTCCTCTGGGACTGGCAGAGATGGTCTTTGAGGGTGGCAGAACTCAAGGAGAACAACCCCCCTGCCATGATCTGGGTATTTGATAGGCATTTCCTAGGGGTCCTAGCAAATGTTTTTCTTGTCTTAATATGGTTTTCTAGCTGGCGATGCATCCTATTAGTCTGCTAAAAGGGATTGGCTTTGTGATGAACTTTTGTAGGGGGCTCAGTCCCGCTTATTTGGTTCAAGCTCTTTTTTGTCCTAAATTTAAGTGAATTCCGTAGGACACCCACGATGTATCTCCAAAATGTATTCTTTTCCAATCCCATCTCTATAAAATACCTGTTTAAATGTAAGTTGCAGAAGACACAACTTTGAATAGAATTTATATTGGTTTGGGCTTTTCTCTGTGTGTAACAAGTTCATGTTTTTCCACTTTTCTTAGATTGTTGACATATCACAGAATCATAGAATCAGAGTGGTTTGGGTTGGAAGGGAGCTTAAAGCTCATCCAGTTCCAATCCCCTGCCACAGGCAGAGACACCTCCCACTAGAGTAGATTGCTCCAAGCCCCTGTGTCCAACCTGGCCTTGAACACTGCCAGGGATGGGGCAGCCACAGCTTCACTGTGCCAGTGCCTCAGCACCCTCACAGGGACAACTTCTGCCCAAGAGCTCATCTCAATCTCCCCTCTGGCAGGTTAAAGCCATTCTCCTTTGTCCTGTCATTAACAAAAGCAATAGGGCAGTTCAGCAGATCACAAGTAGAGGAGGAAGCAGTGAATTGTGATAGTTCGTCTGACTCTGAGCTCTTTTAGACCTGCATTTTTGGTATTCATTATTCAGGGAGTGACCTCCATTTCTGTGCCCTTTGTGCAGTGTCTCATAGCTTTAGAGATACTGATCAACCATAATTCCAAATAAATTTCCTGCAAGCTATGGAGTGTGAAAATCAGTCTGTGTCTCTCCGTGTGTGGACACACAGGGGACAGCTTTGAAGATTCAGATTTCATGGTCTGTCTCAGTTTCTTTATTGCAGTCCAGACATAAAATTATTAACCTGTTTCTTTGGGTTACTCTGCAGATTAATTTAGCTGAGTAGAACTAAATAGCCTGGAGTAGATAGTGTGCTACAGAAATGCAAAGTTGAAGTGGTTTATTAGTACTAAGAGGTGGAAGGTCAACAGATTTCCCATTGAATATATATTCATCCAGGCGAGTCTGACAATCCTATTTTTAACTTGCTAAAGATGAACCCTGAGTTCTGGGAATCACTGTGGTAACAGCTTCCTTAACTTCCCACTGGGGTAGTGACTGTTGCAAGATGAATCTGTGAAACTGTGATTGTAAATCATATGTTTTACATTAATTTGTCTTCCTATTTTTTCCTTAGGGTTTGGGCCGCAGGAAGGTGGAACCAGAGAGACGGCAACAGAACTCCCAGAACTTCCTCCAATGGGCTCATAAGCCAGTCCCCAGCAAAGAAGATGGCTTAACCATTTATCAGACCTCATTTATGAAAGATAAAAGCTCTGAGAGCCCAATTTATAGGCGGTATCCAGAACAGCACACAGAAAAGCAGTGCACTGAGAAACCCATTCTTGAGAAGGAAAAAAGCCTGCAGCCAAACAAGTCATCTTAATTATCAACCCACCTTTGTAGCACCAATCTATCATCATCATCAGAGCCTTTACTTGAGATCTAAACTATTTCTTACTCAAATGGATGATGAAATAAACGTGCGTGAAGTGAATGTGTTGTGCATTTGAGAGTTCATTGAAATCAGCACTCGTGTTACTCTGAAGACATACATTACTATAAAAATTGTAATGAAGAGAAAAAGCATGATTGTGCATAGTTTCAGCCATACCTCTATTAGGAGAACAGAGGTAGTGATTGTACGTGGGTTATTTGATACTGGTTGACCCTGATCTTGATACAAAAGCTCATTCAACTTCCGAATCAGTGGTGGGGCTGTACCTCAAGCAGCTGACAGTATCTGTGTTGAAAGAAGTATATGATGGAACTGGAGCCTTGAGGATTTCCACACTAGGGAGTCAAAACTGTGTGTTCAGAAACCTTTTCTGAAAGGTGTCATGGCTGTGAGGGCAGGTTACCGCCCATGTGAGAAGCTAGATAAAAAAGCTGCACATTAGACTGCTGTGCAAAATAACTGTAATGTTTGGTTATAACACAGCAGTTGCATAAGCAAAGAAAGAAAGGATGTTGTAAACAGTGTATGTATTCCTGTGTATGACCCTTACAGGGAAGAACTGCCTAAGAGCTCATCTCAGTCTCCCCTCTGGCAGGTTAAAGCCATTCCCCTTGGCCTGTCCCTACAGGCCCTTGTCCAAAGCCCCTCTCCAGGTTTCCTGTAGCCCCTTTAGGCACTGGAGCTGCTCTAAGGCCTCCCTTTAAGGAGCCCTCTCTTGTCCAGGCTGCCCCAGCCCAGCTCTCTCAGCCTGGCTCCAGAGCAGAGCTGCTCCAGCCCTCGCAGCATCTCCGTGGCCTCCTCTGGCCTCGCTCCAACAGCTCCACGTCCCTCTTGTGCTGCTGCCCCAGAGCTGGATCAGGACTGCCAGGGAGGGTCTCCCCAGTGTACAGAGTGTACTCTCTGCACTGCTCTGGGGAGTATGTGAGCACTCACATGTGTGTGTCCATCATGGCACAAGGGGTAAACCAGCTCAAGCTGACAGTGGGAAGCTCCATGAAGGTTTGTGTTTGAGGTGGTCTGGCTCTGAAATGAACTTAGGATTTTACACTTACATGGCCCTAAGGAAGGGAATTCAGCACCAGTCCTGCAAGCACTCTGCTCCCAGAATTCTTACTGCTTTAGGATATGGAAGGCATTAGAGTCAGACCTCCAAATAACATGTTTTCCTTTTCTGGATCATTTCCATTAACATCAATGCAATAATAAACCAAAGCTTGTGTCTCAAAATATACTAGAAATAAACTTGTTGCTATGCAAAATGATGTTGACTAAAATAATTTAAGCATAAGTTTATGGGATAATTTCCTTTGTTTGCAAGATAAATGGAAAAATAAACCCTCAACCCTTAGAATTCCCTACATTGTAAGAAATGCCGTGGAAATGAGTTATGGTAAGAAATGATTTCTGCCTTTCAGTGAACAGATACATCTTTTTGTGTCAGCCTGCACTGGCTGACCTTTTGTGTGCCATCCAGCTAGATTACATTAGACAATATCCCCAAACATGCAGCTATTTTACTAGCACACACTGAAATAATAAACTTCTTTTATGAAGTTCCCCCTATGCAAGTTCTTGGGGGGGGTGGTGTGGTGTGTGTGCACAATCTGTAGAAATGCAAAACATTAATGAACAATGTAAAAACAGAGAAAAAGCCAAGGAATATAGTGCTGTTTAAAAGAATGAGTCTTTCTCAGCCTGACAACTCCAGAGTCAGAGTTTCCAGAGCTTTAGCCAACAACTTCATCTCCAAACTGATTCAAAACTCAAGTGTGTGCCAATCACATGGTAAGTGAAGTACCCCATGCTGTTTGCCATACTCAAGAGGGCAATCTTGGACCTCCATCAGAAGGAAGAAGCACATTCCTGCTCAGTTAGTAATGTTTATCTGTGGTTTAGCGTTACAACTGGATATGGGGAAAGAAATTGCTATAGTTTGGTATGTCTTAAAACACCAACAGAAAGGTTTCTTTACTTTTCCCTTCACTTTTCCCTTCACTTCCCCCCCCCCCCTTTATTTTTCCCTTCACATTTTGACTCAAACATGGATTTTTTTAAAGGAACTCTGGTTTAATACATGTTTACAACTACTTATAATAAACATTCCAGAGAATGAACTATAGAGATCATGAAACCTGTATTCAAACTGAAATCCACTGTGCTGGCTTGAACAGAACAGGTGATTCCCACAGATCTCAGGCTCTAGGTGTGGTTCCTGGGTAAATACCATGAGCTACAACATATTGGATTTTGAAATGAATACTAAACACCCCAGATCAATTCTGGAAAGTCAGAGCTTTGTGTACTTTGGATAGAAACCATCAGGTTTGTTTAATCTTGGGATAATAATGGCTCTGAAGAGAAGACCATACTGAGTGAAAGTAATATGCAATATGGAGGTTTTGCTTCCTTCGGGCTAGAAAGGAGTGGAGAAAGGCTGGTAACTCCCAAAAAGGTTTCCTACCCAGTGCTCTCTGCTGGTGGATATTAGGATGAGATGGGTGTAGGTGAGCTCGGCAGAGCGGGCATGCTATGGGTTAACTCAGCTGAGTACTGTTGTGGAGAAGTAGAGGTTATGCCCTACATGGGGCTGGTAAAGATGGACTTTTCGGTGCCTTCTTTTATTAAAACAGAAAAAAACAAACGAGTTTGTTGCAAAATTTCCTTGAACAGTGTCAACAACAACTTGAACGCAGCCAAAACCTCTGCTTTGAGGCTTCGTACCACAGTCTTGCTGAATGAGTAGGTAGTGTTGCTCTCTGGTTTTAAGCTCGAGCCAACATCAATTTCAGGACTGTCTGTACAACTTTGTTAAGTGTATTCCATGTTATTTTATAAGTGCTTCCAGTATGTTAGCTACATTCACAGAACTCAAGCAAAATTGCTTAAAACCAAAGGGCTGGGCAGATGGCTGCAAGTTCCTTTGGTTTAAAGAGTTGCTACTCGTCAGCTGAACCCTACAGCAAGCTAAGCCTGGTGATTGATGTGGCTGAGCTGAAGAGTTTTTCCATGCTCTGATTGAAGACAGCTTGCTTCATGAGTTGCATTACTTCAACTACGTGGGAACATGGCCTTCTGCTGGTGTCTGCATGGTTATGTCCACTTACTTGATGTGTGCTTGCTCTTCCTTCTGCCCTGGTTGCTGATAATAAGATCTGAAGAACTGGTCTCACTCAAAGCTGCTCTCTCTTGGCCTGTGTGGACTCCTGGTAAGCTGGATAACAGCTTTTATAGCTGTTTCATTTATGAAATGTGACCTAGGAAAAGCTTTTAGTAGTCATCTTGACCTTGATAGACCCTATTGATGTAGTTATTGCTGGTAACAGATTGGGTTTGGTACAGGTTGAAGCGTTACCTTTTGTTTGCTCAGTGTCTGAAGAACCTTAAAGAGATGCTCAAAGCCTTGAAAGGGGAGGGTTGGGTGGAAGGGGGAGTTGTTGAGAGTAGCTCCATGAGTTGCTGCTCTTGGAGCTGGTAATTCAATGGGAATGCAGCAGCGTGATTTCCAAGTCATCTGCTGCTAATCTAATCACTCTGTTCATAATCAAATCACCCCGTGTAGCTGAGATGTTGTTTCTTATGTGTACTCTCAAGCATAGGCTGAATGGAGTAGTTTGACATAAACGTGGTGAAGATGAGCCCTTTCCCCTCCCTGGGCTCTACAGTTATTCAGTAGCAATGCTGGTGGAGATGTGGCTACATCCAGAACTGGTGCTGATTTATTTACACTGCTACAGCTCAAGTGTGGATACTCTTAAGCTTCTATGAAAGCTCTTCTACTGGTTTAGCTTTTCCCTGGTTGAGCAGTACTGATGTGATGGTGCTAATGTTGAACTGAGAGTATAGGCCTGTAGCTGACAGAAATGTCGATACAGTGGCCATGCTGGTTGATAAGAAATAACAGTTCTGAAATGAAGTAAAAACTTTGTGTTAGACATCTCTGTTAAATCACAGCCTGCAGGCCTTTTGAAATCATAGCACATGATAGAATCATTCCTTAACCTCTCCCCTGCTGCTGCTGCGTTATCTAAAGAGCAGTAGGGGGCAAGTACAGAGTCCTGGTCCACTTTGGAGTAGGAAAGGGCTACATAGAGCTGCCTCATAGAACGGTTTGGGTTGGAAAGGACCTTAGGATCATTCAGTTCCAACCCCCTGCCATGGGCAGGGATGCCTCACACTAAACCATGTTGCCCAAGGCTCTGGCCAACCTGGCCTTGAACACCACCAGGGATGGAGCATTTACCAGTTCTTTGGGCACCCTGTGCCAGTTCCTCACCACCCTCACAGTAAAGAACTTCTTCCTTATATCTAACCTGAACTTCACCTGCTTCAGTTGAACCCATCACCCCTTGTCCTATCACTACAGTCCCTGATGAAGAGTCCCTTTCCAGCATGCTTGTAGACCTCCCCACAGTAATAAAATAACAAGCTGGTAAAACATTGTATTTGGAGTATCTAACTAAAGGGAAGTCTATTCACAAGGGAAGGAATCCCAGCTTACCTAAATACGGATGTTTGGCAATAGTGGGTGTGAGTGAGCCATTAAAGCACCCAGTTTATGGTCTAGGCAGGCAGCTGTGTGGTGTTTATGGGAAGTGTGTTACCAGCTCACTCTCATCTGATCATGGTTTGTTATACTTCAGTATATTCACCTGAAATACCTCAAATTATCCTGTCTTTAATGGGGTGTACAGAAAGAAATGTAGTTTGAAATAGGTATGCTTCAACCACATAGAATCAATGAACTGATGCTTGTAGGGGACCTATGGGGCACATCTAGGCCAGCTTCCTCCTCCCAAGGACTATAGGATGGGGTAGTCCTGACTCCTACACTTTGCTGTACCCAGCACTTCTCTCCCTGGGCAGAGATTTGTTATAGAGTATTTAGAGCTTCATTAAGGACTTAGTTACCTGCCAGTGGGGTATTTGAAGAAACTAATGGCTGTGGATATGTTTTTATGATCCTTTACATAATTTGTCTCTCATTCCATAGAATATTGAAACTGGAAGCATGCTATTTCTGAAATGGAAGTGCTTCTTAAATACCAAATTAACATCCACTCTTTCTGTCTCATTCTCCCCCCCCCCCCCGCCAAATAAGTCATGTTTAGACTGTCCAGTGTATTCTAACACCTACAAATGGCAGTGCCTACTGTGCAAAGAGACCAACAGCAGTACCAAGTATGTAAACTCTTGTGGGCTCAGGCTCTATAATACTAACCAGCCATCAGGCCTCAAATGGCATTTTAGGTATGCATTAATGACCCTCAGCCCCAGACCTTCTCGTCTTATTGCTCCATTCATCAATGGCCCAGTGGCACATTGGCAGTGCTCTTTCTCAAGCTGTGCCTCCCCTCAGATGGCAATCAGATGGTAGATGGCTCTATCTGCTTATGGGAAAGTCATAGCCCAATAAATAAAGTGTAATTTCCTGATTCCCCTGGGATGCAGTGATTCTTTTTAACAATGCTTCTTCAGTTGAGTTGAAATTAAAACCCAGCGTGATCAACATATTGGGTAATATTTCATGGATGGGGTTAAGTACCAGGTTTAAAGACTTAAATAAAAGCACTGGTGGAGAGAAGGCAGTTGTACAGAAGCGGAATGTTTTCCATCAAAAATGGGAAAACCCTGGTGTCGTTACTGAGGTTAAATTACATTGTCAGCTTTTAAGCATTACTGCAAAGCTTTTCTGTGGATGCGTGATGCTAATTGTCTTTCTAAATGAAGCTTGCTATCATTTGGCATAAAACGAACATGTAATCTTAGAACTACTGGGTAACATGCAATACAGTTTGGTGCCATAGGAGGGCAGAGGCGTGGAACGGCTTTATTTTGATGCGAATTACATGAGTGTAAGAGCTGTCAATGAGTTGAATTGTCAGATTTATACGGGTATCGGTGGGCTCTCAATCATGTCAGAGAAACACAACAACTCGATTCAGACACGAATGGAAATATGTAACTCGCACGGGTTTATGGCTTTAAACATCTTTTCCAGTTGTTTATTTTTGATGTTTACACATTTTGGATACTTTTTCAAGCCGCAGTTATTTTGTTTTGCCCTTGAGAATCTATAATCTTACTCCAGTTACTTACTTAATCACTGACAATATCTAGCACATTAACAAAATGACTTCTTCAGTTTACTACTTTGATTTAATTCGACTTCCTGTTTTTCTAGCATCAGGCTAATTTATGCTACAGTTTTCTTTATGCTTCAAGTTAAATTTGGGCTTAAATGTAAAAGAGCTTTAGCCTCTGGGTGAAATAATTCCTTAGGAAATTTGAAATTCCATTCAATCTATAGCTGCCTTTTCAAATGCGTGCAGAAATGAATGCAACTTGCTTTGTTAGAGGAAGAAATGTGTGTGTACGTGCACTTTCATGGCTTAGAGGACCCCTTCTTGCAGAGTAATTAGGAGGGACCCAGGTACAGTGATGGGCTCCTGCACTCTGAGCTTATGCCAACGTCCCCATTGACAGCCTGTTACATTCAGAAAGAAGGTAGCTGTGATCTCCCCAGTGTCCCTTTGGCTCTGTTGCTCCTGACCTGTAAGTACCACAAAAGGGAGATCCCTGTGGAGTTGTTAAGCAGAGGCTGTCCTGCAGCCTGGGTGTCCTGCTTTGCTGTAATGGCTGTAGAAAGGAGCCTTTCAATGGGCAATACTCTTTCTTCTGAAAGCGGAGAAAAATTTCCAGCATCTTGAGCTGAAAGAGTCAGATGAGCGTTTCATCTGTCTCCTGTAACGATGTCCCTGAAGTGGGAGCAGCCTTGTTAAGCAGTGGAGGCATTAAGAGGCCCAATTTCCAAGATAAATCCAGCCCTTCAGATGCAGCAATGGCTGTGTGGCAGCCTGACCCTTTCTCGCTGTTCAGCTGACCCCACTTCTTCCCTCTGAGTCTCTCTCCAAACACACAGGAGCACCTGCAGAAGGGATCCTCCTCACCTCCATTCCCTTCTTTATTCTCTGGTTGCTCTTATGTTTAAACTCTCTAGACTCTGATCCTGCAGCCAACGTGGCAGCTGCCATGCAGGCAAGGATCCTGCTGAGATCTGTGAGAATAATTCATGTGTCAGAACACAGGCCATCTGATGGTCTTCTTTATCTGGATGTGATGGTGTCTTGTTGGGTAGATTGAGAATAGTCTCAGCCCACTGCCCAGTGCACGGTCTAAACTGTGATATCCAAGACAGGAATAGGATCTGTCGCTGTTAATGTCCTTAGTATACCACCTATAGGAAGTCTGTCCTTACATTTTCTTTGCACTCTAATAACAAGTATCTACAGCTTTCTTTAATGAAGACTTCACCCATTTTCCTGAGTGGTTTGACTGAAGGTTAACGTGTCAATATTGATCTCTTATAAAGATGCCAAAACTTTTATATATGCATATTTTATATGTATAACCATCTGGCAGTGTGTGCTCACAGTGCAGAAACCACCCATGTCCTGGAACCACCCGTGTCATGGGCTGCATCAAGAGCAGTGTGACCTGCAGGTTAAAGGAGATGATCCTGCCCCTCTGCTCTGCTCTGGTGAGACCTCACTTGGAGTATTGTGCACAGTTCTGATGTCCTTAACATAAAGAGGACATGGAGCTGTTGGAGCTCTGGCTGCCCTGTCCCTGGCAGTGTTCAAGGCCAGGTTGGACAAAGCAACTTGGAGCAACATGGGCTAGTGGAAGGTGCCCCTGCCTGTAGCAGGGGTTGGAACTGCATGATCTTCAGGTCCCTTCCAACACAAATCATGCTGTGATCCTATGATTCTGTCTTTTCTTATTCCTTCTCTTCTTCTCCCCACTCCCTTTTAACTCCCCCGGTAGGATGTTTGCAGTACATTTCTATGCACCCTGACACAAACCAATATCTTCGTCAGCAATAATAAATTAGGTGCAGTGGGAATTGAAGCTTGTTCTTTTGTCCAAGGTAATATAATAGAAGTCATTCGTAATGAAGAAAAAAGTAATTGTTATGCGGTGTTTTTGTGTGAAACATGCCTCCCCAAATTACCCAGGGTATAAAAGAGAATGGTTTTAGAGCTTTGGTACAACCATGGTTGAGCAAAATGCATGTGAATGTCCTCTTATTTGCATAAATAGGATTTCTGATACTACACCCCATTTGTATTGTGTTCAGCTCCCTCAAGCCTTCCTTCCTCACATGACGTATCATAGCTTTATCATTAATCAAAACAAACTCAAAATCAATAAACATGCATAATCAGGAGCCTCCCATTCCAGTATGCAAATGCACCACATATTGATGAAATGTTTCTGAATCTCAAATAGTTTTTGCTCTTTTTTTTCCCCCTCTCAGAACTCCCTGAGCCTTTTAATTTTAATATTTTATGCATTGCAATACAAACAGTGTAAGAATGAGTTTGTGTATCGGAGATAACAAGTGAAAAGATAAATGCTGGATGAATCTCCTCATAGTTCCTGTTTACTTTGTTGGCTTTAAAGGCAGTTTATGCCTCTGAGAGGCCAGTAATTACCTGACCCTTAGAGGCTCTGTCCTGCAAAGCAGTGGCTCTGCCATGCCCTTCCCAGCCAGTACCGGAGCATGGGCAGACGGTCCCTGTGCCCTGTGCCAGGGATGTTTGTTAATGAGTGACAATCACTTGTTCCTTCTGTAGAGGGCAATCAAAGCATTGCATTAGAGGGGGACAGAGATGATATTCAGCCAGGAGAAGTTTGTGTCCATGGCTAAGACAGTGACCAGTACCTGCAGCTCCACAGAGCAAGGGCACTGTCTGGGGGTACGAGCTCAGCTTCTAACAGTGGTCAAACCTCAGCTCTGTTCACACACCAGCAGGTCATGCAGATCATTGCTGATGTGTTTTTAGTGCTGCCCTCTGTAGTTTTAAATACATAGAACGGTTTGTGTTGGAAGGGAGCTTAAAGCTCATCCAGTTCCAACCCACTGCCACAGGCAGGGACACCTTCCACTAGAGCGGCTTGCTCCAAACCCTGTCCAACCTGGCCTTGAACACTGCCGCTCTTAAGACCCTCCATCAAGGCACAGATCAAATTCATGCTTCAAATTGCTTTAATCTGAATCCCAATTTTTAACGAGTGAGCTGTGATGGGGTAAATGTTACCAGCAGCTATTGCTTCCCTCATTCGGAAGCTGTGCATCTCCATAGTACAAAACACAGACCCACAAACCAGGCACAACAACCACCAAGGGATTAAAATAAAACAAAACTCTATGAAGGCTAAAGTTAAAGGAAAAGAAGGATGGAAAAGATCAGTGGTAGAAAAGCCAGGTTGCAATTAAGTTGAAGAAGTTCCTTGTTTGCTAGTCAAATAATAAGCTGTGTCAGAGCTGTAGAATTGGATATTCCAGCTTAATTGCATCTCTTGTGTATCTGTGGGACTCTGCTAACCACAGGCATGAACCTCTCGTGAGAGCCATCCCCTCTCAGCTGATTCATTAGCCATGCAGAAAGTTTAAAGGTGTGATCTTTATTTTATATCGTAATAAAATAAATGTGGCAGCCATCATAGATTAGGAAGCACGGTTTCAAACCGTGAGAGTCTTTTAGGCTTATTAATTTGCTGTGGATGGGTTTCGCAATGGGTAGGTCTATTTGCCAAGTCATGCTGCTTCACATTTGCTTGATGCTCATTTTTACAGCCATGGGGTGTTGAAAAATTCCTCTGCTTTTGGTGGGACTGGGTGCTCACCTGAGAAATGTGGGTCCTAGCTGTAGTTGAACTCCTTAAGGAGTAGAGGCGTGCACAGGAGGAATGTGGAGCACTGGAGAGAGGCCAGAGGAGGCCATGGAGATGCTGCGAGGGCTGGAGCAGCTCTGCTCTGGAGCCAAGCTGAGAGAGCTGGGCTGGGGCAGCCTGGAGAAGAGAAGGCTCCTCAAGGGGAGACCTGAGAGCAGCTCCAGTGCCTAAAGGGGCTGCAGGGAAGCTGGAGAGGGGCTTGGGACAAGGGATGTAGGGACAGGCCAAGGGGAATGGCTTTAAGCTGCCAGAGGGGAGACTGAGATGAGCTCTTAGGCAGAAGCTCTTCCCTGTGAGGGTGCTGAGGCGCTGGCACAGGGTGCCCAGAGAAGCTGTGGCTGCCCCATCCCTGGCAGTGTTCAAGGCCAGGTTGGACACAGGGGCTTGGAGCAAGCTGCTCTAGTGGAAGGTGTCCCTGCCCGTGGCAGGGGTTGGAACTGAATGAGCTTTAAGGTCCCTTCAACCCAAACCAGGCTGGGATTCTGTAATTCAATTTCTCTAACCAGCAAAAGGAGTGAGAACTGTTTGTCTTTGTTTCAACCTTTGCTTATACAGACCAAGGTGGAACTTAACCTCTAACCTTTTGCTTCCTGATTTTGGTAATTGTTCTGCATTGCTGATGGACTCTATCAAGCTTATGGTGCCTCTGTCTGCTTTGTCCACTTTCAGTCACTACATTGCATATATGGATGTAAGATTGAGTCTTCTATGCATTTTAACTGTAATTCATCATTTTGGTAGGTCTGAGGCTAATGAGTGACATTTATGACCTGATGGACCTTGCACACAAGTTCTATTTTTGCATCTTTTTGTGCTTAGTATTTCCAGAAAGGAAGAAGAAAAATGCATCAGCCAAACCAGGAGAAACAAACTACAAAGCTGTCTGGTTTTGGCAAGGATGGTAGAGGAAAATACAACGGAGGGCATTTCCTTATTGCTTGTGGAAGATACTCAAATAAATAAGAAGCTAGACAGAATGAGAGTAGTGATGCAAGTGATTAATGGGTTTAAAGCTCTTGTTTCTTTGGCTGAAACTTTCTGCAGGAGGATGGAATATGAACATTAATCACAAGCAAGGACCTTCAGCCCGCAGAACTGTCAGCGTGGCTCCTCTTCCCATTGTTCCCTTCCTAGGAGGGAAGGAATGAAACAAATTGCAGGAACATTGCAGAGAGTAAAAGGCTGGGGTAGAGGAAAGCGTGATCTTCTCCAAGTGTGAGGGCTGCAAGCTTTAACATCAGGTGTGCTTCAACTCAGAACACTGATGCTCACTGGGTTTGCTCCCCTCGACCTGCAGGGCCTACCAACCAGTTACATTTAGACTCCTACAACGTTTTGTGTTTCAAAAACACTTTTCAATTGAGCCTTCTGAAGTGCATCAAAGAGAATTAAATGGTCCTCTCTCTACCTGAAGAGGTAGAATTGACTACTGGTCCTCTCTCCACCTGGAGAGGTAGAATTGACTACATGGCAAAGAAAGGAGTGGAAGTGAAGAAAACTCCCTTTGCCTTTATCTCCTGCTTGAAACATCATCATGACCTTTTTTGGGCAAGTTGTTCAAAAGTAATATCAAACAGAGGACTTTTTTCCCCATCTCCTCCTCTGTTTTGTTGCACAGTGTGGTCTGTTTTAAATAAGCTCTCCAGTGCAGTCATTTAAGGAAATGAAGATATTTCATAGCATGCTTTAGCATTTCCATTTGAAGATAGGCCACCCTGCTGTGTGATTAAACTGGAGTTTAGGCAAACTCCAAGACTGGAGGTTCATGTGCAGTGCAGTGCTTCGCACTCGCATCGCAAAGGTTGTTGGAGGGGAAAAAAGAATGATCATATCCTTGGAAGTACATGACTAATGAGAATATATATAGCACTTCTGAGACAGCTCAAATATATAATTATTGTGAGGATTTCACCGACACATAAATATAATGATCTTCAGCTAAGTAAATTGCTACCTACCAATGAAATAAATACGGTCCCTTCAGAATTTGCAATAATTCAGTGCTGTAGGTGGTGGGAAATGATTCACCTTAGCTGTTATCTCTGGAACAGTAATACAGAAATATATCTGCCAGGACTGTTACATTTACATTGTTCTTCATATCCTGTGGAGTTTGTCAGAAGATCTGCGGTCCCTGCTGATTTCCACCCCCTTATTTTGATAAGGCTCCACACAGCATGGCTCGACAATGCCTTGGAGCAGCTAATATTGTTTACCACAGTAGGCATCTCAGCCATAATATTTTTCCAAGAAACACTGATGTGTTTAAAGGTCAGGTTGGTAGTGATTTGACTGCTAAGCATGAATTCATTTTTCTAGGAGGAGAAGGGGGTACATGCCTTGGGATAAAGGTTAAACTGTTGTTTATGCACTCGATAGGTGGAAAACACTGGGTTTTAATACACAAATCATAATAACCTGTTCTGGTCAGTCAGGGGAACGTGGTGCTTTACAGTTACATGGAAGCTTTGAAGCCACAGGCATCTTCTGACTATCACTGGAGAAGAAAACTCACTGGAAACTTCAGAGCTTGTCTGGATGATTTGGACTTTGCAACCGGTTTAAGCATTTTTTCTGGGCACAGAAACTCCTCCAGGTCTTGGTAAAATTGAGTTTTGCTGCCCCTGATGAGGTGCCAAAAACTGGTGCCTGCTGCTGTACATTACGGGACTGAAAGGAGGGCAGAAGGGAGAGATGGACAGCCCTGTAAGCTTGGATTTGCTGTCTTCGGTTGAGTGGGAGTGATGTGGTGGTGTCTGCCTTTGCCAAAAGGCAGGTCCTCCTCTCCTCTCACAGCTTCCACCTCTCCTGTCCATGTGCCTCTTTCCATGGCAGTGTCATTGCGGTCAGTAAGTCTGGTTTAGCCATGGATATTTAACAGGCAACTGCTCAGGACACCTGGGTTTAAAGGAAGATGTGGTATGTTCCAATAGCTTCAGCTGGGCTGGCTGGGCTCCTCAGGAGGGCAGAACTCAGCCAGGACATGCTCAATTCCTGATTTCATCAGATGGAAGTGTAGGCACTCAATACTGAGCTGTGCTCTATCTCCAGTTCCCTCTCTATCCATGGTGTTCTCCAGGCAAGGGGAATGGGGTGGCACATCCCAAAGCCGAGAAGGAACCTCTGCAACATGAGCATAAATAGAGAGTGCAGATACACATGCACATCCCCATAGGTGTCCATCTCATTGTTCTTTCCTGCCTGCCATTTTCAAGGTACTTGTTCTTAGTCTCGTATCATTTTCTCCACCCTTTAAGAAATTATGCTGCTCCCAAGAGAGATTTTAACCAACCCCAATGGTTGCTTTTTGTGCAGAGTGTTTTCTGCTTCCATCGAAGAGTGGTTTTGCCCACAACCTCCTTTCTTTCTTGCACTGTGCCCATGTCAGTCACATCATGTCATCCCTCTGCTTTTCTTGTCTTGCTGGTCTGAGTCACCTCATTTACCCATCCTGTTTATACCTTTCCTTGTCTGTCTTTCTGTAATGAGACAATCCTTAATGTCAGGTTAGGAAGAGGCAACTGGAGGCATGTGGGAGGATAACAGGCTTTTCAAAGAAATAACCAGTAATAACATTAGCCACAGCTTTTGGTATGTTGGGATAGGGCTTTGGGGCTGTTTCAGTATGTAGAGGGGGTTGTGTCACACACACAGGTAGTTGCCTGGTGCTGGTTTTAATACAGTATTCAGCTTCTGTCTTCACTGGGGCAATGGGATACCTCTGCACCAGACCAACACCAGCTCTAAGGATGTATTTTAAAGACTCAGGCTTCATTATCAGTGCTGACAATCTCTGCTGTTAACTTTGCCTGGTGAAAGGATCAGTTCTTTCCACTGTTTGTTTTCACTTGCATCAATTCCTTTGGGTTACAAACTCTATATGAAAGCCTCAAAATCCAACCAGGATTGTTCCTATTGAATTACTGTATAAATGTTTTCTAGATTCGTTATCTTACTCTATTTCTACAGATTTTGTCTCTGCAGAGGCTCCAGTCCTGGCACCGCAGCGCAGGCCACTTCTTTGATCCAATTTTCAGTGGGATGTTCCGACACCTTGACCATCTTGGCATTTGTTTTGAGAACAGATGGAGAAAACAGTCCATAATATCCCTGTTGGCCTAAAAGCAGAGGTTCTCGTAGTGCCATGAGTGACTTGCTGGCTGCCATCAGTGCAACCCAGGATGCTGTATTTGATTAGCTCTGCTTTCACAAGAAAGACCCACTGCATTGTTTTGAGGAATGTGTTCAGTTGCTTTAGCAAGCTACAGAATCCCCCGTGGCTGCAGGAATGGAACACTCAAGTGAAATGGCTGCTGTGTCAGGGAGTAAAAGCCTCACAAAACGTTCTGTCTACGCATCACCCTGCATCCTGAAGCTCTCTCAGTTCAGAAAAGCTTCTGGATATCTTTTTTCCTTTCATCTTCAGAAGACGGATGCATCTAGAAACCCCACAGGAGGTGTCTGACTTAGCAAACCGCTTCACTGGCTCTTGGTTCGGTATTTCAGCTCAACATTACAAATACGCGTGTCAAAGAGCTTGGCTTGAATCCTGGAATTATTTCAGATGCGATGGTGTGATAATAAGAAGAAAAGTGCTCCCAAGGCTTTCGTGCCTGCCTCTTCTTTGTGCCATTCCTCCCTTACTGAAGAGGAGTTGGAAAGCTGATGTACTCCTGAGGTGTCTTGCGGGAAGACGATTTCCGTGGACGTTGTGTAAGGAAATGTCTTTACTGTTTTAAAAGGGAAACATGGCGCAGAAAAAAGGGTTCACTTGGGGAAAACCAGCCCTGGATGGAAATGAGCGCTTCCATTTTCCCCCTGCAGTATGTTTTTCTTCTTCCAGCCCTGCTCTTCATGCCAACAAGTCCCATGCCCTGTTTCCTGTCCTCAGTATTAACCATTCCCCTGTGCTGATAACTTCTGATTGCTTTCTTAGAAAGCCATCTCTGACTTCCTGATCAGTGATGCTTTAGCCCTTGAACATTGGGCAGTTGTAACAGCCACTTGTTAGATTAATTCCAGATATGTATTTTATAAGGGTGAGTCCATATTCCTTAAATATTTCCATAAGTATTTAAAATACTGTAAAAAATAGATACTGTATCTAATATCTACTCTTGGCCTACTTTAAAGGAATTTGAACCATTTTACATTTGGTTGTTTTAGAACTATAATCCTCCAGATATTGCTAGAAAACAGAAAAATATGGGATAAATATAATTCCATTATCTAATTGTATTATAATTATATTTTTATAATTATAAATTGCCATGGTTGTTTCAAAGCAGAAAGAAGAAGTAAAGAAAGCTTAGTCTACTGAAGAGAAGCTGGATTTCTTTTACTTTTCAACAGTAACATGTATTCAACACAAAGTGTTAGCTTGAAATATTTATTGTATAAGGTAGAGGATACAGTTTGATTTTCTGCTCATTGGTGAATTTTACATCATCCTCTTCACCACAGTGTCTTTGAGTTGCCCTTTAAGTGACATCTGTCACAGTTTTCATGTCTCTTCTGATGGAGATTTGTTTATGCACTTCATCCTTTGGATAGGTACAGTCTTGATTAGGTACTTCTCCCTCCTCCAAATGTACTCGCCAAGCAAATGAACCACGTTCCATGTACTGAAAGCTGTCTGTGAAGTGGGTGATGAAATTTTGGATCTTGAATTGCTGATCACAGTAAGTTGAGTGATTCTTCAAGTTTCAACAGTTCTTAGCTTTCCATCTTGTTTTTACCAGAGCATTTCAATTGCTGGATGAGCTCTATCTTTAATAGAAACATGGTATAAGCATAATGGCTAAGGAAGGTGTAAAAATGCAATATAATGCATGATTGTATATGTTGAGACCTAGAATTGCACTGCCACATTGAAACTGCCTTGAAAGAATCTTGGAATGGTTTGTGTTGGAAGGGACCTTAAAGCTCACCCAGCTCCAACCCCTGCCACAGGCAGGGACACCTTCCACTAGAGCAGCTTGCTCCAAGCCCCTGTGTCCAACCTGGCCTTGAACACTGCCAGGGATGGGGCAGCCACAGCTTCTCTGGGCACCCTGTGCCAGCGCCTCAGCACCCTCACAGGGAAGAGCTTCTGCCTAAGAGCTCATCTCAGTCTCCCCTCTGGCAGGTTAAAGCCATCCCCCTTTGTCCTATCAAGGGATAGAAATAGAAACAAAGGCACTAAAAAGCCCAGTGCTTTCTCAATAATAGCACAATGCAAACCTTTATTTATGAGGAGTTGCCTTGGCAAGTTTAAGTAAAAGGAAAACAAACATTAAAATAAAACTAAAGCGGAAGAGAATGTGGCTGTCATTAATAGTGTGAGGGAAGGGTTGTAGACATCTTCGGATTAAAAAAGGCAATTAATATTTATTTCATATCAAAGAAGATTGCTAATTAGGACTGTGCTCTTCCCATCCCCTAGGGAAATAATCAGATGAGTGAATCTCATCTGGAAAGTTCATGTATGGCAATGAGAAGCAGCAAAGAACCTGGACGACCTGAGGAGATGTTCAGGCTATCTCACAGACTTTGCTCTCTAATGGGGTTTAAAAGACCAAGTATTAATGAATTTATTTTACTGGGTTTCTGGTGACACCTTCTAAAAGGCTGTGATTATATATAGTTCAGGCACTTGTCTGTGTCCTTTTATTAACATGCATAAGAACCTTAATTGCTCAATGAAAATAGCAGATATTTCCTCTGCTGGTGGAGTTTAAGAGGTTATTCAAGCCAAACAGAGAAAATGGAAATGCTGCCCAAATGGATCCAATAGAAAGAACAGACTATTGGAAGAAGTCAAGCAAGACGAAGAAGGAAATTGAAGAGCAAACAACTGAAGATGGGAAGATAAACAAGAAATTATTCCAAATCCACCAAAAACAACAGTGTTGTAAGGGGCAAAGGAAGCTCTTGATATTGATGTGTCAGAAAAGCACAGCTGAAATAGGCCAAAAACTGAAAAGCAAGGGACGAGCTAAACCAGATGGGCTTCAGCATTTGAATGTCTGAACTATTAAATGAAATATGCAGCCTTTCCTACCTGTTGGGTTCAGTGCTGTATTGCAGGTGTTCAGGATCACGGAACCCCATGGTGGAAGGGATCTCAAGGATCATCTGATCCAGCCTGTCCAGGCAAAGCAGGACCTAGGCTGGATGTCCCAGCATCCTATCCAGCCAGATTTTAACAGTGTCCAGCACTGGGAAAACCACCACTTCCCTGGCAGATTATTCCAGTGGCTGGTGGTTCTCATGGTGAAAAGTTTCCTCTTGTGTCCAGCTGGAATCTCTCCAGGAATAACTTGTACCCATCACCCCTTGCCTTTTCCTTGTGACTCCTTATAAAAAGCGAGTAATAGGAATTCTTTGTACCTTTAAGTATGCACCCAAGTGATTCAAAAAGCCTTTGGTACAAGGGTATCCCTTGAAATGATGAGTAAGAATGATGTAAAGTTTGCTGTTAATGAAGAATTGTCCTGCTTTGACAAAATCTTATCTGTGCGTGCACAGAAGCAGTTTGGTTTCCATTGGAAAATGTCAGCTCTTGCCAGCTTTCCCAATAGCACCACCAGGGTCCTCTCCTCTGAAAATTGGATGCTTGGGGTTTGGATGCAGAGTTCATATTTCTGCCTTTATAAAGCTAAAGAAATTCTTGAGGAAAATTCCCGTTTCCAACCAGATCTAATCATAACAGCGCTGTAAGGCATTTGGGAAAACACAGCTACTTTGAAAACCTGGTCTTTCTGTTCTAGTAGAATTGCTTTCTTATGGTGAGCTAGTTAAGATAACAAATTTGGACTTTCAGATGTCAATGCTAAGCTGGTGGAGGAACTGAAATTGTCAGGAGGGTGCTAATTTTTCTTGAGTTTTGTAACTGCTTTTAATCTGGGGGAAAAAAAAAGCAGAACAACCATCAAATTCTAGAGTGACAAAAATTAGCAGAGCTGCATCCCAAGGATTCGGATTGCATCTCATTCCATCTCTTCACATTCAGGATATGGTGTGAACAAAAAGATGCTATAATTTGCGGATGAAACAAATGAGTTGCTTACAGGAGACTAGAGAAGTGATGGAACTTGAGGGAAATAACACACTGGTGTTTGGGCATCAGAAAAGAGATGAAGCTAGGTGTTAAAGTTGCATTGCTTGCAACTTTAACATCAAACCTGCAAGGTACTAATGCAACTAGTTGTATTTAAACAAAGCATATTTAATAGAATCATTATGATGAACCACGGTTTGTAAATTCAGTCCAGAACCTCAGGAGAAAGATCCAGAAGTCCCTGTAAGAAGATTAATGGAAAACCTTTCAGATGTGTAACTTTCAGCAGTTAAATCATAGAATCCCAGCCTGGGTTGTGCTGGGAGGGATCTTAAAGCTCATCCAGTTCCAACCCCTGCCATAGGCAGGGACACCTTCCACTAGAGCAGCTTGCTCCAAGCCCCATAATAATTAATAAATGACAATAATACAATAATAAATAATACTAATAAACCAATAATAAATAATAATGATTATTAATAAACTCAAACAAAAAGCCTTGAAAATAATTCAGATTAAAAACTGGTAAATTTAGTAAAAGAGCCATGTGTTTTTCATGATATTTTCCTGCCTGGGTGTGTGTTTAAACTTCTTCAACTGAATTCTGTGCTGTTTTGTAGATGCTGTTATGTGCTTGGAGGTATTTGTGTGAGGAAAGGTGGATTGTTTCCTTTCATTAAAAGCCCTGTTTGCTCTTTCAGATTTGACTGAAAGATAGAGGTTGTCTCCTAAAGATTGTTATTAAATCAGCAGTGAGATGGCTGACATGGTTTGCTGTTGTTCTTAAAGATTCATTAGACTGTGTAGTGGAGTCAAGCCCGGTGGAAGCCAGGTATATCTGCTTGCTAACCTTTAAGACACGAGTCTTAATGACACCGTGGCTATAGTCGCTTTAGCACTTCAGCCCATTTTGCTGCATGTTGACATTAGTAAATTATCTCCTGCTCTAAATGCAAAGCAGCTGATTTTTTCCTAAATGCATTTCTTGGCAACCGCAAGATAAATTGGTCTGGTTCCATTCTTAAGAAGGGTTTTGTCCTTTAATGGTCCTTAAATTAATCCTGATAATTCCACCTGAGAGGATGGCACTTCTAGAAAGCATGCGTTGCTTGCACACATACACAAATAGTCTGTGGTCTGCTCCTGTTCACCCAGGAAACAGTTTTCTATGGTTATTTAAGAACCAAGATATAAAGAGATGAATGTCATTCAAGAGCAGCCCTCCTGCCTTTAAACTGAATGGTTGAGCTTCAGGTGGAGGACAGCTTGTCCTGGAACAACGCAGGTTTGATTTCAGCAAGATTTGAGCCCTTAAATGAGGTGATAGAGATTCATTTATAGGTACACATCATAAGAAATTTTATGCACCTCCAACCCACGTTCCTTAGGCCATCAGTCTTAATCCTTAGACTGATCCTTTAGAATGAGAGATTTAGTAACCTGGTTTACCTAGCAAAGCTGTAAGAATCAGTGTCTGGGGATCTGTATCCTATTGCCTTTGCTCCATTACATAAGGCAGTTTTTTAGGTGCAGAACTTCAGGGGCTGTTCTGTGATTTAAAGAGGAAAACCCTGCTTGAGGAGCCAGAGCAGAACCCAAGGCTGTCCCTCATTGCCAGGGTCTCTCCACAGACCTCACAATGCTCTACAAGTATTACTTTGGAGAAAAGTGGACACTGCATTTAACAAAAAGGAAGCAGCAGCCCAAGAACTGTTAAAGATCCAAACCTGCAGAGTACTAAAGCCAGTCTGAGTGTTCCCACGTACCTGGGGCAGCCATGCCTTCTCCTTTCCTCTATGGACATACCCATACCACCTCTACCTGCACCACAGCAGCCTGTCCTTAAAGCAAAGCTTGTCTCTCCACCCTGCATGCAGGGAGGGGACGCTGTGTCCCCTCTCTCTTCCTTCCCAGTGACTTGAAGGACCAAGAGTGGGTCCAGTGATGGGCAGCAGCCTAGAGGAGAGATCTTTGTGTAGCACTGATTTCATGAGGACCCCTCTCAGCACCAAATACGGTAGTGGACAATGTCTACTGCTTGAAACTGTCGTCATAACTTTTCCTTTCTTTGCTTTTCGAGTAGGTGGAAGGAGGAATACACAGCGCAGAACTCAAAGGGCTCTCCGGTAGATGGTGCTGCTGTAAACTTTTCCGTAACGCATCGCAGCTCATCCCTCTGGAGATGCAAAGAGGGCACACGCTGTTTGATACGTGGATGTGTACCACAAATTTCCCAAACAGGCTTTTCCAGCTGAAAAGACTCCCTAAAATATATCTGCCTTTGGTTAACGTGGCATGATGTATTTCGAGCACCATAATTACAGCTATGTATACAGATTACTAAATAAAGCAAGGCAAAAAGTTACTCAGCAATATGCAGCACCATCATTTAAGGTGAGAAAGTCATCGGTCTTGGTGCCTTCAAGGACACACTTCATTTACTGAACAAGAAAAGGAAAATAATCAATATAAACTATGAATAAATCTGTAATAGTGTCTCAGCAAAAAGAAGGGACTATTCATGTGCCCTTTCACTTGGTTTTGGTGTTGAAAATCTATACTCTGTGGTGTACAAAATAAAGTAGTAGAGGGCTTGAAGTGCACTGGTAATCCTTTTGTCTGATTTCTGTAAAGGTAATTATTTACAGCTCTGTGATTCCTGGCTAAGACAAATGGGTCAGTTAATAGCAATAATTCAGGCTCTCTTCCCAAATGCCTTTTCTCTGTAAATTTTAACAATAAATTTCCATCTTGGCCACATAAGTGATGAGGAGGAAAAGAGTTAAGAGTTAAATTCTTAATCCTGCAGCCTTCCAGTGTCTGAAGGGGGCCTATAAGGATGCTGGGGAGGGACTCTTCATTAGGGACTGTAGTGATAGGACAAGGGGCAATGGGTTCAAACTTAAAGAGGGGAAGTTTAGATTGGATATAAGGAGGAAATTCTTTCCTGTGAGGGTGGTGAGGCACTGGAATGGGTTGCCCAGGGAAGTTGTGAATGCTCCATCCCTGGTGGTGTTCAAAGCCAGGGTGGACAGAGCCTTGGCTGACATGATTCAGTGTGAGGTGTCCCTGCCCATGGCAGGGGGGTGGAACTGGATGATCTTAAGGTCCTTTCCAACCCTAACTATTATATAATTCTATGATTCCATGATTCTATGAACCAGTCTCTTAAAACGCAGTCAGTCAATGTAAGTGTTAACACCGTCTTTAGTCAGTGGGATCCTGTTCCTTCTGGAGGCCCCAGAGAATTTGGGTTTGAAACAGGGAAGTATTTATCAGTTAGAAGACGAATAGTAGATTAATGTGTCACCTGCACCAGACTTCTGCAGTTATTGAAGATAAAGTGAGCGTGATGCTGCTTTGAAATGGGTACAGCTTCAGGTCTCATCATCCCTCACTGTGAACAAACCTCCTGTCAGTACCTGAGCTGGACTTCCACCTCTGCTGCAATGCTCATTGCAGTGAGGGCAATTAAGTAAAAAGCAAAGCCACAGCACTGTTTTCACCTCTCTATTCCTGATTTAGAGTCCTGCTTTGGTTCCTTTGGGAATGTATGAGTTTATATGGAATGGCTTCAAGACCTGAGAGCAGAGACCTGCTCACATGGAATAACACAGACAGGCAGAGCCAGTGCTCCAAAGAGAGCTTTGTGAGTGTGTGTTTGTCTTCCTGGTTATCTTTGATGGGATCAGTGCAGTTTTGTAAAGTAGTTAATGATGAATTTTGCAACTGAATTGGAATGGTTTAAGTCCATGATGCTGCCAAAAGGAGGGCCTGGGCTTTCTCCTGGTTCTCATGCTCGTGGTCCTGGTCTGTCTAACACTGACAGCAGAGCTTGAGTAATTATGCAGCCACTCAGGTCAAGAAGCTGATGCTGCTGGGAGCACACAGGAAAAGGGAAGTTCAGTTTCCTGCATGGACAGCTAAAGCTGAAACACAAGCAGGCTGCACACTTTCCGCACAGACACCTAAACATTAAGTAAAATTGACTGGCTATCTCCAAAATGAAGTTCCCAGAAGCATTAACTTCCAGGCTGTGTAGACCTGAAGATGCCCAAGTCTTTAAATCCTTCTGTCCCTTACACACGCTTGCTGACCGCCTGAGAATGCTCCTTGAGCTGAGCATCAGCTTTCACAAGACCAGGTAAAGAGCTGCAAGCATCACTCAAGCCTGATGATCCCTAGAAAGATTCAGAGCTGTAGCTGGGGAAGGATGAAGGGGCAGCAGAAGGAGGGAAGTGATCAGAGCACTTAGAAGTAAATGTAATGTGTTGCATAGAGATGGATGTTCAATTGCTTCCTTTGAAGAGTGAAATTAAAGTCTCATCTCTCAAGTGAATTGAGTTATAGATGGATGGGGCAGGAGCACTGCTAATTTTTCCTGATCAAGATTCATTAGTCCAGTGCACAATAGGAGGAAAAGGAGTCCACAACCCAGTCCACAGAGCACTCAGTTTGCAGTGGGAAAGGCCTGAAGCCTTACAGGGAAGAACTTCCTCACGATGTCTCATCTCAATCTCCCCTCGGGCAGGTTAAAGCCATTCCCCTTGTCCTGTCCCTACAGGCCCTTGTCCCAGGCCCCTCTCCAGTTTTCCTGCAGCCCCCTTAGGCACTGGAGCTGCTCTGAGGCCTCCCCTTAAGAAACCTTCTCTTCTCCAGGCTGAACCAGCCCAGCTGTTTCAGTTTTGTCTTCTTATGATGATCTGTAGTGGTCTCATCTGACTAAGAATACAGCAAGCCCTTGGACAAAATGCAAGCTGTCATTTAACTTTCTGCTATTGTGTGTGAGTGGGTCTGCACTGGAACTGAATTAGCCACTCACCAGGACAGTAGAGAGCTGGAAATCTGGAGTTCGAGGCAATCCCACCTGAGAAGAGCACACAAATGGTTTTGGTTCATTCTGCTGAACGATAACTTGGTTCAGTCTGACTTCTTTAAAACCAAATGTGCTTTGGAAGCATTCTGGAGAGGTTGAAGTTGGAGGGTTGCTTGGTTTCATTTATGTGATGTAAAGAGAGGAGAGATTTTAGGAGGGATGGCAGTATGTGCATAAGGAAATTCTTTCCTGTTAGGGTGGTGAGGCACTGGAATGGGTTGCCCAGGGAGGTTGTGAATGCTCCATCCCTGGTGGTGTTCAAGGCCAGGTTGGAGGAGGCCTTGGGTGATATGGCTTAGTGTGAGGTGTCCCTGCCCATGGCAGGGGGGTTGGAAGTGGATGATCTTAAGGTCCTTTCCAACCCTAACGATTCTATGATTCTATGTTGATTACAGTGCAAACTGAACTCTGCATCTGCTTCTGGGGGATAACAATGAATGGGACTCTTTTCCTGTAATTGTAGTTAAATAACTGCCCCGTGGCTGCATTTCTGGGGTCAAAATTAGCTAAATGTATTTTACATTGCTTTTATTGCAACTGGCAAGTGAGCAAGTCACTAATAGTAACAAAGCTGTTGTGTAATCAAAGCTAATCCTTACTCCTGGTTAGAAAGCCTATAATCCTGTATGCTACATTCCTCTGTAGGTTTCCTCTTAATAT
This sequence comes from Pezoporus wallicus, assembly GCF_028554395.1. Lineage (NCBI taxonomy): Eukaryota > Metazoa > Chordata > Aves > Psittaciformes > Psittacidae > Pezoporus > Pezoporus wallicus. The sequence goes on from NW_026640104.1 coordinate 32,338, forward strand.
CTTTTACTGTTTGCTCCTTGTGAACTATTTTCTGTAGTTTTAGATTAAATTCTAGACCTAAAATTAGTATTCTTTTGATTTTGGGGTATTTTTATCATGTTCTTTGAATTTGCCTCCTCACTGCATCATGCTCACTGCATATGCATAGTGAGTGCCCTCCTCACTGCATAGCACTGCCTTTATAGCTCCAAAGACGATCACAGTATTGGCAGTGCCTACCCATGTCACTGCAAGTCTGGCCCTATTTTCTGCACTGCTGACATTCCAGATTCTTAAATTCCTTTTTTATTCCTGAGCGTCTCAGCTTTGATTTAATAGAGCAAGAGGAAATAAAGTCTTTGTGGCTGTAGAGAAAGGTCTAACCATAAAGGCCTATGAAAGAGAGGAAAACAGAAGACCTTCAAATTTAGTGCAGTGTTTTTGCAGACCTGATTGAGGAGTTTCAAACAGTTCCAGCTTAATATCGTAACATTTGGTTTATGGTGGCTAAAAGGGACACTTGCACGTGCACCCGGAGGTGTTTGCAGAGGCTTTCCCTCTTTTGCCATCACTGAACAAGTGCATTGAACTCCTCTGCGCTGAAGTGCTCGTTGGTGAGTGGTTCTGATACCAGTTGCTGGAGATTAATTACAAGTCTTTAGTGCTGATTTCCTGATGTACTGAGTTTATTAAATCAGTAATTAATGACTAAGAGCTGTTCTGTGGCTTCTTGCACAGTTATTTCTTCGGAGTAACTTATATCATTGTGATCCCCAACTTTAAGGTATGGCTTTGGTGCCTGTATCGGAACGAGTGTAGATCCATTCTGTTTGCTAACCAGTCCCTAATACCTAAAACTGGAGAACACAGATTGCAGGCAAACCACAGCACTCACAGACTGCTTATTCACCAGCTCTGTGCATGGATGTGTGGGAAAATTCCTCCCTGAGACCTGCTGGTGATCATCTTACGACATGGAGCATGAGAGTGAATACTTGTCATTGTCTTGGTCTGAATGGACCCGGCTCTATAAAAGGTGGAGGAGTCCCCCACCCTCTCTTGCCTGTGTGTCTGACCTATGGATGAGGGCTCTCTGAGGGCAGTCTGCCCCTTTGGGTAATAAATGCCAGGGAACAGTGAAGAACAGCACAGCAAGGCAGCCCAAGCGGGTCTCATTGCACTCTGCTGTGAGCGGACGACTGCTCTGCCATAGGTGGTGGTGCTAAAAAGGAGAATGAGCCAGAAAAAGTGTTGCCTAAAATAAAATGGAACATCGTGTGTGCAATTTTTTGCTTATTCCTTTCTCTCTCTGTGCCTCTCTGATTGACTGATCCAGGCAATATGAGTAATCCAGTCCTGAAGTGGCAGCACTGACCAGCAGAAGGGTCACGTAGCAGCCAAAGCAGCAGGTTGCTGTTGTGTGTCTGTGTATATGATACAACCCAGGCATCAGATCCCTGCTCCCCTGCCCCTGGAGGCAGCTCTCAGAGGTTATGCCCCAAAGCTGAGGCTCTGCTCCGTTGTGCCCTGCTCTGAGCCCAGTGCTGCTTTAAGCTGGGAAGTGGATCCCTGAACAGGAACCTTTGTGTAGGGGTCACAGTTCCTGCCTTTGCACTGGCTTTGCTGTTATCATTGTTTGGGCTTGGTATAACTTGTTCTGAGGGAAAGAGTCACAGCATGGCTTGTGTTGGAAGGGACCTTAAAGCTCATCCAGTCCCAACCCCCTGCCACGGGCAGGGACACCTTCCACTGGAGCAGCTTGCTCCAAGCCCCTGTGTCCAACCTGGCCTTGAACACTGCCAGGGATGGGGCAGCCACAGCTTTTTTGTGCCTAAAGGGGCTGCAGGAAACCTGGAGAGGGGCTTTGGACAAGGGCCTGTAGGGACAGGACAAGGGGAACGGCTTTAACCTGCCAGAGGGGAGACTGAGATGAGCTCTTAGGCAGAAGCTCTTCCCTGTGAGGGTGCTGAGGCGCTGGCACAGGGTGCCCAGAGAAGCTTTGTGTTGGACTGAATTACTTTTGTATTAAAGTATATTCTGGTGGAGCTGAGGTCAGTATCTGTTCTTCTTCCAGTTGTTTTAGATGAAAAAGAAGAACAGAAAAACATTTATTTAGGAAGTTTTGAGCTCGTCTTAGAGCTTCAGGTCCCATCCTCTGATGCGGTGTCATAATCATTCTTCAACCTATAACAAGGAACACTTCATTATCACTTGCCTTATAATCTGGTAACTTGATTGCTACTATTAATTACCACCACTGAGCAACAATTTCCCATGGCTTCTTCTTCCCTAACACAATAGATGTGCTAATCTCCATGCTCAAGGTAGAAATGAAGTGGAAAACTTTCCATGGGGTTTCAGAGAGGTGGTTTGGGTTTGTCTGTTCATTACAAGTGCCCTGTAATGCTGCGTATTGTTACACACTGCCTCTTCTGTTTCCAAATCGACTCTGGTAGTGAAGTGTGAAACCAGAAACGCTTGATACCCCATGTCTTGAAGTCACAGGGAATTAAAATGAAAAGCTTTATTGTCTAACAAAGAATGCTTATTGCTTGTCATCAGCAACAATAGTTTTTTTTCCCTTGCTTTTAGAGTTTGAAAATCTCTGCCAGGACACAACTATGAATGAAGAGTTTTTCACAGAGCAAATTCTTTTTGGGTTTCCCTTTTTTTGTCTCTATTTAGTAAGAGTTTTGTCTGTTTTGAAATGCAGGATTGCACTTGAAGCTGCAGTTTAATCTAGGGGATTTGCGTTACCTCTCATCTACAGGATGAGAGGAACGCAAATGTTGGAATAGATCTAGTGAGGTTGTGTGTCTCTGGCTGTGGAAGCTGGTTGGACTTAGAAGTCATTAGGGATCATGATCCTGTTTGGGATGAACCAAATAACCTCAGAAAGCCCTCAAAAATCAGTTAATTTTGTGATTAAGCAGTAACTTGCCAAAGTTTGCTCTTATATGTATCTAGTATAAACCCAAGCTCATGCCACTCCAGTCAGATAAGGATTTATACCAGGATGTTTCAGAATCAAATCAGGGAACCCTGGAAAAATCCAATGGCAGTTTTGTCTTCTGGAACCACATGTGCTTTTTGACTCCACAGTGCTAATGAAAAATATAGAAGACACAGAACTATAACTACAAAGGCATCAGAGAAGAGAGGCAGTGGATGAGTCTAATGAATGGCAGAAGATGATTCAACAGGGAGGAAACGTCAGTGTATATTATACATAGGAGATGAGTCTCTTTTTAGTATCAATAGTTTATTTTGCTGAAGTTTGTTCACTGCAAACATGTAAAGGATCAAAAAGAGTTGGAATGCATTTCATCTCTGTTAGCATCTGATAATGAAGATTGAATCGGTGAATATTGCGGTGAGATTCCACGGGGTCAGTTCACTGCCTTTTCTTTCACATACATTTGATCACAAAATTGGGATTCTGAGCAAGCCCCTTAATGTGAATAGATGTATTTATTTTGAAATATTAAACTGAGTTGCACATCATAGATCTCTTTTGCAAACGGAGGTGCTTTGGATAGCAATAACATCCTCTTCCTGCCATCGAGACTTTGGCCTTGTGATCTGTCTTCAACTTGTAACTGTCTTACTCTCGGGTAGTGAGTGAGAGGAACTGGTATTTACTAACGCTGCAGACAAGGTGAAACACTGAGATCCAGCAGAGCATGGCAAAAGCTCCACCAGAGACTTTGCAGCATTTACAAAGACTTTCTGGTGCACAGTGGTGTTTTACTCTCTTCAGGCTTTCAAGAACTGACTGAAGAGTAATTTTGTATTTAAACTAAGTAGACATTTTCAACTGGCCAAACCACTTTATCTGTCAACACTGGAGGCTCCTGTCAACCGGCTAAGCCTTGCCCTCCAGTGCACTTGAAATTTCTTTTTAACCAGCACGTGTTTGAGGAAAGTCAATGGCCCATATGCTACTTCCTGCAAACCCAGTGCTTCATTCAAGCCAGAAAGGGTCATTAGCTCTTGTTTAGTCTTGCATGCAACACCTACTCCAGGTTTTCACCTGGCTTGGGTTTGAGCGCAATTGTTTTTCTTTGAGGAGAAGAACATGAGTTCCATTTACTAAACCAGTTTGGTTCTCATGTGGAAAGAGAGTGTAACCAGAGATAATCTTTATCTCCCAGTCACTTGATATCACAGAGAAGCAGCTATCTTGAGAGCTGGCTTTCAAGTAGGGTGGGAAAAATCAGGGTTTTTTCCTAATCAAATTTCATTGTAAGTTTTTAAGTCCTTGTGAATTATGAACAAAAACAATCGGAGGAGGTTGTGTTTTGTGATCAGTGCAAATAAACCTGAAATAAATCACAGATGGCTTTTTTATTAGCTAAATATTCAAAAAGGCCCAGTTGACAAATATATTTATCTAAAGTGTATGGTAAAGTGATGAGAAAGTCCGCAAAGCAAAGCAAAAAGAAGAGATTATTCTCCATGTAGAGGACGCACACAAATGGCAACCATTGGTAGAGGAGCAGAGTCATCAGAACCAGCAGATTCATCTGCACATAACGAGGACAAGGCTCGACGCCTGAGGAAAAGTTTCAATGACAACAATGGGAACATTGTTGGGAAAACTGAGGAAGACCCATCTGCTGAAGACATGTCCCTGAGTCATACACAGCGATGCAGAGAACCGGGCATCCCGGAGCAATCTGGTCCTCAGCTGAGGGAAGATCCTAGCTGGAAACAGGCTGGACCTTCCTTCTCAACACCTTGATAAAGGGGAAAAAAAGAGGATACTAGAAAGAAATGCCAAATGAAAAGTTGACAGAGTGAACTTTCCAGAAACTCCTACAGATTTCCAGCCTCAGAGTCTTAGGTTTGAAATATGAATTTAAAAGTGGGGGGAAGGATGTAGAAGGGGAGTGTGTCATTTCTTTTGGTATTTTGTTTCCAGCTCTATCTTTTGATCTCTGCAGCAGTGTAGTTCAGACAATCTGTAGAAATATTGCTAAACCAAGTTACTTGGTTATATTTTACTTCAGCCATTTGTCAGCATATGCCATAAAAATTTTAGCTTTCTCTCTTGATCTTTATCAGAGATTGCTGTTTCTCTTTGATGTCTCCCTCCTTATTTGACATTTGGGTCTGGTTTCCCATTTAATTATCTAACTCTCTATTGCTATTTTAGTTTAAAAGTTCACTGCAATATTTTACTCCTCCCGTTTCTCAAGTCCCTTCCTCCCTGTGCTCCAGCTGAGGCACAAGGAAATGATGGGGGTCATCATCATGTCAGGGAGCTTTGAGCCTGAGCCCTCCTGTGAACCAAGAGGAGCAGAGACCTGATGGTCAGCGGGATGCAAATGTGAGCTCAAATCCTGGGTCTCCTAAATCACAATTTCCAGGGGCCATTCTTTATTAAATGGTAAACTGAGCCTGATTCATGGAAGTTTGGATGTCTGAAATGTGAACAGGAATGCAGTCAAAATAGCTGTAAAATATGTCATTTAATACAGCCATGGCTCCTGCAGACTGTCTTATGAAAATACCATCCTCACTGGCTGGCTGTGTCAGAAAACAGAAGGAATTTCTTACAGACTGTAGCCTAGCCAAGAAGATTTGTACTCAAGAGAGACAAACTGGAGCAGGGTGGACATTTTACCTCCCCTCTGAACTTATTGGAGTGGACTGAACTGGTGAGGAGCTGAGCCTCAGTGAGACAGTTCAGTGGACATTTGGTGTTTCTTGTAGGCACTTATTCCAGAAAGATGTCTCTTAATAGCTGGAAGCTCTTCAGAACAGCTGGTTCTTGAGGTTGTCTTGCAAGCCGTAGGCCACCGAACTAGGTGGGGATGACCAAAGAGTGAATGATGACTTGATCTACTCAGTTTATTGCTGCATAGTGTGGCTACATGAATGTGATCTATGAAGAGTTCTCTTCTCGTCTAGCATGGCTGGAGAAGTGTGCATAAACTAGTGAGGTAGCCACACTACGCCAATGATGTGATGAAGTCCTGCTAAGCTTCTACAGGGTCATCAAGTGGAGTAGAGAATCCCAGCCTGGTTTGGGTTGGAAGGGACCTTAAAGCTCACCCAGCTCCAACCCTTGCCACAGGCAGGGACACCTTCCACTAGAGCAGCTTGCTCCAAGCCCCTGTGTCCAACCTGGCCTTGAACACTGCCAGGGATGGGGCAGCCACAGCTTCTCTGGGCACCCTGTGCCAGCGCCTCAGCACCCTCACAGGGAAGAGCTTCTGCCTAAGAGCTCATCTCAGTCTCCCCTCTGGCAGGTTAAAGCCATTCCCCTTGGCCTGTCCCTACAGGCCTTTGTCCAAAGCCCCTCTGCATCTCTCCAATAGCATCTTCCTAAGTTTCCTTTCTTTTATCACAGGGGTAAAAAGAGAGCCAAGCATTAAGGACTTTACACTCTCGGGACAGCAGCGGAAAAACAAAGAAGCTTAATCTGGGATACACAAAGAAGTGGGGAGGAGCATGGAGTGGCTATAATGAGAAACAGTGGCATTGACATGAAAAAGATGGGACAGGCAGCAGAGTATAGATAGTAGCTACAGTTTATTTGTAACTCTCATTTTTAGGAGGGGGTGATTGACACATGGATGGGCTGGATGAAGGCAACCTCCCTGATCTTTAACTTGCAGGTCACATGGAGAAAACTTTGTGAAAATCCTCCAACATGTAGATGTCAAATTGAGTGACAGCCGCATGTGAGGTGAATTGCATTTACTGGCTTCTTTACACGCATCACTTCACAGAAATGATGGCTTCCATTGGAACAAAAAGGCATCCTTCCCGGCTGGGGTCAACAAGCTGACAGTGCCCACCCATTAAGAGAAAACACTGTCATTTCAAATCAAATGCTGGGGAGAAAACTTCAGAACTCTATTAGCCGACACAGCGGAGAGTGTCGGTGTATGCCCAGGAATGACTGGATACCATTCCAGCGTTAATGTACAGCGCAGTGTGTGGTAGGATTTTCATCTGTAACAATATATATAGAATGCCATATGGCTGACAGCATGTACTACACATGTCAGGCTCTTCTGTTTTCTAGCTCTGTACATCTTATTTGCTTCTGTCTAATTATCTTGTTCTGTTGAAGGGAGGGAGAGAAAATATGGAAAGCCAATGAGGATTCAGCTATCAAAGGCAACAAATAGTGCCAGTTACTTAATTCCAGTGTTAATGTGGTTCTGCAATCTTTCTTCCAAGATGCATTTGGACATCCGTGGCTGGAGGTGGAATGTGGTGCTGTAATGAAGGCTCTATCTGTTGTATTTCAAACAAAAAGAAGAAAAAAAGGCAAATGAAGAGGAACAGCCCTGCTTGATGTTCTCTGCTTATATTATTTAATTCTAAGCATCGGTTTTCCAGCTGGAATGTGCCCATGTTGCTTCCTCTCCTTAACTCCCTGTCTAAAAGTAGTATCTGGGCTTCTTTTCCCAGCAGAAAAGAATCGCTATAAATTGGACCGCTGGATGTGCAATGGTCTAAGGAGCAACTCAGATGTTTAAGCCCTGAACTTCAGGGTTTTTATTGAGGGATTTTATCTTGTTTAAAGGTCAAAGCTCCAAGATTTATCTTCAGAGATTTAGCCTTGGCTCATGTCAGTCGTTCTTACCATTGTAAAGGCCAGAGACAACTGCCAGTGCTCCGCACTCGCTGCACTCCCTTCTTCTTGCACAGTTCAGCCCTTGACAAATATCTTGTCCTGGACTGGAGGGGAAAAGCTCCCATCTGTAACATTAATGCACAGGCCAGTGTAATGGGAACTGGAGATAGAGGAGGAAAACCTGGCACTGACACTTACTTTGCAAACACCATGAATGGGGCAGAACTGCTCCCTCTGCTCGGCTCCTCAGCAGTGGTTGTACTGGTGGAACGCAAGGTTGTCAGGGAGGTTGGAGCATAGCCACAGAGCTGCTGAGAGGGGATGGGGCTATGGAGGTGCCAGGGAGCTGCTGTGGTTTTCACCCATTTACAAAGCACACTGAAGCCGGGTCATGGGGAGCTTCTCATCAACCAGCACTCCAAGACCTTCTCCTCGGGGCTGCTCCATCCGTTCTTCACTCATCTTGTGTTTGTGCTGGGGATTGCCCCAAGCCATGTGCAGTTCCTTGTACTTGGTCTTTTGATTGTTATTGTGATCAGTAAATTCCTTGCGATGCCCTTAAAGAAGGGCAGGTATTACTGTGCTGGGATGGAAATGAGTTTGTATTGCATGTGTGAGGGTCTGTCATATGCTGAGTGTTTCTAGGCTGCTCCAGTGGGCCATGGAAGGGACCAGTGAGGCTGGGGACATGTGGCTGCTGCAGCCTTTAGGCTTTGTGCTCTTACAGGGCTGTGAAGCAAAACCCTTAACTTCATGGTTAGAAATGATTGGTGGGTCCACCATGAGCTTAAAATAGTAACATTTTTGGGTCATTAACTTTTACTAGCTGCTGCTTTCAAAATGAAGCTCAATGCCATGCTGAAAAGTCAATATAGTTAGAAATGAATTAGAAAATTAGTGAGAAAAAGCAAATGACACAAACAGGCTTGGTGCACTGACAGGCTGACAGATGCTAAATAGTACTAGTTAACATTAGTCTGTGTTTAATGCGTTCATGGCTTAGGGGCATAAAGTGAACTCCATTTTTAATCCACCTAGTGTGATCTTCCAAGGAGGAAAAAAGACTTAATCCATTAATTTATTCTTCCAATACCTAAATGGGCTACAGGAAAGCTGGAGAGGGGCTTGGGACAAGGGCCTGTAGGGACAGGCCAGGGGGAATGGCTTTAACCTGCCAGAGGGGAGACTGAGATGAGCTCTTAGGCAGAAGCTCTTCCCTGTGAGGGTGCTGAGGCACTGGCACAGGGTGCCCAGAGAAGCTGTGGCTGCCCCATCCCTGGCAGTGTTCAAGGCCAGGTTGGACACAGGGGCTTGGAGCAAGCTGCTCTAGTGGAAGGTGTCCCTGCCCGTGGCAGGGGCTGGAGCTGGAGGAGATTTAAGGTCTCTTCCAACACAAACCAGTCTCTATGACTCTATGGATGTGGTGTTCAGAGCTGCCTCAGTGCAGTACCAGTGGTCCATGCGATTGGGATATTCCAAAAGGTGGCATTCTTTGATCACAAGGCAATTTCCCCTCAATGTTTTCAATGGCAAAAAGGTTTTTATAGTAGAAATCTCATTGGAAATTCAGGAAGCAGCCAAAGTCAACAGCACTCTGCTCTGTTGTGTTAGGATCCCTTGCCATATTTTCTCTTAAACCTAATTAAACATGACTATCCATTAAGGATAAGAACCCCTTAATATAATTTTCCTAAAGTTTCCTTAGTTCAGCATATTATAACTTTATATCATGACATTTTCCTTAGTGATAGGGCCATTTCTGCTAAACTTACAGCATGGTTGCAGCTGGAGTTTCCTGCTCCCAGAAACGTGTGTTCTTCCTATGAGTCTCTGTGATCTTTGTACCGATTCCAAGTACATGATATTTCATTAACACACATTTCTTCTTGTTCATATTTTTGTTGATTGTGTCAGATTCCTTCTGCACAAATTCTCTGGTAATTATGAGGAAGAAGCGTGTTCCATGCTCCCATTTTGGTGTGAAACCTGTTCCAGCAAATGCCATCTAATTCCTCTCTCCCAGCTTTAAAGAGGAGGTTTAATTTTCACACCAGAGGTGTCTGAAGTTCCAAAATAGGGGTGTAGAGTGGTGAGGCAGAAATAGAAAACATTTAACATAATACAATGAGGACCAAAACCCACTCTGAGCAGTGTTTGCTTTCCCCACTGAACATCTTTGGGGTGATTTGAGGCTCTCTGGAAGCTTTAGAGACAGTAACCCCAGTCTCAGTGATGGAGAGGCTACGCCAAGAATTTCCTCTCCATCCTGCTCACTGCAAATACTCTGGTGTCGGGTAGGGGTGAGGCAAAGAAAAGGTTTCTTATGGATGGAAGGAGTCCTAGCTTTAGTTTTTAGGTAGTTGCTACAAAGCTGAGAGAGAGATTACAACAGCTTTGCAATACTTTGGGGGGGGGAAAGGGCCTGGGGCAGGAAAGTGGGGACAGGGTGGCCCTGGAGCCCCAGAAAAGAGGATTGAGCTGTGCTCCCCATGTGTGTGCTTGCTCCAGGACACAAAGTTACCTTTTCTCTACGTTTCTGTTTTTCCCCCTAAATAAGGGATAATTTAGAAAAATCAAAGTATCACTCCATGTTTGAGCATCTTGCTGAATAACCACATTGTAATACAAATGCTTTAAAAGTGTTATATACAGTGAGTTAAATTCAGCTCTTCTGCCCACAGTCATGGATATTCAGCCTTCTCAAAGTGGATAGTTGACAAAGACATGCTATGAATGGACAAAACAGCTCGTTTATCCATGGCAAATTACAGGATCAAGTTGCACTGTTTCATTAGTGCGACCCGTAGTGCTTCAGTTATTTGAGCATCATTTCTCTGGCTTTCTACCAGGGCAGCTTAAGCAGTGGAGTACCCCCAGCTCTAGTGTCTGTCAGACTGATGGGGCTGAGGAGGGTTTTGATGTTGAATAAAATCTGTTTCTGTGCTATTATAAATAACACCAAGGCAGGTTCCCCTCCCGGCTCAGGCAATTGAGGCCATTGCCTGGAGCAGGAGAGCATAGATGGCCATGGCCCTTATCCACTGCCTGCTCTGTTGCAGCAAAACCCCTGGGTAGCCAGAGCAGCTTCTGCTGCTGAGCAAACCTTGATCCTGGAGGGAAAGAACAGCATGGACAGCCCATGGGAATAGGGTGTAAGGTGGCCTCCTAACAGCAGAAGTAAATCTCTTTCTTTTCCATCCCATGATGGAGCCAGCACATTCCCCAGGGCCTCTGCTCCCCTTCCCTGTACCCCAGTTCTGTTTCAAATATGCTTTTGCCCTTTTTCCTTCTCTCTTGCTCCTCATAGGCATGGCCCAGCTCTGCCAAACCTGTGCATGGATATGGACATTCCGTATTGCCTGTGACGGCTGTGATGCCTTCATGATGTCATTTTGTGACAGTTATATCCCAATAGGCTGACCTGCAAGAATAATATCTCCAGTTCCTCTCCCGGAGATTATATACATACCTCCTGTAGCTAATGTTGCCTACCTTAATATTCCCTCCTTGTTAGCTGATCACACTGGGTTTCTCCTTCCCTCCGGTCTATTGCTGTGAAGAGACATTCCAGAGCATCTCTACAGAAAATGACTGTACACATTGGTGTTTGGTCCAGGGCTGGCTTCTGGGTAATAATAATCATTAATTTTAATGAAGTCAGTGGTTTGAGTCCCATTTCTGTGTTGCAGTTTTGTAAAGAACACTTATATTCTTAGGATGACAGGTTCAGAATGAATGTGAGGTGTAATCTGTAGTGGGTATGAATAGCTCACTTATTGAAAACAGTGTGAGTGATCAGCTTTGGCTGCTTGGTCATTAATTTTGGTCAGAGGCACTTACAAGAAAACAGAAAGCCTGCAGGGAAATCACGCCATGCCTTTGCATATGCCCTTTCCATCAGAAAAGACATTCTTGCTTCCTCTCCTTTGTGACTACGGGAGGTACTCCATACCTAGGATGAGTTTCCATATGGGTAGATTCTATTTATGTGATTTGTTATTTCTGTGGATAAAGCATGTGTAGACTTCAGTGGCTTCCTCTGCTGCTGCCACATAACTCAGTACTGACATGGATGGGGAATGAGGAGCCCGTGGGACTGCAGGTGTCCATATCTTCTGCTTCTTGGGAGAAGCTCCTTCCCCTATAAACACTGCAACCTGGTCAAGCTGTTTCCCATAAAACCTCTCCAAGCAAGGGAGATGCTGTTGCAGAAGGGAGGAATTGCGTGTCTCACAGGATCTGCAAACTGTGGGAGCTCATAGGAGACAACACCTGAAAGGAGTCTGCAGGGGTAGTGTTGGGTCCATCCAGTCTGGAATCCATAGTCCTTCTCTGGCACTTCATATGGAACATCCAGAAACTGGATCCTGCCTCAGCCTTTTCTCCAGGTCCAGTGGCTCAGACTTTCAGGAGATGTTCAGCTCAGTTCTTTACATTTCACTCCTTCAGAGCCATGTGTCTGTTTTAAGACAGGAGGTGTATTTGTGCTTCTGGTTCTCTCTACTCACATTCCACTGTGTTTCTGTTCTTTCCTTTAACTTTTTATCTGCTGTTGGAGCTGCCTGCCCTATGGTAATATTTCCAGCCTTGTGTATCTGGCTACTCAGTGGGAAAGACAGTTCCCAGAGCAACAGCTGCAATAAATGCTTTTTGGCATCCAGATGTGTATCCTCTGGTTCCCCATGCTGTGCATGGGCTGTCTCTCGCATCCATGCATCAACAAGTGTGGACAGGTAGAGAGGCATCTGGGGGTGTTATTTCATTGCTGACACTGAAGAGGAGCTTTATCATAAGAAAAATACAACTCACCTCCACCTGTGTTGTTGTGAAGGAGACCAAAGCCTGTTCTTTGCTCCAGTATCACCTGGCTTGAAAGTGGGCAACTTGCCTTTCATTTCAGCCACAGATCCGTCTGGAAGCATCCCACAGAGAGGCTGTGTGCATGCACTGTGCTCTTTGTTAAGCACAGTGGTGATTCCCACACAGGTACACCAGGATAGGAAGTTCATCTTGATCTGACAAACAGGGTGCCCAGAGAAGCTGTGGCTGCCCCATCCCTGGCAGGGCTCAAGGCCAGGTTGGACACAGGGGCTTGGAGCTGGATGTGTTTTCAGGTCCCTTCCAACCCAAACCATTCTGGGATTTTACGATTCTATGGTTAATCCTGCTCTGTGTTGGGTTCCAGAGTGACCCTGCATTACAGATCTGTGGTTCTTGGTGGTGTTTTATGCCTCATCCTTAAAACTGCAGAAAACATTTAATCCATTTTATTCCAGCTAAACGAAATTTAGATACACAATTAAGAAAAATGCCTCCCAGGGGGTTTCCTGCAGCCCCAATAGCTGGATTTCCTTTCTGCTGCTGAAATTGTACAAAGGCTCTACAAATTGAGAAGCTGTAAAGGGGGACTTGTAGCTCTTTGAGTTACTTTGTTATCCTTCCTGTATCTGTACCATATGCTAAATAATGCTGTTAAATTTGGCTTTGATTTTTATTGTTTTACAGTCTTGTAACATTCATAATCTTGGCTAATCCTTAGAGTGTTTGTTTGGGAGCCTTATTCATTATTTAGGCCAAATATTAAAAATAGTCTGTCAGTTCTGGGGCCTTGTTTTTTTGTGAGTTTCATTTGGGTTTTCCACACTTGTTTTTTCTAGCGGTGCAGAGCATCCCACCTCCACTGCCAAGAGCAGAGACTTCAGAGGAGTGATCCTGTCCTGGAAAGCAGAAGATGCCTCTGCACCGCTCTGAGTGCCATGGGCACAATGGCTCTTTAACGTAGGAGATGTGAAGTGACCTCTTGTGATTGCAGGACACGGGGGCACACTTTAATGAGAAATAAAAAATAAATCATAGAATTGTCACAGAATCCCAGACTGGTTTGTGTTGGAAGGGACCTTCCAGCTCATCCAGTTCCAGCCCTGCCATGGGCAGGGACACCTTCCACTAGAGCAGCTTGCTCCAAGCCCCTGTGTCCAACCTGCCCTTGAACACTGCCAGGGATGGGGCAGCCACAGCTTCTCTGGGCACCCTGTGCCAGCGCCTCAGCACCCTCACAGGGAAGAGCTTCTGCCTAGGAGCTCATCTCAGTCTCCCCTCTGGCAGGTTCAAGCCATTCCCCTTGGCCTGTCCCTACATCCCTTGTCCCAAGCTCCTCTCCAGGTTTCCTGGAGCCCCTTTAGGCACTGGAGCTGCTCTAAGGTCTCTCCTTAAGGAACCTTCTCTTCTCCAGGCTGTACAAAGAGGTTGCAACGTGCTTTTCTTCCCCTGCAAAGCAGCTCTTGCAATACACTGTGCAGCTGCAGCTGTGAGATGCTGCCATGTGCACTCAGTCCTATAGATGAATAAATCCGAGTAATGGAAGTCTCCTGTAATGACAGGAACTTGAGTAACCCTACAGCCAGCTTTGGGAAGCAAACTGCATTTACTTCTCACCAAGAGCTCAAAGTATGGCAGTAATCCTGGACATTAAATATATAGACTTCCACACAGCATATGTTCTTGCAAGAACAGGGCATCTATTGCAAAACTTATACGTAGCCAGTCCTTCCCATGAAGGGGATGAATATTTATGCCCTGAATGTAGAGTGGAAGGTGGCATCTTTTATGATGAATGTGGGGCTAGACGCCGTGCCTACATTGTTTAGACCACTATAAAGGGGTTACAATTTTTATTGCTTGTTGCAAAGCAGATAGGTACAGTAGATCTTCCCAAAGATCAAAGTGTGTCTCTAGGGCAGCCAGTAAATTAGTGGAGATTGTAAATGAGAGCATAGTCATTGATGTCTTGAGAGCTCGGCTCATGAGATCAGAGAGTATTCTTTCCCCCTTTCTGTTCATAAGTCTCTTTCTAGAATAGATTACTTTCTTTACACTTAAAAGCAATATTCATGGACTTCATAAGAACAAGTATTTTGGTAGGACATGCTCTGATCACATTACTCCCTGTTGTATATGGTCTTATTATGGACTGATGCTTCCCTGTAATAGAGAGTCATGGAGACTGATGTCAGAGATGTGTGTTTGGGGAATCGCATCGCTTAACTAATTTCATCATATTTTATAGCAAGCACATCCTCTGTAGGAACTTTCTCAGCAGAATGAGAGCTCTTGGAAGCTCTGCTGTGAGCTGCAATGGGTGTAAGAAGCAAAATAAAAGCAAATTAGAGAACTCTTCACAATCCTGAAAGAGGAGATTATAGCTATGGTGGGGAAAAGTAAATACAAACCAAATCACACTATGCCAAGAACTGCAAATAAAACCCCCCAGAATAAACATCCATTTCATGGAGGGATTTGAAGTTAACTTTTAATATCCAAGCTGGGAGAAAAGTCACAATTGTGTCTTTGTGCAGAAGATGCAGCAGAGCTCTCATTTATTATAACAAATCTGGAGCCTATATATTGTAAGAACAACCTCAATATGAAACATTTAAAAACTTGTTTTAAAAGTTTCTGTGTGTTCCTTGAAATGGAAAGAACAAAATAATCCCAAACCGGAGTTCTCTGGACCTTTCAGCTTTAGAGAAATGCTTTGTGTGGAAATTACCACTGAGGAAATAACCAAGTAGGATTATACTATCAATACACGCTGTTCTCCAGCTTAGTGAGTGAGATACCACCAAGTGACGTGTAGCATCGCTTGTGCAGCATGCTTCCTAAGCACTGAAAGCTTCATTTTGGTGAGCATCTTAACCTGTAACATCTGCTCAGAAGTGTAGCAAAAATGATGTTATTGGAAATTCCTACTCCCCATGTGAATTCCTTTGGAATTTGTTTTCCCTCTCTGGATGCAGAGGGTTTAATGAGTGACAAAATACCACGTCAAGAACAGGTCTGATTATTGACGCTTTTTCATACGGAGAGGAGTGGATTGTTTGGGGAATTTCTTGGCTTGAAATGTGGCTCGTATTTTCTAAGGTGATTCCAGAGGGATTAAATTATTGCCATTACGGTGCTGTGATTTTGCACCTACCCTTACAGTTTATTTATACTGAATTTTGAGACTTAATATGATACTTTCTTACATGTCAGTTGGTACCAACTTTGATGACATCTTAGGCTCCTTTCTGTCCTCCTTAAACTCCAAACCCCTTAGTTTCCTCTCTGTCTTTGTTCAGGGGTCTTGATTACCCTCTCTGGTTGTTACACAGTGTAGCTGTTTGCTTTATTGTTCAGATCCATCAGAGGACAAGCTAAGTTGAATGGCCAATGCAGTGTAAACATGTGTGACTAATCTGTCTGATATGGTGCCGGCTGGTGTTTAATATTCTGGGCTGAAAGATAATGTCTGAATGCTGTCAGATGGGGTGGGGAAGGGACAAGAAGCGGCTTCCTTTGGATCTGAGGAATGATCTTGAAAGGCTATCAGGTGGTAAACTGAGATTTGACCCAGGCATTAAAGTATGTTTAACTTCTGGGGGGTGATTGTGAGTCAACCTTCAGGTTTGAGGGTTCTGGATATGCTTAAATAGCTAAATTACCCCTTTCATCTCTTTTGCAAGGAAGAGAAAAAGACACTTAAACATTTCAGTTTTTAAAATACGGGGAAAATATCTGTCCCTGCCTGCTGTGGTGGAAATGTGTGGGAATCCGACCAGAATCATCCAACGTGACATGTTTGCTCCCTGTCACTGGGTTGCTACTCTGGTTTTTAGTTCTTTCCGGGTGAGGAAACATCCCCATGAATCACAGATTGCACATGAATGTTAAGTGTTGTGGGAGCAGGTGAATTGACTCAGGAAAAAAGCATTTGGCCTCAGAAATGTGAATGCTAAATGGTACTACTCGAGGGTAATAACATGCTGTGAAAAGAGATGTAAAGAAGTTCTTCCTCGTGAGGGTGGTGAGGCACTGGCACAGACATTATAATCTAAGAATAATTGGAATGAATGGGAAGTGTTCAAGGCCAGGTTGGACACAGGGGCTTGGAGCAAGCTGCTCTAGTGGAAGGTGTCCCTGCCCATGGCAGGGCTTGGAGCTGGATGAGCTTTAAGGTCCCTTCCAACACAAATCAGGCTGGGATTCCATGATTCCAATAAGGAGACACTCAGAGCAAAAGCTAACACCTGTATCTCAGTTCAGAGCTCTGTGCAGGTGGAGAGGCTGGTCTCCAGCACGTCTGCATCACCACAGCCACTGCATCACATCGCGGCGGCTGATGGGCCGTGAGCTGATCCACATCGATCGGGATGCTGCTGACACCCGCTCCCATCCCCATGGCAACCAAGAGCCCGGATACTTGTCCACGTACTTTAGGAACCTCATTAAAGCAGGCAGCAGGACAGCAGCTGTGGTCTCAATGTGTTCTGCTGACAGCCGGGGACTGGTTTTATGATGCTCAGGTGATTTTTGGCCTTCCTTAGGCCAAACTGTTGAAAATGTGGGGTGAGAGGGACAGATGGCAGCACAAATAGACATTGCCAATGCAGTTGATGTGAGCACATCTTCTGCAAGGTGCAAAGCAGCCGTGTAAAGTTTTATCAACTCCAGTGATTTAGAACAAAGCATAAATGAAGGATAAAAGAGTAAAGATGAGCGGGGAGGGGAGGGTAAAAATATTGTTTAGAAGCTGATTTTAAGAGCAAATAGGTTGAACTCAAGGCTTGCGGTAGAGCTCATAAAATGTTGCACAGGTACAAGTAATTAAAGTTCCCTGATTTTGATATATAATCATGGAAATTCACCAAAGCAGGGCCCATATCAGGAATTCTTACCACTGCCTTCCCTGAGAGGGAAAGTCAACAGAGTAATACCTGCTGTTTCTACAGGCAGAGGTTCTTCTCATGCACCATAGGAATGAAATAATCCAGCCACCCCCAAGTCTGGCTCACGACTGGCTCTGTGTTGGGTTCTCCTCAGCTGGGGCCTGATGATTCTCCCCATCTATTCTGTTCTGGGGAGATCCCCCCTGCAGTCCTGATTCAGCTCTGGGGCAGCAGCACAAGAGGGACTTGGAGCTGTTGGAGCGAGGCCAGAGGAGGCCACGGAGATGCTACGAGGGCTGGAGCAGCTCTGCTCTGGAGCCAGGCTGAGAGAGCTGGGCTGGGGCAGCCTGGAGAAGAGAAGGCTCCTGGAGGGGAGACCTGAGAGCAGCTCCAGTGCCTGAAGGGGCTGCAGGAAACCTGGAGAAGGGTGGAAGGTGTCCATGCCCATGGCAGGGGGTTGGAACTGGCTGAGCTCTAAGGTCCCTTCCAACACAAACCAGTCCAGGATTCTGTGATTCTATGATTACTAGTGTGAATGGGACGTTATACCATGGGGCTAAGCTGAATGTTGATTTATCCCAAACCCAGTTTAAAAGCACATAGAGTGTTTTTACACGCTAGCGAGTGCAATTATTTCATGTTCTCCATAGTTTACATATTTTGACTTGGGGTGTTGGGAAGCAATAGAATCAGAATGTAATTAGATGTTTCATGTCCTAGTATACTGCAGAATTTTGAGTTGATTTGGGCTTTACTGTACAAATAATGTGGAAAAGTGGTGGCATAGAGTTCTCATTCTCCTTTTTAATGCAAATAAAATTGGTTGTGTTACTGAGGAATGATACCCCCTAGTGAAAGGTGGTCACCCAAAGGATATTCATGGTTCTTGTCATTTCCAAAAGACCAAAGAAAGGAAGGAAAACAGCAAACTGTGTAGAATGAGCGTGTTACAAATCCTGATATCTCAAAACCAGCATCTCTCAACAAGAGCTAAAAAATAGCAATACTGTCATCCAGGTGCTTTAATATTCCCTGAAAAGAAATGACAGATGCCTCAGACCCTAAACCATAATTGGTAGATACTAAACAAAGAACCTCAATTAACCACTAGTAAAGCAATTATTAATACTGGCTTGGATCCATTCTGCCCAGGGTGTTAGCCTACAGTCCAGTCCACTTGGCTGCCCAGGACTGTCTGACCTGGTAGACACCTGAATTCGGTGGATAATCCCCTACATCATTTGAAATTGCTCTGAGCCATTTACCCAATAGGCAGGACTGGGCCCTTCATTTCGAATGTGGTGTGTTTGTAGCCATTGATGGTCTCATATAAACCAGACGCATATTGTAGGACACATGGACTAAATGGAAGGGTTTTTTGTGGGAGGGAGATGTTGTCTGAGCTCCTCTCTGGCTGCCTCATGGGCCCTGTGTGTGTCCACCTGCAGTGCTGGGATGAAACGCATTGTCCTCTCAATCTCATTATCTCCTGGAGAGAGCATATTCTTGTGAGGTCGATTCAATTGCCCTCAGTGCCCAGGACACAGGGCCACCTTCTTTTGTCCCTGGACTAGAATGCAAACATAGAGCCCCACTGCTGCTAAAATGATTGATGAGCACACTCAGAGGTGAAGAGAACTTGAAGACCTGGATCCATGGTAGGGAATGGCACTGAATGTTTTCTATTGCTTCCCTCTAGCCTCCAAGAGGCAGGCGTTCATCTCCTGTAAACGAAACCCACCAAGGAGTTTGTATATCAATAAAACCCACCTCCTGCTCAAAAAGTCCCTCCTCTGCAAACAGTGATGGAAGCACTCATCTGGCCACTTCAGAACACTGCTTGGAGTGGACCTGTGGTCTCATCTCAAGTATGTCCATTCTTATGGTTAACTTTAGTGGACTGGATTGCTGTCTAGAGACAGTTAAATTTTGTAGGTAGCTGTTGGGAAGAAGGAAATGCATTAGGGTGGATTGCTCTCTGGGATTCTTCAGGTTTTTCCTTTAGCTGCATCGAAGATCAAGTAATTGTACGAGATGAACCCACCTGCCCCTGCCCCCAGTGCCGGTGCCTACAATCTCAGTCAACAATTGAGACAGGTACATCAAAGGGACCATCCGGATATCCCCCTTAGAATAATATTTTCAGACTATTTTAGGAATGTGATCTGTGTTAGGCATGGAGAATTGGACCCTTTCTTTTTTTGGCAGGTTTATTTCCTCATCCCCTCTCTTAGTTCTTTTGTGTACTTTGAATTCAAAATAAATGCACTGTTTTATATAGTCCCTGATCCAGGGCACTTAATCACACAGCGCTGCACCAGCTACTCTGAAGGAGAAAAAATGACTGCTACTGCTGAACCCAGGACAAATATGCAGCTAATTTTATTCCATCCATTGTAAAGAAAAATGATACAAACGCCTTTTTTTTCGACTGTGTGAATAAGGTGACCAAAAAGAATCTAAATTTAATGACCAGATCTAGGTTGTCTTTCTCCCGCAGTAAACTCAAGGGAATCTGTGTACATTAAGTAACTAACGTGCACAGAACCAGCCTTTAGATGTGGCTGGTTTACCTGAGAGAGCTGGAGGACCAACTTGATGGCATTTAGCACAAGAGAGAGATAATGCCACTTCATATGCAGATGTTATGTGAACAGAAACTGCAAGTAACTGTGATAAAAAGAGCTATTGCTCACCAGCACAGCCCATACAAGCTGAAGGAAAGCAACTGGGGCATTTCTATGGCCAAAGTACTGCACGGCATTGCTGGTGAACAGCCTCTCATGGGCCAAGTGTGGCTTTTCCAAATGTAGTGCAAAATATTCCTGACACATGCTTGTCAGGATTGCTCACCTACTCTTCATGGGTAATTTGTAACTGTGTGGGTGTTGACCATGGGAAAATACATTGGAGTCTTGGCTTTGGTGGGTAGAATTATGCTCTGTGTCAAAGATAAAGTATTTTAGCTGTTAATCTGTACAATGAATATCCAAAATAATATATAAGAGAAGGGAAATCTTATTTATAATGAACAATCATTAGTTACTGACACAATTATGGTAGTGTCAGAGGCAATCCATTTCACAAGGATTTTGTAGCGATGTTTGATAGCTGATAATGCCTTTATTCCTTTCCTACATTCATTTTATGGGTGCTTGCTTAACATATAAATATTTGCATTGTGCAATTAAAAGGAATTAATGGATTCCCCCCAAAACCATGTATTGATTTCAAACGACTCTTAGTAAAACCAATTAAACAGCGAGCAATTATTTCATTTAGTCTCAGTAGTTTTAAATTGGCTTTTTAAATTGAGAAGCAAAATATAGCACAGTGGGATCACCTGTATTCCTGGTCAGGCCCTGGAAAAACCAAACAAGAACACTTTGAACTGATAGCAAGTGAAACCCAACTCAGTGGACATTTCAGTATTCGTGGTGCCCAAACATAATGTCTGGATCCCACCAACTTCAACAGTTTTAAGATTTCCATATATAATCTCAGACTTTGTGGAAGAGTTGATTTAGATTACAGCCTGTGACAGGCAGTAATCCCATGGGAGTCACCGGAGTTACATTACACAGGAGAAAATAACCTCTCCTGCTAATCCAGGTTTCACTGGCACAGGGTGCCCAGAGAAGCTGTGGCTGCCCCATCCCTGGCAGTGTTCAAGGCCAGGTTGGACACAGGGGCTTGGAGCAAGCTGCTCTAGTGGAAGGTGTCCCTGCCCGTGGCAGGGGTTGGAACTGGATGAGCTTTAAGGTCCCTTCCAACACAAACCAGTCTTGGATTTTATGATTCTATGTTACCAGGTCATGCTGCCAGGACTTTGTCTTGGAGATGTTGCCTTCGAGGGATGTGTCCTCATCTGTAGAAAGGGATTAAAAGCAGATTCAGGTTGAACTTATTCTTTCCAGAACTTGTATGACTGGGAAGATGATGTATATTTGTTGGCTTTCAGGTGGGCACATCTTGGGGGTAAGGGGTCAGCCACTCGGCAGTGCCCCTTTGTGAGCCAACAGACTCAAATAGACTTTTGAACCCTTGTTAGCAGCATCACTTGGGCTTATCTGGGTACAAACACTGGTGAATTAGGAGGTGCAAGTATTCCTCATCAACTGTGTCATTTCACAGAGCCATTTTCAAGCACTAATGTACTTTAAATATTAATCTCTTTGCAATGAAATGTTCATTTAAAAATGATGTTTAATGAGGTCTAATGCACCCTGAGATGCTGGCAGGAGAAGGTTTGTTCTGCAGCTGATCCTGACAAAGGAGGGTGGGCAGGTAATTAACAAAGACACTCAAGTTTCCATTAGGCTTAATAAAACCTGCAAGTGAAAATGTTTTGGTGCAAACAACTGCTATTTGTGTTTCCAAACACCATTCTCTTCTCTCTGTGCATCTTTTCAAGATGCTTTATTGTGTGGGTTCCTAGTTGACACCGCTTGTAATAGATTTCCTGGAAACTGAGTTTAACCATTAAACATGAGGATGTGTGTCATTATTTTCTACAGCTAAACGCCTGAAGGTGAAGCTGAGTGAATTTAATGCATTAAGAAAGGTAATTATCAGATACTGTTGATTGCCAAGATTCTTCCTGCTCCAACAAAAACTGGTGATGGCATAATCTGTACACGAGCATCTCGTTTTTCCCTTATGACTTTGATTTAGGTGTGACAGCAGCACACAGCAATGTTTCTCCCTTATTTTCCTAGTTTTCTTCCCATATATCTCCCGTATTTCTCATCTGTTTCCTTGTTCATCCCTATAAGTCACACTCCTCCTACCAACCCCTTTCCTTTAAGCAATAATTGGATGGTCAAATGGATCGCTGCGCGTTAGGGGCTAGAGGGGAAAAACTGGCCAATTTTCCAGTAACATCTTTTTCTTCCCCTCCTCTGAAAGCCGAGGTGCAAAGTTTGTCCCAGCTTTTGCAAATCTTCTCTCTCAGCAGTCGTGCATCGAAGGCTTAGAACTGCAAATGAATTATTTTGATTACTGCTGCCCCAGGAAGTTCTCCAGGGATGGGAGGTGACCGGCTTAGCTGCTGTCCATTCCTGCCAGGCCGAATCCTGCTCCCAGGGAAGTGAGGCAGTAGGAATTCTGATGCTGACTTCCATGGGGCTGGGATTTAGTATGAAGAGCACAGATGTTTTTCTTGCAAGGAAAAGAAATAAATCAGGCTCCTGTGAGCTCATGGTCATCAACTCCCCAAATGGTGGAATTTAACACTTTTATTCCCTGCATTAAGCCAGTGTTCAGGTAAGGGCAAAGGAGGCAGTGAAGGACACCTGAGGAGACAACAAGAAATAAAAGAAAACCAGAATCTTTCCAGATATATTTGCATCACAAAGGCAGAAACACCTTTTCCTTCCTCAGGTTTTTTCTTTTCTCTGGTAGACTGACTCTGCCACCTCAGTATGATAAAGTCTTAGAGACAATGATAATGGTAAAGCTGATAATGATCTAGAGCAAATAGTTGGAACCAGGTAGAGTCAGTATCTTCTTCAGGATTCTTCAATTTGTTCACAAAACCCCATGATGCTACAAGGAGTAGAATCCCAGCCTGGTTTGGGTTGCAAGGGCCCTTAAAGCTCACTCAGCTCCAACCCCTGCCATGGGCAGGGGCACCTTCCACTAGAGCAGCTTGCTCCAAGCCCCTGTGTCCAACCTGGCCTTGAACACTGCCAGGGATGGGGCAGCCACAGCTTCTCCGGGCACCCTGTGCCAGCCCTCAGCACCCTCACAGGGGAGAACTTCTTTGCGTCCAACCTGAACTTCCCCTGTTCCAGTTTGAACCCATCACCCCTTGTCTTATCACTAGAGTTCCTGATGAAGACTCTCTCTCCAGCATCATTGCAGCCCCCTTCAGACACTGGAAGCTGCTAAAAGATCTCCACACAGCTTCTCTTCTCCAGGCTGAACAGCCCCAGCAATCCTTGCTGTATTTATACAGCAGCAACAGTGGATTTGCCAGATAACACACAGGCAAAGTTCTTGCCAAGGAGGGCATATAAAATAATAGTCTCTTATTTCAGTTACTGTAATTATTCATGGGTCTTCAGGTGTTTGTAAAGAAAAGCAAGAACAAAACCCTCTACCTGACAATGAGCAGCAACCTGAATTTTCTGAGCTCTCTGTGTTAAAAGGGCAGAATTGATCCACTGATCAATATCTCTCTCCAGTTTTATAAAATAATGTTAATAGCTATTGCTGTCAATACTTGCATGGAAGATAATTTAATAGAAGATTATCGTCATTCTATGACTTTAGAACCCACCCCCCAATTCATTAGAATTATATCCTTCTGCAGGTTGTCTGAAAAGGACTCCCTGCTTTACTGAATTCTATAGCCCTTCAAAGGCAGTTCCGTATTCCATATGTATTACATATCTATAGGTTTAATTCCTAGTGATTTCTATGAGGCTTGTTTTCTGGGTGAACATACAGGAGAGACCTAATGCTCTACTTGTATCTGTTTTATTATTCCCTAGTTTTCATCCTTTTCTTGTCTGTGGGCTCCAAAAAGAATTTTCACTGGATCTCATAGTTTTTCTGCATTGAATTTAAGCTCTGTGACCGTAGACTTCATGGATCTGTGTGGGAATCCAAAGCTGGCAAATTCCAGTGGATCTGTGGGCAAAACATTGGGAATCACTGCTTGATTTCTGTCCTTTCTGTCTATGCTGGCTGTGGAACAGAGAACGTAACCATCACTCCCTGTGTTTGCAAGTGACTGCGAATAGCTGCCTCCATGTATGGACTTGTGACACACAGCTATAATCATCACCATTGCCATTTATTAATTTACACACATGTTCAATTCTGCTTTTCCAATGTGAAGGGCAGGCTGGAATTATCCCCTGAAGTAGGAAAACAGGAGCAGTTTTAAACCAAATGTGATATTGCTGTGGTGTGACTTTTCAGAGAAGCAGCGTTAGGGGAGTGCAGGGGATGCTCAAGGAAGAAAATATCCCCAGAGTGAGCAGCTAATAAAAATATCTCAGCCATAGCACTGACATGCAGTGTGTGTGTTCAGAGTGTGTGTTCAGTGTCGGGTTCTCACCGGTGCTCATTGAAATGTGAGAATCAGTGGATTTATTTTTTCAGAGACCAACATTTTGACCCTGTTTTGGTGTTGAAATGCAGAAGAATAACTTGTGTAATGAAGAAGAAACCGTGTGCTGGGCTGCATGGGCATGAGCAGCAGTAGAGCGAGGGGATTCTCCCAATCTGCTGTGCTCTGGAGAGCCCCCCCCTGCAGCCCTGATTCAGCTCTGGGGCAGCAGCACAAGAGGGACATGGAGCTGTTGGAGCGAGGCCAGAGGAGGCCATGGAGATGCTGCAAGGGCTGGAGCAGCTCTGCTCTGGAGCCAGGCTGAGAGAGCTGGGCTGGGGCAGCCTGGAGGAGAGAAGGCTCCTGAAGGGGAGACCTGAGAGCAGCTCCAGTGCCTGAAGGGGCTGCAGGAAAGCTGGAGAGTGGCTTGGGACAAGGGCCTGTAGAGACAGGCCAAGGGGAATGGCTTTAACCTGCCAGAGGGGAGACTGAGATGAGCTCTTAGGCAGAAGCTCTTCCCTGTGAGGGTGCTGAGGCGCTGGCACAGGGTGCCCAGAGAAGCTGTGGCTGCCCCATCCCTGGCAGTGTTCAAGGCCAGGTTGGACACAGAGGCTTGGAGCAAGCTGCTCTAGTGGAAGGGGTCCCTGCCCGTGGCAGGGGTTGGAACTGGATGAGCCTTAAGGTCCCTTCCAACCCAAACCAGGCTGGGATTCTGTGATATTGCACACAATCAGATTTTCTTGATCTCTAGACAGTGAGTGTTCATTGTTGCATCCCTCTCTGTAAGCCAGACAAACCATGTATGAAAGCGTTTCTTGCTGGCTCTGAGAAACCATAGAGATGAAGGAGCAGAAGTTTTAAATTATCCTGAGGCAAAATAATTCTTACGGCAGGGTAGACTTTGCTTTTAAAGTTGTAGGAACTTTGCAAGTCCCCATGAATCAATGCTCTTGGAATCTTTTGGAAGAGGTTCAAAACTGTCGAAAAGGTCTATTCAATATTGAATACGCTTGCACTGTGAATAGCAGAGAGGAAAATCCAACGTCTGCCAAGAAGAATGTAAAAAAGGACTGATAAAACAAGAAGAAATCAGTTCTTTCAGCTCCACAAGGTTTTGTTTCCTTCTTATTTTTGAACGTAAAAAGAGATAAACACAAAAGCTGCAGTTGACAGTGTCTCTGTGACAGCACTTTTGTAGCCATTTCGGCAAAGCAGCTTTCTGGAGGACGCTGGCAGAACATACTGTAGCTTTCAAACTTCACACAGGCTGCTGAGAAATGAAATGTTTGACTGAGAAGCTGATGTGGGTTTGGCAACATTGCTTAATTGATAGCGTAAAAGGAAAGAGGATTCTGCTTCCACCATCTGCAACAGCAACGGGGACCAGCTCTTTGTCTAATAGCATCTGTAGCCTTTCTTCCACATCTGCCTCAGCAAAATAGGTTAATTGCAAGGAAACAGTCCAGTGGATGTACCTGGAAAGCTCAAAGAATGTGAATTTCCTTTCAGATTTAATTGCTAATGGGAAGCTCCTCTTTGGTCTTTCCTTGTTCCTGTTGGAAGAAAGACAGTTTATAAATCAAGTTGGTGAGAACTGAGGTCTCTGCTGTGCTGAAATGGCTCTTCCAAGGCTCATGGTTGGTGTGTACCCCAGCTGAAGGAGGCAAGGTGCTTTAATGTAGGACTTCCAGGGTTGCTTGTGCATTTATACAGCAACGTGATTGGGGTTTTCTGCTATTTACCAATTAAAAATGCTTTGCAAGCCATTCATGTCCCTCATAACAGTCCATATTCCTCTTGAGATGCTGTAGCAGAGCCACCTGTGAAAGCATTTGTGTGAGTCCTGGATGAGTACCTCCATACACCGCAGGGCAAGTAAATCTAGCAGCTTCTAGTGCCTAAAGGGCTACAAGAAACCTGGAGAGGGGCTTTGGACAAGGGCCTGTAGGGACAGGCCAAGGGGAATGGCTTTAACCTGCCAGAGGGGAGACTGAGATGGGCTCTTAGGCAGAAGCTTTTCCCTGTGAGGGTGCTGAGGCGCTGGCACAGTCCAAGATTCTATGATTCTAGGATCACACTGAGTGTACACGAATTCCACCTGCTCCTGGCTGGATTCTATTATTTAACAAATAGATCTGATCCCTGAAATCGCTGTGTGCATTTGACAACGCGCTCTGTCCTTCCACTTCGAGCAAGAGGATTTTCTTGTGCTTGAGCGAACCCAAGTGTTACCTTGATGGACCAGAGCATGGCCTATTTGTTCCAGCATCCTGTCTCTGGCAGTGGCCAATGCAGGAAAAACACAAGAATATCCACACAGCCAGTTAATGGATACACCAGACCAATTCACAACACTTCTTCTCAGTACTCATCAATCATGAGCTAAATTAAGCCCCATAACAGAAGGTTTTACATCTCTTAGGAAAAAAAACAAACCCAACATTTATTTTCAGGTAACAAAAGAATGATCACTAGTGGAGTTTTCCACACTTCCCTTAACTCCTTGTTTGTTCTCCTTTTTAACGTGGAAAGGGACTGATCTAACCATGATGTTCCACAACTTAAAGAGCAGGTTTCCCAGTGAAAGTGCTTGAGCATCTGGTTGACCAGATTTAGGAATAGATGGCTTGGTCATCAGATTTTGATCTGAGCTTTGCAGAAAAGAAAAGCATGAAAGTTTCATGTCACCAGCATTTTATTTTCTGTAATGCTCAGGAGGTAAACTATAGGACAGCTCCTGCTCTTGTATAAATATCATCTGTGAAAAGAAGTTCATGTCATGAGAGTGTCTGTGGCTAAGAAAGACTTGCCGTTATCGGCTTAATCCTCCTTTGTGTCCATCCATCTGAATTCCATTCCCAATCTGCATTCAGGCACGTTACGTACAATTAATAAAACATCCTTAGCAACTCTGTTTTTTTCCATATATGTAATTTTGGATGAATTCTGCTCAAAAAGGGGGGCAGTCCTATTGTACTGACTGAAAATATTTTTGTATTATGCTTGATATACAAAGCCTGTGTTTCTAATCTCTCCTTTATTTAGTAGCAGATGTCGTGCTGCTCGGATGAAGTTGTAATCCTGATAAATCTTACCCAGAAGTAGAGAACTAAGTCTTGGTCTAGAAAGGGAGTTATGGTTCAAGTAAGGAACACGCTTGATGTGACTGTGGACAAATCACAAGCAGGAGAAAATGAGTGAAATGAGTTGAAAATGTGTTTTCCTGATCTTTTCACCCAGCCCTGATTCTGACCCCTGAGAACAAAGCTTGTTCTCCTTGCTTTTAGGAGCATTCCCTCACAAGATTCTCTGGTGTTCTCCCACTACTACCCTCACTCGGGCTTCAGTCCAACATCCAGTGCCTGATCTCATTTTCCTGCCATTTTAACAGTTAGACCTCCTTAGAGAAGGAGCAGACTAAAAGCTGATGAAGGCCAGGCTGGATGGGGCTTGGAGTAACCTGTTGTAGTGGAAGGTGTCCCTGCCCATGGCAGGGGTTGGAACTGGATGAGCTTTAAGGGCCCTTCCAACACAAAGCACACTTTGGCTCTATGATTCTATGAAGTGCCTGAGCTCCAAGTCCATCAGCAATGCTGGGAACGTTGCTTCTCTCTGGGAACGTGGTGGGGTTGCAGAAGGAGAGAATCCTGACCAGAGCCATGCCACAGCTTTGCTGGGCACAAAGTGGGATGTGTGGACAGCCTGAAGGGAGTGTCGTATTGTCCATCTCCCTCATCTGACTTTATCTTGTCTGTCAGCTTGTGCCTGAGTTAGATGGAAGTCATAGATCATCATCGTGCAGCTCCCCCCATGACAAGCAGGGCTTTCATTTGGCCAACCCTGCAGCTCTCAGCAGGGAGGAAGATAGGACAAGAGGAAATATCCTCAAGCTGCACCAGGGGAGGTTTAGATGGAGCTGAGGAACAATTCCTTCCCCAGAGGGTGCTCAGGCATTGGAACAGGCTGCCCAGGGCAGGGCTGGAGTCACTGTCCCTATAAGCGTTCACACACTGTGTAGACAAGGCCCTCAGTGCCATGGGTTAGTGGTGGCCTTGCCAGTGCTGGGGAATGGTTGGACTTGATGAGCTTAAGGGCCTTTTCCAACCTGGCTGATTCTATGATTCTATAATTCTAAGGGAGTCAGCTGGACCTGGCCAAAGCCAGAAAGACATTTCCCTTTAGGAGCATCAGCACTCATGTCAACACCAGAGTGATGAAGTGGCATTATTTTATGTATAGCTCTTCCAGATGTAGTCACAGAATCATAGAATGGTCTGGTTTGGAAAGGACCTTAAGAACATCCAGTTACAACCTCCCTGCCATGGGCAGGGATATCTCCCACTAAACCATGGCACCCAAGGCTTTGTCCAACCTGGCCTTGAACACTGACAGGAATGGAGCATTCACAGCTTCCCTGGGCAACCCATTCCAGTGCCTCACCACCCTCACAGTAAAGAACTTCTTCATTATATCCAATCTAAACTTCCCCTGTTTCAGTTTGAACCCATTACCCCTTGTCCTGTCACTACAGTCCCTAATGAAGAGTCCCTCTCCAGCATCCTTATAGCCCCCTTCAGATACTGGAAGGCTGCTATGAGGTCTCCGCACAGCCTAGTCCCTGCATGCTAATAAATATCTCTCCCCTTTTACACATACAGGCTACAATTCAGACTGTTTCTAAAGTCAGAGCTGCAGTTACAACTTGCAAGACTTGATACCTTAAAAACTCTGGGGACTCTCTTGACTCTCCTCATTTATTTTTCAAATCTTAAATAGACAAACACATTCTTTTGACATGGTATAACGCAGGGGGAGGCATTGAAATGTCCTGGCCTCAGAGGAGATAGCCCCCACTCTTGTGGCTCATGGAAAAAGCAAGGGGTGTCTGTTCATTCTGGCTGTCACTTGGTTTTACTCCAGCTGAGTAACGAGAAAAAAGCAGTTTTCTTGCAGATTTTGGTCTGCAAAATCACAGCAACCTGTTGTAACACGTATAGATCTGCATGAGAAATTGCAGCCATGTTTTGATATGTAGCTCTAGTGGTAATAACTTGTCATCAACACCCACTGCTGAGGGCAGTGATAACTTCACCAGGACAGGAAATAGATAGACTGATGTGGAATAAATAAATCTGGGTTGTAAATCACTTCTGCATTCTTCACAGCGTTTTGGCTTCCTCACTGGCCTTTAGAGGTTTGGTTTCCTCTGTGTTCTTGACAAGTGTCTGTGTCTCTTCCCTGTTGAGCAGCTTGAGGAGAACAGCAGGTGGGAAGGCTCTGAAATCTGAGGTTAGGTTCTTAAAATGGGAGTTTTAGGGGTTTATTTTTCCCTTCTGAGAAGCCTAGCACATGTTCTGAGGTTATTAGATAAGCGGTAAGGCTGGAGTGAAGGTTGCAGAGGAAGCAGAGTGGGATTCAAAGGAAAGCTTTGGATACTGATTTTAACAAAACAGGGTTTAAAGTTTTGATTTAGAACTTTTTTGCTTTGAACAAACAGTGCTTATAAAAGTCTGCTGGTGCCACTACTCTTGTGTTGTATCTGTTACTTCTTACTGCTTCTGTACAATATTAGAAACAAATCATCACCTTCCCTACCGCTTCTTTCTAATAAGAGACCCCTCTGATACAGACAAGAATAATTCACCATATTTTATATTGCCTTTTTTTTATCTTGGGACAAGAAATTGTGCTTGAGCACTGGTTCTGAAGAAGTGGTTTGCCTACTCCTGCTACTCAAGAGTTAGCTCAGGAGCTGGAGGAAGCAGCAAAAACACTACCAGAGGAGTCTGGAACCAGCCCAGCTGTGCCAGGGGAGGGTGCTGTGGGGAGATGTCCACCTCTAGTGATGTGCTGCAGTTCAGTGTGGACATCTCCTATGGGCACCCCTTGATACCTGATGAGATGGTGCCCAAGCAATGCACCTTTCCTAGCCAGGCTCCTCTGTCCCTGGTGCCCTCCTATAGCTTGGGAATACAGCAGTGCCTGCTCCTGCTTCCTGGGACACGCGGTGGCTCCAGCCACACTCCCTGATTTGCTTGTTAGAAAACACAGAATCCCAGCCTGGTTTGTGTTGGAAGGGACCTTAAAGCTCATCCAGTTCCAACCCCTGCCACGGGCAGGGACACCTTCCACTAGAGCAGCTTGCTCCAAGCCCCTGTGTCCAACCTGGCCTTGAACACTGCCAGGGATGGGGCAGCCACAGCTTCTCTGGGCACCCTGTGCCAGCGCCTCAGCACCCTCACAGGGAAGAGCTTGTGCCTAAGAGCTCATCTCAGTCTCCCCTCTGGCGGGTTGAAGCCATTCCCCTTGTCCTATCACTCCATGTCCTTATAAAAAGCCCCTCTCCAGCTTTCTTGTCTGCCCCTTTAGGTACTGGAAGCCGCTAGATTTTATGCTTCACACTTGGCTAACCCTCCCCTGGATACGAGCGTGTCGCTGTACATTTTCAAGCTCCTCATGCGGCGTGCCTTGCAGTTAGCTCATTCTTTCTGCTGGATAGAACCTCAATACATTAAAAAAAAGGATTAGTATGTGCAAGCTCAAAAAAAATCAGAACACTGTAGAGCACTTAATTGGCCAACTGCCGCCAAGCACTTCAGCACTTGCATCTTCCTGGCTACTTGTACCTCATTGTTAGAGGAGAATAAATCATTTGACACAACTAGGGTTTAGAAAAATATGTGAGAACCATTCAGGCAAGAAATCAGCTGAAATGTATGAAATTTTCCATCCGAGTGCTCTCTGCTAGGAGGAGATATTTCAGCGAGGTGCAATATTTAATCTGGTTTTCAAATAAATAGTTTACTGTATAGAATCATTCAGGGTGTGAGTTTGAAAAGGCAGTGTAGTTTTAGTTTAGTTTAGGACTGAGAAAGGCTGGGACATGACTAGTAAAGTCTGGGCAAACTCATGTGTTAGAAGGAATCCTGCTGCTGCTGGGTGTGTGTAAGGCACAGGCACGGATTTGAATCTATGAAACACTTAAACTGGTAGTAACCCGGTTAACATGGAGCAGAGCCCGTGCATGCTTCTGTACAGAGAGTGGCTTTCCCACCTTTGCTATAGATAACGTGGGTGAGATGTTATCCCTCATTTATACTGTTTGGTTTGCTCTACCAAAGAGGAGGAAGCAGACCAAGAACATGATGGACTCAAGGTATAAGCCCAAGTGTCTCTTCCCATGTTCTGCTATGGCATTGCACAGTGCACACTGATGTTTGGACCTCTGGCCCTTGGTTGTTGCATGTTTAAAGTATGTCCTAAAAATACAAAGTTTGGGAAAGATCAGGATGTATATAGGTTTTATGACAGACAACTTTTTGAATAGAGATTTATATATAGAAAAAAGAGTGTCATACCTGAAGGAATGCATTGAAAGTGTCCACTATAGAATATGTTGCTAATTAAGTTATTAAACTTTAGGGGTTTTCCAACACATACATTCATGTCCCCAGCCATGGCTTATTGAATCATAGAATCCCAGAGTGGTTTGGGTTGGAAGGGAGCTTAAAGCTCCTCCAGCTCCAACCCCTGCCACGGGCAGGGACACCTTCCACTAGAGCAGCTTGCTCCAAGCCCCTGTGTCCAACCTGGCCTTGAACACTGCCAGGGATGGGGCAGCCACAGCTTCTCTGGGCACCCTGTGCCAGCACCTCAGCACCCTCACAGAGAAATCCTAATGTTCAAAGCTGCTGAGAACGGCAGATGTTTCTCTGAACTGTGCCATCTTTTGCTCTCAGGTTTTATGATCTACAGGAAAACAGTGCTGCATCCGATGTCAATACGTGACCAGTGCAAGCAAACATTAAGTGTCTCCACATGCATTCTCTTAATTGTTAGCCATCGTATTGAGATTAAATTGGGCATTAAATTAAATTTAAAGAGAGATTAAATTGTGACCCGAGGTGTAGTAAAGTCATATGAGCACTTAAATATAAATCCTGTTGTTTATGGGGAATGAAAGAACTTGACATTGCTTTCTTTGTATAATTCAATTTCTTCTTCTTCATATAGATCAAGGAAATTTAAAAATAACTCCTGGCTGTGTTTATTCTGGCAAAGGTGGAGCAAAAGGAAAAGCTTTTGGGTCCACAGAGCTTTCCCATCACCCTTCATCTGCTTCTGCAGCACCCTTTTCCATCCCAGGTAATGATAAGAGAACCTCCTTAAGAAATCATCTGGGCACCTTGGGTTCTGTGGATCCTAGCAACAGAATTTCTTTCTGCGTGTATAAGGGAATATCTCTTTTCTTTGACTTCAGGGTTAGAGGGTTTTTTTCCTTGTTTTGATGATTGCTTTGGTGACTTGAACATCCAACACAGGGTTTGGTCCATTAACAGGAGGGTTAGCAACCTTCTGGCACTAAGGATGGATGGCTGGGGTAGACACCAGGTCTATCCAGGCTGGGGTTTGGGACCTGCAACATCTGGAGTTTGTGGATCACAGCCCCCATTTCTCCCTGCATTAGAGACTGAAGTGGGATGGGCAGCCCTTGTCTCCAGAGCAGCAGGGCACTGCCAAGAAGCTGATTAGCAGCATCTTGTTTCTTTGAGAGGCTCCTTCTTCTAACTCCCTTCAAATGCCAGTGCACGTAACCTCTAATTGAAAGAAGAGGGATGCAGTCTGGCACACTGCTCCTAAACGCTTGCTGGTCTGTGCATGAATGATCTAATCCTTGGGTTTATTTTCTTCCTGCTGGTGCTGCCATAGAATCATAGACTCATAGAATGGGTTGGGTTGGAAAGGACCTTAAGATCATCTAGTTCCAACCCCCCTGCCATGCCATGATTTCAGCAATGCTTGCTGCATTCCTCCCCTGTATTTTGTTGTTTCTTCATGGTTCTTAATGTGTATCAGTCACTGCCCAGGTGAGATTTACAGTGGTGACTGGGAAGATGGTAATGTGCACTCATGAAAAGCACTTAGCCTTTTTGGGCATCCTGCCCTCAGTGACTGGGGCGTTTCAAGCCTTAGCACAGAGTATAGACCTGGCAGAACTTAGCTTTAAACCCAGCATGCGATTGCCTTATGTGGATGCTGGGTGAGGCAGATCTTCTGTCCGTGAGGCTTGGTTTTCCTTAATGAATGTACAAGCGGGATGGTCCCAGATATAAGAACAGGAGGACTGAGTAAAGAATAGGCTGTTCTTGAGTGAAAGTGGTAGCTGATGGTTTTGTATTTTCTGTTCTTCTCAGGCTGAAAGTAGTGTTGATGTGAAACGTTGCATAAATGATAAAAACACACAGAGAATTTCAGTCCTTTAAATATTGGCAGGCAAAGAACTGGACAACCTTGGATGAGTTTGATATCTAAGCTGAAATAGGTCTTGAAGGTTTCTGTCTGCTTGTCCAGTGCTCAGCTCATTAGACCATCCTTCCTCGCCACTTCAAACAGGCAGTTCTACAGTTTGCTCATTTAAAACCCTTTTGTTCCTATTGCTCCATTTCTTATTTATAAGAATGTTAAATTAAGGTTTTGCCTTGAATTAAATCTTGCAAGTCTGTGATGAACTTTCCATTTCAGCAAATATTATGGAAGAAACCTTGTTATATAAACAATTAAAGCAAAGAGCAAATGCAGACCTATTCTGGACACAGAGCAGTCAACCTTTGCAACAGAATGCGATCGTGCTCGTGGAAAACTAAATGATGAAATGAGATAATTCAAAACCATACCCAAACAGGGCCATCACACAAAAGCTGATATATAAAAGCTCCATGAGATCACTTCTTCAAACCATAGACCTAGGGAGAAGATGATACAATGCCTCTCACAGCAACAACCTCCCACAAAGGGGCATGAGCTCTAGGCGTGAATGACTGTAATTACAATTAATTTAGGAAAATTAGGCTGCGTGTGACTCACAGATGTGAAAGTGCTTTGGGCGTTTGAAGAGGAAAGGGGATGATCCCCCTGCTCGGGAGATGGCAGAAGGTTCTTGGAGTCAGGCAGTGGGATCCTCTAACAGCTTCTGGTCATCAGAGCTTGACTGAGGGCTCCAACGTGAGAACCTGGCTTCAGCTTTGTGAGGTTATGCACGATTTAGACCATACATGTCAGCTTCTGAGCCAGATCCTGGGCTAATCTGTACTTTGTGCAAATCCATGAGCTCACAGAGTTGGGAATTACAGCAAGATGGGATCTGTTTGTGCAGAACTAACATGGTAGTGGGTGGCGTGTACTTGTTCACTTCTGTTGATCATGTTTTCATTGGATCTAAACTTGCTCCATCTTCCACTTAACTGTAATTGTACACCATATGTATTACCTTGCTCTCGGTTGGTTTCTATAGACTTCGTTAAAGGTATTTTTTCCTTTCCACCTGAAGACTAAATTGCATGCT
The DNA here is from genome assembly GCF_028554395.1 of Pezoporus wallicus. Taxonomy (NCBI): domain Eukaryota; kingdom Metazoa; phylum Chordata; class Aves; order Psittaciformes; family Psittacidae; genus Pezoporus; species Pezoporus wallicus. The sequence goes on from NW_026640104.1 coordinate 67,023, forward strand.
GGTTTCATAGAGATTTTGAGGTTAAATGCTCCAATATTCCTATTGCTATTTCTGGGCTCGGAGTAAAGATTTCTCTGCTGTTTCCTCATTGACCTAAAAGGTCAATTGGAACAACTATGGGCTCCGTGTTATGTTTGCAAAAGACTTCTGCATTTCACCCCACTGTAGTGGCATAGTGTGAATATTGCCTTTGATGTGAGCCTTTACACCATTCCCTCCCACCTTCTCCTTTTCCAGAATGGGGTACTGTTCTCTTTCTTTTTCTTCCACACCACGGCTGCTTATCAGGAGGTGGTTCCCTTTAGCATGTAAATAAAGCAACACTTTTTCCAGCAAGTAGCTCAGGCTGGCATTATACACCAGAACCTCTCCTCTACACAATGATGAGTTCAAGTTCTGCATTGTGCAGTGGGGTCTTTCTTTCCCGGTAGGCAAGGTGATCAGTCTGCAATTAGTCCTCTCCTTCCCCAAGCTTTTGTGACTCCAGCTTTGCTGGTTTCTCGTCTCCCAGGACCAAAGGCAAAGGTAAGTTTTTGGATTCCATTTAATGTTGACAGTCCTCCCATCATGTAGCTCTGCAGAAAATTATCCTGTCCTCCAGCTGACAGCAAATGATGTGGCATTAGAGCAATGTTTGGAAAGATGTGCCTAGAGTTCACTATTCTGGTCAGATGAGCAGGGAACATGCTTTTGCATTTTAATTTGGAATTCAGTGAATATTTTGAATGCCACAGCATGCCTATAACATTATTTAAAAGATCCTGTGCGCTCAGGCATGTAATGATTGACATTGGCTGTAACTTGATGCAATGTTGCACTGTTTTAATTCCTTTTCGGGGCAGTGTTATCTTTGATCACTTCGTATTCACTGGAAAAATCCCACAATTGCAATCCCACATTATGTTTCAGCGAGGATGCCAAGTTCTCTATGGTACGTAGCTATTCAAGGCACTCTGTCCACCCTCAGGCTGCTCATTAAAGTGATGGCAGTTTCTATTTTAATGAATAAGGTAGAGTGCAAATTCCCAACTTCATTCAGAGACCGTGAATGGTAAAAAGGAGTGGGCTCTTTTTTCAGTTCCCAACTTCTTTGTTTTCTTGGAAATTGTGTAAATGTGTTCATAACCATGGGACAACTCCATGTGCATGCAAAAACTGTCCGAGAGACAAGATTTTAACTCATGCCCAGGGTTTGTATTATTAAAACTTCATTCTGAGACCAACATCCCTCATCCAGATTTCACTTCTAGGCACAGTTACATGTCCATATTGCAAGAGGTAATAGTAGGAAGATGTCTGATAAGAGAAACTTAGTTCCCTCTTTTAATTCTCACTTATTCCCTTTCTCATTGTCAGTGCTGTGCCAGAAAGCCTTTCCATACAAAACCAACATTCCTTGCTTGCAGTGATTGCCGTTTTAAAGACTGCACTTGCCCACAGTTACACAGCAAGAACATGAAAGCTGATGCATGTTTTCTCTCCAGTTAAAACATAACACTTTAAGGTGAAGCATGAACTAAGTGCATGGCTGAAGTGCTGCACAAGTGTGAACAGTCGGTGTCAGGGGTGGAGGCACAGCTCTCTGTTTGCCTTCCTCCCTATTATCCATGTGCCATTCACAGCTAACTGCCTGGTCGCCTTCTTTTGACCACTTTTACTCCTCACTTTGCTGGGAAAACCTCCTTATTCCTGCCCATTAACCAAAGATTGGGAAGAGGGGTGGCTGCCAAGTGGAGGCTGTTGAAGGTGATGCTGAGTTGCTGTTTGCAGCTGCATTAGGAGCGCATATGTTTTTGGTGTGTCCACGTATATTTATTGTCAAGGCCAGGTTGGATGGGGCTTGGAGCAAGCTGCTCTAGTGGAAGGTGTCCCTGCCTGTGACAGGGGTTGGAACTGGATGAGCTTTAAGGTCCTTTCCAAACCCACAGCACTCTAGTAAAGTGCTGTTTATCATAGAATCATTGAAATCTCATCTCAGTCTCCCCTCTGGCAGGTTAAAACCGTTCCCCTTGTCCTGTCCCTACATCCCTTGTCCCAAGCCCCTCTCCAGCTTTCCTGCAGCCCCTTCAGGCACTGGAGCTGCTCTCAGGTCTCCCCTTCAGGAGCCTTCTCTTCTCCAGGCTGACCCAGCCCAGCTCTCTCAGCCTGGCTCCAGAGCAGAGCTGCTCCAGCCCTCGCAGCATCTCCGTGGCCTCCTCTGGGCTTCCTCCAGCAGCTCCATGTCCCTCTTCTGTTGTTGCCCCCGAGCTGAATGCAGCACTGCGGGGGCAGCTTCCCTAAGATCAGGCAATCTCCATGTGTCTTTTCCACATGTCCAAGCCATGGGGCAGTTGGAGACCCACCAAGAGGACTCAGCCTCCATCTTTCCCTGCCCACAGCTCCTTGGACCAAATCCATCTTTTCTGCAGAGATTCTGCCTTTAGCTGGGAGGTAAAAGTTTCTTTGCTTAGTGCACAGTGTATTTACCCAGTTGTATGTAATCAGACAATCATGTACAGGCACCTTTTAATTTTTGCCTTGAGAAAAACTGAAGATAGATGATACTGAAATTAAAAAAGGCTTTGCTGTTTAATAGCATTAAATAACCACACGTGGTTGCAGGAGACTGAGGAATTATCTTAATGTTATTTTCATTTGCGTATGCTCCTTCAAAATCCTCTCACTGAAACACACAGTTTAAGGGAAGAAGCTGAAACATTAAATCATTTAATAAAAGCAGCTCTTGCCATGTATTTGTTATCCTCATGGATTTTACACGCCAGAGGATCTTTGTGGTACACAAAGAATATGATCCAGACGGGAAAAGTCCTACCTCTTCCAGCTACACTGAAACACCTTTGCTCCTTAAAAGTCTTCACCTTCTTCATTTGTGAGGCTTGGGGATCTCCAGATGAGGAGATGACCTTGATTCCAGGGAATTCCAACCCCATCATTTTCTTGCGATAGAAACCATGTTTGACTGGAGAATGGGATTTATAGTAGCAACTAAAAGTAAGACAAAAGTCAGAAATGTTAAATAACTACCAAAACTGTGGTTTTTTTTTTCTGGAAGGGTCTTTCTTCATTCAATAACTTTATGTTTGCACCAAACCCCTCTGTTTTGTGTATGCATCCACAGGGAGAGGTGCACATAGATTTCAATTTCCACTCATGACTTCTACCATTTGATATGTAATCTATTGCATAAAACGATGTTTTCTTCAGGCATAGCTTCAGTGATCTCCTTTACACTTTATAATTGGAAGTGATTAGTGGATGAAGTGAACTTGGATTTGTAACACCACAGTAACGCCGTTTGTACAGTTACATTTTTCCCCTCAAGTCAAAATGTGCTGATTTCTATGATTCTTTTTGTTGTGTTAGTAGAAGTTATTCCATTTGTGCCATGCAGAGCTGAAATCCTGGAAAGCGAGGTCTCCCTGGACTCCTTCATTGGGTAAGTCACAGAATCCCAGACTGGTTTGTGTTAGAAAGGACCTTAAAGCTCATCCAGTTCCAACACCCCTCCACTTGGTGGCCTCGAGCATTCTCAGCACAGAGGTTTAGCGTCTGGCATTTTAAATGATGACTTGATGATTTGCCATGTGCCAAAATAGTTATTGCTCCCTCTCCAAGGGCTTCATGAGCTGCAAAGGAAAAACCACACAGAGAAAAAGCAGGAGGGTTAACCAACCAACCAACACCTCAGTGCACAGAACTTGCTCTTTCCAAAGAGTAAGCCCCTAATCACAAGGACTGTGGTTTTAGCAGCTTATGACCCCAAACACACAAAAGAAGTGGATCTTTGGTTTAAAAAAGAGCCATTTCCCAGAATGTAACTGCACCTTAAGGGCAAATAAATACCTTCTCGCTGCTTAGATTGGTAGCGTTTCTCCCCATAACTGAAGCATCAGGAATAATTATGCTAAAAGACACTTAAGCTGGTAGAGAAAACACATATTGCATTTTATGATGCTCTTGCTGGGCTTCTTGTGTAACAGGAGAGAAATTATATTAGCACTGGTGCTATGTCGGTGTAGAACTACACCCCCGTGTTGCTCTGAATTGCATTGTGCAGCTTCCCTCACTTTTTATAGCTCTACTAATGCCGTTCAAAAACTGTGGGCTAAAGGAATATTAAAATGTCTTGGCAGTGTAGCGTTGCTCAATCTTTTGACTGTGGGATTACATATATACCTTGTTTCTATTTGATTTTGATTGCTTGCTTGGCCTAGATCCTCCGCAAGCATTTGGTATGACTGAATAATTTTTAGTTGTACTTTCTTGCCATGCTTTATGCTAATCTGCTGATGTTTTGCAGCTCCAGCCTTGCCAGGCAATGCTGCAGTCTACAGCCTTTCTCCTTTACTGGGTTTTTAACAGGGTATTTTATTGCCTATCATTACCATTCATTGTGGCTTTATGGACTGTGCTCGCCACTCGTGCTCACCCGATGCCGCGGCTGCCACTGCCTTTGTTCTGCCACAGGTTCTATATCGTTCCTTCTCCCTCCTGCCCTTCAGGAGAGCCTTGGGTACCCGCTTGTACAGGGGCTCCTGGAGCTCACAGATGACAGAGAGGCATTTCAGCTCCTGAAGGTCTTTGTGATTTAAATGGAATGTTTTTTTTCCGCACTATCACTGTCTGTTCTACAGAGAAGATGTTAACTATGAAACGTATAACACACTATGCTTCAGGACTTCTGATGCCTCTCAAGCTTTTATGATGTTAATGCATATTTGAAGGAAATGGCAATTTTTCTGTCAAATGGCATAATTAAATCATAGAATCCCAAACTGTTTTGAGTTGGAAGGGACCTTAAAGCTCATCCAGCTCTAACCCCTGCTGCTAGAACTTCTTCCTAAGGTCTTGTCACAACCTCCTCTCTAGCAGGTTAAAGCCATTCCCCTTGTCCTGTCCCTACAGGCCCTTGTCCAAAGCCCCTCTCCAGTTTTCTTGTTGTCCCTGTAGGCACTGGAAGCTGCTCTAAGGTCTCCTCAGAATCTTACATTATATGAATGCGAATATGAATGAATCTTTGCCTGACTACTCAGCAAAAGGAAAATGAATAGTTTCCTCAGGTAACACTTCAATATTTTTAAGGGTGTTTTAAAAGTAAATAAATCATTTGCTCTGTACCTTTTCATGAAGTGATTTGTGTCTTTAAAACGCAGTGTTCTCTTAAAGCCATCAAATGTGTTCAACTGGGAGAGCAGGAGCAGCTTGCTGATCTGCAGTGCCTAGTAACTAACAAGTTTGATCCCCTCCGCTGCAGAGACACGCATTTAAAAAGCCTTGGCTCCCACATTGACTTCAGTGGGAGCTGAGTGCTCAGCACCTCAAAGGATTGACCCTCAAATACTTATCTGTATGAGCTTTCCATTATTCATTTGACAAATGAAACTGGTTGTAATGTAAATTACAGAATGAATCTTTCTGTGGCTTAAGATCCTGTAACTTAAACCTCCTAGGCTGCTTATCTGCCTTCTGCCACCTACCTACAGTTTATCCAGTGCACTTGGCATTCCTGATTGTTCCTTGCATATAAATTTCAATCATACCCACAGGGTACCTCTAGTCTATAATAGTTTGCTTTGTGGGCAATTTAGCAAGAGAACTGTTCTGCCCAAACAGCGAGTGAGACATTTGCTGCTGGGAAAAGCAAAACCCGTGGGAAGTACCATGCATATTCTTCACATAACACTGTAATAAGGCAATTGTATTGAAATTAAAATAGAGATTGAGAGATTTATCTCCCCTTTCAGTCACCACGGTATCATGGAGCTGGCTGGGAGCCTCTAAGCAAAGCAATCCCACGTATGCAAAACCAGGCGTCTCGGGAAGTCAGGCTGATCAGCTAATGATGGCTTGATACCTTCTACCAAAGTCATTAAAATTCTTCCTTATCTCAACAGAATAACTTTGCACTGTAATAATCTTATTAGGGCCCAGTTGTTCTGTTTCCCTACCAGCCAGGTTACACGCAATGCCTGCCTCTCTCATTGTGTGCCTGCCTTTCGTCCCGCTCAGTGTACAGCCCCAAGAGAGCCCTTTGCATGAGTTTCTCTGAAACAACATATAGATGCTGTTGCGGAAACTCCTCTGCCAAGAAAGAAGTGGGAAATGGTCACTGGCTGTGCAGGCACATACACTATCAACCTCAGGAAAAACCTGTGTGGAGTGTGCTGACTGGAGACCCAAGTAACTGGGAAAGTGTAGATGGAGTCTTTATTGTAGCAGTGATTTCCAAGAGAGGTGGCAGTAAACTCCATCCTCCTCCTGCACTTGTTTCGTGTCTTTGGTGTAAGGGAAAGAGGGAACACGGAGAAGACCATGACGTGTTAGGGAAATGAGGTCTGTGTAAGCAGGGTAAAACCAGAATGAGACTTGAAAGCCTTGCAGTCTGTGAGAAAGTGAAGGAGATGGAAAAGCTGCCATGATGATAGAATCATAGAATTCTGGAATGGTTTGGGTTGGAAAGGAGCTCAAAGCTCATCCAGCTCCAACCCCTGCCACGGGCAGGGACACCTTCCACTAGAGCAGCTTGCTCCAAGCCCCTGTGTCCAACCTGGCCTTGAACACTGCCAGGGATGGGGCAGCCACAGCTTCTCTGGGCACCCTGTGCCAGCACCTCAGCACCCTCATGGTAAAGTAAATGATATCAACTTGGAGCAGTCCTTTGAGTATCTCAGAAATACATGGTCTTTTCTAGTGAATCCTGAGAAGCTTTGACATTGTTGATTGCATTTACAGCTGTTTAGATTTTAACTTACAAAACTCAGCACTTGTAAGTAACAAAACAACTGCTCATGTGATGATTCACCATCCCACTGCGCCTTGCAGCAGCACAGCAGTTTCTTTGCAGAGACCACAGAGGGAACCCACAGCAGGAACTTCTGCAGGATGCTGTAGCCAAAGAAAGTCTCACAGAAGCCTTCTTGGGAAGCTAAAAGATGCGTTCAGTGGTTCCTACTAGTATTAAAGAACAGCAAGAAGGATTATTCTTAAAAAGCTATTGCAAGTGATTTCCTTTAATAAAGTTAAGGAGATTTCTCTCTGTAATACTCATCATGTTCCTCCTGCAGTTCATTCTGTTATCATCCTCACTAGTATTTCCATGAATCCTTCCTAATATTTATGAGATAAGTGAGTTTTGGCCTCAGATACACAGGACAGCACTTCAGGGAGGAGCGAAGGACTGAATTAGATGTGGGGCAGCTGCCAAAATCAGAGAGAGAGGGTTTCAAGGTAAAGGTAGCTTTTTCCTAGCAGTTTTGGAAGGGAAATTACCCCATGGCAGGAACTGGATCATCCAGAGGCTTCCAAGTTAGGAATCTTTAGAAATCAGAGATACTAGCTTAAGTAGCAGGATAAACTGAATTTAAACCAACCACTCTTAGGTCTGTGTCCTCAAGAGAAACCTCTGGAGCATTCAGTCCATCCTGTGGGATTTCACATTGTAGAACACACTTGGAGGAAGTGCAGGTGGCTTTATGGTGTGATGGTAGCACATTTGCTAGGAGAACCCTAAAGTACCACCTGTCCAAGTACATAAAAATTAATTAAGCATCAGCAGAGATTGAGAAGATGCCTCAGAAAGTCTGTGGCAACCTTTAACGTCATCCCTTCTACTGTCAGCCCTCCCACTAAGGCCAAAAATCCTTTCTCAGTCTTATTTTTCTTCAGTTACTGTATTGTATTCCCAATATGCACACAACATGTGGGGTGCTTGAGCTCAGCTAGAAGAATCTGAATCTACAGACACAGAGGGACTTTTTTACTGTGGCTCTTACTTTATGAAAGAGTTCTCTTCTTTGGCTTCACCTGCCTACCTTCTGTAGACAAGTAGGGACATACCCTTTATCCTGACCTATCCATTTAGACCCAGATGAGTTTTGTGTATATTTAAAAGAAGCTTTTTAGATCAAGCTTTAAGGGAATATCAATTGGCTATGTTTTAGCTGACATTTGCAATAATTCCTAGGCACACAAATAGGCTGAAGCTGTGGTGTGAAGCATAACACAGTCAGGCAATAAGGCCAAGTTCTTGCCTGAAGAAGCTAATGGTCCAAAAGTGAAAAGGGAAAAAAAGAAAGTTGAGTATTCCAGATGTTTTCACTGGGAATTCAGAACTACATTGAGTGGTTCTTCCCTGTGAGGGTGCTGAGGCGCTGGCACAGGGTGCCCAGAGAAGCTGTGGCTGCCCCATCCCTGGCAGTGCTCAAGGCCAGGTTGGACACAGGGGCTTGGAGCAAGCTGCTCTAGTGGAAGGTGTCCCTGCCCGTGGCAGGGGTTGGAGCTGGGTGAGCTTTAAGGACCCTTCCAACCCAAACCAGTCCAGGATTCTATGATTGACCCTGGGTGGCTCCTAGAATTTCTGGTAATCTCAATAATCGAAACCATTACTTCAAGCTCCAGTCCACGTTTCAGTGTTCCACACTTGTTCATTTCTCTAACAGGTAGAAAAATCAATCATTCTCTAGCACTCCCTTTAGCCAGCTTGAATCTGCGTCTGTGGAAATCAGGTAGCAAACTCCTGGCTTACTTCATCTAGAACACCAGCACAGCCAACGTGCATTACAAACACAAGGTGGTGGTAACTACATCTATTTGTTCGCTGCGCATCATCTGCGTAGAACTTTTCTCTGTCTTTGTCCTGAGAGCTACAATATGTCTTAAAGTCAATAAAATCAATACCTTTAAAAGAGATTTGTTGATGTTTGGACTATGTATAAAATTAGATCCTCTGATTAATACTCTAACAATGTGGCAGGATCATTACATTACAGCACATGAAGCCCTTCCTCATGCGCCTGCTTAGGAATAACTGCGTCTTGCAATAATAAAGACTAAAAATTACAACGAAAAGAATAGTTATTGACTTCCAGAAATAAATAGAAAACTACTTCCATTGTGCTCCTTGTCCATATGCATTGTATTGTCATTTATATACATCCTTCCTCATGCTGGATGTCAGAGCACTTAACGAAGCAACAAACAACGTAGTCCCACCATGGGGTTTATGCAGCTACTGCTCTGTGGTAAAGAACAGCTCATCATAACCAGCCCCCTGGCCTAGCAGCTCTTCAGAGGAATGGTGATGGATATGCTTTGGAGTGAGTAACCACCTCCTCCTCAAAGCGGGAGGCTGCGTGAGTTATCTCTGCAAGCTCCAAAAGTTTAATTCTGTCCTTATAAATATTGGATTCGAGGATTTTTTTGTCTTCTAAAAGCATAAGTAGGCATTGTTTCCAAACCTGGGCTGGTTTCAGCTTATTCCCCAGATTCTCCTCAACTGTCTTCTCAGCCATCATCAATTCAGCCCCTGATTCAAACAGGAGCTTCTCTGTGATCTAATCTAAACTTTACAGTTATAGAGGTATTGTAATGTCACTCTTCTTAATAAGCTTCCAGCCTTCTAGAAGCTGAAAGAGGGTTGGTTTAGATTAGATATTAGGAAAAAATTCTTCACTGTGAGAAGGTTTGGGTGGGAAAGGAACTTAAAGCTCATCCAGGTCCAACCCCTGCCATGGGCAGGGACACCTTCCACTAGAGCAGCTTGCTCCAAGCCCCTGTGTCCAACCTGGCCTTGAGCACTGCCAGGGATGGGGCAGCCACAGCTTCTCTGGGCACCCTGTGCCAGCGCCTCAGCACCCTCACAGGGAAGAGCTTCTGCCTAATGTCTGCTTTAATCCTAATTCGTGTTGACATCAGAAGCAAATCAGCTTCAAGTTCTCCATCCTTCCCCTTGCTACTGCTGTAGATGTGCCACAGCACCCGAGTAGTTTCTTCTCTGGCGTTCTTGGGCTCTGGTAGCATTTCTGGGACCGAGGACCTAGCAAGTGGGAATGCTTTGCATTCAGACTGGGTTGTCGCCACTGCTCAGGTTAATTAGATTCATGTCCCATTTTACAAACTTTTGTAACATCTTATTGCACTTCCATAGATTCACCTCTCAGTAGGCTGCTTTTAATTGCTGTGCAGTGTCTCTGAGTTTATTTATTATCAAATGTTCTTCTTTGCATTTTAATTTTAGTTACGAATTTGTAGCTCCTGTAAACTCAGCCTCAATGCTATTTCATTTCAGCAGTATCTTGTGTTTCTCTGGCATCTGTGTAGTAAGAGACTTCCCCCTTTTGAAATAATTATTTCTGCCCCCCCGACTTCTCAATCTTAAATAACTGTGTCAAGGTATATTACTTTTTAAAGCCTTGATAAGAAGCTGGTTTATTATTCTTCAGATGAGTAATCAAAGTCATCTGAGATCGCTGTGTGAAACAGAATGAAATAACACGATGAAACTGAGCCTTGTTGGAGAGAACAAAGCAGCTGGGAATTGGCTGTGGCATCCTAATTTACCTGTGTGGCAGGAGGAGCTTCCAGGTACAGGGATACTGGGAGAGTAGATGATACCAGAGATGGGGATGGTGTGAACCAGAACAGGGACTGTCTGGTTCATGGTGGGTTTAGTGGGAAGCCAAGTAAAGAAAGGAAGGAGAAGAGGGTTGGGAAGAGTTTGGAAACTTCAGAAATGAGGGAGCTCAGTTCAGGGATGTGCTGCAAAGGCTGTCTGGGGAGTAGTAGAAACAGATCACTGGACTGATATCCAGAAGACAAATGGGAATAGGGGGACGTGGCTGTGCTGTTCAGGGGACTGGATTCATCCGTGAGTGTGCAGCCATGCCTGGTAGAGCAGCCATATCAGCAGTGATGGCAGCAAAGGCAGAAACCTGCTATGTTGAGAGGACACCAAGGATGGGATGAGAAAATGGGCTACAGGGGGGTGCTGGGTTGTGGTAGTTAGTAAACCAGGAGAATGGCTCACTGCCATCAGAGGTGACCTCATTTCCCCTCTCTGCTCTTGGCCACAGTCTTGCTTATCTGGTGCTGCTTCTGCCGCTCCTGGGCTCTTGTCTTGAGCCTTGATAATGTGCTAGATTATTAGGAAGAAGGTGGAGCAAGTCCAGGATGTCCCCTATTGTGCAGCGGTGGTGCTGGTTGCTGGGTCAGCTCAGCATCTTGTGTACCATCGCCTTGCAGCACTTACTGATGGGGGGATGTCAAGCTGTGAGGAGCGGGCAGGAGGAACTACACAAGCATTAGCCCTTGCTGCTCACTGAACATGTAATGTAATAACATGTAATGGGGCAAGACTAAACTGATTTATCAGTAGCTCCATTCCTACCAATGCCAAAAGTGGCAATAAATCATAGAATCACAGACTTGTTTGTGTTGGAAGGGACCTTAAAGCTCATCCAGTTCCAACCCCTGCCATGGGCAGGGACACCTCCCACTAGAGCAGCTTGCTCCAAGCCCCGTCCAAGCTGCAATCTTAATCCCAGCCCAGGACAGCACAGTTCCTCGCTCCCGTTTTCTGCCATGATCCAGCTGAGTACAGAAGAGGGATGCACATGGATGGGTGAACTGTCAGTAGAGAGATCCTTATCAGCATGTGGGACCTGTACCAAGGGATCAGGAAGAAGAGCTGAGACCAGAATGATGTGGGTGAGTGAGCTGCAACGGTGGATGCTGCCCCATTGAAGGGCAGGGGAGTTGGGCAACAGGGAGGGGGATTGCATGAGGGGCATCCAGAAGTGGTTTGTGCTTCAGTGATTTGCTTTGCAGTCAAAGATCTGGCTTTTGTTTTGTTTCTTCATCTCTTTTAGGAAATTAAAAAGGAAGATTCTTATCACAACTTTATAGTTGAATTATGGGACGTTGTGGCCACGTGAAACACTTATTGAGGTGGCTTTGAACGTCCTCACACAATTACAACACTGACCTAAAGCAGTCTTTCAGTTCCAAAGGAACTCAGCTTTTCTCTCAGAAGTCTGTCATATTTAATTTCATTTCATCACAAAGACACCCCATTGAGTGTAAAAAAAAAAAAAAAGAAAAAGAAAAAAGACAATTTCATTTGCTTCTGCTCTGTATGAAAATGAATTGAAAGTGTGAAAATTGAGGGTTTGTAATTAAGTTCTGTAACATCAGGAGGAACAAATAGGTCTGTATGGAGAAATACATCTGTATACAATCCTAAAATGGTTTGTGTTGGAAGGGACCTTAAAGCTCATCCAGCTCCAACCCCTGCCACGGGCAGGGACACCTTCCACTAGAGCAGCTTGCTCCACGCCCCTGTGTCCAACCTGGCCTTGAACACTGCCAGGGATGGGGCAGCCACAGCTTCTCTGGGCACCCTGTGCCAGCGCCTCAGCACCCTCACAGGGAAGAGCTTCTGCCTAAGAGCTCATCTCAGTCTCCCCTCTGGCAGGTTAAAGCCATTCCCCTTGGCCTGTCCCTACAGGCCCTCTCCAGGTTTCCTGTAGCCCCTTTAGGCACTGGGAGCTGCTTTACCCTGAGTGGAAGAACACAAATGCAGGTATTTATTTGTGTATCTTTATATACACACAAACTCGTAAGCTTCCATGTGTTTTCTCCTGAAAATTGCTCTTCACAGGCTTACCTTTCCCAAGAAGCCCCACACAGACCTGGTTTTGGAGATGATATTTGCATTGAGACGGCAGCACTTGGACGGGTCATCCCCATGTTGTCAACCCGAACCACGTCTGGAGCAAACTTCTGTTTGATTGTGTGGAATCATGGTAAGGGTTACCTGGAGAAACATAGACTGCTGGAAGGAGAAAAGGAAGCTTGGGGCATTTTATGCTTCTCATTTGTATGCAACTGCACTGGACATCCCAGCTTGGTGGGCTCCTGATGGTGCTCTGATCAGCAGTGTGATCCCATGTAGAGTGCTGGGCAGCACAGTTCAGACAGAGATAAGAACCAATGCAAAGCTTTGCCTGCCATAATCTGTTGTGCTTGGTTTTGTTCCTGAAGATGAGCAAACTCAGCAAGGTTATAGGCAGAAGCAGGAAGAGTAAAAAATCACTGTAGCAAAACTTCGCCTCAGCCTACGTGTGGGGATGTCCCTGATATTTAGTCAGCTGCTCTTCATCATGCTTATGAATAGGTATATTTGAAGGAAAATTCGTGACATAGGAAGATGACTGTTAGGGGACCATCACTCATTTAATTATCCTCCCTGTGTGTCACCGAGGATGGGAATACTTGGAGTATTTAACAAAACTCAGAGATACTTTGTGAGTTTCTTTTGACTTGTTCAACACTTATATATATATTAGTCTATCTGCGTATCACCTCCTTCCTCACTGGGAACAGCACAGGAGGACTCAGAGTTCAATTCTCATGGTTCATGTGACAATTGAATCCCTGCTTTTGTTCCATCCAGGCTTGATTAGCATTTTCTCGTGCATTTACTTGCTCCTTGTTGAAAAGATGAGAGTGAAGGTGTTCAGGTAACGAAGTAATTATGAAATGCCCACCTCTCTCTTTGACTGCCCCAGGGAAATTTGCCAATTCACTAACCTGTCCTGCTGCTGTCACCAGTGTTGTCACCTGCCCCGTGAGCTGTGGGGTCCACGGGACATGGTGTTGCTTTGACAACCATCAACACACATGCTACTGAGAAGCTCTCTGATGGTGCGTGTGCTGTATCTTCCTGTAAATGCAAGGAATCTTCCACAAATAATGATCTAAGGAGTAGTCCCTTGTGCTGTGCTAGGACCATTCCTCGTCACCATCTCTTGGTAACCCCTGGAGAAGATGGAAAAGCTCAACACGAGCAGGAGCAGAAAGCGGAGCTGTCTTTCTGGAGGCCATGTGAGGTGCCCCTGTGCTCAGGGCTCTTACGGAGCACCATGCCCATTTGTAGTCATAGAATCATAGAATCATAGAATCATAGATCACAGAATCCTGGACTAGTTTGTGTTGGAAGGGACCTTAAAGCTCATCCAATTCCAACCCCTGCCACGGGCAGGGACCCCTTCCACTAGAGCAGCTTGCTCCAAGCCCCTGTGTCCGACCTGGCCTTGAACGCTGCCAGGGATGGGGCAGCCACAGCTTCTCTGGGCACCCTGTGCCAGCGCCTCAGCACCCTCACAGGGCAGAGCTTCTTCCTTATATCTAACCTGAACTTCCCCTGTTTCAGTTTGAACCCATCACCCCTTGTCCTATCACTACAGTCCCTGATGAAAAGTCCCTCTCCAGCATCATTATAAGCCCCCTTCAAACACTGGAAGCTGCTCTGAAGTCTCCACATAGTTTCTCTTCTCCACGTTGAGCATCCCCAACTTTCTCAGCCTGATGAAGGATCACAGATGAAGTGAGGATTCAAATCCTTGCCTGGTTCTCAGCGAGAGGAAGCTGGTGAAGAGAGGTGTTGGACCGTGCAACTGATGCCAGCCCAGCTTGGTGCGTGGCTACAGCCATCATGGGGGCAGCCACTACATTAAGCAGGAGGAGAGGTGTCCCATGTCATGCTGGAGCATGACTGATGACCAGGCTTTGTACAGGTTGGTCCAATTCCTGCTTAGGGGAAGGACAATTCCTTCAGGGTGGCATTGCCCATGGCCAAGAGTGGCATCAGAAGCACATTAATGATCCTTGTAGGACTGGACAGCTTGGATTTTGCTGCTCTTCCCCTGTGACTGACAGCCTGCATACATTTACGGCACTTTTCATACCTCCCTACAAACACCAAAATTATATGCTTTAGCTGAAAGACAGCCAAAACATCTGAAAGGCTCATTGTTTCCTAAGTAATATTTTCTATCCAAATTGAGCTGAATGGTTCTTGAAAACAATTGTGTATTAAACTCCAGCAAACAGACATGCTGCTCGGGCCCACGCAGGCTAATAGAAACGCCCGCCTGGCTGGATAAAAGCACAATGAAAGGTTCTATTTTGGTTCGTGTCAGTGACCTTGCGTGGCTGTTTGAGGACTGTTCAATCTCCTGCTCAGGATGTATAAAATTAATATACCTAAGGGGGAGGATGTTATTAGGAGTTAGCTCGGAAATGCTACAGGAAATGCTGTAGATAGATGGCTGAAATTACCCTGTAGACATTGTTCAAACAGAGCCGTGTTTAAAATTAAACTTACAAGAAAATCCTTTTACTGGTTAGTCCCCTACAGAAGAAGGATCTATTGATTGCATCTCCGTTGTTACATCTTAATAAAAGAAAAGGAGTTTTAAAACTACATAAAAGAACAAGGGGGGGGGGGGGGGGGAAGGAATGTTGGAAGTGTTATTAACATATTAAAAGATAACCACAATGGATATAATAAAATACATTATTCACGAGGCATGATAGCAAAACTCAGTGAGAGTGGCTTTGCCCCTGCACGTTCTTAACATCACTGAAAAGAATTATCTCTCTTCATCTATTTTCTGCTGCCTGTGCTTTACCTCAAAACCCATACATTATTCCCCCAGTCTATTTCATTGAGCAAGGGAATTATCTATGCATGGATGCTTTAGCATGAAAGGCATCTCCCAGGAAGTACAACTTTCCCATTTATTTATTAGTATTTTTTCAACAAAAGGGCTAAAAAAGAAAGGTGTGGGGGAGAGGGAAATAAGGATCGGTGTTTAAAACGTACCTAATGACATGCTAATGCGCCCAAATGAATATTGAAAGAACTCAAACATTGCTTTGAAATGAATTAAAACACTCTCTTTGTCCTGTAGAAATGGGAGATTAAAACCTGTACGGCAATGTTTACGATGTTTAATTTTCAATTGTTTCTTTGATGTAACAGATAGAAAGGTTTGCACCTGCAAAGGAAAAAGGCTGTGAACAGATTGCAAACAGTCTGCAAACACTTCATCAAGAATTTCAGTTGTCAGCCTCCCCGAGCACAAGGGAGCCTTGATGATATCTTTGTGTGCCTTTGACTCCTTTTGATTAATAAATGCAAACAAATCTCGCTCGGTAACCTCTGGTTGCAATCTATGCATGACAAGTAGGGACAACCTCTGGCGAAGGGATGCACTGAAGTCTGTTCCCCCTTCCTCTCCCACACAATAAATAGTTGATCTTTAATGCTTTTTGACAATTAGAGAATGAAATCTTTTGTAGTTGTGCAGGCCTGGCTACTCTTCATTATTCTGTTCTCCACGGTGAAAGATCACTGTCTGTTATAGCATTGCCGTGCTTTGGGTGGATGAGCTGGGTTTTTTTGTCCTCCTTTTCTTTTCCTAACGCGACTTCATCCCATTATTGAAACTTGAAGTGCAAATACTGCTTTTTGACTGAGCAGCGCTGTGAGTTTCATCAATACGATGGATTTCAGCAGGGCCCATTAGGAACTTGCATAAAACCCAAGCATTGCTTGGTTTTGTGGGTCCACCTTGAAAATAGCACTAAAACTGTCTTGAAATGGTAGGGAATGTATCCAGTACCTTGGGCAAGCAACAGAATTTTACTCCTTTACATATTTACTCCTGTGTTAGGGCTGTGCTCCTGTTAATACACCCCTTACTCCTGTTTTAGCTGTGTGATAGTAGGCGCAGAGGCCAATGCAAGTCTATTCTATACTTGCACGTGGCAAGAGCTTATCAAATGAGGCTGATGGTTTTAGAAAAGAATGAACTGCTTTATAGATAAGAACAGATACACAGACAGAGGATGCAGAACTTGTTTTTATGAACTCCTAAGTCCTAAACATGGAGTTCGGTGCTGGAAGGAATTCAGATAATGTAAGAATAAAGTAAGCTGAAAATAACCTCAGCCAAAATAGACTTTGTAAGAAAGAATAAAAGGGATACCGAGGCTTTTTAGGGGTAAGAAGACAGGAGAAGACATGAAAACTGTACAGGGGTTGGGTAGAAATAATCAGAGTATGGAAGTGTTCAAGGCCAGGCTGGACAGGGCTTGGAACAACCTGCTCTAGTGGAAGGTGTCTGTGCCCATGGCAGGGGTTGGAACAGGTTGAGCTTTCAGGTCCCTTCCAACCCAAACCAGTCTGGGATTCTGTGACCCCAAAAATCAGTGTCTTGGTTTTCAAGAACAGTGACATATGGGACAGAGGCAGAATGGCTATGGGACCAAGCTGTAAGGATTTCCCTGGTCTCAAGCAGATGCAATATTCAGGTTGCTCAGTCTGTTCTGATTAGGAAGGGTCAGTACATTTGTCTAATTGGAGATGGGGCTGTGTGTTTGGAGTACAGCACACACAGCACCTGCATGTGAGATTGGGGGGGAAACAGGGTGAACAATGTTCTCAGCAGCCAAAGCCTTATGGTCTGATCTCAACAGCATACAAGACTTCAGATGCTCTTTGGAGAAATATAGTAATTAAAAGCTTTGATTAAATTAATGAAGTAATTTGCAAAAGAAGATATAAGTGAAAACCAGAATCAGATACCACATTTTTGTCCAATGGTATCACATGCCACACTAACGTGATATCTTTCTTTGATCGGATAACTGATTTTCATAACAAAGCAAATGCAATGGATGTGATCTTTCTGGACTTCAGCAAAGCATTTGATGTAGCACCACTTGGGAAATTACAGTTAAAATGGAGGTAGTGGAGATCAGTAGAAAACCTGAAAGGCTGATAAGGAGCCAGCAACAGGTAGAAATGAAAACAGATTGCATTAACAAGGAAGGCACCATGCTAGGAGGAGGTTGCCCAGGGAGCATTCCCCAGGGACTGGTCTTCACACAAGATAGTCTTGACACTATCTTGTTTAATCATTCCCAGTAATGACCTTAGGGAGGAGAACCATGTTAACTGAGTTTGCTGATAGCACAAAAGTAAAAACATCACCAGTTCGAGAACTTGCTGTGTCATATACATGGAATTTGGGACTGGAATAGTAGCACAGGATGAGACTGAGTCCCCTTAGGGACAAATGGTGATGATTTTTGTCATGAGATGAGGCTCGTGGCTTAAGGGCATTTAGGTGAAAGAATAAGCTGGCCATACTCAACAATCCCAAAGGCTTCTGAGCCATGACGTGGTGCCACGATGCTGGCCCCACGGCTAGGAGTGACATTTGAGGAGAGAATACAAGAGCCTGGATCATTTAGGCCAGCAAAATAAATGCTAAGATAGGTTCATTCACTGGTAAATGCCAAGGGAGTGAACACAAATGAGAGAAAAAGAGTTAATGGACAATGTTGATGCAAACCCAAATGGATATAAAGTGACCATTAATAAATTTTCTGATCACAATTGGATTCCCAGCCTTCAGAGACCCGATGTGCCTTTCAGCAGGAGAAGCAGGAGGGAGAAATATAACCATTTATAAGATGTTGCTTTATCAGATTATTTGGTGTTAAGCAGAAATCTAACAGCCTCATTCCATCCCAGTGTTCTTTTTACTCTTTCAGTGGTGGATTTCTGCCCCTTCTCATGATAAAGAAATGTTGAGGGAGTATGTAGGGAATGAATGGGAACATTCCACAAGCAATGTCCCTCTGGGACATTGGTCTGAGGTGACTATTGAGAGGTGGCTGATTACAGGACTAAATCATAAAACAGAGAAGAGACAGCAAGACTAATTACATGAGGGTGGCATAAGGGATATACACCAGTGCTTTTCCTCAACCCCACAAAATCTCTCCTGCATGCAGACCATTCACAGGGCTGTGCTGCTGGAAGTGCAGCATCCCAAGGCAGGGCAGGTTCTGGTCCTCCGCTATCACAGCATGTAGGATGCCCTCAAAACCTCCAGCTTTCTTTTCTCAATGAAAGCAGAAGTTAGGAGGAGAAGTGCTTGTAACATTTGCCAGACGTCGCATGGAAGCAGTAACACATGCTGAGAGCCTTGTATATCTCACAGATGCTTAAAATAATTCCACCTCTAATAACTCAAAATGTTTTGCTACCTTCCAGGTGAGAATAGCTCTATTCCCTAGGTCTCAATAGGGATTAGAGCCTTAAATGCGATTGACATTTTCTATCAAGTAAATCTTCGTTTACAAATGGGCTGCTCCAAAAAAGCAGAATCATTTTCTAAAGGTGAGGCATCATCAGCGTTCCCAAGTTCCACGAACTATTCAGTGGTGAGTCACTGGGAATTCAAGCATCTAAAAGCAGTTGTTTGTTTGGCAGAACTGAAAAATTAGATGGGAAAGGTTTTCCAGATATTAGAGGTGATGCGGTGGAAGATTGGACATACACTGAGAACGGCTGATAAACATCAGCCTTGCATGGGTAGATCCAGAGTCCCTCGGTCACTGTCCACTGCTCTGCTACCTCAGAACAACACCGGCATCTCAGTATAGTTCTTGCTCTCTTTTTCGTGTTAAATCCTCAGATGTCAAATCAGAACGTCTGCAAGGGCTGCCCCATCCCTGGCAGTGTTCAAGGCCAGGCTGGACGGAGCTTGGAGCAAGCTGCTCTAGTGGAAATTGTCCCTGCCCATGGCAGGGGTTGGAACTGGGTGAGCTTTAAGGTCCCTTCCAACACAAACCATTCTATGATTCCCTTATCTCCATGTCTACCCCCATGTTACAACATATCCCAGGTCACTGGTTCAACAACAGCCCTTGCAGGAAGGTGCTGGAAGAAGAGATTCTGGTCCATGTGTGCCAGTAGTTATGGAGAGGGGACCTGAACATGGTGCACAAAAATGTTCCTGGGCTCTGTGTGCTCAGGATGAGGTTTGTTTTCAAGCAGTTAATGTGTACGGTCCTTTATGTCCAGCTCCTAATAACACCAGTTTGGTAGTGCTGGGGCAGATATATTTATTCTCTGAGTTATTTAATACCCAGGTAACTGCTGCTGGGGCATTTAATGAGTTCTTTAAGAAAAAAACAAGATCCACTCTGAGCCACACATACCTCCAGCCTTATTTCATGCACTTAATGGACTCCAGCTTATTCTCTGGTAGTTAAAAATTTTCCATTACAATCACTCCAGCATTTTTACTGCTTTTTTTTTATTTGCTCAATCATTTCACAGTCCAGTTGCTCAGTTCTGGTCAGGTGGGCTATAAAATACTCCTGTAACAATATCAATCTCTACAACATCTCCAGCCTCCATCTGTAATGACTTTGCACCGTTGCTAGTTTCTCCCAAATCACTGCTTTCAAGAACTAACAAATCTTCTTTACAGACAAACACACATCCCAAACACACACACCCCTCCTTCCCAGCAGCTCCCAAACAGCAACTCTGTTTAATACCTTGTTGTTTTGTCCCTTCTGCAATGATTTCATTTCAAATTATTGGAATTTGACTAAATGAAAACTTGCGGTGGCTGAGCACAGGCGTACGTTGCTCCCTACCCATGCTTTTGGGATGCTCTTAGGATTGTTGTTCCACAATCCTATTTTGTGTGTGTGGGCACTGTGGCTTCCAGGCACCCTTTATGGATGGCAAATCCTCTTCCCACTCCCAAAAGCTTCCCATGCATCTGCCTGAGCTTACCCATCTATGTCAAAGACACAGGTAAAGAATATTGTGGCCAGGCCAACACCAGTGTCCATGAGTCAACCCAAGGCCATTGAGCTTGGCACCAAATTCAAGCACTTTATGGAGGTCTTGTTTAGTCCGCGGTCTCAGAGCCTTTTAATGGACACAGTTTCCCATGTGTCTACACGTGAAATAAGACAGGAGATTTAATAAATGGCATATTAGTGATTTGTGGTAGAGTTGTGACTCTCCTGAAGCCTGTAAAGGGGAAGGAGGAGGTTCAGCATCCACAGAGGCAAGTGTGCAACTTGTGACATAGCACGGTACTTGCTTCTGCCCCACAGCATCGTTTACATGCTCCGAGGAAGGAGAATTTCAGCACCTTCCTCAAACACGCTGCAGTTCGGCTCTTGGTGAGGAGGGGCAATAGATTTAGCCTATAAGCCTGCAGAAATGTTAAGTAAAGATACTTTGCTTCATATCGTACATTCAGATAGTCACACAGCCCCATGAGCAGGATCCTGCATCACCAGCCCATCGAGCTGGCAGCTGCTGTTGGATTTGCCTATTGATTTACTTGGTGTTGTAACTCAATGAGGTGGTTACAATATCTGGGAGCGTTACACTGCAGTCTTCTTCTGCCTACGTCACCTGCCTGGCTCTGACTATCTCCTTCCCTGTCTATTGTACCAGTCAAAATCACTTTCCAGTCCTTTCCCACAGGTAAACATTATCCGAGCCCATGATGCATTTTGTATCTCTCCAGAAAGTAATACCTATAGAAGTCATCACTTCAGTGATTTATGTAATTAAAATATGATGGATCAAGTCATTAAAATTCACTAGCACTGGTATATGTGTTCACAAGTACACAACTTGCCTCCAACTACGCCTGCCCCACCATCCCGAGATGACCTTGTTTTATTACTTAAGCTTCTGCTCTGGGATCAGACAATTATGAACAGCAGAACAAACTGAAGAGCGGAATTAAAGCCAAGAGCACCTGGGACATTTTTCCTGCTGGTGTTTACTTTGTCACTTCAAAATGACAGGCTTGAATTCCTGCACGATCTCCAGCATGTTCTGGAAATGACAGCTACCATAATTCAAATTTACTGCTGGGCTTTTTTTTTTTGTACTAGTAATGAAGTTGTAAATGCAGCATTTCTTTCATTACCTATTCATTAAAGATATGACATGAAAACAGAGTTACCATGGAAATGGCTCTGTGAATTCTGAGTACATAATAAGAATTTCATTGTTTACACTACAGCACAGATAACTGATGGGTGTTGTTGTTGCTGGTAAAGTCTTATTTAGCCTCAGGAATGCTTGTAAGGGGAAAAAGGTTACGCAATTGGTCTTCCCCTAAGTGCCTGCAGACAAGCAAAGCTCAGTAAAATCATCAGTGCAAAAGAGTTGGATGATGAAAAGGACTGAATGTGTTTTGAGTTTTCAATCTCTGAGCATCATTTGGGGTTGAATATTTCAGCGTTCGAGATAGATGCAGCCTAGTGTGGGGGTTACTAATAGTCTCATCACGGGTCTAATGCATCCACATCTCATATAAATAAATTAGCATATGGAAAATCGAGGAATTTTTTTTACTTAAACAGAAAACAATAGGTTTTCATAGCATGAAAGCATCAGATTTAATAAACAACAATGTCAACAGCTTAGCAAAAAAGCTAAAGGTGCTTGAAGCCTTATTTTTGCACCAGGGTTTGTAATTTCAAATGCAATAATAAGAACTGGGAGCACTGTCCTCTAACTGCATGACAAGGACTGCATTTTAGTGCTGTGCTGCACCTACGGGAAGGATTTGTGTTTATATCACAGAAATAAAGAATGGTTTGGGTTAGAAGGGACCTTAAAGCTCATCCAGTTCCAAGCCCCTGCCACAGGCAGGGACAGCTTCCACTAGAACAGGTTGCTGCAAGCCCCATCCAGGACTAGTGATATCTGTAAATGCCCAAATGCCATGGCAACCCTTTGACAGCCGAAGTCAGAACGTTGGTCAGCAGCACTTGTTTCAGCAAAAAGGTTTTAGCCCAACTCTTCACAGCTCTACAAAACCCATGGAAAAGGCTTGAGCCTCATTAGGGGTAAATGAGTCAGGATTGTCATTCACAAAACCCCGACTGCCTGTTTCGCATTTGAAAACCAGTTCATTCTAGGGAATGAGCCATAAAGAGAAGCATTATGGATAGTGTGTTATAAAATAGAGTGATAATGAGGTCTCCTTTGTGCCTTAAATAAACATTTAACTGTTCCTAGTTTTAAATACTGAAATATGTACATCTGCACAATGACGAGGAATCCGAATGTCATCGGGCATGTCCCAAGGGCTTTGATGTCTGTGACAAAGTTCTTGTCGCCAATAAAGGTGCTGAAATGGGGTGTTTGCTTTACATCAGTACTCCCCTGTTCAGAGTCGTTTACACTAGGCAGCACTAATCATTCCTAATTGCAGTTGATTGGCAGAATAACATTAATGACATCCCTAAAGCAGCCTGTGTGTTCATCTTCTTCCATCCTTTGCAGGAGGAATGCTGCCTCCCAAATCTTCCAGCTAGTGAGATAAGGGGTGGAGGGAAGAGACCATCCCAGGACATGCATGGAAGGGACACGTCCAGCCCTAGAAACTGTCTTCCCATTCCCAGCTTGTGCCAGGATCTCCTGCTAACTCTTATTTTAGTAGAACTTGTTAAGTTTTGGGGGAAAATAAGACATGGCAGTAACCAACCATAACAGCTTGACACAATGAGACTGTAAAGAACATCAGATGGGTCATGCAAATAGCAGCTAGTGCTTTCTCCCATGAGCTAGCCTGCCATAGTGCAGTGATAACCATATTAAATCTGTCTTTATGAATAATTTGATACTTCCAGTATTCTGAGGGACAGCCATGGACCGCAGTTATTGCCTTGCGTGAATAGTAATTTTGTAGGAAAGGATTAGAGTGTTATTGCTCATCGTATCTGAAGCTGGCAGGTGACCCTGCCTGTGGCAGGGGCTTGGAACTGGATGGTCATAGAATCATAGAATCGTTAGGGTTGGAAAGGACCTTAAGATCATCAGGTTCCAACCCCCCTGCCGTGGGCAGGGACATCTCACACTAAGCCATATCACCCAAGGCTTTGTTCAATCTGGTCTTGAACACCGCCAGGGATGGAGCATTCACAACCTCCCTGGTCAACCCATTCCAGTGCCTCACCACCCTCACAGGAAAGAATTTTCTCCTTAGATCCAGTCTAAACTTCCCCTGTTTCAGTTTGAACCCATTACCCCTTGTCCTGTCACTACAGTCCCTAATGAAGAGTCCCTCCCCAGCATCCCTATAGGCCCTTCTCTTCTCCAGGCTGAACAGCCCCAACTTTCTCAGCCTGTCTTCATACAGGAGGTGCTCCAGTCCCTGATCATCCTCGTGGCCTCCTCTGGACTTGTTCCAACAGTTCCATGTCCTTTTTATGTTGAGGACACCAGAACTGCACACAATGCTCCAGGTGAGGTCTCACAAGAGCAGAGTAGAGGGGCAGGATCACCTCCTTCGACCTGCTGGTCACGCTCCTTTTGATGCAGCCCAGGATACGGTTGCTTTCTGGGCTGCAAGTGCACACTGCCAGCCCATGTTCATTTTCTCATCAGCCAACACCCCCAAGTCCTTCTCCTTGTGCTGCTCTGAATCTCTTCTCTGCCCAACCTGTAGCTGTGCCTGGGATTGCTCCGACCCAGCTGTAGGACCTTGTATTTGGCATGGTTAAACTCCATGAGGTTGGCATCAGCCCACCTCACAAGCGTGTCGAGGTCCCTCTGGATGGCATTCCTTCCCTCCAGGGTATCAACTGAACCACACAGCTTGGTGTCATCGGCAAACTTGCTGAGGGCGCACTCAATCCCACTGTCCATGTCAGCGATGAAGATGCTGAACAAGACCGGTCCCAACCCCAATCCCTGAGGGGCACCACTCGTTACTGGTCTCCAGCCGGACACTGAGGCATTGACCACAACTCTTTGTGTGCAGCCATCCAGCCAGTTCTTTATCCACCGAGTGGTCCATCCATCAAATTGATGTCTCTCCAATGTCTCATGTCTCATCCACAAGGATGTCGTGTGGGACAGTGTCGAACACTTTGCCCAAGTCCAGGGAGATATCAAATGCTCTACCCCTGTCCATCAGTTCTGTAGCCCCATCATAGAAGGCCACCAAATTGATCAGGCAGGATTTCCCCTCAGTGAAGCCCTGCTGGCTGTCACCAAGCACCTTGTTGATTTTCATATGCCTTAGCATGCCTTCCAGGAGAATCTGCTCCAAGATTTTGCCAGGCACAGAGGTGAGACTGACTGCTCTGTAATTCCCCGGGTCATCCATTTTCCCCTTCTTGAAAATGGGGTTATATTTCCTTTTTTCCAGTCATCAGGATCTTCACCTGACTGCCATGATTTCTCAAATATGATGGCCAGCGGCTTCACAACTTCATTCACCAGCTCCTTCAGGACCCGCGGATGGATCTCATCAGGACCCACGGACTTGTGCACGTTCAGATTTTTAAGATGGTCTCGAACCTGATCCTCTCCTACAGTGGGCCCAAGGTCTTCATTCTCACAGTCCCTGCATCTGCCTTCCAAGACTTGGGTGGTTTGGTCAGAGCCTTTGCCAGTGAAGAGTGAGGCAAAGAAGTCATTCAGAACCTCAGCCTTCTCCAAATCCAGTGTAGCCAGTTCTCCCGAGAGCTTCCTGAGGGGGCCTACATTCTCCCTAGTCTGTTTTTTATTTGCTATGTACCTCTAGAATCCCTTCCTGTTATCTTTAATACCTCTAGCTAAGTTTAATTCTTAAGGTCTTAAGATCTTTGAGGTCCCTTCCACCCAAACCATGCTATCATCCTAGGGTTAGATTTAGGCAGCAGGAGGAATAGAGGCTACTGCCGTATGTTCTCCAATAACCTAGAGCTGGCCTTGGAGATTATGTTGCATTGCCTTTGCGGGAAGAGATAAATTCTCTCCCGTTCCTGGTAAGAATTATCTTGCCCCATCCCTGGCAGTGTTCAAGGCCAGGTTGGACACAGGGCTTGGAGCAAGCTGCTCTAGTGGAAGGTGTCCCTGCCTGTGGCAGGGGGTTGGAACTGAATGAGCTTTAAGGTCTCTTCCAACACAAACCATTCTGGGTATCTTCACCTTCACCTTCAGCTCTTAGAAGGGATAGTGCTGTCCACACACTCATCTCAGTGCCTATCATACATCTCTCTTGCATGTGTTCAGCTGGCACATAAGGATGTGCTTTTGCTTTGGCTCGGCTCAGTCAAGTTCTGCAGCAGCTGATGGGCGGCCAACAGCATGTGGCATGAGAGGGAGAACAGTTTTAACATCTTGGTGTTGATTACCAAATGAAATGTAACTCAGATTATTGGAGCTGCTCAGATTAATGATCTTGATAGTGTTTTAACTTTGCAGAGCATCTGCACCATATGCGATCCCACCAGTGTTTTGCGGGTCGAATCACTGCTGTGACAGAGCAAAGGAAAAGTGTTTAAATCATCTCTTCTGTTGGAAGCAGTAGGGAATGTTTTGCTTTTGATACAATTTCATCAGACACAAAGAGAATAGCTAAATGAAAAAGGAAAGCTATTTGAATAATGAGCGCACTGACCATCATATTAAATAGAAAGACTTACACAGTGGGTTACATTCTGGACCTAAATTATTTGTTTGAGTCTGATTTGTTATAAAATGCAATTCTTTTTTTTCCTTTGCAATGTTGGAAACTGTTTATACTGATTTTCTGTGCAGGGTCATTTGTTTCTGATTCGACAGCAGAGCACAAAGACAAAAACGGTCTTCAGCTGCCTCCTAAATAGACCAATGGGCCATAAACCAAACCTGTAGGAGCTATCTTGGTCTGAAGAGTTTCCCTGGCTCCTGGCACCAAGTTTTCCTCTGCCTGGTACTGCAGGAAGAGAACGAACAGGAATTTCATCCCTCCCTAAAACCTCTTTGAGGGTTTGAGGGTCCTGGCAGCTGCTGGTGTCCTATTGCTGAAGGGTGCAGAGGCATTTCTACTCCATCCAGCATCAGCTCAGTCCACATTTAGCTTTTGCATGGGATCCACAGTAATTTTGGGAGTCTCTGTATGTTTTTTAATCATAGAAAACTTTCTGCAGGCTGTATAGATGAGATTGGGGGTGTATAAATAACAGAAGTATTTAATATTTACTGTATTTTGCAGCTTTGGTTCTCCAGGCTTATTTTGTACACAGCAGGGGCAATTTGCACATAATATCTTTGCTGGACTGTGACCATTTATGCTACATGAAGTTAAGCAGCTGCTATAAAGTCCTCAGAAATAGAGTTTTATGAAAGAAGTGCTGACACACTTTTAATTGGAGGCTGGATGCCGCAGGAGCCCTGTGTCACAAGCCTGGGTAGTTAGTGTATCTTATTTTTGCAGCTTGCAATGTCCAAGCTATAGGGCATGAATTGGCTTTATTTTTAATGCAAATTATAGCTTATTTCCAGTTGTTGGATTGCAGGTACTGGGAGCCTTGCTTGCTCTTAAAATTGGTATTAGTAAGTCAAAGAAATTGGTTATCTGAAGAGCAGGCGGATCCTTGCAGCAGGGGATAAACACAATTGTTTGCTGTTGGGGTGGTATGGGTTTTTAAGACATTTATTAAAACTGCTGGCTCAAAGTGTAGTTTGCCATTTTCTGGGGTGCTTTATGTCTCTGTTTCAGAAAAATTCATTAGAATAACAGAGTAACCTGGCTGACTCTGTTTGTGCAAAGCAATAGACTCTTTGGAGATCGTAGAGGGGTAGCAAAACAAATGTGCAATGTCCTGATAGAAATAGAGGCATTGATCTGAGGACTACTGCAGCCTAAAGACTACATGTTAATAGGGTTTAATGAAATCTTGTTGCTTTGGCTTCAGAGCTGTAGTGCTGTGCTGATTTACTGCGACACTGAATTATTCAGAAATCACATCTTGGGTGATACTCGGATGTTTTAGAAGATGCCATCAGCCTCCTTGTTGCTTTTTATTCTTCTCTCCCATCCAAATGTGGGGGGGGGGGGTGTCTCTAAACATTGCATAGATGCTTGAAATAAAGCCTTTCCCTTCTGCTTTTGCCCTGTTTGACAGAAGCTGAGGTTGTGGTTCATTGATACAGTAAATCTGGCACTAAGACTCTTGCTATTGGATCCAAAATGCTACAGGCAAGTGATGCAAAGTGCTGATTCCATACAAACTGACTCTCTTAGTTCAGATTTATGTGAAAAAAAGAAGTTTATAGATTACACCATAAGGTTTTCTGCTGAATCAGGTGTTGTCTGTCCTCCCACTGCTGCAGTAACGTTAGCATAAAACCCGCATGAACTTCATCTCATCTGTTTTGGCTCTTTTTGCAGAAACATGATCGTGTTCCCACTCCTGTGCTCTGGGAAGCCCAGGACAAGAACCTCTGCCTGAAAACAAGCCTGCTCTGTCATAGGGAAAGGAGGGGTGGAGGTATTTGTGGTGCCATACCCAATGTCAGAGACAACTTACTCATGGAGCAGCCACTCTTGTATAGGCCCCTGGGATGCAGGTGGTATCAGATGGGCTGCGAGTTAAACTATTTTGTTAATCAGCCCTTCTCACTTTGAACTTCCTTATTAATTTCTACCATCTACAATTAATCCCTCCATGGATTTACTACCTGACCTGCTCACGCTGCTCAGCAGCAGTCCAGTTCCATGGCAGTTCCCCAGTTTGTCTGATCTCCTTCCCCTAGAGCATGGTAGATTTAGCAGTCGGTGTCCTCCAGCCCTCCTCCCCTGCTCCAGTGAAATTCCTGGCTTCAGAGAACACTTCCCAACTGCATGGTGACTCAGGTGATGCTCTCACATTTCCTTCTCATGGACAACTTGCTCGCAGCAGAGTGCATCTCCCCGGTATTCCAAGCAACACCTCCACTGGTTTCCCTCCCTTGATTCTAGTAATGAAGTTGGGTTTATATATAGCTGTATCCATAGCTATGCCCAGTTTCATGTTTTAGACATAGATCAAAGACCTGAAAAGTCTCTGAAAGTTTCACAGGGAAACAGACCACCCTTTGCTGTACATGATATCTTCCTACCCTTCCAGCCTTGCTTTATTAGCTCAAGTGTCCTTCACTGCTATTTCACTTGAAATCAATCTCTCCAGCACTGATTGGTATGTCAGATTCCCTCTGTAGGCAAGCTTGCTGAACACTTCTATTGTGCTGCCCGCAGGCAAAGTGGTCCCACAAAGAGCCCTCTAGACCAAGCTCAAGGTCACAGGTCCTAATAGCTTCCTTAGGATGGCTGCATACTCTGTCACAAATTCACTTGCAACCTGATTGTGCTGTGGAATTAAATCCAGCTCAGCTTTAGCACTGCTGAAAGACATTGTCCGGAACAAACCATCACATATAAAAGACTTAAGCGCAGGTTTCTCTGGAGCCCTGGTTCTTCCCTACAGGGAGTGGGTTTTATCATCAGAAACTTTTGAAGTCAGGCACCTATCTCAATCCTGTAAGAGCAAACACACAAATTCGGTGGTTAAATGTTATCAATACAACATACAAGTAAACATTTCATCTGCTGAGTCATCCCTTTGATCCCTTTTACCACTGCAGGCAGTGATGAATCCTCTGTGTTTCACTTTGCTGCGTACCTACCCTTGGTCTCAGTTTGCCTGCAATGGGGAATCCTGGTTGCTAATGACATCAACCTTGGGGGCTTCACTGAGGAACAATACGCAAGCTGCTGCCCTGTGCCATCAGCAGTGACGTGGAGGAGAGGTCCTCCCTATACCAGCAGCTTGTGTTCAGAGCAAGAGTACATCCCTGTTGGGTCAATGAGAGGACTTGAAGCCTGCAGGCCCTTGTAAATCATTTTCTACGCAAAACTTATGCTGTGTTTGACATATCAAAATGGCATTGCAACCCAAACCATTCTAGAATTCCATTATTTTAATTAAACTACTTAAGTTGGGCTTTTTATGTGGTCTTTTCCATGTAGCATCATAGGCAGCAGGTCTGCTGAGGCAGAGCTAACTCATGGAGTGAGCAAGTTCTGGACTGGTGCTTTCATGTCCGAGATCAACGGCATGTTGGGATGTTCCCCTATTATGACTCTTTCCCCCTTTGCCTATCTTCTAATTTAGGGGTAATTTGTTTCTTTGTCTTAGATCCCCACGTTCTATTCCACTTGTGGTTATCTCTCAATGCACATCACAATGGGTTATCAGTCTATTTTATCATACATCTTTGATATTCCTTTTTTATGTGTAACTGCCAGATAACAGAAAACAGCTAACATTTATCTCTGGAGGCCTTTAAGATTAGTGTTTTATTATACATATAACATTATGTTCGTGTTGTTTAGAGTCATTTTAAGATACAGTACACTTCACCTTTCTCTTCTGCACATTCCGTGCTTTTGTGTGTGACCTTTCAACAGTAATAAAGAGAGATTTCAAGAACACATGCACTTCTGCTGGATAGTGTTCACCTTGAGCCATGCTCTCCCCATCTATAACATGATAATTTTCATAGCAACCACTTTTCATCCAACATAATGCAAATGAATGTGGTGCAACATCATCACCACACCACTCTTACAAAGTTAAGTAGTTGCTATAATGGAAATGTTGCA
The DNA here is from genome assembly GCF_028554395.1 of Pezoporus wallicus. Classification (NCBI taxonomy): domain Eukaryota; kingdom Metazoa; phylum Chordata; class Aves; order Psittaciformes; family Psittacidae; genus Pezoporus; species Pezoporus wallicus. The sequence continues at coordinate 96,896 of NW_026640104.1, forward strand.
GTAAGAAGATTTGAGGTAGAGACAATAGAAAAGGAGAGGCTTCCAGGATTTGTTAGGTATTGGGGTGTGCAGTAGAAGAATGACTGATGTTGAATGGCAGTGTGGAAAACAAGCTGTGAACAGGGCCTTTGAATACTGGATTTTCCTGGTTTAGTGACCAAGGTACAGAAAACACTATTATTTAAGAAATCACCAAATAATTCAATATTAGACTTTTGCCAAAATGACAACAAACAGAAGCAAAGTGTTCAGATCCATCAAATGTTTGGTCAAATCCCAACCCCTGCCACGGGCAGGGACACCTTCCACTAGAGCAGCTTGCTCCAAGCCCCTGTGTCCAACCTGGCCTTGAACACTGCCAGGGATGGGGCAGCCACAGCTTCTCTGGGCACCCTGTGCCAGCGCCTCAGCACCCTCCCAGGGAAGAGCTTCTGCCTAAGAGCTCATCTCAGTCTCCCCTCTGGCAGGTTAAAGCCATTCCCCTTGGCCTGTCCCTACAGGCCCTTGTCCAAAGCCCCTCTCCATGTTTCTTGTAGCCCCTTGCACTGGAAGCTGCTCTAATGTCCTCCACTTTGAGGGTCTATGCCCTTAGAATGAGGTGTGAGCTCATTTCTTGTGATGGATAGTGAAAAGAAGCAAGAAAGCTGTTTAGACTTCTGTTATCTGCTAGGAAAATGCAGTCATTGGTAGTGTAGCCACTTCCCATTCACGTTACAGCTATTGCTGCAGCTAGATTATTTTCCTGTGTTAGATGTTTTATATATTAAGCAAAGATGCAAAATGCTTTCCAGACTGTAATTTTGCTTTTTAAGTTGGAACCTAATTTACTTTTTCAAAACCATAGATGCTTAAAAAGGGCATTGCTCGAAAAATTTAGCTTTTCATGTTCCTCTAAATGAGGAGAAGAGACTAATTGCCATATTTTTTTAACACAGTGGAAAACCTTTAATAATTCTTCTGGAGCTGCCAAAATTGGGAAATCTTTGGAGGCTCCAGTATTTCTTTGTCAAAGACAGAGAGAACCTGTGGTCCTGTAGGCTCTTTAGCTAAGGTACCTTTGATAATGTGTAGTCCCCAGCCTAAGGATGGCTCAGAATAGCGGAGAAGTGACTTTTCCCTCACACCTTACTGCACATCAACCTGGGGTCACCATCAATGGAGGCACTCTCCATCTCTGTCCTTTGCAAGGCAGCATGTTGCCATAGGTCAGTGTAAACTGGGAGAGGGCTGAGTTAATTCAAATCATGGCGTGTGTTCTGTGCACTCCAAGCATGCCCACGGCCCAGCTGATGTATGGTAACTCACTCACCTGATGTAATTTGTGGTTTGTGTGCCGAAGCCCTTGTAGTCTGCAGTAATGAGGTTTTCAAAAGACAGATGCTTCCTCAGCTCCAAGGTCTCTTGGAAATGCTATGGATTTCTGATGCCTCTTTTGACAGTGGAGCTGACGTTTTCCAATGAGGTATTGTCCTGTTCTCAGATCCACTTGGCTGTGTGTGGTGTGTGTAGCAGTCAGTCACCCTTTTATTTATGAATGCCTTCCCTGATGCATTTGAAAGGATAAATCCATGCCTTAGGAATCTGATCTTTATAATGCTTTTACATATGCTGGGGTTTGCACGTTTAGGTGACAAAAGGTGTATCACTAAGCCCCTCTCCAGGTTTCCTGTAGCCCCTTTGAACACTAGGAGCTGCTCTAAGGCCTCCCCTTAAGGAGCCTTCTCTTCTCCAAGCTGAACCAGCCCAGCTCTCTCAGCCTGGCTTCAGAGCAGAGCTGCTCCAGCCCTCGCAGCATCGTCATCTTCATTCCCCATCTTCATCTTTCACTGGAAATGCACGAAGTTTGAGGGGCATCAAACTTGTCTTAAATGTCCTCCTTCAGTATGCGCATGCAACACCGTCCACAGATAGAAAGTGAGAGACATACAGCCCAGTATAATTAGAAACAGTTTATCTTGCTGAAATATGAAGTTACAATGGATGGTTTCCTGTGATTCATTTACTAGTGTTTTGTTTTTCACTCTATTTTTAAACTCAACCCTCTTGCTTCTGCAATACAAAGGAAGAGTCAAACTAACTGCTTGAGTGACTGAATATATCACTCGGGATGCTTCATTCTAAAAACTTGGGTGGTTTTGTTTGCTGGTTTGTGGTTTTTTTTCATATATTTACACTTCAGAGTGGAAAAATAGCAACATTACTACAGCATTAGATTAAATTTCCCCAGGTTAATGGGCTCATTGTCAGGAGTGAATAATCACAAGTGTGTTGCCAATGGAGAGACCATAAAAGCACGTTCCTTTCGCAATATATTCTACTCCTTGAATATATTAATACATTTTTCCCACTCTGAAAAGAACGGAAATAGCCTTTTGTTTTCCTCTCTTCATAGCACATGCTCCTGTCGTTGGCAGCACAATGAATTCCTTCAATCTGCACCACTCAGTTTTTATCCTTCCTCCAAGACCCAGAGGCCACTGGAAAAATCTTTCACATGGCTAAACTTTGCTGAATATATTTAACCAGTAAATTATTTGTCTTCTGAACTAGAAGAACCAATACTCATTTGTGCTCTAAAAATGGTTTGTTTTACTTACTTACTTTATGAGTTAGGGCTGCAATAGTAGCGAAGCCAAAGGACATTTAATTAAGTTATATTTGCTTTTTCATGATCTTTTAGCTTTAGATTATAAATCACGCATCAATGAGTACTTAATTTCCTCATATAGCATTAAAAGTAATTGCTTCATAAATTTGTTTTAGTAATCCAAATATTTTCTCAGAGTGCAGCACAAAGAAGTTGTTTCATTGATGAGAGTTCTCACTTCCCTTTCCCCTGTTGGAAGGCAGTGGGGTTTGCTCCTTTGGGGTTCAGTCCCTCATGGGCAGAAGTCTTTGAATACCAGTGGGGGTTATTGCTATTAAATGCTGATGTCAGACAGGTTTTTTTGGTCATTGATTTCCTTGGTACTGGAATTACAGTCAACTTCTCTCTAAACTCCGGTCTGGCAAGCAGGACCTTGTGACTGAGTCCATGATCCTGTGCAGGGCCATCAAACAGCCCTTCGCTACAGATACTAATGCTTTTCCTGCCAAGCCCAGATGTGGAGAAGTGCTTAGTTCTTTGTATATTAGATACTGCAGTTTTTGGGCTTAAGTTTCCATTTAGCTACATGGAGCAGAGAAATTCTTCCTGCATCACTCACCACAACAATATATAAAGATCCAGCTGCTGGAGAAGCTGTAGCCAATCAAATATATATACGTAGAGAGCATACAATGCATCTATATGTTGGGTCCTGCTTGATAATCATAGAAACATAGAATTCTGGAATGGTTTGTGTTGGAAGGGACCTTAAAGCACATCCAGTTCCAACCACCTGCCATGGGCAGGGACACCTTCCACTAGACCAGGTTGCTCCAAGCCCTGTCCAACTTGATTATAATGATTTGTTATCAGGCATTGCTGGCTTTCCAAAGTGAAGGATTATTTTACTGAGTTGTAGACAGTGTGCTGAAAATCAGTCTTTTAACAAACAAAATGTCACTTTAATGCAATGGTTCAAACTGTATGCAGCTCCATGAGAGCCCTTTTTCAATGAATGGCTACATTTGAATTAGAAAGCTTCTGATGAATTGCTTTTTGATAAAAAGAAGAGGAAAGAAATGCCAGCAGCTGCTCTACAGAAAAGGGTCAGCTTGTCCAAGTTCTTAAAAGATGGACCCTCTTTCAGTTTAATGCTATATCCCCTTGTCCTCTCCCTACAGGCACCCTGTGTCAGTGCTTCAACATGCTCACAGGCAAGAGCTTCTGCCCAAGAGCTCATCTCAGTCTCCCCTCTGGCAGGTTAAAGCCATTCCCTTTGTCCTGTCCCTACAGGCCCTTATCCAAAGCCCCTCTCCAGGTTTCCTGCAGCCCCTTTAGGCACTGGAGCTGCTCTAAGTTCTCCACACCTTTCAGATGGGTTTCAGTGGGCTTTGCATTGCTTCTTAGGCACTGAGGTGGAAGGCAGTGAGGTGATAAGAGCCATGTGGGAACAGAGCTTGTGAAAAGCAGCTGAGCTCCAGCATCCTCTGCTTTGTGGTGCTCCTTGACACGGGAATGGGGAGAGCATCCCAAAAGTCAGCTATGGAGTGTGAAGCACTCCTGAGGGCTGGCTGGTAGGACCCAAAGCTCATGCTCCAAGTGGAGCAGAGACAACATCTCCTTTAGACTTCATGCACCCCCAATCTGTGATTTTAAATGGGATCTGCCCAACCGACAGGCTTTTCTCTAGCTGCACTTCCAAGAGTTCCCACAGGTATCCTTGTGCAACCATAAGTCAGGCAAGATATCCAGGGGATTGAACAGCAATTTGGGCAAAGTAAAGGGGAAGGGAAGAGGAAGAGTAAAGGAGGAGCTGCCATGGCCATAATTCCCTTGTCTCTGCAAAAGGATTTGCGAAGGAAGTGTTTTGTATCTTTAATGGAGATGTGGGCGGCACGAAGGGGTCAGGAAAAGCAGCCTGGGGTTAGAAACAACTGTTATATTGGAAGAAGATCTCAACTGGAGTGCAATGGAATAATGAAGATTTATTTATAAAATATTGCTATTAAATAAACATTTCAGAAACTTTCAAATATCAAGCTTATTTATAGCTTTAGGCGTGAAAACCCACATTAGAATGTTGAATCCTAGGAGTTCAGTGCTGCCTGCAAGCTGACAGCACGTCAGATTATTTGCAAATATTTTCTGGAACAGTAACCTTGAAGGATGCCAGCACCATTCAGCATAACCTCATCACGAGACGGGAACCAAGCGAGGAGACGAGCACTTGAGGATGCAGAGGTTTTTAGCAGCGAGCGACCTCCGACTCGCTGCCTAAAACCAGAGTTCATGCGGTACCAGCCTCAGCAAAGATGCTTTCTGGTCTCTGACATTTGCACTGGTTCTGTGTGAGGGGTTTTCTGGGAGATGATGTGAGTGATGTGTGGATAAGAAAGTGCTCTGGGCAGGAATTTGAGGGTCCATTGGTCACATTTAAGTGGGTTTATCTCCTCCAGCCTGCAGTAACCGAGCTCCTGCAAAAATTATGTAATCATTTTACCAAAGTGTTCTATAATTGACATGAAAAAGGCAAAGTAAAATAAAAATGAATTACTTGGGAAGCAGGAAGGTTCATTCATTTTAACTGCAATCTGCGAGAAGGGAAAGGGAAAGAAAAAAATCCCAAAAGCAGGCTTTTTATGGAAATTGTGGCCTCGTTGAAATTATAAGCTTTCTGCTATTTAAATGAATAATGTTCCCTAACACAGACTATTTTCTCATTTAAAAGTCTGTTGGGGTATAATTTCATCCTTTTACTGTCTGCTGTGTTTTAACTTACAGCACTCTGACTAAATATTGTATTTTCTATCCATCAGAAATTGTCGGTGTAGTTTGTGCAACAAAGGCTTGTTGCTCAGGCAGAAGGCTCTGACTTTGAAAAGCCACATTCTGCATGGAGGTACATAGGGCCCTTGTCATCAAGGACTGTAGCGATAGGGCAGGGGGCAATGGGTTTAGACTTAAACAGAGGGAAAGGGACTGGATGAGCTTTAAGGTCCTTTCCAACCCAAACCAGTCTTTGCTTCTATTACACTATGAAGTAGGTGGCATTTAAATGCATATTTGTTCCCTAGTGATGGCCAACAGTGATGACACCTGCTTGGGTGCAGGAGGGCAGGAGCACATAGAAGTCCAAGTCACTGCACATGATCCCTGGGGAAGATGCAGACCAGAATGACTTTCCTCCCCATGAGGAAGGCACAGAAGGGGCAGGCAGGGTGAATGACCAGCTCTAACCCACACCAGTCAGAAAAGCTGGTATGAATGGTCGTGGTTTTGGCACCCAGATGTGTTGGAGTGGTCCTTTGGTGCAAAGTGCTTCTTCAGACCAGCAAATTTAGTCCAGTGCAGGCACCAAGTAGTTTATGTCCAAACAGCAGTGGGACTTGCATATCACACATATTCCCAAATCTTAAGTCATGGCTTCCAAACCTGGTATAATCATAGAATCCTAGAATCCTAGAGTGGTTTGTGTTGGAAGGGACCTTAAAGCTTATCCAGTTCCACCCCCCTGCCATAGGCAGGGACACCTTCCACTAGACCAGGTTGCTCCAAGCCCCATCCAACCTGGCCTTGAACACTGCCAGGGATGGGGCAAAGCCATGAGCATACCATGGGGCTCACAGTAAAATGACAAGAGCAGCACACTGCAGCATAAATAACCTGTGAGCTTTTGAGGGCTTCTTCATTAAGCAGAAGGACACAGCAGTGAATGATACTTAATGACAACAAAAAATGTCTTGCCTCAAAGATGCTGTTAACCTTGACAAATAAGTGTGAATCCTCTAAGGAGCAATGAAACTGCTCACTTATTTTACGTCTGTCGGTCAGGCGTTCGGATGCTGGTGCTGGTGCATGCTCTATCAATTCTTATGCTATTTCTAGTGGCGAGGCCAAGTGGTTTATAAAGTTTTACATGCTGATGGAATTACAACCATGGCATCTCTGTTACAGCAGGAGATGAGGTCCCAGTGGCTGCTCGTGCACTGTGGTTTGTGCAGGGCAGGCATAGGGACCACAGTGAACTTGGCAGCAGCCACTGCCTGCAGAAGCCCCATTACTCTGAAACAGGGTTTAGTGGCTGTTTCCAGGCACCTCCTCTGCTTATTCCCCATTGGGGAACACCAGCTGGGTATCTACCCACAGTTTAATAATGCTGAATTCTTTATCCCACCCATAGGGGCAAATGGAAATACACAGCAGGACATAGAGGCTCAATGACGAATATTATCAGGGACACCACGCTCTAAACAAACCATGGCACCCAAGGCTCTGTCCAACCTGGCCTTGAACACCGCCAGGGATGGGGCAGCCACAGCTTCTCTGGGCACCCTGTGCCAGCGCCTCAGCATCCTCATAGGGAACAGCTTCTTCCTTATATCTAACCTGAACTTCCCCTGTTTCATTTTGAACCCATCACCCCTTGTCCTATCACTACAGTCCCTTATGAAGAGTCCTGCTCCAGCATCCTTGTAGTCCCCTTCAGAGACTGGAAGCTTCTCTGAGGTCTCCACGTAACTTCTCTTCTCCAGGCTGGCCTCTTGCAGGGTAAGGAGAAATACCTGCTAAGAAGCCTGCAGGTTGCAGGTAGCCAACCTGGTTAATGTTAGTTCTTCCAGTCCTGAACAAACCCATCCTTCCTCTCAGGTCCTCTCTGTGGCTTCTGCAGGGGGATCTCCGTGTATCGAATGGACACAGTGGGTGACTTACATTGCTAGCTTAGGTTTTGTCTAATTGTTTGCATTTTGGCTTGACACAGCAGCCCTCATGCTTCTCCTGCCACGCATCCATGTTGCTAATGCCCTTCCTGTGAGTGATCCTCCACTGCAGAGCTCCTGAGATGTGGCGAGAGGTGGGAAGGAGCTTGCCTTTCAATTGCCACAACATGTTGCTTAATGGTATTTACTTCATTTTGGTTTGAAAACTTATTCTTCCCTTGCTTATTGTCACTACTCCCAGCAGTTTGTTTCACCTCTTATCTTGCTAACATGAAGTTTGAATAAAGCCCGAGGATGTGATAAATAGCAGCTGTAGGAGGCCACAGCCAAGTACTTTCAATTCTTGCCTTTTCTATTGTTTGCACTTAGGGATACATTTTAGACTTCACAGGCCAAATTCATCCTATTCAAGTGAAGTTACCTCAGAGACACACTTGGCTCTGTCGCTTTAAAACAAACCCCAGATAATCCCAAACAGCAGGATAATTTTACGACTGCTAATTACATTTGTTGCTATGCAAGCTAAGATAATGATAAGAGTAATCGTATCTCATGCTTCAAGGCATACGCTCATCACCTGTGGACATCAGGAAGGAATTTTTCTCCCCATGTACAGCACTGTTCAATTAAGTAGATAGATTGTGGTGGGTTTGTTTTCTTTCTGTTTGCTTCCTCTGAAGCATCATCTATTAGCTGCAGCCGGAATAGATGCACCAGATTAGATTAACCGAGAGTCTGATCCGATACGGGCATTCCTAAATCCCCACCCTAGAAAGGCAAATCAACTGAGGAAAAACGAATATGTAATCTCTTGCAGTTTGGAAACAGATTGGTTTTGAAATGCCTGAATATCCTGCCTGTAACCAAAGTTGAGAATGCAGCAGCACTGAGATTTGAGCTGCTGTGTCTCACAAAACCCAGTGCTGAGAGACTCCTGGTTTGAGGAAAACTTGGAGAGTTTCTCTTTTGACTCTGTGAGTAGCATCTGCATTTGAGCACCACTGGCTCCTATGGATTATGTTTGTGGCTACCCGTCAGGTTGCATTAGAATAGCCAGCCTTAGCCAGAAAAGCAATTGAAAGGCATTGGAAACCTGCCTCGCTGCCCACATCCAGGGAATAAGCTCTGATAATCCTAATAGAGAAGATCAAATTTGCCAAGAAAATAGAAGAGACTGCTTGTATTTTGCTTCATTCTCCTCAACTATCTTTCTGCTCCTCACAAAACTTAATCAACAGCTAATAAACCTCAGCGTCTCAGTGCACAACAGAGTATTGTCTTTCTAGTTCTTGTGTTGGGACTGGGATTTATCTGTTATTGACTTCATCCCTTTCCTATCCTTCCCTTTTGTTTGGTCCCCATTCCTTTTTTCTCACTAGCGCTTGCTTAATTTTTTATCTCTAGTAAAGCAGATCTGCCATTTAATTAACAGATTGGCCTCTACCTGCAGCCAAATGAAATGTAATCTCCTGTCAGCCTGCGTGAAAGGTAGAAATTCCATGTCTGAGAGATTTCGACATTTGTTTTTCTTTGCTCATTTCTCGATAAAGTCAGAAAAAATCCAGGTTTATATCTGGGAGATAATGCTGAAAACAAAATGGTTTGGATTTGTCAAAACTTGGGCTTTTGTTTTATGTTAATAAACCAGTCAGAAGGATGCCATTTCCACAGTAAAACAGTAGTAACTTGTAGTAGTACAACAAATCTACAGCTAATCTACAAGAATTAGCCTACAAGAAACCTGGAGAAGGGCTTTAGACAAGGGCCTGTAGGGACAGGACAAGGGGAATGGCTTGAACCTGCCAGAGGGGAGACTGAGATGAGCTCTTAGGCAGAAGCTCTTCCCTGTGAGGGTGCTGAGGTGCTGGCACAGGGTGCCCAGAGAAGCTGTGGCTGCCCCATCCCTGGCAGTGTTCAAGGCCAGGTTGGACACAGGGGCTTGGAGCAAGCTGCTCTAGTGGAAGGGGTCCCTGCCCGTGGCAGGGGTTGGAACTGGATGAGCTTTAAGGTCCCTTTTGACACAAAACAGTCTGGGATTCTGTGGTTCTATAATAATTCCACTGTCCTGAGGTAGTGACAATCTCCACAGTATCATATCCAGATGCAGCTTTTGATGGTTAATGTGAACTCCTCAAAAAATAACCAGATCTGGTCTTTGCTATCAGTCTACTGTGCAAAGCCCCTCCTGCAGTGGCTCAAGGAGCAGGAGGTCTCCATCCCAATGCTGGCAGCAATTGGGGTGAATCACAAGATATGGCTGTTCTTAACATTTACATATACCCGTGTTATTAACTGTTCATAAAACTATACAGCCCTTTTAAAACATCCAGCTACAGTTATTCAATTCTCTTGCCTTGTACAATAAAAACGAGATGGGAGAGGATGTAAAACTGCACCCCAGGAGTCAGCCCCACAAATATGCATCTCACAGGGTTTGTGAGCTCCTGTGGTGCTCAGCATCACTGAGCATTGAACCAGCATCCCCTGAATAAGCCACTTTTGATTCATTCTAAGAAGAAAGGTGTCACATAATCCAGTAGCACAGGTCAGTGTTAGCAGTAGCGGGTCATTCTCATAGCCAAGCCTGCACTGCACTAACACCAACCTGTCAGCATCCACCTGGTTTAGTTCCAGGCAAAATGACTTGCTTGCTATCCAATCTGGCGTGCTGGCAGTGCAGGAATGCAAACAGCCCTTTGTGTTCACCTGCAGCTTTATTCCCTTCATCAGTAATTGCTAAACAGACAAGGGAAATTTTTCATACATTGATTCTGGAATTATATCACAGCAGTGCTGTTGTTTGGTCAAAATTGCTAAATGTTGTCTGTAACTTGGAGCAGCGTAAACACTCCAGTCTGAAAACTACACATATGCCTCATCCTAACTTGAGGAATTCCAACAGCTACTTGTGAGACAAGTCATACTCACAGTATTCCTTGCAAGTTGTCCAAAAATGGTCGACCAACCTATTCCAATTCCATCAAAAGTGATGACAAAATGTGCAGGGCTGTTTGGAACATGGTGCTGCAATGCAAAATTTTCCATAGCTGGGACTTCCAGATACAAACACTTACTCAAAGAGACTGCTTGAATACATTAACAAGACTGAGCATGGAACTATCAGTTTTATCCATGTCTCTTTAGACCCATAGTATGATAAATACCACTGTTCCCAGGGGCTTAGCCATGGGAAGAGGCTATCCATCAGTCCTACTTCTACCAGAAGTCTGCCAAGCTGATGGTAGTGGGTACTGATGGGGAGCGTCCAGCGTTGTGCAGCTTGGCTCCAAGGGATAAGTTGCCTGTTTCGTGGGGTTTTCTCCAATCTCAAAGCCATTGGAGCTCCATATAAGTTCCTTTTACACTTTGCCAAGAACTAAGATCCAAACCCTTGTATCTGGCCCAGCTCTAGTTTTTAAGAGAGCATTGCAAGTAGAGAGTAGAGAGTTAGATGAGAAGGAGAAATAAGAGGACAATTAGGAAAGAAGAGTAAATATGGAGCTGGAAGAGAGATGACAGAAGACAATAAAGTTATTTTTGCAACAAGAGACTAATCAGGAAGGACTTCAAGGAAGTGCAAGTTCACATGATTAGAATAACAAAAGTCAAATTCAGCAGGAGAATTTAAGCAAGCTTTCTGTATAGGGCTGGCTGGCTGGCTGGCTAGCTGGGTGGATGGAAGAGAGAAAAGAAAAGAAAAGAAAAGAAAAGAAAAGAAAAGAAAAGAAAAGAAAAGAAAAGAAAAGAAAAGAAAAGAAAAGAAAAGAAAAGAAAAGAAAAGAAAAGAAAAGAAAAGAAAAGAAAAGAAAAGAAAAGAAAAGAAAAGAAAAGAAGTCAGTTCCTGGGCTTTGGCTTCAAAGGGCAAGGGAAAAGGGTGGATTTAGCACAAAGATGAAATAAAAAAACAAGTGAGAGAGCCTAAGTGCAGGGGAGGTGAAGTGTCAGGACTAAGGCAACACTGAAGTTACAAGTCTGTGAATTTAGTAAAGTTACCACCTCTGCCAAAGTGTTAGGAGGGAAGAACACAGCTTTGTTCCAGAGAAACCAAATCTGAGATAACAGCAACACATCTGGGAGGAAAAGAGAGCTGAGGGAGGGAGCTGGAGATGATAGACAAGAGAAGGAATAAATTGGGCAACACATGAAAAGGCCTTGGGCTCAGTAGCATCAAACCCTGACTTCTTGGGAGCACTCACAATGAAGTAGTGACTGCATCCTTCTGTTTTTCTTAGTGACCAAGAGCTTGAGCAACCTGCTCTACTGGAAGGTGTCCCTGCCCATGGCAGGGGGGTTGGAACTGGGTGAGCTTTAAGGTCCCTTCCAACACAAACCAGTCTGGGATTCTATGAAGTAAGGTTTAAGGTGTTTGTCTTGTCAAGTCCCCTTCTCGAACACCCAGAAGCCAGCAAAAAGCAGTAACACCACTGGATTGTGCAGGAAAGGCAGCTCAAGAGCAATAAACCCCAACCTATCTGCCTGTAGCAGCACACAAAAACTTTACCAGTAGCTGGAAAAAGCAGTTCTCTTCTTCTTACACATGGGAAGTGGCAGGACCCAAATTGAGACACGGCTACAGGGGCTGAGGTGCTAAATGGCAGTTGTTCATACTGGGCTCCTGCGGACACCCACTCATAGCACGTTCTGATGTTTAATGTTCACAAGCCATTAGATACATGTATATTTATGGTTTGATAATCAGCTGTCATTAACAGATGAGTAAACAACATAATGTTCATATTTAGGAGGAATATGCAAACTAAAGAGAAACTGCCAGCTCCTAAGAACATTTATTTTCTCTGCACTTAATGGAGGGAAAGGAGGAGGAAATACTCTGTCTGTAAATTAATTATGGGATATTGGCAATGCCTCCACTGCTGTACAACTGTAATTATCTCATCTCAGTGCGTGGGACTGTAGTCATGCATCCCCAGCTATTCACATCCATGGGAGATAAGAATATACCCATCAGTCTACATTTCCCAAGTTAAATCGTTTTTACTGTCTCTTTGAACTCAGAAGAGCAGAGAAATCGTGATCTTTTCAACCAAGATGATGAGGCCTTCTGCCCTCCTCCCTTTTGGAAATCTAATATGTTTCAAACTTCAGGAAGGGGTGGAAACTTCTCCCCATGGGAAACACCATGTAAGTAGAGTTGCTTGACTTGAACTGAGGTTTCATGCAGTTCTGAAGAGCTCTTCTTTTTTCTTACGTATTTGCTGTTTCCCATCAACTATGAGCAGAGAAAGCAACGAAAACACATTAGCAGCCCCTCAACAGATGTCATAGAATCATAGAATCCCTGAATGGTTTATGTTGGAAGGGACCTTAAAGCTCATCCAGTTCCAACCCCTGCCATGGGCAGGGACACCTTCCACTAAAGCAGGTTGCTCCAAGCCCCATCCAACCTGAACTTGAGAGGAATATGTCCCTGAGATCAATATTGTACAATGCAGTTGTCACCTCCTGGAAATACCTTTAACAACATTGACAGTGCCTTGCATTCAAAGACACCTCATGAAAGACCTTATCTCTTACAGATGAGGGAAACTGAGGCACAAAGAAGGATGGGATCAGGCAAAAGAAGAATGAAGAAGGGTGAGGTCTGGAAAGAATGAATTATTCAACAGTGAGAAGACACTAGACATGGCTGAGAGAGCTGGGAGAAATCAAAAGGCATCCAGCTATGGATGAGGCTGGAAGCAGAGTCTGGTCTCCTGACTGTCATCTCCCCTCTCTCCTAACATATGCTTGCAAAACAGTACACGTCTTTCTAACACATATGGATGTTTGACAAACAGCAGGTCAACATGAACAGTAGTTTCCTGGACAATGTAACCAACTTTCCCTTGAGCTGATTCTTCCCCTGCTTTATAAAATTAGACCATTTTGCAATCCATTTTGTAGATGGAAGCAGATCATGTACAGATGCAACAACTTGGCATGGTATCACACGGGCGTCTTCAGCATGGGATAGCAGAGCCTTTCCAGCTGCTAAGCATCAGTCCCTTCAGCAGAACCCATCACTAATCTGGTGCTTCCTCCTGCCCACAGCCAGGCTTATTGGGGAGGATTATCTCGTTGTCCAGGGTAAGTTTCTCAGATAAATGGGTCAAAGCCCGTGCTGGCTCCCCTCCTGCAGCCCTGCTGAGTTCAATGGCTTTGCTCAGAGCACAGGCTGGTTCCTCTTTTCCATCTAGATCCTTGTACTGTGGCTGAATAACTGGAAGTGGCAGGTGAAGCCGGAGGTTTTGGCTTTGCTCTTTGCGAGGAAGAGAGGAGCACAGCAGAACAACATATGGTACACTGCTTGGCTAAAAATGATTTAGTGGGAAACTATCGCTTCGTTTCTGTCTCTCTGCAACCACATACACTAATGTAGTGGTGTAACTATTCATCTAATAAACCGCTAATATTTATTATTAATTGAACCGTTTAATCTAACAGTGGATTAGGGGAAGGCAAATGTAGAACTTAATGACTCTGCTGATTGGTATAAATTTTAACAGGGAGCACAGGCCATGTAATATAAATTGTGTTCCTGCTGATGATAAATATCTTGTAGCTGGAAGAAACTGTGCTCAAGCAGAACTTGCTCTGGCTATCAGGAGGTGTTTTGTTCCTGTTGTTTTAGTGAACACTGTGGGACTCAACTCCAAAAGATGATGTCACTGTGTATCACCACTGGTTTATGATACTAACGGCAAAGAAAGTGGTTATTAGTAATGTCTGCTTAACATTAGAGGTCATCTTCCATTCAGAATAGACTCCTGAATGCATGGTACAGTGCTGCTGCAGTGATAAACTGAAGTGCAGTATCACAAACAGTAATTATCTTGCACTTTTAACCAAATCCCTGTGTTGTCTGCAAATCCATCATTGCCAGGGCTATCTCCAGCCCACCCGCTGTTGCCAACAGCTCCAAATTCCTGGTTTTCTATAACTGGAAGCAAGCACTCACCCACATCTTATGGCAGACAAATACCTGCTTAGCGCTAAAGCTTGTTTCCCAGACACTGGTGCATGGGAGTTAAGGAATATTTCAGTTAGGACTGGAGAGAGGCTTCAGCTCTATTAGCTTTTAAGCCTTTGCAGTCCAAAGCAATGTCTGTATCCTGCAAGGAAATTAATGGAAAAGCCCAAACTTCCTAAAGGGACGTCTCTTGCTCTAAGCTCTTGGAGGACCTGAGATCTTAGACTTTATCATCGTGACATTATGGGCTTTAGACAAGCTATTTTTAGAGGTTTCTTTAAAATTTGATCAGTTATAACTTTCCCTTTATGCTTATAATTTTCCCTTTCAGATGAGCTCTATAGCTAATAGGATAACTCTTGTAAAAATGGCAGCACCCTTTCTAAGTGCGTGTGTGGTGTATGAAAAATATTCCTCATTTAAAAATATTCTTTCAAACATTTGCAACTTAATTTTTTAAATTTCATTTATTTTCTGGTTGCACACAGGACATATGGTGATGTTAAGCGGCTCACAGGCATTTGATCTTGCATAAGTTATTGCAGCAGTTCCAAAATCCATGCTGAGAAAATGCTGATGCCACCTTCCAGGTCTGCCGAAAATCAAAGGTATGTCACTGTTCTTGGCTATCCCACCTTAGGTCTCCATGAGGCTTGATGCTAGCAGAAAGAGTCTGGTTCAGTCTATGTGTCTTAGTGCCCGCAGAGACCAAAGCAAGGAGGTCATCTTCCATTTTGTCTGTCTCTCCATTAATTTGCTCTCCATTTTCTACAGCTGAAGGGAACTTGCCCTGTTCTTCTGCTGTGAAAGCAAGGATGCGTTAATGAAACTAGAAACTTACCTTGCTTTATTAAGGAAAATTATTTTTTTCCATCTACTTCTGGCAAGTGGGCTGGAGAAAAGCTCTTTTGTACCCTCATGGCCTCTGGAGGTCAAGGAGAGAGAGAAATGGAAGGAAGAAAAAGGGCTGAATTAGGAGAAAAGAAAGAATTGCTGGGAAAATTAAAGCAAAGTGGAAAGAAAGGAGAAACCCCTCCAAGAAAGAGATGAGCTCATGGCTTGCTTACCTGTTTAATAGAAATGTGCCAGGAGTTTGGGCAGGAGTTGCTTTATAAACTTGCCTTGGTTAGGAGTTTCCTTGACCTCATTGCAGTATGGGCACATCACCATATGACACAGCCACACTGCCTCACGTTTCCAACTGACATCCCACATTTTATGCCCTTCCCACTCCCAAATCAGCTGAATCTGGAAGAAAATGAATCTAAGAGAGACCAATGGAAAAAAGTGAAGGAGAAGAGTTCAGCAGAAGGACAGACCCTTAGAAAGACAATGAAAAGAGAGAACTAAAGCAAAGGAAACCCAGATACAGACATAAAGTATGAGGATTTGAATATGGAAATCTGAAAAAGGGAAGACTCAGCAAAGTGTCCTCAGTACCAAGTAGTAGCTGTCAAGTTGTTTTCTCAATGATCTTCAGAAAAAGACAAAGGGATGCAATGCATTAGTGAAGGTGTCAGCATCCAACCAGCACGAATGCTTAAAGCTGCAGTGGCTGCAGAACCCAGGATCTCCTCTCATCCACACCGTCCTTCTGAAAGTGAACAAAGCACAACTCAACACTCCTCAGGCCCAGTGCAGAGAACATACCTTGCTGAGACAGGGGTTGAGTCCTGCCACTGAGACCAGTGCCCTGATGCAGAGGGAAGCAGCCCTGAGGATGAAGTCTCTCACACAGGAAAGTCTGAGCTGCAAACCAGCTTCAGGAACTGGTGGTGAGGGGAAATCACAGCTCTTGACTGGCCCAGTACAGTGACGAAGCTCAGCCCTTGCTGCTAGCAATTTTGCTGAATGCAGTTGCAGAATCACAGAAACAACCAGGGTGGCAAAGACCTTTAAGATCATCAAGTCCAACCGTTCCCCAACACTGCCAAGGCCACCACTAACCCATGGTACTGAGGCCTCGTCTACACGGTGTGTGAACACTTGCAGGGACGGTGACTCCAGCCCTGCCCTGGGCAGCCTGTTCCAATGCCTGAGCACCCTCTGGGGAAGGAACTGTTCCTCAGCTCCATCTAAACCTGCCCTGGTGCAGCTTGAGGCTGTTTTCTCTTGCCCCATCCCTTGTTCCTTGGGAGCAGAGACCGACCCCCACCTCCCTACAACCTCCTTCCAGGTAATTGTAGAGAGCAACAACGTCCCCGCTGAGCCTTCTCGTCTCCATAAATGTAATTAATCAGGAATCCAGGTTAGAGCCTGCATCTCCTTCCCCAAAATCGCCAAAAGTCTCCAGGCTGCCATGGAAACACCCTGGTTTACACCATGGCTCGCTCTCAACTCCTTTTCTTCTTCTTTTTCTTAGTGCCGGTTGGTATGTTACAGGTATTTGCTTGAGGTTGTTTCAGCTTTTGGTTATTCCCCTGCCCAGCAAGATAATGGGGCTGTAAAAATTTACTTTCTTGTTTATATCCACTCAGCAATTTTTAAGAAGTGGGAAAACCCATACGCAAGGAATCAGTGCCTGCACTTAATGGTTAAGCATAAAAGTCATCTTAAACAATATTTTTATTTCACTTTTAATGGGAGACCAGAAATACCACTACCGAGTTTTTAAGGCCCATAAGGTGTTAGTGCTCTTGTTATCGCTGACGTTCATGGTCTCTCGCACACCATTTATGCTGGGCATTATTTTTGACAATGCAGTATGGCAAATGCCTGGACTGGGATTCCTTGGAATGAATAAAAGATTTATAGTGGAAGTTCTTCAAGTAATATCTTGTTATAATACATTTTTGTGCTAACTGCAAGTGACAAGTGATTGCTCAAACTTGTTCCTGCAGCTACCAGGTTTTCCTCTTTAATCCTATATTAGTTCTACAGAAAGAAATATGAAATACAGGAAGAGCTGCCTTTTAATTTATTTTATCTTGCCTCCATAGGAATATTTTCATGGCAAATTCAATATACTTTGTCCAAAATGTAAATGGAACGTTCAACATATTTTTAACTCAAGCACTGTTTAAACATTAAAATCCTCTTTCGCAAATGCCATTGTGATAGAGGTTCAAGACTTCGCAGGGGCTTAATAACTTACTGAGGGGAAAGAGTCCAATTTTGTAGTTAAGGGTTGGGTTTAGATGCTTCACTTCCTTCTCTGCTATAGGCTTCCCATGGGACCGGGGCTAGGTTGTTGATTTCTATGTGCATCATTTCTCTGTTCACAAGCTAGACACTGTGTGTGATGGGTGCTCTGGAGTCAATGTAGCAGGGAAACAAAGGGAGATGTTATAAAAGACTAGACACAGTTAGGAGACTGCAGGTGGGTATTGAGGTAAACCATACTGGGGCTGGTGCTGGGGTCATGAAATAGTTGGAGATCTTTTTTGCTTGTAAACTGACAACCATTTCTGGGGGGTCATGAACATAGAGCTTGGGAGCTTTTGTGCCTTCCAGTATCTGAAGGGGGGCTATAGGGATGCTGGGGAGGGACTCTTCATTAGGGACTGTAGTGATAGGACAAGGGGTAATGGGTAAAAACTTAAACAGGGGAAGTTTAGATTGGATATAAGGAGGAAATTCTTTCCTGTTAGGGTGCTGAGGCACTGGAATGGGTTGCCCAGGGAAGTTGTGAATGCTCCATCCCTGGCAGTGTTCAAGACCAGGTTGGATGAAGCCTTGGGTGCCATGGTTTAGTGTGAGGTGTCCCTGCCCATGGCAGGGGGGTTGGAACTGGATGATCTTAAGGTCCTTTCTAACCCTAACTATTCTATGATTCTATGATTCTATATTAGCTCACCTATTGTCTGCATGAAGTTAAGAGACCCCATCTGGGCTGTGAATCAAAAAGATGTTTAAGTGAAAGAGGAAAACCACAACAAAGTTTGAGACTGGTGACATGGTGATGTGTCACTGCAGATTGCAATATGTTTGTGTTTGCAGTGCAGAACAGAAAAGGTTGCACACAGACAATGCAGAGATACTGCCCCAGTGTACCTAAGCACAGTATTCCACTTGGAGTAGAGTTTACGACCAGATGTTTCCAAGGAATGTTACAAGAACCTCCTTAAGTGTCAATTGACAGCAAACTCTTCAAACTAAGTTTTCATCCTGAGTCCAACGCTGTTTTGGCAGTTGATGCCCTGAAGTTTGAACTTGCATCCCCTCCATTCTTCTCCCAGTCTAATTTAAACACAGGATGCTATCTTTAGTGCATCTCCTCCAAACCTGCAGAGGATTTTTGTTTAGCTCCTGTATGAGAAGGAAATGAGAGGAAGAAGGAAAATGGCCCCAGTCTGTGGGGAGTAAAAACAAACTGAGGGATCACGTAGGGAGAAAGCTGCCCAGAGAAGCTGTGGCTGCCCCATCCCTGGCAGTGTTCAAGGCCAGGTTGGACACAGGGGTTTGGACCAACCTGCTCTAGTGGAAGGGGTCCCTGCCCGTGGCAGGGGTTGGAACTGGATGAGCTTTAAGGTCTCTTCAACCCAGATAAGTCTGGGATTCTATGAATCTATAAGATGTAAAATGGTATGAGGTGAGGTGGCTGGTCACTCAGAGAGCAGTGAGCAGCAGCTGAGTAGTACCTCCCTCCACGCTCTGTAGGCTTCAGCAAACCTCTCCATTCTAGGCTTGAAAAACACTTTCCAATGCAATATCCAGGCACTGTTCAGGTTCTTTGCTGTGATTGCCAAAAGTGCCCATTTGGGTTCTGTTGATGGCCTATGTATGGATGGCTGCTTACCAAAAGTTGCATTGATAACACCTGCTGTGTCTGTCAGCTTTTATTGCTACCAGATGTAGTTGGATGTAAGCGGTGACACAGGAGTAGGACACAACCAGCCTCCTAAAATGCGATCTTCTGGACACAGTAAGAACTTCTGAACCTTGGTCTACCCTTTTGATAATCATTCCTGTCTTTCTTTTGGGTTTCTCACTGATTTATTCCCATCCATGCCTGTTTTACCAGCACAGCTCACATCCCCATTTGCTTCTATTGTATCTCCTTTTATATGTTTCTTTTCAATATCTGGTACCAAAATTTTCTTCAAGCAAAAGTATTTCAAGAGTCATTAGCTTTTCTTGGCTAGCCTGAGTGTATTGTACCATAACTCTGTCCTGTTCGTTGCAACCGAAAGCTGGGCTCGCTGGGTGTATGAATTTATTGGTTTGTAGCCAAAATCAATCTGTGCATATGTTTATCACGCTGTGACACAGTCCTTGGTTTTTTAGGCAGTAGTTTCTTTGACAACCTGGCTCAGTGGCCTCTGGATGATATTACTTTGCTGTAGGTAGACCTTCCAACAGCACCGCAAATGCTTCCAGCCCACCAGAACCAGCACTGATCCTGCTAACCATTGGTGGGTCTGTGTCTGTACGACACTCCTGCTCTCAGCTCCCATCCTGGAGCCAGATCTGCAGTTCAGGCACAAAATCAGAGGCCGGGATTTCTCAATCCCCACATTGTCTTTGCTCTCTTATTTCCGTCTTGTAAGGCTGCCTTTGTGGACAACAGAAACAGAGGCAGAGCAGGTGAAGCCGTGGGTGAATGAGGCTCACCTTGCTCATCAAGAAGGCTGCAGAGCAGCAGGTTTTCTGAAGCAGCAAATGCCATTGTGTTGTCTTTGATCCTGATTCATCCCTTTTGGATATCTGAGGTTTTGTCAATATTGTACTTCAGGAAAAATATCATAACCCCCCGTGTGCTGGGCTGCACCCCCAGAGCCTGAGCAGCAGCTCAGGGAGGGGATCCTGCCCCTCTGCTGTGCTCTGGGGAGACCCCCCCTGCAGTCCTGGTCCAGCTCTGGGGCAGCAGCACAAGAGGGACCTGGAGCTGTTGGAGCGAGGCCAGAGGAGGCCATGGAGATGCTGCGAGGGCTGGAGCAGCTCTGCTCTGGAGCCAGGCTGAGAGAGCTGGGCTGGGGCAGCCTGGAGGAGAGAAGGCTCCTGAAGGGGAGACCTGAGAGCAGCTCCAGTGCCTGAAGGGGCTGCAGGAAACCTGGAGAGGGGCTTGGGACAAGGGATGTAGGGACAGGCCAAGGGGAATGGCTTTAACCTGCCAGAGGGGAGACTGAGATGAGCTCTTTACTGTAAGGGTGGTGAGGCACTGGAATGGGTTGCCCAGGGAAGCTGTGAATGCTCCATCCCTGGTGGTGTTCAAGGCCAGGTTGGACAGAGCCTTGGGTGCCATGGTTTAGTGTGAGGTGTCCCTGCCCATGGCAGGGGGGTTGGAACTGGATAATCTTAAGGTCCTTTCCAACCCTAACTGTTCTATGATTTTATGATTTCTCTGTGTTTGGCTTCAGACCAAGGCAGAAAGCACTGCTGGAAATACACATTAGCCAAAGATTGTTTAGGTCAGTTGTTCCTTCTGGTATTAAAGTTATGAATCATCTTGGCATCAAGGTGTGACCTTTCCTCTTCACACTATTATGTCACTAAAAAGAAGGCAGAAATGGAAATAGGAAGATGATTGCAATAAATTTCTCACCACTGATATAATGTCTCGTGTGCACTAGGAGTATTGTACTCATAAACCTCATCTTCCTTGGCACAGATCCACACTTGACTTTGTTTCTACTAATAAAATCCTTCACTTTAGTTCCAGCACAGCTTTCTCGGCATCATAAACCACCTGCTGGAATGAGTTCTCTGAAGTGACAGTGCAGAGATTTCCATCCGAACGCGACACAGGCAGACTGAAAGCTGCGCTCCCGCAGCGCAGGGTCCCCACAGGAATGATCTTTCTGAGCATCGTGTTTTGATGTGTCTTGTCCAGAGCTGATGGTGAATAAAAACATCTAAAAAGTCTAAAGTGTAGGTAATGCTGAGGGAATAAATGTCAGTTCTTGATCTGGATCTGCCTTGGAAACGGATAAATTGCAGAGTAGAACCTCAGTGCCACTTATTTGCTACATTTCTAATCTCTTGCCAAAGAAAAGTTTTTTTTTCTCTACAATAAAAACACTTGAAATTAAATTTGGCACATCAGAGTCTGAAATAAACTCCATTTCAAATAAAATTGTATCATTGGACCGATATCCTTCAGAATACAGAGGAAAATTGCAGGGAGATTATGATAGGATTAGGCTATTTCCTGCGTGGAGCGATAGCACTGCAACTTCTCAGGAGCTCTTCTCCAGGATAAAGTGGCTGTTCACCATGAAGCAGAGCTCCTGGACGATGCCATTCCCTCTCTAACCGGCCAACTGGAGTGCTGCTAAAAACATGTTGATGCTAGGAGTTTGGCACCTTGTGTTTTAGTTTACAGAGAAGGCTTTGGGGAGAACTTAGAGCAGCTCCAGTGCCTAAAGGGGCTGCAGGAAACCTGGAGAGGGGCTTGGGACAAGGGACAGTCTGGGATTCTGTGATAGTGATTGTGCTCACGCGCATTACAGCACTGTTGGCTTGCAGGAGGTGGAATTCCTGCAACAGAGCAGGAAGATGCTTCCTGGTGCAGCTGCATCTGCACAGCATTCCTTGCCGGGGAGCTTGCAGTGGGAGAGTGTTCCTACACGTCTCTCAATTATTAGTAGGCATTAGACTTTCTTCTTGAAAGTGAAGAATGTGATTCATGTTGAAATGCTGCAATCCCTTTTCCATCTTTGCTCCCAATGTGTCAATATTTTGTGATGTTTTATTTCTTGATAGCTGGCTCAGCAATCCGGCATGATACAAATCTGGGAATTGTGTCATTTTTTGTTGATAAAGGAAAAAAGAACCAAAGATGCTTACTCTAATTTCTGTTTAACTGTTAGTAGGGGGCTAATTAGTGTGAACTTTTGTAGCATGAATTCATGTAACTCGTTTAAAGAAGAAAATCTGTTTATAATATGATTCCCGTATTTTGCCTAATCATATAATTTGCAATAATTAGTTTTCAGGATTAATAAAAGTAAAAAGAAGAAACCAAGGGGAGAATAGCTCCATATTTTAAGCATGCATAAGGAGTTACTCCCTTTTACATTTAAGTTTATATCTGGTTTGCAGCTATTCCTGGGACAAAATTAACACGTAGCCATATTATTAATCTCTTTGATTTACAGAGTGCTTTGGATGTATCCATATTCCCTGTGGATATATCCATATACATATGTAGTGCTTTGGATATATCCATATCCTACCTCAGCTGGCAGCGTTCAAGGGCAGGTTGAATGGGGCTTGGAGCAACCTACGCTAGTGGAAGGTGCTCCTGCCTGTGACAGGGGGTTAGAACTGGATGAGGTTTGAGGTCCTTTCCAGCCCAAACCATTCCAGGATTCGAGGATTCTACCTTGGCAATGACGGCTGCTGTGCCACATCACACTAAGCCCTTTAAAAGGCCAGTGGTTTGCGTAACATGTGTAGCACAACATCACGGATGAATAATAAAATCAGGGACCTGGCAGTGCTAGATGTCTTTTAACATATTTTGTTGTTTTATAACAATAAAATAGAAGCTTAATTATATTTACCAATACATTCACAATATGTATTTGCATCAGCTGCTCAGATAAAAAAAAATACTAAATTCCATCTGTGTTCGATATCTGAGAGTCCAGATCCATGTTTGCTATTGATGTAGTCAATATGTTTTGTGTAATACCTAACACACAGATAATATCTCTCCCTGCCCTATGGAATTTACTTTCTAAGCAACAGTTGTTAGTGGATTCAATATTTGCTGAATTAATTCAAACCCATTTTAGGTTTGATCAAATAATCTTCTAGCTGCCATGGGTCTTCAGTGAAAATACTTTATGGCTCTTTAATGTCAATATCCAAGCTTATAAGACTTGTTCACCTAAAACAGCTGTTAAGGTAAAGGAGTGTATCTTCAGCCAAAGTTTTCAGTGAATATGTACAAGCCCTACCTTTCATACAGCCCAGGTTGTTATTGCAGCCATCAAAAGGTGTCATAGAGAGACAACAGTTCTGTGAGGAAATATATGAAACACTTATAAAGTAAGATTATCTTATTCCACTTCAATATGTGAACCACTACAAACATTTATAAATCAGGTGAAGCTGGAGGAGGCTATGATATCAGTCTATGATTTACACTACAAGGCCACTGCTCATTCTACTTCTTTCCCAGCGAAGCCAATGTGAGCTACATACTAAAGATATAAGACTTGTCATGTCACTTCAGACCAAAGATTCCTATAGCCCAGTATCTTCATATCTTCTCTGTAACAGAGGCCAGCAGAAGATGTTTGGTGAGAAAGAATAAGTAAAATAAAAGCCAGCAACACTGAACCTTCTTTCCACCAGAATACATTCCCAGCTTCTACAGAGTTTAGGGACTTCCAGAGTCTTATCATTAGAAATCATAGTCCAAAATCAATTATTTTCATGTACTACGGACAGAAACCCCCATCTCTTTTCTATTTCATCTTATGTTTCACTAGAGAGTGTAGAACAACTCAGTAACAGTACTCGCAGATAGAAGGTGCTATTGAACTTCAGTGCTTTCCATCCCGTCTGGTGCATGCTCCAGTTACAGCTTTGCTCCCAAGAAATGGGAGTTGCAGTCTTTGCAGAGGAGCAAGTGTTTATTGACTCAATTTCTACAAAGCAATGGAGCACAGGTGGGCATTAGCATCTGCCCCAAGCCCTGCTTGCACTTGTGAGGTTGTGGCATTCCTCATGCCACCCACTCCACCATGTATTGATGTACTTCAAAGCAGTGTACCAAGAGATGACTAGCATCTTTCAGATGCTTTCTTTCTCCTGTCCTGCCCTGTGTAAGCAGTGTGGTGTTTTATTTGAAGGGTTTTGTTTCTGTCTCTAATGTACATGCTGATGAGCTGTTCTAACTGAGAAGACAAGTTCAGGAGTGCATCTTGTACTGGTAGTAGAAAGTGCTTGGGTCTGTGATTGCTGTTATTTCCTGTGGGAGCTGGCTGTCAGAATTATCTGCCACATTACTATGCAGTGACTTGCAAAGATATTATATACATCTGGTTGTGGATGTTACCAGCCGTGGTGGAACCTTACGCCTTTTAGCAGAAATAGTTGGGGAAAAGATCGCTGCTAAATATCAGAGTGGAAATCAGAGCCAGCCTCTTATCTCCTTCTATACAAAACATTTCTGCTTAATTAGGTATAACTTCCCATCGGTTATCTTCATAAATTCCAGCAACAGGTTAGGAATTAGTATCCCATATTTACATATATGAAATCCAAAGCTGTGCAGAACCTGTTATCCAGCATCGTATGGGAAACAGATATTTCTTGACATCCACAACGTTGTTCTCTTAGCCAATTATACAGCCCTAGATGATAAAAGCATTTAATAGAGACAGAACAGGATGGATAACAGAGTACCAGTTCATATAGTAGAAGGTTCTCATGACTATATGGAGGAAACCAAGCTTTTTGTGTACCAGCCTCTGCGGTGCCTTCCTCAGTGCAGCAAAGAGACTGAACTCAGTAAGGAATGACCAGGAGCAGAACCTCACTTCAAGAATGGACATTTATCTCTTTAGTCATTGACTGATCAGTTCAGATTCTGCTCCCACTGCACTGATTTGTATGGATTCACACTTGCAATGGGTATACAAGACACAAAAGATGAATTTGCACTGAGGTGCAGAGGAAAGAGGCAACAGTTGACCAAGTGTCCTCCTCTACCAGGTGACACAGCTGAGCAAAGAGGGGAAGAGGTTTTAACAGCAAAAAGCAGGATATAAGAGATATTTTTGTTCATCCCAACTGAAATATTTGGAGTGATCCTCAGTTCATTTCACAGGCCCAGCAGTTTGATGAAAGTGAGACAAACCAGAAGAGCAGCGGTGATAAAAACCACCAGTCTTGATAAGGAAATACAAGGTGCTCAAAGTCAGCTAAGTGCTTTCCTTCCCTCTGCTGCACAGCCTGCCCTGTGATAGGAAGAGCAAAGCGGGAGAGGGAGAAGCAATCACCTGAAGGAGCAGAGACGACTAAAAATGTAGCTCCCTTGTCACACATGCTCATACTGTTAACACGTT
Source organism: Pezoporus wallicus (assembly GCF_028554395.1). Classification (NCBI taxonomy): domain Eukaryota; kingdom Metazoa; phylum Chordata; class Aves; order Psittaciformes; family Psittacidae; genus Pezoporus; species Pezoporus wallicus. The sequence goes on from NW_026640104.1 coordinate 122,135, forward strand.
TCTTAAAACCCTTTGCTCTGGCTTGAGACTAGAAGACTCCTTGGTGAAACTGCAGTGTGCCTTTTGTAACACAGCCAGTTTGTTAATAGAGAGATCTATGAGTGTTGGCAGCCTTGCTCCGTTTTCTATTGGAGAGATAGCTACATCCTAAAATCCATGCTAGTTCTCTGGCTGGCATTGAACTGGTTGAGGAATGATTTTGGAGCTGCTGTGGAGGAAGCAGACCTGTCCTAGTCTTCGGATGCTGCTATTGGTGCTGGAGTCACCACAATGGGGCAGTGAGAGGAAGCATTTATCCCACTGAACAATTACCTGTGTGTAACAACAGGCTTCAGTATCCTGAGCTATTAATCTACAGCCTTTCACCAGCATTAAATTAACTGGGAAGGGATGTGTGAGTGTCTGGAGAATATATAGGAGCAGCTCAAGAGTTGAGCATGCTGTCGAGGCTGCTTGTTCACTCCACATAGCGAGAGGAGAATAGCTTCTTTAGAAACAACACCTTCCTGAGCCACCTGTTGCAAAGATAAAAAGAGAAAGAAGGAAAAGGGTGAAACTCATTCTGAAGCTAATTCTTGGGTTTGGATCCAACTACTTACATGGGGCTGTACACTATAGGTGCTATTGCAACAGTTGCCTGATTTCTACTTTTTGTCATCGTCCAACATACAGCAAAGGGCAAATACTTGAGGTCAGAATTTATAATACTTATTAGAGCATAAAGGAATAAGGAAAGATGAGGAAATTCCATCAGAATTATAGAATCCCAGGCTGGTTTGTGTTGAAAGCAACCTTAAAGCTCACCCAGCTCCAACCCCTGCCACGGGCAGGGACACCTTCCACTAGAGCAGCTTGCTCCAAGCCCCTGTGTCCAACCTGGCCTTGAACACTGCCAGGGATGGGGCAGCCACAGCTTCTCTGGGCACCCTGTGCCAGCGCCTCAGCACCCTCACAGGGAAGAGCTTCTGCCTAAGAGCTCATCTCAGTCTCCCCTCGGGCAGGTTCAAGCCATTCCCCTTGGCCTGTCACTACACAATCGCTGTATTATAATAGGAAGTTGAGTCATGGAGCAGACTTAGTGGCATATTTAATCTTTGCAAAGCTAGAGCTTTGTTTTGCATCTCTGAAGACTTTGCCTGAACCAGAGGATGTGTCTTTCTCACATACAGTGCTCCCCTGGATGACTTTCCACACAGCTGAAGAGCAAGCCAGTCTTTTCCCTTACACTGCAGTTTATATTTACAAAGTACTGCCAAGCACAAATGCACTAGCATCCCCCGAATCTATATGTTTCCTGACATGTACCTTATATTTGCTGAACCCTGATCCCGAGCCCCTGTGTCAAGCCTGAGAAGATTTCAGGCACTCGCAGGTCTGGTATCTCCTCTCAAAGCCAGTCTTTCAGAGGGACACATACATTTGCAAGATTATCTTTTGGTTTCCGGTAGCAGAAATCAGAAACAGATTATGTGAAACGAGGCACTTCTACCATTTTAGCTCCAGGCCAGGTGGATATGGATGACCTCAAAGGATATATTTAGCAAGGAACACTTCAGACCACAGTGCATATGTGTATTCAGTTACTAACTGTTAATCATGCCTCCTTCCCATAAATTGGCCAACCAAAAGGACACCTGGCAATTCTGGAACATTCCTATTAGATTACTAATATCAATATTAAGTGAAAGAGCTTGAAGAATGTCACATTAGTTTCTGATGGCTCCCTTCCGCCATGCCTCTGGCCAGCAAGCTTTGGCAGATGTGACTCCATTCTGTCCAAATGCAATTCAGTGTTTAAGAATGTGCTCACTTTCCTGGGACCATCTGTTTACTTCTCTGCTGAAGGAACTCCAGCCTCTTTGGCAACCTCTTTGTATTGTACTCAATAAATCCTGACATGTAGCAAATTTTTCTGGCATCTCTTGAATCTGAATGCCATCCAAATTGTTCATTATTGATATTAAAACCGATTTGTGCATCAGCAACCATTAAAGGAATGACAAAATATCTCCATGAATGAGAAACCAAGTAGTCCATCAGAATGCATTTATCAACAGTAACGTTCAAATGAAAGAAGAGTTCCATGGCTTTTCCTGCTATTGGAAAAGCCTTCCTCAAAGAATAGTTGCTTCTTTCCTTTTTGCAGGAAACCTAATGTATATAGAGCTAATGTAGAGATTAAAAAGGCAAAAAAAAGGTAGCTGTCTACCTTGTGTTGTCCAGCACATGCAATCTGAAGTGGGGAGGTAGATCTTGCATCTATTCCTAGCTCAGCCACATGACCACCATCTGACCACAATAAAGTCTCTTCATCCTTTGTGGGGATGATATCTTCTGAAGGTAGTTGTCTAGACTGTAGGACCTTCAATGCTTCAACAGGCTTATAAAATAATGAATAGTGTAAAATAGTGTAAAATAGTGAATTTTCAATACTCTTAACTCCTGAACTCTGATGTCCACTGTGGATATCCATAATGTGATCAAGTACAATGGAGCTTTCAAAGCACCAGTGAATATCTAAAAACATAATGATGTGTGCCTTCTGAATGTGTAGAGTGTATACCTACTTTACCTTTAATTAAAAATAAGTGATTTTCTAGACATTTAATTAAGTTTACCTAATTTTTATAGACTCATTTCCACTGGAGTGTTTCCTATGTGCTGTGGGATTACTGGGCTCCAGTTGTTGCTGGTATATCAGTTGTCAACATTCAGAGTACATTATATATTACACATGATTTTTCACATCAGTTTGCACAAGCTATGGAAAAATCCAATCATTTGATCTCCTATAAAGCAATGGACTGCATATGGACTGCATTTTCTCTAAAAAGAAAAAAAGACAAAGAAGAAAGCAATACTGAGTCAATGTAAAGATCAGTCCTGACTCACCACATTGGAAACAAAGATTCTGTCGACAAGAGCCTGTAGGGACAGGCCAAGGGGAATGGCTTTAAGCTGCCAGAGGGGAGACTGAGATGAGCTCTTAGGCAGAAGCTCTTCCCTGGGAGGGTGCTGAGGCGCTGGCACAGGGTGCCCAGAGAAGCTGTGGCTGCCCCATCCCTGGCAGTGTTCAAGGCCAGGTTGGACACAGGGGCTTGGAGCAAGCTGCTCTAGTGGAAGGTGTCCCTGCCCGTGGCAGGACGTCAGAGCTGGATGAGCTTTAAGGTCATCCAGTGGAAGGTCCATCTAGTAGAAGGACACTTTCTGCTAGACCAGTTTGCTCCAAGCCCTGCCCAATCTGGATCCTCTACCTGCAGACCCTACCTTAAAAAATGCAGCATAAACTGATTGAACAAAACCTCCCACCACCACTGGGGCTGCAGGCAGGATGCTGAGCTCCTCCAAGTGGGATACAGCATCTTCCTATACCAGTACCAGAGCAATTCCCCTGCCAACATGAAAGGAGTAAAACCCTTCCATCATGTGTGTGCATAATGGGGAAATGGGTAATATCTTCTGCCTGTGTTTTGCAGAAAGTCAGACGATACGATCCTAACTGTCCCTTCTGGCTGCAAAACCTATGAACATCCGTCTGTGCTTACTGGGGTGTTGCATGTACATGTAGTGAGCCTGTTTCATCTCTGTTTTAACTCTGATGACATCAGGGAGTTATACCAAGGATGAATTAAGCCTTTTCCCTGTGTTTTGTACTGTAATTCAGTTCCTTCTTTGTTTAACACTTTTGGCAGCTTAATATATCACAAATATAAAATGCATTTCTTTGAGCAAAGAAAATACGCAAATATGCATATTCCTACTTTGTCTCTTTCTTGTTACCAGTTAATCAATCACACAGAATGTTTGTGACACTTATTAAAGGGAATGAGTAGATAAAAGCACATGCCTTTCATTTATGAGACCCTGATAAGTTGGAAATACAAAGGATCTTACCAAAGGGAGTCAGTGTATACTAATGGGTAGAACAAAGAGCCGATAATGAAAAAGACATTGAATGTGGATCCTGGTTCTATTAATTCCCTTTGTGATCTTGGGTAACTAAGCTATTCCCTGCACTTCATACATGTGACCAGCTCCAATCTGGAGGCCATGCTCCAGTGGAATATCATTAGGCCAATTGTTCTTTTAAGTAAAATACTTCTGCGTTGTCAGCTTTTAATTGCTATCAGCCAGAAATCCAGATTAAAATCCTGGAGCCTGGATCTGGGAAGATTATGTTTTTAGTCTGTGTTCAGATGCAGCTCCAAAAGAAAAGCAGATCCCAAATGCAGTGAATGTTACTTATCTCTTTTTTCCCCTCTCTCTTCATTTCCTTGTGTATTGGATGTGTGCAAATCTTTATTCTACCTGCCTGCACGGTATAAACTGAGCAATCTGCTCTTTAGTTGGAAACTCCGAGGCTCTAGATAAATAGACCCCTGGAAACACCAAGATGAGGAGCAGAATGGATATTGATCCAACACGCAGTGCTTCTCAGAACACATTACTGCCTTTTCCTGAGAAGACCAGGTCCTTCCAGCAGCAGGAATGCTGCCCTGTGGCTGGAGCTCCAGCACAGACAGTAGCAGTGGGTGACGGATGCTTGCTGCCTTGCAAGCCTGGGAGGAAAGCTGACCTTCCAGCCCCCTTGCCATGGGGTTGTGCTCGTGAGGATTATTACAGCACATCTCAGCATTAGGAACCCCATGAACCATAATAGACTAATTGACATTTTATATATGCTTCTCCTTACGTTTCCCAAGTGTCCCTGTCCTTAGGATAGGACAAGGGGAATGACTTTAACCTGCCAGAGGGGAGACTGAGATGAGCTCTTAGGCAGAAGCTCTTCCCTGTGAGGGTGCTGAGGCGCTGGCACAGGGTGCCCAGAGAAGCTGTGGCTGCCCCATCCCTGGCAGTGTTCAAGGCCAGGTTGGACACAGGGGCTTGGAGCAAGCTGCTCTAGTGGAAGGGGTCCCTGCCCATGGCAGGGGATGGAGCTGGGTGAGCTTTAAGGTCCCCTCAACCCAAACCAGTCCATTATTCTATGATTTGCAAGTGAACACTGATATTATTATTATTAATGAATCTGTAAATCTATCAGCTCTATGCTGCAACAATGTAATAGCACACAGTACCTTAAATATAGTTCTTAGATGGCTGTATAAACATATGCTGTTGTGATTTTGGGTTCTTCGTATACTTTCTAAATTCCTCCCTTTTGGTAAGAACAATTATGTTATACAGTTTGGAAACTAAGGAGAAATGTCTAGTGTAAATGCTCAGAAATGACTAATTTAAGGAGTTTTTTTACAACAAAGAACTTCAAAATGCACTTAAAGGCCTGACTGTTAACGAATGAAAAAAGTAATTTGGATAGTACCAGCAGTGCAGGAGGTACTTTTATTAGGTAAAGCAGTACAAAAGTTTGGCATGGGTTCAATAATAATAAAAGAGCAACTATAAAGAGTTAATTATCTCTGATCCCTAAAGGAAGTATATCTTTCCTATCATCTTTGAGGCCCTTTGTAGTGCAGTGTTGGGAAAAACACAACATTTTGGCTGAGAGCCCAACACCTGGCCTGGGAATCATGTTTTGCAGTGGCCAAAGACCATCAGCTTCTACTAGATAGAGTGCTAATAATGTGGAATTGGTGCTGAAGTTTCCTCATTAGGAGCACCACCAGTAAACTCCATAGCATTTTTTAATGGAAAAGGAATGAAGAGGAGGCTTGGAGTTATGGTGTTTGCATCGCTTTGATCATTAAATTAAAGTGTCAGTGTAGTTTCCTAAATAAAGAATAGAATTATGGCTGCTGTTGGCCTAACCCTTCTTTCCCAAGTCTCCTTCACTGCAAAAAAATGGGATATAAAACCATACAAACTCTGCAATCTGTGTTAGAAAAGGGGAAATTAGGAATTAAATGAAACCCTGTAGAGCTATTTGGTAAATGCTCCCTTTTCTACCATTCACTGCCGCTGAATATCTCCAATTTTTTTGGCCATAAAACCAGATATTGATGAAATATTTTGATCCACATGTAGCCTGTCACAGTGGGGTTGCAAGCACATCATGAGTCTATGCTCCTTGGCAGCCTGGATGGTGGCAGCCTTGATAGGACAAATTAAACGGCCTCAAGCTGCACCAGGGCAGGTTTAGATGGAGATGAGGAACAATTCCTTCCCCAAAGGGTGCTCAGGCATTGGAACAGGCTACCCAGGGCAGGGCTGGAGTCACTGTCCCTGCAAGTGTTCATACACCATGGAGATGAGGCCTCAGTGCCATGGGTTAGTGGTGGCCTTGGTAGTGCTGGGAAGCAGTTGGATTTGATGAGCTTAAAGCTCTTTTCCAACCTGGTTGATTCTATGATGCTTTCTAGTTGAGAGGGATTTGAAGAGAAGACTTTATGCATGCCTGTGTGCACATGCAGGTACGTGTGGGTAAAGCAAAGGAGTTTTAAGAGAGCATATTGCGCCTAAAAAAATACATCCCCCAAACGACTGCAGAGCAGGCAGACGAACGGCTGTGGAATCAGTCACAGGTTTAAGTGTTTGGGAAAATAGACTTATATGGACACTTCTTGCATATTACAACAAATGGTTACAGGTTGGGGATTTCATTGGCTTTCCCCAGGGATGAAGCATCTTGGCTGAGAATGAGAGGAGGCATATAAAGGAAAGGTTCTTCACAAACAAATAGCCTTTTTTGTCTTCTGTCTCCTGGCTGAACAATCTCATCTTGTGTTTATTGCTTAGAGAGGGACTGGTAGAGATAAGAAAGTGAGGTTCATACGTTCCTGATGGGGAGGACACCCCTGACCAAGCAGTGGGGCTGAAGCACCCTCCCTGCGCCTGGCTCATGCAAGGAACCACAGGAGCTCCATGGGACCATTGGCAGAATGAATTCACCATCTGCTGCAGCTCCTGGGAGGGAATGGAGAAGGGCAGCCCCCAGCAGCAAATCCCGACTGATGTTTAGGGCTGTTTGGTCCTGAATCAGGACACATAGGCTTGATCGGGGGAAAACAAAAGCCAAAAGAGCAGGTTGTTTCTTGAAAGAATATGACAAATGTGGAAAACAATTTCTGTAGTCATTTGCTTTGCTAGAAAATAAATCTTTCTTTAAAAGGAAATGAAGAAAACAAAACATATTAATTGCAAAAGCTTTGTAAACCTGGTACAAATCCTGCCCAAAACAGTGCGAAATGCTTCTGTAAGGTTTTTGTTTCATGTGCTCCCGTTCAGAAATGCAAGCCAGAAAGCTAGGCCACCCTTTATTATGCATGCCAGGCAGTGAGTCCCTTCCATCCTTTAATAACTGTGTCACAACACCTTTTTCAGATGCTTGATAGCATAACGCAGAGGTTAATTGGATATGGAAATGGCTGCTAATGTTAGAAGCATGAGGGTAATTTGTTCCCTCGAGCAGGAAGAAGATGTGGTGATGGCACATGAGCTGTTGCATCCCCCCGAGGCTGATCCCCTGCTGCCCTCAGCGTTGTGGCCATGGGATGCTCTCATGGCATGTGCTGGTTACCTTCCCTTCCACCCCGAGCTCCTCAGTGCTGCATGGGCAGCTTACATCCATGCTTCTCAGTACCTTCCAAACCTCCTAAAAGGAGCAAGTGATTCAGTCTTACATGATCACCCATCCCCAAGGAAATCCAGGTGGCTGCACCCCTTCTACCCGAAGTCAAATGAGCAGTCCCCACAACTGGGGAAGACAGCACTGCTTGCGTTGCCTCTGCCATTGGTATATGCTGAAGATCTGCTCTGGACTGCTTCTAAAGGCAATTTTCCCATAGGAAAAGTCCTGATGGGCATGAACAGCAGCCGTGCACAAGCTGGAAGGGTTTGGATGCATTTCTTCTTCTTTGGTATTTGTATTCCCTAAAGGATGTCCTCCCTGTGCTGGTTATTTTCAGGTAATCACGTGTGTATTGGGAGGACCGCTCCCAGCCTGGCTCTGCAGTGACTGTCTGCCCTGTTTTGGTGAGATCTGGTGCTTCTTAAAGCCAAGCCTTGGTTTGGCTCTTTGGCCCTGGCCCAGAGCCCTGGGGTACGTGGCCCTTGGCTCCTCTTAGGGACCAAGAATCGATCCCTGGTCCAGGCAGAGCCTCCCCACCCCTGCAATAGAGGCTTGCTGGCTACTGATGGCAAGCATGATATGATACATGCTACACCAGGCAGCATAAGAGTTTGGAGGGGCTGTCTGGGATGGTCTGGATGCATCTGTGACACCTACACCAGCAAGGTCCCATGGGTGAATCCCCACAGGATCCATTAGGGCCTCCTCTTTAGTTAGCATCATGCTAACACCAACTAGTCAGGGAAGGAGCACATACATTACCAAGTCCTCTCTCCTGTATTCACCCATGGTTTATATTAGCATCCAGGGTAGAGCAAGTACCAATACACTATCATCACTGTACTTCATTTTACAAGTTCCCCTTGCTCAAAAGTAACAGACGTTACTTTGACAAAGGAAGAGTTAACAATCCCCACAGACGTACTTATGTTTATAACATACTCATCCAAAGCTTTTAACCCAGAATACCATTTACACGAAGGCTGCGGAGCTCCATCATACTGCTAATGCTTTCAAGATTTCCCTAAATACTTTTCCGGAAGCTCTTCTTATGGGAGAGAGTCCAGAGGGAATACACGAACTGGGGCTGGGCTGTCCCTGACTGTGTCCTTCCCAGAGATGCTGTTGCTGGTCCAGCCGTGTCAGATACCTCTGTGGGCATGGGGCTGTGGGTCTTGTGCTTCAGCCCAGTGAAAAACCTGATGGCTCCTGCCATTTCATTCACTCTTTACAAAATGAGTGAATAAAGCTCTTCTTTCCTCCGGGTTCCTTATTACCCAGTGCACTGGGACTGCAATGTCCCACTTAAATAGCACAGCCCTTGATGACAATTTGGCAACACAAGAAGGTCATGGAGCTGATTGAGTGAGTCCAGAGGAGGCCATGGAGATGCTGCAAGGGCTGGAGCAGGTCTGCTCTGGAGCCAGGCTGAGAGAGCTGGGCTGGGTCAGCCTGGAGAAGAGAAGGCTCCTGAAGGGGAGACCTGAGAGCAGCTCCAGTGCCTGAAGGGGCTGCAGGAAAGCTGGAGAGGGGCTTGGGACAAGGGATGTAGGGACAGGCCAAGGGGAATGGCTTTAACCTGCCCGAGGGAAGACTGAGATGAGCTCTTAGGCAGAAGCTCTTCCCTGTGAGGGTGCTGAGGCGCTGGCACAGGGTGCCCAGAGAAGCTGTGGCTGCCCCATCCCTGGCAGTGTTCAAGGCCAGGTTGGATGGGGCAATGAGGTGGTCCCCAGTGAGGCACTGCATCCCCCCAGGGGGGAGCATTTGGCTGAAAGTAGCAGCTACTGAGGTTATGGAGGTTTAATTTTCAACTTCCCTCTGCTTTAGAGTGTTCTGGACATTAAATTTCAAGGCTGGGTCTCTGAATCCAAAATGCAGCAAGTGCAAAAAGGTGTTTTAAAGCCAATGGAGCCAACGGGATTTACATTAACTGGGGATCAGGCTCCCAGCGTGTGCTCTGTACCATGGTAAATTCTTACCTGGAGGCAGCAGCAGATTTAACCCTGACATGGGAACATTACCTACCTGTAGCAGCTTAATCTACACACTCCCTAACACCTTTAAGATGCTTTATAACAGCTTTATAATGAAAATCCCCTGAGAGAAAAATAATCTCCATTAGAATATACCAGCAAGGAAATGGTGCACTGCAGCCCTACCAATTAAGACCATTTCATGCATCCGTGGTATTTTTTTATTGAGGTACTGTCTGTCTTTTTAACTGGGTTTGTTTTTATTGAAGCAAAAACCTGCCCTTTCAGACGAGCAGGCTAGTCTATCAGAGCTGACATTTAGTGGAAAACAAAGTGCAGGCATGAGAAGGTTACGAGAGCTGGCACAGGCTTCTGCCCAGATTAGCCCATAACAGAACTGGACTCATCTAGTTTTACTTTCAAAAATATCCTTCTGTCAGTAAATTTTGGCCTGCCTGTGAGCAGAGTAGGAGGCCAGAGCAGCTACGGTTCTTGGCAGCTGCTAGGGAATAAGGGATTGGGATTTATTCCGTTATATGCACTCCAGAACTGATTAAATGGGTTGGGATTGGTTATTGTTGTCAGGTCAGTGGCTAAATCTATAGTGGCTTTATGTTCTTGCACCAAGGGGAGTAGGTTGGACAGGGCTTGGAGCAAGCTGCTCTAGTGGAAGGTGTCCCTGCCCATGGCAGGGGGCTGGAGCTGGATGAGCTTTAAGGTCCCTTCCAGCACAAACCATTAAAGGATTTTATGATTCTATGTTTGCTGTGTGACCTGAGGCAAGGAGCCAAGCACACGTCCCTCTCCAGGACAAAACATCATCCCCAGTGTTATCCCTGTTGTCCTCCATTGCCATCACCCCACGTCTGAGATGCTCCACTGCTGCCTAGCCCAGAGCAGTGTGAGTCAGGCATTGGAACAGGCTGCCCAGGGCAGCAGTGGGATCACCATCCCTGAAGTATTCACAGACTATGTAGATAAGGCCCTGAGTAGAGTGGGTTAGAGGTGGCCTTGGTAGTGTTGGGGAACGGTTGAATTTGATGATCTTAAAGGTCTTTTCCACCCTCGTTGATGCTATGATCTCTGAATAACCAGCAGGCTTTGGACTGTGGGAGCTGAGTCTGTCCCAGGCTGTCCATTAGGGCTGGCAGGATGGGGTGTTACCGGTCACTGATTACAGCAGATTTGGCCATGAAACCATGATCCTCTTCTCACACTCCCCATGCAGCTGCCATTGGGATTGGCAGGAACTTAAAGCTTTCTTAACTGTGGCTTGCTAATGGCCTTTTTGGACCAGTGTAGGTATTTATTATCCATGTCCAAATAACACTAAATTAATTATGCAGCCGAACCTTGTGCGGCAGATATCCAATTGCAGTCATGACATTTACTAACCGCTGGGGAAGACTTTTCCTGGTGTGCGTTATTTGCATCGTAGGGTCAGGGATTGACCCCCAGCCAAAGGGCAAGGCTCCTTTCTGTTCAGCACTGCCTGAAGACAAAGACTGTCCCAACCCCAGGCAAGCTTCAGGGTATCTTTGTGTGGAGATAAAGCAGGCAAGACTCAAACTGAATTAATGGCAGGAGTGCGAGTATTGAAACCACAGAACAAGTGGGCTTTGCGCAAGGGGAACTGGGAAGAATTGGAAGTGTTCAGTGCCAGATTGGATGGGGCTTGGAGCAAGCTGCTCTAGTGGAAGGTGTCCCTGCTCATGGCAGGGGGTTGGAACTGGATGAGCTTTAAGGTCTCTTCAACCCAAACCCTTCCAGGATTCTATGATTCCCAGATAATGGTAGGAAGTTTTTCTATAAGCCCAGGTTTTGGAGGTGTCATCACTAAGCAGTGTAGTATTTCTATGTTTGAAAGGGCTTGGAAGCAATATTCAGTTGATCAATCCCATGCAGTGTGAGCTGGTATAGGCTTTTTGCATCCATGCCTTCCTCTCAAGGAAATGGAAAGGGCGAGTTACAGTGTAAATCCAGCTTTAGGTTTGCCCCAGCAGAACCTGCTCAGCTCAGGCAGGGAACACAGTAACTGATCAAATCCACGGAGTAATGATTTTTAGGAAAACATTTGCTTCTCAAAAACGTAAAGCCTGGGTGTATTTGCTTTTCATACAACTGTCATTATTTGCTGGTAAACATTAATAGCAGAGTTATTTAAGCTAAATGTTTGGAAGAAAAGCCTTCCCTCTGCAATTCAGTGCCTTTATCTCCCTATTCATAGACCCAACTTAAAATTCTTTACTCTTAACATCATCATCTGTTGTCATAGAAACTATTGCAATACATAAGCACTCTAAAAGACTGCAACTTCGTTGGGTGGCAAGGGATCAAGATGGACTGTGATGGGGGGACACTTTACACAGGTATATCTATCGAGAACCATTGATGGAGAGAAGTACTCAGTCTCTCAACAAAGCAATGTGTACAACATGCATTTGAAGGCTAACAAAATCACAGAACAGCCTTTACTGAACCTGTTGCTTACTTTGTGTGTTATTTTTTCCTATGAGACATATAAACCAGGATGCTCTTTGTTTTCTTTAACCAAATCTGTGTAGTCCAGTTCTGTTAACTGGGGATTTGTGGTGTAATTTCCTATGGAGAGGTGGGGTTTACGTTCCTCATTTCTTATGTTTGTGTTTATTTGTACCTTGCTAACAAAGAGATAATACATCTGCTTGGTTTTCTGGGGCTGAGAAAACCAGCCTTGAGGTTAACATTTATACTCCCTTATTCTCTTCAAACCACTAAGGAAAATACATCCACCAAAACCAGTTAGGTTTTAATTCTACATCAACTACACCTCTAAGAAGGCTGCAGTCCTTTAAGTCCCATACATCTGTCTGAGGCATGTACTGTTCCCAAGAAGCAGAACAGAAGGTCAGTTACAAGTTACCAGCTTTTTTTCCCCCTTGCTATAGCTGCAAAATGCCAGAAGAGCTTCAATTTGAAGCCTGAAGAAACTGTTATTACTGCAACATCTCAGTGGAATGCAAGGCTCAGACAGGTCCTTAGGATGTGTAAATGTCACAGAGATTCAGTTTTGGAGAGAAGTCATTGACACTCCAGTGACAGCACAGCAGCATTTTGCTTCTGGTTCAGTACAAATTACAGACAACTTGACATTAGAGACCTTCAAATGCAAAAGCAGGCTGAAATCCTACATGATCAACTGACTTCCCCTATTTACAAAAACACAGCTTTCATTTAGACATCTCTTCAGGGACAAACTGATGGAATGGAAACAGAATAAGGAGAAAAGCCAAGGAAGTTTTTGATTCACATGGTACAACCCGGTGATGGTTGAATACAGCTTGGTTCTGCTTTTTAAAGAAGTCATCTGTTGAAAGTAAGAGAAATCAGAGCTCTGTTAGGAGCTGCTGCAGGCTGTGGGTCAAAAAGATGCTTTGAGCTCTACAGGCAGATTGAAGAGCACAGATGCAGGGCATTGCATGTGTATGGAGATAAGGTATGGGGTGAATGGCAAAAGGACTGGAGCAACGGTTTTCAAGGCCAGGTTAGAGGGGGCTTGGAGCAAGCTGCTCTAGTGGAAGGCGTCCCTGCCCATGGCAGGGGTTGGAGCTGGATGGGCTTTAAGGTACCCTCCACCCTAAACCAGTCTGTGATTCTACGGTTCTGATTCATCAGAATATAGATGAGCAGTTCCCTGTAAGCCTGTGCTTAGGGACCTTGTGAAGGGACCTCGTGACCCTCTCTCTGCCATCAGAGAGGATAAAGCTCCTCCTTGGCAGCTCCCTGGCAGGAAGCCACGGGTGCCTCACACATGGGCACCCACCATGATTTCCAGCCTTTCAGCCACGGGAGGACTTTTGCATTTCAATTCCCACGTTAGCAGGACCTCCCTGCTGGGGTTGGAGCAGCAGCAGCCCAAGTGACACCAAACTCCCAACTCACGATGCTGCTTAGTGAAGAGAAGTCATTGCAACCGGCAGCACCAGCCTAGCAAACCTCAGGCCAATAGAGAGACAGGGTTTATATTGCCTAATTAATTCAACTGTCATGAAATTAAACTCTCGTGTACTTTGATATCTGCCTGTTTTCTCAGGTGCAGTTATATTTGAAGAGACCCCACGCCTGTTTAGCTGTGATCCCGTTCGGAAATAATTGGCGCGGGTTTGATTGATAATGTGTATTCCTCTTTAAAAGAAAACACACTATTTTTCATAATCAGAGCCTGAATGCATAATGAGTGCTCTGGTGCTGCCTTTAGCATCAGGTCTGTCAAACTGCACAGTTATTTCCATATTGATGCAAACTAAGATATTACACTCCCTCATTACATTGACATGGCACATCTTTCAACAGTCAGCTTCCAATCATACGTTCCTTGCAAACAAAATTACCTTCATTTTCTCTTTTGCTACAGAAGGAACAGGCAGTGGAAATGTGCCCTAACAAGCTAATCAACTAATTTTTAGAATATGTTTGAACCATTTAATATTCTAAAAGAAAACAAGAAAAAGTTGCTAATGGGTATGCTGGCATAAACAGAAATAAATAGACAACTGGTTGACTGAACATTAGCATACTTAAGTTTTATCGAAGTCACAGTGGAATTCATTTTGCAAGTCAAAAAAGCGAGGTCTATTTGTATCCATAAGCTGAACAACCTCATTTACTCTGTACATTCTTGAGCAGATAACCTTGGTTATGAAGGTAAGAGAAAAAGAAAAAAAAGGAAACTATCCTTTTATGAGCCAAATACTTCAGGCAATAAATTGATTTTAGTGGGACCAGTGTGGACGGCTATGGATAATAGTTTGTGTGGTACTAATGGTCCTGCTGCTAGGAGAGAGGAGTCGGACTCTGGGTTATGGGCTACGGGTTGGCAGGGATCAAGGGTATTTCCAAAGCAACATCCAGGAATGGGAAGAAGGGAGAAGCACCTTTGTGTTGCTAAATCCTATCTGCTGTCCCAAACAGGCAACCATCAGCAGGGAGAAGATCTGGTGTTTTAAATGACCCGGTTACCAGGTCATGGTAAGCAGACTGGGAGGGACCACAGGTAAGGAATTTTGGCTAGAGAAAGCATTGCTGAGGTAGTGAGAACCATGCAGGGAATTTAGTGTCCGGTGGGCTGAGGCTATGCGGTGCCTCACCAGCCCATGGCCAGGTCCTCAGTCATCCCATGGGAGCTTCGCAGGGACCCTCTGGTTCTTTCAGGCAACTCATCATTTGTCTTGCTGCAGGAGGATAGCAAACCCCATGGGAAGATCGTCATCCTGCCTCACACTGTATGGTCTGTTTCCAGAAAGGAGCTGGGTTTCATTTCCTACCAATACACGGCTCTGAATTTGTTGCATGTATTAGTTCGCTTTGGCAAATTCATGGAAAAGTGAGTTATTGTGCTGCTGTTGGTTAGGCAAAAAGCTGCAATATCTCCTCTGGGTCTGGGTGTGGAGCAAGTGACATTCCTTCCCCATGCTGAGAGGTGATTGCAAAGCCCTGACCTGATAAGGGCCATAGTGGTCACTGAGGCTGAACATGCCTGAGGACAGCCCTGGGCAGCACTTTCTCCTGAGACAACACAGGAGCAGCAGGTCCATCCTTACATGAAGCAGAGACTCTCCTGTCTCTGTGCAGCTGTGTCCTGTGTATACGTAACATCTTCAGACAGAGCACTGATATGTCTGTATGACAGCTTGCCTCTTCTGATAACCACACACTGTGCAGGATGTGAAGACAGCAACTTTCAGCCCAGTCTGGACCAGAAATTTACTTCTGTACCCTTGGTTATCCCCAGATTTCATTAAGGTCATGTGGACATTGAAGTCTGTGAGTTGATCCTGAATGTTTCATTGTCCAAATCACAGTTGTTCCATGTAATGGTCACTGTAAGGAGTAGATGGGGTGATCAATGCATTTGAAATAATCTGACAGCAAAACATAGTATTTCCAGCTCTATGTCTAAAATCTAGGCAATAGATTTTGCAGTTCTTTTCCTATAGGACATTTGAGAATCCAACCCTGAAGACCATTAGGTTAGAGCTGCTGATTGTATTATCATCAGCTGCATTTCCTTACACACACAGGGCAAAATACCTTCCAAAGCTGACAGTTGCATGGGAGTGCACCAGACTGCTCCCTGACGTGGAATTAAACAACATACTGTGTAGCAAGAGAAACATCTGTTTGTTCTTGAGCTGAGCAGCGCCTGTCTTGGATGAGGGTCCGGAAGAGCAGAAGGACGGCTCAAGATGAAAGCTTGCACTTTGGTTGTTGGGGGAAGGAATACAGCCATGCTCCTGTAGGATGTTTCCGCTCAATCACCAAATATCAAGGCAGAGGCTATTGCAGCAAATAGCCCGGCACCACTGCAGCATGACAGCCAGCAAGTGAAACTGGAAACGTTTCCAACATCAAATCATATCCTACTAGTCGAAAAGGCAGGCTAGGGAACAGATGTCCTAAGATCTGTGAGCGTATCGCATCCATTATGGATGTTTTAGTCTAGAAAGCAAAAAGGGGATTCTGAGGATGAAAGTGGCTGTTGGAAAAAGAACGGAAGGAGAAGCTCTATCCCTTGCTGTGTCTCTGGCAGCCTGCATCCCACCAAACGGATCATATGAATGTGCTAGGGAATGGCATGTAAAACTAGAGGTTGTGGGCAGCGAGCCAGGGGAGGTGACTCGGGGTGTGATGTAGTATCATGGCCTTCAGGCAGTTGGGCTGATGTGGGGCATGGAGCAGCAGCTTTCCTCCCCTGTGTCCTTCTTAAGAGGTTTTGAACACGCTCCTCAGTTTGCAGATTTAGATATAAATTTGTACAAAGAAGTGTGATAACTCTCCCTGAAACCTGATTTGATTTTCTCCCTTCTCTCTTTTATCTGCCGCGGAGGAGATTTGAGTCACACCAGATTATGAAGTGTTATCCTCTCTACTCAGCCAGAATATCTCCGGACAGTTGGGATTCCAGAGCTAAGCTCCAGGTTGCTTCTGGCTGCAAGTTTAAACTCTGAAGGTACATTTTACCCTCTCGCTGGCTCAAAAGATACAAACACGGAGTCCCACACCTTGTAATTTCCTTACATAAATAACAATTCTGCAAAAGATCCCTTTAATGACATCAATTATACGTAACTAAGTGCACTTTAAAGACTGATTTCTTTTTTTAGGGGCTTGTTTTGAAGCATCTTTGAATTCATTAGGAGTAATTTTCCCTTTATAAACTCAAAAGTACGTTTCCCATAGAAGCTAACACCCCTGACAGGCACATTGTTCCACTTTCAGGTCTAGTTATTTACTTGCCAAATGCACCAAGATAGAACCTGAGAAGAGCTGCACGGGTATAAAAATACATGACCTGACCTTCCTCTTGTTCACAGCCAGTGCTCGTGCATGGGCTGTGCAGCCGTGGGGAGTCAATGGAAAAGGGGATGTGCCATCAAGGGCTGGCCTCTCTCCCACAGGGCTCCCCTGGAGCTGGAGGCTACATTTAGAACGTGCTGCCCACACAGAGAAAGGGAAGCAAAAAGCAAGAGCTGAAATTACATCATTTAGGAGTTCAATGAAGAAAAGTGTGAAGGTCAAAGGTTTTGTGCTTGCTGCCTGTAATGAGACATACCCATTCATAGAATGAATTCTGGAGTGGTTTGGGTTAAAAGGGTCCTTAAATCTCACCCAGTTCCAACCCCTGCCACAGGCAGGGACACCACCAATCCCCTGTGTCCAACCTGGCCTTGAACACTGCCAGGGATGGGGCAGCCACAGCTTCTCTGGGCACCCTGTGCCAGCGCCTCAGCATTGAGCAGGCTCTGCCACCACCTTTGTAGGCACCAGTACGTCCTTCCACTCAGGTCGTGCTCCCAAGAGCATCAGGACCACCTGAAAATGCAGAAACTTGAGTTTTAGCTAGTGATAGTTTTCCACACAGCTCTTGCAAACCTGTTAGTGCTGAGGCCAGAGCCATAAGACTTCTGCCTTCCTTCTTTCCTGCTTCTCCTGACAGAAGGTCCTGTCCAAAAAAGCTTTCTCCTTTGGTGAAGTAAAGGAAACCTTTCTCCCAAATTAGGTATGCAAAGCTTCATTCTTGGCCAAAGATCTAAACATTGACTGCTTGTGACATACTGTGAGAGGTTGTTTTCTGTTGTCCCCATTCAGTCTCTCTGTGCAGGGAATGGGGACAACCTGTGCCAACTCACCCAGGCACTGCAGGCATAACTGCATTAAAACCATGAGGCTCTCAGTGCTTATAGACATCTGGAGCAGAAAGAGAAAGGCCCTTTGCCATGTGAGCTACTGTTTCTACTTATGGTTTCACTGACAATACAGAGAAATGCCATTCAGGCAGAGCAACATGCCTATGAGTAGTGGATTGCTGGAGAGTATGAAAGAACAGCCAGCCAGCAGCTGATAATCTGCTTGTAAACTCCTGTTTGAAAATAAAAACAATCCCATTTTACAGTAACCAGATGTTTAACAGAATATTAGTATTTACAAGTGCCTTGGGCTATCGTTTTATAAAGGGCTGAAGAGGGCTTACAGAAATGTAAAATCACCAGTGTGCAGTTCAAAGGCTTCTCTAAGCTATGAAATGTGTAATATGGGGTAGATGCCTTTTGTTTGTGCCTGGTGTCGGGTGTGATTGATCTCCAAGTGTTCCTCCATAACTCACCTAACCAGGTTCTTCTCCACTCAGATTTTCCCCTGTTCCTTATTATCCATAATTGGATAACTTCTCTCCAATTTTCTCCTTGGAACACTGAAGATAAGGTTTCTGTTTAATCATCTCACTTTAAGTGCTTGCAATCAGACAGGATATTGCTGCTTTTAAAATAAGACAATGACATTTAATGACTTACATTTCTTCCTATACAAAAGATTAATTTATATGCTGGAGTCATCTTTTTCATTGGAAAATTCTACACTCTTTTTGAAATGATTCAATCTGATTAACAACTTAATTCCCCTTTTATATTTCTGATTTTGTGGCTTTCACTGCAAGCTTTTGCTTGTCGTCTTTTCACCGAGTCTAATTCAGCTTTTGTTTCTGAATTAGTCTGAAGTTAAGAAGCCAGGCAAGTGGTAAGGTGTGTGAGTACAGGTGTGCTATCACTGCTGATGTGCAGTGTTAGGGAGGAGGTGGGAATCATCGAATCCCAGCCTCGTTTGTGTTGGAAAGGACCTTAAAGCTCATCCAGTTCCAACCCCTGCCACGGGCAGGGACCCCTTCCACTAGAGCAGCTTGCTCCAAGCCCCTGTGTCCAACCTGGGCTTGAGCACTGTCAGGGATGGGGAAGCCACAGCTGCACCCTCTGATTTATATTTGCTACACTCGACTTCTGTGATGTTCATAGATGCTCTCTTAGCTTCAGAAAAGCCTTCTTTTTTTTCTTTCAAATCAAGCTGTTTCATCTCCTTAAGTCAGCAAGGTCTTCTGCTATTGTGGGATTAGGGGTTTTCAGCATCCAGGACAATCCGCATAATTCTGGTCTGTGACACCAGTCTTTCTAATGGGCCTAATGTATCAATACCACGTTGAAATGGTTAGCATAAGCCGCTTTGCCATGTGAGAACTTTTCGAAAGCTCTAATGGCTTTTTCTACACTTTTCTGTCTTTGTATGAGACCAAAAAAGAAAGCCACTTTCTCCTATGGCAGGGAGTTGGAACTGGATGATCTTAAGGTCCTTTCCAACCCTAATCATTCTATGATTCTATGAAATGTGTGCTTTTATTTTCCCCATTACTGTCTCTGTATGTGCTTGGGTTGCCCTTCCCTATATGTATAGCTAATGCAACCAGGTTTGCATCGAGCTGGAGCTGTAATACCACATTTCCATACTTGCTTTAGTGTCAAGATGTTACTTCTATACCTGCCCTTCCTATCAAGTGGCACTTCATTTTCAGTTAAGTGGCATCTAGTCTTAGAATATGGCATTTTGTTCCCAGTTCATGTCTTATAAATAAAATCTTACAGTGCCTTCCGGTGCACAAAGCCCCAGTGCAACCAGAGTCCCATTTCTGCTGCTTCTGCCCTGACCCAAAAGTGGTTCCCTGTAGTGCTGGCCCCAAAGGGTTGATGGAGCTGGACCTACATGTGGTGTGCAGGCCCAGATCTCCCTTGGATGGGAACTCCTTCCATCCCAATCCCGAGGGCTTGGGAAAGGTGGACTTGCATGTGCGGAGCACCATTCAGGGCTGTTAAGCAGATGCTAATGATACTTCCCATCTGAGGACTGTGAAGTATTGTAATGATGCTTTAACACAGATATGCAATCAAAGACTGGAGTGTAATGAAAACAGGAATACGTGTTTACCAGAGTAGAAAAGCATAGAGAGAGCAGACTGGAAAGGATTCTTCACTTAAGGGCACACACATGTAAATACACGTACGTGTCACTTAACTAATCTGTGACACTTAAACCCAAACCCTATTGCTGGGGCACGGCAGCCGTGGATGGAAGTAATGCAGCATCCTAGACTGGATCCACTTTCCAGATTAAGATCCTAATCTTGCAAATAACTCCAGGCTGCTGAAATCCTACAGCCACGTGATGTCCTCCATGTGGTGACACCATGCTGGGGATCAGCTCTGCCTGCCCTGTGCCTTGTTTCTACCAGGATCACAGCAGTGATGAAGCAGAACACAGGGGTGCCAAGCAGGACCCAAGCATAACGTACCAGAGATGATAGATAATGAAAACCTAACCAGACCAGAGCTAAAAAAAGTCTGGCTCAAGACATTTAACCCAGAGCATTGCCTGAGAGGCAGCTTTGCTGCTGTTAGTACTCTGAGCATAGTTTTGGCATGGTAATTTCCTTTAAGAAAAAAATAAGCGTGAAGTGAATGAGAGCTGACATGACAGATTGTATCTGCTGAGCCTGTTGGCCCCAAAGAAAGTCATTTATGCTTTCAAATTCAGGAATTATGTATGTACACAAGCGTTTCTAATGGGCACCAAACAGCAACATGGGCTACCATCCACAGGCGCTGCATAGCAAGCATGGAAGGGATTGAAGTTAAATAAAGGAGTGAGGAACGTGGGGTTCACCTGGGTGGAAAGAAATGTCTAGAAGAGAAATCACAGAATGGGGAGCAGCCATTGCCCTGTCATGAGGAAACGTGACCACAGTGAAAGAACAAACCCAACCACAAGGCTAGTGGTTTCTCTCTGCTGGAGAAAGCCCATGTCCTCCATGGGCGCACTACTTGTACAGCAGGGAGCTCTCAGACACACGAATGCACACCCTTTGTCTGGCTCAATCTTCATCCTGACCATGCCTGACCATGACTGGCACTAGGGTGGGGTTTTATTCCATATCCAGTGGCTGATTCCTCTCTTTAACCTCAGCAGAGCCCCTTGACCAGACAGGATGGGCTGCTGGGGCAGCGCCTGGTTAATGAACCACTGCGGCACCTTTGTTTCTGTGGCTGCGCTGCTCTCACTTGCACAATTATTACAAAAATCAGACAGAATGTTGCCTTGAGATATGATTTTCATAGTGGGATGGATTTTATTATAGCAGCCATACAATACCCGCTATTATCATTTTGATTATATGCTCCTCTCATTTGCACTATTGGAACATTATCTGTGGTACATTCATTATTACTTCATAAGAAAACCGAAACTACATCCTTAAGACGAATTGTAAGGAGGGATTTCTATTTCCTCAGATAGATACTTGGGCTGAGAACATTAAGTGGCAAACATTATTTGTAAAAGTTTATTTTATTTTATTTACGTAAACTCTAAAAGGAAGAAATAACATAGATATTTCTAACAGACAGAAAAGCCTGCGGCTAGCTACAACAAATGACTGCAATTTAGAATTCATGTACTATTAAGAAGTTCTGATTAAATTGTAAGTTCCTTTGGAGGAAGGAAGTTGAATAAATGAAAGGCTGGTGCTGGCTCAGTGGGCTTTGATAGGTTGGTGGAGCAGGGCGTTCAACTGCAGCTCATGGGTTAACCCTGCCTCCTTGAACCACGGCCTCTGATCCATCACCAACCTGACAGGAGAGGGCAGAAGGTCAGGAAGATGTTTGTGCTCAATAGCCCAATTGGGTTTAAAACAATGGTTTTAAAGAGGTGCTGCATTGCCTGTATGGCTGGTGAGCACAGAACCATAGAATCCCAGACTGGTTTGGGTTGGAAGGGACCTTAAAGCTCACCCAGCTCCAACCCCTGCCACGGGCATGGACACCTTCCACTGGAGCAGCTTGCTCCAAGCCCCTGTGTCCAACCTGGCCTTGAACACTGCCAGGGATGGGGCAGCCACAGCTTCTCTGGGCACCCTGTGCCAGCGCCTCAGCACCCTCACAGGGAAGAGCTTCTGCCCAAGAGCTCATCTCAGTCTCCCCTCTGGCAGCTTAAAGCCGTTCCCCTTGGCCTGTCCCTACAGGCCCTTGTCCCAAGCCCCTCTCCAGGTTTCCTGCAGCCCCTTCAGGCACTGGAGCTGCTCTCAGGTCTCCCCTTCAGGAGCCTTCTCTTCTCCAGGCTGACCCAGCCCAGCTCTCTCAGCCTGGTTCCAGAGCAGAGCTGCTCCAGCCCTCGCAGCACCTTTGTTACCTCCTTTTGTTGCAGCCAGGAGGAGTAAAGGAAAGCATTCAACCACAGCAAGACTCCAGCCCTTATTCTCATAGCCCCGAATTACTGATTTTAGCTTCTACTCGTTGACGACTAATTCTATTTTTACAAGCTCTTTGTTCCCAGATGAGTTTGGTTCTCCAGAGGGTACAAATACCATCCAGAGCTGGGCATTACACAGAGAGAAACTGTGTTGTGTCACGTAGCCCACGACTTCTGCCCTGCTATGCCCAGGATCACCTGAGCACCAGTTCCACGTTTGTGGTGGTTTGGAAGACAGGTAGGTGGGAAGAAACAAAAGACAAGTTCACTTATGACCTTCCACAAACCCAGCTCTTCAGTGTTGAAGTGTTACTGCATTAGCTCACTCTTCCATCCCAAGTTTCTATGTGTTTAATAGAAATAATAATAATTTAGAAAATGATACTTAAGAACCAGTAATTACAGTGCATCAAATATTTATGATTTGCAATCAACCTGAAAATCTACTTTGCTGCCTAGATAAGTCTCCCTTATCTACACAGCAAAGCGTGATTTCTTATAGTGAAGACACAAAGTACCTTTCTTAGATTGGCAATGGGTTTCACGTATTAGCAGGCTCCTTGAGGTGGTCCAGCTCCATCCACAATAGGGTGTTAACTACTCAGGCACCTGAAACAACTGATGTCCTTTAAATACAATGAGTCCCATTTGGCCATGGCAGTTGAGCAGCATCACAGAGTCATAGAATCACAGAAAGGTCTGAGCTGGAAGGGACCTTTCAAGGTCACTTATTCCAGTGTCCCTGCAATGAGCAGGGACATCTTCAAGAGCAGTATGGAATGCTTCGTGAGTCAGGCACTCACTGTTCAGCACTCACTGTTCAGGCACTCACTGCTCAACCAGAAGACCTTGAAAATCTGATTGTATTGCAGTCATGGGAAGCTTTAGACCTTGAGTAAGGTTGGGATTTGTGCCCAGGTACTTTGGGTAGAAGTGGGACAATTTGATTCGGAAGGAGGGATGGATGTGCACCAAGAGAGTTATAAGGTCTCTGTGGTTGGAGTTCCAGTGTCCTTCTCTGCTCCATCAAATCCAGTCTTGACCCTCCAGGAGACCACTTGTAACCAGCTCCCTAAATCCAAATTATTTCCACCATCCATTCCTCACCCAAATTTCCCACTTGGCTATGTTAAGGGTGGTGAGCCACGAGATGCAGCTGCAGTAGCCCAAGTGGAGACTTCTCCTTTGAAGGCATTAAGTAGGTTCTGCAGCCCCCACTCCAAACCTGGGCACGGCACGGGCCGAGCCCCAGTGATGGCAGAGGTGTGTGGGCACTGGTTTGTGGCCCAGCTCTGGATTCCTGGCGCTTGGTTGGTTTCTGTCTGACCCCTAGTGCTATCCCAGTGCACCTATTCTGCGGCTCAATTATTGCTTACAAGTTGGTAAACAGAAAGACAATATTGAAGCTAATCTGGAATAAGTCAGATACACTTTTTTTCACCTCTGGGGAGATTTTCAACTATAACAATGTAGCTTTGAGCTTCTGACAGATGCTAATGAATTGTTGTTTACATGTTTGATTTACTGCCTAAACAAAGATAAGACATGCTCTTGAAAACACATTGAATGCACAATCCAAACACATCCATTAAATCTGTCACAATAAACATGACAGCTTTCTTCTAACCTAACAACTGGCATGCCTCATTTCCATATTAATGAGAAAACTGGGATCAGTCTGCACAAATTGCTTCTATCTTGCAAAGGGGAAGCACTGACTGACAGTGCAGCTCTCCGTGGTGTAAATACACCAAGTAAATACCTCTGCCATTTAATGGATTTCAGTTTTATTTGCCTATTTGGTTCCATAGTTATTGATTAGTTGTCTCTCCTGAACTGCAGTGACAGATGTTGCAACTACAGGGACAGACATTAAAAGAGTTCCTACAGCTTCTTGGGTGCCTGAGGGGTCTGCTAGGCTTCAGGGTTGGCAGTTCCCGAGGGAGCTTGGTTAAAGGCTGGATCTACCTTGAAGAACTTCATCAGGGACTGTAGCGATAGGGCAAGGGCTGATGGGTTAAACTGAAACAGGGGAAGTTCAAGTTAGATCTAAGGCAGAAGTTCTTCCCTGTGAGGGTGCTGAGGCGCTGGCACAGGGTGCCCAGAGAAGCTGTGGCTGCCCCATCCCTGGCAGTGTTCAAGGCCAGGTTGGACACAGGGGCTTGGAGCAAGCTGCTCTAGTGGAAGGTGTCCCTGCCCATGGCAGGGGTTGGAGCTGGATGAGCTTTAAGGTCCCTTCCAACCCAAACCATTCCAGGGTTCTATGATTCTATGACCTCTCTCATCTCCATCACCAGGGGGTACATGTCCCAGTGCTGCCAAGCAGTCTGTTGTCCTTCAGACATGATATATTGTCTTTAAACCTCTGGAGGATGAGATGTTCTGCAGGTGGGAAATCAAGGCACAGAGCAAAAACTATTAAAAAACCCAATCCTGTGTCATTTCAAGTGTGACTTGGGAGCTAAATCCTTAGAGTTAGTCCTTGGATTCCTAATTCTGCAATGGATGTACCAGACTATGCTTACCCCTGTGTTGTTAGCATGACAGTGGCATATAAAGGGCATGGAAACCTGAGCTTTAGGCATAGTAGTGACCAATAAAAGAGTTCTTCTTGGACCCTGGAAATAATAAGGTCACATCAGCAGGGAGTTCAGCACCACCTCATTATTTTTTACACTGCATTTTAGAATACTGAACGCCTACTTCATGTATGTCTAATGATCTAAAATGTACCTATCTGGTGCTTACACCATGACAAGCTTTATGCTAGGGTCTCTCTGTGCTGATGGAGAAAGACCAAAGCCTAACCAGGGCAGACCATGCCACCTGTGTCTATCACCAGTCTTGAAAGCATTGCTCTCCACTGCCTGTGGAGCAATTCCAGGAACCTTGTCCTAGTTTTGGACAGCTAAGGGAGGTAAGATGAATTGCACCTTCAATGTCACTGACTTTCAATCAGGTTTACACTCTGAAATGCTTAAATTACCTTCTAGAATAGCACTTAGGTTTCTAAATCACCTAGCTACTTTTGGAATATGGACTTTGAGCATGTACTGACACTGCGCTACGCGGCAGTAGCGCTCAAAGCCTGGTGCAGCGCAGATGTTCCTAACATAAGGTCCATGCTCAGGCCCAGCAGGGGATGCTCAGGATCCTCAGAAGTAGATCCCAAAGTACCTTTTGGACCCTAGAGACCGTATCATTACATCTGACCATATCAAGGCATCACACTGCAGTGAACCTGAACTTTCTGCAGAGCTAGAGGCCATTGCAGTAGGTGCATGGGAAGTTGCACGCATGCAGCAGGAATCACAGAATCCCAGACTGGTTTAGGTTGGAAGGGACCTTAAAGCTCATCCAACTCCAACCCCTGCCATGGCAGGGACACCTTCCACTAGAGCAGCTTGCTCCAAGCCCCTGTGTCCAACCTGGCCTTGAACACTGCCAGGGATGGGGCAGCCACAGCTTCTCTGGGCACCCTGTGCCAGCGCCTCAGCACCCTCACAGGGAAGAGCTTCTGCCTAGGAGCTCATCTCAGTCTCCCCTCCGGCAGGTTAAAGCCATTCCCCTTGTGAATCCCCAAACCCAGCCCCAAACTGATTAGATCAGGAAGAATGGAGTAGATCTAGAATCCGTATTTCCAGCAGAAGAAGCTTTCAAGCATTCGAACACCATATTTCTGACCATTTCTGTCTGCTTGAAGACACTGGAGAGCCATTTACATAATCTGGATCTGCCTCTAGCTGTACACTTCAGTCATAGCTTGGGCTTTGGGTTTAGGGATGTTTCCTGTTGTCATAGTTTGCTCTAAGAAGCTGTGTGAATAACATTAGAACAATCCAAACTGTTCCAAAGGACTCCAGGGAAATTAACACACTCTTATGCTTTTGGTTTGAAGTTAAATGGGGTTTCTTTTGTTCTCAATGAACTATTTCTTCCCTACGAAATTGCGCATGCTGCTTTAGTCTTCTGAGGCCCACGGAACTGAAAATTTCAGAAGGGTAATTGATCTCCTGAAATTTTTAGTCCTATTCCTAGATTAAAAGGGATGCTTTCAGTTAGTCTTGGAAACAAGGGAAGTTTAGGTTAGATAAAAGGAAAAAGCTCTTCACTGTGAGGGCGGTGAGGCCCTGGAACGGGTTGCCCAGGGATGTTGTGAATGCTCCATCCCTGGTGGTGTTCAAGGCCAGGCTGGATGGAGTCTTTACACAGTTTAGTGTGAGGTGTCCCTGCCCGTGGCAGGGGGGTTGGAACTGGGTGATCTTAAGGTCCTTTCCAACCCAAACCCTTCTGTGGTTCTATGATTCTATATAGATTTCTCCTTCCCCTCCTCTCCAAGACTCTGTTATCTGACTCATGTCTCCAGACATTAGTGGCTCTCCCCTGAAGTAGTCTTTCATCTGTTTATGGCTGAACAGTTTGTGTGCTACTGGGGCATGGCATAATAACTGAATTTGTATGAAATAATTAGCATCAAATGAAACAGATTTTGCTGTAAATGTTCTTCCCATCCAGCATTAAGGAACTACATTCAAACAAATGAGCACACCCAGAGGAACCCAGTCGAACGAACCCAAACCCAAACAACCCCCCAGCCCCATAACTTCATCTGGTGACAAAGATCTTCATTCAAATGCAGAGCCAGATCCTCAGCCTTATTCAGGAGGAGCCCTCCCTCACAGTCAGAGGCTCTGGGGAAGTCGATGGGGTGTCTAGCAGGATAAGCTATTGCTCAAGCATGCTGAGCAGAATTAGTTGCATACCACATACAAGCAATGAACTGATTTAATTTCACTGTCAATCAACAAGGAAAAAGGGCCAGCATAATGCAGAGAGTCGCTTCTCTTCAATCTGAGAAGAGCTTTGGGGGAAATATTGTAAATGTCATAATACAATATGTTAAATATAGTAGTTAAAATACTGTTCCGCAGCCAAATTCTCTTCTTAGACGCACACACAACTCCCACTGGCAGGAACAGGAGTTGTGCAGGGTAGCCCCAAAGGAAGAGAATCTTGCCTGGGGAGGGAAGCAAGGCTGGTCAGTGTGTGTGTGCCCTCCCGATTGAGCCTCAACAGGGACCTGAGGATATGGAAATAATCAGGATGACTTTGAAGGCTAAGGAGGGATTACTTTGGGAAGGATGTCTGGTCTCGTGCTCCAGGACACTGGACTAAATCCTAGGTTAAAACCAGCATTTCTGTTCCTTTACGCTAATGAACCACGGACTAAGCAAGTGCACGAGTGAAGCCAGAAAGACCTCAGTCCTAATCCTGATCTTAACACTCCCTGTTCGTGGTTGCATGCAGATGAATTAAAGCTGTTTATCCCACACCAGGCCAAACCTTAACTGTAATTGTCCTGCTAGAGGCAGCAGCCGTGGAGAGGTGACACAAGGAATGTGCTCCCTATGTTCTGCAGTCTCTCCTTCTCATCTGGAATTACAGCAGCTACACAGGCAGAGGTTTGCTTTAATGAACACCCCTGAAAACCATGGAGCATCAGCATAGTGAGGTCCCCATCTCCAGGACTTCCAGCTACAGACAGCTTCCAATTGGTCAGAACTTGACAGACAAATGAGGCTGAGAAATAGGGCAAAGTTTTGCTGGGGAGTAGTTAATAAATGCAAATAGATAAATACAGTTTTGCTGGTAGTGATGGTTCCAGATGGTAGCTTAGTGTTTGTAATTATGGGAAAACTAGGTGTTTGTAAGGAAGATGTAAACAGTGAGGAAGTAAAATAGTGATCCCGAGAGACCAAGACAACCTGGCAGGAGAAGGTGGTTTAAATGCAGTACGGTGAGACGCAGTGTGTCATCATCTATATCTTCTATTCATAGAATGGTTTATGTTGGAAGGGACCTTAAAGCTCATCCAGCTCCAACCCCTGCCATGGGCAGGGACACCTTCCACTAGAGCAGCTTGCTCCAAGCCCCTGTGTCCAACCTGGCCTTGAACACTGCCAGGGATGGGGCAGCCACAGCTTCTCTGGGCACCCTGTGCCAGCGCCTCAGCACCCTCACAGGGAAGAGTTTCTGCTTTATATCAAACCTGAACTTCCCCTGTTTCAGTTTGAACCCATCACTCCTTGTCCTAGCTCCGCAGTCCCTAATGAAGAGTCCCTCCCCAGCATCCTTGTAGCCCTCTTCAGACACTGGAAGCTGCTCTGAGGTCTCCCCACAGCTTCTCTTCTCCAGGCTGAACAGCCCCAATGCCCTCAGTCTGCCTTCGTATGGGAGCTGCTCCAGGCCCTGATCATCCTCATGGCCCTCCTGACACCCTGTAAGAAGCCAGAGGCATGCTAGTGCTTTATAATGAGTTATTCTCCATATTTGACCATATTCTTCTAGTGACCAGCAGAAAGCTACATACAGTAGAAGCTGCCCAGTAATTAAAGTGTAACCAGTGTATGTGGGTACTGAAGGAGGTGTAAGCCCACTGGAGGAGGCAGTTATTGCAGTTCACTGCACTATAACCGCATGAGTAAAAAGAGGGAGAAAGTGGCTTAATTCATCCTCTGGACCTTTCCTATGTAAATGTGTCTACTCCCTTTAAAACCCATCATTTTTTTCCTAGTTTTTGGTTCACCAAAGCCAATTTGTTCCACAGTTTCAGTAGATTTTCTATGAAATAAGAAAAGGGGTGTGGGGGGGTTCTGGTATTTTTTTTAACTGCTCAAAAGTTTCATTTGGGTTTCACTTATTCTCAGATTGAGTAACTCACATTTGCTCCCATTACTCCTCCTCCACGCCACCCAGGCTATTGCAGATCTTTATCACACTCCCCCTTCAATCATCTCTTTTTCTAAGCCGAGGGGGATGCAGGAGAACTGCACACATGAATTTATACAGTGGCATAATGAAATTGTCTGGTTTAGGGGTATTTTGCTGCAGTTGTGATGGTCTAAGGATACAGATGGAGCAGAGTTCATAGACAGACATAACACCTTCTATTACACTAACTTGCAGAGCTGGGAAAATTAAATGAGCTTTCAGGTGCACATGACTGTAATATTCCAGTTGCCTTCCTGAGCTTTGAATGATGTTTCTTCAAACTATCAGCAGTGGCTCTCAGAGCTCTTTTCTACGTGGTAATAGCTGAAGAAGAGCTCATCAATGAGGACACAGAGTGAAGGCTGGAGGGTTTTCCCTTTGAGCTCCTCAGAATTGAATTCACCTGTTTTGGCACAGAGTCATTCGGTGTCGTGGGACCCTCCACAGCTCTCAGGTGGTTTTGCCCTTGCTTTTGGCATCGTTTTGTGTCACCATTTCATTATTCATCTGTTTTCTGGAGGAAATCTGTAAACAAAGGTGAATAAAACACAAGGGTCAAACTAGTATACGAGTTTCTTCTTCACTGAAGTGCAGGTGTTGATGGGCTCAACAGCTATTCAGAATGAACAATCACCCCAACACAAAAGTTTTCATTGAGGCATCACTGGCTGTTTAAAACCACAGTTCAGGAGCACTTTCTTCATGCTAGGTCCTGATCATTACGGTTTCCAACTGTCAATTTGGGCTTCCCTCACTTCTAGGATCCCAGTTGGGAAAGCCTTGTTAAACTCTCAGATTGCAAAGCAATTAAACATATTTGTGATGATTTATGCTTTGATTAGGCTTTTGATATTACACTGGTTAGGGTAAGGTGCAAGCAAGCTCCTGAAACAATGCCAGAACTAAGTCAATATTTCATTAAGACTCCTTTAGGAGAGAGCAGACAAAGTACTATAATGAGGTCTCTCCACTTTTCATATGCATCTATTTGGGCGAGGCAGCTTCATTTTATAAATATATTTAGATAGCTGGCATAGTTAGAACTGGTAAAATTCCTAATGTAGGAACAGAGATAATGATAAAAAGTGTTTTTTATGGCCTCCAGGAAACCTGGGGAGGGGCTTTGGACAAGGGCCTGTAGGGACAGGCCAAGGGGAATGGCTTTAACCTGCCAGAGGGGAGACTGGGATGAGCTCTTAGGCAGAAGCTCTTCCCTGTGAGGGTGCTGAGGCACTGGCACAGGGTGCCCAGAGAAGCTGTGGCGGCCCCATCCCTGGCAGTGTTCAAGGTCAGGTTGGACACAGGGGCTTGGAGCAAGCTGCTCTGGTGGAAGGTGTCCCTGCCTGTGGCAGAGCTCCCCTTGGAAGGCAGTGTCTGTTGAAGGGACACTGCCTGTCTATGCTGGTGGTTGGACTCTTCTCCTGGAGATTCAAAGGAGAAAATGTTTTCTGCTTATGTGAGAGTCCAGAGACACCTTTTCACCAAAAATAAAGAGATTTTTCTCCAACTCGGCACCCCTGTAATGCACCATGTGTTAATAGTGTGCAAGTTGTTGGCCAGATGAAGATAAACCCACAATATGAGCTCTTCAGCTGGTACCCACTGACAGAGAAGGCTTGAGCACTGCAGAAAGCCTCGTGTCAAGCGGATGGATGAAGTGAAATGTAGCACCAGCCCTGACAAACGGTTGGCACCGGTGCTGCTGGGTAAGATTAATGCCTCCCTCCTTCTTACCTGCACCAACATGATGTTCTCTGACACCCAGATCTAACTGTACGAGCTGAGGTGTAGGAAATGTCACCCCCACTTAAAAGGTTGTCACATAATCGGTCTGCAATGATATGGAGACAAACAGGAGGTTAACAGATAGGTCTTTATCTTCTGCATGTGGAAGAAGGTCTGTCCGTCTGCTGCCAGCGATAGCAATCACTGTGGTATGTGCTTTCCTGTGCTGGGAGGGAAATTATAAAGTGAGGTCAACATACTCGATGAGATGCTGCCAAAATATGTATTTCCTTTCTACAAAGCTTTTTTGAAGTAAAGCCTCATGCTGGAGACTGTAATTAATAAAGGAAATATTTATACAGTGTCACAAAATTTACCAGTCGCTTTATAAACATGGATGATGCATGTTCCCTGTCCCGAAGCACTTACAGCCTAAAAAAGGCAAGAGATAGAGAGCAGTTTAGATGAGGGAGAGCGTGGGGATTACTAATGGTGAGAAGAAAAAGGATGGGCTGCAAGGGAGGCTTTGTAAGAAGGGAAAGCTTCATCATGGAAATCGAGATGGTTGTAAGGCGAGGATGGAAAAGCTGAACATGTTTGGAAGGGCAGGTACAGATGTGGGTGCACATCTGGGAGCAGAGGTTCCAGCGGCAATGCTGCTGGAGTGATGGATGAGAAAGCTGTGGAGGAGCTCACTAGGGGCAGAGGAAGAAGAGGATGTTGTGCAGCAGAAAACCTTCAGGACACGGGTTGCTGTTGAGCCTCAGCCTTAGCAGAGGGAATGAGCAAAGGGGTGGAGAGCCCTGCAAGCTGGGAAGGTGCTGGACCTTTCCCAGGGGAAACAGGGGAGCTAAGGGAAAGGTGGAAATGCAGTGAGAAGGGCAGAAAAGACAAGGAGTCACTGCAGAAAATGCTGAATGAATTTGTGGTGGAGAGAGGAGAAGTAGGAACACGAAGCTGCAGAAAGAAGGGGAAGCGAGATAAAGGAAGGGAAGTTCAGGCAGCACAAGTTAAGAACTTTGCCATGGATTTTTTGAGACAAAGAAGGAAAATAAATAAGAATGACAGAGGAGTGAGTGGGATTAGGGGAAGCGCCTGAAGATAAGCAAGGAAAGAAGGCAGAAAGAAAAAGACAAAGGCAGGCAGCAATGGGGGGAAGAATTAATTAGGGCTGGGCATGTGCAGGGGACAGCAAAGCAATCGAGGAGCCTGAGCTGCTTCTAGCATTGCAGTTTTCCTCCTTTGATGGGAAGAAAGAAATTAAGATTATATTCAAATAGCTGGGTAACAAAAGTGGGGCACTGCAACTACCCCCAGGCTGCCTCTGCTTCATTCAACCCCAGTTGTGCATTGGCTGGTGGCAGCATTGCTGTGGGATTGCAGTAGATGCTGAAAGAGACGATGCTGCAGCTATGTAACGCTTGGTGATACTGGTCCTTACCCAGAAATCAGAGTTCAGGCAACTCAAACATGCAGGAGTTTCCAATATTCCCTCAGCAAGATGAAGTCGATGTGTGTCTGAGTTTTAAAGTAGCGAAATGCCACAGTATTTTTAGTCTTTGTTTGATCAAAGAAGAGTGAAGCAGATATAGACAAGTAAAAAATTACCCTGGAGCTGAAGTCACTGGTGAAGACTTTTATTGCGCTATCATACAAATAGGAAGGATGTTCTTTTCATCTGACATAATGAAAAATGTATACCCTTTTCAAACTCACTGGGATTAATTCTGAAGTGAGCCCCCAAAAAACCCTCCAGACTTCACCTAGAACTTGATGACTTCTGATTAATTTAATAGGAAAAATCTCTTGATATCAAATACCAGCTGCTGTTCAGGAGAAGGCGAAGGGAATATGGATTTTATTTAAACCTGTCTATTACCTACAAGTAATGACAAAGAGCAATTTTCAGACTTTTCTCATATTAATATTTATTGTTTGTATTAGACTAATAGGGATGGAGGTGTTCTTGTAAGAGAGGGGAGACTGAGATGAGCTCTTAGGCAGAAGCTCTCCCCTGTGAGGGTGCTGAGGCGCTGGCACAGGGTGCCCAGAGAAGCTGTGGCTGCCCCATCCCTGGCAGTGTTCAAGGCCAGGTTGGACACAGGGGCTTGGAGCAAGCTGCTCTAGTGGAAGATGTCCCTGCCCATGGCAGGGGGTGGAGCTGGATGAGCTTTAAGGTCCCTTCCAACCCAAACCATTCCAAGTTTCTGTGATTCTATGTCTGTGCAAATGCATTCCCAGCACACAGCCCTTTGTGGGTTTGAGCCTTGTGATGGCCATATTTAGGCTGTGTTTATAGTTTTCCCTTATTAGTGCACCTTTAGACTTAGTGAGGAGAAGCATATGCTTTCACATCAAGATTTTTATAGCACTTCATATTCTTCTGAGCTCCCACTTATCATAAAGCCCTTTAGAAGTTAGTGGAGTCTTCAGCTGAATCTGGAAGGAAAAAGAAGATCCTTCCTAATATATAGTTTAGGGATATATTACTGCATCCACAAAATATTCCCAAATAGATGGGAAATACAGTTCCTATCTGTGCCACTGGGTGGTATGTGATTGAGTTGAAGCCAAAGAGATCCTGGTGAAACTCTTCTGGCTCTCAATGGATGTACAGTCTGCATTCACTGCACTGAAGCTCTAGAGTTAAGACATTTACAGTTTATATCTGGTAATGAACTTGGTGGTAGGCCACATATTCATACTTTTGAGTGTGGTCACCATTGCTCAGATACACACGATCCAGGGGCTGAATGCATTTCCTGCAGTGTGCAGGTAATCACATTAATAACTTTATATCCAAGCAAATGATTGAAATGAAAAACCCACCAGCCACAGCCTGTGTTCTTGTGATGCTTGTACACGTGGAAGCAAGGGGAAGATGACTTAAGGTCTTAAATTTGCATCAGAAATCACAATTTTGTTAGAAGTAACTTTGGCAGACTTAGTACAACTGCTCCCATGGTTTGACAAATATCAGCGTGAGCAAGTGGCAGAAAGCAAGTGGCCCTTTGAGTGTGAAGTCTGACACACTGAAACATGGGACCAATAAGGACTTGCAAAAGACTCTGATGAAAAAAATAGTAGGGCTTACTCTTTGTTTTGAAGTCCAAATTAAAGAAAAAGCATGAAATAGTGAAATACCATTAATGGTGAGAAGAAAGTCCTTTGTAAACAGTTGGCATATGGTGTGATACCCTGTACAGAAAGGATTCCGCTTATGCACAGCGCAAAAGCACTCAGCTGATCATCCCTTCAGAGCAACATTAGACCCTGAATCAGGAAAGACACCCACACACATCCTAAAGGGCTTTTCTAGTGAGTGATGTTTTCCTGAACCAGGGCCACAGGGTTTGCCTTTCATCTCATTTAGAGCTCAAAATGGGTTGAATTGGTTCCTTTTGACCTTTTCTTTCTGTGCCCATCCAGCCTGCACACCCCTGACACAGCAGCCTGAGCCAGCAGCTTGATCCAGAGGCGAGTAAGTGGGGTCCCAAAAGCCTGGTAACAACAATCCAAATGGATGTGCAGCGACAAAAACACATCCAGCCCCTCCTGACACAAGTTTGGATGCATTGATTTTAATCACAAGCCAAAATGGGTTTTGCCCTGGAAATCTCCCTGCATACAGAGAGAAAGGGATTTGTACATCAGAGGCCAAGATGTACCAGATGAAAGGGTACACCGTCTTTCTTGCTTATTGTTTGGTGTACTTTCATGGTAGGAATCCTGTCTTCAGGTTAGGAAGATGGAACAAATGATGTTCTCATGTTTGCATTTGATTTGTCAGCTGGGATGTTTGAAACGTTTTCCTGCTGTGTACTCAGCATTGCTTAGAGGGAAAAAGAGAAACAGAAGTGGAAGCAGCTACGAGATGCTCCTGTACAGAGTCTGGGTGTACAGATATCCAAGGTTTCTTGCCTACCTGTGCAGCAAGAGCTGTGCTTTCTATGGACCTATCATGCTTGCACTCTTTTTCTGCATAAGAATAAGATGCAGATCTCCTTGGTGACCATGTGTCCTTTATTAACCCTCCCAGTGTGGTTGCTATTCAAATTTGGACCAGTTTTCTATTCCAATTCTTTATATCCTTTCTCATGTAAGGTGTGCACAGCATCGCTGCCAGGTGAAGAACTGCCTTCCAGGCAAAGACAGGAGCCTGAAGCAGCCTCATCCCACTAATTCCCTACAGATTCATGATGCTAGTGACAGGTCAGGGCTTCTTAGCAGAAAAATGCAGTTTTCCCATTCTAAGGATGAAGGGCGAGAATCAGACCTCTCGTACTATAGGAATCATAGGATCCTAGAATGGTTTGGGTTGGAAGTGACCTTAAAGCTCACCTGGTTCCACAGAGGGACACCCTCTGTTTTGTACAGGATGAAAGGCTGGTCTGTTGAAGCTTTGTTTTTAATCAGAAGAATTTTTTCCATGCTTTTCCCATGTCTATCTCCATCAACAAAAGGCAATCAAGGGAGGAGACGGCTTTCTAGGAATTACCCTGGATGAACCTTTCCTGTCTGCAGTGTTTTATCACTAAGTCCTTATGCAAACCTCTGGGGTGGAAGTTCCCTGCAGGTGGAGGCAGAAGCTGTATTTGTGGATATCAAAGAGTGGGGATTTCTTATTTTCCAACAGTTTTCTTGCATAATAATAATCCCCAGCACTTTGCAGGATCTTTGTCGTAAAAGACTTCTGGGATGGATTAAACTCCTTGGCACCTCCTCTGTGATTAATCAATCTCAATAGGCGTGTTGCTTTGTTCACTACAGTGCAGGAGAGATTATCCCTTAAATGTACTTGACTCTTTTGGTACCATTCAATTACACCAAAAAGAGCCCCAACACATACACAATTATTTTGAACTACTTCTCCAGCGAGGAGCAATTGATCTTTGAGAGTCTCTTCCTCTTCTTGTTGTGCTGATTAATAGCCTTGGAGTTAGTCCCTGAGAGGAAAACAGTTCCAAAAATAGATGACAGTTTCCATCTTTGTATTTTAATCCCTCAAGGGCTGTTTACATCCACAAGGAAGCCTGGAGGAGTTTTCCCATTTCTCCCCATCTGTTTTAACCTCATCACCTCCATGACAGAGACACCCAGCTTACAGCACTGGGGAATGGCAAGGGAATCGTCAGCACCTCTTTGCTCCCTTATTCTGTGGAGCAGAGGTTGTGTCACAGAGAGATGAATGGCTGCTGATGAACGAAGGGATGTCTTCTCCCCTAATAGCCTCCTAGGTGCTGGGGGGTATGGGACAACCTGCAGCTAGGATCCAGTGCAGGTCCTTCCCATGGAAGCAGAAGGAACTTTTCCATGTAATGTAGATTTTTAATATCATAGAATCCCAGCCTGGTTTGTGTTGGAAGGGACCTTAAAGCTCACCCAGCTCCAACCCCTGCCACGGGCAGGGACACCTTCCACTAGAGCAGCTTGCTCCAACCCCCTGCAACCCAAGCCAAACTCTCCCAGCCTGTCTCCATAGCAGAAGTGCTACAGCCCTCAGAGCATCTTCATGACCTCCTCTGGACTCCTTTGAGCAGGTCCATGTTTAATGCTGCTGACTTGTGATATTGATCTCATTCTCCCATTAAGGAGGAAATAACTTGAACGGTCCACAGCAGCTTGCACTGATGTAACCCACGGAGGTATTTTATGGCATCTCCAGAAGCTGGAGCATCTCCCTTACCTATTGCAGAGGAAAATCCTGGGTAAATAATAACAGAAATCCTGGGAAGGGGGAGAGGGTGGGTGGCCAAGAGGGGGAGGGAGATGCATGGAATTGCAGAGTGGCCTGGGGAGCCCATGGGCAGAAAAGCCCATGCAATTTCCTGCTTTTAAGCATGAGTCTTATACCTAATTGTACACGTATAGCTGTTCTCATGGCGAGCAGATGAGGCTGCTAGCCTTTTGGGGGTTGTGTATTGTAGTTACTCTTATCCCAGGAAATTTTTTTAACGCTATCCCATCCCAAATGAAAGCAGCCAGAAGGAAGGACTGTAAATCTCAGCCCTTCCCGTGAGCCATGAACAAATAACATTTACTGTATAAGCAAAGCAACGCTGGGAAAACGTCCCCTGGAAAAACATATGGAATTGGAACAAGCTCCTCTCCGGGCTGTACACTTCCAGGGGATTAGTGCCTCAGAGCATCCAGACCTGCTCAGACACTGGGGCTTTGAGGCTTTACCTCCCTTACCACACACCACGGCAGATGTTGTGCAGCCACTTCAATGGAACAGTCAATGGAGACAGGCAGATCTCCCACTGTTGTGGTGATTAGATTAGACCTTAGACAAAAGTTCTTCCCTGTGAGGGTGCTGAGGCGCTGGCACAGGGTGCCCAGAGAAGCTGTGGCTGCCCCATCCCTGGCAGTGTTCAAGGCCAGGTTGGACACAGGGGCTTGGAGCAAGCTGCTCTAGTGGAAGGTGTCCCTGCCCGTGGCAGGGGTTGGAGCTGGATGAGCTTTAAGGTTCCTTCCAACACAAACCAGACTGGGATTCTATGGCTAATTTGGTGCAAAAGACCCCACTGCAGGTCCTTTGCTCTACCAAGAGAGGTGCAGGGATCTTGGCTTTCTGCAGCTCAGCCCTGGCTGTGCAAGAGCGGCTGCAGCACGTTTCCCTTTAAAAGGAATATCACGGGGTCGGTTTGCAAACCAAATAATCAGCTTTTGTTACTTTTCAGGAAACGATTTTTAATATACTTTATTGAAGCGGGGGAAAAACAATTCAACTGTGAGAGCTGCTACGAACCATATTTAACCTCCGAAGTACTAAAAGGAGCGTTTTTGGGTAAGTTATGGTTTTTAATCTAAGTTAAACCATTAGGTACAGAAACACGATGGTTTTGCTATTCTAATAACTGCTGCCTTGGACTTACCCATTCTTTTTTTATCATCCTTTTTGTCTTACCAGAGTGCTCCATTTGAGCTTCAAGCACTATTTTGCATTTTATTCTTCTTCATTTTTTCTCTGCTATACAACATTCTTAAACCTGAGCACGATTTCCCTCAGCATGTTTAACTTACTGCCTTTCCCAGGAGTTTTGAAACGTCTGGATAAAATTCCTGCCTTTCAGAAGTGCAGGGAAGTGGTCGCATTTCATCCGGCCTGGATGGCATCCAGTGATTTGTTGTTAGTTGAACACTCTGATTAATATTTTACATCTACTTCCCTAGCACTTGAAATGAAGTTTCTTCCCTTCAAAGATTAATTATGGAATGATCGGTATTGAAACCATATTATTCTCATGATTCATTTGGGGAGATCATCTTGGTTAAAACATGAAGTTAATTACATGACAGCGATGGAGAGGGTTTGAGATTTACATTGATTTCCCTGCCCTTTGAATAACTGTCCTTAGGTTGCAACAAAACTCTCTACAATAACAATTACGTGTGCAAGAGGGAAAAAAGAACATTTTAAGAAAGAAAACTTGGCTTTGTAATTTCTCTGCACATGAACGTCACATCGCTGTGACTTCTTCTCAGCACTTCACCCATTGTCCCGTTCATGCAAAGCCCCAGGAATGTTTTACAACCATTAATTAATCAGTGTTTCCCAGCAGCCCTGTCCATAGGTCAGGTCCCAGTGCCCTGGCTGCAGCAGAGGCAGGTTGGGCACAAATAGGTTATGATAAGGAGGGAAAGGGCAGAGAGGAGATGAGCACCACGGAGATCCGCTCTGCTTCACCCCAGGCATGACCCACGGTCAGGTCACCCTTATAAGAAGTGTATTAATAACTCTTGTTTATTCCCATATCCAGAGATCTTTGTTATTAAAAAATAGAGCAGAATCACAGACTCTCTTCCCAGCAAACAATAATCCAGAGACACCAATTGCAACAAAAACTGGTTTTTAAGGGTTTTCTCGACATTTCCAGAGAAATTAACTTCTCTTCTCATACTGACCACTTTTCTCACTAATTTTCAAGGGGTCACCGCTGCAGGAATGACAAGTCCCAATTCCACAGCAACACCAAGAGATACAGGCCCAATGAATGACAAAAAGCTGGGAGCACAGGTTTGGCACTACAGGGCTCAGGACCCCACTGGAGTGGTTATTTGTCAATGTGCATTCTCCATCTTTTTTTAGGTAATTCTTCACAGAATCATGGAATCCTGGAATGGTTTGGGTTGGAAGGGACCTTAAAGCTCCTCCAGCTCCAACCCCTGCCACAGGCAGGGACCCCTTCCACTAGAGCAGCTTGCTCCAAGCCCCTGTGTCCAACCTGGCCTTGAACACTGCCAGGGATGGGGCAGCCACAGCTTCTCTGGGCACCCTGTGCCAGCGCCTCAGCACCTTCACAGGGAAGAGCTTCTGCCTAAGAGCTCATCTCAGCCTCCCCTCGGGCAGGTTAAAGCTCTCACACCCTTTGCCAAGTCTTCCAGCAGCATTGACTGCACAATATTAGTTTTAAAATTTACCCCCACCCTACAAGAGAGGAGATAACAGCTCATCAGAGCAAACACCTCGCTGAAAGGGCAGCAGCCATTAAATGGTCCATGCAACGTGGTTCTTCCCTCCTGCTTCTGTGTCCCCTTCTCAGGCTGCCTGATGCTGGCGCAACAGGCTCCCATATCTCATGGGTTGCTCATATACATACCTCTGGAGATATGGCATTTCACTTGCATGACTTCCAAGCCCTCCTCTCTCTGACGGATGGTGGACCAGCTTCACCTTCCAAGACGTCTGTGAAGTTCCTTCCTATCCATATAAGAAAGAACACTTTTTTTCCTTAGGGTATTTATTTTAGCGTTTTCACCCACCTCAATTCTCTCCCAAACACGTTTTAAGTATTCTCACTCTCTGAAAGGTCTCATGTTTTCTGGACTTTGGGCCTTCCGGCGTCCTTCAAGACTCAGCTTGTTATATTGGAGTCAGGGACCACGTATCCACAATCCCAGCTGTGATGAGCCCAAGCTGTGGGATCAATGTGCCATTAGCAGGTCTCTTCCCAGGGAGATGCTGCCAGCATTTGTTTTCCAAGCCCTATTAGCACCAGCAGGTTTAGTCTATAAGCAAGGTCTGCACAAAAAAGCCCATCACTGAGAAGACCTGTACCCTCACAGGAGTAGACGCCCTACCAAACACTAGAGCCATCAGACCTGTTTCAATTGCAGACCCTCTGGCTCTTGCTGGGATGAGCTCTGTCTTTACCACCATCTAAACACACAGTGGTTTTGCTTCTCCAAGCTGTCCCCTTCACCGGCCGTGAAGATGTTTCCACCTTCCTTACAGGAGCCTGCACGTGCTAATGGTGATTTCCTCCAGAGATCCCAGACAAGGTGATATATCCCTGGGAAGCAGTTGCTCTGAGCTGAAAGGGTCCTTTCAGCAAACAAGGGTAATGAGAGGTGCCCCTAAAAAAATCAGTGCCCCCTGAAAGAATTGCTCCTGACACAGGAGTTTATCTTTGGGATGTGATCAATAAACTGTGATGAAAAAATACTCTCTTTGGGAATAAACCCATGAGCTCCTAAGCTCCTCAGGAGGCTGTAGCGCAGGGACACAATGTAAAGGAGGATAAATCAGTGCTGCTTTTGTATTTGTACTCTGCAAGTCAAACAGGCATTGTCTTGCGCAGCCTTTTTCCACTGTAACTCAGCTTATGACAACGGTTTCTACCAACACTAGCCACGTGCTGGCAGACTCCCTGTCTCTTGCTTGAAGATAAAGATTGCAACAGCATCTGGGTGGGGGCCTGGGATAGGAAACTGTTCCCACAGCATCCCTGGAAGGGATGTCTGCAATGCCCAGAGGACGATGCTCCTACTGGGATTTGCAACCGGACCATCGAGCACACCAGCATCCAGGCCTTGTGTCTCAGGAAAGAGAAGAGCCCTTCTGGAGGCAGGTGGGTAACTCCCCTTATGTTGGATGCGGGGTTCTGCCACCATATCAGCACATCAGGCACAGAGGGAAATGGGTTTAATTCCTTCCACTTACAGCTGGAAAACCGGAGATGCTGAAAGACTCTGCAAGGTCATGCCCAGCGATAGAGGGCTT
This sequence comes from Pezoporus wallicus, assembly GCF_028554395.1. Taxonomy (NCBI): domain Eukaryota; kingdom Metazoa; phylum Chordata; class Aves; order Psittaciformes; family Psittacidae; genus Pezoporus; species Pezoporus wallicus. Next base: position 162,735 of record NW_026640104.1, read on the forward strand.
TGGTCCTGCTTCATGCTGAGCACTCTTTTCCCGAATCAGCTGAGTCCTTAAGCGTGTGAGTAGCCCTAATGAAATCAGCAGGATTGTTCCTGTGCTTAAAGTTAAATGCATGCATAAGTGTTTCAGTGGACCAGAGCCAGGACACTTGGCATCTCATAGAATTCGGGGAGAAAATCCAAGGGGCTTTTCCCCATTCCTGAGCCCGGAGATGGCCGTGGGTCCCCCTGCAACTAAATCTCCATCACCAGATACAAGCTGCATCACACAGCAGTGCCTCCCTCGAGCATGTATGTGTGAGTGCCTTAAAAAGTTTGGGAATTCCCTGGTTAGAGGAGCTACAGGACCCCATTGCCTCCATGCAAGGAGTGCTTTCCCCCAAAATAAGTCACCTCATTGCCAGCAGATCCCTACCCTGGGTAGATCAGTGCTATCCCCAGACTACACCGAAGTGAACTCTTTATGCATTGCTCGTCAGTCCCACTGTCAGATATGGTCACAATGCAGTGTATTCCCATTTTTCCCTCCCTGACCCTCAACATCTCAATTTTCTGTCTGCCTTTGAAATCTCGGCTAATTAGGAGGCTCCATGTTCCCTTTGAGACTGGCCTTTTGTGCAGAGTTTGTAATTAGAGTGACTGTGCAGTGCTCTATTAATTGCAAGAATTGTGATTTTTAGATTAATGAGTTAATTGCTAATATCTGCATATGACATTCCCTCAAGATGTATTACATTACAGTAAATAAACCTTGTGTCTGCAATGGCAGACATTAAAGGAAGCTGCCGTGATTAGTTTGAATACTTTAGATAACTAAAATAATATTGACTCAAAGCACAATGTGTGTAAAAGTGGATTTTAAAGTCTTTTCTTTCCCCCCAGCCCTCTTGCTTGATAACATTTATAGTTGATAGAGCTACCAGGATGCTGCTCTTCCCATTGAGGTGCTTCACTGCTTCCCCAGCCTGTCCTGACCTAGTCAAACCCTCCCCAGCAACCACCATGGGCCCTCCATGACCCCCTCCATCTCCAGTTACCCTCTATATCTCTTTCTGATTATCCCACACACTGCATTTTGCCTTTGTTCCCTCCCAGAGGGATGCTCCAGCAGCTGCTGTCATCCCAACACACACTCCCAGCTTGCGGCACAGCGGCATGCAGGAGCCAGGCAAGAGCTGAAGCTGCACAAGTTGCAACAGGATGGAGGGAATTATCCATATTTAAACTCCCAGGCTGCTCCTGCTTAACTGTTGTGGAAAAATCCCATTGGAAATGTAACAGCCAGAGCTAGCCAAAGCCTTGGTAACAGCTGAGCGATTTTCATCAGACAAGTAGCTGTTTGCTGAAAAGTGTAATTTTGGGACAGCTGAAACTATTTGCAAATTCATCATGATTTCAGGAAAGAGCCTCGTGGAGAAGAAAAAGTTCCACAGTTTTCCAGGTTGGTATATCCTCGATTAAGAGCCTCTTTTTGTTGTGCAAATGGAATTTGATCTAGATATTTATCTAAATGAATTCAAAACCTGCAGAGGACGAAGGCAAATGCCAGTTTTAGAGGACAGGAACCCTTCTGGCTCAGAGTAGTTCTTTCCTTTCTGTACTTTTTGTTTATTTGTTTAAACAAAGCCTAGGCTCTTCCCCACAAAAATTCCCAGGATTTTAGTTTAGTCCCCAGGCTGATTTATTCACATGAGTTATTTTCTTACTTGATAATGCAGAGAAATAAAGGGAGGATGAGGTAATGGCAGTAACAAGCGACTTGACTTTCTGCTTGGCTCAGTATCAATATCCACCGTGTTTCTCAGACTCATAGAGGAAAGTTTAGATGGAAATACATCACTGCATTTGTGCTTCTTAAATCTCTTGTTTGCCTCTGCTGCTGGGAGTCAGCACAGCTCGAGTGCTGAGGACTGTTCCCCCCCTAGGTCGCCCTGCACACCCTCCTCCAGGCAAACTGTGCTACCTATTGAATCCCTGGGGACATCCTAACATAGAATCTTGGAATGATTTGTGTCGGAAGGGACCTTAAAGTTCATCCAGCTCCAGCCCCTGCCACAGGCAGGGACCCCTTCCACTGGAGCAGCTTGCTCCAAGCCCCTGTGTCCAACCTGGCCTTGAACACTGCCAGGGATGGGGCAGCCACAGCTTCTCTGGGCACCCTGTGCCAGCGCCTCAGCACCCTCACAGGGAAGAGCTTCTGCCTAAGAGCTCATCTCAGTCTCCCCTCGGGCAGGTTCAAGCCATCCCCCTTGGCCTATCACCACTTGCTCTTATAAAAAGCCCCTCTCCAGGTTTCTTGTAGACCTCCTTTAGGTATCCATCCTTTAGCATCCACCCTGTCTCTATGTCTTTTGGGAGATATTTTTCCTGACCACAGATCCTGGGCGCTGGGGATTTAACTGTGAAGGCTGGCATTTCTCTGGCTGCCCTTTTCTGAAGTCGAATCAGGAAACAGGAACAGAAGAGACCAGATTTTCTCTGCCTTTCATCTTTCTCTTTAAAGGACTGGATTCCTATGGCTTGTTTATTGCTGACAGAGAGTAAAAAAAGCCTTGTTAGACACTGAGGACCAGTCTTCAGCACTAAATTCTGTTGCTTTAATACCATCTCTGTTAAAGCAGCAAAAATCCATGTGAGGACACAATTCCACCGCTAAAAGAGATGCGCACACCAGTGCAGCTTGTTCCAGTTCAGGAAGTAAGACAAGCAAGATGGCACAGGTCGTGTTTACACCACTATAATTATATCAGAGTACAACTTCCAGTATATAACTGTTCCAGTATATAAAAACTAGTCATATCTCTAGCTGTCACTGCTATGACAGTAGTTACAACAGTAGTACCGTACTCAGGCAGACTGGCCTTTGCTTCAACGCACACAATCTGGCAATGAGCAGCTTTTGTGGCAGCATGGGCTTCATATTCACATAAGCAACCCTTCCTCCAAAGCGAATGAAGAAGAGGAAGGGTGAGGGCGGGTGGCTTGGCTGGGTGGAATTCCTTCCAAACGCCCAATCGACCTCCAAGATGATGCCCCCTCTCTAAATTCCCAGTTAGAGCTGGTGGCAACCCTTACTTGTGCTTGTGTGTTCCATCTCTCCAGGTTATTTAGATTACAGCGGCAGGGACAAGGCTCACACAGCTCAGGCCCCTTTGTACTGTTCCAACACCATTTAGAGTCAGGCAACCTACGGGTGCTGCCTTATCTGCATTCACCTCATTTGGTCCTGAGCTGACAGCACTCTTGCCATATCTCTGATGACCAGAGAGGTTTAAGACACAATTGTACTGTCAATGAAATGCAACTTTTGCCTTCCAGGCATTTAAATCCTTGGAGTTCCTCGCTCAGGGCTGCCCTGGTTCAGTTTTATGGCAGTAACTTCCTAATTAGCAAAAAAACCTTAAAGATGGGTGCTCTGGTGAATAGGATCTTGGCTGAGGACTGCTGAAACCCAGCTTCTCCCTGATCTACCGAGGGACTTGGTGTGAAACACTTCATCTCTTTCCCTTTGACTCTTTATCCTGAGGGCTCTTCCCAAGGACAGTCAGTGTAAGAAGGACAAGGTCTGGTCCACCTCACCCCATCTCTTGTCTCTTAGGGTTCTATGACACATCATAGGTGTCCCCAGTCCATAGGCAGGGACACCTTCCACTAGAGCAGCTTGCTCCAAACCCCTGTGTCCAACCTGGCCTTGAACACTGCCAGGGATGGGGCAGCCACAGCTTCTCTGGGCACCCTGTGCCAGTGTCTCAGCACCCTCATAGGGAAGAACTTCTGCCTTAGATCTAACCTAAACCTGCCCCGTTAGTCTAAATCCATTTCCCCTTGTCCTGTCACTACTTGCCCCTGTCACAAGTCCCTCTCCAGATTTGTGTAATCCCCCTTTAGGTACTGGAAGACTGTTATATGGATGCCTCAGGGCAAACCGTGAAACAGAAAACATCTTTTCTAGCTTCCTGCAACCAGCAGTATGAGCCTTCCCTTAACCCAGAGGCAGTGTCTGGATGGCCATGAGCAGTAAGCACTGATGGACCTGTATCCCACGTGTTTATTTCAGCCCCATTAAACCCTCGATATAAGTTGGTTCCACAGCATTTTGGTGGCAGGATGTTGCACACTTCAATTTTGCACTATGGGACTCTCAGATTGAAAATCTGATATCTAATGGTGATTCAATACATCCTTGTGTTGTAAGAATTAGTGAACACTTGCTCCATATCCACTCCTCTGCACCTTTCAGGGTACACATCCCCTTTGACTAGCTCTTTTCCAGCCAGATCTCAGATGATGCCCCAGGTACAACTGTAATTCAAACAGAGAGTGACAGCTAGAATAAGGCGGCTGAGATTTGAGTCCAGGCTACAACACAGCACAGAGGGACGCAAGCCCATGTGTTTCACTTTGCCCACCACTAAAAGCCATTGCAGGGCCATTGCCAGTGTCCCAGCAAATGGCAAATTGCCTGGAAAGCTCAGTTCACCCTTTCCTTTTGTTACCAAACTCTTTTCTACTGACATTATAATGTTAAATCTCACAATTAGAGGTTTAAAAACCAGTAACTAACACAGAACTAGAAGCTGGGTGCTGTAATATTCCCCATTAAGGTATTAAAGTACACTGAGAGCACAGGCAATTGAAGTGAGATGGCGTTTATGGCGGCTGAACCCACGGCAGACAAGGGGGAGGGAGCAGGAAGGGCTCTATGTGTCTTTATCAACTATTTGTTTAGAAACACCTGGCACATAAATCAAATTGGTGCATCCAAAAGCCCTTCAAACTTTAAACCAGACAGATTGATTCAAGAACCTTTCATTAAACTTTCTGGGAAAGATTAAACATCAGCCATGTGTTATACCAGCAGAACAATTCTGCTCACGTGGTGATGACATTAGGATGGTTTATGGAAGGGGTATACAAATGTGTGTGCGCTCTGTGAGGCTCTTCTCCATTCCTGTGATTCCTTGTTAAAGAACATAAAATGAATAAAGCAGGGGGGGGAAAACATACCCCAACAGTTCTGCGTAATGATTTCACACGCAGGGAAAACAAAACCCCAAGAGGATTATCAAAAGAGAATTTTACTGTATGTTTGCATCCTTTTGCTCATGTTTGCAAAGGGAAATGGATTGAGAATTTCCCACCGATGCTGAATTCAGCATCTGTAGCAGGGCAGAAGTAGTATGTATTGCCTCTTTCTAATCATCGATTCAATTCAAGGGGTCTCAGCATGTAGCTCTTTTCTTTCTCAACAGGAATAAATTTGCCAAGGAGGGAGAACACCAACATACTATGTAAAATATCACCCAGGCCCTGAATCTGTGTGGCTCTGTGCAAATCAAAATCTATATTTAATTTAATGTGAGGAAATTATGATATCGAGACTGTAGTTACATCACAAAACAACTGTTAGCATTACTATTGCTATTGCTATTACCACTATGATCAATGTTCTAGTGAGTTAAATTGGTTTATATATTGTATTAAAGCATCCCATGCGTTTTGCTGGTTGTAGGGCACGCTGGTAGCTGCAGTTGATGCCAGCAAAGGATTGGTGTATTCTGATCAGGTGTGTGTGTATCCCATTCCCTGCCAGCAAGCCCTCCATGACCCCATGCTTCTTTCCCCAACACAACCCCATCCCTGTATTTAAAAGGGGGATATTTAACATCCCCAGAGTCTTTTCTGCCCCCAGACCCTGCAAAATGCAGCGTCATGGTTCTAGGAGTGAAAACCTGGTGCTGTAACCTCTGCTGCGCCGAAACAGTAATACATTAACACGAGGTCATAGCCTGACAAATGCTTTTAAGACAGCCTAAGCCAGCGCTGCCATAAACCCAGCCCAGCACTCCCAGCCCTGGCTGCTCATTCCCACCCAGTGGAAGCTTATGTCTGATGGGCTGAAGGCAGAACCAGGTTGGGGAACAGATCCAGATGAAAATAAGCTCTTTTTCCCCTCTTCTTCTTCCCGCAGGATTAGTGTTCAGCTGGACCCGTTCCCTGATCCACTTCACCTTGCAGCTGCACAAATGCTGGTGCTGGCAGCAGGAGGAGGTAGCGCAGGCTGGGAGCGCATGGCTGGGGCCCAGAGGAGCCAACTGGTTCTTTGGGTGCTTGCAGCAGCTGAGCACAAGGCTGCAGGGAGGCTGTGCTTTGAAATAGGCTTGGGTCTCTTTCACAATGAGGAGGAACTGAGAGGGTTTCTGCCCAGCCAGCAAATAACCTGCACCTTCCAACTAGGAGCTCAAAACACACCATGATGCTGTGGTAGGACATAACCCAGGATCATAGAATCATAGAACCCTGGAATGGTTTGGGCTGGAAGGGACCTTAAGGCTCACCCAGTTCCAACCCCTGCCACGGGCAGGGACACCTTCCACTAGAGCAGCTTGCTGCAAGCCCCTGTGTCCAACCTGGCCTTGAACATGCCAGGATGTGCAAGTCCTCTTTGCCTGCAGGCAGGACAGGCTGGAGGAAGACAATTTGGGGTCTCAGAGCGCACACAACCACCCACATCCATTTGGGACCAGAGCCTGGGTGATCCAGCACCTCAAACACCAGGGCAGCATCAGTATAAGGTAACAAATGAGGGCGATCTCCTGTAAGAAGCCCACTTGAAATACTCCCATGGAAGTGGAGAAGCAAAAACCCTGAGCAGTATTATTCCTGGCAGCCTCCCAATTACAAGCTGCCTTGATGGCTTTTTTTCTCCCTGACAAACAAGATTCACCGTGCTTTTAAGCCCGTCAAAAAAAAAGACAAATCCATTCACTCTCTGTTCTCACCCCATAGAGAATTCGTGGCATACCTGAGCCCTGTTCATTTACATTAAATACTGTTAGGTATGAGAGTCCAGGTTTGTAGTGCAAACCTTTTAAACCTTGTAAAAGTGTAAAACATAACGTTACAGCAATTAAAAACTAATCCTAAAACGGGGTGGAGAGCGGAGCTGCTGATCTAGTAGAGATCATACACTGCATTTAAGAGCAACTTTTCTCTACCAGAGCAATCCTTCACAGTGGATGACATCCTTACAATAAGTCATACAAAACGGGATCTAAATCACCCTCTCAATGAACTTCCCTTTGCAGGTTTGATAACAAATGTTGGATGTTTGACTTCCCCCTGGCTCAGTGGTGCTTGTTATACTCGTGTCAGTCTGGTGTGAGCTCAAAACTATAAGGAAAACAACCCGTCTTCTAAACACTTAGTTACAGAGCAGATCACTAAATCTATTTTGGAACAAATTCATCTCTGGTTTGCGTCAACTACAGCGGGGAAATGAAGGATGTGTTTTTCTTAATGCTTTTTAAAGTCAGAATACTAATATTATAAAGGGAGTAAAGTACACCACTTCATTTCTTCCAGCTCCAAATTTACACTCACAAAAATCTTTAAGGAATCCTTAATGTCCTTCCATATTCCTGCTTATTCTAACCATATCATAGAGAGTATAATTAAACTCTAAAATGAAGTTTCTAGATCAATAGAACTGATAGAAAAGGAACTTTTTACTGATCTATAAAAAAGCATGAGCACCTTGTTAAACATAATGATTATTTTAATGAAGATCCATTATATACCAGCCGACATATCTGTTTAAAAGCATTTTAAACACAGGTAGAAAATAAATGGGGTATTGACCTCAGCGCTGGGTACGTGGTGTCACCCATACACATTTAATTGGTGATGCTCAGACGTGGTCCCTGGCTCAGAAGGATCTAGGCAGGATTCGTGTCTGCCTGTTCCTACATAGCACTGAGTAACTGAGTCGCACAAACACTTGGAGCAGTAAAATAACTGGTCTATTCTAGTCAACAGACACTCGCTCTAAATCTGCAGAGATGCATGTGCTTAAATTTATGCTCTGGGAGTCATCCAGCTGAAGTCACTCTGACTCCTCACGCTGCATAAGAGCTGTGCGGGAGCATCCTCTTTGCAGGACCAGGGCCCACATTTGCACCTGCAAATCAAACCACACTGTAAATCCGATTTACTCTTCCTTCTTTAGTTCCTTGCGAGGCCTTGGACATTCCAGTGTAGCAGCAGGTGCTGCACCCAGGCTGATGTGGCAGTGAAGTGTAGAGGGGAACTGTGATGATGCACCTGGATGATGGAGCACCTCGTGTGACCTGCCCTCAGCAAAAATGTGGGTCAGGAGATGTGATCTGAAAGTCACTGCTTTCACAAATCCACCCTTAAGAGAAACCAAGTTATTCACAAAAGAAGCATGTAATCCCTTACTAAAAATCATTACAAATTCATCAAATGCAACTATTTTAGACACAGAGGTTACAGACTTGGTTATATATTAGTAAGTCGTAAGTGTTACTACAGACTTAGTTATATTTTACTGAGTAGTTGATTAGAGAATCCCAGCCTGGTTTGGGTTGGAAGGGACCTTAAAGCTCATCCAGCTCCAACCCCTGCCACGGGCAGGGACCCCTTCCACTAGAGCAGCTTGCTCCAAGCCCCTGTGTCCAACCTGGCCTTGAACACTGCCAGGGATGGGGCAGCCACAGCTTCTCTGGGCACCCTGTGCCAGCGCCTCAGCACCCTCACAGGGAAGAGCTTCTGCCTAAGAGCTCATCTCAGTCTCCCCTCTGGCAGGTTAAAGCCATTCCCCTTGGCCTGTCCCTACAGGCCTTTGTCCCAAGCCCCTCTCCAGCTTTCCTGCAGCCCCTTCAGGCACTGGAGCTGCTCTCAGGTCTCCCCTTCAGGAGCCTTCTCTTCTCCAGGCTGCCCCAGCCCAGCTCTCTCAGCCTGGCTCCAGAGCAGAGCTGCTCCAGCCCTCGCAGCATCTCCATGGCCTCCCCTGGACTCGCTCCAACCGCTCATGTCCAGCTGCAACATTGGCCAAGCCCAGTGAGCTCTGAAATGATTTAGCAGCATCAGGGAGGAGCATTATTCCGTCAAGGAACAGAGGAACCCGGCTGCAGGGGAAAGGGGCTCCACATACACCCTGTACCCCAAACACGTGGTTCCCATATTGGAAGGCCTCATAACAAGTGCATTTGTTAAAGTTCATTTGATTCCACAAGAAAAGAATAAAAGGATGCTTGGTTTCAAATGGTGCCAGTCACTTTTCAGTGCTGCTACTGATAGGATACAATAAATAGAAGAGAGGGAGAGGAGCAGCTTCGTTTCACTTTGCTTTGCAAGCATCCCTCATAAACTATATTTTCAGGACTATTTCAGGATTCTTCAGAACTATTCTTCTGCACAGCCACCCCCAGTTATTCCCTAAGGAAGGGTGCCTCAGCCTTGTAAAATACAGGCAGAGAAGGAGGAGATGTGGGGACTCTGCCTTTAGGAAACAGCCTGAAAGTGGATAAAGCCCTGAACTAACCCAGAGGAAAGAGGCTAGGAGAGGGATCCACCTGCTCTTGCAGCAGAACCATCTTCATCCTCTGGCTCTCCTGCCTTTCCCAAGCCCCGGGATGGCTGCTCCCAAGCTCTGGGCAGCCAGAACACCCTGCTCCAAGCACATTTTGCACCAACCAGTGGGATACTGGAGGAGTTAAAGCTCCCTCAAGGCTGGGCAGCAGCTGAATGGAACTTTGAAAACCTGCAGCTTGCAGTTCAAACCCCCCACCGAACCTCCCCTGCATCTTCTTTCCTAGCATATAATTACAAAGGCTGCTTCACCCTTGATGAATGCTCCATCGCAACCCAAAGAGTTTGCAGGCAAATCCACACGCCTCAGGATTGTCCTGCTAAACTAAGATGATCACTCCAGAGCTTTCTTCTTTACAGCCTGTCACTGAATTGCCCTGGCAATGAAATAATGATTTGTGTCTTTGTTTATATCATGAAATCAACATAGAGCCACAGAATCACGGAATGGTTTGGGTTGGAAGGGACCTTAAAGCTCATCCAGCTCCAACCCCTGCCACGGGCAGGGACCCCTTCCACTAGAGCAGCTTGCTCCAAGCCCCTGTGTCCAACCTGGCCTTGAACACTGCCAGGGATGGGGCAGCCACAGCTTCTCTGGGCACCCTGTGCCAGCGCCTCAGCACCCTCACAGGGAAGAGCTTCTGCCTAAGAGCTCATCTCAATCTAATGTAAATGTAATCTCGGCACTTGCACCATGGTGGATCGCAGGGAACTGAGGCTATGTGAGGCTCGGCAGCAGGTGCTCAGAGGAGAAATGATGGATGTGGTTTAAACATCCAGCGAGGCCCCAGAATGTGCTGATAAGAATCAAGATGTTTGGGATCTTCACAGTGTCATTTCAGCCACAAAGCCGAAAGCTAGCTTACCAACTTTGATGGACAATTGATGTGGTTCAAGGGCTTTATTAGACTAGAAAAGGAATGTGCTTTTTTCGCAGGCTGCTTGAGGAGCACGGGATATATATATAATGCAGAAGGCTGATGATTACACAACAAAGAGATGGGATCACCACCTGCCCACATTCTTGTGATAAGCAGATGAAGAATGTCTGTCAAAACATTAATTCCCAAATCTATTGGGGCAACGTGGAATACAAGTACAAATAAATGCACGGGGGAGCGTGCTTACTTCAGCTCACACTCAGCCCAACACCCAGTGCCATGATCCAGTCGGCACATCCAGCCAGGGGCTTGGCAGGGGTGTTATCAACAAGCATGCTCAGTGTGCCCAATGGTCTTTATTCCATGGCCTCACCACTGCCATTCCAAAACCTACATGCATCGAGGATGATGAAGATGATGGTGATATAATCAGGTGAAGCTGTCCAGGGGGTGATGGCGATGCGAAGGAGACCCTGGACCCAAGGGGTGTACTGGGTATCCCACGGGTGTCCCCCCCTCTGTTATGACTCTCCATCTTGGATGGCAGCAGGGGAAAACGGGATTGGAGGGAATAAAGGCTGTGTGTGCTCCCGTCCATCCATCCATCCATCCATCCATCCATCCATCCATCCATCCATCCATCCATCCATCCATCCATCCATCCATCCATCCATCCATCCATCCATCCTTCCACGGGCCACCACAGAGTGCAACAGGCTCCGCGCAGCCCCGTTGAGCCCCATTCCCACCCCACGGAGCCTCTTCCCAGCGGGTGTGCCCGGGCCAGGGCTCGGGCCCCGTGTCGTGTCCCCCCCCCGTCCCTCCTCCTCCTCTTCCTCCTCCTCCTCCGCCCCCCCCCCCCCCGCCCCTTCCTCGCTGCGTCTGTTTGTACTTTAGCTGATCCACTAATCCCCCGAGAGAGCCTATTTGTAGTGAAGAGTATCTATAGGGGGCGAGGCTGGTCCATGTGGGTTTGTGTCATTGGTTTGCAAGGAGAGACCCCGCCTATTGCCAAAAAAAAAAAAAAAAAAAAAAGGGGAAAAAAATAATAAAAAAAAAGAATTAAAAAATTGAGGAGGAAAAAAAAATAAATAAAAAAAGCAGGGAACGGGAGCCCCTGCCTCCTTTTCCCAGCGTGGCGAGGGGAGCGGCCGCTCCGCCCAGCGCCGCCCGGGCACTTTCTTTCCCCGTTTTTTTTGGGCTTAAAAAAAAAAAAGAGGGGGAAAAAAAAAGGGGGGAAAAATAAAAAGGAAAGGGAAAAAAAAAAGGGGGGGAAAAATCCCACTCCGGAGCCAGCGGTCCTCACCCCCCCCCCCCAAGTTGCGCTGAGCATCCCCCCGCTGCTGCTGGTGGGGCCGCGGAGGGGTCCGCTGCCCCCCGGCCGCTCCCGGCGCGGCGGGCGGAGCAGGAGAGCGGGGAAGGAGGGAGAGAGGAGGGGGGGGGGGGGGGGGAAGGATTAAGTTGGGTTTTTTTCCCCCTGTTGTGTGTGTGCGAGCGGTGGATCCCGGCGGATGCGGGCAGGGATGCGGCGCTGAGGAGCGGGGCGCGGGCCCCGGGAGCAGGTAACGGGGCGGCGGCGGCGGGAGGACAAGGGAAGAGAAGCGAGGACATCTTTGCTTCTTTCCAAATCCATGCTGATGGAGGAGGAGAAGCGAAGGAAGAAAGAGAAGAGGGGTTGGGGGGGGGGGGGGAAGGAGGTGAGATGGAGGGGGGGGGGAAAAAGAGGAAGGGAAAGGAGGGGGGGGGGGGGGTGATGGTGGTGGTGGTGGGAGGCGGCCGCGCAAGTTGCGCGGGCGCGGAGCGGCGGGGTGAAGTGGGAAATCTTTTGTTGTGCCGGGCTCCGCATTGTTTACTTAGTGCCGAGCGCCGGCGACAGCATCTGCCGGGGGGATTAACGGGGAGGAGGCGGCAGGAAAGTTTCGGCAACGGGAACCCCGCGGGGAGACGCGGCCGGATGCTCCGCGGTCCCCCGGACGCCGCGGATGCGGCGTCCGGGGGACCGCGGAGCATCCGGCCGCGCTCCTCAGGGCTTGTGTTTTCCTTTAGGGGGGGTTTTACTTCTCCTCCCCCCCCCCCCCATATTAATATCTTTTTCCTTTCCAAAAAAAAACCCAAACAATTTCCCGTAAAATATTATTTGTATGCTTTTAAAATTTCTTCCCCGTTTTTAAACATATTATTTTAAATTTCCCTTTCATTTGCGCGGCATCGACCCATCCATCGCCTCCCAACTCTCCAGCGTTTAGCCGGTCGGCAGGGCACTATCCCCCTCTCCAGCGCTGAAAACACTGAATTTCCTTAATATTTATTGATTTTATTGATTATTCCCCCCCCCCCCCCCAATCTATTTTAAGCCTTCCCTTGATATCACTAGAAAGCAAAATCAAAGGAGCTGCATTGATGTGTGGGTTTCAGCGTGTTCTGTGGTTCTTCCCCCCCCCCCCTAAAAATCATATCTCAATTGAAAATATAATACTTGCTAGACTTGCTGAAAGGGAAAGAACAGCCTTTTGTCCAAGCAAGGACGTGCCCCAAGGTAAATCCTGCCCAGAGCTGAGCTCTTAGTCCTTTCCCGGGTCCCATGGCTGCGTTGGGAGGAGGAAAGCGGGAGATGGAGATCTCAAAGTAGTAGAAGTAATTTCTTCTTTCAGCTCGACTTCTGCCGCTGCCTTTGAATTGCCAGCAATGAATGTACGTAGCTCTAATTGAAGTACTTTAATCATTCACACTTGATTAAGTATACCGTGACCGGAGGAGAGGAGGGCGCAGGGCTCCCCAGAACGCCAGGGATGGGATGACATTTTAATCCTGTGTTTTAAAAAACATTAGCGAAGCAGGAAAAACGAGAGCCGGGGACGGTTCGGGATAATGGACCCTTGTTTCCATACAGATGGTGGCTCAGCGCCGGGGATGAAATTGCAGCTATGGCAGATATTTAGGGAGGAATGAGAAAGAAAAAACCAAGGGGAGGAAAAGGCACGTACTTTTCAGTTTGTTTAAGCAGAGCGAAGAAAATAATGCTGGAGGAGATGCCTGGTGACAAAATGCTTTTGTTCCTGTTTCCATCAGTGTGTAAGGGCGCCGACCTGCTTTAGCATTCTTTAAAGGTCTCTTTTCCAAGGAAAATTGAAGACGGTCTCATTATAGGAGAGTGTGTTCGGAATACCATGAGCTGTTTATGAATTCCGAGGTGGCTGCTGAATCGCCGACATTTCAATTCCACATCCCTTGGTGTGTGTGTGTGTGTGTGTGTATGTCCCAAAAATAATAACAGGAATTGTTTGTGGCGATGTGTTCTGTAATCTGTTATTACCACAAAGCTGATTTGTGCTCCAGCTCCGGAGCCGACCAAGGGAAAAACTGAATCAAATCTCAGACAAAGATTGGTGTTTCCTTCACCTCGCAAAACTTTGTGCCGCAAGGGCAGCCCCGAGCGCCGATAAACGCGTTTGTTTGGGGGCTGTCAGCTCCCATCAGGGCTTGTCTGGAAAACCTGGTGTTGGCAATGCAGGGAGGTGTTTATAGAAAGGAGCTTTTCTTTTTGGAGGGGTTTGGGAACCCACCTGTAAGTCATTACCAGGGAGCAGGACGGGGGTTCGCCTTCATCATTAGTAAATGCTGCACATCTGGGGCTTGCGGGCAGCTGCTTGCTCCATCCCAGTCTTCAGCCCTGGACGACCAAAGGTTCTGTCCCTTTAAAAGTCCTAACCAAGTAGTTCTAAAACTGAACAGAAAAGAGTCCGGAGTGGTGAAACCCTCCTGTGTCCTGAAGCGTGGATTGCAGGAGCTGTCGGCTTCCCATTTTCCCCCTGGAATCGCAGACTGAGATGGTCCAGAGTTTTATTGTTGACTTTACAGCATCCACACCCCAGGTGATGTTTTCTCGTGACTGCTTTCCCCTGGATCTAAAGTAGTTTTCCTCCTAGCCCAGCCTGTGTGGGATCCCTGAGGATCGGCTCAGGAGAGCAACCCCTGTGGAGCTCTTACCCCCACCTGCTTTTGCGGGGCGAAGTCCTGCCCTTTTCCACTCGTGCTTTTCCTACATGGAAAATGTTCAAAGGTATTTGTCCATAGGGAAAGTTGTAGGTTGTCTTTAATGCTGCCGTTCCAGTACAGACTCATCACTGGGGTCTGATGATAATATTCCTTATACCAGGAAAAACATCAGCCTCCAAGTATGAGGTCCCAGGCACGACTTGGAAGTCGTGCACTGAAACCTTTGGCCAGGAAGTTTGATTTATTCATCGGGCTGGCTGCAGTTCAAATAGAACTTCTTCAGTTCAGCTGACTCCAGTGAGAATATGGACTGCAAGGAAAAAGAAACCCCTTAGATCTGTGTTTCTCCAGCCTTTTGCAAAAGGTAGGTTAATTTGGGGAGGCTTGGGGGGGGCTGTTCGTAGCAGCAGGGATTGAAAGTGGCTTCGTGTTTAAGTAGAAGAAAAGGAAAAGCTGCTCTAAACACAGCACTGGCAAACTGCAAGTGTTTTGTTAAAATGTGGTGGATGATGCTGCTTGTAAAATCTGATAGGTGTCATGTTTACTCCTCACATCAGATCGAGCAAGTACAGCTTTCTGTGCTTTGTATTCCACTTGTAGTAAGTTAAAGAAGGGGAGAGCGGAGCTGCTGGTGAGGAGCTCTTCAAACGGGGGTGATTACATCTGCAGTAGGACCCCTTACCCCAGCAGCTGTTTAGACAAGCTCTTAGGCAGAAGCTCTTCCCTGTGAGGGTGCTGAGGCGCTGGCACAGGGTGCCCAGAGAAGCTGTGGCTGCCCCATCCCTGGCAGTGTTCAAGGGCAGGTTGGACACAGGGGCTTGGAGCAAGCTGCTCTGGTGGAAGGTGTCCCTGCCCGTGGCAGGGGTTGGAGCTGGATGAGCTTTAAGGTCCCTTCCAACCCAAACCAGTCTGGGATATGATATGATATTTAGATTAGAGGTACTGACAGGAGAGATCAGGGCTCACAGGCGAATATGGACCATGCAGGAGGGAGCGCAGGGGGGTTGCTGGGTCCCCTCTTGCAGGGAACACCGAAACTTTAGAAGGGAAGTTTTGGGAAGTTGCTGCTGGTTTTGCTCTGCACTGGGACAACACAAACATTTTAGCCAGGAATTGGTGTTTTCCCCACCAGTGGAAGATAGAGCTCTAAAACGGAGTTCGTCACACCCAGGTACGCCTGAGCCAACTCTCATTCCTTCCCCCACGTTCCTGTGG
Organism: Pezoporus wallicus; assembly: GCF_028554395.1. Lineage (NCBI taxonomy): Eukaryota > Metazoa > Chordata > Aves > Psittaciformes > Psittacidae > Pezoporus > Pezoporus wallicus. Next base: position 178,216 of record NW_026640104.1, read on the forward strand.
TTTGTTTTTTTGTTCCTTCCCTTTTGCTACAGGAAATAAATACAAGTTTTAGGTGAAAGGATGAAAAATGCCATGCCCAAGCCTTCTTACTGTGCCGTGCGCATCTTCTTCTGTTCAGCCCCATTGTGGTGAGGAGACCGGAATCTCTGGTGGTTTAGAGTGCCAGGACCAGGTAGCACTTGCTGTGAAGTCAAGGTCAGGTTTTGTTACCAGAGCACAGAAGAATCAGTTGTTATTTAGTTTGTCCTACAACAAGTGATGATGCTTTAGGAGCCTGCGCTCCTCTTGTCTTGCACCGTGATCCCTGGTGATTTCTTAGGAACCCGGAATTGTTTTTACAGGAATAAACACCTGCAGTTTGTAAACTACTTTGTGTTTCTCCTCTCTGAGGTGGTAATGCTGGAGGGATGTCACACTGGGGAACATGATGATGAGATTACAAAGATGAAGACTTCTCGTTCAGAATGAGGTACTAGACCTGTTGAGAAACAGGAATCCCATTTTGTCATGTTTATCTTCAAGGCAAGAGGGGCCTGAGTCCAGTTTGCTCCAGTCTCTACATTTGACTCCCTGCCTGAATGTGCCGTGTTGAGATGGTGAGATAGTCACAGGCTTTGTGGTTCATTTTGGTCTGTTGGGTTTGTTTTAGCTGGTCTGGTGAGGGGGGGACACGGTGGTGTGCATGGGAAGTTCTTGGTGGTACTGCTGGCTGAGTTGTTGGTGTTTTCTTGCCCTGTAATGATTTATTAGTGCCTGGGTTATATGATCCATGGGGTTATTAAAAAGAAATACAGCTGGAATAGTTGGAGGGGAAAAACGTGGGGTGGTACCAGAGTGGTCTGATGGAGAGGTTTGCACCTGCGTGTCCTGAAGTTCAATGCTGGTGGGATGGAGTTTGTTTTGGCTGGGCTGAGGTCTGTAATTACATGTCCTGCATGAGGAGGGGAAGCGTGGTATTTTCCTTCAAACACTAAAGCTATGGTGCTGCAGAGGATGCCCTCAATGGTACACATGTCATCACATCGGCTCCGTTCCCATCACTGCCACTCATGGTTTTGGGTGTTTCACATATATGTTGTCTATGGAGAATTCATGCAGATCCTTAGGGGTGGACATGTAACCGCTGTCAGAGCCCTGCAGCGACCATGGGGAAGGCTTGGAATTGTTAGCACCGACTTTGGTGGAGCCATCAACCCCTCATGGAGGTCATCGGTACCGCTGCATTGTGGCATTGCCAACTTCAGGAATGTTTAGGGAGTTTTAATCCCATCCTGAAATTCCAGCCGGGAGATCCTGCTCTGGGGGGTGCTGGAAGCTGGTCTCTGCTCTGTGGTTGTGCCAGGGTAGGACAGCCCCGAGGATGCCATCACGTTCCTGGGTCCCCCCGCTCCACAGGCAATGGGAGCTGTGTTCCTTTGAATTGCACGGTTATTTGGGATAATCCAGCCTTGTTTTTCAAATGCGTGGTCCTCCAGGTGGATCAGGGTAGGCACCTTGACGTGTTTCTGTAAAGTCCCATCTGCTCTGGGACTTGACTGTAAAATGCAAACAAAGCCCAAGTTACTCAAATACATCCGTGGTAGATTTTAGTTATTAATGACTTGCTCCTCCAGCCTTATCTGGCAGCAGTTCCATGTGCTCTTCAAGCCAATAAAAACCAGTGGGCCCGGTGAAAGTAACTGCCCTGCTTCCTTCTGGGCTTCTGCCTGTCCCTGCTGCCAGCAGAAGGGTTTATATGGTTAAAGCAGCCTGCTCAGTCATTGAATGTGGGGCTCTGCTTCACCCCTTTAGGTCCTCTCCCTAATCCCCACCAGCAGTCTGAGCAGCGATAGATGAGGAAGAACCTTTACCACCATGGTGACCAAATCAAGGTTGACCAAATCACACCCATCTTTGGACCCAGGTACCCTGGCTTTTTGCAGGGATGCTGGTAGCAACCTCTGAGTTGATTTTTCACACCAGAACTGCCGTGGTTGCTCCCATGTCCATTAACTTGTGTAATGTTGTCAAACACTCAGCCACTATTTCTTTGCAACGTTGCATACCAATTATTACTTAAATAGACCCTGAAGCACAGCACAGAGGGAGAATGTGTGGATTAGAGACATAATATTTACAAGGAGCCAAGTCTTTAATGAGACCAGGAATAATGCAGATGGATTCTCTGTTGCTAAATATAACAGATATGGCATGGATGCTGCCTATCATTTTTCATAGTGACCCGTTCACTTTGGAAAAAGAGGAGCTTCTGTGCTGAGGAAGTTGGCAAAAAATCGTAGGATAGTCCAAAATGAGGCTAGCTTTTGGTTATTATTGTGATAACTATAATGTATGGCTCTGCGAGGTATAAAGGACCCTGGCTGGGAGTGTGGTTGAACCACTTTGAGATGCTGGTGGATTTTGGGAAGAGCAGTAGGTGTGCAAGGAGGGCAGGGTCAGCCCCAAATGAGGTAGAAGGGGATGGAAATCCCCGAGTTTCCACACAGCTGACAGACTCATGGAGCTGACAGCATCATTGTTAGGGTAGGAAATAACCAAACCCAACAATTCATCCCAGGGCTGACTCCTGCACAGACAGTGGGTGTCGTGCCGTGGGATGCAATGAGCGCTACAGGTCCTCAGCCTGCCCTGGTGGATATTCTGGATTATGTTTAGGGAACATGGTCCCTCCCTTCTCAAAACACAATTCCCTTTCGGCCCCACTGCTTTGTCCAGAAGGTTTCCTGGCTTTCCTGCATCTTTTCTCTTACTGCATCCCACATCGCTTACTTACATCTGCATATGTACCTGGCTGAGGCTTCCCCAGAGTGTGAGGTCTCTGTAGCTGCCTTATTCCCGTACAGGTGATTCACTAAAACACTTTGGGTGTGAGGAGCTCATAGTTTATGTTCCAGATGAAGATTCTAATGAAAGGTTGGCCTTCTGCAGGCCCCTTGAATTACTGCATCTCAGCTTTCCTCCTTGCTTTTATCAGCAAACCCTTTGGTTTTACGACGATACATGTGTGTGGGGAAGGGCCTTTGTTCCTGTTAGCTGGAGGGAAAACCCTGTAAATCCCCCTTTAAAAATGTGCTAGGCCAAATACAAGAGTAGTGATACCTGTAGAGCTGCCATAAAGTGTTGAGGGTTTTATTAGTTTTATGCTGAAAACCAGGTTCTGCCTGAGAGGGGATGTGGAGGAAATCAGCAATTTAAGCAAAGTAATTAGGCTAAATTCTAGATGTTACACTTAAAAGTTGTAAGACTTCAGCTTTGCTGTGATTAGTTCTGCATGAAATTAATTCAATATATGGGGAAAAACTCCACCTTTTCATTAGCTTTCATGATCTTGCTGTTATCTGGCATTCCATGAGCCCACAGCACAAGCTCCTGCAGGTTTTATGTTTAATACAAAAATGGTGCAGTGCAAGATTTGAGCCTAGAATTAGGGTATCCAGACACTCGGTATTAGAATACCTACCCTAACTTCAGTTCTTGCCCTCTGCTAGTAACAACAGTGTTTCTCAGATGAAATCCCTATTCTACCTATTTTCCATTCCTAGAAGGACACAGGGTTTTTATGCTCTGTAATGTTATTCCTAGGAGAAGAGCCAGGATGACATATTTTTCCCATCTGCAATGTCTGAAGAGCAGAAAGCACGTATCTATTATCTGGACAACCAAAGTTACGAGTATTAGAAAGAAGCAGCATAGACAGATTTGGGGAGAGAAAGTGCAGTTTCAGTTTTGTCTGGCCATCAGTTTGACGTACTTCTTGAATCTGTGCTCTCTTGGAGGTGACCCAACTTCACTAAATCCTAGTTCCAGCCTTGCTTGGAGTATGGAATCTCACTCTTGTTTAGCTCCAGGCACTGAGGTTGTGGCCAGTGATTTTTGTTGTGGTCGTTCCTGAAACGGAATGATGTATCAGGAGGGAGAATCTGGGCAAGTGGGTCTCTGCTTGCACATGTCACCTTCATCCATTGTCCTTCTGGGCTGTTTAAGGAGCTGGACACCAAGGTGGGGTGCACAGCCCTTACGATACAGTCAATGTCTGCACATCCAAGTGTTTGAGAGGGGAATCGAGAGCAGAGAACAGAAATCAGAGCTTGAGGAGAGAGGCAAAGGGATGCAGGGAGAAGCTGCGGCTGGTAATGATGAGAACAACAAGGAGTTTGTGTAAAATATTAGAAATACAAGCAGGTTACTAGGTGAAGTTAATAGCAAAGACAAAATTATTATGCTTGTTTGGCAGGAAAAGTGATGGTATGTTTAGAGACTGTGGTAGAAGTGAATGTCGAACAGCCGCTGCTTTAGTCAGACCTTTGAACATCAGCCCCGGTGTCTCTCTTTGAAGAGGGTTACAGAAGAAACAAGCCACTAATGTGTATTTTTTTACTAAGTCTTGAAATACTGGAGAATTCCCTGCAAGCTGTAGCAGTGCTCATGGTGTAGTATTATAGACAAGCAATAAAAGGGGCAGGCTGAGTAACAACAGTTCGAATCATTGGGAGGGGACTTGTTTAATGAAGGGGGGAAGGACAGTGATGCACTCCATCAGCGTGAGTTTAGGGGCAGCACACCCTTTAGAACTAACTTTTCTTTTTACATTTAAAGAGCTCATCGATGGGATTGAAACAGGGAACTACAGGGATTTCTACGAACTTAAAATTCAGCAAGAGATGCAGCTTGGTACAGCACCACTGTTTTGGCTGGGGATGTGCAAAACTGAGACTCAGCGGTGTCAGCTCTCAAAATACAGTTGTAAAATCAAAATGCAGTTGTAAAATCAGAAAGAATTTCCACACATCCATTTCTAGCCGCCTCTCTGAGCGCTCATTTCTGGTCCTTACACTGCTTACTGTGTTTGTGAGCAGCCTGTGATAAGGCAGAGTCACCATGGCTAAAGCTTGAAATGTCACTAAGATTGGGAGAGTGGTAAACACTGAAAAGGAGTGACCGCTGGTGAAAGCAATTTGTATTGCCTGGATACAAGCAGGTAATACTTCTCAGATGGCCGGCTGTAAATCTCTCTGTCTGAGAGCAAGCAATGCAGGCCCTACTTCCAGGATGCCGTCTGGAGAAATCATGTCTATATAGAGGAGCGAGGAGTCACGAGCCGGTGCTGCTAATAAGATATTATGGTCAAAAGTCTTGTGTGCTTCTTGCCTGAGTTTGCAGTTGGCTGCCAAGCTGGAAAAGGGATGTGGTAGCCTACGTGGGCCCAGAGACTGTTGAGGAGGGTCTGCGAAGAGCTCCGGGAATGCTGAAGGAATTGGGAAGGGATGCAGGGGAAGGGTCCAGGACCTCCAGCTGCTTGACTTATACAGGAGAGCCTTGAAGGTAAATTGATTAAGACAATTAGTGTTGTCGTGGGTTAAATAAATAAAGTCATAGAATCATAAACTGAATAATAAAGAGCTCTTGGGTCTAGTAGGGAGAGTTTTAACAAGACCCAATAGTTGGAAGGTGAAGCCAAGCAAAGGCTGTGGCTGAGGTTCATGTTTTCAGCACTGTTGATGCTGGAAGAGGCTGCTGAAGGTGCCGGTGGTTACTCCACATTGGAAACATTGAGTTCAGGGATATCTGTTCGCTGGAGTGAGCATCGCTCAAGCAGAGATGAATTTAGGTAAGTTAGTGTGCAGTGTGTCAGGCTGGAAATCACAGTGGTCTCTCCTGACCTCAAAATCCATGGGAGCCCATCATTTGAATGAGAGTGTCCAGATGCTTGTAGATCCCCCACACCAGCGTTAATGATTTTCTTCAAGAGGATGACTTGCAGAGAGACCTGAAGGTGCAGATTGCAAGATGTGACCTTCAGCACTCAGGGAAGATCATAGATCCTTCATTTCCCACCATTTCCCTTGGTGTGTCTGTCACAGGGATGAATTGCACCAACACCAGGTACTTGGCACTAGGTAGGAGTTAGAAGGGGCGGTGTTAGCCCATCTTATGGCTAATGCCTGGTCAGATGTGAACTACTTTAGGTACAGGAAGGAAATAGGAATTATTTTTTTTTTTGATAGTTGTGTGCTTTATGTAGTTGGGCAGAATTTAGTTAAACTCCAGATTTTGGGACGCCAGGAAAAACTCCAGCTTATGGAAAACTTCTCAGTAGAAGAATACAGACAGGAGCTCAAACTGACCAAAACAGCTCAAACCCAGGCTGAAAAATCACGTTGCTCAGGTCATGGCTGGAACAACCCAATGTGTTTGTGTGCAAATGCATTTCTATTTTGAAGCAAGAACTTACAGCTGGATGTTTGTAGATTTACTCTGCTTTTAGGTGAGTTTGCAGATTGGTCTGTAGGTCTCATCCATCATTCATGGATGAGGTTTGTGGGATTGCTGGGCTCTGGTCCGTGTTGTGCTTGAATATAAAGAAGCTGTCATGGCATGGGTGTTGTTTCAAATCGTCTTTGTTCATGTGTGTCTGTGTGTATATATATATATATATATATTCACACAGGTATATATCTGCTGAGTTTACACCGGGTTATTTTAGGTCTACAAGTTGAATTTCGTATAAGCCTACTTGCATAGAAAAGAGAAAAGCAACGTAGCAAGACAGGCTGACATGGTAACACAGCTTGGGCTAATGCTATGAGTTAAGAACATTTAGACGTTTGGCTTTGTATGATTTAGCTTAAACAAACAAACAAACAAACGTTGCATTAATCTCATTAGTCGAGCAAATGAAATAAACCTTTAAGGCACTTAAAACATGCTGATATTAGTTAGCTGTGAGACCAGTGAGACCCGTTGCCAGAGAGCACATCTACTCCTGTGCATAAAGTTACTCACGTATGTAAATGCTTGCAGAACAGGGAGTTACCCCGGAGTGGTGATGGAGCTGGCATGGCTGGATGTGAATTTGGTGGGAACTGCGGATGCAATGGGAATTCTTTAAACTTTCAAGATTTGGCAGCACAGGGTGCTGGGAAGAAAGATGGGGAGAGACCCTTTTAGTAGTGCCTGTAGGGACAGGCCAAGGGGAATGGCTTTAACCTGCCAGAGGGGAGACTGAGATGAGCTCTTAGGCAGAAGTTCTTCCCTGTGAGGGTGCTGAGGCGCTGGCACAGGGTGCCCAGAGAAGCTGTGGCTGCCCCATCCCTGGCAGTGTTCAAGGCCAGGTTGGACACAGGGGCTTGGAGCAAGCTGCTCTAGTGGAAGGTGTCCCTGCCCGTGGCAGGGGTTGGAGCTGGATGAGCTTTAAGGTCCCTTCCAACAGAAACCAGGCTGGGACTCTATGATTCTAATTGCATTCACCTACTTGAGGAGAAGTGGGGGCACAAAGGGTGAGGTTTTTTGCTACTGGGTCCAGGCACTGCTCACTGCATTGACAATGGGCATCTGTGTCTCTACATTCCTTCTTTATCCTTCCACTATAAAAGATGCGACTGCAAAAGTTCTTGTGGGGAATGTGACAGAAACCCCTAAAGCTGTCATGCAAAGCAATGTATTCCTATGCACCACATCCTACATCGCTCTGGTACTGTGATGGATGTGACAAACCTAAGCCTGGAGAGGTGGGTTTTTAGCATCCTGAGCACTGCACTTTTTTTAGAGGAAAACATAATAATTCTATTAACTGGGACACATTAGGACAGGCCAGGAATTTTCTGTTGTCTTTCAGTTGCATTTGTTTGGGCTTTGGTTTGCAGAGAACTGACTGAATGATGTGTCATGTTTATGAAATCAAGAGTACCTAGCTATTTTCGTACAGCTCTCTTAATAGAGATTAAACACAAAATAAAGCAGGATGCATCAACAGTGATATTCCCATAAGCAATATTGTAACTTGTATGCAGGGTAATTATATTTTGTACACTTGCCAATTAAGCAGTTACGCTTTAGTGAAAAATTACTTTCAAGAGAGGGAAGAAAAGTATCACAGTAAATCAAATAAAATATACATGTGTTGGAGGGTTTGGTGGATGCAGCTCGAAATGTTAAAACTTCCTGCTGTGTGCAGGATGCAGTACATGTAGCGATGCTCTGTGTCCTGCAGTGTTTTGGGCACTGGAAAATAGCAGATAGGGAAAAAAAGACATAACAAATATGTTGCTTTGGGGAGTAGCTGTGTGCTACGCGAGACCAAGAGCTCGGGCAATCCTGCTCTCCATCTCTCCATCCTCGCTACTACTGGGCTCCTGCCCTACACCCTGCCCTGCAGTAGGTGTGGGTACCGGCCGGGTGGGCATCCCCACGTTGGGTCCATGCACCCCAAAGCTAGAGCAGCCACCTCGCAGCTCTCAGCCGCCCCTGCTTCTCTGGCATCTCTTACTTCCCTGTTTTGTTGGCTGGTGTGCTGGAAAAGGGCACTCAGATACATCAGTGTTGGGCTCTGGCTGGTTTTCAACTGTTTTCAAAGAGTTTAGTTCTTGCAGTTGTGTTTTCACCTGGTGTCAATGATGTGAGACCATTCTGAGCCCTGCTTGGGAAAAAACCCTCACAAAATGACCCACTGCCAACAGTTCTTGGTTTTCTGTTCTTCACCCTCATTGATGGCAGTGGCAGCAGGGAGACTGAGATGAGCTCTTAGGCAGCAGCTCTCCCCTGTGAGGGTGCTGAGGCGCTGGCACAGGGTGCCCAGAGAAGCTGTGGCTGCCCCATCCCTGGCAGTGTTCAAGGCCAGGTTGGACACAGGGGCTTGGAGCAAGCTGCTCTAGTGGAAGGTGTCCCTGCCCGTGACAGGAGCTGGGAGTGGATGAGCTTTAAGGTCCCTTCCAACACAAACCAGGCTGCGATTCTGTGATAATAAAAATACCAAAACCCAAAACACTTCCAAATGGCTCTGATGTCCTTTCCTGAACTCTCTAATACAAAAACAGCCTTGTAAGTTGGAGTGAGAAGGAAGCCAAGCTCCCCAGGTGTTTGCTTTGGAGGTGTGGCTGCATTTGTGAGGCACAAGGCTGGAAAGCGATGGTGCTCCCAGAGCTGTGGGAGCCAGAGCTCCCATCAACACATTGGGCTTAGGAGCCTGCAACCTTTGGAACACAATAATTTGTTATCTAAACTGCTAATGTTTTAAATGTTCATGTCTGAGTGTGCCTGGCATGGTTTATCGTTGCAGTGTTACAGATCTACATGCTTTCAATGATCTACAGAAGGTGTTTGCATGGAAAAAGCTTGTGATGAGGGTTTAGTTTGAAGATGACAAAATAAAGCAGTGTAATAAAATACCTTAAACTGTGATGTACAGCGGGGCTCCCAGATGCCCTCTGTCTCTGTTTTCCTGGCCACTGGCCCCTTCCCAATGTGCTGGCGTCTGCCTTTCCCTGCTGTGCTCTGAGTAGGATGCGGATGCTCTTGGGCAGGCTGTGATTCCATGCTCTGTCTCCACTCCATTTCCATGCCCAGTCCCGCTGCCAGTGATGAGCCTTTTACCTCTTTGTTTCTGCTGCTGTCACTTGGAAGGCTGCAGGATCGGTTTTGTTCCCCTCAAGTCCTGTGCAGTTGGTTCCTCAGGAGCCTGGCAGCCGAGGGGAGTTTATTTCTGTTGGGTTATTTTTAGCCCGATGCTTCTGGCCCTGCTGTTGATGCTGGCGGCCACTCTGCAATGTAATGGTGTGGAGCCGTGTAACACGGCAAGGCCCTGTCTGTGGGTTCCGTTCTCTGGGACACAAACAGCAAATTTTGTCGAGTCTAAATCGTATTTAGCATCATTTCTTTTCCAACACCCTATCAGTAGCCTGCCTTCTGCTCAAGACACAGGACTTCAGTCGAGTTGCAGGGTTTCTATGTCACCCATCAGCTTCATCAATGCTTTATAACCTTTCCTCCTCTCCCTCCTACCAGCCTGAGCCTCTCTGCTAATTTTAATTTGAGAAGAAATAAGCCAAGGTATGCTCAGAGTAGAAGGAGATGATTATCACAATGGAATAATTACATTTTGGTACTTGATTTGATTTGTTAGCTGGAAGATTAGTCTGAAAGCAGAGAAGTAAATGAACGCATTGTTGACTGCAGGAAGTTATTTATGAGTTTTTACTTCTGTTTAAAGGAATTCCCCCTGTGACTTAAGTAGCAGTGCAATTTATGGTCTTTCACATGGGGTAGCTGAATAAATAAATAGAATAAAGGCAGGAAGAATGAAAAGAAATGGTACCAGGTTTTGGGGGTGTAAAGTTTCTGCTGTGGAATGCATGAAGCTATAGCTTTCAAACCCCAACCAGACACATCAACAAAAATAATGCCCGTGTTCCGTGATCCCAGTGTGGTTTGAGTTAATTATGGTATGGCAGGAGAGATGCTTGCATACTCACACCCCCTGTATGGGCTTTGTCTTATGTTTCTGTATTTTTTCCATAACTATCTTCATGTGATATTCCTTCCATGGCTGTTTATCCTATTCTTTATTCCATAAATCAAGCAAATAGCATGATTCAGGGGAGGGAAACGATGTCTGTTCTGGACATCTAACACTGGGAGCTGCTGGTGCTTTTTTGGTGTGATGGCTCTGTGGCGGATGGAGGTGGAGGAGGACGTGGGTCTGCTGGACATGGGTTAGGAAGCACTCAAGAAGTGATGAGGATGCTTGGACATGGGACAGGTTTGGACAGAACTGTGGAGGGGAATTTGAAGCCATAGAAAGCTCATATGTGGAAACATAATTGAGAAGCCAATCCTAGTAGAGTTAATGAGTCTTCTGCTGCTGTCGTAGATGGCATGATGTTGGCATGGCCCTTCAGTGGGCCAGCCTCCTGCGATGTGTCTGTGCTGTGGTTGCTCGCCGGCAGAGCAGAAGCAGGCTCTCAGCACCAACCTTGTCTGTTAAACCTTGTCACCCCATACTTGCTGTGTTGATGCCGTGTCCTGGGTCAGCAGGATGCAGTAAAGTGGAAACAACGGCAAACCTCCTGCTCTGGCTCTGGGAAACGTCGGTGATGAGTGCGCTGATTCTGTCAGAGGAAATCAGGGATGCTCCTGCGCCTTGGAGCGCCGACAGAGCCAGGCTCTGCTCTTTGCACGCTGCTGGAGTGATGCTGATTTACACCAGATGCTTATGTGGTCCAAAATTGTGCTTCAGAGTCGCTGGGACATGGATCAGACTTGCTGTGCTTTCAGGAAGCCCATTGGGCACATCTCCTACCTTTTCCAGGTGGCATGTCAAGGTGTTGGCAGCAGCTGGGGGAGAATGTCAGCAGGAAAGCAACATGCTGACATCTCCCAAGGCTTCGTATCATGAGTACAAGCTTCAGGGTTTGGAGGTGTTCTCTTCAAGGGAGAACCTGAGATAGTCCCATTTACATCTTGGGTGTTTGGTTGCTCCTGCATTTGTGTATTACCGTGTATAAAAGCAACGGGGCAAGCAGAAAAAGCAGAGGCAAGATACAAAGTTCCTTGCTATCCCCACATTGTCTTGGTCAAGGAGCACTTTCAAGGTGTAAGGAATGGGAACAACACTCCCTCAGCTAGCAAAAGGATTCATTGTCTTTGTGGAGATGGGAAAATGATTTGGAGAGGACAGAGGAGATGTGCTCTCACCTTGGAGTATGGTGCTTGCCATGTTGTTCAAGAGGTTGCATTAGTTTCCATGTGTGGTGTTAAGTTTATCCAGGTGTGAATGTTGTGGTGGATGTCAGGCAGGATCTGCTGTGGTGGTCCAGCTTGCATGGGTCATACAGAAGATGTGATTTAGGGAGCAATAGGAAGAACTCAGAGGGGTGGTTGGTGACATACTTTGTGTGTTTGAGAAACCCATCAAAAGGACATGCTTGACTCTGGTATTAAACTTTGATGGGTTTTATTTAAACATTTGACACCGATCATCAGTGTTGTTTCAGCAGAAGGTATTGGTAGATCATAAACTAGAGGGTAGCTGCTCACTGAGAGATTATGTATTTATAGTTCCAAAGGGTATGGTACATTCCTTTGGGAATTCCCAGAAATCTTGGATGCCCTTTGCAACGGGTGGTGGAGGGAAGGGTCAGGGGACTGATGCAGTCACTTCATTGCCCCTCACAAGCTGAACCCACCAGTGTGTTTTTTCCATGGTGCATGGGCAAGTATTCAATGGAGGGGCACCTTGGGGAAAGCATCACGTGTCGTGGTGGGAGGTTGGGCATTGAAGGCCAATGCAAAGTTCCTCTCTATCCTTAACTACATTAAACTCATTTATGGCGTGATGATGAATGTCATGTATGAATCCGCCAAGAAAATGCTGATGATGGTCCTGGCTATTTTTGAGCACTTTGGATGCCTTTTGAGGTGTGATCAGCGCAGAGTGCTGCCAGTGGGCTGCGTTGTGTCCCCGTTGCCTGGCACTGACATGCTTTCCCCAGTACTAACAGTCCCTTTAGTCATATTCTGATTTTTAAATACTGAGTGTAAGCTTTAAGTAAGCCAGAGTTGGTGCTGATCGTGATTTATGTTACGCTGGCCATGTTGTACTTTGCTGTGTTACGCACCAGAAAGTTGAGAACATTGAGATAAAGTCCTTCCATAAAGTGCAACAAATTCTCATCATCAAGGAGTAATTGGTGATGAGTTACTCCTTGAGTAATAACAGAGTACAAGTAAGATTTGATATAGCAATTGTAGCTGGATCTTCTGCACTTCATTACATTATCCCTGTGGTGGTAGGGAGAAATGGGAGGTGTACTTTATTTTCCAATTGGAGTACACTTGTTTGGGATGGCCTTGCTCTTCATGTGGCTTTGTGGGGGAGAATTTGCAGTCGGCATTTCCATTGATGCTAATGAGTGTTATGCCCATGCCCTTCACTGTCCTGGTGACAGAGGAGGAGAAATAATAATTGAATTCTTTGTCATCTAAAAAAAAGGAAAATGACCCTAAAACGTCCAGTCTGTCAGTAGGAAGTGACTGAGAGTGGGAGCTGCCTTCCTTTTGGTGCGCTTGAGCATTCACCAGTAGCTGAGAGGGTTTTCCTCTGTCCCTCTTCTCTATTCCTTAAAATAAATGGGCAAAAAAATCCAGGAATGCATTTAACTGGGGAGAATAATGAATAATCTAAGGATGGATATTATGATTATAAACCAAAACACACAGGTTGCTAACCTAAACTTGTCTGGCATGAGTTGCAGTCGGTTTTCTTTACTCTTATGATGAATCTACTCTGCCATTTAAAGCCATTAGCTTTGGTGCAGCACCTGATCGAAAGTAAGCACAGTTAATATTTTTGGTTATAAATTTCAAGCATGCCAGTAAGAAATCATCAAAAAGTACAATTCTTCATGCAAAGCAACCAGAAATTCCTGTTAATGCCTGCACAAAACAAGAGGCAGGCTCTTTACCGGCAGCTGGATTTTGCCGGTTGGGAAGGGCTGGTTGTGTGTTGGAATTACAGCGAGCCTGGCGTTAATAGGAGCTGTTGTGACACATCTTTTGTAGAGGAGTCTATCGGAAGGCAGTGAGGAAAGGGCTATACTTAATCAGTATAAATGTCAGTAGCATATTTTAATAAATTCTTGATTTTGCTTGGACTGTTTGCAATTGCATATTTAAAAGGGATCTGCCAGCCCCTTTCCAAGGTATGTGACATTTAAAAGATCTGTAAAGAAGATTGGTTTGACAGCTTCAAATTACATTTGAAAGAGTTTTTTCCCTTTCAAAACAGAAAATGAATACTTCCTATTCTAAATGTCACGGCAAAGACATAAACATGTTTAATCAAATTATATATTTAATTTATGTAAAATGTAATTTTTTATTCATGCAAGAGGCTCACTTGTTACGTTTTTTCCATCTACGAAGCTTTACAAAGTTGGTGAACTGCTGAATCTCTTGAATAAATCACTGCTCAACCATTTTTCGAGTCTTCCAAAACAGCCATTGGCTTATTGTTGGATTTGCCCGCTTCCAGGTTATTTGTGTTTCACCCCAGGCTGCTGTGATGTTTTCATTAGCAGAATCATAGAATCCTATACTGGTTTGGGTTGGAAGGGACCTGAAAGCTCATCCAGTTCCAACCCCTGCCACAGGCAGGGACCCCTTCCACTAGAGCAGCTTGATCCAAGCCCTGTATCCAACCTGGCCTTGAACACTGCCAGGGATGGGGCAGCCACAACTTCTCTGGGCACCCTGTACCAGGACCTCACCAGTGCCGAAGAGCTGGTCAGGTCCTGCTGGGGTGAAAGGGCAACTCCAATGGGTTGTATTGAAGGACTTTTCAGGATGCCTTCATCTTATGACACCATGGTTACACACCAAGCTTGTTGCTTCTCTGCACCATCACAGAGGGCGAGGGCTGTTGGCCATTCTTGCATCCCCTTGTGTGGTTATCTCCTGGTGAACCAAAGTCACTGTGATGAAGCTGCTGGGTCAAACCCATGGGAGAGGGAAGAGGGAAAGCTGTTGCATTTGTTGCTCTGCACTCCAGTTTTCATGACATACGCATCAAGGGCAGATATCTGAAACAGCTCAGCAGGTTTTGAGCAGATAAGGAGCTTTGGCTCCCTCCTGGCAGGGCTGCTGGCCTCTGTGCTGCTGGGCAAGAGCTCACTGGAGCAGCTACCTGCTCATCTCTGCCTCTGCCAGCAAAGCCTCGTGGGTTGGAGCTGCCAGCAGCAGAGCCAGCGTCCAGCACCCACTGCCTTTGAGGATGGGTTGCTGCTCAACAGGGAAGATTGAGCAGTAATCCCAGGCGAGACCCCAGAGCAAAAGCCTGCTTTAAGCAGATGTGTGCCATCAGGTGGCATCACCCAGCTCAGGATGGATGGGTGCCTGGGTGCTTGGGCTTTCTTGCTGAGAGAGGAAGCAATGGAAAGGAATTAACAAAATAAAGCAAAAGCAGGGAATTCAGCTGTTTCACCTTTTTCTATTTTGATGTCTGCAAGCCTCATGTATGTACCGAGCCAGCACAGACGTTAAACTCATGTTTGTCCCAGAAAACGTCAGAACCATTAGGTTGGACCTGCCCTGGTATGAACATAGCAGGGCTTGGCGGACCTTTGAGCATGCCCTGAGGTCTTGCATCTGTGTCTCAGGATGGTCAGGCATCCTGTGTGTTAGCTTTGGCACACTGGAGGATGTTGTACAGGTCCTAAAAGCCAACAAGGAGCAAAGAGTGTAGTCATGTTACTGGAGGGAAGAGCAGGACCTGCAGACTCCTCTGCCAAGCCGTGAGTTGACAGCAGTGTTTGACTCAGTCTCTGGCCTTGAAGAGCTGCCCTGGCTTACACAGCTTTATATCTAGTAGAGCTATCTACTAGATATAGTAGATAGTAAAGCATCTACTGACACCTCTCTTGTCCAGTTTTTAATCCATCTATAACTGGAATTAGTTATTCCAGTTTAAGTGCTCACTGATAGGAAAAGTTTATGGCACTGGGATTTAACTGCAGCACTCTGTGTGCACCACTGCCAGGCAGATCCTGCTTGAGGGCAGACCCAGACTATTGGAGACATAAAAGCTTGAGATACACCAGAAGGCATAGTCTGATCATCCATTTGGTAGACAGAGGTACCGATAGAGGTACCTTTCAGACAAGAACAGCATGCACAGAAAGGAAGGAGCAAGCAGAGTCAGCATCAGAGCAAATCCCAGAAACCTGATGGTCCTCAGGTAAATCCATCCTCTAGCAGGAAAAAATGTTGGAAGTCTTTCCTCTAAGATAAGTCATGTTCTCACCTTCTTCTAAAACTGTTCTGTTCTCTTCATGTTCCCAGTGGGTATATTTGTGTCTATTTATTCATTTAAGTCATGGCCAAGGCAAAGCAACTTAAACAAGTACCTTGCATGCAAAGACCCCTGTCATGGAGCCATCCTGGAGGCTGCTCCATGTAGATGGGGTGAAAACCACAGCTCTGGCCATCATGTCTCCCTTGAAGAGAAAGGCTTTCTTGGGTAAACCCAAACATCTGGAAGAGTTTGGGTCTTCCAGCTCTTTTTTGCTAACAGCAAAGAGGGGTTGAGTGAACGAAGTAATATTGACAAAGCTGTAATTTAGGTAATTAGCCAGCTGCCGTGCATTGAAAAGGGCAGGGAATATTTCTTCCTGTTTGCAGTTTCCTTAGAAAGGAAAATGTATCCAACTGGAGATAACTTGGGAACTCACAGTTTGCATGTAGCTAAAAACGTTGTGTTTGACAAACGGGGGAGGCCCCAAAGGCAGCTCCTATTTTCCAAGCCTTTCTCCCCCCACGTACCTCCAGTGGTGGTCTGATATTAAAGGCGTACAGGAGGTAATAGAGAGGTTCTGGTTTGCACCTGTTAATGTGAAATATCCTGATCCTGACTTGCTCCTTCCCTGGGATTTGGAAGCACCCTTCTTCAGGCTCAAGGGACACTGAGTTCCCACGCAGTGGGTCAAAGTGTAGTCAAGAAGGTTTGTCCTACATCTCCATCCATATGTCAGGCTGGGACTGAAACTCAGGCAGGGCAGAACATTCTGGAGTTGGGGTACATTTTATTGCTTAAAAAAGAAATAAAAGCCTTGAAAATATCCCCAGCAATATTTATAGTTCAAACACAGTAGAGTGGTGTGGAGATCTTGGAAGACAGAGAGTAGTAAACAGCAGAGACTTCCAGTGTGTTCCACCTTTATGTTTTAGGGGAAATGCACAGTCTATAGTTTTTTTTATTACCCATTTCAACATGAAATATGTTGCCACATTAAGTTGTATATTTCCATTGAAATATATGGCAGGAGTAAAATTCCAGATAAAAGGTAACTATTTGACATTCTGTATAGTTGTTGTCATGCTGTTAAAATAACACATTGACTACT
The DNA here is from genome assembly GCF_028554395.1 of Pezoporus wallicus. Classification (NCBI taxonomy): domain Eukaryota; kingdom Metazoa; phylum Chordata; class Aves; order Psittaciformes; family Psittacidae; genus Pezoporus; species Pezoporus wallicus. The sequence goes on from NW_026640104.1 coordinate 194,889, forward strand.
AACTTGATATGAGACAAAGATGAAGAGGAAGCTGTGTCAGCGGGATTTTCTGAGGAGCCCTGTAATCCCAACATCCAGGCGGCTGCCTTCTCTCTCCGTACCCTTTCCTCTCGACTGCAAAAACAGAGGTTGCCCTGAAATATTAACATCCTGAGAACTTCAGTTTCTAAGTAAAATAACCCGCCCTGCCTCTTCCAAAAGAAAATAGACTTGCAGTACATCTCCCCAAAGCATAATGCTTAGAGTTTGGTTTCACCCTGCACGTGCTCTGCTGGGGACAGATTCCAGCTAAAATGAGAAGAAAGTGGAGGCAAACTGCAGTCACTTAGCTGTGCTAACGAGATTCCGAGAGCTTGCAGTTCCACACCGTGCACTGCCCAAAGCCTCAGTGTTGTAGGGTATAGGATCGTCTCAAATGGGACAGCTAATGTTATTTAAATGCTGCAATATGTATTTTACCCCTCAGTTCTAATTGTTGTCATAGAATCCTAGTATCCCAGACTGATTTGTATTGGAAGGGACTTTAAAGCTCATCCAGTTCCAACCCCTGCCACAAGTAGGGACATCTTCCACTAGTCCAGGTTGCTCCTGATGAGGAGAGGTGGGGAAAGAGGGATACATTAGGCCGGGAAAGGAGTCCATGGTCTGGACTCGCATCTCTGGGGAGCAAACTCTACCTCCACTGGGGGATGTACACTGAGTTTAGACATTGAGCCTGGAGGAACCGTCAAGTGCTGCCACCGCTGATAGAATTTGCACTGGCTTTGCTCTTGTTTTAGATGCCTTTGCCTTCAGCTATTTCCTACTCTACATGCAAAATTCTTGCCTGGCAGTAGTTGGACTTATTGCTCATAGACTTCAGCTATGTCCTTACAGCATGTAACCAGACATGTAAAATACCCCACATTAGCAAAAATAGTCATTTCTTCTCATACTTGGGTTGTTTTGCATCAAGTATAGTGACTGCAGGATGTACTCCTGGCATTGGATGAAGACCATCGATGGTAGGTGGTGGGTCAGCAAGAGATTAAGGGGGTCAAAAAGAAACGTGGAGAGGGGCTTTGGACAAGGACCTGTAGGGACAGGCCAAGGGGAATGGCTTTAACCTGCCAGAGGGGAGACTGAGATGAGCTCTTAGGCAGAAGCTCTTCCCTGGGAGGGTGCTGAGGCGCTGGCACAGGGTGCCCAGAGAAGCTGTGGCTGCCCCATCCCTGGCAGTGTTCAAGGCCAGGTTGGACGCTGGGGCTTGGAGCAAGGTGCTCTGGTGGAAGGTGTCCCTGCCCGTGACAGGGGTTGGAGCTGGATGAGCTTTAAGGTCCCTTCCAACCCAAACCAGTTTTTTAGCATTCTATGATGATGCTATGATCGCACTGTGTGCTTCCTCTGTGGATGTCCTCTGCGCATTATCCCCTTTTACTGCCCATTCGTGCTGATTTTGGGCGGTGGTGGGTCAAGTCCAGCATCATGGCATTCCTGCCCAGGCTCTCTGGAACCTCTCTGAGCTGCTGGAGTGGATGCTTAGGCTGTGGTGATTGCAGCAGAAAAGCAATCAGAGCTTCTGCCTCTGCATCAAGGTGCTGCACAGCCCTTGTATCAGCAGCTGGGTCTCAGTGGGTTTCAAGTGCTCTGAAACTCTTCTGTTACATTTGAATTACTGCTCACATGTCAAAGTGTCATCCCACAATAGTGAGCACTGACCCCTCTCTGCTCCTCGGGAAGTCACAGGAGGCTGAACCCACCCTGTGCAATGAAACCCTGCCTGGAGGGCCCCACCTAGGGATGTAAATACAAGCTGGTATTAAAAGATCCCAGAGATAACACCTGTAGCAATCAAACAGTGAACTGGAACAGCCTGATAGTAAATTGGAATTTTAGTCAAAGGGAGAAAGTGTTCACTTTTGCCATTGTAAGTGACAAACCTGGGGTTTTCCACAATTTGTTATTTCTTCACTTTCCTTATGCTCATTTTCCTCCCTATTTATAGCTTTACATGTGTGCAACTTGAAACCAGCCAGTTTGAAATGTTCTAATCTCAGATTTTCCATAAACATTCCTGCCTGTGCCGAGACCCCTGTGCACTGAGTTCATGAAAACAATCCCCTCTAGGCAAAGATTTTTCTAATTGCCCAAATATAAGGGGAGAAGTTTATAATAAAGCGTTGATAAGACCTTTAGTGTGATGCTGTGATTGTGGTATCTACAGATACGGCAAGAATTAGTTCTCAAGCATTTTGCTGGATAAAGGGCAATTTTACAGTCGCATTACTGTTTCTGTAACTTGCTTTTGAGGCGAAACGTGCTTTTAAAGGTGTAAATAGTTCTGCTGTGACAACACACACACTTCCCAACTTCAAAATACCTCTTTCAGGATGAAGAATTACCGCAGAATAATTGGTTCTGCTCAAACGTCTTCTCTTAAGCAGGTTTAATGTTTGATATAAGAGGCCTTGCGGGGTGTTATTTCAGACTCACACACAATAATATTAAGCTATTAGGCATTTCCCCCATATGTTAATGCTTAAAGGCTTGCCTGACAGACATGAATGTTATTAAAGGCCTTTGCAGAGGCGGCCACTGCGTTATTGCTGGGTGCTGCTATAATTACTGCACTGGTGAGATCTGCAGGTGGTGAACACCAGCAGAGTTTAGCTGAGACCAGGAGGAGCTAAAACATCATCTGTATTAAGAATAAAACCAGTCTTGGGCTTTTTCCCACGGTGGTGTGATGTTCCCTGACGGACCCACAGCACCAGAGGAGGGAAGATGCCAGCCACAGTATCTGGTCTTGCAGCCTTGCAGGTCACACTGAAAATCACATCATGTCCCTGGGTGCTGCCACTGCAGAAGTGCTGTTTCCCAGGCTGCTGGTCAGGGAAATAACAAACAAATCTGGACTGCGTCCTGGGTTGTCCTTATGAATCACCTGTGGATTTATACCCAAGTCCTTGGTGGTTTCCACGTACTTTGTTGTGCTGGAGTTTCCTCTTTCTCCTGGTACCTTTTGGGTTTTTTTTTCCCCTTCCTCAGCATTATGTTAATGGGATTTACTGTCCCTTTGAAATATTTAATGTAACATGGGCAGTGAGTGGTGTGTCTGGTCACTGGACCCTCTCTGCAGCTGCTGGCACTCCTGTCACTGGGATGCATGTCTGGTACAGGAGGATACAGCAGGGTGTGAGAAGCTCTGGGCTCTCATATAGGGGCCCTATGTGGAAGTTACAAAAGCCTGAGCATCCTGGCAGGCCAGTGGGTGATGGGTCCATGGGAGAGGTGGGCTGCAGCCTGCATGGTGGGACTGGTTGTGGTGCTTTCTGTCAAGATGATGCTGATCTTAGTCCTACTGTTAATGGGAGCCCTCGTGGCACAGGTGACCCAGGGACAGAAATTGTAATTCACCTAAATTCACCTAAATGCAGCCTTGACACCATTCCCACCTCCCTACAGTTAACTTTGGAAGACTTTGGCTGAACCGTGCTGGAACAGGACCATGGTGTAGTCAGCTCAGTGGTGCGGTCAGTCTGCTTGCAACAGCACTTAAGAAATATTATTGACAGCAGCACCTGGGAGCATCTTACCCCAGGGTCAGCTTCTGCCCTCCCCAGGGGCTCCAGAGTACCATTGCTGTCTCTTGGGACTTCTGTTTGCACAGGTATGCTGGAGGAGGATGCTCTTAGAGAGCCTTTCTAGTAACACAGCTCCATAACTGTGGGCAAAGACTGAACTGGGACCTCTGGATCAGGAGGTGTGAGCTGCTGCTGCCAGTGCTAAAAGCATTCTCTTTCTATTGCTTGATTCTTTTATAGCTGTCAATTTTAGGGTTACCTGGTACTCTAGGAAAGGTAGTGTGATGCTTTCAGTTCAAAACAGCTGACCCTTGGCAAAGAGTGCCTCAAAATTATTCACCTGGCTTTATGTGTTCAGAAAATAGCTGCTTCAAAGTAATCCTAAAATTAATTTGAAGACAGCTTTAAAAGGTATTTCTCTCATGACAAATGACAGGTTTGGCAGTGGGTGCTCATCTCTTCTGCACTGGAAAGAAAGGTTTGCAGAAGGAGCTGGGAGAGACCTGTAGTGGTGGTATTGCAGACTGCACAGGGCCTCTATAGACTCCTGTGGAATACTGCACCCTCACATTACGTTGTAGGGAGAAAAAGAGTGGTGGAGAACTGACATTTCCCCCTTGGTGTGTGGCTGGTCCCTTCTGTACCTCCCGGACTGTGTCTGCTGCTGCAAAAGGAAGCAGGGTCAGAAAATAATAATAATAATGATGATAATAATAAGAATGATGATGCTAATAATAATGTTAATTACGATAAAGGAAATTAGGATTGGAAAAAGGGAGAAAAGTGCATGTTGCCATTGAGGAGGAAGAGTAGCTGGTAAGACTATATCAGACCCACTCATTGACAGAGGAACCCTCAGTCTGGGGCACCCAGCCAAGGGGACCATCTCTCCCACAGTGCAGAGCCCAACATGATGCTCCTTCCATCCCTGCCTGGGTGAGTTTTCCCAGCCCCTCAAAACTCCTAGAGTCATAGAATCCTGGAATGGTTTGGGTTGGAAGGGACCTTAAAGCTCATTCAGCTCCAACCCCTGCCACAGGCAGGGACACCTTCCACTAGAGCAGCTTGCTCCAAGCCCCTGTGTCCAGCCTGGCCTTGAACACTGCCAGGGATGGGGCAGCCACAGCTTCTCTGGGCACCCTGTGCCAGTGCCTTGGGACCCTGACTGAAGAACTCCATAGGGTATCTCCATCTCTCTCACCAGTTCAGGAGGGCTGCAGGGAGGATGAAGATGGATGCACTGCCTGTGCCAGCCAGGAATGGCACTGGGCATCTCTCCTTCACTCTGCAGCCTCTTAATGTATGTGAGTGCTGCTAAATGCATCACCTCATTTCATATTGCATTTGCAGAGAAAGTGCAGTTTTATTGAACATTAGCATTGAATTCTTAACTGACTAATCAATTTTAGTAGTAAGTTAAAATGCCTGGTATTAATGGACAACTGCAACCATTAATCAGGGTTACAGTAGATTAACAGTTGTCAGCATTTATGCTAATAGTACTTACAGACCACGGGCTTACGGACTGCACTTGCCATGTCCATATTTTTCTGAATGTGGAATACTCCAGCTTTGCTCCTATTGATTATTTTCTCCCTTCTTGTGCCCTGCTTTGGAAACACAGACCTAACCATCACTGGTGTATGGCTTTTTTGCACACTTGTTTTCATGTCGAAAGAGATGGAAAAGGTTCATTTGTTCAACTATTTGGCTGTTTAATTTGATCTGGTAATGTGACTAAAACAAATAGAGTGTCTTAATGAAACTATTTAACAACCTTTGGCAGCTCTGGAAATCATAAGGAAAATACATTTCCAGGAGTTTAGGTGGGTGTAAATAAGAAATGCATTTCAGGATTCACTTCAAAGTAGTTTCAGTGTTTTCTCACAGTAGGTGGTGTTGTTTTAAGCCAGTGATGCAAAATTTGTTGTTCAAAACCAACCAAAATCAAAACAGGCCTTAAACCTTCCTGGGGTTTGGGAATATCTTTCCTCCAATCCATTTTATTGGGGTATTTTTCAATTTGAAACTGGGATTTCCTAAAATCTTTTTAGTCCACAGTCTTCAATTAGCTGATTACTATAGATTATATGCATCCTCTGGATACCTCATCAAGCTGTCTAATAGCTGGGTCCTATTGATTGTCCTTCAATTAATCATGTCCCCTATTTTCATTTATTAAACCCCAAATACGTGTAATTAACTCGGAAGTGATATAGCTCACTGTAAAGTGATTTTGCTGCTGCTATAGAGATAACTCGGCAGATTATACTAATAGGAAATGCAAGCTGGAATTAAATTAATGGTATCGTGTCCATCACAGGAGAGTGATTTAAAAAGTAAAAGTGAAGGACCATAGTGAGGAATCCTTTGTAAGGGCAGATACAGATGCTGGTGTCTGGTTTCTTACTTGCATCTTGGGGACTTGCCATCTATTGAGCTTTAGAGCCACCAGGCTTCCCATAGGAGATGCAAGAAATGCCCTGAGTTTCTCATCAGGGGGAAAGAGGAGACTGAGAAGATGGAGGGTGGGTAATTGCAGGTTGGTTTTGTCCCATCAGTGATTCAGTTTATGAAAATACTACCAGATGCCATTGTTGTGCTTTAAAAGCAACTTTATTAATTTGAATGTAATCTCTCCTTCCCCCAATGCTCCTATTGAAATTGGCTCAACGTGCTTAATTCCGTGACAGACTGAATTGTAATAAATAATATACAATATCCCCAAACCAGCTTGCTTCAATTGGCATGATGCTTATGAACAGCGAGTTTCCGAATTGCTCATCACGGTTGAGGCTTTAAGCTGCAATTTGATTCATAAACACAACTGTGTGTAAACTCGAGGAGAGCAGAGTATTTGCATGTGTCATCATTCCTGCTTCCAACCAAAATGGACGTACTCTATAAGCACAGGCTTTTTAGCAGTGCATTGGCACTAAATATTGAGGAACTCGTAGTATGTTAGAATTACTCTTTATTTTTGCCCCTTAAACCTTATGGATGGGAATACATTTGTTTCTGGAGCAGCTACCCAGGTTACCTTAGGACTTGTCAGTGATCCTTTAGTATCTCTCAGGATCTCACGCTGAAAAGCAGTTGAATTATCTCGCTTATTTATTGTCTGATGGCTAGAACAAAGAGAAATGTGTTTTTTTAAAGGTATTGCCCAGAATGTCCAACATGCTCCTTTCAAATAACATCTGTGGTGATACAGTTTAAAAATAATTATATTCTTGGAGTTGGTCTGGTTAATCCTCAGAGAACAGGAGTTAGAGCTTTGCCGGTAGCGCTGTTTCACCACCACTTCAGCTCTCCTGCCTTAGGCACTTTGTTATCAGACATTAATATCTGCAACAGCAACCAATTATCTTGTAATTTTAACAAAGGCATCAGAAAAGAGAAAGTGCTTGTTGGTTCGATGGTCGTAAATACAGAGATCACAAGCAAAGAGCCTTTACTTTTATTATGCAAAATAATTACTATGTAGCTGTTAGCGGAATTTACTTTATACTATGACAATTTATACTCCAGCGTGTCTGTGGAAGAGCTTTCCTACCAGGCTGTTTTGACAGCTCTCTGTAATAATATGGGAGAGTGATGTGTCTAACGAAGTCTCCGAGAAAAATATCTGGTTTGCGTTTCAGGACTTGTCATTCAATATGTTTTGCAGTAGGAGATAGCATGGGAAAGATGCCTTCCATCTCAGGCTGCCATCGCACCCATACAGTGTACACAGGGCATGGGAGGACGTTTCTGCTCTGATCGCAGACAGCAGGGTCCAGCCTTTAAGTGAAACTTTGTTTTTAATGAAGCTGTGCACAGTGCTGTGATTTATTGGTCCAGGATGGCAGCGTATATTGGACTGCATGGATGTGATGCCTTTTTTTCTTGGTAATAAACTTCTTTGAGGTTTATTTGAGGTCTCACAGACCATTACTCAGATAAGGTCTGTGAGATCTGTGCTAAGCCCGTGGATGATGGGGAGTTTAAGCTGTGGGTAGAAAGAAGAGACCTGCAGGACCTGTTCACCGACTGCATGGGAAAGGGCTGGTGATAGAATCTGCTTTGATGAAATAAGTGATCCATGCATGGGGCTGAAGTGATGACTGTTGGAAAAAATCATAGATAAAGCTTATGTACCTAAACAACACCCTCAAAATGAGGTGTCAAAACACTGTGAGGGTGCTGAGGCGCTGGCACAGGGTGCCCAGAGAAGCTGTGGCTGCCCCATCCCTGGCAGTGTTCAAGGTCAGGTTGAACACAGGGGCTTGGAGCAAGCTGCTCTAGTGGAAGGTGTCCCTGCCTGTGGCAGGGGTTGGAGCTGGACGAGCTTTAAGGTCCCTTCCAACCCAAACCATTCCAGGTTTCTATGATTCTAAAACACTAAATGAAATGGGATCAGTTGAGGTTCTATATTGTTGGAAGTGAGAGCAGTGGGAGGAGGAATGCATCGATGCTGATGAGAGATTGCTGTTGCTGGTGACTCTCTGCTATCCTTGTAGCACTGCACAGATCTGATTTCTGAGGTCTGGGACCAGAGCGAGGGTGATTCTCCCTCTGCCCTCCCACACCACCATTGTGCAGCAAGCCACAGTCCTTGCTCCAGTCTCAGCAGAGGAGTCATGGATAAGTGCAACTCCCTTGGGAATCATCCTCCCCTGGGCTTGGTGCTGCCCAGCATGGAGGTGCATGGAGACCTTCTGGAGGTGGTGATGGAGCATGTGCAGCCCCACCATCGCTCACCTCAGGGCTTCTCCTGGCCTCCTCCTGTGAGAGAGCTTTCTGGGTGCACGGGTGCTCTCTCATGTGTTAATTGGTTTTGTTAATTCCCCTCTGCATTGGCAGGGGCTTGCTTACTGGGGGAGAAGAGGCACTGGGATCTCCCGCTGGCTCTTCCCACCCCTGGACCGGAGCAGAGCAGTGCAGCGAGGGAGCTGCTTTTGGCCAGTGATGTGGCTGAGTCGAAGTGTTAAGTTAAGCTTTGTTGTTGTTTGTCTCTCCCTTTTCCTCAGCAAGCTTTTCTCCTCCGCTAATCCTCAGAAGCAGCCCAAGAAATGACATTTATGCATATTTCATAATGTGATTTCTGTAGGCATACGGAGCAAACAAATCAATTTCTCAGCAGCACGCTGTTTAAAAGAAACAGCAACAACCTGTGGGATAAGTTGCAGAAGCTGTTAAAATTAATTATAAATGGCAGAAGATATAACATTTGGGGGAAAAAGTGCTAATGTGTGAAGAATAATAAACATTCAGTAGATGAAAAGGAGCTCTCTGTCATCTGATTATTTAAACTTCATATATTTATAAATATCACAACACATTAAAACAATGTACTGCTCGCTACCAGCAGCACGTTACCATTTTATTCTGGAATTGCAACAGCCTCGTCTGCTATCTCAAGTAATAGCTTTCACCTTTCTAGTCTCGGAGTTTTACTGCAGATCCACCTCTGCGTAACAACAAATGCACTATAATGGTTGACAAAAGGAAACAGGAGTCCTTTGGTGGTGAATGTTGATGGGGGTTTACTGCTCTGGGGACTTAAGCTGCTCCTTTAGGAGATGTTTTGCTGTCCCGGGTACTCTGACATTCAGGTATTACCGTGTGGCTGTTGTGGATGGTGGATGTTTCATTGCTATCTGCTGGAGGATCAAGTAAATGGAAGAGGATGTCTTGTCTGGAGTGAGAATTGGGTAGAATAAGCCAAATCTCTAAAAACTGATGCTGATACAGAAGCATTCGCTGGTGTGCAGTTAATTCACCTTGTTTTCAGTAGCAGAAGCTCCGCAGTCAATATGGTGATGCTGAAATATCTTACTTTTGTTGGGAAGCAAGTATAAATTTACCCAACCAAAATGTTTTTTTTAATGCCACAGGCTTTGGAGAGAGTAGGGGAGAGCCTGCCAATGTATCTGCAGCCTGTTCAAGGTGTCTTTAGGCCTCATTGTAATTCCTGTGCAGTTACTACTTGGGTTTCTTCCACCCACCATCCCACCAGAGTGATGGAGTTTGTGCCACTGTGATTTTTATATATAATGAGAAACGTGATAGGATGAGATCTCCTCTGATGACCAGGAGCAATGCCATTGCAGTTAGCTGGGGTGCCGTTCCTGTACAATGACTGTACACTTTGTGTAGTGATAAGCACGGGCACTATGGTGTTAGATTTCCTTAGATTGCCTTTGTAGTCAAAAGTTAGGTCATTGGTTAGCAAAATATGCTCTAATAAGAAACAAATTGTTAATTTCATCATGGATTTATAGATAAGATCAATGAAAAATACACAGAGGAGAGCATGTTTCTACTTGGGACATCACATGGTCCTGAGCTTGGGAGTGTTGAGGTGGGAGGATGCTCCTGGCTGGGCAGAAAAGCTGCTGGGTGGCCAGCAAAAGGGCCATGCAGGCAACAAAGGATGAAGAACATCTGCCAGCTGCAAAAGGGTACAGAGACCTGTGGCAGAGGGACATACTGAGCATCATTAAGCCAGAGGGCTCTGCTAAATTGTGGCTGGATTTTGTTCTTTAACAGGGTTTTGCTGTTGGATTCTGCAGTGTAGGATTGGGTCTCCATCACGGCCATGAACGTCCTATGGTTTTAGCAGCCACTATTGCAGTTATTTCAAACCCCACCATTATTTTATGTTCCCCCCCCCCCCCCCCCCCCACCTTTTCCTGAAGGTGCTGACCTGATAACACAGCATCAAAGCTGCTTGGTCTCCATCACACCATGGCCGGTCCTATGCGATGTGACACTTCTTCCCTAACATATGTCACTCTGTGCTAGCACGTTCTCTCTTGCTCCTCAGCTGCTGAGGGGGGACCCCCTCACTTCATGGGGATCCCTGCATCGTGTGCCCACATTGCCCTCCCATCACCGGGATGCCACACCGGGAGCACAGCAGGGAATGTTTGCCAAAAAAGCCCATGCTGGCTCTGGCTTTGCGGTCGTGACCTGCTCGTCGGCAGCACGGCTTTGTCCTGGCGCAGAAAGGGATCTGGGGATGGGGGGCGAGGCCGTTTCGGCTGAAAGGTTGTTAGATTCAGGTCACTGAGTTCGGGCTGCTGTGTTTTCTGACAAAGTCTGAAAAATGCAGATTTGGAGCGAGCCTATGTTAATGAATTCAGACTGCTTGATTTTCACACTGAATAATGGCCGGAATTACCAGAGATAGTGACTTATGAGATGTGATTGAATATCATCCTTTTCTCGAGATTAAATTGATAAAACGCTGTAATATCACATCATTTTTATTAGCATGCTTTAATCCAAATATCTCAGTGGAGCTGAAGATTTTGTTAGAATAAAACAAAGGTACTGGAATGACAAAAAATATCCAATAAATTTTTAAAACCTGGTATCACATTTTAAATGCAATTTTGTGCAGTGAATGCAATACCTCTTTACCCCCAGGCCGCCCACTTTCATACATTAAAAATATTCTATTTAAATGCAGATTTGGAGTTGCTATCTGGCGTGGCATTCAAGGGGAAGAGACGGGAGGAAAGGAAGAGTGCGCGCATCTCTTAATTTAATTACATGTTCCTTTTGACGTGCAAAGGTACAAGCTGTTGTTAGGTGCAAGGGCATGGATGTAGAAAACAAAAGTACAAGGTAGATATTTAAAAATCTGGAAAAAGAAAGGTATTCCCACCCTCAAAAGGGTTCAGTGAGATCTCATGGATATACATGTGTATATAAGTGCATATATGTGCATCGCCACGTGCGTGGTACGGGCTCCCGCATCCCTCATGCCGGATGGCGGCTTTCCATTGCCGTGCCTGTGTTAGGAAAATCAGGTCTCAGTTGAAAATAACTCCATGCTAAACCAGAAGGATTATTTTTAGCCAGGATCAGTGTGATAATCTGGTTTCTGGTGTGGACACATCCAGTGTCACAACGGGGGGCTCTTGTGTGTTGGGGTTGGTGCCCCTTGTTCCATTCACTTGGTTTCATCTGGATGAATGTGGGTTTCTGGAATGAAAACCAGAATGGGTTTTATTATAACTAGCTTAGAAATGCTAGAGATTGACTGCAAGAGGCAAAAGTCACAGCAGCAAAATGCTCTGAACACCATGGAAGTGATTTTGCCATTTGAGTGTGTAAAAACCAGAAAAGACTGTTTGGTGGCGGTACTCTTTGTCTTCATTTGTATGTCGTAGGAGTGAAAGCCTATTTTCAGAACTCAAGAATATTTGAATTTCAGTGCCCTGGAGCAAATAGGTTGAGTGGTACCAGAGATTATCAGATTTGATTCATTTGTTTTAAATGTAAATTGATTTGAAGCCACTGGGAGCCGTTAAAGTGTGCAGTCGTTGGCTTCCACACTTGCCGTATAATATTTCTCCTGCCACTTCTGTCCATGTCCATCCCTTCTCCCAGTCTTTTATCAAACTCGTTTGTTCCTTCTGCCTCAAAGAAACCTGAGTTTCAGGGCTTTGAGCATCTCAGTATCTTCTATAAAGTGTGATGCCTTTTCTTCTGACAAGCACTTGAACATTTTGGCTTTGCTGTGGCCGTGTCTCAGACCATAATCAAGCTGGACCTGAATTTCTGTCTGCATCCTTCAGTGTTTCTCTCCCTTGTTTGTAACAGGTAGATAATCACAGAATCTCAGAATGGTTTGGGTTGGAAGTGACCTCTTAAAGCTCATCCAGTTCCAACCCCCTGCACGGGCAGGGACACCTTCCACTAGATGAGGATGTTCCAAGATCCATCCAACCTGGCCTTGAAAGCTTCCAGGGATGGGGCATAATGTGAGTGTTTAGTGGATTAAGGGCATGGTTTAATGGGGGTAGGTACTGATGATTAGTCTTGTAGTCCTGCGAGTGGGCTGCAATGGGTCTGAGTTTAAAAGCTGCTGGGATCCCAACTCTGACACCTTTCCAAGCTGCATCAGCTCCCTGGGCACAGCTTCTCTGCTCCTCTGAGAAAATCTAGGTATTTTCAGGGGCTGCGTGATTCACCAGGAGCATTTTATAGTTTCCTGTAAATATAAATTCAGGGCTACACCAAATAATGCCAAATGTGTATTTTTAAGTCTATGTATAACATTATTTGATCTCCAAAAGCATCGCATTTGCCAGTTTTTCTCTTGGGCACATAGATATTAAAATCGTATTATGCACAATATGGGGTCGTAAAATTGAAGTTGCAATGGAAAGCAATATTATAATTTTTTTCCCTCTTTAATTTTAGTCTCAAAGAATGCGTCCTTCTGAAGATCAGGTGATTTGTCTAATAGACAAGAGAACAGTTTGCAAAATTGGAGTTATACCCTTAAAATGAGCTGCAGAGGTAGCAACCCACGGAAACTCTTGGGAATCTAAACCCATCCCATTTCCCAGCCCAAACTTTGAAATTCTCAATCATTGTGAGCTTTGAGGTGGAAGGTGGATTTCCTATGAGATGGTTTGTGTGTGCAAAGGCTGTGTGTGCTTGGAACAGCGCAGAGGATGCTCTGCCTTCCACACCTGCTCCTCAAATCAGGGGGGTGGCATTGAGAGATGCTTACAATATGTCCTTCCTTTTGGGGAAAAGTAAATCACAACATGTCCCTGTCCTCCTTCAGCGTTCAAAAATAAAGGTGTTTCAAAACACCTTAAAATAAATGTAATCAGTGAGTAATAAACATCTGATTTAAGATATTTGGGGAAGCATCGATGATATTACATTGATGATTGTCTCATGGGTGCTTAACATGGGACTCCTTAATTTCAAGCTGTCAAGTTCTGCTGGTTTTGGGGGTATTTTTTATTCCAACGTGGTGGGAGGAGGAAGCAAATCAGTGGAATTGGTTTACACATTTCCTTAACTACTCTCACAATAGTGAAAAGCTCTCATCAAGTATGTATCAGATTATTTTATTATGCCAGCATTAATATTGGAAGCACACACGTAATCTGGAGTCAGCAGGTTCATACACTACTATCTCATTAAATTTTCAGGCAAAAGCTGCAAAAATTAATTGGAGGCGTGTAATAGTTTAGAATGTGAGCTGGCTTATGGTAATATAAATTACAGGAGGAGAAGACAGTTTTATATACTGAGAGAGGAAAAACTGGTTTACTTTAATGAGAAGAGATAGAAATGTGGAGCTATTTTTTCATTACAGATGCACTCTAAACTGTTTGGACTTACTTGATGAATAGAGTTAATTCTCTGCTACAGTTCCAATAATTCATGTTGCACAGTTTAATGACTTCTAGATAAAAACAGGATTGAAATGTTAATTTCTATGAAGAAATTGGAGCACTCTCATACATCAAGCTTTTTTCTATTAAACTACTAGTTAATTTTGCTAAACAAGTCTCTTAGAGGTATTTCATGCTACATAGATTTTTGTATTTCTTACCTGCCTTATGTTATTCCACTGGCCATAAGCATTGGCTACAGCAGAACACCTCTGAAATGCAGAATAAAATACAGTTGTACTTAATGTATTGTTATTATAATTAAAAGAGACTTTTTTATGCAACACACAATGATATTTAGGCTTTTTGGTGTTTCCTCATGTAATTCCCCGTTGGTACTAGTGATCCATCTGGTGATGGGTTTAGGTTCACATGTTCATCACCTTATTGAGGGGTGGGTAAAGAAGCGCTTAGGTCCTGCAGCCCCATTGCGTGTGCCAGAGGTGAAGCTGCTCAAGAGCTAAAGAGATGATCTTTAAGGTCCCTTCCAACCTAACCCATTCTATGACCCTGCTGCTTGTGTCACCCATGTGTAGCCAGTGGACATCACCCAAGGAGTGTGTAAGTGTGTGTATGGGGAGTTGCTGGGTGGTTGGTAGCATCTGGACACTACGCTTGGACCTCCTCCTTGATCTATTTTGACTAGTGGTCTTCTGTATGCTGCTTAGAGATTGGGTATTGCTGACTGATGCTGCACAGAGAGGGCAAAATTGGCTTATTCTATCAGATAGTCTTTGCTTCAGGAGTTTCTCTGCTTGTGTTTGTTTCTGCTGTTTTGGTTCTGGTTTCATCATTGCAGACAGGTAAAACCTTGCAACAGCCTTTCATGGAGCCAGTATGAGATATCTGGGTTGGTTCAGCCTGGAGAAGAGAAGGCTCCTGAAGGGGAGACCTGAGAGCAGCTCCAGTGCCTGAAGGGGCTGCAGGAAAGCTGGAGAGGGGCTTGGGACAAGGGCCTGTAGGGCCAGGCCAAGGGGAATGGCTTTAACCTGCCAGTGGGGAGACTGAGATGAGCTCTTAGGCAGAAGCTCTTCCCTGTGAGGGTGCTGAGGCGCTGGCACAGGGTGCCCAGAGAAGCTGTGGCTGCCCCATCCCTGGCAGTGTTCAAGGCCAGGTTGGACACAGGGGCTTGGAGCAAGCTGCTCTAGTGGAAGGTGTCCCTGCCCGTGGCAGGGGTTGGAGCTGGGTGATCTTCCTAATACCCAAGCTAAATAAACCTGGATTTTGTGTACAGAAGAGAAACTTTTAACCTTGCACTCTTTACATACAGTTTCATGGGGTTTTGTTTGTGGAGGTGAAGAAAACATCCAGGTGCAGGCAGAGGTAGATTACCAAGGTGAAGTTGAGCTTGGCCAGTGAGTTGGAAGCTATGGGGACACCACAGTGGAGCTGCAGGTGAGCTCCCTTTGGGGTCAGGAGCTCTCACACTGACTATCCTCTCCCAAACCTCCTGGTAGCCACCTCCAGATGATTTCCTAGTGGGAAGAGGCCAGTGCCAGCCTGTTTCCCAAAGGGGGAGGAATTTTGTGGCCCAATGACATCAGACAAGTCTCCATCCAGGTCAGAAAGCAAGGGACTGGGTGCTGGCGGGAGGGAGCTGTGCTCCTCAGCCTGGTCTCCCCGTCCTGTGCCTGGGGTTGCTTGTCCTGAAAGGCACTTTTAGACATGGACCTTGTACTGTATTGTGTGTCCCCAGTGTCTGACAATGGATTAACAAAGTGTCACCATGCAAGGTGCACGGTGCAATTATTTTAACCCATTTTGCTTTCTAGTGTGGAAAACCTGTTTAAAATAGGACTTGCTAAAGTCATTGTACCATATACAAAGGGGTTATTAAAATGCACTCTCGAAATAGAAAATAGGATTAGAAGAGACACTTTAGCTCTGAGGCCTTCTCCAGTCGAAAGAAGTCCTCATGGCCAAAATGTCTCTTTTAATCTCATTTTCTGTTTTCTGGTAGGAATTTTATCAACTCTCCTCACCCTTTTCCAACCCCCCCAGTCTCTCTCTTCCCACATGCTGTTATGGCCCCACTCAGCTTTCTTCCCACTGCTGGGGGCTCATAAGACAAAAAAAGATGTTTTACTCTTGTCATAATGGCAAGATCTTTTATTTGTAGTCAAATACCCCCCAAAACCTATGACCTGGTTCTATCAACTGTCTTTTGGTTATTTGTAATGTGGCTTCCATCTATCAGGATTCTTTGCTCTTCAGTCCTGGCAAGGGCTCATTGTGCTGCTGTGCCTTTGGTATAAAAACCGCCTGGAAATCCGAATTATTTAATGTGTGGTGCTGCATGTCTGTCTCTGAAGGTAGTTCAACAGCGGACCCCTGTGGGGTTTGTATCTCTCTATATATGTATAAAACATATATAACATATATAAAGATGTTAGAAATGCATGAAATACCATGCAATGTATACCATGCAATGAAATACCAAACAATGTAATGTTTTAAATGTGTCCTGTAATTGAAATTTGAGTGTTCCTGGATAATATCAAACTCATATCTAGTTTCCCCAAAGCCTTCTAGTATTTCGGTTCCTAAACAGTTTTTAAGTTACCATGTAAAGATTTGTGCCCCAGATTAGGTAAAACCCACCCAGATCTCACTGTAACTCTTAATTACATTTAATTACAGTATTTCTTAATTAGAGTCTTAATTTCCAACTATTTAACTTCACTGAAACAAACTGAAAAGAAGCAGTTTGCAGAAGACCCATCTAGAAGGAGCAGTTGTGCTGTTGTCATGTTTTTGTATGGTGAGGGACTCCTGAGCTCATGGAATTCTCTTTCTGTGACTGGGAAGGGCAGCAAACTTGGGCTGTAATTGCAGCAGGAAAATTATGGAAATACTGTTTGAAAGGATTTGCATCCAGTTTGCAGGTTGGAGGGGGGACAGAGCCGAAAGTGGGGAGATGTTTGCGTAGGGTGACCCTGTGGCATCTCTAGTAGGTTACTCACCAGCTGGAGTAATAAATGTTTGAAGAACTTGCTGGTGATCAGATTTAAATGCAATTTTGGATGTTTCAAGTTGGGGCCTCAGAATGCTTCTTAGCTACTAACATCACCGTGTGCACATGTGGGTGCTAACGCGAAGGCTCATCTGTGGCATTTGGGGTTCCTCTGAAGATCCATGCTTCAGAAGTGTGACCTACCCAACCTCCCCAAGCCCAGCCTCCCTGCTGCTGAGGGTCTTGACTCTCATGAGGCTGATTTTTATCTCCTAAAACATAAGTAACCATGAAAAAGAGAAAAACAAGCGGGTGTTAGCTTGAAATGCAATACCAGACTCGAGCAGAAAAGCTGATTCTCCCTCAGAGAAGGATACAAATGGTCAAGCCTTATAAGAAAAGGTTAATTTTTCTTCTTTGACGTCTTGCTGACTAAGTCAAACCCCAAACATGAGGTCGTTCGCTGCTTCATACGTTTCCAAAGACGGCTTTATACACCCGTGATATCAGGTTTGTGTCTCTTGGCAACAGATTGGTTCTGGCACCCCAAGGACGGGGTGCCTTGGCATTCCTGAACTGCCAAGAGACACAAAGCAGAGACCGGGGGCATTCCAAGCCTTGATGAAAATACACTAAAATACGCTTTGTGTAATAATCTGTGCTTTGAAAAATGAGATTTTTTGTTTTATTTCCCGAGCCAGTCCTCCCCCTGTCTCTTGCACTGGTATGTTTTTAATGCCTTGGCTCCTGCAGCCCTTTGTGGATGGACGCATCCTATCTGGAATACTGCTCGCCCTCACGCAGGGGTGATGCCTCCATTGCAAAGCTGTTTTCTCTCCCTTTTCTCTCTGTGCAGAAGGAGAAAACTACCAGAACCACAAGATGAAAACGTTAATTTTTCATCAGGGAAACTATTCCACCTTGGAAAAAATATGTGTAAAAAGAGATGATTCTTTATATTATAGGGCTGATTGTGATGTGTCTATTAGATGATCTTGGCACAGTCTTCTGTGCCTTATGTGCATAACCAGGACAAGTGCTGAAACCACGTAGAATAATTTATAATGCATAGCACAGCCAAAAATCTCCTGTCATTCAGTCAGGGAATAAAGTAAGTGTCATCTTACCTAGCTTTGAAATCACCCTGGTTTGTTACCATGAATTATATGTTTAGTGGTGAGGAATGATGCCAGCAGGGGTGCAGCACAGGTGTCTTCTTGGGATGGGAAAGGGGAAGATGCACCTGGGGCAGTTCTGCATTTTCTCTTGCACAACAACAATCACCAATCAGATGTGGGCAGAGGAGTCATGAGGACTGGAGAGCACATTCCCACTTCTGTCTGGGTCCATGGGTGTCGTGCCATTGGCTTCAGGAGGACAGGGCTGGGGTTTGATGTGAGGGTAAGGTGTTTAAGACCCAACTCAGAAGACGCAAGATGGGGAAGAGAAGCCAAAGGGAAGGGGCAAAATGTGAAATTCTGAGGTTTGGAATGTGGTGTGGATGTATTTGAGGAAAGTGGGAGGAAAAGCCAGACAGCAAGGCAGAGATTTTGGGTGGTTTGCATGTGTGTAGCTCTGATTGGAGGGGCTTTGGGCTGATGCAGTTGTGGTCAGTCTGTCTCTGTCCCAGTACAGAGCTGCTTGGGGCACATCTGATGATCACCTCAGAGCTGCAAAAACACCTCTCTACTTTATTCACAAAGGTAGATCCTCATTTCCCCAGTGCTTGTGCTGCTAAAGACCTCTTACCTCTTGTTAAGAAGGTACTCATCATCATGCAAACACCCGTGAGATACATCTGAGAAGTTCTTTGTGGGTCTTCAGCTAAATCTGGTTTTCTTGCAGACTCAGAAGAGTGATCTTTGTTGCATTGCTTCCATTCATGTTAAATTACACCGTCCTCTTTTTGTTACAGTCACAAATCATGAGACTTGGTTGTTGTCCTCCTGTTTTAAACAGAGCGCGTGGGAAGATCTAAACAGGCAACTCACTCCACATCTAGCAGGGACTTAATGCACATGCCAGCACTTACTCTTGTATTTATTCCTCTCCATTAAATTATATGCTCAAGACAGTTTTAGCTGTGTACATATCCAATGTTAATTTCAAGGAGCCAGGTTTTTAAAAATACATCTATTTAAACAGTGATGGAACCCATAAAAAAAATCTATTTAAAATCAATTGTGTGCCAGAAGAAGTCAACAAACAAAAGGGCAGAGACAAGCATATCAGCTTTAATTTAGTATTGGATTCCCCTTGACAGGAGCCATTTAGATAGAGGGCAAAAAATTATCTCACTGAAAAAGGCAGTGATTGATCACATGTTGGTAAGTGAATCAAGTCTGCAAAAAACAGAGGCGATTAAGGGACAAAGAGGAATTATCATATTACAACGTTGCTGCCTGTCAAACCTCCCTTGTGTTGTGCATTCATGTGTCACGTTGTGACGTTCGATCAGTGCTTAACTCCCTGGGACAAAGGGATGGTCGTTAAAAACCTTTAAATGCTGCTAGGAATTGTGCTGGGAGTGTAAATCCATGTTTTGATTGCTGACAGAGATCTTTATGCCCGCAAGAATAGATACAGGGGACCCGGCTGACAACTTATTAAGTAGATCTTAACGCCAGGGTGTTTCCAGCTCTTGCTTGATTTGGTTGTTGCTTTGCTGGCCGCAACTCAGTGGCTTGGGAGGTGCTGGCGCTGCTTGGGGTGGTTGTTAAAGCAGCCAAAAATTGGTGAAACTAAGCAGGTTAGACATGGAAAATGGAAATAGAAATGGAATATTTTTACTGGAAAATGGCCCAGAAAAAACCAGGAGATGGGCTGGTAAAACCTGCTGTGAAAACTGGGAAGGGTGAGAATGAAGTGGAAGAGGGTTGGGAGGAGGATGTGGGAAAAGGGAAGAAAACCGGTGAGCATTAAGCTGTAGGGAGAAGCTGTCTGCTCGAATGGACTTCCAGGGTTAATAGCAGCCACTAATGAGGCTGGAGGTAGAGGAGAGAAGACAGTTTCTATGTCAGCGTTTTCCACAGGCTAGATCCAGTTAGTGTCTAGACCAGCTCAGCTTATTTCAGGTGGTGGAGATGGGCGTATGGGATGAGGAGTGACAGGTCTGGGGAGCAGCAGACTGGAGAGGCTGCAGCCCACAATCAGTGCCACCTATGTCCTTGTGGGCCCATGCCTCCGGGCTTGATGGCACCTCCCATGGCTCAGCGTGCTCTGCAGTGAGGTGCTGGTGTCCTCCTCCCAGGGGACAGAAGCATGTGGAGACTGTGGCATGTTCATAAACCTTCTGTAGAAACCCAACCAAAAATGTGCCCTATCTTTAGAATAATGTACTAGAGCCAGAAAAAATAGCAAATCTTCAGGTTTTTGCATTTTTGTGGTCACAGAAGGTGCTCTGAGGGACCCACTGGTACAGCTCTGTCCTTTCCCACCCCTATGCCTCCTCCTTTGGACACAGCAGGACTGGATGTCCCCAGGGGTGCCAGTGCAGGAGCTTCATTGCAGAAGCCCCCTTGTTCTACTGCTTTGCAGGGTCATGCTCACACCTCCTTTTCTTGGTTTTTCTGCCTCAGTCCTCACAATTAACTGGGGTTTTGCCTGCTTGGGTTTGCAAAGGGTGGGTGGATCCATGTGGTTTACCTGCCTGGGCCTTTTTAGGTAAAAAAGAGGGGAGGACAGCTGTGTGCCTCGTTTGAGCACCAGCTGTTCCGGAAAAACACGGTTAAAGATACCTACGCGATGAGAATGTGATATGAGAAAAACAGGGGGCTTGGACTAGATGACCTTTGGTCCCTTCCAACCCAAACTGTTCTGTTATTGTATGAAAAATCAGAAATCTGTGTGTGTTTTCTTAAATACTACATCAGCAAAGTGATAGGTCTCAAAGAACCAGCCTGTGGTTTTCAGAGAGCCTCTGTCTAAGCAAACCTTGCAGGGTAAAGATCTTGCTCCGGGTTAGAAGAGAAAAGTCAAGCATCAGCTTTATTTTCTATAGGGAATAAATTCATAGAATCATAGAACAGTTAGGGTTGGAAAGGACCTTAAGATCATCCAGTTCCAACCCCCCTGCCATGGGCAGGGACACCTCACACTAAACCATCTCACCCAAGGCTCTGTCCAACCTGACCTTGAACACTGCCAGGGATGGAGCATTCACAACTTCCCTGGGCAACCCATTCCAGTGCCTCACCACCCTCACAGTAAAGAACTTCCTCCTTATATCCAATCTAAACTTTCCCTGTTTCAGTTTGAACCCGTTACCCCTTGTCCTGTCACTACAGTCCCTAATGAAGAGTCCCTCCCCAGCATCCCTATAGGCCCCCTTCAGATACTGGAAGGCTACTACGAGGTCTGATAATTGATGCTGGACTGCTCTAAGTAGCTGCATCACTACTGAATGTCTGAATATTTTCATTAGCAATCTGGATAAGAGGTGGATGGTGACTTGGCAGCATGGAGGCACCAACAGGAGGCAACCCGTGAGGAAGGTGGCAGAGCTGAAGTTAATCAAAGGGGACCAGAGGGGCAGACAAAAGTCACCACTGACAAACACGAGGTTAGGCACCGAGGAAGGA
Source organism: Pezoporus wallicus (assembly GCF_028554395.1). Lineage (NCBI taxonomy): Eukaryota > Metazoa > Chordata > Aves > Psittaciformes > Psittacidae > Pezoporus > Pezoporus wallicus. The sequence goes on from NW_026640104.1 coordinate 216,181, forward strand.
GCTCTTGTGCACGTTTCTGCTCCTTAAATGAACTGTAACCATAGGGGGAAAAGACCTGAGGGTCGCTGCGGACAGCTCGATGAAGACATCTGCTCAGTGGGCAGCCGCTGCCACAAAAGATCAAACAAGACGTTAGGCTGTAGGAAGAATGGGTGAGAAAATATGGGAAGCATGATAATGCTCTTTGATCTGGGTGTTGCATGGATCTTAACCCCTCACCTCCATGGCACAGGAAGCCCTGAAACTAGGGAGGTGGCAGCTGAAGTGGTCAGAGCAAATAGCATCACTTCTTGTATAGTTGAAAAGATTTGGGGCCGTTTAGAAAGATCATGTGAGTAAGAGGATTTGTCAGGGAGGTTTTGTAAACTCATGTTTGACATATTTAACCTTCCTCAAAATGTGAGAGCAAGGGAAAATGCAATTAAACCAGAGGGGTGCATCGGGCCTCTGCAAGGTGATGTTTCTCTCCCTGCCTATGGCTGTTCCCTCCTCCTCACTCCTGCCATCGGAGGCATCATCTGCTTACCTATCAACAAGCATATTTTAGCCCGTTTGACACTTTTTGGCAACCTGCACTGAAACTGCTTTTCATACCGTGTTAGAAACGTGGTTCATCACAGCGTGTTCTCTTCTGCTACCAAATCCTTGCTGAGAATCTGAAATATTTTGAAGTCACATTCAATTACTGTGAATGCTTCTGGAGCACAGAGCTTCACTTCAGCAGCACTTTCACTGGCTTCACCATTCCCCTTTGTTGTGCAGGGATACTTCTTACAGCCCAGTCTTGATGGGAGCCTGGTGGGGGATCCCTGGTTGGGATGGGGTCCGTGGTAGGAGGCCATATGGGATGCTGAGGATGAAGCTTTTGTGAGGGGAGCATGTGGAACACACATCCCTTTTCCTCACACTTGTTTCTTCGAACTCCAGAAGACTCCTTGGACTGGAAGGGATGATGAATGCATAGATACTGAAAAGCATAGTTAGCTTTTTAAAACTGCAGTTACTTGGAAATATGGGCTGGCTGCCATGGAAGTGGGTGCTGTAGGAGTTTATCTGAATACAAAATACCAGAAAGTCAAATTTTACAGGCATTTAATTTGTCCAGTGTTTTCAAATAAGGATTCTAAATGGATATATTTAAAACAGTGTTACCTCGGGAGAAATATTTATTTGACAGGGTCACTGCGAGTTCACTGGTACAATACTGGAACAGCACAACGTTGTTTAAAGTGAAGATGGAGAGAAACGCCTGCTAATTTAAAGCCTCCTGTGCTAGCTGAAAACCCTGCTAATGCTGCCCCAAATCTGAGCATGGTGGTGGCAGAAGCAGCTTCAGTAGCTCTGTTTTGTATCCGCTTTTTAGAAATTAGTCTGTTTTTTATACATGAATAGTTGCAAAGGTTTGAGAAGCAGCATGGCAACGTGTGCCCTATAACAGGGCGGCTGGGGCTTGTTTTCTGGTGTCACCCATCAGCAGTGTGAGTGGGAGATGTGGTCTGGGAGTCAGCAAAAGAGAGGGCAGATGTTGCTATACCAGCTCTATAATTACATCTGAGCCTTAATCAGTAAAAGATTAATTAAAGTCATCTAATCCATATAAAACCTGTAGAAGCAGAGCTCTCTGATGGACTGAAGAGCTTTGTTTGGGACACTGGAGATGGAGAAGGGCTGGACTTAGCCCAGATAAGTCACGTCTTGTGGCTTGGGATATATGGGTCACCGCTGCAGTCTGGCCTAGTGAGGGCACATCTGGGCAGAAAACACAAAGAAGGGTCCCCATCCTAATGGATGCTAATTGCGTTAGTGAGCCATCACCATGAAGCAGGACACTGCCTCGTGTTTTGTGCATGGTGGAGGGCTCCGGGGGGACAAGGGCTGCTGGCTGTTGCCGAGGCCATTGCCAGGATTCAGGCACGTTTAGAAAAGCACTGCTTCTCCAAAGGGTCCGCAGCAGCTCCAGCCAAAGCAGCGCGGTGCCAGCAAACAGCTCGGATGGTGGAGTCTCCTGCCGGCATCACTGCTCTGCCAACAGCTAATCCCCTGCGAGAGCACGGGAACAGAACTGTGCCACTCGCGCAGCTACTCCTCAAGCACACTCTAATTAATATTAACCCCATATGGCTGCAAAATTCACCCTGTATTTCTCATACCTCACGCACTAAACCCGCCGCTTTGCCAAGGTTCATCCACCAACACACGGAGCGGAGAAACCCATGTCACTGGGTTTGCTGGGAGGTGAGCAAAACCCTGGCACCTCTGTGGATGACAGGCTGCTTTGTTTTCTGCTCCTTTAAAAGCACTGATTCTCCTTGGGAGCAGGCTGGAAAGCCGATGGATGTGTGGGGACTCACACTGCAGCTCATGGTGCACGCACAAGAGCCAAGCTTTCGAGCCCCAGCCTTAATTTCAGTGCCAAACCCGATGTTTTTGTCCCCAGGAGCTGGATGTGTTGCTTAGTAAAGCAGGTTAATGCTTCGCTGGATTCTGACATGCCAACAGCTTGGGCAGTTCAAAACAAACAGAATTCCAGTTTGGACTGAGATGGCCCAAAACAAAATGCCTGGTTTTGTTTAAACTCCTGGAGTTTTGGGCACATTTTCCATACATGAAGTTTCAGAGTTGGCTGGAGCTGAGTGTTGGTGATGGGAAAGAGCTCCAGAGTAAGAGTGGATAAACTCTGATGTTGAGGTGTCTAGTGAGGGAAGGTTTGCATTCAGGCTGCCTTCAGATTGGAGGGTTTGGTGGATGCTTCATCTCTGTCCAGGATTTCTTCATGTTTCCATTTTGTAACGCGTGGGCTGGGTTTATAGGAGCTTTTGGAAATGAATCCGTTCCAAAAATGAAAGTCAGAGGGCAGCTGAAGGCAGGTCTGTGCTGCCTCGGGCGGTGAAGTTGGCTCATGTTTCCAGTGTAGAGGCTCTCAGTCCTCAGAGGAAGGATTCGAAAAGGAGGGGAAAAAAAAACACAACAGAGGAATTGCTGCAAGTGATTCCAAGGGGGATGCTGCTGTTCCATCACTGCTATTGCTTCCCTGTCATGGTGGCACACTGCATCCTCACCCATGGTCATCCATTTGCTTCTCTCATCATCAATAAAGATGCTATACCATTTTTTTTTGAGCAGGAAGGTGTGAAGCCATCCTTCGTGCTGTCTGAGGTTGCATTTTGATTCCTCAGAGGTCCCTCTTTTCCAGTGATTGGAGAAGGGAAGTGTTATATGTGAATATGTGTGGTCCTTTAGGATGAAAATGTATCTGTATGTAGCTTTTGCTGTAGCTGTTTGAAAGATGCTTTTAAGTATCTCTGACTATAAAAAGCAGATGTTGAAGTGAAGATGCTGAATTTGAAATGGTGACCAGATAAATTTAGCCTTTATCTTCTTCTTTCACAACTGGTAAACCCAAGCAGGCCCAAAGTGAAGGCGTTGGAGGTGATGAACTTTGAAAGCAGGAAGAAGAAAACGTCTATGGAAATGTTTGCACCGAAGAAAAACCTGCAACACAGGCATCCCATGGGCAAAGGGAGCTTTAAAATGCCGTGGCTCTGCACAGGCTTTGGTCAGCATTTGTGTGGTCTGGAAGATGTGGTAAACCAGGTTTTATGAGCTTAAACAAGTGGCTGGTGTTGATCATAGCTCCCGTTGTTTGTGTGTTGGTGTTCCTTGGGTACCTGTTGCTGTAGTGGGTGTTAGGTGATGTGCAGATGGACAGCTTGCTCCTAGGAGTAGTTTATGTGCATGGAGTGTGTCTCAGACCCCGCAGCTTGCTTGCTCCTGTGCATTTGTAGCCATGGTGAGAAAATCCCCACTAGCATTGTTCTGTCAGATGCTTTTTATTTAAGTCTCTTAAGTTTTCCAGCCACTTTGCCCCTTCATTTTCAAGTCAGTAGTAGCTTTTATTCTGAAAGCTCTGGTGTACTGATAACTATTGGGGAAATTCCCCGAGGCTGCTAAGCAGGAATCTGCCTTGATGGCAGGGGACGCTTCCAATTTTTAAGCAAAACAGCCTGTAAACTGTGCCATCAACTATCAAGTACGGGATCCCTGCTGTGTAATGTGTGGGATCCTGCAGTATTTTTACTTCCAGGGTGATACCCTCACGAATAGCATGTGGAGCTACAGCTGGGCCGCCAAGGAGCATCCTGCTTTGGGAAGATGAACGGAGAATATGTTCCTCAGGATTGCCATGCCTAATTAGCCTCAAGTTCTGGTATTAGGAGATGTTAATGAGCTGGAGCATATAAACTAACCACAGGGAAAAAAAACCTTTGAATGGCTATGCCAATGGTAGGAAGTGGAGGTGCTGATGGGGAAGTTGACCCATAACTCAGGACCTGCTTGGGGCAGGGGGTCTTGGTGACCAGGGTAGATGCAGGGACCTTGTGGCACATGTGAGCATGGCCTGTCTCCTCTCAGTGGCACTGCAGAGATGAGTCTCTCTAAGCATGGTGATTAGCATAAAAATGGCCTCCTTTTCTTTTTTTTCCTTTCTTTTTCCTTTTTTTTCCTTTTCTTCTTTTTTCTTTTCTTCTTTTTTTTTCTCTTCTTTTTTCATCTTTTGTTTTGTTTGGAGCATGCATCCCTCGAGATAAGCGGTATCTCCGCTATTGCACACTAACAGCTCCAGTTAACATTGCCTCCTCCTATTTGTATGTTGTACTCTGTTTACCTTTGGTTTCCCCCTCCTTTTTTATCCCTAGTGAAGATAAAGGCTTAAAATCAGAAACAAGAGATTTAATTCCTTTGCAGTTTTATATCAAAATTCAAAGAGAACAAAGAATTTCATTCTTTCTACTTCATTTTGGCTCATTTGGTACCTTTCTTTAGATGTTGGTGAGAAATCATAGAATAGTTTGTGCTGGGAAGGACCTTCAAAGGTCAAATAGTCTAACCCCTTACAATAAGCAGAGACATCTTCAACTAGATCGGTTGCACTTCTTTCTCTCTCATTTCTGTGCTCCTCCATCACGCATTGTTTTACCACAACAGCTATTATATTCGCTATTTCAGACAAGTTCCCTGTTTACAGGCAAGCTCAGCTTCTGCAATATGAGATTTTGATTCTTCATGCTGGAAAAAAATAACTTTCTTCTTCCTTCTTGCTTTGAAGCTGTGCAAGACAGACATGGGAAAAAAATCAACCAGCTTGTCTAGCTCTTAGTGAGCTGACTGCATTGAAGAGAGGAGTTGGAGAGGGGCCAGCACAGAACCCCTGATGAGGCAAGAAGGGAAGGGATAATGTGGCCACGGTGAGGACATGAGGCTGGAGAAAAGATCAGAGAGGAAGGAACTGAGATGGGGAGGGAAATGAGAAATGTTTGATAAAGGGATGTTGGTTAGGGACCAGTGTGGTGTGTAGGTACCAGTTGTGTGTTAGGTAGGGAACTGGCAGAGGAGTGCATCTGCAGAGCACACTGGCAGATCCTGCTGGGGAGGCTGTGCGTGCTGTAAGCCATGATGTTGAGAAACCTGGGCTGGATGTAAAAGAGAACTTGTATTCCACTCAGGAGTGAAGTTCCTCAAACTTCATAAGGAAAAAAATGTATTAGGAGATTTATATTGCATTGTACTATTCATATTATGGTTAGGTTATGTTATGTCATGTCATATTATATATATATATCATACATCATATCATACTGAAGTTCTTCCCTATGAGGGTGCTGAGGCGCTGGCACAGGGTGCCCAGAGAAGCTGTGGCTGCCCCATCCCTGGCAGTGTTCAAGGCCAGGTTGGACACAGGGGCTTGGAGCAAGCTGCTCTAGTAGAAGGTGTCCCTGCCCATGGCAGGGGTTGGAACTGGATGAGCTTTAAGTTCCTTCCCAACCCAAATCATTCTAGGGCTCTGTAATACATGGCCCAGAGGACTCTGTTGGTGAGGTCCCTTACAGTGCAGCCCCTTGGTTTTCTGTCGGGGGAGTGGGACCTTAGTGATATTTTAACCATAAACCCATTGCTTTTATGCCAGAGCTCTGCATTATCCTATTGGATTTGGTGGAGCACATCTGTGCATGCTGCGGCAGCTAGCCTGTAGTCATGCAGAGTAGCCAGGGATAAACTGGCTGTGTCATCATCTGCCAGTGAGGGTGACAGCTCCTGATGGTCAGTTGCTTCAGCACATGGCTGCTCCAGATAGGCTTTAGATCAAAATTCCTGCCAAAGCCTGAGACATGCACTCATTTTCCCAGGTTAGAGGATGAGCATCTGGGCTTTTGGTTCTGACAGCAAGAGAACTGCAGTAAGAGTGCTCTGCTTGGCTGTTGTAAGTGCAACGCAATGATGGTCTCATTGGAAGGTGCCTTCCAAACATGAGTTTGTATTCTGGTGCCAATGAAGACGGCATGGAGGAGGACATGTGTGAATGGTCCAATGTTATAAATGCCTCTTCTGGAGAGCGAGGTGGTGGTAGGATTCATCTGTGTGCCCATGGGAGGATAGGGAGGTGGGAGGCAAGGGGCACTTACATTCCCACTGTGGGCTTTGCAGCAGCTGCCATTTAAAAGAATGACTCCCAGAGCTGGCAGCCAGCGTGGAAGAAATTAAATACAGAGAAGTCATCCCCATTTCAAGCTGTGGTATTTTGACTTAGTTAAAATATTTATCTAAGAAATCATATGGGGAAATGTAAAAATGTAAGTTTATGAATGTTCCAAAGAATGGGAAGAAAAGACAAAGCGCCTGGGAGAAAATTCCACAGTATTTTCATTCTTTTAATGATATCTGGTGGGGGGTTTAACTGCTTGGGGATGAAGGACTTATTGTATTGGTCTGACTACAAAGTATTTGTAGAGCCCATGTGTAACCATTACAGGCAGTGCTCGTTTTCTGACAGCCCCTATTCTTGAGCTCTGGAAGTGTAATAGCAGCTATTCCCCATCGTATTTATTGCATCCAGCATTTTAAGTAATGGGCCAAACAATGATTGCAGATGCTATAATCAACATTTTTTGTTAATGATTTAGAGCTCTATTTGCAAAATAATTAGTTCTGCAGAGCTCCGTGGCACAATACAAGAGGAATGCTCTCCTGACTTTCTATAGCCACAAGTTAATTGAAACTACAGAGCCCAGAGGGTGAAGAGCCAGTCCAAGGGCAAGCCCAGGAGCCTCAGCACAGGATGTTTGCAGCCTGATGGGTGTGAAATGAGCTTAAATGTCAGCTGTGAACCTGCCCTCTGACACATCTGGGTGCTTGGAAGAACCTGCTTGGTTCTTGATAGCAGCTTAAGTGGGTTGTAAGTGCTGCCTGTTGAAGTCGGGCTATGCCCTTGCAATTTCCTATAGGTTCACAGAAGACCCATTCCATGGATGCATGCAGCAGTAACTGAACTCATGGGGATGGGCACCACATGGAAACCATCCTGTTTCTTTAAGCAGCAAACACAGAGATGGTGCCTGGCAAACACAAACACCTGACCCATCCTTATTGAGGGGCAGGTGTATCCTAACAGCTTTTAAAGACCACTTGAATGCATCAACTCTCCCTATAGGTAAAGATAGGTGTGCTCCGGGTCCTCCCTGGCTGCTTAGGGCAGTGGCTGGATGCAAAGCAGATGGGTTCTGTTCCCGCTACGGCTCCTGGCCACTACAGGCAGGACTGGTGAGGTCCCTCTCTCTGCTTTCCCTTTTGTCTGTTTGGATTTTCAGCTCGTGAGCACAAGGTCTTGATTCACGCTTGGCACACCATGGCTCTGATCTCAGCGGCAGATGCCAGATGCTGCCGGAATACAAAGAAAGAATGAAAGTAACCCGAAATGTGTGAGTCAGCAGTAGGTGTGAAGGGGGTGCCTCCTCTGCTTTGTCTGGCTTTCTCTCCTTTTCATACTCCAGCCACTCTGCCTTCAGCTTTAGTCTCAGCTTCTCATTTCTCCTCATGTTTTCTTCCTCCACCTTAATTCCCTTTCATCTTTCTGTCTTTTTGCCATCATCTCACTGCCCACTCGTGTGATGTGACCATGGTGTGGGGGAGTGATGTTCCCCACAACGCTTAGGAGAACTCGACTCTTCTGGTAACTAGAAATCTATTTCCATTCCACTTCATTTCCCTGGCACACCCAGTACCATTAGATAGAGCTGTCCTGGCAGTGGACATCTCGCTTATGGAAATTCAGAGTGTTCCTTCCTTCCTTCTCCAAACACAATGCTGTGTCACTGCAGAAGTGCTCGCTGCAGTCAGTCCCTCCCTGAAAAACACTGAATTGCTTTAGTTCTTCATTGTGAATCTCTAATTTTATTTCCTCCTAATGCTAGGTACAGTTTCTATAGTTCTGGAGGTCACTGGAGCTTTGTAAGTGCAGCCAAAAGTGGTTTAAATAGTCACTGTGCAGCATAGTGATGCTATCAATCTCCTGTGCCATTATTATATCTAGAAAGTTGGATTTGATATCCATTTTCATGTTTAAAGCAAAACTGCTGGCAAGCCTCCATCTCCTGTAAGGCACAGAGAGTGCTAACTTGTTCCTAAAGGTTTATATGAGTGCAGTGGTATTAGCTGTTGGTTTGGGATATTTTTCAGTGAATCAAGAGCTGCTGGCAGCCAAGTGCTTTCTGAAGAGGGTCTTTTCTCCTTAACTGGCTTTTATTCTTTAATTTCCAAGCCTATCTGTAGTCCTAATAATGATTAGGTCTTTTTAATTGGAGGTTCATAGGCTTCAGTTGCTAGCTTGCCCAGGAATGCTTTGCTTTTTGGCTTATATGTATGTATATGTATATGAAGAAAAAATAGGGAAGAAGAAACCTAGGAAATAATGTGGAATGTAAGTCTGTGGCATATTGAATTAATTTCCTGTTCCACTTCTGCACCAGCTAACCAGACAAATAACCAATTTGTTAAGGGCTCTGCTACTTCCTTCAATCACTTGCTCACAATGCACTTTTTACACTTTATTTCCTGGTTTTTCCATCTCAATTCCTTGCATCCCCTGCAGGTCTCTCTGTTTCAGTGCCAACAGCAACATACCCACTGAGGGAGTGCAGGGTGGGATCCTTCACCTCCCAGCAACCCCATCCGCCCTCTGTGATGTGGCTTTTCCACACGGTCCCTGACTCTAAGGGCACCAAGCTCTGTGAGGAGCATCTCTTTACATCCCCCTTGCCAAGTCATGGGGACCCAAAAAAAGCATCTCACTGGTGCCACCTCCTTTGCCTTACTTGCCTTACTGGTGGCAGGAAGAATTAAGGCTGCTTCAGGCAAGATCCCAGTTTCGAGCTGTTTCTGAAAACACTGAAATGGGAATATCACCACGGCAGTGGTCTGTAAGGCAGAGGATTCAGTGTTCATAACAAACAGGTCTTTTATTGTTTTCCTTGCCTGCCACACAATGGGTTCTGTTGGAGCCTCGTACAGCACCAGGTAACCAAGCGCAATGTGGCTTTTTGCTCCGTCTGGTGTATTTTGTGGGTTTCTATTTGTATTAAGGAAATTGCTGCTGGATGCTCTGCTGGGGATGTCTTTGCAGAGAAATTGAAGCAACAGGGAGAAAAAACCAAATACCACTCTGTATTCCTGGGTAAACTGCCTCAACTGCCAAATGGTTCCTTGCAGATACACAACCCTATAGGAAAATCTGTAAGACAAATGAAGACGTGTAATTGGAGACTTCTGGAGTAGAAGTTAAAGAGGGCTTTCAGTGTGCCCTGATGAATAGGGGAGGAAGTACATCAATTCAATTGCAGCATTGTGTAGAGCATAATAAATATTTTATTACCACAGGCTATCATTTAGTTACTACACAGCATGGGGCAGATTCTGCTCTCGGATGGTGTCAGCCCGTTTTCAACTCTGTGAAACCAGACGAGTTCCTTTCTGTGGCCCAGGACAGTGTTTGGGTCAGATACTGCAAAGTTTGTGCATAAAACACTTGAGATTCACAGCACAAAACTGTGCAGGCTAGCGCTGCAGCAGTGTGTTGTTATGAACCTAATGGTACTTCTGGTTTGACCATAAAGCCAGTTTGGCCTAAGGCTGGAATTTGATAAATAGGATGAATTAGACTATTTCAATGCTGGTGATACAGGATTATATGTATTTGGAGATACAGTGCAGCCTTGGCTATCCAAATGAGAGGGGTGGATGGCAGAAGCTATTCTGTGGGGTGAGCTGAGTGGGAGCAGTTGGTTAAAGGATCTCTGCTCTTCTAAGAGGATCTTCAAGGATCGAGGGTCTTTCCAGGTTTGGGGAGTTTCTGTGGGTGTTTGCTGGGTGATGCGCTTACATTCCTATTGGAAACAAAATTCAAGCGAATTCCCACAGAAGGTCAGTAAGGATGGATGGTGGCAACCAGCAAAGCGTGGAGGGTGCAGCATTCAGCTGGAGCAGTTTAATAGCAGATTTGGGGGGGGGGGGGAAGGGGGATATCTTCTTCAACTTTTTATCATTTGAGTTTCTTTTTTGCATTCAATCTGATGTGAGGAAGCCAGAAAGCCAGCGGGAAAGTGGGGAAGGAACTTGTGTGGAAACCAGCAGCAGAAATCTCATAGCTTTCTTTGGTGACATGGTGTAGTGTGAGGCATCCCTGCCCATGGCAGGGGGTTGGAACTGGATGATCTTAAGGTCCTTTCCAGGCCAAACCATTCTGTGATATTATGATTCTATGATTTTCTGGTACGCATTTGTGAGCTTTCTGACCGAGTACTCTGGTAACTTCTGCTTTCTGGTTTTCCTGCTGTAAAACAGTGATAGTTTCCAATTTGTCATGCTGCAGGGAGATGCCGATATCAAACCAAGAATTAAGTAAATGGCTTTGATTGCAATTGGAAAGAAAGTGTTCCCTGCTTTAAGCAAAGTTTTAATTTAACCTAATTACACAATAATGTAATAGGTGTTTAGTTAATCCTGATCAGTAAAAGCTCAGAAGTGAGGGAAGAGGCATGTCCTCACCCAGACACACCGTGAGAGCTTTGAGGGTTAGGTTGGCAAAGAGATGTGAAATTCCTTGCTTTGCAGGTTTATATTCCAGTGACTTTTCATGTCCCTTCATGTGCTTTTTCCCTCTGGGACTTTTTTGGAGCCATGTTTAATACGGAGCCAGTAGGACCCCCGTGAGTTATGGGATAATAATTCCGTGTCAGATATTGTGAGAATGAAGCATATTTTACAAGAATTCCCTTTGATGGAAGTAGGGCCCCTAATTCAAACTTGAGTGCATTTTAAGAGACATACACATGCATACAATAAAATCCAAGGAGAACAATTTGCATAGAAAAGCCAGGAAACAGCTGGGCTTAGAGAGAGCTGAGAGTTTAGGGGCTGGTTTTGGGGGGAATAGGGGTAAAGTCAAGCAAAAGTATTTGAAATCCAGGCTGCTTTTGAGAATATAGCTTAATATTGTATATAATGTTTAAATACACATCTGTGTGCTGGCTCCTGAAAACAGATAATTCCACCTAACGTTAATACTGAGGTGCTTGCTCTTTGTTATTACCAGCTAACACTAATGGTAAGAGACACTTACTTCTCTGGGTCAAACATGTATGTATTTGCTCTTGCCTTAAATTCTTTCCCATAGATACAATTCAGCACAATCAATGCCAACGAAGTTATTTTGAAAGCAGATTAGATTAAAAATCTCATCCCTTACTGAGCTTCCCATTGGCATATGATACGATCCTTAGAGAATTAAGATTTGTGTCTCCGTGACGGAAACGCTCACATGAGATTGCTCAGCCTCTTGCTGGCTATTTCTTCCCTTAAATATTTGATGGACGTGCCTTTCCAGGCTAAATTCAGCCAGTGGAGATACTTCTGGAGGTCGATGACTAAGGCCACAGCAGGAAAAAATGTATCTCAGAAGCATTTTGCTGTACAAATGTGTTTGCAAGTGGATTTATTCCAGAGTGTGTTGCTGGTGACTGGGCTTTCCTAGAAGGAGGTCAGGGCCGTTTCTATTGGGAAGGTGTATCTGTGTGGGGTGTAGATCTCTTTCCAAACCCCATCTGGCTGGGGTCCGTGGTAGGAGTATCTCAGGTTTGGGTTTGCTGGGTTTATGTAGCAGTGTGGTACCACCCAGTGATAGTTGAAGCCTGATCCTTGCCCATGCAGAGCCAGGAGGATGCTTTCCGGTAACATGGTTTGAGTTGGGGCACAAGAGGGTGGCACGGGCAGCTGTGGGTCAGAGCAATGGGACTTGTGCCCCGTGCTGCTACTGGAAACTGCAGTGTAGTGGAGGCAGAACAGCTTCATCCCATCTCTCTGTGGAGAGGGACTTTTTACAGGGCACGTAATGACAGGCCAAGGGGAATGGCTTTAACCTGCCCAAGGAGAGACTGAGATGAGCTCTTGGGCAGAAGCTCTTCCCTGTGAGGGTGCTGAGGCGCTGGCACAGGGTGCCCAGAGAAGCTGTGGCTGCCCCATCCCTGGCAGTGTTCAAGGCCATTGTTTTTGTTCAACCCAAACCATTCTATTTGATGCTTCTTCCCCCACCTCCTGGACACCTTGAAACAGCAGTCCCATCCTTTATAGGCATGACTGTGGGTGTGCATGCACACACACACACATATTGATGATACTAATAAAGCTAATGGGTTCAGCTCATGGCACTTATAAGTGAGTTCTTTCTTCCCTGGATTTTGATTGTGAGCAGCCTCTGTGCAGTGATGGAGCCAGTTCTGGTCAGGCATAGCAAGTACCTGCAAGACTGGGATCTCAAGGTCTTCCATGCAAGATCCTACCTTGTCTTTTTGGTGTTGTGTGAAAGCAGGTCAGTGCAGGTTTGTGACTGATAAATGTAAAGTCTTGGCCTTCCCTTGCTCTGCCTGCAACCAACCCACATTTTTACAGTCGAGGGTAAGTCCCAAGACTGGAGAACTGTTTGGCTGCCAGCACACTGTGGTTCCAGATGGTTTGGGATGATAATTTTGTAAAGCTATAGTAGGGTCATTTGGTATCCTTGCCACTTGGTTGTATCTATTGTGACAAATAATTTAATGGAAAATAAGCGAGGCTTTGACTTTGCAAGTCAAGTTTGGGAGCCTCCCATTGTTACTGCTTTTGTTGGGTTTATTTGAAACAGAAGTCACTCTTTTCATAGATTTATTGCCCCAGCCGAGCTTAAAAGGGAAGGGGGATGGGACAAATAACAGTGATTTATTTCTTTAATGCATTTTAAATAAGTAGACCCCCAAGAACGAAGCAATGGTGCATAATTACATTACACTGGTCCCCAAACTTGGGCTGTTCCTGCTGCAGACTCATTATTTAACACCTGGTGAGTGTAAGTGAATGCACTGTTATGGTAGGAAGCTGTGGCTTGCTCTGGTTTTGACAAAACCTATTCTCTGGTAGCAATTTCTGTCTCAGTTTCTAAAAGCTAGCACTCATTTTTGCCACGTTTGGTGAAGCAGGTTATCATAATGTTATCTTCCAGTTCCAGTGCTGTGTAGAGGTTTCTTTGAGCACTCGTGAAGGTTGGCTCCTCTTGGCCTGCTGCCCTCTCCTAGGGGGAATATGGGGAACAAGAAGTTGGAGGGGAGGGGTTTCCCTGGCTCAGCTTGCCCATGAAGAGGTGCTGGGGTTCAGAGACCTTTCCCCATCACTCACCCCTGGTTTGCAGAGGTTCAGGTCTGAACCTCTGCCCCCACATCCATACGCTGCCTCTTCTATCCTTGTCCTCCTTCTATACCCCTTCATAGGGAAAGCCGCACAGAGAGGCACGGCGCTCCTTTCCAGATTGTGATCTCCTAAATTAAAGCAAGCAGAATCGATTCGAGTATTACATTTGCCTACAAGGACCTCCTGCTAATTCCTATGTTTTTTACAATTGCGTTTTCCTGTTTTTGTTTGGTTTTTTTCTTCATCTTTATCACTTCCCTGCTGCTGACTAAAGGAGCTACACAACAGGGGAAAGTGTGACTAACTCGCTGCCTGCATAGGGGAAAGAGTGAGACTGCTTCTACACATGCTGGTGATAAATACACAGAGTAAACAGAATGGAAAAGTGGAGAAAAACAGTTTTTTTTTTCCTACAATCTCTTTTTTTTTTTTTTATAGCAATGTTAGTCACTTCTGCCAGTGAGTATAGGTTCCATCATGAGATTTCTCACAGAGGAAGCAGTATCAGCTTAAAAACTCTACTTCCCTCTAACTGGTTTTAATGTCTCTTTTTATAAGTTGTAAGAAAGACTGAAAAATGGTTTTCCCCTTTTTCTTCAGTGTCTTCTTTGGTCTGACAGCAAGAATTTTTCTCTTTCTCCATGTGTTCAGGTCCTGTGTTAGCTTGAAAGGTATTTCCTCCATCAACTGGGAAGGAAAATGTATAATGAGTAGGGAAAGAGCAGGAGGATTCACCTAGATGTAGGTCTCAAAAACTGATTTTAACTTTGGTTGAAATGGAGTTGATTCCAGGTAGCAGCACCCTTTTAATTAAGCGATATAATGCTGTTGATTTAGAGCCTGCTGAAATCAATGGAATGATGCCATAGACTGCAAAGGACTCTGGAGCAGGTCCAGTCTCCCTTTGTGGTATAGAAATGATGCTTCAACAACTTAAGAGCCTGGGGAGGCTGAAGCAGGAGCCCAGTGAGTGACCTGCACAAGTCTTGGGTCAGTGATGGGGATGAAATAGAGGTTTGAGCTCTGGGATGCTGATGAGCAGCCACATTTTCCCTTCACAAAGTGTTACAGCAAAGCTGCTTTCATATTTTCCTCCGAGAATCCCAGCATGGCTTTGGGAAGGAAACGGAAATCTGTTTTACCTGTAAACACAGCCTTGCGATGTTTGTTTAACGTCTTTGTTTACTTTGAAAGTTAGTCCCATACTAATGAATTTATAAAACCTACATGATCCATAAAACTGTCGCTGGTGCGCAATCTGGTAATAACTCAGGTGATGTATTTAAGCCACTAGTGAGTTTGTTCTATCCTTGAGCTGATAAATTGTATAGTTTCATTTGGTCGGAATCAGCAATTTTATGTGGCAATTAATTTTAGCAGCAATAGGGAGCCAAAGGACTACGTTTTTATCCTTGGTTTTCTGCACACGGTTGGGAACATCGGAATATTTAAAGTTCAGGTTGCAGACCTGGGAAGCAGCATGCGCTCAGAGGGAATGTCGCTTTGCAGGTGTTACAGTCGCACTGCTCCAGCTCACAATCCAACCTGCCAGTTAAGCCATTTGGGGAATTTCTTGTCTTTTAACATGTATGTCAGAAAGATGCAGGTGGCACAAACATCTGTTCCAGGATCTGCCTCCTCTTCTGCGTGAACTTGCTGGTCACCATCGTCAGGGATGATGCCAAAATCATGAACTAGGAGCCAGACATGAGGAGATGAGTGTTGCTGAAGTAATTCTGGTTGTTTCATAGAATCCCAGACTGGTTTGTGGTGGAAAGGACCCTGTGCCAGCGCCTCAGCACCCTCCCAGGGAAGAGCTTCTGCCTAAGAGCTCATCTCAGTCTCCCCTCTGGCAGGTTGAAGCCATTCCCCTTGGCCTGTCCCTACATCCCTTGTCCCAAGCCCCTCTCCAGGTTTCCTGCAGCCCCTTCAGGCACTGGAGCTGCTCTAAGGTCTCCCCTTCAGGAGCCTTCTCTTGTCCAGGCTGACCCAGCCCAGCTCTCTCAGCCTGGCTCCAGAGCAGAGCTGCTCCAGCCCTCACAACATTTGTTTTCCCTTTTCTGGGAAAACCCTTCTCTGCTACCTCCTATACCCATCCTAGAAAGGTCTCATTTACAAATTGACTGCAAGGCTGTAGTTGTGTAGAACCTGATCTGGGAACCAAAAATGCCTTAATTCTAATCTTAGCTTCTGCTACCAGATTTCCATAGTGGTAGCAGGTCATTTTACTTCCTAATTTATGTCTGTAACACTGACTGCATCCTCAGCATCGTACAAAAAGCAACGTAGTTCCCCTAAAGCTAAAATTTGTCTTGTAGCAATAAAAAATACCAAGGGAGGTAATTTGAAGGGGATTTATTTATGATGCTGTTAAATGGCATCCACATTTTGGTGTTTTGCTGTTTGTGAAACAAGCTGAGAAGAGCTGAGCTGCAGGGTGGGTTTGGACATTGCCAGGTAAAACCTCATGGACATCATTGAACGTCATTGTTGAGTGAGGGTTTTGTTGAGGCATCTTGTAGCAGCACAGAGGTCTGGAAAGTGACCCTAGGACCACTTAGGATCAGGGGGAATGGTTCATGCAGCTCCTCAGCCTTGATTTCATGTCTTGCTCTCTTGTCTATGACCTTGGAGCCCTTGGTGGCTCCATGACTGCCATTGACTCATGTCTATATGTTGATCTGCATTTTGAACATAATTTGTGTTACGACTGTGTCAGCTCCCAAAGCAGAGTGATGGCCCCAAGATGAGGTTTGGGGGAAGTTATAAACGAGGTCATGAGCATGACAGAGATTTCATTTTGTCCAATATTTATTCTGCTGTTTGGAGCTGCACGGAGCTATTGGTCTGTAAAATGAGGTCGTAGCCAGGAAAGAAAGTTTGGGAGCTGCTGCTTTAGTGCCTGGGTTGAAATTAATTATTTGTATACCTTGGAGGCTTGCACTGGGTTTTAAACAAGACAGCTGGGTTAGAAAACCAGTCCAAATTCATTGGGAAACACGTTGTGTGATAGCCGGCTCTTGAACCTTGCACTCCCTTGGTGCGCTACCAACCAGAAATTGGCTTCTTAAAATTGGCTGTGTAGTCACGCAGATATTTCAGCATGTTATTTCAAACATCCCAGTGGCTCCAGATGCTCCAGGGCCATGGAAGGGTTCATTGTAGCCACAGCTGGAAAAGTTGGTCTGGTGCAGCCATATAGCTTGCATTATACCTCTAAATATATATTTAGGGGGCTACAAGGATGCTGGAGAGCATCAGGGTCTGTAGCAATACAACAAGGGGTGATGGGTTTACACTGAAACAAGGGAAGTTCAGGTTAGATATAAGCAAGTTCTTTGCTGTAAGGGCGGTGAGGCACTGGAATGGGTTGCCCAGAGAAGTGGTGAATGCTTCATCACCAGCAGTGCTCAGGGCCAGGTTGGACAGAGCCTTGGGTGACATGGTCTAGTGTGAGGCATCCCTGCCACATGATCTTAAGATCCTTTCCAACACAAACCATTCTATGATTCTATAGTTAGGCAGCAGAAATGCAGATGTGGAAAGGAAGAACCTGGAGAAACCAATGTAGAATTTTATATGAAAAATGCAGTAGAGAAGGTGTCACCTTTGTGGCTTCAGAGGAAAATAATCTATTAATCTTTCTAAGATTAAAATGCCTATAAAATAATACCCGTTAAAAAGCCAAGCACTCCTCCAGCGCCAATTCAAAATGCCAATAATTCTCCATTTGCCAAATGGAATTTTTCTAAGGCAAAAATGACTGTTTTCATGCACAAAACCTGCAAACCAAAACCCTGATAAACCATCAAAGCCAGGTGCTTGTGTGTGCCCTTCAAGGGGAATCTCTCTTTAGGGCCTCCTTTCCCCATGGCTCCCTTGCCACCCATTGCTTCTGTTTTCTACTGGTAAATCTCTGATCTTCCCACCATCCTCCTTGCTCATCTGATCTAGTATCGCACACAGGATTGTTTTCAAGGTGAGATGTTTATATGCAGGCTGTGTTCATAAGAATGAGTCATTTATGTATTCTTTTGAGTAGTGAAGAGCTGACTTAGGACGTGTGTTTGTTCTTCTACTTGTTGCTTCCTTCTCAAAAAGCCCCGAACAAATACTTAAAGGTCTTTCATTTTCGCATGAATTGCTGATTAATTTCCAAATTGCTGTGCTTTGGGGGTATTTTGGGGGTATTTTGGGGATATTGGCTGCAGCCCTCCCTTGTGCCCAGCCATGCCCAAGGGATGCCACATAGGAAGCTGCCAGTTGCTTCTCCAGCTGCAAACTCAGCATTTGATAGAGAAATGTCTCTTTTTTTTTTTTTTAAATGGTTTGACTTGTGACTTTATTAGTGCATGTTCTGAGTTCCAAGGAGGAAAAAATAAAAAGCAGGAAAGGAAGGCAGGTTTTGGGTATGCTTCCTGCATCTTGGGGAGCCGTGCTCTGTGTTAGCTGCTGATAAGAAGGTCTTTAAACCCACTGGTTTTAAGACTCAGCATGTGGTTAAGCACCAGGGTGGATAGATGCCTTTTCTGTCTCTACAGCAGCCATTCCCTGGCAAAGGCTGTATCATTTTGGAGCTGTCCATACAAGTCCTCTTTAGCTGCAAGGAAGAAATAAACCCCATCTCAGAGCTGACGCAGGTATTCAAAGCAACTCCTGGAACACCATACTCCTATTCCTGTGTGGACAAGAGATATGAGGATGTGCCAAAGGCTCACAAGCAGCAGATGCAGCTCTCCAGCATGGCTTTGGCTTCCACAATCCTGCAGCCATCACTGCAAGTAGCCATGCAGGGCAGGACATCGCCTTGCTGGTATATGTTCGATGACCAAAATGAAATGAAGGTTGGATGAGAACATTGAGATGGGATTTTCTTCTTTCACCTGCTGGAAATGGTGGAGCAACGCAAGAAATTGCTGCTCATGCTGTTAGATGTAGTGAATGTGTAGATTCCCAGTCAGTTTCTAGTTAGCTATACAGATATGGATTTACTTGTCCCATTAGGCCATACACCTTTGTGTGAGTTCGCAATGCTGCTGGCCAGGCTTTGATTGAAACCACTTCATTTCTTGTTCTCTTCAGTCTGTAAAGCAGGTTTTGACTATGGAAGACTAGTGACCATCCTGTGCTCTGTCATACGTATCTTCCTGGTCCCCAGGAAGGAAAACATTGCTAGCTCAGTCCCCCCTCAGGGAATGATCTGTGGGTTTATCTGATGCAGAGCCAGGGCAGACACTTGCTGGTACATGGCACTCTGAAACTCCTTCAACAGCTACTGTAGCTGGATGTGGTGATGAAGACTGGGCACTCCAGAGGTGGCTTATCCCATCACAGGCTCTGCCCAGCCTGCAAGGCTGAATGGCATGGGTGGTGTCCATCTTTGTATTTCGTTCCCTGTGCTTTGAAATGCTGAAGCTTCCTTATTACTTACTCCCTCTTTCTCTCCCCCTCATTCCCCATGTTCACAGCCTACTCTTGCATGTTAGGGAACTGAGGAAATCATCCATCTCCCAGGTTCCTTGGGTGGCACCGGGAGAAGACCGTGGGTGCAGGTGTTTATGGTCAGGAATCACACATCCCCACATTGCAGTAGGTCCATGTTCACAATGGTATTTTATAAACCCCAGCTCGTGAGCCCATTCTTCCCTGTTAGCACTTAAGATGGTGCCTCTGAGTGTTGGCAGACACAGCACGGGCTCTGCTGCTGGCTGCCCCAAAGCAGTGATTGTATTTGCCTGCTCCTTAGCAACTTCGTGTGCTGGTTCAGCTTACAAAGGACTCGGAAAAAAACCCGCTCTCCATCTGGTTTTCCAGCCCCAGATGCGACCACCCCAAAGAGAGATCTAATTCTTCTGTATTTAAACTTGAAAACTTCTCACCAGTTGGTGGTGAGCGAAATCCTTAGGAGCAATAAGATCCACATGCTGGCCTAATTGCACATGGAGCTAGACTGCTGCTCCTGCTCCAGTGTGTTTGCAGTGCTGCTGTCAAAGGCGTATTGTTAGGCTGGGGGAAAACCCACAAATCTTAATGTGAGTAATAATTTAATGTGGTCCAGTAATTAGCTGTTCATGATAGGGGCCCCTTCGTGTCTGGGGTGGGGAGTTGTGTGGTGTGAGGAGAAGGCAGGCAGGACTCACAGTCTGTAACCAAGGTTTGTGGAAAGGAGCCATATCTTGACCCGCTTTTCAGAGTGGATGTTTTAGTCAGCATTAGACCATAGAATGGTTTGGGTTGGAAGGGACCTTAAAGCTCATCTAATTCCAACCCCTGCCATGGGCAGGATCATCCAAGAGCCTTCTTGGTTTAATGGGTTATTTGTAATTAAGGCAAAAAAAAGGCTGCAGCTTTCCACCTCTGCAGACTGAATCAGGAGGGCAGGGTGTGTGGTAGGGAAGGAGGGGCAGAGCCCAACCTGGGTTGTTATGGAGCAATAGGAAAATGTCACACAGCCTCAATGGAAAGCTGGAGGGTAAAATTTCCTCCCTCCTCTCTTCTGCAGAAGGCATCATGCTGTAGCTCCTTGGTTGTAAACCCTGATGATATAGGGCTTGGGATCAGAGCTTTATCATTTTAAGCTTTTCCCTAAGCATCGGTTGCTTGTCCTGGCTGGCCAATGCTGCGTAAAGAGCCAGCAAGGGAAAGTTTGACACCGTTTTCCTACTCACTTAAAACTTCAGGCTGAGTTTTAACGAGGGGGTTATCAGCCTTAACTAATTCCCTGTGTTTATTCACACTGTCGGTTGTTTTCTGTCCGGGTTTCCTGTGGGATCCCTGCACCGCTCACAGGAAGCACAGCCAGGCCCGCTGCCATCAGCCCCCTCAACCCCGCTGGTGGTGGGCAGCATGGAGGGGATCCTGGCCATCCACAAGGAAAACTAAAAACACATCAAAAGGCACAAGCCCTTGGGACCCACGTTTTGTCAACAAACGAAGCAGGAGCTATTTTAAGCCACTCTGTACCTAGAGCTTCCTGTTTTTCAGAAGAAACCTCTTGTTTTTTTGCTTTTATGTTGACGGATTTATTTTAACGGCTTGTTCCTGAGGCACCAAGGGTTATTATTTTGTTCCCTCCCCTGAAGTGTTGTGAGGTGGTGGCTGGTGAGGAGGGATGGAGCCGACCACCCTCATCCCTCTCCCGAGCATCACACTGGGGGGGTTCTTGTGTGCACCAAGGGACCTCAGAGGTGGGACATCCACCATGGGGCTTTGGGTGGCTGGTGAATGTTGCTAAGTTAAGCCATGTGTGGTTCTCTTTCGAGGAGTGGTGGCCTAACCAATAAGGACAAAGTAAATAGCATTCATTTCCTGCTGACCTTTTAACACCAGCAGATGTTTTCTCTTACAAGTGCCATAGGCCACTTCAGTCCCTGACCTCATCAAGTGGGCTGCTGCTGCCGTTTTCATACTCAGAAGCCTATAAAACTGCATATTTTAACCTGTTTTGCTGAGACCTGCCTGCAGAAGCGGGTCTCCTGCCTTGGTCAGGACCCTTGTGCCTTTAATGCTTCTCTCTTTCTTTCTCTGGATGGACCAACCACTTCCTCTTCATTTTCGTCCTCTGCGGAGGATGGCAGATGTTTCCTCTGATGGACTCTATCAGGCAGCCCAGGGGAAATGAGTTTCCCTTTATAACATTTTCCCTAGCAGTCCTTACACAGGTTAGACTTGCAACCCCGCAGCTGGAGCAGTAAGTGCATCGCCTTCATCCCTGTTTGTGGCAGTGAATCGGAATGAAAGTGGTTTTGGAGTCGCCTCCAAGCTCCAGGAGTAAAAGGCTGGCAATGGTAGAGCTGAGGCTTTCATTGGTCTTGTTTCCCTTCAGCCTTAAGCTGCTGGAGCCACCCTGGCATCTGCTGGTGCCTCGTCTTCTGCTGCCACGTGGGTCCTGCTCCTGCCCAAGGGATCTCAGCTCTATCCCAGGCTGCTCTGCTTGGAGATCACTTGGGTGTTGCTTTCTTGCCATGTGTTCTTCCATACTGCATCTCTGGATCTGCTGCTGCAGATGGTGCTGGGTCTGTGCACGCATTGAAGCAGTTTGGGAAGCAAATGTGGTGGGAATGCACATTAAAGCGTCCTCATTCCTGCTGCCTTTTAATTCACTTTGGACCGAGGGATAGGCAAGTCTGAGCATGACTTGTATGGACAAGAACATCAGAGATGCTTAGTTCATCCAGGAGACAGCTAAAGGAAGTTTCTTTGCTGCCTCACTTGGCCACAGCCTGCTGTCTTCTGCTAGTCCTGCACCGGGGACAATGGGAACACGTTCTGCAGTGAAGTAATGGAGAAGAGGAACTTGGAGTCAGGCTGGTGTGCATGCCATGAGTGCACACCATGAATGTTTGAGACCTTTGCCTGCTGAAGACCCTTTTTGCAGAGCTGGCATTGCAGGAGGGTCTCACTTGATGTCATCAGGCAGGGTGAGGTGTCTCCACGTCTGGGATGAAACTCCCAAACTGTGGTGCTTGTGGGCTGGTTTCTTTGCAGTACTGCACAGAGCAAAGCTTATGTTCCAGTGGGGTTAGTGACATTCGGTTCAGAGAGCCTTTGGTCTTCTTTTGGTTTTAGGTGGGGGACATTGGAGATAGATACACACAAATATCAGTATGATGTTCAGTTGTCGAGTTTTGCCATCCAGAAAGGGATGTATGTTAACTTAAAGTTTGTGGCATTACCTCTGTGGACTTCTTTTTGATACCATGCTGGACATAGGTTAATAGAGATTCCCAGGTTGTCACTTGTTGGATTTTTGGCTTTTCCATGAACAGATATTTTGTTTCCCGTTTGTTCTTTTATTTCTCTCTCTATATATTTAGTGGAGAATGTTCAGAAGTTTTACTCCATGAGATGTGATTTTTTTGTTGTTTTTTTTTTTATCCAAGAGCAGTGGGTCTGTGCAGGACAAATAAGGGATAAAAAGCTCTTTCTGTGACTCAGGTTACCCTTCTTTTCCTGTTCAATTAAAAAGAGAAGTATGCAAAACCTTAAATTCCTGAGTATTACCCAAACATTACCATTTTTATAGTTTCAAGTTTAGAGAAAATGACTCACAGGCATTTTTAATAAAGGATTGCTCAAAATAGAGTGGAGTGTGATTCACATTAACAAACCAAGACACAAGAGAGGCACCAAAAAAGCCTTCATCCTGGTTCTTGCTCTTCCCCATGAGTATATTGTGAAGTGGATGGCTGAGATTTCCCTTCTTCCCATGGTGCCTGGCAGTAGAGTAGCAGTGATGGGTGTTGCTGAGGGGTCACACCTCTGCTTTTGGGGCAGCTGAGGTGGGTGGGAGGGGAATACAGTGCGAACAGCCCCTGCTTTGGTAGTGCATGTCCTCTGTCAGCCCTCATTCAGTCCATCCTCCCAAGCAGGTTGGTTGTGCAAAGTGATTGCATCCCAAATATCCCTGTCTGAGGAGCAGGAATCCTACCCATCTTGCGTGTTGTTTTTTATTGGTTGGTGTAATTAGGCAATGTCTAATTGTTGTAGGCAACCATGAAGGTCAAACCTTTGAGCCTGAAGTGGAAGGAAGCCTGAGGTTACTGTACCTTTTGCAAACGCTCCTGGAATTTGCTCACCTGCACTCAAACCTGAGCGTGTGTCCAACACCTCACTGGGATATTCTGAATTTTAAGGTCAATGTGGCAAGGGAGATGTCCTGTGAAGACAGGCCGAGAGCTGGGCTGGGTCAGCCTGGAGAAGAGAAGGCTCCTGAAGGGGAGACCTGAGAGCAGCTCCAGTGCCTGAAGGGGCTGCAGGAAACCTGGAGAGGGGCTTGGGACAAGGGATGTAGGGACAGGCCAAGGGGAATGGCTTTAACCTGCCAGAGGGGAGACTGAGATGAGCTCTTAGGCAGAAGCTCTTCCCTGTGAAGGTGCTGAGGCTCTGGCACAGGGTGCCCAGAGAAGCTGTGGCTGCCCCATCCCTGGCAGTGTACAAAGCCAGGTTGGACACAGGGGCTTGGAGCAAGCTGCTCTAGTGGAAGGTGTCCCTGCCCATGGCAGGGGTTGGAACTGGATGAGCTTTTAGGTCCCTTCCAACACAAATCATTCCATGATTCTATGTTGCATCTATAGCAGTGTTGCTGTTATTGGGGACTTGGAGCAAGGAGCCAGGCTCTTTAGCTCTACCTGAAAGCAAAGGAGCATTCACAAAGCACAGTTGTAACACAACCCTTGTGAGAAGAATTGTTTAACAAATAGCCACATAATCTAGTTTGCCTTTTCCACGCTGTTTTGGTTTGCCTGGGCTGGCAGTCAGCCTTTCCCAGGTCTAACCTTGCACACAGGATTTTATCTTGTGGGTCTGCAGGGACGGCTGCTGATTGTGGAAAACATCACTGACTTACCAAGTGGATTATTGGGCAAAATCAATTTTACTTGGTACATTAATAACCTGAAAAGCAACATGATAGCATCTGCTTTGCTTCCACACCAGCAAGGAGGAAGTGCCCCAACGTGTTGGAGACCCTGTACAAGTCTGAGAGGCAGGCGAGTGTTTTGGGCCGCATTCATCACCAGCTAATTCTGATGGCATCGTTTTGGCTGACTGAACAGGACCTGCAGAAATGCCTTAGGTAGAAGTGCTGATATGTGTTTTGTGCCTGTCTTTACTTAAGCATTAGACACTCCTCATGAACAATGAGAGCAGACCTTCCCCGTGCTCCTTGCGGCTTCTTTGGTTGATATATGGCATTTCCCCTCCGTTCTGTCAAAGTGTCCTCTGTCGCAGAGATAATGCAATTCCTATGCAGTGCCGTGCAAATACTCTTCTGTATTTGTATCTCTTTTCTATTTAATTATACTGTATAAATGTCCTCGGTAAATTTGATAAGTTGGGTGAAGGATATTGATTTTCGAGTCTCTCTTGTGCAGGGCTCCTTGTACTCGTGGGAGCTGTTTACCAGGCCTATTTCCCAAGGAGACTTTGAAGGTTCAGCATTTAAGTAGCTACAGGATAACAAAGGAATTTCTTTCTCTACGCTCCTGATTAGGCTGGTGATTGCAGGGCCATAGAGAAAACAGTAGTGCTGGGGCGGGGGGGGGGGGCTTTAAAGCCTTAGACTAATGTCATCTGCAAAAGCAGGTGGGAAGGGAAATTGAGAAGGAGAATAGACCTGATGCTGTCATTCCTACAAATAAAACCTGCTATCAGCTTTGGGAAAACTGGGAGAGGGGTGCACCCAGGCTTGGATGAAGTCCCTGGGGGCAGCATGGGGCGACCCTGGGCTTGCAGGCAGGTACCTCACCCCTCCATCACCCCATAGCTGATGGCAGAGCAGGAGGATCAGAAAGGAGGAGACGGAATTTGCAGGGTTAAAACGGGAGGACCGAGGGTCTATTTTTAACCACAGTTTTGAATGCGAAGTGTCACCAGTGTTAAAAAAAGCTCCTGGTAAATGAGGCGGGGGGGAGATGCACGCAGGAGTGCAAAGCCAGCTGCAGCTTTTGAACTGTGCACTGGTTGTGGTGAGGAGCCTGCGCACACTTGGTTTGTGTTTGTTAATGCTTTAATTTTCCTTTACTCAGTCTGAGGTCTTCCTACACAGGCAACTTGCTTTAAACCGTGCTTAACTCTCAGCCTCTTAGGATTACTTTTGTTCTTCAAGAGGAAAAGAAGAGAGAAATGTAGATATTGGTGCACTTTGTTTTACATTCTTTTGGAACATAAAATGTTTTCCTTTCCTTTTTTTTCGTGCTCAAAATTGGACACTGATTTGTTTTTTTTGCTGGCTAATTTCCATGTATTTCTCACGCAGGGTTTTAGCCTTGATCTCTAACGCAGGCCTGTGGCTGTTCTTGCTAAAAGTTTGGTCCTGCTGAGGCTTCCATTATAAATCCTTATTTTCTGTAGCAAATTTGCTTCCTGCAAGTTTCACCTCTCAGAGCCGGTGGGTTTGGGTGGTAGAGGGGGAGCATCCCCGCACCTCTTGTCCATCCACCCTCAGCTCCCCAGGATTTGGGAATCTGGGAGTTCCATGTGCTTGCCTGCTCGCTGTGTTAAGGCAGGAGGCTGGAGCCATTGTGGTCTATCATGTCAGTGATCCATGGGCTAATGCGTCCCCAAGTAGTGTCTCTTTCTGTCTATTGTGTCACTGATGTGTGCATTAAAGGGACCCCAAATAGGTGTTGCTGCAATAAACCATAACAGCTCTATAGGAGCCGTCACAGTTCATTGCATCAATAATCCGTGTATTAAGGCATCCCAAGCAGGCCTCAGCACACAATGCACTGTTATGGCTCCAGTTGAGCCTGTATAAATTTAGGTCAATAACCTGAGTGTTGTTAGATTGCAAAATAGCCTTGTTACAGCACACTGGCAGGGCTTATAAGGTGCGTAGATTGTGCAAACCTGTGGTGGGTGCAGAGGATATTCTGATTTGCCACTAAAGGTTAGTGGTGAGAGAATTATTTCATCTTATTTATTACTGTTATCTAAACTTCCCTTTGCTCACTTGGCTCCCTCCTTCCCTTTCCTTTCACTCCTCTGGAAATTAAACTGTGTGAGCAATGCTGCAAGAGCAGCAAAGGTGAGATGCGAGGGAGAGACAGGAATGGAGGGATGGGAAAAGGCAGTGTTTCGCAGCTGAGCCATCCCAGTGCTGCCCTGCATCCCAACGACCTCTTTCCCATGGGATATCATGGAAACACTCACACATTTCCATCCTGACTGTGCTTGTGCTCGACCCCATGGAGCTCCGTATTGTCTGGAGCATGGGTTTTGCAAGTGGGGAACCCAAAGGGCAGGAGGGTCCCTTGTGGCTCACCAGACTCATTCTCCAAAAGCTGTCTTCCATCCTCATCCCTGTTTCTTGATCCAAGCTCTCTTTCATCCACGATGCCTCAAGTCTGGGCTCTTCTCTCCACCATTCTTAGCATTCTGCTCCTTCCTTCATCCCTCATCTCCCCCAGTCGGGGCCCTTCTGCAGGTAGGTGATGGGGAGAGGAATGCCTCCAGCACAGGATGGAGAGGCCGGTTCGCATCGTGGGTGTACGCCTGAATGGAGCCGTAGCCTTGAACTCTTGAACTCCTTTCTTTTCCCTTTTTTTTTTCTTTAGAGTAGAGCTGCTATGAGCTGAAAACAAACAGGACTCACTCCGGTGGAAGGAGATTGTGCAGTGGGAACAGAGCTCAGACCACAAGAAACAGGGTTTTCCACATTTCTATTCTGAGAGTTTCCAGTTGAGATTTCGCCAGCAGTTGGGCAGCTAAAGATGAATTAGCTGAGCTGTGAAAGGTATTACATGTGTTTCCCCCTTCGGAGACTTGTTAGAACATCTTTTCTTCAATGGTAGTAATAAGTGTTACAAATAAAATGCACTTTTCCCCTTTGAATATTCCTTTACACAGGGCATCATCTACATAAAGAAAAAGAAAAAGCATGTTAAGCAACATGAATAGCTTCAGGCTATTTTACTTCATGTTGCTAAATAAGTCAATGCAGATGAGGACTTTTTATGTAAGAGTGCCTTGTAAATGTAAGCACTAACAGAAGGACAAGCTACAACTCCAAAAATTTACTAGAAGTGTTGCTCCTCTCCACTCTTCCCAGTCCAGGCAGAGCTCCCAGGACAGGCTCTTTGAGGTCCGATGGAGAAAGAGCTTCAGGTATCTGTGATATAATGCGTTCAAGGCCAGGTTGGATGGGTCTTGGAGAAACCTGCTCTAGTGAAAGGTGTCCCTGACCATTGCAGGGGTTGGAACTGGATGAGCTTTAAGGTCCCTTCCAACACAAATCAGTCTGGGATTCAATGACTTGCAGGGGTCTCAAAGAAAATGTGGTCTTTGTTTTAGTGTTGGTCTTTTCAGCTCGGGCACCTGAAGGAAAGCATTTGTATCCGGGGTCATTTTGGTAGGCTTTGTATAGTTGTGCTTGCTGTTTTGAACTTTCTGTTAAGGAGGAATTCAGGACTAACGTGTGAGTATTATGGAAGCATATACTACGTCCTGATGCTTAATCAAATCCTGCAAGGCAGATCTGTAACACACAGCCACCTCCTCTGCCAGCCCCACATTTGCAGCCAGAGACTGGTGAGGGCAGCGGGCTTGATACATTGGTGGCACAGTGTCATGGGGATGGAGAAACTCCAGGCTTGACAGGGGGAGCATGGAGCGAGTGGCAGGAGCGGGATATGGAGTTTGGGAGGATGTGGCTCTTGGCCACGTGAAGATTTTGGTATGCTGCTTGTACTCAGGAAGTTTGGGCACCCTGATTACAAACATGCGTATATTTGGAGATGTACAGCAAGATATCTGTCTCTTTCCTCATTTGATTTGTATTTAGATGGAGAGAGGAAAACCACCAAAGCAGGGAAGTGGGTGGCTTTGTGTGGTTTCCTAGCCAGCAGAAGCTGAAAACGGTTTAAAGTTCACATGTAGCAGTATAGTAGTAACTAGAAGGAGACATCTGAAGGTAAGTGACCATGTCCTACCTCTTGGCAGTGAGGATGCTGGATTTGCCTTTGTTCAGCTCCAGAGATGGATGAGCTCTCTGCTCTGCTCTGGAGATGGGTGGTGGTGCCATGGCATAATTTCCCAGTTATTCATTTTCTAAACTTGAAGCATGAACTGCTGGTTTTGAGAGTGAAAAGGATGAACTTTGCTGTGTTGGAGTTAACGGGGGGAAGAGAACAGAACAAAACCAAACATTGGAAGCCGCAGTAGCTGTGCACCGATGTGTTTAGTTAACCAGGCTTTTTTGTCATAGCTATTTCATCTTGTTTTCCTCTTGTCCTTGCTCTTGCTTGCTCATCTCTATACAGCATATGGAAAGGTTGAAAAGTGGCAATTACTAAATGAGGATAGACAGAAACTGTTCTCCAGCAGCTCCAGATGGGAGTTTGCAATGCTGCTCACGAGCTGCGTGCCAGCGCTTCACTCGGCAGTGTAAAATGCCCTCTAATGGCCAAGTATCTGCATAACTCATCTGATAAAACAGCAAATAGTCATTTCTTCTTGGGGTTTCTAATTTGCCCATGATGATTTTGGTCCAGGAGCAACTAAAAGCTTGAGTAGAGGAGAGCTTTTGCTTATCCAGATGCTCAAACAGCAAAGCTTCACCTCTCTCCAGCATTAAACTTTGCAATTAGTGAAATAAATAATGAGTAATTTAAGGAACTCTGGTAACACACAGAATGTTATTTTTCAGCATGGTAGGGACCTTTGGAAGCTCTAAGTTTATTTATGGATTGTTTCCTCTTGCTTTACTTGAAAAGTTAAGGGTGGTTTCCCAGCCAGTTCTGTGCTATAGCAGTATCAGTGTGTGTGTTATCAGCCTCAGATACTTAGAAAAACAAGATAAGAGAGGCTGAAGGAGGCCCAGGCTTAATTAGCAGATGGATTAGGTGCTCTCAAAGCTAAGTGGATAATTTGGGTTCAGCTCCTGCTTATTGTTTTGCCCACCACCAGGCCCCTGAGGGCTGTCAGTGGAGGGTAAGAGCAGAGCATCGACCTGCTCCGCTTTTGATGCCAGAAAGAGAGATGAGGGTTGTTTTCTTTAAAGCAATTTCCTTGCTGTCTGTTTTGGTTGCTTGTTTGTATTTTAGCTTTAAGAATGAAAGGAGTGCCAGTTGTGGTATTTCCTAGTTGTACTTGAAAACTCAGAGTGGATCTGCATATGGTTGTTACTACTTGGCAAGGGAGAATGCCTGGATCTTCTTTGCTCAAAGTCAAAAACTCATCACTAATGGTAGAAAATAAAATTAAGGGGGAAAAGAAAGTTGGGAAATAAAATAGGTATCTCACTCCCTTCTGTTTTGCACCACTGCTATTGGGGCAACTTGAATATTGTTTTTTCAGTATCATATTATCGTGGAATGGTTTGGGTTGGAAAAGATAGTAAAGCTCATCCAGTTCCAATCCACTTCTACAGGCAGGGACACCTTCCACTAGAGCAGCTTGCTCCAAGCCCCTTCCAACGTGGCCTTGAACACTGCCGGTGATGGGGCAGCCACAGCTTCTCTGGGCACCCTGTGCCAGCGCCTCAGCACCCTCACAGGGGAGAACTTCTCCTTCACTGGTAGGTCTTCCCAACATCTTTCTGGCTACAGAGAACCCAATCTGGAGCACAGTTTGTCACCTGAAATATGACTCTTAAAGAAACTTTAAAAAAAAAAATCCAATTCCAAATAAAAATGTCTGTCATGATTTATGCATCATTAAGATGGAGAGGAAGGAAAATGCTGCAAAAACATGTCTTTCTTTCCTTTGAAGGGCATATATAAATGTGCAATATTTCTTTTACTGAGTCAACAAGTATCTTTGATGGTGTAAAACTGATGAGGGGTACTCACTGTGACATTCAAGGGCTGAAAGGAATGCAGGATCAAGCCCTTTATGTTGTCTTTGAAGCCTTACTATTTTAACACAGTCTGTATCTTGTTGCATAATGTTTTAAGATGTGGTCTGCATCGTTCTGTAGCGTGTTTAATTTAGCAGCAGATGTGCAGGCTCATATGCCGTTATGGTACATTTTGTTCACTCATATAATAGCAAGTTCTTCAGAATTGTTGCCACTTCTTCAGCACAAGACTCCTACAGCATGTTATTCTGCTTTTCTGTACGGCAAAGAGCAGAAGAGCTCCTTATTTGCCATCAGCAGGTGCTAACGTGGGAGTGCCAGCTCTCCGTGAAGCACGTTTAACCTGCTCTGTTACTGCTTTCCCTGCCAGCAAGTGCACTTTCCCCAGCAGCTTTTGGAGGAAGGCACCAGGTAGGAAGTGGAAGGGCAAGATTTTGGTGTTGGGTTTTGCAGCAGGGAGAAAGCAAATCAAAAAAGACAAAGGCCAGGTTGGACACAGGGGCTTGGAGCAAGTTGCTCTAGGGGAAGGTGTCCCTGCCTGTGGCAGGGTTGGAACTGGATGAGCTTTAAGGTCCTTTCCAACACAAACCAGTCTGGGATTCTATGAAATAGTGTTTATTTTCACCCATGGCATCATCCAGGCATTCCCACAGAGAGGTCTTAATGCAAAACATCTCTGAACACTCTGCGGCAGCAAAATCATGCTAATAATGAGTAAAAACATGAAGCCCAATTGAGAAAGGTTTTGTAGCAAAAGTTCTGCCTTCGTTGTTCTGTGGGTGGTGAGGGTCCGTGGGGGGTACAGGCTGCTGGTAGACTGTCATGGTTTAACCCCAGATGGCAACTCCTGCTCCCTGCAGCCCCTTATTCATAATCCCTCCAGTGGGATGGGGGAGAGAATTGGAAGGGAAAAGTGAGAAAACTCATGGGTTGAGATAAAGGCAGTTTAACAGGTAAAGGAAAAGCCACACACACAAGAAGAACAAACAAGGAATCCATTCACCACTTCCCGTGGTCAGACAGGTGTCGGGCAGCAGGGCTCTGTTATAGGTAACAGTGACTTGGGAAGACAAACACCATCACTCTCAATTGTACCCTCTTCTTCCCCAGCTTTATATGCTGATAATGACTCCATACTGTATTGGATATCCCTTGGGTCAGCTGTCCTGGCTGTGTCCCAGCTCGTCATGCACACCACTCACTCTGGGATGGGGTGAGGAGCAGAAAAGACCTTGGCTCTGTGCAAGCACTGCTCAGTGATAACAAAACTCCCCTATGTGATCAATGCTGTTTCCAGCACATATCCAAACCACAGCCCCATACCAGCTACTATGAAGAAAATTAACTGTACCCCAGCCAAACCCAGCTCAGAGCCTGGCCCCAAGGTGGTTCTCCCAGAAATTGGAAAAAAGCCTTTTGGTTATTTTTCCCCTAGCATCCTATTTCCCATGCAGTGGCTGATGGTGTTTAATGGAGCGGGAGAAGTCCAAACCCTGGCCACACAGCTGTGTGATTCCTCTTCCCAAGTGTGAGGGTTTGCATCCCTCAGGCCTTAAAAAAAAAACAAACCCAACCTATTTTATATTTGGACTAATGAAAATCTATGTTGGTTCTCACTACCCCTATAAATGTTTAATCCATTTTTGGTTCCTGCTGTGCTATTGGCCTTAATGGTGTCTTGACAGTATGAGTTGTTTTATTGTGCTTTAAAAGAAATCACCCAAAAGAAGGATCTCACTAAGGATCCTGTTGTCTGCCCCTTCCCTTCCTTTCCATGTGCTTCCCTCCTCCCCTGCAATAGTGCCAGTGTTTTAGAGAAAGGAGAAGGTGAACAGGGCTGAGAAGTGGCATCGCACTTGTAGATGTGCTGTTGGCCCAGGGAGGAAGGATGACAGAGTGTTCACTGTGTTCCTCCTGCATTGTACCATCTCCTTTGTCCACTTCCCTCCCATGTCATTATCTCCATGTGCTTCCTTCCTTCTTTTTCCCTGCATTGCCTTTCTAATATGGAACTCCACTTCCCAGCCCCTCTTGTCCTCCCCACCAGCTGCCAACATCTGAAGCGATCAGCAGTGGAAATGGCCAGAACAGTTAATACCCGGTGATACTATTGCAAGGCTGAAACAGCTCTGAGGACTGTTCTTGCATTGAAATCTCAGTTCAAGTGCACTGAGCTTTGGAAAACTGGAACCTTAATGCAAAGGGGGATGGAGGAGAGCAACCCTTGACATCGGTGGCTGCTACCTTCACAATTACTTGGGCATCCTGGTCTGCTGGTGTCCTGCAGTAACCATGAGTGCAAAACCTTCACCAGGAATATCTCCATTCCTGGGAGCCTAAGAAATATCTGATAGCACCATCAAAATTTTCAGGCTGGATTTTCCCGTGCTTAAGGAGTTATACATGTGGAAACCCAGTTTAGATGTGAGGAAGGACAGAGATTTTCCTTTGCTCTTTGGAAACGGGAGCTTTTGCAGTGTGTGCATCCCCGATTTTTCTGTAGTAGGGATTGTAGATGACATATTTCATAGACAGTGGAAAATGTAGTTGGAAATCAAGAACAACAGGTTTGTGACTCCATTATGGGCCTTGGAGTGTGTGGATTGTTCAGAAAGATGCTGGTATTTGAAGTTAGAGAAGAGTCCCACTTAACCTGTGACCATGTATGCCCTGGCAGAAGTGGTGCCTTCGTGCCACTTGTTCATTCACACCTAGGAAGGCAGCAGGTGTGGCTTTAGTAAGTCCTAGCTGTTGAGCTGTGTTTTGGGCAGGACTCTCAGGTGAGGTTTTATGATGCTTTACCAAAGCCTGCGGTGCTGCAGTGGGGCTGTGCGCTTGCATCAGCATCTGCTTGTCACAAAATGAGTTTTAAGGAACAGCATTCCACTTTCCTGGGACTGTGCAGAGAGAGGGAATGTGTGAGACACGGTTTTGTCTGGAGCAAGGGGAATGGGGGCTCTGAGTCACCTGCTGGGTGCCACTGTGGTTTGATGACAACATATGTGATGGATGCTCAAAAATAGATGTTGCCCATGCCTAAAGGGGGTACAGGAAACCTGGAGAGGGGCTTGGGACAAGGGCCTGTAGGGGCAGGCCAAGGGGAATGGCTTTAACCTGCCCGAGGGGAGACTGAGATGAGCTCTTAGGCAGAAGCTCTTCCCTGGGAGGGTGCCGAGGCGCTGGCACAGGGTGCCCAGAGAAGCTGTGGCTGCCCCATCCCTGGCAGTGTTCAAGGCCAGGTTGGACACAGGGGCTTGGAGCAAGCTGCTCTAGTGGAAGGTGTCCGTGCCTGTGGCAGGGGTTGGAACTGGGTGAGCTTTAAGGTCCCTTCCAACCCAAACCATTGTATGTTTGTGCTCCTGTGCTACCTACCTAGGCAGTGAAAAGATGATAGAACAGTGCTAATTGAGAGAAAGCTCAGCAAACACATTCTTTGCCAAGTCCCCTTTGTCTTACTTTTAGCTAACAGTGCCTCCTATTTTGGAAAATCACCTTTTCTTTCTACACATTTTCCATTGAAAGCTGGAAAAATAAGCCCTAATGCAGCCTCCTCTGCTCTCATTTTCTGGCTCATAGATTGTGGTACTTAACGAGCAGTATTAAGCTTTTTAAATGCATTATGTCAGGATTGGGTATTTTTTTTTTTTCCCCTAAAACATCATATTTAAGTACATTCCTCCTCTTAAATAAATAAATAACTGCTGGGCTATCATCGTGTCCAAGGGTTTTCAAGGAAATTTACATTTTGAAAGACACTGTTGGAGGCTAACACGGCCATGCAATTACTGTATGTAAATCACTTCACTTGTTTCCTAATCTTGCTGAAGATGAAGTAGTTTTTGTGCATGCGTCTGCCTCCCTCAAATTTTCTTACACAATGAGCTTTCCTCTTCTTTTAATTGCTGACCATGAGTTTTGTTCTGCTGAGCCTGATTGTATTTATTTTATTGCAAGGGGACATTTAGCCTTTGAGATGGGGTTGGATGTAGAAACCATTGAGGATGGATTGAAGTTGGATGTGCATCTAATTGCATCCTCCATCCCATGAATGGAAGAACTGGTTTCTTAATTGCAGCTTCATACAGGCTGTGGAATAGCTGCTTGTTCCTGTGCCCCTCATATCTGCTTTTCTACATTTTATCTATCCCTGCCAAATCCTGCTTGGAAGCTCCTGCCATGTGTTTAATAAGTCTTCCAAACTGGGCTTTTACTGCTGGTTGATACCATCATGGGTACCTGTCAGAACAAGATGGAATAGTTAACATCGTTAGGAAGGAGCTCAGTTACAGGCATTTGGTTAAGCTATGCAGGATTCTGCTAATATGAGCAATAATTTCTCTGATTATTATTAGTTTCTTTTGTGCAAAGTTTTCCTCCAGGGAATAATGCAGGGAATTGAGATGACAAGAGGGAAAAGAACATAATGGAAGCATTTGTCCATCAGAAGATGCACTCTGTCAAAATCAAATACAGTTTGGATATTGATTTTTTTTGTTTGGGGGAAAACAGGAAAAGGAGTTGCAGCCCCAACCTAATGAGCCATTTGAGCATTTCCAGTACGAAATACTAACTTCTTCTCCCCTGCCATGACTTTTTTATAACCTGGTATTTCTCCCTGAAATAGAGGTAAAAAATCATGTGTATACCTTTAAATATTCATTGTGGAAATGCTATTCCCCGCTCTGGCTTTAGCTACACTAACAGTTTGATCCTTGTCGTAAGAAATATTTTGACTGTAACAAGCTCCTGCCTCTGGAATTGAAGTTTTCAGCTTCTTTTAGAGCGTTGCATTAATTATTAATGTGAGTGGGAATCGTGCTCTTTAGCATCCCTATGCTTAAAAAGAAATCAATTAATTATTGCTATAAATCTCAGAGATTACGCTGCAGTCGCGCTGCTGGGAAATTGGCCATTAACTACCAGGAAATCACCCATCTTCCTTTAGTCAGAACTCAGTTGTACCAACACAACCCTTTTCCTTTTCGAAATTAACTATCAATGTGATGCATAATTGATAACCATTTATAATAATAACAATAATACCCATGAAATTGTCATCTCGGTATGCAGCGGCTTTGTTAGAGCCTTTACCCCTGGCGTGCTCAGCCTGGGCTGTCGCGTTTGTTAACTGTGTTTGCTGGGAAGTTATTGCTTTTGCTGGTGTGATTTTTAGGAGAGCTGGGCGCTGTTGCAGAGGAATAAAACACAAGGTAGAAATGCCTGACTGGACTGTGTGAAGCTGAAGAAGCTGAAGTGTTTCCAGAGGATGGGTTAAGCGTTGCTATTGCAGCTCTACATAAGGGGAAGCAAAAGCTGAGGTTACAGTCATTGCCCAGGGTCAGCTTTTGGGCATCAATCTGTTTTTTCCTGGTTTTCAGCATCTTCTTCTTGTGTTTTCTATATTTTATGTGAACCTTTGCTTGCAAATAAGGCAGTGTGAAAATTCACCCACTGCAGAGGAGCTCTTTGGGGGCCAGTTTGAACAAGTGGTACCAACTTTGTGGTTATTGCTGGCTTTCCAGAGCCTATTTGGTTTTTTAACCCTTTCTAGTACTTTGTAGGCAGAGTGTTTGAGTGTATCGCACACTCAACCTATGTAGGCAGAGTCTATTGCACAGCACAGTACAGGTGGCCACGCAGGAGAGGGTTTCTTGCTGTGCTTGTGCTTGTGTCTGTCTTCTTCTTTCTCTTCCCTTTTGCCACTAAAATCGTGGTGGCGTTTTGCTTTGTACCTAGAAATCACAGCTTTCCACTAATTCTGCTCTTTTTTATTGCCTTTAAGTGGGCTTAAAAGGTGGTAGATGGCTGGGGGAGGGCATGTGTCTCTTAAGCAGGAGGCAACCCTGGAAGGTTTGCAGTTCTTATCAGGGTCATCTGTCTTCACCTTTAAAATATGAAAGAGGATATTGAATCGCTGGTAATACAACTCGGTAAAAAAAACAACGTGTGTAGTATTGAATGGCTTGAATTCCACTGTCAGCATGAGGTCTTCTCTTGCATGTCTTGATTCATGAATGCTGTTGTGGAACTTGCTTTGAAAGACTCCTAGCTGTTGGGTAAAAGTGCCACCATGGCACATCCAGGGTCTGCAGCTTGAGCTCAGGTCTGTCATTCAGGGATTAAACAAACCTTTGGCTCTCTGTAGGAATAAAAGACCTGAGAGGATCCATTTAGGGTCTTCCTCCGTGTCACCAACATGCAGAGAAGCCTGCAGCTCTTGTCCCTTTGTAGGGCATTTGTTGTAAGTCAGCCACACATACTGCTTTATGGATCACTCTATTTCACTGGCATTTAAAAGTGTGTACACTAGAAACGGCAGCTCTGGCATCCAAAGTTTAATGTTAACCCTTCACGTATCAAGGTAAGGACAGGCTATGGTGAACTCTGGAATATGTACCAAGGTCTCATTGTAAATTCAAGTTCCATTGATCACCTTTACAGAGCAAGGCTTAAATAAGGCATAAAAGTGGTTTGTGTCTATATGTGTGAAAGTACTGGAAAAGCAAAAGCTGCTTTCCCTTTTTTATGTACTCTCTAATAATCTTGCAGTGTCTGTGAGCCTACAAAAGAGCTGAATGGATTTTATCTGCTAGGAATAGGGTTTTAAGACAGAAATAAAACCGGGAAGGCCATACCACGCTTCAGCAGCTCTTGTGTACAGTGCCGTGCTTTCTGATTGCAAGGAAGATAAAGGGGCTGCAAGCTTGATTTGCAGTATAAGATGTGGGACTGATGGGATACCAGAGTTGGAGATGGGGAGGTTTCACCTGGCTTGCTGGCAATCCTCATGAGCCCTTTTGTTCCTCTGCAGGATCGACAGTGGCGGTATGCACGCCGATTCCTGTGAATATTCCTAAGTTCCTGGGGGACTGCTTTGCTTTTTGAATCAGGAAGTTGCAGAACACCCTCAAGGATGGCACTTGTGGATAAACACAAAGTCAAGCGGCAGCGACTGGACAGAATCTGTGAAGGTAAGAGCATGCTCCAGCTGTTCTGTAGAAGCTGACACAGGGTTAAGGTAGCACATCTAATTTTGCCTTGGTTTTCACAGCACTTAGACATAAAGAGATGCAGATTCAGAACTAGATCCCCCATCCTCTCTGCTGGCTCAAAATACAGTCATGCTGCTGTTGAAACATTGGGAAAGGATGTTCTGCTTACTCATTTGAAAATCCTCTCTAGTCCTGTGGTCCGGGTTTTTGTTTAGCTACCACATCTTCTCCTTTTATCCTGATTTGTAATGAAATGATCTAGTCAGTCCCAGTTTGAACTTATACTGTCTTTAGGAAAGGGTTGTGCTCAGTTAGATGTGCTGCTTTCTGGATGTCTCCTCTGGCCAAAGAAAGAGCTGGGATGCAGCCACTGGTTCTGTAATTCTTCCTTCCCACTCCAAGACAAGCGTCCCTCAGGGGCTGTGAAAGTAGATAATGCTGTAATATTGACTGTCATCCTATGAGAAATGATGGAGAATTTAAAAGAAGTTGTTAGAGTCTTTCTTATGGATGTGGGCATATCATTGGAACAGCTTTTCTTCCATTTGTGTGTGCTGATAGGGCAGATGTGCTGTAAATCAATCTGCTGTGAATCGTTCTTTATTAATAGGATGTTACCCTGCCACAGCACCAGTGACTTTTAGCTTTTACTTCAGTTTTCCAGCAGGAAAAGGTATTAGGTAATGTTTTCTACTGCAGCTCACATAACGTAAGTTACCCTAACATCAGGTGATGGCAAACAAGCTTTGACTTTTTGATGTGCACTGATAATTCTCCTATACAGACCAACACTCATGCAAGTTTTACTATCGGCAGCAAAGGCAGAACAGAGAAATTTTAGACTGAATATCTGAAGTTATGCCTCTTTTTAAAGGGTTCTGGTGTTCATCTTCTCTGAAGGAGATGGATAGTGGCCTGCAGCATAGCATTTTGCAGTATTGAATGCCAATGAGGTGAAATAGGTTCTGCTTGGGGATGAAAGTGCAGAGCTCACAGGGGAGATGCACCATGTCCATCAGAGCAGAAGGTGTGGAGCTTTGTAGAGTCTCCAATGAGTATAAAACACTGATCAGCAGGACCGGGTGTTTTTTGCCTTGATTTTGTGTGTTATATATTGCTTACTCTCCATTACTGTTGCTTTAAACGTGTCAGAGTTACTTAGCCCTTTTAATTTTTCTCTGTTATTTTGGGAAGGGTGAGGCAAAGCAGAGAAGATGAAAGTTAGGAAGGAGTACCCAGGGTCCGCTGCAGCGTGGAGCTGCCGATTTCTCCTACTGAATGTCACGAGCACTCAGGTGTAGTTTGCTATCTCATCTTCAAATTTTACTTTGAACTTGACTTAAAAGAGTTGTATCAGCTGAGCCTGGGTTTTCAAAAGCTGCCTGCCTGGTTTGATGTTTACTATCAGATCTACTTGCTGAGTGTACAAGAAATTCAAAAGGCTCGTACAAAAAACCTGCTAACGGAGCTTTAGATGTGATTGAAGTTGAGATTATTTTCCTCTGATATACGAGTTTTTTTCTTCTTTCTTGGTCAAAAGGTATTCTTTTTCTAATGTGTAAATGTGTAGAAGACAGAACTTTTTAAAGTATACTTTGTCATTTGCCACTTGTTCTGTAATTTGATTGAAATGTTGGGATTTACTGTTGTAAGACGCGGCTGCGTGGTATTTAGAAGCAGCAGATTAGGACTGAGGGTAAGCAACATTACAAAAATTGCCTTGAAAAATGAAAAAAACTTAGGATTTGCCAAAATACTTGACTTTTAGGACAACAGTGTACTATGGTGGCATCTCTGATGGCTATTTACTACTATAGGTTCCTAAATTTGGATTATCATAGAATCACAGAACAGTTTGGAAGGGACCTTAAAGATCATCCAGTTCCAACCCCTGCCACGGGCAGGGACACCTTCCACTAGAGCAGCTTGCTCCAAGCCCCTGTGTCCAACCTGGCCTTGAACACTGCCAGGGATGGGGCAGCCACAGCTTCTCTGGGCACCCTGTGCCAGCGCCTCAGCACCCTCACAGGGAAGAGCTTCTGCCTAAGAGCTCATCTCAGTCTCCCCTCTGGCAGGTTAAAGCCATTCCCCTTGGCCTGTCCCTACAGGCCCTTCTCCATAGACCCTCTCTGGATTTCCTGCAGGACCTCCAACTATTGGAAGAGTAAGATTACAGCATAGTACAGCACTGAAGTGGGGCCATTCCAGCTGCTGGGAAAACACACTTTGGAAAAAAAACACCATTTCTTGTGGTTGTACCTTAAAGGTACATGGAATAATCAGTGAGAGTTGGTGAGAAATCAGGGAACTACTTCAGCAAGACTGAGAAGAGGAGTCTTTGCTATCAAACTTGCTGAAGCACTTGTGCAACTTTCCTCTTTAAAAGGTGACTGTGATACAGAGCTCTATTTACCTGATGAACAGCTCAATGTTTCCTGGTCTGCAGGTGGCTTTCTGTGCTTTTCATGGAGTTGTACGTACCGTACCATGCCTTTTACTATTCACAACACAAACCCTTAGGGAGTTTTCTAGGAATGGTCTTTATTCCCTGCAGCAGGATGGCGGCAGGTCTGGAGGTTAAATACCCTCGGGCTACATATTGGAATCACTACTCATCCTGCCAAATGGGTTGTTCCTGGTACGGGCTCAGTAAAAACACAACTAGTCATATGTTGGGGGAAATAGCTTACAAACTGTTGTGGTGTTAAAAGAGTACGTTAAGAAGCTGCACTGTTTGTGTTACTCTGTTAAATGTGCATCTGGCATGGAAAAAATAATCCAAGCCATACCAGGAGGTGGAATCTTTGAAAACACTGGTTCATGGCCTTTATAGGCAGGTTTATGAGTTTTCCAGGAAGAGAAAAGCAGTTCAGCCTCCCTGCATTACTCAGCTTGACCAGTTCCTCTGTGTTGTTTTAACGTATAGTAATGACATGTTTGTATGACGGCGTTCCTTTTTGCTCCAAGCATGCTCTTTAGAAGGTGACCTTTTTGCACCAGGTAACTCAATCGAAAAACACAGGTGGGATAAGGGCGCAGACCTGAGGGAATAAAGGAATTTTAGGGCAATAGCCTGCAGGGAAGACATTTGGAGCAATCTGTTAAGAATTAGGTGGGTTTGTGATGCTTGTCCGAGCGCAGCAATGCCGGAGTGCGCTCGCAGTCATCTTGGCTCACCCGTTTCTTTCTTTTCTGCTTGTCCCAGAGAGTTTGGGTGCCTATTCCATAATTGGATCCATGTGGACGGAAAGATGTACCCAGTGAATAGCTGGGGCTTTTGAAACTAATATATGCAGAGTGGTTTATATAATTCCTGTTTCTGGAATTGTGTCTAATTACATAGCGGGTCAAAATACGCCTTGGAGGTGGAGCTGCTGGTGCTGGGTTCAGTTAGGCTTGTCCTGCACCCCCTAGTTCAGATCCTGTTCCCATTAGCTTGTAATTTTGCCGCATTGGAAATTCGTTTGAGCTGAAATTTTCCATTCCCTGATGAGTTTTTTACCTCCGGGTGGATTCGAAAATAAATGGGATTTGCAGCAAAACTTGTGGAGCCGTGTCTGAGCGGGACATGGAGACGGGTGTTCTGCTGTGCCTGAAACAAAGCAGAGCAGCACTCCTGCAGCCATGCAGTGGTACCCGCCTGCTCTGGTTTTGGCTAAAAGGGGTCTGAATCTTGCCGTGGTGCCCGGAGTGTGCTGTTATTGTTCCCAAATTTGGGGCAATTTCTCAGTCTTTGAGGGAAATGAAGTGAGAGATCAGCTGGGGGTGATGTCTTGTGCTCTGTAACGTTCTTCCCAGCACAGGGGTGGTGGGGGAAAGGTTGGGGACCTCTTCCAGAGTACAGGGGAAGAAGCAGGGTTTGGGGAGATGAGAGCAGTCAATTGGATCAAGGAGGGAGAACAGCCTGTGTGAGGAAGGTGAGAGCAGGAGCTCAGACAACCGGACCTCAAACTCAGGTGCTGCAAGAAATAATGTTACCCTTTCGTCCTTCATGACCACCCTCATTTTAGTTTGTTACGATGGTCTCCAATTGCATGATACTACAGATATATGTAGTATTTCCCCTTGACTCATAAGCCTGGCAGTTTCCTCCTGCTCTTTCCAGTGTCCTCTGCCTCCCTCTGGGCAGCAGAAAGTGAGTGACGCTCCAGGTTGAGGATAAGCTGTGGGAGGCTCTGCTAAGATGACAGAATGTGGGCAAGATGTGCAGTATTTCTGCTACCCTGTTTTCCTTGCTGCTTTGCTGAAGGGAAGGTTCAGCTGCAGAATCCAGCCGCAGACAGTTTTATCTCTGGTCAAGGTGAGCTGTTGCAGTGTGGGACTCTCACAGCAGTGTTTTCAAGCCATCAGCAGCAATAACCCTCAGGGCAGAAGCTTGACTGCCTTTCCTTTAGGAAACAACAACAGAGAGACATTAGGTGTCACTGTTTCTGTGCTACCTGTGGCAGAACAAGGTGTTGAGCAGTGCTTCCAAGGAACCCAAGCTCAGAAGGCAATGGCATTTCAGGCACATGACATCCATCATGGATCCAGTGCTCATATAAGGCATTCCCCTGCAAGGAAATAACTCGAAGCATCACTTCTCCCCAGCTTGCTGCTTGCTTAGATGTTCTTTGTCCTGTGCTTCTGCAGCCATGGTTAAGAGATATTGAATAATGTGTGAGCTAGACAGGGAGTGAGGAGCAGCCTTCCACAGTTGCTTGTGGGGTCTTTGGGAGCAGTCTGGCTGGAAGCCAGAGGAGGAGGTGCTATGGAAGTGTGCAGGGTTGTGTTGTCACTTCCTCGTGAAGCATCGAAACCTAAGGGACAAGGCAGTAGTGGTGGCACATCCAGGATACAGGATGGCTGTAACGGTTCTGGCTTTTCAGCAGTATTTGAACAGTGCGTGGTGCCTGGGGTCACACACCACTAGCAGCGGAATAAGCAATAGGTTCTCATTCAACAACTACAGTCCATTCACATTAAAAGATAGGGGAACCTTGCTTGTGGAAGCAGATGGGAAAATGTACTTAGAAACTGCAAAGCAGTCAAATTGCAAGTTGTAAAAGCAGCACAAATTCTGGTGTCCTCTCATTTTCCAAGCTGCAGTGTTTTGTTAATGTGTTATTGTGTAGGAAATAATCAGTTTAAGATCCTGTGGCACATGGAATACCAGAAAACGAATTGTTTCAATGCTCAGCATCTTTCCTCTAGAGCATTACGTGTCTGAGGGTCCCAGGAGTGATTGGGCAACTCTGGAAAGTGGCTTGCTCCTTTGTATAAGGTAACAGTAGACAAAATGAGTACATTAGATGCTTGGGTGGAGGGATTTTCTTCCATTCTTGCAAATTTGCATGCCAAGTAGCATCTGATAATACTTATTTTTACTGCTTAGAAATAGAATCTTCTTATCTCAGGAAATTCTTATCACCACTAGTCATTTGATGAGAAACAATGTGTTAAAGATGATATCAAGTGTGGAAGAAACTGCTTGTCCTGGGTAAAAGTGACTGACTTAGAATAAATATAGACTTTCTTTTTTTCCTAGTGGATTTGGGTTTCTTTGTTCCATAAATATAAAGCACAGTACAAGGATTTCCCTCCCACAATAAAGCCTTTTTATAGTTTCCACCTCAAAGCACATTAACTATCAGGCTTTTAAGGAAGACTTGCTTACCACATTTTGCCTGGAGAAAAGGCAGAGTTAGCTTGTCAGATCCTCTGCCATTGCACCCTGTGCTGATTTATGCTGACTGACAATCTGTCTGGCTGCTCCCGATGTCTTGCTCTTCTGAGTGTCCATATTTAGTTATTTGAAGCCTCCTTTATATCAGGCTTGGGGATTACTTGTTATTAATATGTTTTGTTAAAATTTTAAGGGTATTTTTAATTGGAGAGCATCCTGTGGAAGAAGAAAGTTCAAGCAACCACTAGGTTCATAGACATTATTCAGGCTAAAGATTACCTTATTATAAGACCTTATTTTGCCACAGGAGAGACTGAGATGAGCTCTTAGGCACAAGCTCTTCCCTGGAAGGGTGCTGAGGCACTGGCACAGGGTGCCCAGAGAAGCTGTGGCTGCCCCATCCCTGGCAGTGTTCAAGGCCAGGTTGGACACAGGGGCTTGGAGCAAGCT
Organism: Pezoporus wallicus; assembly: GCF_028554395.1. Lineage (NCBI taxonomy): Eukaryota > Metazoa > Chordata > Aves > Psittaciformes > Psittacidae > Pezoporus > Pezoporus wallicus. The sequence continues at coordinate 259,133 of NW_026640104.1, forward strand.
GCTCTAGTGGAAGGTGTACATGCATGACAAGGTGTAGGACTTGAGCCAGGTATGAAACCAGCCTGACAAAATCCCCCTGGCAAACAATAAGACACGTTTAGATAAGGTTACAGACAAAAAATGTCATTAATTCCATATGCGACTTTGTTGTAATCGATACGTGACTCAAAGTGTTGCAGAAAGGAGAGTTCCCCTTTCCCTGAGGCTTGAGTGGTCTATGCATAGGAACAGGGAAAAATACTTCTGTTATGTTCTCTTTGTGGTTTAGGCCACATCTATGGTAACTTAATATGTGTCTAACTCTTAATTCTGCCTTGTATTTTTCCATTTTCCCCCAGCCTTAAGACAAGGTTCTGTGTAACAGGCTTTACAACTTCATGTCATTAATTAAGAAACAATTACAGCTGATGACTTCAATGCCATCAACTTGATATTCATCCTTACCACATTTCCCATTTAAATTAACTGGTTTAGGGATTAGCATGTTGTCATCGTATCTGGGTTTTTCCTCCTCACTCTAAATCCTCCCCAGCATTTAAAGATTACTCAGAAAACATCCCCAGAATATGCAAGGAGAAGCCATGCGAAGGATCATAGGAGCAGCAGCCTCAGGGCAGCCTTGTTGTGTATTCCCAAGCTCTGGAGTGTGGGAGTGCTGCAGAAGCCAGCATCCAGGGGGTAGAATTTGAGTGCTTTACCTCTTCCAAGCATGTGATGGGAAACGATCAGTCCTTGGGGATAGATGAGAAACAGGATGGATTTTCCTTCAAAATGCCAGCAAAATCTCATCCCTAACTGCTAAGTTAGAATCTTTTGAGGACTGATGACGTTTGGATCTGGACCAGACTTTTAGGTGTGATTCTGATTCTCCTGAATATTCACTACTAAATATTTTGACAGGATTAGGACATCTGGCTATATTAAACTAAAGCTGCAGAGAAACACATTACACAACTCTTCTTTCATACTTTTTTGGTATCCACAAACAGATGTAATAGATCGAAGTGCCAAAACAGTGAAGGTTTTCATTATGCCTTTTATATCTGAGAGCTTTCTTCAAAGAGCAAGTTTCTGGAGTTGCTTGTGCATTTTTGTTGCCTTAAAATTACACGACATTGATCATTTCTTACTGACACTTTTATATGGCCTGTTAGCTTGACACTATTAATTTGCTTTGGGATTGTTTTCAGATTGTCTTTTTAGGGTTTTGTTAAAACAAAACACTCTCTGCTGCCATCTAGCACCTCAAAACTTACTAATAAACAGCTTCTGCTCATAAAATAGCCTATAGTTTTAGTTTGACATCCATTTCGGGGAGAAAACAGTTTCTCTGCCTGCTGTTGATAACAGGGATTTGATTGAATCGGCAAACCAAAGCATAGGATGCTGATGGCTTTGGCATCATCCCCACTGGGGAGCAGTGCTCCTCAGGGATGGTGAGGGACCACGGTAAGACTGCAGATGTCTCTCCACCTTTACTACTTTGATTTGCTTATTGCAGTACAATAATACAAAATTCCAGTCTTTTAAAAAAGCAATGCATTAAAGTGTTTTAGCTAAAGTAGTATTTCCTGCTGTTTGGTTTTGGTTTTTATCAGCATTGGGTTTGCAAGGGAAGTACGTGTTTCAAGCCCGTGGCATCAATAGGGGAAGTAAGGCAGAGACACCCTGAATCCCAGCCTGTTTATCTCCTCAGAACTGTGTTACCATCTAGCAATTAATTATTTCTTATGCAAAGCCCAGACACGCATGGCAGAGTTCAGAATTACAATATATATTCATTTAACAATGGATTTCTCTGCTGCTTTCTGGGACAGATATAATTCCTGTGCTTTTCATTACACATGCCGTTTAAATCTTGATCCTGAATTCTTATTAAAAATGATGAGATTTGACCTCAATTCTAATACCTAGTTTTGGAGACAAGGTGCTTGATGTGATTTCTAGAGGATTATTTTTAAGAACATTCGTAGATTAGATCTTTGGGAATAGTTAAGGGATGTGCCCAATGAACCTCGGCTGCTGGCTTTTAGACTGCTGTTCAGCATTCAGATTGGGGTTTATTTTGTAGCCCTTGAAAGTGTGTAGTTTTGTGGTGCAGAGATACATGTGGTGGTATTATTATACCTTTCTTGATGCAGGAATGCAACAATGCTGTTTCTGATAACTTTTACTGGAGTCTCCCCATACTTGAAGGCAAAATTGTTTCTGATTGAAGTGTCAAGAGCTTGTAGGATTCATTCCAATGCTTCAAAGTGTGTTTTCGAGCTGGGCTTCTTGTCTTTTACTGCAAGTGTATTTTAGATGATTGCTAGCTTCCTGTGTTTGTTACCTGCAATTTGATTTTCATCCCAGATGGCAAATCACCAGGGCTTTGCCAGGGGAACAGGATAGCATGAGGTGATGAGTTACTGCGTGCTCATCAGGATGCTTCTGTGCGTACCTTACTCAGTGATAAATGTAAGGTAATTGGAGGCAGGGTACCTTCTGGTGAAAGATGGGTGAAATACCTCTAGCCAGAGAGCTGTTGGCATGTGGCAGTGCTTGGAGACATAGCATAGGCTGGTCAGGAGGGTGGGAAGGAGCCCGTCTCCTACACCAAGCCCCTTCCGAGCAGAGACAGGCATAATAAAGCAACGGTGAGGCATGCGTTCGTGTCTGCAGTGATAAAATGAAAGGTCACTGTAGTTTCATGATGTGAAATGCTTCTGTGTGTCTTCTCAGCATGACACCAGCTGGTGTGAGCGAAGAGGCTTTGCATCCTCTCCTGTCACGTCGATATGTGGGATTTCAGGGGATTCTTGGGAAATTACTCAGAGCAGCACTGCAATATTGTGTCATCAGGTTTGAGAGTCAACGTCTGCTTTGTTTTTCCATGGGAGGTAGGCTCCTTTGTGCCTCTGCATTTATTTAGGTACAATATCGACCTTTTATTTTCCATATGCATGGGCCCATTCTTACACAGCTAGTGGGAGCAGCAACCGAACCCAGTTACAGATTCCGGTTTGTGCATAACATTTAGAGGCAGCATGTGCTCGTGCATTCCTGTAGCTTGTCACGCATGTGAGCCATGGTTATGGCACATTTCTATCCCAGCGCCAGGGGGGTTGAGCTGCAAATGGACATAAGCTTTTGTTTTTTGCTTTAAAATCATCAAAACCCAGAGTTACATGAGGCAGTGATTGTTTAATAATCGGCTGATCTTAAGAGTGTTTTGTTGGAGCGCACCAAATTGGTATTTGAGAGTGTTTTGTTAAAGTTACAAAGCATCTATGCTTTTGGTTTGGAAATTGGTAAAAGCATGTGGCATGGCTTCAAGCGCTGAGTGCTTTCAGATGCTGTTCTGTTCCTTTGATTATTGAAAATGATTCCAGCACAATCCTGCTAATTTTCTCTTTATACTCCTCTAATTTCGGGAGACTGTTAGAAAGTCCATCTAGGCAGAGTGCTTATTGCCACTGTGAGATTTTTGCAGAGCCAAATTTTAGCAAATGCACTAATTTCCAAGGATTTGGAACATTTCCTTCCTGCTTTTCTTCTCCCAGTTTATATTTTTTGTTAATTTGTGTGTGTGTGCATTATTTGCAGTGAACGCTATTCCTTTCCTTCTCCATAGTATCCATGATATACCACAGTATAGCTCAGCACCAGCTCATTTCTGCTTCCACAGCATCCTGCATGCTGGACGTAGGAGGATGATATTCAGAAAAGGCTTTGGGGGTCATCAGGCACAATAATGTGTGGGCCTTGGAAGCCCAGGCAGTGAGGGCAGAAGCATTTATCCTGCTGGTAGCTTTGTCTCTTGTCACTTGAAAACATATGACAAACACTGATTAATCTTAACACCATCTGAATGTGATGGGTGTATATTGTTATATCCCTCTTGATGGAAGGGGAATCGGTGAGTAAGGAATTAAGTCATTTACTTGCTGACAGTGGCAGAGGGAAGTGCAAAGGCTGGGTGGGTGTCCTGGTACCTGCTCTCCCTATTCACACAAGATGTATTTGTTTTCGAAAGGGTTCTTCACTACTAGGGGTAGAACTGCTCTGCCTTTGAAAGAGAAATAGCCTTTCCAATACTGATGCACCTTACAGTCTGTGCCAGAAATTACATTTGGCATGTTCACTACATTGTTTCAGTTCCACTCTCTCCCAGAAGGAAATAATTCGGGAGGAAAAAAAATCAACATTTTACCACTCTAAAGAATACTTCTTTTTTTTTTTTCCCCCAATAGAAACAAGATTTAAATTTGCAATTGGAAAGTATTTTACAGTAACAAACAGCAAATCTAAACCCAATCTGTACCGTTTTGCTACAGGGTAATTTTTCCAGCAAGTTGCTTTCAGAATCTGTAATGACAGGTTTTACATCAATGCGAATGAAATTTCACGTCCAACCTGCCCTGTGTCAGTGCTGCAGACACCAAAGAGTGCTGTTTACACAGTTGTGTTGCAGATATAGCATCTTGATTTCTTATCATAGGTATTAGGTGTAAAACAGACTCTCCTTGTGGGAAGAAAATTGCACTTTCTAGCGCTGTGTAGGATATTTCTTTCATATCCGAGGCGAGTGGTTTCCAGAATCCAATTTCATGCCATTTGGTTTTGAGTGCGGTGTTTAAACGCTGGGCCCACCTTCCTTCTACCCTGTCATTACCTTTATTCCAGAGCAGACTTCTCCCGTAGTCATATCGCAGCAAAATTTGCTGTGTGTTAGATCACCACTAAACTGAAACTCGGGTTATTAAGTCAGCACTGTGCGTTTTCCCTGTGATCTGAAATACCAGAGCATTTAATCTCTTGATCAGCTTTTTTCCCCCCTCTTCTTTTGTGTGTGTGTGTGTGTGTGTGTGGTTTTTAACTCCAAATACCTCTAGAATTAAAAGATAAAGGGAGAATAAATTTTCCTGTCCCACAGTCCTTCATCTCCCCCTCATGTTGAGAACATGAGTGCCAGAGCCTCCTTCGCTCCTGAGAATGCTGAGATGAGCTCTGTTGGGTTGTGCCTTGGTGCCTCCATATCCCCTCCTGGCCATTGCTGCCTGGGTATGAATTCAGGAATAGCTGCGGGGTTACTGGAATTTGCATAGGCAAAGCTTTAAAGAGTGCCAAAAACCGAAAAGAAAAATGGAAGACCCTTACTACCTATCCATAAATATTTCATTCTGATCATTTCTTATTCATTCCCTGGGGGTGTAACATAACCTTGCTGTGTGGTGGCATGGGAGGCTGCACAGCTTCAAAGTTCCTGGGCACATCTTCCCCTCTGGCTGTGGGGTTGATCAGCAAGAAGAGGGGCCAGCAGAGCCCTCCAAAGAGGACATACGCCCTGTGACTGCAGGGAAAAGTACGTGCCCTACACCCCTTGGTCCTGCAAGCAGTTACCTCTGCTTCGTGTGGGGCATAGGAACATTTAATTTGTTCCATTGAGGCCAATGAATGGAATCAATCATCCATATGCATGAGTGTTCCGAGTCAGGTCTGAAGTTAAAGTTTCCTGGCTCCTGTGAAGGAGGTGTGAGAGGAGCACATCCTGCCCAAGGGCTGCAAGGTTGCATCCATGCAACCATGCGAGGCAGTCCTCGGAGCCCAGACGTGCTCCTGCACTTGGATGGAAGGGAGTTTGGAGGAGGGTCCTCGGATCTTATTGTTGCCCATGTGTGCACTGGAGCTGGGCAGGGCGCAGCAACCAGTTACAGATCTGTTGGTTTGGGTGAGGATGCTTCTGTGCTGTCCATCATGTGGCCCAAGGGCTTGTTACAGGTTTTGTGCTGTTTTCAGAGGCAGGAAATGCTCAAAGCTCCCTTCTGACTTCCCTTGCAGTTGTTCAAGATCACCACTTTTAGATTTGAATTCCTCTATGGTGTGGTATTTTTCCATTGTCAAGCAGAGCTTTAACATGGCAGCTATGTTCATTAGTGATTTCTTTTGAAGGCAATGGTGGAAGATGCCCTTGATCTATAGACCAGGATTGTACTGTTCTTTTTCATATACATTTTTGGTAGCTTTCTTCTGCTGCTTCAGAACAAACAAATGGCACAGATCTTGTTGCATCCACTTGGGAATACAGTTTATTCTTTAGCAAAATGTTGTTGTAATAAAATGGTTTTGTTTGTTAAAATGTTCTCTGCTTTATTTATAAGCCACAAATGTATCTTCCCTTTTTGACTCTCATAAAAGAAGAAATTTTCCAATGCGCCTTCAGTTTGTCAGTTAATTCCATATAATGCCAATCAGATATTCCCTGAGAACAGCATAAATAATCTGCGGGGGCCCCTGTTTTGCATGGCTGTGCAATATCCAACATCATTTTAAGGGCTGTGGGTCTTGGGGGTGGAATTGGAGGAGAGAATGTTTGAAGAGGATTTATAATATTTACTGCAATAAAGAAATTTAGGGATTACTCAAAGATCCTGTCAGTATTTGGGTCAGAAATATAGCCCAGAGGTATTAGTATGATAGGCAAGTAGAAGCATTAGACTGTATTAGTGATTTAGCTATCATAATAGCACAATAGTCTACCATGTGATGGCTACTGCACTAAACATTTATTGTGGATTAGCCAGGAAAAATGCACAGGCTGTCCTGCAGACAGAGCAGAGCAGGTGACTGTTATCCCTTTGACCGGGTCCATCCTGGAAGGGGTATGTTTGAGGTGAGAAATCCGTGATCACAGCAAATAAAAGCAAACTCATTTCCATCTGACTATTTTTAATGTAAAAGGAAAGCGTTGCTTCCCCAGCAGTGGTTAGCAAACTGAATAACGTTTGACCTGTTCTTTGGAAAGGAATATCTGAGTGTGAGCAGCATGTGATAATTTAGATGCATGTTTTTAGCAACAGCTTTAATATCACCTCTGAAAACGGTGGCTATCTATGGAAATTTTCATTACATGCCCAAATAACATTTTTCTGTGGTGTGATTCCATCTAAAGCCTGTTGCCTGCTCTAAGTGTAATAAAAATAAAGGCTTAATCCACATGAATATTGAAACACTGCTAGGTACAAATTGAGTTTTGTCTGATGTTTCTGAGTGGTTTCACATCTCACAAACACAAAGTTTCTCCAAAGGAAGCCGGAGATAATGAACTAAACTCTACAGTTCCTTTTTGCTTTGTAAGACCAGGCTTCAGATCCCTTGAATCCTCCCCTCCTTTTCTGTGACCTCTGATAGTGTCTTAAAATTATACAGTCCAGATTACACCTCCACAATTTGCAGTCCTGGGATGATGAAAGGATTTATGTATTATGATACTAATGTAAAGAATCCTTCCGGAGCGTAGTTAGTACGGCTAATTTGAAACTACAACAAAAAAAAAGTCATTTCTGAAGCAAATTCCAATATAAAAGCATTAAAGAGACCCCTAACTAACTTCTAATCATTCTTGTGTTCTTGAGTGCCTTGCAGCAGCCTTTTCCTTAGGCCTGCCTGCTTGCTCCCGTTCAATTTGTCCTTAGCTGTGTGCAGTGGATTAGCATTTCATCAGGGTGGATTAAGATTGAGCTGACACTGAAGCTTTCCTTTTTATTTTTACATGCGTGGGGACGAGCGGATGCATGGACATTTCCTTATCCCACCGATGATTCCTGGTGGGTGCTGGTGCAGCCGGGAGCCCTGAACGCAAGAGGAAAGCGCCAACCGAAACGTTAACAAAACAGCATGTAAAATGATAACAAAAAAAGCCATTCCCCAGGGGAGAAATTGCATTGAGGTTGCTGGCTGGGAGATTTCATCAGGCTAAAATGATGTCACATGGAGCGAGGGCTTTAGCAGTTTTATTTAGCTCCTAATCCCTGCACACTGCTCGGCCAGTTGTCCATGTGCGCGCCGTCCCCAGCGGCACAGGATAAAGCATCTGGGCTGAGCGCGGCAGCCTTCTTCATCAGCACACTGCACGGGAAGGGTCTGTGCCTCCTCCGACCTGGAGCGAGGGCTTTGCCTGCTAAGGTTTCCAAGGATTAATAATTCAGGGAACGCTTTGAAAGGCAAAACTGCTGGCGGGTGGTTCGTGAAGTCCCGGGAGGGCTCAGGCAAAGCACAGTCCGCTTTTGATGTGCGCTGGAGACGCGTTGAGAAGGAAGGTGGCATCTCTTCGTTTCGGTGGGATCCAGCAGCCTCGTCGCAATGCCCATCCCCAGCAAGCACCCCAACATCGGCCGCTCGCAGAGCTGGGATGCTTCCGGATGGTACGAAGGCAACTGGGAGAGTGAGAACGCCTTCGAGTACCAACGCCTGCCGGGCCGGAGGAGCTCGCTGACCTATGGCAGTGAGGGTGGCTGGTATGAGCTGCCAAGAGCCAACGATATCACCTTGCAGGGCGGCGCGGAGCTGAAGCAAGAGGCGTACCCGTACCAGGACAACGCTTTCCCCCCGGGGCCCCTAAGGAAAGGCTCTGTCCCCGACTTCGCCTACTGCGACCGGCAGGCGGCCATGGCGGGCCGGGGCTCCCTGCCACCCCAGGATTACTACAGCGACCCGTCCCTGGCGGCTAGGTCACCCAAGGACCCCCGCTGCTATCGTGACCACATGGTGACCAGGCCATTGGCGAGCTACGGGGCACCCGGCACACGGATGTCCTGGGAGCAGCCCCCAGGGCGCCTGCCTGCCCCACCGGAGGCTGCCCGCCTATACCGGGACCCCAAGCTGGGTCTGGATGGGCAGCGAATGCGTGGCAGAGATGCCTCTCCAGCATGGTACGGCACGGAGCCCCATGGACCGCGGTACGCAGCAGAGCCCCCTGCTTTCCCTGGTAGGCAGGTTTATGGTGATGGGTCGGAGAGGCCACCCGAGCCGGTGGGGAGCAGGCAGGCTGCCCCAACATGCCTTGTGGTGGATCCTGCCGGCAACACCGGCAGCAGCTATGGGCCAGGCAGGGAGAGCACTGGTGCCAAGGGGCCCTATGACAGCTATGAGGCAGCAGCGGTGACCCCTTCCCATCCACCGGTGCCCCCCACTTTCCCTGGGCCAGAAGGGAAGAGGAGCTTCGATCCTGAGTTCGTGGCATTGCTTCGTGCAGAAGGTGTCTCGGAGAGCACCTTTGCTGCCCTGCTGCAGCAGGGCTTTGACTCGCCGAGCCTCCTGGCCATGATGGAGGAGAACGACATCAAGTCTGTGGCTCCCAACCTAGGGCAGGCTCGTGTGCTGTCCCGCATCGCCCACAACTACAAGGCAGAAATGCAGCGTCAGGAGCGCAGGAGCGGGGTGCTGCGCCCCAGGACCCGCTCCAACAGCTTCAGCCACCGCAGCGAGCTGCCAGGGGACTATGGGGTGCCCCTCGGCTCTGGGGCCACCCCTGATGGTCCTGCCACCCTGCAGCACCCACCTCCATTGCAGCCGCTCTCGCCAAGAGCAGGAGAGATGCACCGCCGGCCATCCAGCGCCCCGACACAGCATCTATTGGAAACCTCCACCTACCCTGCCTCAACAGGGGCTCCTCAGGGACCACACTTCCTCCCTGGTTCTGGATATAACACCCCCCTGCCTTGCAACACGCACCCACGTCCAGCTTCCACCTACTCTGCTCCAGGCAGCGTGCCCACGACCACGGGCAACCCGCACACCAGCCCCAAAACAGCCTATCCCACCACGTACACCGTGCCCATGGAGCTGATGAAGAGGGAGCGGACAGTGGCAGCATCGCCAACACCCAGCCCTCATGGAAGCCCACAGCTTCTCCGCCGGCCGGGAGCAGCGGGAGACAGCAACCTGGCACCCACCGGACCCGCTTTCCCTGCCCAGCTCTCCCCATATCCGAAGCTCAGCAGGCGCACGGGCCCCCCCGTTATTGTCTCCACCATGGCAACGCCTGAACCAAGTAATTTCCGAAGGGTCTTAGCCCATAGAGTAGTTTAGAACTTGTTGTTGTTGCTTACTTTAATCCTTTCTAAAAGCCAGTCGAATATATTGGGGTTTCATGCCTAAATATTAGACACTTTCCTATACAGAAAAGGAGGTGAATGGGATTTCTTCACAAGTCTGCACTGGCTTTGTGGAGCTAAGGATGCTGTGGTTGAATTCCAAATGTTTTGTTTAGCCAACTTCAGTTAAAAGCGAGCGGTACCTCAGATAATGCTTCCAGGGTTAATCTTGCCATTCCCATTGTTTGTAGAGAACAGGAGATTAGATACTGCTTTGGCTGAGCAATTAGGACTACAGGGTTTGCTGCAGATTGACTTTTTACTGCTGTTATCAGGCACAAATGTGTTCCTCCGAGGAAATGGTTAGCATTGTTTTGACTAAATTCATCAGATAGCTAATGGTGTTATTTGAGAATCGACTTACCTTTGGCCATTACCTAAGCCTTTTCTTCTTATTATTAATTTGCTGTTTTATCAGGCAGACGAAATAAAACCCTTGATTTCCTTCTGGAGATGCCTGTAAGTGAAGTGATATTGCTGTTAAAGTAATAGGCCTGTGCTTAAAACTAAAAGCCTGTCATTAAGCACTGGAACAATAAAAATGAGTGGTGGCTCCTACTCTTCCCCTTCTAGAAGAGCTCAGGCACTTGGCTTCTCAGATGTAAATCTGGATAAGGTAAGCGGGCTCTGCTCCTCCACTTTGGCTATGCCCATTGATGATAACGCTCAGAGCCTGACAGAAACTAACTCCCAGAAACACTGCTAAGTATGAGGAAATGTGGCAAATACATTCATTTAAGGCTTGACTTGTTTGGAAAAACGTGGAAAGAAACCCCTTGAAATGCTTTTCCTGGTAGTGACTCTGTGAGCAGGGAATTTTCCCCCTGTGCAGTTCAGCTTCACTCCCATGCAGGCACATCCCGAACAATGCGCCGTACCAGTGTACATGCACACAGCTTTAATAAAGGGATACCATTTATAGGCATAGAGACGGTGCCAAACTGGTGATGCCATTCCAGAGGAATCCGAATAAAGCATGATTTTGTGAGTGGAAATGATAAAGTTGTCAAAATGCAGACGCCTTTCTGTGGCTCACCATGATCACACAGCTAGGAAGTAGATGCCGTTTCTTTCATGCTTATGTGTCTTTTATGTAGCTGGTGTAATGTATTGATTTCTTAAAACTGCTTAAATATTAGGCAACACGTTCTGTGTTGACATGGATTAGATATAAAATTAGTACATCCAGGCAGTGTTTCCAAATAAGCAATTTCCCAAAGCCTGGAAAAAGATGAACTGGCATAATTCAGGGAAGAGAAAGACATTCATTTATTAGCAGTATGTCTGATTGAGCCGGTCGGGACCCATGAGTGAAAGCCCTGGGGTGAGGGACCATGTTTTGGGAGCAGTCTCCCCCGCCCTGAGAAACAGGCCCTTCCTTCTGTGTGCCTCCCCTACAAACTGCAAACCCTATTCTCTAAACACCAAGATATTATCCCTTCCCTTTAAAAGAATCGCCAGGGCTCAACAAGAGGAAACCAGCAGCGTTTCCGTGCTGTTGAGCTCTTTCTTGCTCCTCAACCCTCTCCTTTCTTTTCTTGCCTACGACCAACTCATTTGCATGAGGATGACATTTGTTGCTCCAGTAATTTCATCTGATAATGGCCAGCTTGCAAAGCGGATCTGAAAACATATTCCTTAATTATGTGTTGCTAAGCAACGAGAGGGTTTGGCCATAATCACAGAAAGATTATCTTCTCATTGAAGTCCCTGAAAGGTTTAGCTGAAGTAGGACCTGTGAAATTGTCTCCGTTTTTATTTATTTCCCCTTTTTTTTTGTTTTCCGAATTACCTGAGAGGTTTTCTTCCTGTTAAACTGTAGTTTAAAAGTAGAAGCCAAGGTAAGACACAAGGCAAATGGAAGGATATGTCTTGAAAATGGAAGGTGTGGCAGCTTGTATATGTTTGAGCTGTGTTGAGGAATTGCTCTTTAAGGAGCACCGCTAAGGAGGGTTCACGCTCACACGGGAGGTGATAAGGGGATATTACAAATATGCTAAGATGTTTTTAAAACATTGAGCAGGTGACAGAAACTTGACTAAATCCTGGAAAACAGTATTTGCCATGAGGAAGAGGCAGGATGCGTTATTAGGAACGACGAGCCTTCTGTTGGCTGTAGCTTTAGCTGTGGCTATTTGAGTCACAAGGTCAGTATTAAATTCTTTCTCTAAATGGCTGCAGATATTTTCTGTCGGTCTGGGTTAATGTCTGCAGTCAGCAGAGGGTTAGAAAATGGATATTACAGTCCAGTGATGTTTTGAAGGTTGTTACATAGATAAGGGTTAGAAATTGATCATTTTGGTTACTTTGAAAGTCTTTTTAGATGGTGCATTGCAGTCTTCCTACAGTGAGCTGTTTCTGATTTGTGATTCTGTGCTGAGTTTTGACACTCCATGTGGATTCTGCCCTGCTGCTCTTTGGAGTTTGGGCAGGGGACTCTCAGGAGGAAGGTGTCTCCTCCTGCCTGGTATGCCTGATGCTAGATACACAGGAATGTGCCACATGTTGTGGGCCTCTCACTTCAGTATGGTTAGATAAGGGAAAATCGGCAATGAGATTTATTGCTGCAACTTCTTTTTGTTTCATAAAATAAGTATAAAGAATAAATTAGATAAACTGCCTTTCCTGGGAAGCGCAGAGCTGTATGAAGAGAAGGTGGTGAATAAGCACCCTAACCCCATTGCTGTGATGGCAGGGTGAGTGGGGTGTAGTAGCCAAGAGTGACGTCTCCGTAGGAGAGCCAGCTTCCCATCCTGGGAACTCCCAGCCACAGCTCTGGCAAAGCTGCCTCTCCCTGCATCATCAAGACCTTGTCCATGAAGCTGTTAGGAATGGCCTCCTAAGGTGAAAAGTCCTCAGAGCTGGCTGCTCCTGCAGCCTTGCCTTTCGTAGCATCACAGGTAGTGAATGCACTGAGTTATATTAGTGGCAAGCAGGCAAAACCCCCTGTGAATCCTGCATGACAAAACCATGTCAGCAGCTGCCAGAGCGGGTTTGTGGCCAGCCTCGTGCTGCAGTGGGTGGTAATGCAGGGAAATAAATAGTGCAGGTCAGCAAAGCTGGTGAGGGCAAACTGCATCTAATGGTCACTGAGCCGATTACAGGAACTCCACCTCCAAAATGTTGCATCTTCAAATTATATTTGCTAGTATTTTATCAGATTACTTGATTTATATGTTTTTAATCCAGTGTTTCGGTCTTAAAGCAGTTGGCTGATTAGAAGCCTTATGTTTTCATAGCAAGCCTAGACTTATCCCAAACAAAGGGTTTGTCAGGTCTTCTGTTTCCGATGATGGACTTTAGGACCTCCAGTGAAGAGCAGTGATTCATTGCAGTATATGTGTCTTGGATGGCTTTTCGAACTGTAGTTCACGTATGAAGGTATCAAAGCAAATGATCACAAAAGGGGAGATGCTTCCCACTGGGGATGAGGAACAGGGCTGTCCCGTACAGTTGGATAGGTGTCGTAAGGAAGGAGGAGACTGATTACTTCATTGTAAGGTTTGTTGAAAAGCCTGGCCTTTTCCTGACCAGGGAAAGCCAGGCTGAGGGTAGCTGCCTTCCTTGGACAAGTAGCTCTCACCAGTGTGAAGGAGACTCTCTCTTTTATCAGCTTAGAGCCCAGCTAAATATGTCTCTCACTGCGATTAGCTCAGCTCTGCTTATGCTGTTTTAACACTTGATTGCGATTCTGTTTATGGCTATTTCCAACCCTGATAACGATTGTGTTAACTGCACATCAGTTGCAGGCTGAGGCTCTTCATGTGGGCAAACCCCAAAGAGGAGAGGGTGTAGTAAGAACAAGAGCTTTGATGGTTGTTCAAGGGTAGTTAAAAGAGACCATCAAGACTGGTTAAAATTGCAGCATATACCCTTTATTCTACAAGTACTGCATTGAAACTGTCATTGCTTTCTACGGGCAGAGATAGTTTAGAGGTGATATTTCAAACACAGTATACATTTCATGAGCATTTGTTGATGCTGGTTTATTCTTTGCCCAATGCATCATGTAGCAGACAGTTCAGAAATCAGCTTCAGGATTTCTTCACTATGTTTTCTGTCTGGACTGCAGCATGTAATCACGATGTATATACATGTAAGGCAACTCAATTAACAATCCAGACTGAAACAGCACCAAAGGAGGCTCTGTGTACTGAATAAATCTGATCTAATTTGCACATTGACCTGACAGACCATAGCAAGTCCTTGGAGCAATTCCCAGCTCCAGGTAAAGTAAGTCTTCCCTGCATGCACTGACAAAACCCCAGATTAATGATTTTCAGTGGGATTGCAACTTCCATACAGAAATACTTGACTGGAAGTAAGCTAATGAGTCTTCGTATTGTCTGCTGTCCTGATGGTCACAGTATTGTCTGCAAGATGCAGATTAGTATCCAAAATAAAAAGGATACTAGCTGGAAATATAAGGAAATTGGGAAAGCATTTGGAAGGCTCACAAGGACTTGCCAGCCTCAGTGGGGCAGATGAATTTGTGGATGTGTATCCTGTGTGGATCTTAAAGGTGAAGTAATCAGAACTGCTTGCATTAGTAGCGTAAATGGCTGCGAAACAGAGCACGAGAGAGAGATGCTGAAAACCACCTCAATCAAATATCGACTATCTTGGCCAATATGCACACCTCATTCACTGGCTGCAGAGAATAAGCTTTTAAAATACCTTTTTAAAGGTTGAAATACGCCTTTTATAATGGCTTTATCAAAAGCAATATAAAGTGTCAAACTCATTCCAGTTGCAATTCATTGACTTTAGTGCCGTGGCAATAAAATTTAATTTGACCTGTCGGAGAAGAGCAAGTTGTCAGAGGCACAAGTGTTGTCATCTTCAATTTACACTTCCCTTTTACCCTGTGTCTGTAGTTCTCTATCATTGTTAGGACTTTCATATATCCTGATCATTCTCCGACTGTATTTGCTAACGGGCTTTTTTAGCTTTCTCATAAGTAGTTTCCATAGCTACAAACTTGGTGTTCGCAGAGGGAGGAAACGGAATTCAGGGTTTCTGATCATTGTTGTATTAAGCAGTTTTTATGTTTCTTCTCCTTGTCTTTCTCATAGCATTACGCTCCCGAGCAGTTTAATGGAAACGCTGCACAACTGAATTGTCTGTTATTTTTAAAAGCCAAGTAGGTGCTGAGCTGAATCCTTAAAAAGCACAAGACCAACATCATTAAGCCGCTGATGTAGAATAAATGTTGCAGACGCAGGACGTATATTAGTGAGGTTTATATGTAGCAAGTGGCAGACGAGCTTTTGACTTTGGCACCTAAATAAAACCTGATGTTACCAGCATTCCGCTGGCTTTAGGTAGCGAAAACTCAGTTTTTATCTCTTCTGTCTGCTCTTTCTAGTGTTTTGTTAAAGAGGAAATGTAATTTCTAGGGATGGGATTTACGTGTGTTATTATTCCAGTGTTTAGTTCCACCTCTGCAGTAGAGGTCTCAGGAAGGGTTTGGGCAGAGCAGTGTTTGGCAGCGTGGTGGGACCCTCACCCTGTGCACTAGAGCAGATTTGTTTAGCCAAATAGGAGGTTTCTGAGTGCTTGTTTCTGGCCGGTGTGACTGTCACCACTGTGTCCATGGCCTTGCCTTCTGCACTCACAATCCAATTAGCTGCTCCAGAGCAGATGGAGCGGATTAGTGCCTGGCTTTCCTTCCTCCACCCTCTCCCCCAGTGTAAAGGGTGTCAAGGCCACAATCGGCTTAAACGTGGGTCCCATGGCACAACGTAACACCGCCTGTGTGGGGCCACCCTATGTCCCTTTCCAGGTGGAAGGCGTTCCTGGTCTCAGGTAGTTGGGAAAAGCTTCACCAGGCATAGATTTCATTTTGTGTTTGCAAGGAGTGTCTGCAGACCCCACTGCCAGCTGCATGAGCAGGGTGCTCCCCATTTGAACAACCAGTGCCAGCACTGGGGTCAGTGGTAGAGGCCTGTGGTCCATTCCCTCCTATGGTATCCCTCCTGGGAGCACCCTAGGCCCTAGGAGTGGTGCATCTCAACCACCAGACATAGGGTGGCCGAAGGCAACGGGCCTCTTGACGCATCTTGCACATGGAAGCAGAGAAGCCAAGAAGGGGCTGGGAGAAGAGTGCTAGTACAGTGCTCTTCCTGCAGTTCCCAAAAGTGGTAGGGTGGTTTAGTCTCTGTAATTGGAGATATGCAGGTTGTCACTGTAAGAAGGAAACCAGTAGGGCTTACCTGAACAGTTGGAGCCAGTGGAGATTCTTGGTAAATACTAGTATCCATAACCAAGATGGCATTCTCGTGATTGATCTGTATATGTAGATATATATACACATGAAAATGGGGAGAAAAACTCTCAAAAATATAATCAATGTATCTACCATTAGCTGTTTGGATCAGTACTTCTGCAGAGTCTTCAGTGTGTGCCAATAGTGACTTGTTTTGATTATCAAGGAATTTATTATTTCCTAAGTGGTTGTAGTGACTTGGCAAGTAAATAAGCAAACAGGACTTTGCTTAGACAGCAAACCCAATGATAAGAAATGACTTGGGACATACTCTCAATGAAAAAAAAAAGGTAGAAAAAGAGGATAAACCTGATAAAAATTGAAATACTTTCCAGCTGTGAAGGTGGTGTCTATGGGTGGGTTCCCTCCATGCCAAGGAGCCGCACTGGGAGTCATAGGGTGGTGGGATGCAGGAACCTGCTGATGCCCCCTTGACTTCCTCGCTGGTCTTCTTAACCCTAACACGTTTTCTGATGCTTGTTCTAACACTGCAAATCCCTGAGCGGTTTCAAGCTGCCTCCTACACACTCCTTTGCTCCCTTTATAGATTATCAGCCTTTGATTATGATGGACCAGCCTCTTACTGGAGTCTGTCACCCGCAGAGTGAATAAAAGCAGCAATGGAAATGTCACATGCAGTCATTTGCTGTGTTCTCTGCCTTCCTCTGAATGCCTTATTATAAAGTTTAAAACGAATATTCAGAAAGCACAGTAGTTCATGCAAGTGCATGCATTTTGCTTTGTCAATAAAAGGAATCCTGATTAGTATTTATTATGAGAGATAAAAGAGTGTATTCAGTGTGGGCAGCAGAGAGCTTCTCAATATCTAGACCGTTCTGTTGGGACACTGAAGTAATCAGGAAAGCCAAAATGTAGCTCCATCTATCCCACCTTGCCAGCAGTCACAATTCCTCTTGATCCCCAGTTTTCAGATCTTAGAATTCCTGCTCCTGTTGAGTGGACCTGCATAAGACTGGAAGTTGTTATCTTACAGCTGAAACATTTTGGCTTAAGAATCTTACATTTCCATTTCATTTTTGTTTGCAGCTGGTGTGGTTCTCTTTCATCCACAGTCAGGTCTAAAAGGTCCAGAAACCAGAATTACTGTAATAACACCCATGATTGCAATGTAATTCAATGCCAAGCAACCTGTCATGCTCTGCATTGAAAGATTTCCCCTTATGGTTCATATTTATTCAGCAGGGGAAGGTATTCTCTGTGTTTTATCTTATCCTAAAAGCTCTTGAGTAGCAATGCAGCATCTCCCATGCCGTGCTTTGGCCAGAGATGAGAGCTGGTGTATCATCTCACTAGTGTACGATAAGCAAGACACAGAGATATATATGGCTGCCCCATCCCTGGCAGTGTTCAAGACCAGGTTGGACGGTGCTTAAAGCAACCTGCTCTAGTGGAAGGTGTCTCTGCCCATAGCAGAGGGTTGGAACTCAATGAGCTTTAAGGTCTCTTCCAACCCAAACCAGTCTGGGATTCTATGATGTATCTTGTGGACTATCAGCCCCATGCTCTTTTTCACTCTGGTTTTCTGCTTCTGAAGCTTGCATGAGAACGGCCAATTAAATTCATATTTCTAATTTTGGGGGAATATCTTTCTGGACAAGCAGCTTCCAAAACAGAGCAGTTTTGCTTCCATCACGAAAATAGTAGTTTTGTCATTGACTTCAGTAGAAGAAGGATTTTACCCTCTCCTGCAAAAGCACCCAGCTCCACATAGCTTACTTTTATTACACTTCTTAAAATCAGATCTCCAAACCCAATGGTTTCTTTAAGCAGGAGAAGCTGTAAATATCATGCGTTAAATGCCTGTGCATTATTAAAAATAATAGGTTGTATTTGTCAAATGGATAATGAGTGGGTTTCTTTCTGGGTCTCAGTATTTTAACGAGTACAGGCAATGTTTGCTACTTATTTGCTTTCAGATTTTACCGAGGAGCTCTGGAGGTAATTGTCGAATCTCCGAGTGTGTATCAATATTTCATGAAGTGCTGTTTTCCCTCTGTATGGTCACGAGTTGGGTCATTACCACTGGGACTGTTATTAACAGGCTGAAGCAAGCCCTATAAAGGGATTCCACCAAACACTTGCAAGTTTGCAACTGGAAATATCTGAAGGAAAAATCTAATGGAGGGCTTAGGGGTAAAGCAAACACCATGAGCGCTGCTTGGTTTCAGATGTTAGATCTTGTGTGTGTTTGGAGCCATGCCCGGCACTTGCTACCAATTGGGGTATACTTTACAGAGATAGGATATCCATCCACGTCATGCTTTGGAAAAAAAAGGGAGAAAATCCACCTTTATTACTACCAGCAAATTAAATCCTCTTGAATTATTAAAGCTCAAACTGCTTTTAAATGTATTCCTGATCGGCATTGATGTTGACTGCTTAGTTTTCTGCTAGTTTTTCATGGTCAGCCTGGTTTTGAGTTGCAGTCCTGGCTGTGTGTTAAGAACTATTGTTCTGGTTTGGAGGTTTGCCATTTCGAAGTGGTTTCCTTCTGCATGTGGTGTTGAATGTTTCTATTTTCTTCATTCGTGATGTTTCAGTTTTATGTGAAATCATTATATTCCCCTTCTTGTTCTGATTAGGCAACTTACAACATTTTTCCTTTACTCAGCCTTAAACTGTGGTGTGTCAGGCTGGGCTCTGCTCTATCAATGAGCTGCTCTGAATAGCTCACTGAGATGCTCCTTAGAAAAGTAATAACTCAGAAAATGGAAATTATCCATAGATATGGGCCCACTGTGCTCTGATGTAGAAGAGGTGGTGAGACACTGGCACAGGGTGCCCAGAGAAGCTGTGGCTGCCCCATCCCTGGCAGTGTTCAAGGCCAGGTTGGACACAGGAGCTTGGAGCAAGCTGCTCTAGTGGAAGGTGTCCCTGCCCGTGGCAGGGGTTGGAACTGGGTGAGCTTTAAGGTCCCTTCCAACACAAACCATTCCATTCCCTTTTATTCCATGACCTACACACAGTCTGGAGCATTAACATGAAATCTGAAAGTGTTCAGAGAGCTGGAAGGTGGCTGGAAAGAGCATACAGGTCTCCTGAAACAGAAAAAGTGCCTCAGTTAGAAGTGATTAAAGCAGAAAGGGAAATAAGCCAAGGCTTTTTCATCTCTGAGAATGAAAGAGGAGGGGACTTCTACCTGGAAGTGATGGAAAGTCATGGGAGAGTCTCCAGGTGCCCTGGAGAAAAGGACTTTAGGCAAAGGGATGGGATGGGACATGCTGCAGCAGCTGGAGGGGGCCCATTTTGCAACGGCAGCAGAGCTGGATTTGCAAGACCTGCAGAGCAGGAGGGAAGGTGTTCACTTGGCTGCTCCAATGCAAAAGCATGAATAGTGGCCAAGGACTAATGGCTCTTCCCTGGAGGTGGAGGAATAGGGTCCTGTGGGAAGGGCAGAGCTGGCTGTTTTATAGGGAGGTTTGAAGTCACAGAAGACGTCAGATATCATCTGTCTATCTATATTTTGGGATAATTTAAAGATTAATTGCTTTATGGGCTACATAAAGTGATGGAGGTCACTTGTTAAAGGTAGTGGCAATATGGATCATGGCAGCAGCTTGAGGAGGAGAAAAAGAAATGGCAATCATGCAATATTGACATGACTAGAGTGTCTGGAGATAATGAATTTGTTCATGGCTCAATAATATAAAGTTCCAGACCTCAAAAAGATATTTGTCAGAGGGAAGATAGTGCTTGGGGCGAAAAGCAGGTGCTTTGCCAAGTAAAAATCATGCTGTAAAATATTTGCAGCTGTGAGAGGTTTGTAAGAGAAATCCAGAGCAGATGCACTCAACTGTTTTGTTCTTCTAATGCGATACATGGTAAAGAGGGAGTTTGGGAATTTGGTAGTAAATATGACTTGTAGCTTAGTTCTGAAACTGAGCTTTTCTGTCTTGGTAGTTGTTTCATGGTAATAGATGAGTTTAGGCCCAGGAAATACAAAGGGAATTCCCATCCTACCATGGCTTCTGTCTTCGATACAGAGGTGCAACTGACCAAGCAGAGGTTGGAGACAACATGTAGCCACAGAGTTACATCTTTGCTAGGAAAGAGAGGTGCTGAGAAAGCAAACCTGATTATTTATTACCCATCCATTGCAGCTGGCAGGGGGGCTGAGGCAGGGAGAGGATCAGTGGAGGGGAAGACTGGTCTTTCACAGTCGTGAAGAAGGCAAGCGCATCAGCAGAGACATATGGAAAGCAGATCTCACAGAAGGATGGGGAGAAACAACATTGGCTCCTCTGAAGCTCAGTGCTCGAGAGGTTTTGCACAGAGCAGATTCATGTTACGCAACCAGTTTATGGTACGGGAAGTTGCAGAGCACTTAGTGAGAGCCAAAGGAGGTGCTCCACCATTCTCCCAGGGGAACAGCGAGCTGCTCTTGCTCCAGGAAGGAAGAGGCGTTAGATGCCAGTAAGGAAGAATGCTGCTTTAACTCCTTCTGAAAGAGTCTCTCAGGCTCTGGGGCAGCAGCTGGACTCGGGAAGATAAGCAGTTCGCAATGCAATTCCTGTCTTGCTGTGGTGGTTTTGTGGGTTGGTCATGGATTGCCTGTGCCAAGGTGCCAAGAACGCATGATTCCTCTCCGCAATCTCATGGGGAGAATCTGGCCGTACTCTGCATAAGGGGACAATTTCCTGGGGAATCTCCAATTTCCTTTACTCCCACTCTGGGAAGTTATTAAGCACACTGAGTTAAAATGCCTCTTACCTATTTGTTTGCTTAATCCGCTCATAAGGCACGTAGCCAAAGCACCGAGGTACTGAACAAGAAGTACAGGCTAAGAAATGCTGGGCTGCAAGCACTGCTGAGCATAGGCAGGGCTGGAAGCTGCCCTGCAGAGTCAAAGGGGACAGCTTTCCTTCAGTGCAAACACATCTGGAGAAGTGGGAGAGGAAGGAAGGAGGTAGGAGAGCAGAAGAAAGGGGAAAATATTGGAATCAGCAACAGTGAGCCAACCAACATACCACAGCAGGACAGCCGGTGTCCTAAAGGTAGCCGGTTTCTAGGAAAGCATTCCACGCTTGGTAAGGACACTGCTGGTAACAGTCACAAAACGTTTGTGCTTTGGATTTTCAGTGCTCTCCTTCTCTCAAGTCAGTGTAGTTACGTGCTTGCTTTGTTTGCCTCTAGCTTCTACCCTTCATAGTGTTAGAAATGCTCTGACTCCATCCAAATACCGCAGTGCCGTGTTTGGGAAGTGGGTTGTGAACCCTTGGGGTCTGAGCGGTGATTTTCAATCACAGTTTGGCAAAAGAGCGAGTTTAGATTGTGGGGTTTTAGAAGAACCTGATTCCCAGATCCAGGATTTCACTCCACTTCTTTCAAGATTAATTGTCTTGCAAACAGTGTGTAACCTGTGCTTTGCTGCTTTGTATCAAGCCACACGGAGCTCCTGGGTGTCAGCTGTAAGGTAACCTTGCAGGTCTCCTGGGGTGATGACAATACTCCTGTTGTAGAGGTGTTTGGGGCTGCACACTTCCGTGTCCACTTTGGGATGATGCTTTTTCATCTCCTGAATGGAATAGGGCTGTGAGTGTGTCTTCTGAGGTTTGCTTTTTGGAACCACGCTCCAAAAACTCAGCCTTGCTGCTGCCATCCCTCTCCAGTCACTTGGAGCCATGCTCCTGAGCCTCCCTAATGTCAGACACCCGTGCTTCATTTCATTCTGGCAGCTGGTTTGAAGCAGAAGAAGACGAACACCCTCTGCTCAGTCACACAGCATGGCAGCCCATCACAGCGAGCAGCGTGTGCAGCCCTGGGAGGCCACGGCTTCGTGTTCTGATACAGTAAATGCATCTCAGGTGCACCACTGGAAACAGTCCATGACCCATGTTTCTCCTTGGTGAGTCTTGTGCACACCAGAGGCTATGCTGGTTAGCTGCTGCAGCCAGGAGGTGTTTTCTCTTGCTGCCTTCCTGGTCTCCCCAGATGCATGGCATAGCTGGCTCTCCCCTGGGAATGCTGTTTCGGCATCGGCTGCTTGAATTTCCATACTGGGATGCTCAATCAGCTTGGCACAAACAGGTATCAGCTTCTTTCTGATCACAGGCATCAGGTGCTGCCTGGATTGACAGGCCTGCACACAACCAGCATGGGGGAAAGCTGTTGTTTACCTGTTGCTTTCTTCACCTTTCTGTACAGTTATCATCTCTCTGTCAGGATGTTGGGGTGGAGCAGCCTGCTCTAGTGGAAAGTGTCCCTGCCTATGGCAGGGGGTTGGAACTGGATAAGCTTTAAGGTCCCTTCCAACACAAACCCTTCCTTGATTCTGTGATGTTCTGGCTTGAGAGAAGTGCACAGGCTGAGTATCTCTTCTTAGAGGTTATGCTTTCAGGATGGGATTTGGTCTGCTGTTTAAGAAAGCACAGCCTTCCTGGTTGGTGTTTTCTGTTTGCCATGTAGCTTGCTAGTTCTACAGCAGCACACAGGCTCTCCATGAGAACAGTTGTCAAACCTGGACAGCAAGTGAGTGTCAAGGTGATGGTTTCCAAGGCTTCCTTACAGTTGGTCACACAGATGTCTCTGTTCTCCCAGGTGCCAGAGCAGGGCAGGGGGGCTGAGAACAGCACTGCTGCTGTATTGATGGGGATTCTTGGATGCTGTTAAATCACAGAATCATAGAATGGTTTGGGTTGGAAGGGACCTCAAAGCTCATCCAGCTCCAACCCCTGCCACGGGTAGGGACACCTTCCACTAGAGCAGCTTGCTCCAAGCCCCTGTGTCCAACCTGGCCTTGAACACTGCCAGCGATGGGGCAGCCACATTCTCGGGATTAACTGATGCTCTCACGGACCATGTTGTGTAGCTGCAGCCCATGATGTTAAATGCTCAGCTGTATCAGAGGTTTCTGGGAGATAGAGTGACAGCTTGTCAAAACCAGACATCAGTTCTATATTTGACATCTTGAGGTCACAAACTGTCAGTTCCTTGATTTTTTACGGTGTCTTAAATCGCCTGGAGAGTGTTTTGAGCCTTGTCAAAATGAATTAATTAAGGCCAAGTCATATTTACAAGCTTGTACTGCTCTGATTCAGCAGCAAGACCACACTTGATTTGCAGCCTAATACTTACAAGCGATTGTGGAGGATCTGGGGGGCTGATAGAGCCAGTTGCTGTTTCCTCCAGAGCTGCATGTGCTACAGTTATTACTTGCTCTTTGCTTTGGCTGTCTGCAGCATTGTTTTCCTCCTCCTTATGAACGCAGCCAACTTTCTAATTAAGGAAACCACTCTGCAGCCATTGAGGCTGTTCATTTGAGTTCTTTGTCCATACCAAAGTTTCCATCTCCCCAAAAGATTTTTAAGTCATTCTTTACTACAGCTGAAAGAAGATAAGAGCTTTGGCTTAGGGCAGGCTCTTCCTTTAAGTTGGTTAAGAAGCAGGCACGCTGCATTAAGCACCGCTGTGTGCAGCATACTTACTTTGTAAGAGCCTCAAATGCACCCCTGGCTATGACAAATACAGCAGAGGTTGTTTTTCTATTGGATTTTTCTATGAAGAAAAAAAGTTATGAGAAATAAATATCGCTCTGTGCTGGGCTTTACTGCTTACTGGGCTTTGAGCCTGGGAGGATTTAAAAGTCATCATGCTCCAAGGGAAAGTTGTAGTGAGAAAGAGGAGGTGGAGGCTTGCTCCAGCCAGCTGTTGTGATTTGGGAAAAGGCTCATCCTGACCAATGGAAAAGAGACCAGGACTGAGACAGGGAGGCAGCCAGAGCCAGCACAGCTACACCCAGTGAGATTAAGTCCAAATTAGAAACTCTGCTTGCAGGGGTTTATCTTTTCCTTTATATTGTGGCACTAATATATGCAAATCTTTTTTTATCTTAGTTGTTATCCTCTCTTGTATCTTTTGCTAATGGGTATTGTCCTTAGCTCATCCTGCACTGGTAACTGTAGGAAGAGGATGGAGACGTTCACATGCGTTATTGTGCTGTGCAAAAGTACCTGGGTGTGTGAGGAAAGAATATTGGCACTTCCCAATGCCTGTGTGACAGCTCCTCCTGTCAGCCTTGAGCTGGGCGAGGGTCCAGAAGACAATGCCATGTTAATGCATCACAGTTCAGTGCTTTTGGTACTTCACAGCGAAGCACAATAACTTTTTTTTCTGGTTTCGTTTCTGAAGTACACAAAATTCAGAACATATGCACCACATCAGGATTAATTGCTCTTGCCAGTCATCCCAGAGGAAACGCTTGGATCAGGCCTGGTCACTCATCCAGTGGGAAGTCTTCATGTCTCCTACTCTACCTTTGCATCCCTAGTAACAGCAGCACCTTCTGCCTTTGTCGTAGATTAAAATGGATTGCAAAGGCCTACCCATTCATATCTGGTCACTGTGGTGGTTCACAGTTCTTGGAGAAAAGCATCATTTGTTGCAGTACTATTGGAGAGTCCTTGCATTGGTAAAATTGGGTGCATGGAAGGATGGTGATGGGAGCGTCTAACATAGAGGAATATTTGCCCAGAGCCTGCTTTTCACCATCAGTCCAGGGTGGACCAGGATGCTGGGCAGGAGCATCCTGGAGCCCAGCTAATGTCCTGCTGGGTAGGACCATTTCAAGGCCAAGTTGGACAGGGCTTGGAGCAACCTGGTCTAGCGGCAGCCCATGGCAAGGGGGTGGAACCAGATGATCTTTGAGGTCCCTTCCAACCCAAACTGTTCTAGGATTCTGTGAGAGCACACCCAGCAGATGCACACGTGGTGTTGGGACATGTGGGAGTACACCCGCAGCCCTGCCTGGCCAGATGGCTCCATAGAAAGGTAAGCAGCCAAGACGCTGCCTGATTTGCACCCTTTGCCCAACATTCCTGCACAAACTGGTTTCGCTGTGGAAGGCCACTGTGGCCTGGTGTTCAGCTGGAGTTGGGCTCTCCATCCCAGTAGACCTGCTTTACATCCTAGATAGGGCCCGTATGGAAGGGAGCTCTCTACTAGCCAAAATAAAGACACTCGGCAATCTGCCAGAGCCAGTTAAAGCATGTAGTCTGTTACAGGCAGTAAGAAATACAGTTTGGGGTAGAGGATACAAAATACATTTGCAAGGCATCTGAGCCTGATGCTGAGACATTCTTTCTTTTGACATTGTTGTTGCCAAGAGCTTCTCTTGTGCTCAGACCAAAACTATTTTGGGTGGAACATTTGCTCCCTACTTTCTAGCAAGCCTGGTTGCAGGAATGAAGAATGGATTCTTTTCACTGGCCACAGCTGGTTTGAATGATCCCCACACTGAACCCATTGACTCCTCATGTGAATCGCGAGGAAGCAGCAACTGGTTTCTTGTTTATGTGCCCAAGAGGGGCAGAAACAGTGAAGGAGCCTCAAGTCAGCAGAATTCTTCAGGCAGAGGGCAAGGGATCCTGGTGCAGTCTCTGGACCAAATGCTGGCAGCATTTGGTGGTTCACCAGCTCAGTCCAAAGGAAGGAGGCAGAAGAGGGTGATGTGTTTCTGTTGTGGGTGTCTGTGCAGCGTCCCCTTCAATGCTTCCTGCAAGGCCCCTGGAGAGCACAGCAGCATGGTTTGTTACAGAAGATCCATCGTGTTCATTCAGTGAGAGCTTGAAGAGGAGTCCTTCAAGAATGGTGACCCTTGCATTACATGCAAAACAATAAACAAAAATACCTTGAAACCCATCAATGTCACTTGGCTAGACCTTGAACAAGGCATTGAGAGGGATCAGCACCTTTCTCAAGGTCTGCTTCTTCCAAGGAGCAACGAAATAGCTTGTTTCAGAAAACTCAGGAAACCATTTCCAGACCCTATGACTGAGCTTTGTCCTTCTTGCAGGTCACCTCTCTGTTGAGAGCAACTTCTCACAGGTTTCTGCAGAAGAATCTCTTTTGCCTTCTGAAGGAAGAGGATTTCAGGGAAACAAATAGGCACAGGATTTGTCTGCTTGCAGAGAGAGGACAGGACAAGGAATCTGACCCATTTGTTGGACTGAGAATGAAGGAGAGATTTGGGAAAAGTCTTGCTGAAAGTATTGCCACGAAACGGAAAGGAGGTTGGGTCTTACTTATGAACCCACCTCTATGTTCTTAGGGAAGTCAGCTGGCCAAATGTTATGGATTCTTTAACAATATTGAGTTTTCTTTGTGCTATCAAAGGCATTAATTAGAGGAATAGATTACACTGAGTACTGCACAGTTTACCTCTTGGGTATTTGTGGAATGAACCATGAAAACGCAGACATATTTGTGTGTGAAATTAAAATGCTCATTTAACTGGGTTTCTTGATAAGAATCCTGTCTTACTTCACCTCTCTGCCACATAGCCTGTACTTCTTGATTAGAGCCAGCGGGGTGGTTTCATGTCAGTGGTATCTAATGCACGAGAGGCTGTGGGATCCCCTGGGACACAGGCTCTGTGTGGGATCGGTGTTGCTGCAGGAGTTTTACTCTTCGAGATCCCAGGCAGTTTTCTCAGTGTACTTGGTTCATTTGATATTCTATCTATTTGATACTCTATTCTGTTTTGATATTCTATCTATTTGATATTCTTTTCTATGATTCTATGATATGCTGTGTAATCTGTATGATGGAACCAAGCGTATAAACAAGTAGGCAGGGGTTTGATGTGCCAGCATCCCTCTTTGTAACTGCTTTCTACTGCAAGGCAAGAAACTTTGTCAGCTTTCTGAAACTTCAGTGCAAGTCTCTCCCTTTCCCTTTCCTACCTCATTCCCAAGAAAGAAATGAAATCTGATTGCTTCATTCTGGCATACCTCACTCCTCAGTGGGTTTGTGGCACAGTTTTAGAGCTAAAATGGTCATTAATTGAGAATAACTGTAGGGTACACAACTTCAGGTTTGAGGTTGATAGGTGATGGGGTTTATGGAACTGATAAAATAGAGAAAACCACTAGGGGTAAACAGCTTACTGCAGTGATACCATCCAGTGTGATTTACAGCTTTATAACTGTAGGCAAATCTGAATTGTTCTTCACTCTTTTCAGTATACATTATTAGATAAACCTATGGCCTGCGCTTACCTACGTCAGCACTGATTTTCCTTTCTGTGATATTGAAGAGACATAAAAATGAAGACATTTTCACCCATTACAGTTAACGTGGTTTCAAGAGCAGTCACTTTCTCTACAATTTGGATTTTATTTGTCTCTTGATGTGCTGAGGGTGTCTGTAGCAAATGCCTCCCACCAGCCATTGGAGTTCCACTGTAGCTATCCTTTGCATGCCCAAGAAAATAAGGCACCTAAAATATGATGATTCCTGGCCAAAATACCCGCTCATGAAAAACAGCTAGAAAATACGGATCCTTGAAGGAGTACTTTACTCCTATGGCAGGGGGATTGGAACTACGTGGTCTTTAAGGTCTCTTCCAACCCAAACCATTCTAGGATTTTATGATTTCAGCACCCTCCTTCAGCTCATGTTGCAGTGCTGAGGGTGCCCCTATAAGAAAAGCCATGCATCAGAGCTGGGAAAGGCAAGGGCAGGGCAGCCCAATGCTTTGGTAAGGTCGTTCATGCTCTACATTGTGACCAGATGGATGTGGTGAACTTTGGGGGCTGCTGGAGCGCAGCCTGGAGCCAGGACAAGCTGGGGCTGCAGCACTTCAGCCCCTTCCCAAAGCAGTGGGAGGGTAGGAAACAGGCAACAGGGTGGTGATCGGAGACCTCCATGGGGCCCTATGTGACTGGGGAGAGGTTGGTGT
Organism: Pezoporus wallicus; assembly: GCF_028554395.1. Lineage (NCBI taxonomy): Eukaryota > Metazoa > Chordata > Aves > Psittaciformes > Psittacidae > Pezoporus > Pezoporus wallicus. Next base: position 287,016 of record NW_026640104.1, read on the forward strand.
TGAACTGCTGTAGCATAGGAATAGCTTGTTGTTCTTGGACTGAGAAGTAAGAATCTGCCAGGGCGTTATCTAGATTAATGAAGACGAACTGTGCTGTATAAATACATCAGCAGCGTGATCGTGCCGTTATCCCATTATCCCTTGGGCTACTCTGGCTCGCAAGGAGAAAAGGTTGATTTGTATTTGTAGATGATTTTGCTTGCGCTGCCAATGTTCATTTTTGTTGTAGTACGAAACACAGGGTGTGCGTATTTGCTTTGCTCGAAGAAGTAGCAGATTAGCAAAGATTTCTCTCAATTTAGCTCAAATAGCTTTGTTTTAAGGTAAGTTTTTCATCTATCATGGTTTGTGAGGGGCAGCAGTGCTATTTCAAACACTGATGATAAATTAGGGGAGTTCTAATCTCTTATTATTCAAGGAACTGTGCAATATTTGGACACTGAGCGTGGTTTCCATAAACCAGAAGGCTCTTGCGTGCAGCTGACTGGGCTGAGTGCCCTCCAGCTGGTGTGGGAGAGGTGGAGATGAAGCAGCTACAAGGGTAGGATTTGCAAACCTACATGAGTTTAACCCAACCATGACTCGAGCCCACCCTGGACACCCAGGAAAAACACAGGCAGAAACCTTCAACAGGCTGGTCATCACTTGTGCTCATACATTTGGTGTCTCGGGGTGAGCAGAGGCATTTCTGGTATCAAAAAGCTAGTGACGGTGTTCAGTTGGTGTTGCTTGGTCTGCTGTCTTAGTCTAAGATGTGAAATGTGTGGCTGTGGATTATCAGAGGAGAATGCTTCTGGGGTCAAGGTTGAGAACAAGTGTTAAGTATGTTCTTTCCTTTTCTAGTGTGTGTTATTCATCCAGGGCTCAAGAACAGCTGGAAAGCTCTGGAAGGGTTCCTTTCAACCTTCCAAAACCCCTTGAAAGACCAGGGAGGTGAGGTGGAGCATCTGCAGGCACTGCTGCTTCCACCTCTGTTCATATTCAGAGGTTACTTCCACTGTAGCAAAAGTAACCATGTCTCTAGTGTTGTATGCTCTGGGTTTGTTCAGCCTGGAGGAGGCAGGGTCTGAGGAGACCTTAAAGCATCTCCAGTGCCTAAAGGGGCTACAGGAAACCTGGAGAGGGGCTTGGGACAAGGGCCTGTAGGGACAGGCCAAGGGGAATGGCTTTAACCTGCCCGAGGGGAGACTGAGATGAGCTCTTAGGCAGAAGCTCTTTCCTGTGAGGGTGCTGAGGCGCTGGCACAGGGTGCCCAGAGAAGCTGTGGCTGCCCCATCCCTGGCAGTGTTCAAGGGCAGGTTGGATACAGGGGCTTGGAGCAAGCTGCTCGAGTGGAAGGGGTCCCTGCCTGTGGCAGGGGTTGGAACTGGGTGAGCTTTAAGTTCCCTTCCAACAGAAACCAGGCTGGGATTCTGTGATCTGAGATCTTCTTAGACGAGCTTTGGGCTGTTCCAGCATCATTCATGTCCAGAGGCTGTCAAGGTGGTGATGTATCAGAGGAGGTGCATGGAGGCAGAGAACCCCCAGACCTGCAGCCCATGTTTTGCAGCAAGGCAGGAATGCCAGCGGCCAGGAAAAGCCTGATAAAAAGGTGAGAAGAGAGAACATGAAAGTTAATCATTAAACTTTACCTGTTATCTTTATTCAGCCAGGAAAACTGAAGCTAGGCAAGGTTTGCAGGGAGAGATAATATCTTTTATTAGACCAACTTGCATAGTTAGGAAAACACACGTGCTTTGGAGACCATGTGCTTTGCTTCAGATCTTCATAATTGCACATTACATTAAAAACAAAATTCATTTAATTTTCAAAAGGTTTAATGGATATTTGAAAGAACTGAATTTAAAAGCAGCTCACAAAAAACTAATCTCCCTTGGTTTAATTTGATTTGGACACGTGAAGAAAGGTTTCATACCCCTGAATTACAACAGGCTTTATTTCTGGCTTGAGGTTTACTGGTAGAAACCCCCACAGCTCTATACATAGAGTCACAGTTTCTACATGCAGCCTCAAAAGCATGTTCTGTGTAAGTCTATGTAAGTGTATGGACACACTCTTACTTCTTACTTACAGCTACAATGCCCTTTTGCAGCTCCAAGATGCTCTTAGCGCCCAGTAACCATTAGTAAGCAGTCAGTAAGGCTCTATAGATGTACAGAGTCAGGAGGTTTTTAAAGGGTGAGTTGGAAATAGAGCGTTCTCTGCCCTCCCTACCTCCCTTTTCCCTCCGTCTAAAAAGCCCCCATGATTAAATGGCAATATTCTAAGGTTTGGGAGTTTGTTACCCGTCAGTGTATTGTTATTAATCCGTGTACTTCCTATGCTGTAGGAGATAAGATGCTATTCTTAATCACATTTCCAGTGGGAGGTTTTGTGCGTTCACCCTGACCTCATGGAATCTTTCCAGTTTTGTGTTGAGTGTTTCCTTTTCTTCTTTTCAGAGTGCTTTTTTTGCCCTCTTTATTTCAGTTTTTGATAGCCTTCTGCATCATCCAGTGCACCCATTTAAAAGTCCCTCAATCCAGTTTAGCCTCAGCTGTATTAATGCATGGCTCCAGGGCAGAAACAGCTAAAAAGGGTTGTATTATGTGGCATCTCTCAAACCTGTTTTCAGAGCAGTTGGATAAAGATTGGGGTGTTTTGGGGAGTTATGGGTAGGGTTTTTTTCCCAGTTGAATGGCTCAAAAGATGTCAGAGCAGTAGATGCTTGTGATCCCCACATCACCCCATTCCCATTGAACCCTCCAGCAGAGTATGCTCCTCTGGGAAGGTGGCTGCAAGCACAGTGTGGGCTCCTTCTTCATTTTCCTGATGTATGTGGGGAGACAGCTCTACAACAGCATTAACAATAATACAATATATCAGCGAAGGAACATGGGTTGAAGCAGGAGTTTCTTTTCCATACTTCCCCCAGAGCATTGCATCTTCTTAATGCAGTCATGACCAGTAAATCCTGCCTGAGGTAGAACCAGTCTTTTCCAATAAAATTCCCAGATATTTGGGTTCTGTAGGATTCAGTAATAAGTACAACCCAAGGGGAAGGCTGGAGCCAGCTGGTTGCTCCCCAGCACTGCCATTGCTTGCAGGGCCATGCCCAAGCAAAGGGGATGATGCTCCTGGATGATCTCCTTTGCTTATTGCCCTCTATAGCTGGGAAAACCCACAAAGTGAGCAGCCTCCCTCCATAAACTATTCCTCCAAAGGGTAAAATCAATTCTCATGCCCATTTCTTCCCATGCTGTGTGGTGCAATCATCATCTTTATCTCTCACAACTGTGCGCCTTCTTGCCTAACGAATAACTGATGATGTGCCTTGAGGGGCTATCAGCCTGATCCAAGAAAGCATTTCCATTAAGGAAGTATGTGCTAAGCTGAAGTACGTGCTTGAGGGTTGTCCTCAACAGTGGTGGGTTTCCTGGTGACTTCCTTGGGGTGAGAGCAGAAAGGCCAGGAGCTGATGAGTTTGGGAATGGTCACCCTGCCACTGGGGAGTACTCAGGGCCATGGAAGTAGTGGAGTGCACTGTGTTTGCTACCCCTGGGAGAGGAGGTGAGCTTTGGTGGTTGCTGCCGAGCCCAAAGCTTTGTTTGCTGTGTTTTTATGGTTCTGGGCTGCTTTAAACGTTATTCAAAATTCAACTTGTGCCCTTATCCTACAATGCACTTGTGAAGCACCGGTTGTAAAAAGTGAATCAACTTTAATAGCAAGAAGCTTGTAGTTAAGTGCTTTTGAATGTTAGTATTTAGGGTTTTTTTTCTCACTTAGCTATGATCCTGTGCTACAGGGAAGTGAGGGTGTTTATCTTAGGGAAATGAGTGGGATTTGCAAGCATTCAGCACCTCCCATGACTTTCCAGGGTTATTGCCTCACTCATATATTTCCATTTTGCATCCTTTCTGCACAGGCCAAGGGGAATGGCTTTAACCTGCCAGAGGAGAGACTGAGATGAGCTCTTAGGCAGAAGCTCTTCCCTGGGAGGGTGTTGAGGCGCTGGCACAGGGTGCCCAGAGAAGCTGTGGCTGCCCCATCCCTGGCAGTGTTCAAGGCCAGGTTGGACACAGGGGCTTGGAGCAAGCTGCTCTAGTGGAAGGTGTCCCTGCCCGTGGCAGGGGCTGGAGCTGGATGAGATTTAAGGCCTCTTCCAACACAAACCAGGCTGGGATTCTGGGATTCTTTGGTCTCAGATTCCCCAAAGAGTGATGGGAGAGACTCTGAAGGGGAAAGAAATTGAAAAGGAAGGTGAAGCAAGGCACTAGGATGACAAAAGCAGGAGCCTTGTACAGGCTGTGAAAGTGCTGCAGCAAAGCCAGAAGCATGGCAGTGGTTGGGCTTCTCCGTGCCAAGGTTTCCTTCATTTGACCATGGAAGAAGAGCATGGATCTGAGAGCAGTGATGTGGCCGGGAGCAGCAAGAGGGAGACAGTTCCCAAAGCTCCAGCACCCTCAGCAGCAGCGTTTCACATTCACAGGTCAAACAGTGGCTGTTTTGATCTCCAAAAGAGATGACCTTGCAACAGGGTTGCTGAACAGACTGTTCCAGCTGGGCTTGTGTGCTTGGCAAGTGCCCAGGAGCTATTTTAATAGGTCTTCCAAGGGACGAGGCCTTGGCAAGACCTGTGGGGCTTGGGGTGAGCTGCCCATCTCTTTTCCTTTAGTAGCTAGTAAGGGTCACTCCGGCTGTGGAAAAGCCCCCGGGAGCACGCATGGTGTGGCTCACAGGGCTCAGGGACAGCCCATGTGCTTCTCTTTCTGTTGGTGCACACAAAGGGCATCGCCTGCTGCTCGTGGCGTGAAGGTTTTGTACCATTTATCACTTTGAATGAAGATGCTGGACATGGAGTCCCTGCCTATGGTAGGGGGTTGGAACTGGATGAGCTTTAAGGTGCTTTCCAACATAAACTATTCCAGGATTCTATGTCCAGGTGGATTTAAGGGATCAAAGCTATTAGGTACAATCTGGGTGGTCGCAGCTCCCACCTCAGCCCACAGCCCATCTGTGGTGTTTGCAGGAGGAACCGAGGCAGCTGCCAGCCCTCTTTGGCACTTCATACTTGGCCAAAGGTTGCTTTGGGAGGCTCTTAAACTCAAGCTGGGGTCTCACTGAAGGCTCACACATAGCTCTTATGGAAAGAGCATTAGGTAAAGCCTGGGCTGGATCCCCCATGGGTTGTTCTCCCTTCTTGCTGTAAATGAATGACTTGAAATGACAAAAGCTACAGGTAGGTGTAAAGATGAGGATTGCTCTTCCAAAGGCTCCCACCTCAGCAATGCGGTCCTGTCTCTCCAGCTTGCTCATTTGTGCAGGAGGAGCATCACTGTACAGGGAATGCTTTACGCCAACAGTGAACAGCAACCACTGTCCTCCCCAGCACAGAAAATCCTCTGACACCATCGCAGCCCTCCTCTGGGATCTATAGAAAGCCTCCAGCAGATCTCAGAATGCCGCAGCAAAGCAGAGCAGCACATAGAAAACTCTGTGTATATCTTGCTTGAAAGATTGATAGCACTTTCTGTCCAGCATAATGGCAAGGACTAATGCCAGTGGTTAACGCCAGCGTAACGGAATTCCTACGGTACCTCCCAACATGGAGTTTTCTTTGTTTCCCACTCACAGTCACTCATTATCGATGTGCAAACACAAGTTTAAAAGGTGCCAGTGGCACACAGACAGCTGGTGTGACTGAAGCCCTCGCTTCCCAAAACATGGATCCAAGTGCTTGCTTTGATGGATGAGCTTTTGTTGTCATTCACAGGGAATTTCCACTCTAAACCATAAGGCTGCCAGTTGTGTGTGTGTGATAAAACCAAGTTTGCACCCCACAACACTGGTACGTTTTTGGCAGCCCCGCTGCTGGTCTCGTGGTGGTCCTGGGTGGTGTTTCAGGCTGTCCCCATGCCAGGCTGCCCTGCCCATCAGCAGGCTCATCTTTTAGCCTTGATTTGTACATCTCATCTTCCAAAACATCTTTACAGCCTCTGAATCCCTTGGGGTGATTTGAAGTCCAAGCAGCCTCCTGCCCAGATGGCTGATATCAGCAGCTCTCCCCTGCGCCCTCGTGTAAAGCATCAGCATCGTTCTCCTTGGGTTTATTTATCTGATCTTGGTTTAGTTCTTTTTAAACCAAAACAAGGAAAGCTGTCCTTTTCCTGGAGCAGCTCATTTGGTTTTTACTGCTCTACTTTGTTTCCACTCGGATACCAGGAAAAAGATAAATGGATAAAAAGAATAGGGAGGGACCCGAAGGAGAGCTGGCGTGGGATGTCATCCTTCCTGCATGATGCCGTACAGCTGGAATGTGTGCCTCAGAGGTAAACATCATGAAATATAAGGAATATATACTGCAGCCAAAGTGACAGCACTGCAGAGAAAGCATGTTCCCTGGGTTCTGGATAGTATCAAGAAAGCCAACAAATAGAGTTGGTTTTCAGCACTGGGCTTGGTAATGGAGCACGTTCAAGGAGAATTTATTGGGGTTTTTGCTACCTTCTCTACATTGTTTTTAGTAGGAGCTGCAAAGCTCAGCCCTAGGAGGTGGGACAGTTCCAGAGACCATATGGTGTCTGAATCACAACCACAACACACCACCCTAATGGGGTTTCCCCCTTTTCCTCTATCCCTCTCTTTAAATGAAAAATGAATACGAAACACTGAGCTCCTCCAAGCATTATTTCCCCCAGGTGCTTCTTTTAGCTTTCTTGGTAGCATCCCCCACCACCCCATATGGCCTCTCCCATCTGCTCTGCTGTCTCTCTCATGTGCCCTGGCAGCTCCCACTGCCTCCCCAGTCCCCATCCCACCCATTCATCCCCTGCTTCCCGCTCCTGCTTCTCAAGGTCCCTGCCCAGCCCTGGGTCCAGCACATCCTCAGACCCCCCACCTCCCTTACTTTGCCATTTCACCACAAGGACTTGCTTTGCTCCTCTTGAAGTCACTCGTGTTAACTCAGCTGTTGGTGTTCATAGGCACAGATTTACCGCCCTGGCAGCCTGGGAATAACCAAAATCCTGGGGCATGAAGGACACGGACCTGTTTGAGTGAGCCCAGAGGAGGCCATGGAGATGCTCCGAGGGCTGGAGCAGCTCTGCTCTGGAGCCAGGCTGAGAGAGCTGGGCTGGGTCAGCCTGGAGAAGAGAAGGCTCCTGAAGGGGAGACCTGAGAGCAGCTCCAGTACCTAAAGTGGGTGCAAGAAGCCCAGAGAGGGGCTTTTGATAAGAACAAGTGGAAGGTGTCCCGGCCCATGGCAGGGGATTGGAATAGGATGAGCTTCGACGTCCCTTCCAACACAAACCACTCTGGGATTCTATGTTTCTATGAACACACCAACGATTTGACATGGCAGGTATACAGCAGAGATTACACGATACTATTCTATTACGGGTTTATTGTATTACAGCAGTTTATATACTTGTGGCTGTATCTAGACTACTCCTGGATGAGATTTCATTCAGTCCATAGATTATATCATAGAAGAAGAGTGCTCCAGAGTTTTACAAAGCTTCTGCTTGGCTTTCCTGCCCGGAGACTTCATCCCTGTGGCATCGGCAGTGGGTTACGCGTGTCTCAGTGCTTTAATAGGGGTACACAAAAGGAGGTGAAGAGGTGTACCTGTTTCTGGTGTATGTATCTACAGGAATTCAAGTAAGAGTAATAAAATATCACATATATATTCCCTGTGTTTTTTTCTGAGCATTTCTTTGTGGCTGCTGTCTCTTGCGCAGCTCAGCTAGGGACTGCGGTCACGGTGTTTGCATCAGCTAAACAAGGATATTGTTTTATATGGGAATTTCCCATTCATTTTTAAAAATACATCCCTAAAGGAAGCCCTGAGAAGTTATCTGGAAAGGGAAATGGCAGAAAGCCAGCTCTCATGTGCTGACGGGAAGAAATGTGCTGGAGGGGTCAGGAGTTTGCACAGGCTCTCCCCAACACCAGGTAAGAGTCTTTTCCTTCCCAGCAGGGCAGGAGGGGCCTTGCTGCCTCTTTGCCAATCTTCCTGGAGCTCTGGGGTTTCTCTCAAGTGTGATTTTCCCCATGGACCTGGGCTGGAAACCACCAGTGGCTGGAAACCACCTCTGGTTTGCCATTGTCCCCCTTCCCTTTGTGAGTGTGGAGCCCCATCAGCTCCAGCAGCAATATGCACATTGGTCCAAACACCAGGTCTCCTGTGAATGAGAGGATTTCACACTCTTTCCCTGGTAGGATCCTGGCAGTCTCAAAGATGCTTTGCTTCTATAAAAATAATCATGCCATGATTAGTTATAAAACACTGCATTTGTTGTCACTTCCTGTACTGGCTTCTCTCTGTGCAGTACCAAGTGTCTCCAGAGTATTTGCTATTAGAAATAACAGTAAATGTCTGTTTGTTTGGGTTTGTTTTTCCCCCTGTCTGTATGATAAGACTGCATTTTTGCATATACATTTATAAGGAAAAGCATTTATTAATAGGAAAAGTTAAGCGAAAGAAACAGCATCACTTGTGAGTACACTGCAGAAGAGGAGGATGGAAATCGGTGCTTTCCAAACACATCCCATCCTCACAGAAACCTTCCTTCAGCACTTTTTCAATGGCACCTTCACAGCTTGCACCTTTCTGCTTGCCAGTGGTACTACTACAGCTTGAAAACACCTCCTGTGTTATTGGTGATCCACAGAGGAGCTTCCCCTCCATGCGTCCCTAAAGCAGGATAAGCTCTGGTTTACAGCCATGGAAAGAGTGGCACGAGGCCACTGGGGAGTAGGGACCACTGAGCAACCTTGGAAGGGCACTGCAGGACCCTGGCTTGTAATGTAGGAGTGATGGCTGGGACAGGAACTCTGTGGAAAATTTGGAGTGCTCAAGCAATGGCAGTGTAAGTTCAAGAGAAAGATGTGCCTAGATTCCCTTGTCTTCTCCTTGGACACTGAATTTTAGGGAGGCTGACAGGTCTTTTGATGTTTCTATTACAAGGGGAAGCATTGCAGCCAGCACCATGCACCAGGTTTGGATTCCATGCCTGAAAATCAGTTTGAGAGCTCCAAGGCAGTTTGTGGAAATGCCACCGAAATCGCCCTGTTAATGGACTTACTCCACTCTCTAATCACAAATAGTAAGATGCAACATTAACAGTATTAAATAGGAGTGAGATGCAGAGATTTTTTTTCCTCATTTCTTGGATGAGGGCTGTCTCTGCTGTTGCTGCCTCTGGCAATGATGATGGCAACTGGAAAGAATAAAACCCAACTGCTCCAAGCTGTGAGCTGCTGCACGCTCTGGAGCTGAGGCATTGCACAAGGACGACCTGCCCTCATCACTGTGTCCTGCAGTGGCACGATTGGGATGATGGTGATTTGGGGCTGCTTTCACCTATGTGGGACAAACCAGGCAGGATGGATAAACTGGATGGACACCCCCAAGATGATGTGAGCCCTGCCCACAAGGAAGTGTTGTTTCTGATGCTAAACCCTAGTTGATTTACACAGCAAGAAGGATTGTGGCCCCTCATTTCAGGGTGCTAGATGAGATTGATCAGCCCAGCCTTGCTCTCCTGCAGTGCTTTGTGTTTGTTTTCATGGGGTTGCTGCTAAAGGCTATCAGCTTGTTTCTGGAGCCTTGCTCAATATGCTCTACATGGAAAGGCATGTTTCATTTTTAAGTTGAAGGGGGAAAAAAAAAAACCAACAACCCCCCCCCCCCGCACACACACACACAAAAACCCAAACAAACATAAAATGCAGCGTGGCACAGATTAAATCCATTCGAGACAACTCGAAGAGGGGGAAAAAAAACCACCCCGCCGTATGTGCAAATCAATAGGAGGAGGGGAGAGGAAGGGGGGAAAAAGCAACTGTGACATATACAAACCCTTTAGTGTGCATAGCAAAAGATTTTTTGGCTGGCACTCACATGATTTTATTCAAGGGCTGGGAAAGAGCTACGATTAGTTAAAAGCTTCGGCAAAGTCTGGAGGGAGTGCTCTGAAGAGTTGGGAGCCGCGCAGAGGTGACTGTAACTCCTCTCGCAATTCCAGGCTATTCTTCTGTGGCTCAGGACAAAAGCCTTTTCTTTTCCCTGCGTGTTCAAAGAGACATTTGTCTTGAGATGTTGCAGCTGTGGGCCACGGGATTGCCTGTTTGAAGATACCTCCTCGTAGACGAAAGGAGAGGCAGCGCACTGAAAAGTGGTAGTATTTTCTCGTGTGTGGGTTCCCCCCCTTCCTCCTCCCTCTCTCCTCCTCCACTGCCATGTGTGGTTTTTAATAAGAAGAAGAATGTGGAGGCAACATTTTCCAGGCAAGGGGAAATTTCCTGTTTCTTTTCTGTTTGTTTAATAAAGTGTGTAGTTGACTGTAAAACTGTAGCTACTCTGTCGTGAGCGGGTAATTCAGGCGAGCGTCAGGATCGCTTCTCGATGCACTTTTATATACTGCAAGTGAACATGTTTAAAGCCTTTTTTTCCCCCCTTTCTTTTTCTTTATTTCATCTATTTCCTTAATGCTGCGTGGCGGAGGCAACTGAGATTAATAAGAATTAGGCAAATGGCTTCTGCTTTTGTTGCTGTGAGATAGTACCAGCCGTCTTGCGGTCACACAAAGGCTGCCATTTAGCAGGGAGCACTCCCTAATTCTCTTGGCAGGGGTGCCATTGGGATCGGATACAAGTGGGTGGCAAAGGGGAGGAGCGGCAGGAAAGGACAAGCAGGCTTTGTGTATTAAAAATGAAACAAAAGCACTTTATACGGCGGGGCTGCGTGCAACAAGCCGGGGTGGAGTTTGAGTTCTCTGTGTGACTGCAAAACCTCTCCTGGGGTTTCTTTCCCCCCCCTTTCTTTCCATAAACCCTTCCTCCTCTCCCTCCTCCTTACGAGCTCTCCCTGCAATGCTGGCGAGGGTCCTCGGGCTGGAAATGCCTACAGAAAAATAGACAAGACGACTTGTTACAACTTTGGGAGCATGGCTGGGGCTTTGCGGGCAAAATCAGCTTCAGTTGGTGGGGGAGATGCTGGATTTGGGAGGCTGATCCCACTCCAGCTCCAAGGAGAGCTGGTCCATGGCGTTGCATCACTCGATGGAGTGGACCCAGTGGTGTTGGAAAGCGAATGGGTTAATGCTGTGATGTTTGATCAGGATTTAAGGGGGGGAGCGTGTGGTGTTTCATTACTTTCTGATCCATGGCATACCTCGTTCTTAATGAAGCAGGCGCATGCAGAGCAAACGTGTTGTATGAGCAGGGGTAAAAAGGAAAGCAGACTGAGTGCAGCTTGGTTTTGTCAGCTGAAATGGTTTGGGGTTGAGTGTGTTCGTGCAGGAGGCAGGAACCAGGACAGTGAAGAACAGATGCAGGGTGGTGGAGAGGCAAGGAGAGAGGCTGGCAAGGAAAATACACTGCGGGTTCAGGGGCAAACCTGACAGTGGTTTTTGTTAAGGTGTCATTTCCATACACTGTGCACTTCATCTCGTATTGATTTGCTCCAAAACTTCCCTTGTGGGGCTGAAGTAAATTCCCTTGTTGAAGATAGGGAAATGAGAGACCTGCCTCTGACCACCTCGCAGTTCCCAGCCAGCATTCACCCTCGGCGACTGCGCTTCTGTGTGCGGGCAAGGGTGACGTGCCTCACAAGCCTGTGTCATCGTGCACAATTACATCCCTAATCCCAAGCAAAGACACAGATGCTGCTCCAAAAAAAAAAGGAAAAAGCTGTGTTTCGTTTGACTTTCAAAGAAGCTTATGCAATGGCAGTGTAATAAACCCGTTATTTTAGGGCTCAGATTAAAGGTGAGCGTTTCAGATAACCCACGGTTTCATCTTCCATGTGCTACGCTCAAGGAAGCCACCACCAGCCTCCATGTGCCATTGCTCTGCCTTGAGGATGATCCTGGTCCCCAGCGGGCACTGAGCTCAGTTTGTCCAGATAGAGGATGGGGGTGGATGGGGGTGGCGGCCACCAGGGCTAGGACCACCATGGCCACCTTGCTTCCTTTGTATTTACAGTTGTGGTGTGAGGCTGGTACGTGATGCTCTAAGTCTTGGAGATCACACACGTTAGTGTTTAAGTCAGTGTTATAATTCACTGGCTTGTTAACTTGAGAAAATAATCTAGTTGTGGTGTAGGGCTTCACATAAGGATTGTGTAAGCACTCTGAGATTTGCACGTTTTTATTCTTGCTTATCTGCTTATGGCAAGCTTCTTTGCCTTATCCAAGTCATCCCAGCACTCTACCCTGCCTACTGATACACTTGCACTTCCATCTGGATGAAACGAGGGCAAACATCATGTATTACTTCCAGTACATGCTAATGGAGAGCTCAGTAGGAAAGACAGAGAGGAGAACCTGTTCCAAAGACTTTCATGTGTAATGCTGGATATCTCCTGTCAGGTCTGCTGGTTCATCATGTCTTAAAGCAGATTCAATAAAACAGGAGCAGAGAGCCATTAAACCCACTCCATTGAACCTGCCTGTTCCCATGGAGTTATTTTTTGCCCATATAAAACTAAAGTATGGTACCCCACTTTCATATGCAACAGTGTGGATCCTCCCTGGGGAGATGCTCTTCGTGCCATCATCACCCTGGCCCGTAGCGCCTGTCTGTCACATACACATCAGCTGGTGGAGATCTTACGAATACTTTACCTGGCAGCAACGTGGGCAAAAAGGCACATCTAATTTTCCCTTTAAAAAGAAACAAATTAGTTGCTCTTCTCATTAGTTTTTGACTCTCACTCTAATACCAGCTGGTGAAGGAGCCTCCAGTTCTTGGCTTTAGTCTGACTCACTCCAACAGTGCCACAGACAGTAGCATTTGTTCTGTAATGCCCTGTGTGAGATGTTTAACCTGCCAGAATATCCCAAAACAACTCCACGGAGTTCCCTCAGCCAAGCCCTGTGCTTGACCAGCAGTTTCACTGCGAGTAAGTAGGGATACCAGTGACGTGGCAGGGAAAAGGCGCTGATCCAGAAGGAGTGAAGGTGTTCACTATGTCTATTAGCCCCTCAATGAAAGGGATCTCACAGCCATTGTGCTTAAAGGTGAGCCAGATGTTGGCTGGTAGCCCTGGAAGGTTCCTGTGTGGAAGTAGAGGGGTCAGTTAGGAAAGGGGCTTTGTGGGGATTTGGAGGTTCAAACCCAAACCCTTCAGTCCCGGCTATCTCATGGTGCAGCAGCAGTAATAAAGCACCACTCTGTGCCCTGAGCACCTACTTCCCCTTCCTGTGTTCTTTCAAAACCCACCTGGGTAGCCAAAAAAGACAGATGGGATATGTTGTACAGATCCGATGTAATCCATGCCCTTACTGAGTGGTCAAAGGAGGCATAGAAATTTGCGTTGTCCAAAACTGAACTGGTTAATTCCAGGCAGAGCAATACACAGGGTACAAAATCAGCCTTCTGCAGCCCTTGGTGGGGATTGATCCTTTCCTCACCTCTGTCTGGAGAACATCATTGTGTGAAATGGGAAAACCACAGCACAGCTGAACAGAGCCCTCAGTACAAACTGTTTGAAGGGAGCAGCCCGTTGAGGTGTGTGTCAGTGTGAGAAGAGCAGTGTCCTGCATGTGCATGCAGCGCCACAGCAGCCATTTCATCCTGTATGGGCAGGTCCTTTGTGCTGGCTCCTAGAGCATCCTGTGGGATGCAGGGATAGACCGGGTTTGATTTTACAAGGTAAGCTGAGCTTTGCTGTTTCCAGCCTTTTGGTAGTTGGTAATAGAACAGAATATAAGCCTGAATCCTAAAGAGGTCTCTGTTATCCTGCTTTTTCTGTGATTTTCCAGTAACCCCTTTTTTTTTCATGGATGTCTCCTTGGATTTGTCTTTCAGAGGTGGTCAAAATGGTAAAGTCATTCCTTACAAAAACAGACCAAGTGTCAGCAGAGCGAAATCCCAGCCCTCCTGCAGGCAGGGAAAAACTTACTGCTGGCTTGGGTTTCACTGCTAAGATGTGAAATAGAGCAGTTGAAGAGGCGGCAGCTCTGGATTATGCTGGTTTGGTTGAAACGTGGCTTGTGTTGGTGAAGATCAGCACAGTGGAGATACATCCCCATTGAGTGCCAGTGTTCATCCCTGTCCTGCCAGCAGGCTTCCTTGTGTTTATACCCCAGAGAGAGACCCGAACCGTGTGCTGACTTCACACTGCATTGCCATCGTCCCTTGATATTCATTGTTCAAGCTGAAACCATGTGCTGCTGAGCACACACAGGTACCCCTTGCTGTACAAGCCATGCTCCTTCTGCTTGCAGGTATTCGCCCCCAGATCATGAACGGCCCCATGCACCCGCGGCCGCTGGTGGCACTGCTGGACGGCAGGGACTGCACGGTGGAGATGCCCATTCTGAAGGACCTGGCCACGGTTGCTTTCTGTGACGCACAATCAACTCAGGAGATTCATGAGAAGGTAACGTGAGCTACAACGGTAGCTGCGGGCGGCGTGCTCTGGTCATCCTCTCCCTGCTCTTCTTGAGCAGAAAGGGTACGAAGGTGCTCTCTGAGTCCATCAGCAGAAATCACTGCAGATTAAAGTTCATCGAGGATGGTTTAGAAGCCAGATGTTATTTGGGGGAAAATAGTCACCTTATCTCTTTGCATCAGGCTTTTTACATCAATAACATGAATGTTTCTCACGTTGTTTAAAGTCCGCTTGCTCAATGCAGCAGTAACACTCTGCACCTCTCCAGAGTACAGCAGGGTTGCTCTGGCTTTGCTAACAGCATCCCACGCTGCAGCCGATGGGTCTCTTCTGGTCATTTCTCCCCCTCGGGCAATGGGTGAGGTTTGGGCATCATGCAGGCAGATCCATGCAGTGTGGATGGGCCTTATGGGTGTTTCTGCTTGGAAGCTCAACCACTTGTAAATATTTCTTTAAAGCATATTGGTAGTGCACGTTTAGACAGCTCCAATGAGATCTGAAGTGATCAGAAATCACTTCCAGGATCTGGGAAAGAGAACTACAAATAGCAGCAGTGCTGATCTTTGCAGTGCTTCAGGTATTAAATGAGGGGGAAGGGGGGGGGGGGGGGATTTGTGAGACGCTGACAGATGATAGATGAGCCAGTCTTGGAGAATTTGGCTAGGTCTTGAGGTTATGGAGTTCTGAAATAGCTTATGGTGAGCACTAATGATGGTTTGAATCTTCACTGAAGGGGATGAAGTGCAGCGTTATGTGATGGCACAGCCTCATGTGGATCTTTTTAGGGACTCTTGAAAACGCACAGAAAAGGTTAATGTGAACAGTGTGACAGGGACTTGAACGAACAGCACGCAAAAGAAGGTTGAGGAGTCATGAGTGACACACGGTCGTGTTCAAAACCAGCAGATACTGCTGTAAAACCTAATTCTTTTTTAAAGGCAGAATTACTGCTGTCGGGAGCAGAGGGATAACAACCTGGAAAAGGGTCCAGGTGAGTGACAGGCTCAGTTCTCCACTGCCTCGGTTCCTCAGATGTAACAGCATCATTTTCAGATACCCATTTAGTCTGTACGCAGAGGGAATGGCCGCAGTACCGGTGCATCACACCCGTGATGGCTTTGCTGGCAGCCTGGGTCAGACAGTAGTAACTCAGCAGTAAAAATAGACCATGTATTGTGTAACCTCCTCGATTCAGGAGCTGCCGATGTCCCGTCCTGATGGCTCCTGACCCCTCTGTTCTGTTGCAGGTATTAAACGAAGCCGTTGGGGCGATGATGTACCACACCATCACGCTGACTCGGGAAGACCTAGAGAAGTTCAAAGCCTTACGGGTCATCGTTCGAATAGGCAGCGGCTACGACAACATTGACATCAAAGCTGCGGGGGAGCTCGGTAGGTCTCAGCTCTGCACCCGATTCGCTCTGTGTCCCTCTGCGTGTTTAAAATCAGTACAGGTACCTGCTGCTTCCCATGCGAGCGTGTTGGCAAAGCAGAGGTACAGGAAGGACCCCCCAAAGGGGGCTGATTTAGGCCCTAAAGTTACAGATATGGTTTAGATTCTTCTGCATGTAGAGATGATGATGAGAAAACTTGACCATGAGGTAAACAGAACGGTGCAGCTTTAGAAGGCAGCTGTTAGGCTCCTACTGCATTAAAACTGTTCCATCTCAGTTCCTTGCTCCTGTGCTGTCCCTGGTTCCAGGTGCCTGCTTGTGCCAACAGGTATTTGTATGCCTGTTCTATTTCTGAGTTGATCTAGCTTTAAAAACATTGGAGGAAGGGTGGGTTAGTGTGTTTTCTTAGGTGAGATCAGTCTTCTGATCTGATCTGATCTTATCTGATCTCATTCTTGGAGCGATAGAACCTTGGAATGGTTTGGGTCAGAAGGATGGTTAAAGCAGCACAGCTTCTCTGGGCACCCTGTGCCAGCGCCTCAGCACCCTCACAGGGAAGAGCTTCTGCCTAAGAGCTCATCTCAGTCTCCCCTCGGCCAGGTTCAAGCCATTCCCCTTGGCCTGTCCCTACATCCCTTGTCTAAAGCCCCTCTTCCAGTTCCTTGTCATGCCCACACCACCGGGAAGGCAACGTGTCGGATGGTGGAGCAGGAATTGTGCATTGCGTTGTTGCTGCCTCCTTTGCAATCTCATCAAATGTGCCTCAGGAACTTACAAAAGAGCTTTACTGTGGGTACATATCACATGAGATGCCAAAATAGAGAGGGTCACGTTGTCAGGAAGCGGACCGTACATCTAGCTATGGGATATTTCAGCACGCCTTGGTTTGAGGGGTACATGCTCAGACAGTGCTGGGGTCACCCAGTTTCTATGCTGGTTTGGCTGGCCACAGAGACCTTTGGTTGCACACCCCCAGCTACAAGAGCTCAACTGTAGCCTGATTTTAACAGCTGAGTTCTAACTGGTTTTGATCATCCCAACATTCAGTCTATCATCAAGCACAATAGTGTTTCAGATATCTTGTATTAAAGGTTATCTCTGGGGAAGTGAGGAATAACAACCATCTCACGTGAGCCATTTTACAGAGATCATTGTGATAAGAGAGTTTCAAATAGCCATTCCTATAAAAAGCAATTCTCAATACACTGAATTATTCTCTTTTTCGAGAGGAGAACAGTATCTTCCCAACGTAATGGTTTCTTCATGTTTTAAGCTCTTATTGTTATTATCCATTATAACAATATTCTGAGGCTTTGAACAGCAAGAAAGGACAAATATAACGAATAAGGTAATGGGATGCTGCAGTATAATCCTTCTTTTTATACTTGGCAAATTGGGTGGCCAAATGATGTGGTTTCGAGTAGAAAATGTAATGACTACCCACAAATGTGGCGTAAAGTTTAATTGGGTTTGCTTTCCGTAAGGTAGTTTTTAAACTGTGTAGTCAGTAAATGACCGGGGTCTAAACACTGTTGGTGGGGCTGGGTTTGACCCACTATAAAACCCCCCAGAGCCAGATGCTGGTGTTGAGCCATCCGCTGTGGGTATCTATCCCCTGGTACCAGCAGCTCCTGGGGGCACAAGAATAAATAATGATGTGAAGCTGATGGAAAGGCAGCCTGGTGTCACCCAGCTCTGTAAGCAAGTGGTCCATCAGAAAGGGATGGGTGCTGGCAGGGTTGGTGATGGGGACCCTTGGCAGAGCTGCAGGCTGATGGAGACCTGCCCATCACCTTCTTGTCTCTTCCGCCATGAGCAGCCATAGCCTCTGCTCACAGATGGGCAGGAGCAGTTGTCTGATGCTTCAATGTGTTTTCTTCTTGGGAAGCTCTCCATACCCTCCATTAGGGACTTGGGCAGACGGTCAGATGGCTTCTGGGCTGCACCCACATCTATGAGGTAAATCAAAAGGTCCCCTCTGTGGAAGAAATGGGGAATGTAAAATGAGACATCAGCTTTAAGAGCTTGTGGGGACCAGAGCCCTGTGTCCCCATCATCTAAAAGAGAGAGGAGGTGAGCAGTGCTGGTTGGTGGTGGGTTTTTCACCCTGCAGGGTCAGTGAGTTTTTCTCCCAGTTCCCGTAAGTCTTTCAAATAGCTGCAGGGTGGAAAACAGTTTTACAAAGGAGTGGAGGGACAGGACAAGGGGAATGGCTTTAACCTGCCAGAGGGGAGACTGAGATGAGCTCTTAGGCAGAAGCTCTTCCCTGTGAGGGTGCTGAGGCGCTGGCACAGGGTGCCCAGAGAAGCTGTGGCTGCCCCATCCCTGGCAGTGTTCAAGGCCAGGTTGGACACAGGGGCTTGGAGCAAGCTGCTCTAGTGGAAGGTGTCCCTGCCCGTGGCAGGGGTTGGAACTGGAGGAGCTTTAAGGTCCCT
This sequence comes from Pezoporus wallicus, assembly GCF_028554395.1. Taxonomy (NCBI): domain Eukaryota; kingdom Metazoa; phylum Chordata; class Aves; order Psittaciformes; family Psittacidae; genus Pezoporus; species Pezoporus wallicus. The sequence goes on from NW_026640104.1 coordinate 305,225, forward strand.
TCCAACACAAACCAGGCTGACAAAAACAGCAGAGCAGCTCCTGGGAGCAGGGGTATTGGCAGGGGATGGGATTTTGAGTCAGTGCCCCTCACAGTGGAAGGGAATTTTCTTACTCTTTCTGTATCTCCTACTTGTTCTACCCATGGTATCTATTCAAAGGCCCCAGTCCAGTAGAGCACCCAAATACACATCCACCTTTAAATGTGTGTGTAAATCACATTGAATCTGGTGGGATATAAGCTCTGCTGAATAGACATGACATTAAGCACATCCTTACCCATGTTACCCAAGCCAGAACCTGGATGGGGCCATAATCAGGGAGGCATTTTCAGTGAACTTAATACTTACAGCTCCAAGCACTTTAAGATAAACCTTTTGTGGCTAAGGAACAAATGATGGTGAACATGCTGTGGTGGCAGTGGTCACCCCGTGTCTCGCAATGGGGTGTTTTGACTGTTCTAGTGCTTGTTAGTGAAAGGAGAAGCTGGCCCTGCCACCGACGTGGTGCACCAAACCTTGGTCCCTAAATAACTTAATGCTTGAACAGTGTTGTTCTGGAAAAGGAGTGACTTCTGCCAGTGAAATTTAAGTCCCTTTGATGATAGATTAAACTGAAGTGAGACCTTTGCTGCTGGGGTTACTCCTGTGTAGCTGCCACACTCGAAACCTGTGCTTGTCCTTCCTCCTTAAGGGTATGGGGGACCCCTCAGTGTTACCGGTCATGGTGTGCTTTGCAGAGATTTCAGGCTGCTGCACCTGAACCACGCACATCCTCAGTAGCCGTTACTCCAATGCTTTAAGCAATGATGCACTTGGGTGACGTGAGGGTGAAGGGCTGGATCCCCCCGTCCGCTTTGCCCCCCGATCCATGGCTGCTCTCTGTGGCATTGCTTCCGCAGGGATCGCCGTCTGCAACATCCCGTCGGCGGCGGTGGAGGAGACGGCCGACTCCACCATCTGCCACGTCCTCAACCTGTACCGCCGCAACACGTGGCTCTACCAGGCGCTGCGGGAAGGCACGAGGGTGCAGAGCGTGGAGCAGATCCGGGAGGTGGCCTCCGGAGCCGCCCGCATCCGGGGGGAGACGCTCGGCCTCATCGGCTTCGGTACGTTGGCAAAGGGATGCACGCGGTGCAGCGCTGGCACAGGGCTCATCCGCTGAGGGGTCCTCGGCACCAATTCACTGCCCTTTGAAGGACCCAAAATGAGCATTTCCCAAACCAGAACCATTGATGTAACGTGGAGAGAGCATCTTACGTTGGATTGGGGGGAGAAAGGAGATGCATTTTGTTAAGCCTTTACTGAGTCCAAGAAGGACCACACCTGGTAATGCTGCCATCCTCTCCCACAAAACCCATTCCTGAGTCACAGCACCGCCAGCCCAGCTCCTCCTGAGCCATTCCGGAGTAAAACAAGGTTTGTCTTCAGTTCACCTATAGCTGTAGGGAGTGTCAGCATGAGAGGTGGCAGCACCTCTGCTGACAGCCCTCCTGGGTATCCCTATTGGTAGCCAAGCCCAGCCATCACACGATGGGTCAGGAGGTGCATTGAGGCAACAGCAGCTCATCCAGCACTTGGTGGCCCGACACATACAAAACAGAGCAGAGATTTGGTGAGGCTGGAGCAGCAGATTGGGGTCAGTCTGTCAGGGTCAGGGTGAGGATGGCAGCATGTGCCCAGCTGTGCGCTCACATCTGGCTGCCCACGCAGGCACCCAGCTGATGTCCCCTTGTCAACCACGCAGCTCTGGGGCACCGGTACAGCATTAAGTGTGTGTGTGCATGGGGGGACATCGCTGTGCACCCAAACCAGGCACGTGCAGGGCCCCTGCACTGCTCCCAGCTGGAACAACTGACATTGAAACCATTGAGGCTTGGCACACAGGGCACACGGAGCCTGCCCAGCCGGTGGATCCAGTGATGCTGCAGCCCTTCCCCAGCACAGCATCCACACAGCCCTTTGCTTCCAAGCCACGACAGTTGTCTCTGTCATGCCCAATTAGCCAGCCAGAGGCTGGAAACCTCCCCATCCCAAAGAAGCTGTCTGAAAGGGAAGGTGGAGCTTTTTGCCTTCCCTCTTCATCACTCCTTGCTAGACACAGCACCCCAGAGGATTGTTCCTCTGAGGAGCCCAGGGGGTCCCACAGCAGCCCCAGGGCCACGCTGGGGTGTCAGGGGCTCAATGGGAAGGTGGGAATGGGTTAAATGAGCCCCTCTCTTTGCTCCCTTCGCACACAGGTCGCACTGCGCAGGCGGTCGCAGTCCGAGCCAAGGCGTTCGGCTTCAACGTGATCTTTTATGACCCGTACCTGCAGGATGGGATTGAGAGGTCCCTGGGGGTCCAGCGGGTCTACACACTGCAGGACCTGCTCTACCAGAGCGACTGTGTCTCGTTGCACTGTAACCTTAATGAACACAACCACCACCTTATCAACGACTTCACGATCAAGCAGGTAATTCACCTTGTGTGCATAGGATCATGGAATGGTTGGGTTTGGAAGGGACCTTAAAGCTCATCCAGTCCCAATCCCCTGCCACGGGCAGGGACACCTTCCACTAGAGCAGCTTGCTCATGATCAAGGAGATGTTCTGCTCTTCAGCGGTGTTCCCTCTGGTCATGGCCACTGCCTCGGTGCCTATGGGTTACCTCCACATTACTGCTTGCACCCAACAGCCCGTTTGTCTCCCCACTGTGTTTATTGGGGTGTAGCGTGCTGCCAGGTAAGTGAGCCCTGTGCCCATGGTGTAGTGGCAACGGCAGAAGCAGACTTTGCTTGCCAATACCACCCAGAGCTAGACTTCTGTAGAAAACCAGAAGAGGCCACAAGGATGCTCAGGGGCTGGAGCACCTCCTGTATGAAGACAGGCTGAGGAAGTTGGGGCTGTTCAGCCTGGAGAAGAGAAGGCTGCGTGGAGACCTCAGAGCAGCTTCCAGTATCTGAAGGGGGCCTGTAGGGATGCTGCGGAGGGACTCCTCATTAGGGACTGCAGTGACAGGACAAGGGGTAATGGGTTCAAACTTAAACAGGGGAAGTTCAGGTTGGAGCAAAGGCAGAAGCTCTTTCCTGTGAGGGTGCTGAGGTGCTGGCACAGGGTGCCCAGAGAAGCTGTGGCTGCCCCATCCCTGGCAGTGTTCAAGGCCAGGTTGGACACAGGGGCTTGGAGCAAGCTGCTCTAGTGGAAGGTGTCCCTGCCCGTGGCAGGGGTTGGAGCTGGGTGAGCTTTAAGGTCCCTTCCAACACAAATCAGTCTGGGGGTTCTATCAAACCACATACACTGGGATGGGGATTGCTTGGGGCTGGAGCGCAGCAGCACAGCATGGGAAGTGATGTACAGTCCTGGATGGAGGCACCCCGGGGCACCCACTGCTGCATCGGGATGGGGTAGGACCAGGTCCCTGCATGGGGCTGACTCTCCTCTCTCTGCCAGATGAGGCAGGGAGCGTTCCTGGTGAACACAGCACGCGGGGGACTGGTGGACGAGAAGGCCTTAACCCAAGCCCTGAAGGAGGGACGGATACGAGGGGCTGCGCTTGACGTGCACGAGTCTGAACCGTTCAGGTACCGCTGCTGCTCCTGAGGCTGCTCCTTGGGGTACCATCAACACACAGCACCCTGAGGCTGCTCCTTGGGGTACCATCAGCACACAGCACCCTGAGGCTGTTCCTTGGGGTACCATCAGCACACAGCACCCTGAGGCTGCTCCTTGGGGTACCATCAACACACAGCACCCTGAGGCTGTTCCTTGGGGTACCATCAACACACAGCACCCTGAGGCTGTTCCTTGGGGTACCATCAGCACACAGCACCCTGAGGCTGTTCTTTGGGGTACCATCAGCACACAGCACCCTGAGGCTGTTCCTTGGGGTACCATCAGCACACAGCACCCTGAGGCTGTTCCTTGGGGTACCATCAACACACAGCACCCTGAGGCTGTTCCTTGGGGTACCATCAACACACAGCACCCTGAGGCTGTTCCTTGGGGTACCATCAGCACACAGCACCCTGAGGCTGTTCCTTGGGGTACCATCAGCACACAGCACCCTGAGGCTGCTCCTTGGGGTACCATCAGCACACAGCACCCTGAGGCTGTTCCTTGGGGTACCATCAACACACAGCACCCTGAGGCTGCTCCTTGGGGTACCATCAGCACACAGCACCCTGAGGCTGGTCACACCGTGGGGCAGTCCCATGAGGTGGGAAAACCAACACCCTGTAACACTGGTGTGCTCTGCTGGCACAAGGGTTACAAATGCAGAGACACCCCAAGCAGTGATTCCCATGGGAGCACTAAGACCTACCCGCAGCAGGCTGGGTTTCAGCCCTGTTGGCTCTTGCTTGGTGTATTTTCATATTGGAAGCTGCTCCCTTTCCTTCTGTGGCCATTTGGGATTGGCAGGACTCTGCCAGGTCGCCCCCAGCACAGGAGCCATGGGTGAGGGGCTGGGGAAGGAGGCTTGCATACACGTAGGGCAGGCCGTTTGCTGATGCTGACATCCTTTACTCTCTCTTTAAACATGGATCAATGCCTTTCTAAACATGGATCAATGCCTTTTTCTTCCCCCCTCTCCCAGTTTTGCTCAAGGCCCATTGAAAGATGCTCCTAACTTAATCTGTACCCCACACACGGCCTGGTACAGCGAGCAGGCGTCCCTGGAAATGAGAGAAGCTGCTGCTACTGAAATCCGGCGTGCCATCACAGGTACCCAGCCCGTGTGCGTGCTGGAACGGGAGCAGGAGGGGCAGGGATGGGGCTGCACCATGGCCATGTCCCTGTAGGAGACTGGGAAAAGGGTTTGAATCCCATTGTCCTCCCAGTACAAGAGCTGAGAAACCAAACTCTTTACCTTTTTGTCCTTCAGGTGTGCTGGTGGTTGGTGAAGGGGTTGGGGGGTTTGGGTTTGGTTCTTTACATCAGTGGGGCGCTTGTGCAGTGTGCCAAAGACTGATGTCTGTGACTGGGAATGACGATGAAACAGTCACTGCAGCAATAATTGCTGCCCCTTTGAATGGTGCTAACCCAGAAGATGCTGCAGAGCATCACAGACAGCGTATGAAAACCCAAAACCTGCCCCATGGAAGGCTTCATGTTAACATGGAGGGCACAGCTTCATGTCAGGCTAGCCCCTGCTTTGAAAGCAGTGGGTCAAGGAAACGTTTCCTAAAGCAGAAAGTTGGGATGGGGTGGGAAAATGGTTTCCAACCCTGCACCTTGGGATGGCCAAAATCTCCTCCTGAAACAAGGGATATGGGATTTTTATCCCCATTCTTTACAGTAACTATATATATATATATGATTTCATATACATATACATATTGATTGATTGAGGGGACTGGAGCCCCTCCCATATGAAGATGGGCTGAGAAAGTTGGGGCTGTTCAGCCTGGAGAAGAGAAGCTGCGTGGAGACCTCAGAGCAGCTTCCAGTATCTGAAAGGGGCCTATAGGGATGCTGAGGAGGGACTCTTCTTTAGGGACTGTAGTGACAGGACAAGGGGTAACGGGTTAAAACTTAAACAGGGGAAGTTTAGATTGGATATAAGGAGGAAATTCTTTCCTGTGAGGGTGGTGAGGCACTGGAATGGGTTGTCCAGGGAGGTTGTGAATGCTCCATCCCTGGTGGTGTTCAAGGCCAGGTTGGACAGAGCCTTGGGTGATATGGTTTAGTGTGAGGTGTCCCTGCCCACGGCAGGAGGGGCTGGAACTTGGTGATCTTAAGGTCCTTTCCAACCCTAACTATTCTATAATTATTTTTATATATATATATATATATACACACACATATACACAAACTATATATATATATACATATATATACACACTAATAGTGTAACATATATATAGTATATGCAGTATATATACAATAACTATATATATTACAATAACTATATATATACAGACATACATATATAACACATATATATATAGTGTGTGTGTGTGTGTATGTATATATATACACATATATAAATGAAGAAATTGTGGCTTACGAGAGGATGCTAAAGCTGGGACCCTCCTGACACACACTTCCCTTTATCGCCAACTCCAGGGCGCATCCCAGAAAGCCTAAGGAACTGCGTCAATAAGGAATTCTTTGTCACGACGGCTCCGTGGTCAGTAATAGATCAGCAAGCGATCCATCCGGAGCTCAATGGTGCCGCGTACAGGTAAAGCGGGGAACAGGAGCCCTGCAGCTCCCCTGGCTGGGCCGGGGATGGGTTTGGGGCTCCGGCTCTGAAGTGAGCCTGGAAGCTCTGTAACAAAGCCCCTCTGTGCTGGCTCAGCTTGGTGGCCGAGATCCCCCTCCCTGGGGACCGCAGTCACAGCGCTGGGGTTACAAGAGATGCTTGATGTAATTGTGGGGTTAGGAAGCCTCTTGTTCCTAAAGCCTCTGTTCTGCTGGGCCAGCAGCCACTTGTACAGCACCACTGTTAGTGCCGGGACCCCCCTCCCCAGGGCCATGAGCAGGCAGATGGAACTTCTAAACCGAATTCACTGTGAGCCCAGCCCAGGTAATGGGGCAATGAGCTAGGAGCAGAACTCCACCAGAAGCCCATAGTCAGGTAGCCTCATTCCCATCTAAATCCCAGGAATTAGGGTTACTTACTGCTCCCCTTTGGATAGCTCAAAGGATGCTGATAGGAGATAGGAGATATGAGGACGTAGCTGGAGCACAGGCACCCTTCACCAGATCACCATTGCCAAAAATACTAGATACCAAAAAAACCTGCAATTCACTGGAGCAAATGCTCACTTTGACCAGCAGAATGTGTAGACCAAAACATCCACACCTGGTGAAAGCATCCCCCATGGTCCTGCTCCAAAGCACAAGGGTGATGATGCCCTTATCCTGTGATGCCCTTTACGGCCTTAATCTCTGCCTCTGCCAGGTGCTTCATCCAGGCTCAGCTCCTCCAGAGCCATGGCCCTGGAGTCCCTGTAAGCTGGTACCTGGGATCAGCTCACCCCATCCATGGGCAGGTAGAACCTTCCTTTCCCTCCACTCTTCCCTAAGGAGATGGTGGCTGGAGGGAGCTGCTTGTGGCTGGGGCCCTCAGAGGGTTTTGGCCTTGTTGCACCCTGTCACATCTTCCCTGCGCCCAGCTGGATTCTCCTTTAGCATCATGGTTTGGACCACTCACCCTGCTCTTAGGAAGGCAAATGGACTACATCCAACCCTGCTTTCCAGCTGTGCTCTCTGGTTACGTGAGGAAGATGCAGCTCACTTTCCATGGAGGGCTAACTTACAACCAGGTGTATGTGTCCAAAGGTACTCACAGGGATGCGTGAGTAAGAGCATGCTAGCGTGTGGTGCTTCAGAGAGCATGCAGGGTTATTCCTTACCCAGTTTTACAACAGAGGCTTCTTCATGGTTCAAGAACCTGTTAGGAGGTGGAGAACAAGGTGCAGTCCTGGTGTCAGAGGGGAGGACACTCACACAGAACACAGTGGAATGGGTTTAACACTCAGCTACCCCTTGTAATTTAAAAGGAAACCAGGAATGGGATCTGCCCGTTTCCTCTGTAGTCTCTGGGATGCCCAACCTGCCTCTCTGTGTCCCCTCTCCCAGGTATCCGCCTGGGATGGTCAGTGTGGCACCAGGAGGAATACCAGCAGCTATGGAGGGCATCATTCCCGGCGGCATCCCTGTCACTCACAACCTCCCCACAGTGGCACATCCTTCCCAAGCGCCATCTCCGAACCAGCCCACAAAACACGGGGACAACAGGGAACATCCCAACGAGCAATAGCAGCTAATTTAAAAAGCACTCCATAAACTTAGGACCAAGAGACGTTGGAAAAGAAGTTATCCACGGACTAAAGGAAGCATTTGATATGAGATTTGTAACGTTCCTTTTGGACAGACGCATCATTGATGGTCCCCTGTTCCCCACAAGGCGACAGCAGGTCAATGGGGAGAAGGCCTGAAGAAGTCGCCTCAACTGAAGCGCTGAAAACTCAGATGTGATCCATGAATGAGCAACTTCTGTTCTTGTGTGTTCAGTTTCCTTCATCTGTGCATCAATCACATGAATAAAGAGAGATTCTTTCCCCCCCACCTTTAATTCATTGGGAAGGGCAGAGCTTCTGCACCAGCTTTCAAACCGCTGCGTTCAGCCATCGCTGCGGAGTTAACACGGATGTGGCTTCAGCCCTTTCCTTACTCCTGGATCTGGTTACCTCTCCCAACAGGAAGCATTAGGCCTGGCTTAAGAGGAAAAACATCCTAATAAACATAGGGCCAGTAATGGAAGTTCTCCTGCCAGGCTTAAGCTGGGATCCATGGGATGAGGAGGGCAGAAAGGGAATGGCCACTGCCCTCCTAAGCTAAAGGAAGAACCCAACAACTGCCCCATACACTGAATAAAGTAGCTGTGCATCCACCTCTGCCCTGCAATGATGCAAGACAAAAAAAAAAAAAAAGAAAAAAAAAAAAAAAAAAAAAAAAAGGAAAAAAGAAAAAAAAAAGAGAGAAGAAAGTATTAAGTTTCACACTATTTGTACTCAAATATATTTTCTCAGTTTTAAATCTGCAGCTATTTTATCAAGTGGAAAGAAAAAAAAAATGAAGTCTTGAGCTGGAAAAGGGCTCAAGAATAATGTTGCATTTCCTTATGTCTCAGGAAACACTTTTTATGGTAACTTGTCAGACTGTCTCTGAACAAACCCCCCCTTTTTTAGACATGGGTAAAAGAAGTCTTCTTTTCTTCACGTGCTATTTTATACAAGAACACTTGGACCACGTGCTATTAGATGTGACTGATTTTAACAAATCCTCTTAGATTTGTATCAACTTAGTTACATGTTATACTCATAGTCTTTTGTGAAGCATCGCCTTTTTGTTTTTAAGAGATGGCCGATGTTGAGCCCTTGTATGGGTACACTCCTGTTTCTGTGACATAACAAAATACCTGAAGCTGTCCCCAGCAACCAGAAAAGAAACCACACAACCCGATGGCTATCAGCAGTATGTTTTGTTTTAGTGTGTTACCGGTCCTGTATTTGTTTCTTGTAAAGGTGGACATTTAGCGGTCAGTGCAGTTTTCAATAAAAAAAAGTGATAAAATTCCCATCATTTCCAAGGGGTCGGAGCTCTGGTTGTGCTGTGCCCTCCTCTGGAGCTCCATAGAGAGCAGGTAAGTCCTCCTTAAGTCACTGCAGTGCTCACAAGCTTGGACAACAGGTGACCATGGTCCTTGGCTTCCAGAAGTGCCATAGGGTCTTGGCTCAAGCTTGTGGGTGCAAGTTGGTTGTAAAACTGCTACTGAGGGACTTCAGTTTCTTATCCTGACACTCAGGTGGTGCTGCTTATAAGCTGGAAAGTTCTAACCTGTGAATACTTGATATTAATCACACACAGCCTCGGTGGAAAACAGCTCAGATGGTTTCTGTTAAGGTACAAAAGCAGCTATGCCCCAAACAGCATTTTGTGCATGTACTCAAGAAATGAAGCATTAAGAAAGCACACAGGAACCCAGCTGAAAACATGCCCAAGAAGGGCTGAGGCTTTGAGCCTTGCTACAGAAATACCTGCTCTTCTGATTCCACATTGCATCCATGCCAGCAGACAGGGAGCTAGAGGAGACTGAAACAATACTGAAACCAAGGAGTGTCCAGGGTACAAAACTGTGTATTGTTTGCTTTAAATTAAACTGAAAACTAAAATACCAGCTTCACACACTAAAAATGAGGTCACCTTCTACAGATGAGTGACCACTTTGTGTCAGCAAGGAACAGCACATCAGTGATGACCCATGAACCTAGGAGACATCCTGAGGACACAAGAGGTTAGTTAGAGAGAAGGGGTTTGGGAAATGCTAAAATGATGGTGCAAACCAAGAGGACAAAGTTCAACTGATGTTAAGTTTTAGGGTTGTTTCAAACCAGCTGTGGTATTTTGATTTAGGTTTAACCTGAGAGATTGAGATGATCTCTCAGGCAGAAGCTCTTCCCTGTGAGGGTGCTGAGGCGCTGGCACAGGGTGCCCAGAGAAGCTGTGGCTGCCCCATCCCTGGCAGTGTTCAAGGCCAGGTTGGACACAGGGGCTTGGAGCAAGCTGCTCTAGTGGAAGGTGTCCCTGCCCGTGGCAGGGGTTGGAACTGGATGAGCTTTAAGGTCCCTTCCAACCCAAACCAGTCTGGGGTTCTGTGAAAAGTGGAAAAATGGGAAAGCAGCACTTAATAAGGGTCTCCACATGCACACAAACCCGTTTCGTTAATGGAGTAAAGACACACTAGTAACGTTTGCCATAAGCCATGCAGCAGCACTGTGGAAGAATCAGAATTACTAAATTTTAATAGATTAAAACCAAAAGAAATACAGGGATTTCCACTGAGGAATTCGTAAATAAAATCAGGGAAAAGAAAATCAACCAGCTGTAAAGGAGGTAGCAATGAAAAGCCAAGTTCTGTGCTAGGAAAGCATGTGCAATAGTACGAGGAAAGTAACACTGAGGAACCCAATTTGATGTGTATGTACTTGGCCAAGAGAGCAGAACTTGCCAGCAAGCTGCAAGGTAGCATCTGCAAATTAATCTGGTATCTATTACCCCTCAAGACTGTAATTCAAGGAGAGAACCCATTAATGTACATCAACGGTCGTGCTAGCACAAAGCAGGGGTTTGCATCTCTTTAATCTACAGGTACATGAGGTTTGGATTACTTTGATTCTGTAAAAGACACTTCACCAGTTCCAAAATGGCCTGTGAAGCGTGTTAAACCTGAACAGACCATTTTACAGCACATCAGAACAAAACAATAATGATCAAGGAAGCCAAGAGCTCTGAAGTACCAGGACTTGTCCTCTCAGATCAGAAACAGGCGAGCGTGGTGCATGCTTTCAGATAGAGCTGGACTGGCTGCACGGTGAACTTCTGCTTGATGCGGCGTTGGATGGGGACGGGGATGGTTGGGCCACAACACAGGTGCCCACACACAGCAACAGGAGGTAAGGAGAGGTGTGCTCATTGAATTGGCTCAAGGTAGGCTTTCACATTGGTTGCTCTCCCCATGTTACAAGGAAGATCCACTTCCTTCAACAGAACAGTACTACAGAAAGCAAAGGGTGGGTGGGATGTTAACACTGCACAGTGTTTTGCGTACCCCTCGAAGGAGCCTACTGAAGGCAGGAGCTGCTCCTGCTGTCCATTCAAATGGTCTGCCCAGGGAAGCTGCTCCTGGGTAAGCTCAGATCTGAATTCACAGTGATCTGGCTCCTGAGTAAGAACTAAAGCTGACGTGCTTAAGTCCTGACCTAGAAGGACCTCCACAGCCTCGCACTGGGCTGTGCCACAACACCATCAGCTCAGATCACAGGAATTCTCATCCCAGCTTACTCCACGTTCAGCTCCCCTGACAGAAACTCTGCATCCTCAGCTAGACAAAGTGTAAAGGGATTTCGGTGCAAGGGAAGAAAAAGGATGAAATAAAAATATACCAATTTAGAAAGCAAACTTCAAACAGGACCATAAGCTGGTGAGGAACCTCTTTAGTATCTGCGGTTCTGTTCAGCTCGGGCAGATCACACGTACATCGCAGATAAGCATGCATTCTTCAACCTGAAAACTTGTGCATGCACCCATCAGAGGAGATCTAATGGCCAAAAATAAAAGAGGTGAAGACATTTCATCATAAACCAAAAGGGAATCTGTGATGGGACAATTGCTAAGTTAATACAGTACTTCATTCTCTCTATACTTTTGGTGTCATCACCAAGTTTCTGTCAGAGTTGTGCACATTTCAACACCATCTAAGCAGCATTTGGAAGAAAAAGCAGCAAGTTCCTCAGGGTTTCCATAGCTCTGAACTACATAAAAATAGGTGCTATGGGGCTTCTTTCCAAATTCTAAATGAAAACAAATCTCAGCTACGGCAAAATTCCTTAGTCAACCACCACACCATCCAAAGTGCTTTTCAAGCCAACCTGAATTGCACTACGTAAAAACTGGCATTAACCTTTAGTGTTGGAAGTGAGATTTTTAGATCAGCTTTATCCATTACAGGTTACATGGCTAAAGTTATCAAATATAATAAAATTTCTACTTGGAGAATATACTCTGAACTTACAGTCTTAGGAACTTACAGAAGTTTAAGTATGGCCACATCAATCAACATGCAAGAAATTCCCAGGTTTACAGGCTGAGAAATATATAACACAGTGCTTTTAAAAACAACTTTTTAGCATAGATTCGTCTTTTTAATCAGAACTGCCAAGTGTGTTCTCATCACTACATTTCCTGACCAAGGAGTAACCCTTTAGAAAGGTGTTCTTTCATTTGCAGCAATGTCTATGTTGGTGAGTGAAGAAATGATTATATGAGAAAGAGTTTGTATCACAGCAAGATGGAGTTCTGGCAACATGAAACTCAACTCGTGTCCGAGTTCTCCAATTTCACATATTTATGTTTAGTGTATGCTTACTAGAATCAAATCCCCATATTTTAGGTCACTTCTCTGAATAAATATTCTTAGGTATACTGAAAGGAACCTACTCACTATTAGAAGTTAAAAATAAAAGCAAATAAAAGAGAAACCCAAACCAAAACCTTTTTCAGGAGACAAATCATTTCACTCAAGGAAAAATTTAGCTTCTCTTCCAGTTTGTTCCGTAGAGTTTTATTATATGGGCACAGCAGTAACTAAGGGATTAGTAAAGTAATGAATGGATTTTTGCTTATGTCTTGCTGTGGAGATTTTGTGCAAACCAAAAAGAGAAAACCTCACCGTCTGACCTGGGCACGAGTGAGATTTCACATCAAAGGGCCTGGCAAAGGAAATGGGTCAGAGTAGCTAAAAGGTGATGCAGAATACCAAGTTCTACTGCAAAAGAACCTTGGAAGGAAGAGATCCATCTATAACATGTGCTTTCCTAAGTGCCCTTCTTCGCAAGATTTCGTCGCAATGATTAAGATGCTGGTATACTCTTCCTATTACACAACCTCTTACACAACCACATGCGGGACATTTATAGACAGATTTACAATCAGAAAGAAAAAGGTTTCTTTCTTTTCCATCTTGATAATAAAATTAGGTGGGTTTTGTTTCTATACAAACTGTAGTCCAGCCCATTTTGCTCTCTTCACGCAGCAGATGAGCTTTAGACTCTCTCCGTGCTGGTTAGAAAAATCCTTTCCAGCACTTTTCCCCTAGAATGGGGTCGTTCCACAATGAACTGCTAGAGCACAATGCTAACTCCGGCTCAGACACCCTGTGCTGGTCGCTTTCTGTTCCATTTCTTCATTCATCATCATCATCCTCATCTTCCTCGCCATCGGAAAGGGATGTACACGGGCGGATCTGTCGGTAGCGATCGAGCCACTTCTCCACCATCTGGGTGACCAGCGGATGGTTGCGCCTGCGAGAGCTTTTCTGCATTGCCACGAGGACCCCTCCTTCTGTCACACAGCAGTCCAGCCACTCCCGAAGCAGCTTTTCCTGCTGCTCCTCATTCCCTATCTTTGGGGGAGAGAAAACAGATTGAGGCTTGAAACATCAAAACCAGCTTCAAGAGAGCCACCTGCGATACTCTGATATACCCAGGCCAAGGAGGGGAGCAATGTGGCTCCTTTTCAAAGCTTAGCAAACCACTGCAGCCAAGAGTCGGAGCCAAACACTGATGCACGCTGTGTTTTAACCAAAATGTGAGGGTTCTGCACATGTTCTCCAGCTTTTCTTCCCTTCTAAATCCTTCACAGTGTGTTCCCAATACAGCCTTCCTATATTTAAGCTAATTATTTATGGTAGGCACCACAGGAGGGTAAGTCCTAAAAGCCTTCTGGCTTTACAAAGCAGTGTTTGGGGGCCTAACGGTTCTTGACATGAAAGCCTCCCTCTTGTAAGACATAGTAAATCTGGGAATTACTAAAAAATACCCCTCTCTAGACATAAACTCCATATTCTTTCTCCTTTAACTACAGGATAATGCAATAACTTCGTGTTTTCCAACCCTCCCTTCCCCCACGCACACACTTCACTGAAGCGTGTTCACTATCTTTATAGTTATTCAAGAAGAAATGAGTTGAACTGCATTAGAAAGAGGTAGAAGAGGCTGTTATTACTGGCCTATATTTGTGCTGCATCCTTTTAAGGAAAAAAAGTCTATTTTAGTCTCACATTAGTGAGAGAATCCTTATTTCTGGATCCTCTTCACTTGTATTCACATGCACTGAAGTTACATTCAATTTCCAGAGCTATAAATGAGCAAATTAGTGGGAAATATCTTTCAGAATCCCCTCAAATGATGGCGAAGTATCAAACAAACAGAACCACACACTCTCTGTAGTTCTCTGAACTGCAGAGCCCTGTGGGGCTACAGACATTGCTAAGGCCATAGTTTCATAAGCACCCATGACAAAGGCTACCAGCCCCTGTGGTACTTCTAAGGTTACTTCTTACCTCTTGAGCAGAAAGGAAGTGAATGTGCAATAATTTCCTCTCGCTGTCCACTAAGGGTAGAAAAGTAACAGTAACATCGTCGTCAGTGTTCAAGTTAGCACCAGCACCACGATTGCCATAACCATCGTTCTCCATGGCAACCAGAGCAGAGAAATGGCCCCTTGTGTAGCCCAGAGCAATAGGACTTTTCCAACAAAAACTCTGTTCCCATAACAAAGGCAAATACACACCTATGAGAAATTAAAAGAAAGGGTGAGATTCAGAACTGCAGCATTCAACAGTGAGTAATTCTCATACAAAACTTTTGCTTTTGGCTAAAAGCAGCAAGTTACAAACACTTGGGGGACCCTAACACAAGAGGGACGTGGAGCTGTTGGAGTGACTGCAGAGGAGGCCACGGAGATGCTGCGAGGGCTGAAGCAGCTCTGCTCTGGAGCCAGGCTGAGAGAGCTGGGCTGGGTCAGCCTGGAGAAGAGAAGGCTCCTGAAGGGGAGACCTCAGAGCAGCTCCAGTGCCTGAAGGGGCTGCAGGAAAGCTGGAGAGGGGCTTTGGACAAGGGCCTGTAGGGACAGGACAAGGGGAATGGCTTTAACCTGCCAGAGGGGAGACTGAGATGAGCTCTTGGGCAGAAGCTCTTCCCTGGGAGGGTGCTGAGGCGCTGGCACAGGGTGCCCAGAGAAGCTGTGGCTGCCCCATCCCTGGCAGTGTTCAAGGCCAGGTTGGACACAGGGGCTTGGAGCAAGCTGCTCTAGTGGAAGGTGTCCCTGCCCGTGGCAGGGGTTGGAGCTGGGTGAGCTTTAAGGTCCCTTCCAACACAAACCAGGCTGGGATTTAAAGCATACTTGGTTTGGTCAACACTCATACAGGTCACACTTTACAGTACAGCTCATTATTATGAGGTTAACATGAGATTAGTAAAGTATCTCCACAACAGTACAAGTATAGACATCAAAGCCATTACAATTCCAACCGCTAACCCATTCCCTAAAATCTGTAGTATAGTGATGAACAAAACACAAGGGTAGAAAAGCAGTCTTATATTTGGCAACTCTTCTTAAAAAGAAAGATGTATAATGAAAAAGGAATGAGATTGTGGATCACAGAAATGAAAGCTCAGGCAGCTGTCTATTTTTACCAGAACACAAATTCCACCATCTGCTTACAAAACTTATTATTAAAATAAGTTACTGCACTGAATGCTATTCAGCCTCTAAGCATGTGGCTCATCCCAGAGACAACAGGACTTCTTACAAACGCTGTATTCACAGATTAAATTAAGCCACATCAATTCTCATCTCTAGCCTCCATAAATAACTGAAGAGCACACCAAAAGCTAAGACTGTTTTACTCAGACCACTGATGTCACTGACTCTGGAAGAAACTGCACTTTTCCTCCTCATTTTCAGCAGTAAAGACAGTAATTTCCATGAAGTCTCAAAACTCACAATCCTTTCTTCTAGGAACAGAACTAGTTCTTGGTGTGTTCTGCTGCAAGACAGCTTCAGCAGGAGCAGTCCTTACCTTGTGACAGCTTAAAAATAGCCACGCATAAACTTAAGTGCACATGTAGCATAGCAACCTCTCCTCGTACAGCTGCTGCCAGCAAGTTGGGAACAGGCACTGCAGCAAAACAAGGCACTTCACTTCTCCTCCAGCATCCATGGAGATGGAAGGGCAGCGCTAAAATGGAAATCTCAAGCAGGGGGGCTGGTCTGGGGTTTTATTTAAGTTTAGAACTTATTTTGCTGAAATAAAAATTAGTGGGGGCTAGTGATAAGTATTTGTCCCCTGTTCTTGAACTGGTAATCAAGAAACATCTAAAAGTCTATTTCTTTTAGATTAAGGTTCACACAAGTTTTTACACCATCCAGATCCAGGAACAAACCCATTTAATGCCTTCTCGGTGCTTCCTTCCTCCCATTCCCATTACAGTGACATCTCACTGTAATCCAGTGCTAAACACTGGATGCAGAAGGGGTAAGTGTTAACTAGAACATTTCAAGCCTTTACATTTAGGGAAAGGACCAAACATCTGGTCAAAATCCAAAGTTACGCTGGAGACAACACACTAACAGTCAAATGTAATGAAAACCACCTCAATTCCCGGCAATTCATTCTGCAGGCACACTCAGAGAAGCAACTTCATAAACATTTTTCCCATCTTCAGCATCAAACATCAGCAAAACGATCAAGCAGCAAGGGTTGGAAACAAATTCATTTATACTATACGCTTCATTTTAATATGACTGTGTTTTCTATATACATGTTTGTTAGCTTACTGAGGCCTTTCAGAACCGAGGGCATCAGCACCCTCAAGACGACCACTTATCCCTCCTCTTCAAAAACTTACAATCACAGAATCCCAGCCTGGTTTGTGTTGGAAGGGACCTTAAAGCTCATCCAGTTCCAACCCCTGCCACGGGCAGGGACACCTTCCACTAGAGCAGCTTGCTCCAAGCCCCTGTGTCCAGCCTGGCCTTGAACACTGCCAGGGATGGGGCAGCCACAGCTTCTCTGGGCACCCTGTGCCAGCGCCTCAGCACCCTCACAGGGAAGAGCTTCTGCCTAAGAGCTCATCTCAGTCTCCCCTCTGTCAGGTTAAAGCCACTCCCCTTGTCCTGTCCCTACAGGCTCTTGTCCAAAGCCCCTCTCCAGGTTTCTTGTAGCCCCTTTAGGCACTGGATGACTGTTATAAAGGCTTCCCTGAGCCTTCTCTTTTCCAGGCTGAACAAGCCCAAGAACCCCCAGTCTCTCTTTCCTCTTTCTTTCTTGGTCAGTATGATCTCAAACAGTGACCGGGTGCAAGCCAAAGAAGCCCAAGCACTCCTCCAACCTTCACTAAGGGGCACGTGCTAAGCAAAGCTCACACACAAGCCCAGAACAGCAAGCCTTGGACTATTTACAGTAGGCTTGTCTTGGCAGCACACACTACTCTGAGCCTGGTGGCTGTCTGGTTTCAGCTGTGCTGCTGAATTAGCACAACATTAACCACAGAAATGTGGCTGGACAGGGACAGAACTCCAGGTAATGTGACACAGGACTCCCTGGTTCACCTGCTCACAGTGGTGTGTGTTCCCAGGGATGGATGGAAGCAGCCTGTGACAAGCAATCACAAGTCAAATATTTGTCAGGCTGAATTCCTGGAAACCCACATCTAGGAAAAGGTTGTTCCACAGAGCAAGGAAACAATCCCAGCATATCCAGGCCATGTAACACTTGTCTGCCTCAAAGGCCAACCTATGAAATAAAACCATTTCACAACCACTCAGCCTTTGAATTAAAAGCAATGCAAACTTGAAGTGTCAGTTCTATATCACATGAATAACTGCTCCTTCCCAGCCTGTCCCTTCATCAGCTCAAATAGAAGAAAACTGTCACGTGTAACTACAAAACCTACCAAATTTTTACACTCTTCAACAAAGTATTTCATTTCCTCACATGTAAATTTAGGGCAGTGACAAAACTTGGAAGTCAAACAGCTTCTCAGGTTATAACAGGTTACACATTTGACATTAACTCCACAGATTGGAATTCTTCTGTACATAATGGGTTTGCCTTCTTCCAAAGTTAGCATGTTTTTTTAACACCAGAAAAATAGATGTTTTAGATAGATAATAGACAGCAGATAGAAATAGATAGATAATAGAATAGAAAAATAGATAGTAGAAGTCCTCTACTAATGTGTAAATCACAGTGATGCACTGGTGAAAACACCTGTAGGACAGTCATGAAACAGATAATACTCAAAGCCAGGAAGATGAACTATGGGCAAAGCAAGCACCCAAACACCCTATAACACAGCTTAACTTCAGGCACTAGAACTGCTCTCAGGTCTCCCCTTCAGGAGCCTTCTCTTCTCCAGGCTGACCCAGCCCAGCTCTCCCAGCCTGGCTCCAGAGCAGAGCTGCTCCAGCCCTCGCAGCATCTCTGTGGCCTCCTCTGCACTCACTCCAACAGCTCCACGTCCCTCTTGTGCTGCTGCCCCAGAGCTGGATCAGGACTGCAGGGGGGTCTCCCCAGAGAGCAGCAGAGGGGCAGGATCCCCTCCCTGAGCTGCTGCTCACGCTGTGGGGGTGCAGCCCAGCACACAGGTGGGGGTTCAAGCATCTAATACAGAGTAAAATCACCCAAACACATATTTAACATGCAAAATAGAACACACGTCTTCTACAAACATACATTTAAGGAAAACTGGACTGAGTTAGATCTTTGTATTTATGTTATGGATAGTTGGGCTGTTTGCTCAAAAAACTGGGAGGAGAAATGGTCAGAAAGAACCTGATCAAGCTATGCAAAATTATAGCACTACTTCAGAAACAGGTCAGTATCACACTTGCTGTAAAGTGTGAACTACTGGAACACATAAATTTTTATGACTTCATTTTAACTACATCATGGAATTCACCTTTTTTTTTGCAGAAAGTGAGATTTATGTAGAACCCTACGATGGTTTGTGTTGGAAGGGACCTTAAAGCTCATCAAGCTCCAACCCCTGCCATGGGCAGGGACACCTTCCACTAGAGCAGCTTGCTCCAAGCCCCTGTGTCCAACCTGGCCTTGAACACTGCCAGGGATGGGGCAGCCACAGCTTCCCTGGGCACCCTGTGCCAGCGCCTCAGCACCCTCACAGGGAAGAGCTTCTGCCTAAGAGCTCATCTCAGTCTCCCCTCTGTCAAGTTAAAGCCGTTCCCCTTGTTCTATCACTACATGCCTTTGTCAAAAGTCTCTCCTAACTAAATTACCTATTATTTTACCTCATATAACTGTTGCTAGAGCATTTATGAACAGAATTCCCTCCTTCTCAGCCCCTATAGTGTACATTCAATTTTCCATCTCTTACTTTAATCAACTACCAAAAAACCCTTCATCTTTATCATTCTCTACCCTACTTTACCTTCTCTACCCTTCTTGCCCCTTGTTTTAAGGGTGGCTACTTTTCGCTGCTCTTAAGGGCCACTTCACCGTCACCTCCCACACTGCTGTGGAGTGATGAGACACTGCCCTTCACCCTGGAAATGACAGCCAGCAGGTACCACCATCTCTCTGGTGAGAAAGTTGTCAGTGCAAAGTCCTTCTGCCTGCCTCACTCCCAGCTTTATGAGCCTCCTTCAGGAAATGCTTAATGCAGTGTAGTTTCCAGAATCATACAATCACAGAACAGTTTGTGTTGGAAAGGACCTTAAGATCATCCAGTTCCAACTCCCTGCCATGAACATTTACAGCCACTAGTACCACAACAGAATGGCATTTGAAATCTCATTCAAAGCTCTTGTGTCATACAGCAGACAATTTTTGATATGTTTTTCACAATCACAGCATTTTATATAAATTATAGACTAATAGCATGTTGAGTGGAAGTCAAAACACATTTTTACTCTGCCTACAGGCAGCATTCCCACTATACAATGAAAACCTGCAAGTCTGAAGGGACTGTTTTGTTCTTTTTAATAGCTAATGAATATTACCTGCAACAGAATCCCATTCTGTTCCACTCAGTTGCTTAATGCCACTCTCCTTTCAACTTCCTTTATGATTTATAGTTCTTTTAAAGGGGAATTTGAAACCAAAAAGCTTACCTTGAAAGCGGGTATATCCTAATGTTTCTCCTCGGAAACTCTTATAGTATTTTACTCCATAAACTATAATTGGTCTTCTAAGAATATGTGCAAGTACAAAAATGTGTGTCTGCTCCAAACTCGCTCCAGGCTGAAGCAAACACAAAGAAAAGACATTACTTGAAACAGAACTTATCTTTTACTTTGAAATACAGGCTCCAATTTGAGATAGAAAATGCTTTTAAGAGAGATGCAACTTTGACAGGGAAAATGAAAGACTGGAAGACTATTACATATCAGTTAGAAAAAAGCAAAAACATTGCAGCTTGCACAGGAACTTAATCTGTCAGTAGTAATTATTTGTCCCATTGCCCAGATTCAATCTAATGTATTTAATTCCCCAGTTAGATGTGAAATTCTATGTAATGCAATAGTAAAGATAACAGTAATTCACTCAGAGGACAGGTTAAGGGAAATAACCTTTTGATGACAGGAAAAGAGCACATCCAAAACCAATCACAAGAAAAAAGCACTAAAATCATGGTTATACGTAAAAGGAGGACTAAAAATATCCCAACATTTGGAAGCTTACAGGAATGTAAATCTCCTTTTGGAGGAGAATGTAATATAGCAGCTTGCTGAAGTTTAAGCAGTGTAAGCTTAGATTTGAAGGAATGTTCTAATAGTAAGTGTGTAGGAACTAGGATCAGAACACAAAACAGATAACTCTGTATCTGTTTATTCTATACTGACACCAGAAGACCCATACTTTGTACTGTACTGCTTAATGGTAAGCTCCAAAACCAGGATTTTAAATGAAGCTTTCCATCCTGGCAGAAGAGTCTACCCAGTCATGCTTTAACATTGCTGGCTTAAGAGGAATTCTTTCTTATTACATGAAGAACAATTCAAGTTGTTAGAATTTCTCTTCAGAGATTAAAACAGCCCATCTAACAGCCATCTTCTGAAGCAGTTTTCATACCTGACTCGCAAGAGAGAGTATGAATGCCCAATCTTCCTGCCACTGTTCCTCTCGCAATGAGAAATGTAAACCAAAGCTTTGGGAATACCACGATTCCCACTCTTTCCAGCGTGTGTAGAACCTGAAAAGTTAGGGAGAGAGAAAAAGGGTACAGAAAAATAATTACTCAGTCACCATATACATGTGATAGCAATACTCAACCCTTGTAATCCTTTATCCCAAGTCCATAAAGAAGAGGGAAAGAAAGAGAGCGTATATGTCAGGAAAACTGGATTGTTTTATTTTTAACCTTCAGGAGACTCCACTTGGTAATTCTCATTGAAGAAATCACTTGGGGTCACAATGCCTACAGCAAACACACTGCAATAGATGCCAGCTCCTAACAGGCTTCTGGCTAGTTTGGTACTCCTCGTAATAGGTCTTTTGAAGCCTTATTTAGGCTTATGTAAGTGTTGATGCACAGGGAACATAACTCAGATGCCCTATTTCACATAAGAGGAACTGCTTATTCTGCTCACACAAACAGTACAAGTACTTTCTATTGCTGACCATATCATGAGCCAGTTAACTCCAAAGTACTCATGTAAATGCTCCGTTCCTGGCAGTGCTCAAGGCCAGGCTGGACAGAGCCTTGGGCGACATGGTCTAGCATGAGGCATCCCTGCCCGTGGCAGGGGTTTGGAACTGAATGATCTTAAGGTCCTTTCCAACCCAAGCCATTCTAGGATTCTATCAACTTCAAACATGGTTTGAAGGCCGAAGCCGGTTTATATCAGGTTTTGGAGCAAAGAGCATGGTCATTTCACATCATATGGAACAGTTATAAAGCAGCATAAATAAGAAACGATATAGCAAACGGGATTGATCAGGTTTAGACTGATTAAAGTCACAAGACTTCTAGATTTCAGTTAAAATTATCATTTTTGTACACTAGCTTAGTCCCAGTGTTTTATATTCCTTAATCAATTCCAAAGAAAAATAACCTACACATTAAAAAGCAGCTTCTGGCTTTCTAGAGTTTTAAACTCAGGCTGATCACTGCACTATAGAAAGGCCACAACTTCACACTGGGAACATGGATTTAGTGAAGAGTGCTAAGCCAACTCGGAAACAATGGCCTTTACTGTGAACACAAAGAAACCATTCTGAAGTTCAGCTTATTAAAGAAAGTCATTGAAATGAACTCATTTAATTAAAATCTGACAAAATTAACAAGCAGGGAGTGTGTGTGGAAAAAACCTTTCCTCTGCTTTCAGTAAAGATGTTATTATCCTAAAACCCTGGCGCATGGAACAGCCATCACCAACCAGGTTGGCTTCCCAAGTAGAACTCAAACCTCTGCATGGCTTAAAAGACCCATTAGTAAGACATTTTGACAGGTCTATGTGCTCACTCACTGTAATTCATCCACAGGGAATCTTCTGGATCCACATTCCAGTTCCTAGCCAAATACATCAACTGCTTCCCTCTTTGCAGCTGAGAGTTATCTTGCCTGTTTCCCCCAGGAAATCTCTAAGCAAACACCTTGTGCTAAATGAATCAAATGTCAGGTCTCCTGAAAGGAGGACACAGAGAGCAAGAGCACACAAGGAAAAAAGGAAAAGACAATGGAAGAACTGAAGAAAAAGCCCAAAAGAACTACTGTGAAAACATAATCCTAAAGAAGTTTCTTCTTTGAGTTAGTCAGCCATAGACACAGTTACCTACAGATGTTCACAGCCTTGCAGACACAAGTCACAGCTCAAGGTTTTAATCTCATTTAAAAGAGAGTTTTCAGGTTTAACACAAGTGAACCGAATGCATCTGTAATGAAGAAAATGTAAAATCTGAAAGCCAGCTTGGGGCATGTGCCTCTTCTCCACCAGAAGCTAATGGCAGAATACAAAAAGGGACAAAGAACACACTTATGCATAAACTAAAGTAGTGTAGTGATTTCAAAGGTGAGTTGGAAAAGGCTCCACAGACCAGAGCCCCTGGGAACTGCACTACTGAGCTTCCTCTGGGTACCAGACACTGGAATGTCTCTAGAAAATAGATTCTCCTTTGTTCAGCATCTAAACAAAAGTAACAAAAAGCAGCCAAACGAGGTACATGAATGTTCTGTGTCTGACTATAAAAAAAAAACATTTTTAAGCATCTTGTGAAGGCTTTGAAGATCAATTCCACAAGATGAAAGTCAAAGCATACTCTTGTTGAGACTAGTGACTGCATTTAAGAGCCTATTCCTTCAACACCTATGATTCAAGCTAGTGATGATAATATCACTTCCTATCTGCTACATGTCCAAGCCCACAAAATTAGAAGTAAACGGATCATCCCATATGGAATCTATACAGCAAGTACAGGATGCACAGGATGATCAGTGCCCCATCCCTGGCAGTGCTAAAGGCCAGGCTGGACACAGGGGCTTCAAGCAACCCACTCTAGTGGAAGGTGTCCCTGCCTGCGGCAGGGGGCTGGAACTGGATGAGCTTTAAGGTCCTTTCCAAGACCAACCATTCTAGGATTCTGTGAGTCCATGAACTCACAACAGAACTTAAAGACTTCTCACACCTTCAATCCGGACTTTTTGAAAGGAACTGACTTGAGTCTGTTCCTGGTATCAACACCAACATGTCAGCTGATTCTTCAACAATTCCCATCACTAACAGCCTCTGCAGACAGAGCAGATGTTATAAAGGATGTAGCTCTATAGACATCTGTATTAAAACCTGCACTAATACTTCCAATGGCAAGCCAGCAAACAAGCTTATCCAGACAGGAGGTAGGCAACTGTATTCAAACAACTATACAGGAAAAAATAAATCTGTTTAAAAAAGGCCTGTGCTACCAACAAAGATAAAGTAAATTCAGAGTAAAATGCAAATTCTGTCTAGACCATGAACTAAAAAGCTTACCTAGATTTAACACACGCTAAATAATGAGGATTATGTTAGATACAGCAGTAAGCCAACAACAGTTAACACTAACAATTTGAAAGATTGGTTTAAATCTCCATAGTTTGCAGCATGTTTTTAGATACCACACTTGGTTCTGTTACCATAAAGAACAAAACCTGATCTATCATAAATTTCTGTTCTGTCTGCAGAGGAATTGCTTGTGATGCCAGGGACATTCCTGCCTGGTTGAGATGTGTGCTCCACTCTGAACAGCTTTGAAATAGTGACAGATTCATTTAGATTCTCAGGAGAATTGTTACTAAAGCACCACTTCTTTGAATCCAGCTCTGGGTGCTAATCTGGGGAGTTTTCTCCAAACAGCAGGTAGCTGGGAACAGCAATCACAAAAGCTACTCCTGCACTGCACATAGAGCCAGTCCTCTTGCTCTTTCTCTAGTATATCTGCTGATAGTGTTTCTCTTGTCTTCAACTATAACCACAGAGTATTCTGGGTTGGAAGGGACCTTAAAGCTCATCCAGTTCCAACCTCCTGCTACAGGCAGGGGCACCTTCCACTAGAGCAGCTTGCTCCAAGGCCTGTCCTACCTGGCCTTGAACACTGCCAGGGATGGGGCAGCCACAGCTTCTCTGGGCACCCTGTGCCAGCACCTCAGCACCCTCACAGGGAAGAGCTTGTGCCTAAGAGCTCATCTCAGTCTCCCCTCTGGCAGGTTAAAGCCACTCCCCTTGGCCTGTCCCTACAGGCCCTTGTCCAAAGCTCCTCTCTGGGTTTCATCGAGCCCCTTTAGGCACTGGAGCTGCTCTCAGGTCTCCCCTTCAGGAGTCTTCTCTTCTCCAGGCTGACCCAGCCCAGCTCTCTCAGCCTGGCTCCAGAGCAGAGCTGCTCCAGCCCTCACAGCATCTCCAAGGCCTCCTCTGGACTCACTTGGCATAAGAACATAAGAAAACCAAACCACCTGTCTCTCACATTATTACAGAATCACAGAATCCTAAGGGTTGGAAGGGACCTCAAAAGATCATCTAGTCCAACCCTCCTGCAAGAGCAGGGTAACCTAGAGTACATCACACAGGAACTTGTCCAAGTGGGCTTTAAATATCTCCAACGTAGGAGACTCCACAACCCCCCTGGGCAACCTGTTCCAGTGCTCTGTCACTCTCACAGTAAAGAAATTTTTCCTGATGTTCCCATGGAAACTCCTATGCTCCAGTTTACACCCATTGCCCCTTGTCCTATCACTGGACATCACTGAAAAAAAACCAGCTCCATCATCCTGACACTCGCCCTTTACATATTTGTAAACATTGATGAGGTCACCCCTCAGTCTCCTCTTCTCCAAGCTGAAGAGTCCCAGCTCCCTCAGCCTCTCCTCATAAGAGAGATGTTCCATTCCCTTAATCACCTTTGTAGCTCTGCGCTGGACTCTTTCAAGCAATTCCCTGTCCTTCTTGAACTGTGGGGCCCAGAACTGGACACAATATTCCAGATGCGGCCTCACCAAGGCGGAGTAGAGGGGGAGGAGAACCTCTCTCTATTAGTCCTTATCAAACTCTTCCCTTAGTCCCATTACACACTTGAGAGCTGCTGGATACCTCTGGGGGTCCAACGGCAGGAATTTTTCCTCCAGCAGAGGCAAATCACAGCACTGGACTAAAGAAGGTCACCAACAAAGTTGTTTTACAGAACAATAATTTAATTCCATGGCCACGTGACAGCAGCAGTTAAATGTCAATGCTCTGTGCTTTTCTGCCATTATTACAGCAGACAGAAGAACAACAAAAAGAGCAACACCAAATAAAGCTGTAACTAAGCAGATGGAATGAAAATACTGGAAAAGTTTAGGCAGGAATAAAAGGCTATCTACTATTAACAATCTTCTGCAAAGCTTCCCCCAGGGCATGACACGTGCATGATTTACATTGCGAGTATAAGGAAATTCCAATCTTAATAATTGTGATTAGTGCACTCTTGACAAGTACAAAATGTTTTACTCTGGTTTAAATTCTATTTGCTGAATCATAGAATGGTTTGGGTTGGGAAGGACCTTAAGATCATCCAGTTCCGGCCCCCTACCATGGGCAGGGATGCCTTCCACTAGACCCGGTTGCTCCAAGCCCCATCCAACTTCTTCCTTATATCACACACTGCTGTCACCAAGTTCAGAACATCCAAGTTTCCAGTGCTCTCATTTAGAAACAAGCTACATCTACATTACTACATGAATCACACTGTGACTCAATGTCTGAGGTAAACTGGGCAGTGGTGGTGGTGTTCCTTTGTAATATTGTACTGCTACCAATTCCTGTGCTACGCAGGAAGCTGCCTTTAAAGCTGACACATCACCACTCACCAATGTGAACAGTCGTGTAAACTGTCGTGAAGAGCCTTCCGCAGCACTGAGTCCTTGTCGTAGATGCCCCACGTGGCCTGCAGCACTGAATCAAGCAGGCAGTCCCCTGCAGTGCGGTTCCAAAGTGCGTATAACCGGCTGTCCAAGCGCGTACCCAGCTCCAGCGACCAGTTAATAATGGGAGATTCCTCTTCTAGCTCTGCAACGTGACAAGACCCTCTCTTAAAACCTATATGCATTTGAACTCTCAGTGAATATAAGCACTCAACAAATTACCCATTTACAGTCATTAAACTTAAATTTTCCTTCCTACTACAAAAATACTACAATGGTTAAAGGCATTCCTTGGGCTAAATACTGTTTAGAAAAGAAGGCAAAAGCCCCAAAACCAAACCGCAGCCTTAAGCAAAGCATCATGTCATTTGTTTGAGGGCTGTTATTGAACTGGAAAGATTTGTTAGCATCTTCAAAATGTAAAAGCTTAAAACTAAAGCTTTAAAGATCTTTCCAATTCAAAGATATACTACAAACATAATTTACACAGGCTCCATTCTCTCTCTGCCTCATAAATAGCCTGTAAGTATTAAATAAGTCCAGAGTGAAGACAAAATTGAAAGCATCAAATCTACATTTAAAGCAAATTGAGGCAACAAAGTCACACACACTGAGGTTTTTTTAGTAACAGAGATCTCTATTGCAAAGCAAGGAGGGCTTCGAGCTGTTCTCAGAGCACTTACCTTTCTGAACGTCTCTATCAAGTACTTCGTCAAATAGCTTTTCTTGGACTGTGGGTGGCAAGTCTTCAATGTCTGGAAAATAGAAAGCAAATACAAAAGTCACTTCATGTTACTATAAAAGAGGCACATTACCAGCTGATGCTCAGGGGAACTTATGCAACAGCTTGCACCCTATCATCCCTAATGCCTCCTCTGAAAAGCTGCTATTATTTCAGACCTGTCACTTGTGAACACAGGCTTCAGAGAGCACACTGAAGTAGAACTGTACCTCAGACTGACTGTCGTACCTTTTATGCAGAAAGGATGGGCACAGCACACATAGGACAAGAATGGAGTTCTCTGAAGGAGGAAGCAGAGAACCACTTGGAGGTGGAAAAAGAAGTATTTTCAACCCTACTATATTTAGGACAGCTTCAATCCTAAACACTAGTTTTCCACCCATCTGAATGGCTTCCCCTCCCTGGGAAGAGGAGGACAGGCAGAGCTTGCCAACAGCCTTGTTCTTGGACAGAACATACACTTCCTGAGGCACTTCACACAGACTTCAATGGAACACTTCAGAGAACCCCAATGGTTTACAGGCCACAGCTTGCAGGTTAGAAAACAAGGAAAGGGGAAACTCTTGAAGTATAACATGGAAAATGCCACTTCTGACAACTGTTGCAAGATGTCTTCAGGGAGAAACTGCAACTATGGATCTACCTCTGAAAACTCTGTAACAGGCAAAACTCCTTTGTGATTCTTGTATCATGTAACACACCACACAGTCACACATTCTAAAATACAAACACCTGAAGGTTTGCTCATGGCCTGCATTTCAATGCAGGTTAAGTAGTAAAAGCTTGGTAGGATCAGCACCTACAGAAACTTTGCCAGCTTCAGCATGATTATGAAACTTAAATACATGGATGTTAAGGTATTAAATCAAATAGTTAAACAGGGACATCTAGTATCCCTTTGGGCAGTCTAGGGGATAATACCTGGGCTCTAAGTGGTATTTCAAGGGCACACAGAGCTCTCGATTCCAGTGTCCTACCTGCCAGTCCTGCTCAGATGTCCAATCCCCATGCGCTTGTAGAAGCAAAGCCCACATTTAGGCACACGAGTTGCTACTAACACACACTACTTGGTGCAGGCAGGGTGTTCATGGGGTGGGTTTCTTTAGAAGACTGATTTGAGGGTTTTAAACTAAAACAGCTTACAGTGGCCAGCAATGAACTTAGAAGTTTTGCACTCTAACACCCGTGCATTGGCTCTTTGGGAGGATCCAATCCATTTATTTGAAAGATCAAGTGGAAACTGGTTCTTAACTACATCATATACGTAGTATATGAACAGGATTGTGGGATTTATACTCCCATCCATGGAAATGCTGTCTTAAGACCAACTAACTGCTGACTACAAAAGATGTTCAGGTGATTAAGTGTGATGGAAGTGAAAACACATTGAGTGTCTTGATGCACAGAAGCCATTGAGCATTCTTATTCCTGTTATTTAAATGCTATTACACGCATTGAAAGGCTGCACAGTGGTTTAAGATGTGTCTCTTAAACACTAAAATCCCTCTGTTGTGGTGAAAGCAACATTTCTCCTGAGTGCTATGAAATAATGCTTCTGCCCCTTTCCCTTCTCTCCCCCGAACAGCAATGAAGTGTTAAGTCTCTAAACACTTTGTACACCCACACTGTCTGCCTCTCATACATGACCCACAGAATAAGACTGAATAGAGCACCACAGTCAGAGAGTTGGTAGACAAGTGGTAAATATTATCCAGACTTTTTGAGGAGGAGGAGATAAGGCAACACTCAACCAAAAAGGTTCCAAACACAATTCTTACAATGCTACTGCTTTATAAAGAACACTAATGTTCTGATTAGTACAGATTGCATTTACACATTTTCTTATCACTGGTAGCATTTGTATTAAAAGAAATGGCTATTGAAGATGAAAAGCCTTCTAATAGCTCTTTGTTTAACAGACAGACTCTTGATTGTAGAGTACTTAAAAAGTATTCAAATAGTGCTACTGCTATAGCCTGGTACAAATGCAAAAGGATGAAAGCTGACACAGAAGTGTCAGTGACTACATGAGACATCACATTAGAGTCCAGAAAGGTTTGGGCTCCGGTCTAAACTTTAAACACAGCCTGCCCATAAAATACACTAATTTTCTTCAAGTTCTTTGTGTCTAAAGAGAACAACATATATTCACAGTAATAAGATATAGGCTGAAGTGTACATATACTGTACATTAACAAGCAAATTCAACTACTAGATCTGACCTACACTGTTAAAACTTAATAAATAAAAGCTATACACACAAAATACCATCAGACAGTCGAAGAATACATCTAAACCAAGCAATTCCCAACTAGGTGATGAGAAGTAGCTTCCATTAGTAGTAAGACTTTAGTAAGTACCTGCAGGTAATGTAAATGTTACAAGGTCAGTCAGAAAATAGCAAGCAAAGTCTCCCTTTCGCTGATGAAGAGATGCAGCAATTTCACGACGAATTTGTTCTGTTACCTCTGGACACACCATGGCAGGAATGCACTTGGCTGCATGTTGGGATACCTGTAACACAACACAGTTATTGCACTCAGTATTATTTCTAGTTAAATGCAAAGATTTAGGGGTCTTCACCACCAGCAGCAGACAGGATTTTGTTAGTAATGCAACAGAGGGATAAACATTGCTACCCTGAAAGAGTAAATATTTAGTGACTGTCAGTGAATCAATGTCTCATTCATCATGTAGCTGATGTTTCTCCAGCTTCTAATCATAGAATGGTTTCAGTTTGAAAGGACCATTCAGTTCCAACCCCCTGCCATGGGCAGGGACACCTTCCACTAGAGCAGCTTGCTCCAAGCCCCTGTGTCCAACCTCACCCTGAACACTGCCAGGGATGGAGCAGCCAAAGCCTCTCTGGGCACCCTGTGCCAGCACCCTCACGGGGAAGAACTTCTTCCTTACATCTAAACTGATCTTCCCCTGTTTCAGTTTAAACCCACCACCCCTTGTCCTGTCACTGCAGTCCCTAATGAAGAGTCCCTCTTCAGCACCCCTGTAGGCTCCTTTCAGATACTGGAAGCTGCCCCGAGGTCTCCACTCAGCCTTCTCATTACTGGCAGCAGGAATTCATTCAGTGACACAGTGAAGTGACACAGGATGACACTAGATGTATTAGAACACCCTTTAATATACTTATTTTCACTAATAAATATCCTAGCAAAGCAAAGCATCACGTGGCTCAAACACTGCTAAGCTGCTACAAAATACATACTAAATAAATGGTATGTATTATGGATGTAATATATGGGATATATTCCTAGAAACTGAGACAAAAACCAGACAGAAACCTCTGTAAGATGCTATTTCAGCAAATCAAGCTGTTCCTAAATGTAGAACTCCATCCATCCATCCAGAGAGCTATGTAAACAGCACAAAATTACTGATATTAGCCATATATAAATATATACACTCTTCTCAAAGATTTAGTTACATTTGTCTTGCTTCATTTACCCTTTTTAATTAGTTAACCCCTTGCATTCCATCATCCTTATGCACTTCTTGGGCATGTTACATTTTTTAATGCTTTCAGAACTGCATTAAGCATCAAAAAAGGAAAGGAGGCAGAATAAAAACCTGGCTCCAATGAGCAGAGGAACCAGAGTGCAAGATGAAGAAAACAGACAAAAAGAAGGTAACAGAATTACTTATGGGCCCAGTAAGAGGGCACAGACCACCAGAAGCGAGGTGGACCATCCCAAAATATACAAGGAAATGGAATGTGCAAGAACCAAGAGACCACAGAAAGGAACCATAAAATCGCAGAGTGGGGAAAATCAGCAATTTCACAAAGCCTTTCTCTGGAAGAGAAGCTCCCAAGAAATCCAGGGAAGACAGATCAGGTAGACTTATTCGTTAACGAAACTCAGAAAGCCCCATGCTGCCATTGATGTCAGTGTTTTGCTCTCAGAGCATTTCCTCTCCCCCACCCAAAGCACAGGAAGCCTCACAATAGCTCACTTCCACCACCAGCGAGGTCAAAACGTGTGCCAAGAGTGCTCATTGATGAGAAAACTGAACAGCCTCAAGACCACCACATACCTCCAGTCCTAAACTCGCTTCTTAAGGAGAAGCATCAAAGGCACAAAGCAGCAGCTCATGTATTCTAACAGTATTAGGCTCTATCCTCTAACAGAGAGTTACATGTCACTGGCTGCAAAAAACAGTGCCGTTACATGAGGCTCTTACTAAAGATGTGCAAGGACAGAGTAACTCACCTCTGTCAGCAGAATTGCCAGCATGTCTTGCCTCTGGAAGCGTATGGCCAGATGCACCAGCGTGTAGCCCACATCGAAAGCAGAGGGGCGATTGAGGAGGCGCACTTCATCTGCGGTCAGCTGCCGGGCAATGTCTCCTCCTGATGACTTGTAAGCTTCAACAGCAGCTAAATCCCCTTCTACAACTCCTGAAGAGGAAACATAACACAATGCAATTAATTTTAGCTGATGAATGAGCTATTCTGGACCGAGCTACCTTATTTAACAGTTTATCTAATCTGATACAGACCTAACATAACTGCAGACCATAACTGCACACCAACAAACTTAGATTTCTTTATTTAAACATAATACTATGAACATACTTACACTTACCTCACCTCCTAGACCCTTTCCACCATCCAAACTAGTTGGAAGATACAGCATACCAAAAGGCAGCTCTGAAGTGGTGCTGAGGACCCTTGATGAAATACCAGGCATAACATGCTCACTGGAGTTTCATTTGATCAGCAGTACTGAGGGAAAGTCAGTCATTCCCAGTTTGACTTTTGTATCTCCCTTTTTACCTTACCTTAAAAACAAACTACTGGACCCAAGAAACAGATCTATTAAAAGGTTTTTTTTTAATAAATACTGAGTTTGGGATTTGTTTTTTTACTCAAAATATGGTTTAAAACAGTGTTGGAAGAGGTACAGAACACAAAGTTTCTCTTCAGTTCACCACCACTGCTACTAACTGAACTTTGCAGTTAACATTCAGGGTACTCAATTCAAACTGAATTAAAGAGAAATTACACACACACTATGTGTGCTTTGTAAATCACTGGGTAGG
Source organism: Pezoporus wallicus (assembly GCF_028554395.1). Lineage (NCBI taxonomy): Eukaryota > Metazoa > Chordata > Aves > Psittaciformes > Psittacidae > Pezoporus > Pezoporus wallicus. The sequence goes on from NW_026640104.1 coordinate 337,252, forward strand.
GGGCACAACACCCTAATGTCTTCTAGAGTCCCTGGAAATCTCCGATTTCTGTACCATGCTTCATATCAAGACCATTCATGCTGAATGCATTCCTCAGCTGGGTAGGTTGTGAGGGTGGATTTAAATAAGACATTAGGCAGAAGCTCTTCCCTGTGAGGGTGCTGAGGCGCTGGCACAGGGTGCCCAGAGAAGCTGTGGCTGCCCCATCCCTGGCAGTGTTCAAGGCCAGGTTGGACACAGGGGCTTGGAGCAAGCTGCTCTAGTGGAAGGTGTCCCTGCCCGTGGCAGGGGTTGGAGCTGGATGAGCTTTAAGGTCCTTTCCAACACAAACCACTCTACAAATTACCAGAATACACCATCAACAAGACGTGGTGTTAACAAAATCAGTTCTAATATAAGACTTCCTAAATTCAGAAATTCCTTCAAACATAAAGACTATTTCAGATACTTGCTTCATAAGAGAGCAATGTAATGCTGAACCGAGGAAAGAGAAAAGTGATCTTAAAGCCATCTTTAAGTAAATGGACTACTTCTAATTCTCTATTGAGAAGCAGCCCTATTTGCAGCAGCTCAACAAAGTAAGAGTAAGGGTTTTCTCATGTCTGTCACCTGTGCCATCCCCACTATTTTCTGTAGCCAAACCTCTTTCTAACTCCCAAGAGTCAGCAGTTGCACAGGGGCCATGAGGCTGAAAACTGAGACTCCAGTTCACCCTTCACTCAATTTGCTTGCCAAGACCCAAAAACGGATCAGAAGGGAGAGAGCCAACTATCAATCCAGGCTCTCACTCCCGTTCAGGTTTAAAGACCAAGATTCAAACAACAGACTCCCCCAAAATAAGCCCAAACCACCAAGGAACCCCCCCCCCAACAACCTGAGCTGCCAGAGAAGCACACTAACCTCTAGACTGCTGGTTAATCCAGGATTTAGGAAAGCATTCTTAGCTCAGCCAGAGTCCATCACTTTCAATACTGAGATTAGAAGGCTTGCAGAAGAAACGCGGGGGGGAAATGGATTATCAGTGCAAGACATTTCTCTGCAAAGTTATCAGCTCTACTTAGCAAGTCTGTATGGATAAAAGTTACATTATTCCAGTAGTGCTCTAAAGCAGAGAAATTCCACAATACCAACTCAACTGCAAATATCAGTCATACAACACCTACCTCAGGGGGTACCTGAGGTAGACCTGATACAACATCTACCTCATTTACATCAGGGACTCTCAAGTCCTAACAGGTCAGGCCAGAATGAAAACAAGGACAGCAACTTTAGTTTCCCGATACATGCTTCTGGTCTGCCCAGACAGGAAGACATTCCCATTCCACTCCGGCATTAATGCCTCATTCAGCTCAAGTGCCTGCCTGTGTATTCACTCCAGATGAGTTAAAGAACCTGTCAGACTAAGAGTTCTGGCTGTCCAGTTTTAGTTCTTGTTCTGTAAGATTTAGAACTTTGCTGATGAAAACACATTTTATTTGAAAGAAAGGAGCTGCTAATGCTGAAAAGCTACTCAGTGAAGGGAACTGAACACTGAAAATCCCATCTGTTTCCAAAATGCTCTCCAAAACATGCCTCAAAGGACGGTAATATGGGATGTGATCAACAAAGCTATGCTCCTGCAGCAACACTCCCACTTCTGCATGAAACTAAAACATACCAAAGCGAAAGGTACAGTTCTGTTAATATGCCCTGTATCTGTAACAAAAATGCCAAGTGTAGCATTTTATTTCCCTAAAATCACATTTATGACACCAACAGGACAACACTGAGGCTGCTCATGATATATCCAACCAAATGCAGCAAACTGACTTGCTGGGCTTGGCCCATTATTTGGGCAGGTATGTATGTATACATAGATACCAAAGTCAGACAATTTCTCATGGCCTAACCTCTTAAAACAAGTTATTCTACAGCTTTGGCACAGATCACCTATTAGTAAACCTAAGAATTCACAGGGAAAGAAGAAAGAAGAACAGATTCCCCTCTATCTTCTGACAACCTTAATGACAAACACACCAAAGCCAGGCTGGACAGAGCCTTGGGCAATCTGGTCCAGCATGAGGTGTCCCTGTCTGTGGCAGGGGGCTGGAACTGGATGATCTTAAGGTCTATTCCAATCCTAACTATCCTATGACTGGACCCAAATCACTGTGACAAGTTCAAGTCAGCCAGCCTGTTAAATACACACTACACAGTGCTACCTCCTACTACAGCCTTAAGTCAGTGCCTGGTCAAATCCTATTTGCAATTATGTTTTTAGTGCTCAGGCAACTTATTATCATCCCTCTCTTAGGCAAACCTCAGCAACAACTGTGGTCTAAGAGTGATGCTGAGAGGCGGCCATGTGAAGTTTGGCAATACCTTCAAGCACGAGCTACTACAAGCTACAATAAGGATCCAAATGAGAGACATGTGCCTCACGAAGCACTGCCAGTTCCTGCAGCGTATTCCCACGTCTTGCAATACTTGACATTCCTAAAAGCCCCATGTCCTAGAATTAATTACTAAAAAGTGTTACATAAGCTGTAATTTTAAAAGTACATTTGCAACTTTGCCGATGAAGTTCAAGCTAAAGATCAATGCCCACAACCAGGCAAACACAGGATGCTTCCTAGGTATACTTAAGAAATAGAGATTCTAAATGGATGGGGCTTGGAGCAACCTGCTCTAGGGGAAGGGGTCCCTTCCCAAGGCAGGGGGTTGGAAGTGGATGAGCTTTAAGGTTCCTTCCAACACAAACCATTCCAGGATTCTATTTTAGGCACAGAGTTGGCAATACTTTATCTAGAAGTGAAGAGCACTGATGGTGTGCTAAATGACACATCAAACTTGGACAGTTACAGCTCATGGAAGGGTGAGGATGTGACTGTTGTGCACACCACATCATCCCCTGTACCTTAATCCAAACAGCTAAGTGAGTACTAGAAGGGGAAAGATCAGGAAACTTTTAGATCAAGCCCAGACAACCTCACTTCTGGACGCACTAACCACTTTGTAACAGAGTCTCAATAACATGATGCACAAAATCAAGCCATACAGAGCTCATCCTGCATGACTTTTTGCACGGAGCCCATGACAAGTCTATTTCCTTCTAAGAAACTTCCTCTTGCAAACCTGCTGCATGCTCCTGCAACTGGTACTAACCTGCACTGAAATACGCTGACCTCAGTATCCAGCACATGACTTCTATGCTCATTACAAACCTCTCAGCCACAGTGAGGAAAGGCCAAGTTTCTTTTTATCCATTCTACCCAGTACCTGCTCCATTTTAGCTGGTTCAAAAGGACAGGGAAAATTCCTGACAGCTCCTAAGTGCCAGTCAGTGAACACTGAGCAAAACCATAACAGGAACAGGCAGACTGCCAGAAATATGAAACAGGAAGCACAAATCTTGCCCCAGAAGTGTGGGGGAAACTTGCCTGCATACAACATCTATAGGAACTGCCTGCAATTCCTAAATCCAGGATCACCGCTTCACAATGAGGTGTTGATATGCTTCTATTGACAATACGAGGCACATTCCTACAATGGCTTTGATTTCCATCAGATGAATGAGAGCCTCCAATTCATTAAGCCCATTTAAATAAAGCTTAACAAAACACTATTTACAAGAAATATTACAGAAATATTTACTGCTGTTAAAATTCACTACATTTCCTAACACTCAAGAGCCTGATTACTGCCACGAGCAGCCTCTGAATCGTGTTCTTGATGCAGTGCTGTGCCAGTTGGATCATTCCCACTGACTCCCACTGCATTCCGCAGACAGTTAAAATGTCAAAAGGAAGAGTGGCATTTGCCTTATGATTGTTCACAGAGCAGCCGTGAGGGCTCCAGCAGCTAAACCTCCTGTGAGAGCACAGCTCTGAGCAACTACAACAGCTACGCAAATGCAGACAGATCTTGTAGGGACAGGCCAAGGGGAACGGCTTTAACCTGCAAGCGAGGAGACTGAGATGAGCTCTTAGGCAGAAGCTCTTCCGTGGGAGGGTGCTGAGGCACTGGCACAGGGTGCCCAGAGAAGCTGTGGCTGCCCCATCCCTGGCAGTGTTCAAGGCCAGGTTGGACACAGGGGCTTGGAGCAAGCTGCTCTAGTGGAAGGTGTCCCTGCCCGTGGCAGGGGTTGGAACCGGATGAGCTTTAAGGCCCCTTCCAACCCAAACCAGTGTCTGATTCTATGTCTACTTCTGATCCACAGCAAGAACAGCTTTTCTTTAAAGCTGACTCCAGAAATGTCAGCTCGGTGCTGCAACTGGAGACCAGTCTGTGTGTCCCCACCAAGCTGTGCTTTGCTTAATGCACAACTGTGTGACTTTAACCTGACACCTTAAGTGACAGAATGCCAAGTGCTGCACCCAAGTCATGAGATGACGTGAATGTCATTATTCACGATGCAAGAACAAATGCAAGTTCACATTCTGTGTTTACAGGCTCAGCTCTGCTCCCATCTGGAATTAAGGCACTTCCTCTTAGTGGAATACTCTTTCACAGCACCAGGACCCAAGGTTTCTTTTTCTACTAAAGCCCAACTCTTGGAGATCAGGAATGTGCAATCTCAGGGTACATGAGAAGATACATGCTAGAGGTTAAGAAGGCTATTTAAAAAGACTAAATTTAACCAATATTAACCCCCAGTGATAGTTATTTGTATCATCTTGATCCTGGATTCTTCCTGCTACAACTGTTACACCTATCATCTCTCTTACATTGTGTTCAGCGCTCAAGGACAGGCTGGAGAGAGCCTTGGGTGACAGCATCCAGGGTGAGGCATCCCTGCCCATGGCAGGGGAGTTAGAATTCAATGATCTTAAGGTCCTTTCCAACCCAAACCATTCTATGATTCTATTTACAACTGTTGCCTTTGCTCATATTAAAAAAGCCCACAATTAGCATAGCTGCTAAAACCAAACCACTTCAGCTAAGGTGCTATGAAGTTTATACTTTAGAACATGTAAATGTGCATAGGACTTAGCACCGTTAACTCAACTTGGAAAACATGCAAAAGCCTCTGGGCTATCTAGAAAACTAAATCCTGTTTGCCTGTTTTGCACAGTCTTAGTGACTTCAGAGCAGCCAGATATAAAAGCTTCCAGGGAAAACACTCCAGCAACTGCCTTTATTTACGTCTCTCTTTGCAACAGCCCTGGAGTGTTCTGGTTGGCACAAACTGTAAATGGAATAAGCTAATTCTTCTAAATGAAAGGCAGAACTGCATCAGTGTGTCTGTGTCACGCAAAACTAAAGAGGATTCATTTCAATACACCTGCTGAAAGAAATACAACATTTTCTTTGCTAGATTAATGGAAGGGTGTGAAGATGCCTCTGTTTAGGTAAAACATCTAAAGAACAACCCACAGATTTGTGATTTCTTTGATTCAAGGAGCTAGCAATGCTTCCACAAACAACCTGCTCTCACACTTGAATGGAGTACAAAAGGAAACACTTCATCTAAAGGAGGTCATTGAGCTTCCTATGTGGGACAACTGTAATCAACATCACCGTTCCTTGAACGGCGTGGTAGGAGAAGGTGAGTTTCTTCAATCATTATATCTTTTGCAAGTCAGAAGTAAAGACTGATCATACACCTCTAACATACACCAGATCAGAAACACAGAGCCCTGCACTGCTTCTCTCCTGCTGCAGATGCAGTTACACGTGGTCTACATCTTAGATATGCTCTCATTTACTCCTCTACAGATCGAACCTAACACTGGTTTACGTGCTCAAGTGTCCACACAGCAAGTGAAGGGCTGATCAACTGACCCATCAAAACCCAATTCTGACACCTGTTACAAATCTTACTGCTCCTCCAGCACTGAGTGCTGGAGACCTGTGGATTGACCTCACAAGCTCCAGCCTTCTCTTGAGCTCTGCCTTCACCCTCCTGCAACTCCTCACCAGGGCCACATCAGGTGGCTATAAGGAAAGTTTTCTTATCAATAACTACTCTACCTTTTCAGCATTTTGAGCACCAAAAACATTCAGTCTGGGCAGAAGCTCTCCTCTCAGAGGAAGAACTCCTTTGCAAGCAAATAGGACATATCAATACAGACAAAAGAGGGGTTGTCTCAATAATCTTTATGGGCCTCTAACCACACCGTTCTGTTCATTCTCCTTTCTCCATGTGTTAGTATTAGCACACAGTCAACAGCAGATCACTCTCTACATAATGACAGCTTGAAACAGAACCTGAAGTTCAGCAACTTGGAAATCATTTACTTACTTTTAAGCTGATGCAAGGCTACATGTACCTTAAGCCTGAAGCCATCCAATGCATGCGAGCATGGCTATTGCCTGTTCTTTTCTCCATGCAAACAGCTCTCAACCCTATATACAGTATGTTTCTAACACATCATTACAAGTCAAAGCAGCAAACATGTAACAAGGACTGTTGGAAGATGTCCTAATCCCCTCTCCTAGCTGTCAGGGGTATCCATGGCCCTTGCTGCTTTAACAGCCCATCAGTTACGTGCAGGTCTGTACCCTAAAGGAAGTCTGGACAATGGAAAAGCATAGATGATAGTGAACTAGCAGTGCTTCCAAGGCAAATTTAAGTAACTGGTTTTAACCTCATCATTTATTTTCAGCATTAAGTATCACATTTTAGCAATAAGTATATAATGCTTCTAAACAAAATAGTCAAGAGACCAAAGTGTGTTTCAGGAGTTAAGGTTTCCTACCAAGAAGTAAGGCATACAGAGTTTTACCTACTCTGAAAGATAAACATGCACAGATGTAATCTATTTATGACAGAATATATGTACAAGGCACAGCTGACAATACAACACAATTCCTTCTCCATGTGAAAGCTGTAAGCTGACATCACTGCACCTGGCACAGCAAACAAGTATGCCCAGTCATGCTTCCCAGTACCACCAAGGAACAGGGGAAGGAGGGCAGGCTGTACAGCTCACACCAGGGACTCTTCTGTCCCAGCCAGCCCAACAGACACTGTGTGTCACCTCCACCCAAGGCCAGTGAGACAGATAGGTCACTTATGCATGCTATACCTCCCCAAACAGCTCAAGCAAGGATCAGTGCATGACCCTTCCCTACCAGCATACTTCCCACTCCCTTACTACAGCATGAACAGCCCCACCAAGGTTTAGTTCTACCATGGATGGGATGAGTAAACCAGTCAGTGTTTACTGAAACAGCAAAACCAGGAAACAAAACACCACCCCCCAAAAGTATCGCCTAATCAAGCTTATTAAGTTCCATTTATATCAAGGTTAGTTTCCAGATGCACTTCACTGTATGATGAAAGGCAAACACACCAGGAGGGCTACTCTGGGTGGCAATGCCAGCTGAAAGCACCTTGGTACATCAGTCCCTTCAGTCAGTGAAGAGCCACAGGCTCTGCAAGACACAGAGCAGGAGATGGGCTCCATCTCTACTGTAGCTATGGAGCAGTTTGGGACATTGCCCAGTGAACTCCATACCAAAAGCTGGACACAACAACCCTCCTACAGGGTTTCTGAGTGCTTGGGTAACACATCTGGCACTAATTCAGCAAAGTGAAGGGAGAAAAGGACAAAGGAGAAACAGAAAACCTGGAAGAGAGATAATGCAGCTGACAAAGGAAAAACTAAGCAGACACATATGTAGGAATACTAGGAATGAACTAACAATCCTTTTAAGGATGCACTGCAAAACAAGTCATTACAGACTGCTCTAAATATTTTGGATTTGTTTAAGAAACAGTCTCCTAGTTGTTTCCTTCACACAGTAAGAGGAATGCATGTCTACATGGGCTTGAAGCCACCATCCATAGCAGGAAAGTCTGTCCCGTGATGGCAGCAGCTACCTCACTGACCTGAACCAGGAGCAAAGAGTATACCCTCCTGCAGCAGTTCATAAGCAAGGCTGGAAGAGGAGAAGAAAAGCAGTTTACTTTTCATCTGTGGGCTACAGGAGTTTAACACACAACCCAAGGGTGGCCAGCAGCAAGACCTTGCTGGCAGCAGTGTAAAACCCAGCCCTGAAATGCCAGGAGAGGGAAAGCTTCAGCAAGTACTGATGCGTAAGCCCCAAGCAAACTGAATGCTAGAGAGGTTTTCAAGTCATAGACTCATAAAACAGTTTGTGTTGGAAGGGACCTTAAAGCTCATCCAGTTCCAACCCCTGCCACGGGCAGAGAAACCTTCCACTAGAGCTCCAAGCCCCTTTGTCCAACCTGGCTTTGAACACTGCCAGGGATGGGGCAGCCACAACACACCCCTGGAAGTGCTGACCATCTCCATCCAGTTGTACTACTTCAATCCATAGCCACCTGTAAGCATCTCCACAAGGCCCCACAGCAGCACTCGCACATCAGATTCCCTAGGGCCCACATGCCACCAAACCTCTCTCTTACAGTCCCTTTGGCATAGATAGCATGAGGTACACATAAGACAAGGAGCTTACATACACATTAGCTTCTCCCCACCCCACACAGAATAAGTAACCTTGGGCTTCACATTAACCTTGTACCAGGCCAGTACAGCAGAAAGCACCGGTGTCCTTGCAGAAGGGTTTGTGATATCTCACTGTAATTCAAGCTGGCATTTGCAGCAAGTCACGTTCTTAACAGCCACGCTTTGAGATGTTCTGCTTTGATTTCAGTACATTTTAACCTAATGAATCAGTTCTCACCCTTTTGAGGAAGCATCATTTGATGGATACATCCACTGCTGCAAAAGAGACCGGAACAAAAATAACATTCAAGTACATTTACTTGCAGAGTTTGAAAGGGGGAATACCGCTAATCCTGCTCATTCAGAAAGAATACCCTCCATCAAGGAGAACTACTCATGCTGAAATGCAAGAGCTGCACTCATCACATTGTGTGCAGCCCAGATTTGCAAGGGATAGAAGCCTCCATGGCATGTTTATTTACTGAGGTGGGGAGAGCATTAATGGATGTCTCTGACAGAACAAATGAAACAAAAAGCCAACCACAAACATGCACACAGAGGTACTTTTCTAAATCCACACAAGATATACATCAGTCTTGTTTCAGCCAAAAAAAAAACAACACATGGGGGGGGGGAATAGTCTGATACATGTTTTTAATGACCCTTATCATTAAAATCCAGTGAAATTTAGAAATGTGAAGAGAAGGTTCTACTAAACAACTGTCAAAGTATCAAATGCTTTCCTTTGTATCTGATGGTCTTTTCAAGAGTATCTAATGACAGGCCAAGGGGAATGGCTTTAACCTGCCAGAAGGGAGATTGAGATGAGCTCTTAGGCAGAAGCTCTTCCCTGGGAGGGTGCTGAGGCGCTGGCACAGGGTGCCCAGAGAAGCTGTGGCTGCCCCATCCCTGGCAGTGTTCAAGGCCACGTTGGACACAGGGGCTTGGAGCAAGCTGCTCTAGTGGAAGGTGTCCCTGCCTGTGGCAGGGGTTGGAGCTGGATGAGCTTTAAGGTCCCTTCCAACACAAAACCATTCTATTGTATATAGAACTATAAATGTATAGGATTCTATGAAAGTTACCATCTATGAGAAAAGAAGGTAACCTGTCTGCCAAGAATTGCTCTAATCTTTACTTTTAACTTCAGAATTACCTTTAAAAGTTAACTAAGTTTTTAACATCTCTCCCACATAAGATAAACTCAAAGCAAATGGAACCTCCACAACTGATCAAGCTAAAACTTGGAGGCAACCAGTCTGCCATGACCAAATCCTAACAAGCACCACTTGTCAGCTGGGCTACAGGAACACACCACATACCAGCCCTGACCCCATTCATTTGCCTAAGCTTATTTGACATTTAACATGAACTTGTCCTACTTCATAGCTGTGTTTAGCTGAGGATTGACAAGCATTCAGCTCAGCTCCAAGTTCACAAGAGCTCCAGCTGAGTTACAAACACCAGCTCACTGTGGTACAATAGCTCACTTGATTTCGATGCTAAGAACATGTGCTTCAGGCAAAATTGTTCAACTGACAGTTCAATTGCTTTAAGTATGTCACACTAAGACAACAAAACAACCAGCACAAGCGTGGCTTGTTGCTTTTAAAATCACTGGGTAAACTGGTACCCTTCCGATACAGATACACTCTGCAAAATGTTCAGAGACAGCCACAAACAAATCTAGGGAGTTTTAATCAATCTTCCTGGATATTCATGACACTTGGAATATCACAACATGTGTGAGAATGGAAATGAAACCCTTAAATGAAGGACTGATAATGAACAGCTTTGGTTGCTGGGTTTTCAGTCAAAACCTGAAGTATATAGTAACTGTTGAAGTCACAGAAAGGAATCCATGAAGTCTCCCAGCAGAACAGTAGTAAAAATGAGCTCACAGATCCATCTGCACTCTGGCTTTCTCATCAAGATCCCTTCAAGCTATTTCCATTTTAAAAGACCCAAGTCAAACAAACCTTCTATGAACAGAGTTTGGAGTTTCACATACACCTGGTAGAGTCACAGGCAACATGAAATACCTGCAAAACTCAAAGCCTTAGATATAAACACAACCATTCCCACACAGATCACATCTGAAAGTGTGAAATATCTTAAGTAACAATGGAACAGTCCAAAAAACAGCTCACTTTTCAAAAAGCAGAGTGAAAAAGCCCTAACATTTAATACAATTGCCTCCAGAATGCAAAAGAGACTCTTGTAATGTGCAGAAACATCCTCCCATAATTCATCTTTGGTATTTGATGACATTTAATACCACATAGAACTGCAATTGCTTCGTTTCAGAAGGGAAAAGCACTGCATGCAAGGAGCTGAATGTATGAGGAAACGCCGAGGCATCTATCTGGGCTTCAAAAGGAAATGTGCTTTCCAACTACTCCCGCACCACAAAAATAAACTGGAATACTTATTAGTTCAAAGAAACCAAACATATGATACCCAGAAAACATTTAACCCTGACCAAATATATTAAATTATGCAGCTCCGTAAGTTAGTTTTGGGATTGTAACAACCATGGAGTGACTTCATGAAACATTAAGGAATAGTTTGAGACACAGGAGTAGCACCAGAGTTTCAAATGAAGTGTTTTACTCTAAATATAGTTGTGCATTTCAAGTGTTTAACCTGCTTCTATGCTCGGGTGCAAGAGAGCTGCTTCTGGGAAGCTATAGCACAAAAGTTGACTCACAAGGTCAGTAACTGAGGAAAACCCTGCTCTCACACGTCTGCTCTTTAACAGCATTGGGAAAACTCTCCAGAATTCCCTTAGGAAAACACAAACCCAAACTGGGATTGGCATTTTTTGAAGCAGTTGACTACAAAACTACTTTCAGAAAAGCTGTAAACATTTACAAGCCAGGCTCTGTATTAACACAACAATATTACTTTCAAGGTCAGTATTACACATGCAGTTTCTTGGAGCTACATATTTTGGTGTTATTTTTAACATCTGACAGAGCATCTTGTACTGTTGCAAGCTCCACATTGTTTACAAATACTCCCAAGCTGCAGCTGCTGATTCTACTTGGATATCTTGCCATAGCTAAAAGGAAGAGTCATTTTAGTTAGCCCGCCCTGGCATTCTGTACAGTGCTATGTGCATTACATTGTTCTGTAGGCTGGGTTTGTAGTTTTTACCACCTTTCAACAGCTACACAACAAGAGGATTTGGTTACAAAGGGATCCATTTCTATACAAGGTCAAAGAAGTCCAGGGAAACAGGTCCAACCCTGTTCAGATTATGCACTCCGTCTTAGCAAATACTATTTCAGGAACTTCTACATTTGGTTTCTTTTTAAAACTAAAAATGGATTAAAGAAAAGCTGTTTCAAACTAAAAATGTCACATTGATGTTTTAATTCTTCACTTTCCCCAAATACACAAGCACAGGTATAACAGTTTAAGGGAGCAGCAAACAACTTACCGACACAAGCATTTAGAAAGAGCCAGTCAGTCTTTTTCATTCTATTTTTTATTTGCTTTAGCTTTTTGAAGTCAACTTCAAGTTCTTCCTTGCTGCCAACAGCTCCGGCCAATTCAATTCTTTGGAAGTCCATTTTCACCTCAGATTCCCGTTTGGTTGTAGGTGGAGATCTTCTTTGGCTATTCCCACTACTACAGCTTCCTCTCCACCGAGCTCTGTCTTGCTCGTTTATGATTGAAGAAGCCTCCTCTGTGTCTGCCAGTTCTATTGCTTCTATGTTGTTAGGTCTGGGGTGATCACACACAACACATTTCCTGGCCTTTGCCCAGTTTTCATATGTACAAACAGAACAAGTCCAGTGCTGAGCCCTTGTGTTTAGTTTATTTCTGTCGTTATATTCCTCACATGGATCAACAGATAAAGGGACTGGTCTTGAACCAGAACCTGATGACTGAGGAGACTCTGTGGGACTCCTGGTCCTGCGTTGAGACAAGCACTGAGTACATCTTATAGCTCTCGGCCAGTTCAAGTACGTGCACATGTGGCACGACCATTTATTTGCACTTTCCATAGTGTAAGATGATTTAACCCTTGGTCTTGCACTAGAATCTGGACATATCAAAGGACTACTCCCTCCTTCAGTGCTTGTAGGATCCCAGTCTCTCCCAATATCACTCGAACCACTTTTAAATGGGTCTTCTGTGATAATTGTTCCACTAGGTCTCTGAGCACGACACATGGTGCATTTGATTGCAGATGGCCAGTTTTCATACGTGCAATACTCACAAGCCCATTTAATGCCACGCTCTGTCATCGTGCACTGCTTGAAGTGAACTGCGGCAGGCGGAAAGCTGAGAACAGAATATATCGTCAGTACAACACTTGCACAGGAGCTCTGCTTAGAAGTAAATGATCTAATTGATCTAGTTGATCTAATACAAACATCAGGCTGGAAAAAGGGCAATCTTCTATTCTTGATTCTAATAGAACATTTAAGGGGACAAAAATCACTATGAGAAGGACAAGACTTGAGCTGACAGCATTTAGAATGCAGAATTCAGGATTTCCTAATGCAGAAATGAAAACTCAGTTCTTCATTACTGGAATTCCTTAGATTGGCACAGAGGCTTCAGAATAAGAAGAAATAGAAAGAGATACACATTAAGCACTGCGAATACTGGAGAAGAGACCGGCACAGCTACGGAAACAAGTCACAAATATCAAATAATTCAAATAAAATCCAATATGAATACAGCAGTACAAGAAAAGCAACACAAAGCCTAGAGCCTGTGAGGTCTATTGCAAGACCTCACAGGATTTGGAAGGCAGGAGTATAGCAGGTGGGCAGTCACACAATGAGTAAGCAGTTCTTTTGGAAAAGTAGGGTGTAGGAGTTTCCATAAATGCATAGATTTGAACATCTCATACATGTGCTTAAGCATGACTAGGCCTTGGTTGGCCTCACTCACAACAGCAGTGTTACAAAGCTAAAATACCACTTGCAAGCAATGCACAAGCTGTGTGCACTGGCAACCTGACAGAGTCTTTTCATTCTACACATCCAGATTTCAATGCAATTCCAACTCACTTTTTCTCTAATGAAGAGGGGATTCTGTCTTCATGCTGGCTCAGGCCTTCTCCTCAGATTGCCAAATGCGAAGGATGAGACTAAGCAGAGAACTATCCCTGTAAACAGAATGGAAAGAGGCTCATTATGGGTTTCCTACTGGACCTGAGGAACCAGAAAGTTAATTATTAAATGGCACACCTCTTGTGACCCTAATTTACGTGTTTGACCTCAGTCATGACCTGCTGACACTAACATAGATGGCTGAAAAGAAACCAACTGTCACAAAGAACCAGTGGCCACACAAGTGATCAGTCCGTGGAATTAAAACAACCAGATCCCTGAAATTCCCACTAAAACATCTAGAAACATTCTTATTACAACGTGAAACATAGGATGGGGAAGGGAAATAAAGCTCTGTGTAAAGAGCATAATAGAGGGAAAGGGTGAGGCCAGTAAAGGAAAAATAGACAAGCGTATATAGTCCATTTCCTCCTTGCCACAAAATAGTTACCCAGTATCTAAGACACAATGAGGTGTTATTTTTAAGCATGCAAAACTGTTTAGAACCCAAATCTGCCATCCCAAGTTGACTGACAATTCTTATTCACCTTATTGCAACTCTCATCAGCTAACAAAACCACCTGGAATCTACTAAACAGAAACTCAAAGAATCTACTAAAGAGAAACACAACAGTATTCAACCAGTAACTAGACATATTAAACTAAAGTTAGCTTATACCTGTTCTCCAAGTAGTAAGTGGTTTATGAGTTAGCACATTCTTCACTGAAATACCTTCACACACACCTCGCTCTACCAACGCACAGCTAAAGGTCCACTTAAATTTATCACCCTTAAACCTATCACCTCCCTTCTGTGGGCTCCAGCACACAGCATGGGGCTTTTTCCAGCAGCTCAACTCTGCTCTAGTCCCCAGATCAGGTGGCTGCATGAATGAGGGGCTATCACATGGCGAGGACAGAGGAGAGGGCAGGACTATCCTTTTCAGCAGCGATCCATATTTATGCTGCATGAAAGCAGAGGAGCTATCAGGAACACACAGAGCTTTCTCATAAAGCTCAGGTTCTAATATTACTTGTTTGAACAGCCTGCAGAACACTTCACTCCCACCTATATGTTATAAAACTGTGTCAGGCTAAGGAATGTGCTGAGAAGGCAATTAGACTTCCTACTGCTTCCCCTTCACTGCTCCTCATAAATGTCCATGCCCATGCATAATGGATAAAAAAAAAAAAAGGAGATAGATCACACGAGGTCCCCAGATCTGTAATAAAGTGAAAAATGCATACATATGCATGAGAATACAAAGTCAACTTGATTTTAAGCTGGGCTTGTTCAGCCTGGAGAAGAGAAGGCTCAGGGAAGCCCTTGTAACAGTCATCCAATACCTAAAGCAGCTACAAGAAACATGAAGAAGGGCTTTTCACAAGCAGGACTATTACCTCCAAACACAAGGCCTCAGGTTATTATGAGTGAAGAACACAAAAAGGCTCAATGGAGCAATGCAACTTCTCTCCTTTGATAGCTCTGCCAACACCCACTATGGCACAGACTGATGAGGAAATCCAGCACTTTCACATACCGGGTTGCTTTACTTCCAGGTCTTGGTGTGACCTGCAGCTGCCACGCACCCCAGTGACACCAGCACCATGTGATGTGCTGTGATGCCGCATCATCATCAGTCACTGAGCAGCTCCAAGCCAGGTACATTTCTTCATGATTACTTCCTTGCCACTCAGGCTTCAAGTTCACTTGTTATTTCAGATTCTTCACAGAGGAAAACCTGAATCACACAGAACCTCCTCTCACAGAGGAATAGCACAACAGTGACTGTGAAGTGCAGGTTCACACCTTAACGTCCAAAAAGTATGAGCAGACAAGAAATGAAACACCACAAAACTCCAAAGCAGCTCCAGTTAATCTGTGTATGTGCTAAATACCTTCTGAACAGAGTAGTGGAGTAACTCACAACATTGAAGAGGAGAATCTATTACATTCTGATAAAACAAAGAGAAATCAAAACATTGCCAGAGCCCCTTTTTACTAAAGTCAATTGGAAATGGTTACGCAGAACAATCTGATTTTTTTCTTCTGCTTTGTTTCCGTTTTTAAGACTACTCCTCTATTTAGGTGCATAGGAAAACACAAAACAGCACAAAGAAGTTGGGTGGAAACAGTGAAGTCCTCAAATAACATTTTTATGACAGGATATGTTATACACCCCTCAATTTAATTATTCACCGTGTCCTGAAGTTATTTTTCCTTTGGCTCAAACAAGGAACAATACAGAGCTCCAGTTCATCAAGCGATCCAAGCCTTTCTCCATCAACAGCCATACACTAATTTAGACCAGTCTAAAGATCTTATCTCAGTCTCCCCTCTAGCAGGTTAAAGCCATTCCCCTTGGCCTGTCCCTACAGGCCCTTGTCCCAGGCCCCTCTCCAGCTTTCCTGCAGCCCCTTTAGGCACTGAAGCTGCTCTAAGGTCTCCCCTTCAGGAGCCTTCTCTTCTCCAGGCTGACCCAGCCCAGCTCTCTCAGCCTGGCTCCAGAGCAGAGCTGATCCAGCCCTCACAGCATCTCCATGGCCTCGCTCCAACAGTTCCACACCCCTCTTGTGCTGTTGCCCCAGAGCTGGATAAGAACTGTGGGGGACAGGGGGTGTCTCCCCAGAGCACAGCAGAGGGGAGAATCCCCTCTCTTGACCTAATAATAATCCAGCCTGCCTTTGTCTTGGAGCAACCTTAGAGAAGCAGCTGCACCTGGGGAAGGCAGGTGGACTTCTTTTGCCTTGTGAGTCTCACTGAAGATTTAAGCAGATTCCTGAGCTCCCTTTTCCCTGTAACACAGAAGCAGTTTGCTTTGTTCAAACATCCTTACACATGAGCAAAATGACTTAAGGTTCGAACACTGATTTGGTCAGTACAAGGTTTCTGCCAGCACCTCACCAGCAAAAAATCCATAGCGTATTTTGTTCAGCCTGGAGAAAAGGCTCCTTAAGGGGAGACCTTAGAGCAGCTCCAGTGCCTGAAGGGACTACAAGAATGCTGGAGAGGGGCTTTGGACAAGGGCCTGTAGGGACAGGCCAAGGGGAATGGCTTTAACCTGCCAGAGGGGAGACTGAGATGAGCTCTTAGGCAGAAGCTCTTCCCTGTGAGGGTGCTGAGGCGCTGGCACAGGGTGCCCAGAGAAGCTGTGGCTGCCCCATCCCTGGCAGTGTTCAAGGCCAGGTTGGACACAGGGGCTTGGAGCAAGCTGCTCTAGTGGAAGGTGTCCCTGCCCGTGGCAGGGGTTGGAACTGGAGGAGCTTTAAGGGCCTTTCTAATAAACCAGTCTGGCATTGTATGCTTTTTTTTTACTTTCATTTTAAACACTGAAGCAACTTCTTGGAACATCAAAACGAGCAAAAGCGTCTTCTTAAAGAAAGAAACATCTCAATTACCAAACACAGAAGCCATTAACAGTTTCTGAGTGCAGTAACACCTTTCACACATCAAACCACAAGAAGTAGCGAGAAGCAGAGGACTGCGAGTTAAAGCGAAAGATCAAACAGCAGCATTTTCACCTCCCGTATACCATTTGTATCGTGAAACATGGTCTATTTAAATGTACATCTACCAGAACAGGGTCTGGCAGCTGTAACTACTCACAGCTGGATAACATCCCTGTGAAGTCATATAAACACATGATGGACAAACAGCTTTCTGAGGAAAAACTGGCCATGATTAACCCCACGTACTCTGACACATTTTCAGAAGCGTTCCCCTTGCACGTCACTGCCTCAAGTTCTCTTCCAATTACCCATAATGAATTAGCATATGACTTAGAAAACTGAAGTTCATTTATACACAAATAAAAGCTGCAACAGGAAAACCTGTTGAAATCACACATCTGGATTATCAGCTTGAATGGTTGTGATAAAATAGGCACTAATCTGAATTCAGAGGGTTGTAGCTGGGTTTGCCCTGTAAACTGCAGAATATTAACATCCATAAGATGAATCCGAATCAACTCTTTACAACAGGAAACAAAGCAATGGTTTGATTTCACTGCCATCTAATAAATAGGTTTATAAATTGCTGCCTCAAACCAGAGCATCTTTTCAGAGCTCATACAAGCTGTACTACGGGACTTGCCATGAACAGTTTTGCCCATTTTTAACTACAGCCAGTAGGAAGGTCTAGAACATAACAAGAGTTGTATACAAGCTTAAATCAAAAAGGCCTATTTGTCCTTTTTAAAGTTGCAAAATCCCTCAAAAGTTCAACAATTCCTTACAGAGAAGACACTGAGATTTAATTGGTTCAAATCCACTTCTGTTCTCTGGGTCCAAGAATCCTTATGAGGTATCTCAATACACGTCAACAAAAACATATTTAAATCACCTATTTGCAATGTATTGCCAAGTATTAAGACTAGTTTTTCACCTGAAATTTGCCTTGCCCGATTTTCTATACTGACATTTCACTCTCTAATTAACAAATTACTTACCCCACCTTCAACTACTCACTATTTCTTGCATATTCTTCCTCAAGAATTCAGCATAAGCCTCAAAAGAGAATATATTAAAAGAATAAATCTTGAACCCAGGCTTCTGTAGTTTAAAGGGCATGAACAGTTAAGTTCCATTCTCGTCTCTTTTAAAGACAAAACTAAGAGCATTGACCTTGTCAATGGCACAACCAAATCAGCTCAGTGCTAAATCTGGAAGCTTTGCAGGAAGGGCAGGAACTCTGTATTACAATAAAGAACATAAATATTACTGCAAGCCACAAATTTATAAGCATTTTCTGTATGAGCCTGGATAGACTGAAGCAAGGAATTTAACAGGAGCACACAAGGATCACCTCTGCTCTCCTGAGCTATGTAACTGTTTCTTTGCTCACAGTAACATGGATATAGGAGAAACACTGCTGTACTGAGAGGCATCGAGTTCAAATCTCAGTTCTATTACGGACCAGATCGTTGCTGTGTAAATCACAGCACAAACTACAAACTGTAACATTAATGGTGCATGAGAAATAAAGAAATTGTAAATAGTTACTCAATAATAACTAAAATCTTTTCAATCTAGTAAGTTAAAGTATTTTTCTTCTTCAGTTTTCTAGACAATCTAGTCTAGGCTGGCAAAGTACTCCAAGTTTTTAGGTCTGACCTCCTTCATTACATACAACTTTTCCTCTTCTCTATGCCAGCCATTAGTTAACATGCAGAAAACTTGATTTTCCAAAGGAAAACACTGCCAGAAACTCACTTCCCTTCACCAAAACAGTGTTTGAGAAACTTACTAACTTCTGAAGACATTCAGAAGCTGGTCCATCAGAGGAATTCAGATGGGCTTCCTTTACATACAATATATACAACACTGCTTTCATTGCGATTTATGCATTCAGAACTCATTGCAAAGCATCTGAAGTCTACTTTATCAGGTATTTATGCCATTTTTCTTCAGCTTTCTTTTCAATTTTCAGTTCCCACTTTCAATCCAACTCCTGTTATTTCAAATGACCCTCCAAGCCTGACTTCTCATAAGAGAATTTAGAGGCAGTTTTAATGCAAGAGGCTGCTTAGTTCTGCAAGTGTTCTGTGCAGTAACAAGTCAAACATTCGGGAGGTTGCAGATCTTGGGAAATAACCTGGAATACAAGAACTCATAATGAACTTTAGGTTAAGACACAGACCTGACTATAAAGGTACTCTCATGCAGAAGCTGAGTACTCATCCCAGAATTAACAGGTATTTGGGAATATTAAACATTGTCTTTCTGCAGCCTTTATTTTGATGTTTAATCCCTCAAAGCATTTTTGTGCTCTTAACCACTACAGTTAATGCTGCTGTGTAACCTGCAGGTTTGTTTGTTACTTATCTCAAAGGGGTCAAACTCCATCTATAGCTCTATTAAATTTGGGGCTAAAACCTACAAAAACCTTAACAGCTGAAAACAACCTTTAAAGACACAACAGGAGATGCTTGCAGTTCAGTCCTCTTCCTTATTTCAGGAGAGAGTTCCATTTTTCAGAGGTTTGATTTGTTTAAAACTCAATTAAAAGTGCACTATTTAGATGAGATGCTACTACCCATTAGGACGGACTAAATACAACCGAGTACTTAGAAACCAATTTGGGAAAAGCAGAGTAAGCAGATCAGCAGTTACATAATACACAGCATCTCCCCCACAATTGCAATCAAAAACCAAGTGACTCAAAATAATGAGCAATGATGGAATATTCACATAAGTACAGCCAGGGCCATTTAATGGATCTGCTCATTATGAACAGGCAGCAACAGATGAATATAGACTCGAGATGCACAACAGCAACAAACCCACACAATAAACAACAGAATTGTTCAAACTTCATTTTAAACCTATTTGCACTGGACAAAGTACAGAAGTTGAACAAGATGACTCTTTACAGAAAGGGAGGTCAAATTTTATCTGTGTTTAGACTACATGCCTAAAACACAAGACTCATTTTTGTTTAGATCTCAGCCATTCTCACACAAGCTGAGGAAAACCAGATGTCACACTCTGCTTAAAAACACACTGTGGAGTCAGACATCAGAACTTTAAAACACTTAAAACTGTACAACAACCAAGGAACTTTCTATTAAGACTTGTACATTTGACATTCAGTTCTAGTTATTATCCTCTGAGCCTCCTCAATATTGGCTCAACATAAATCAGACCATGGCTAACTGCAGACACAGTCACCATTTAGAATCAACTAGGTTGGAAAAGACATTTTAGATCATCAAGTCCAACCATTTGGTGGAGAAAAACCACCTGCCATCAAATGAAACAAGGAAACACTCAACATCAACTATTGTATAGTTCCCTCCTAACTAATGGCAAGCTGCTTTGAGATACAGTTTAGGACATCTTTGGTATATGTATTTGCAATTGGGCTGTATTTAAGGCTAGTTCAAGTAAGCTATACATTATATCCAGCTCTTCTTAAGATACCGGTTAGACAGCAAAGTATCAAAAAAAAAGGAATAAAGAAGTAAAAAACAGGTAAAATGCTGTTAACACAGCACACAAAACCCACTACTCTCTAAGATGCTGCTTAACATAGTGCAAAGAACTAGTACCAAAGATCAAATATAAGGAAAACGAATTTCACTCCTTCTAGAGGAGTGATATAAATTCTTTTATTTTTTAACCTTATGATTAGTAATCTGTGCTCTGCTCACAATACACATCCAGCAACTCTAAGTTAACCATTGCAAGGCTGTGCTCTGAGCTGCTAGAAAGTTTCAGACTAACAGCTCTAAGTAAACTTTCTGCCTTTGGAGGTGGGAGTAACTTGCTAGAGACAACCCTGATGAACCTTCTTTAAATAAACCATTTAAAAGCCCTGAGGTGATGATTATTTTTATCCCTCCCAAGCTAAACAGTAATGTGGAGGTCAAAAACAAAAATGCAAATAGTCCAACAAACCACCTCAATCCTTCAGCAAGATAAAAATTAGCTATCAACAAGCACACAGTAAGGGAAAGCCTTTGCATCCAAAGCCCAACCCCACAAGCTCAGCCTACAGAGGGCACAAATCATAGAATCCCAGACTGGTTTGGGCTGCAAGGGCCCTTAAAGCTCATCCAGTTCCAATCCCTGCCACAGGCAGAGCCACCTTCCACTAGAGCAGCTTGTTCCAAGCCCCATCCAACCTGGCCTTGAACAGTGCAGCTTCTCCGGGCACCCTGAGCCAGCACCTTCACAGGGAAGAACTTCTTCCTCGTGTCTAATCTAAATCTGTCATATGACAGGCAGACATTAAGACACCAAGTACAAAGTTCTCCTGACTTATCATGGTAGTGTGAACTTTAAAAAAGAAGAGGCCTGGCATGCACAAGGAGTATGTACTCGACACTTCCTGGAACTGCAGAGGACTTAAGTCTCAGACCTGTAGTCTTAAACTCCTTCAGGGAGCAGCAGCAACTAATAATTCAGCTGTCTACTGAATCCCTGCTTAGATACAAGGAAGATGAATGGAGACAGAAGAAATACTTTCAAGTCCATTACCCTGAAGGAAAGAAGTACAAGCCAGCACTTCCACAAGCCACTTACAGTCCTTACAACCATAAGAAAGAGGACTTCTCAAACTAACAACTACCTTCACAAAGCAAATTTCCTTTTTTTTTTTTTTTTTTGCTAGAATTATCCACATTTATTCAATTTCAGTGTCATTTTTCTTCCCAGGTAATCAACTGACTGTGCACCAACAGCTGCAAGGGTTTCAAATGAAGGGACCTACAAGAAGGCGTGCAACTTCAGAGCCACCAGAACATTACCTGACAGTAATAATTTTAATCTACTGCAAACCAAATAAACCACACAAGTTCATTTTTCTTCCCAGAGTCACATAAACAACAGTTCTGACAGTTTTCTTTAGCTCAGGAAAGCCAGCTCCTGGAGCTGCAATATGGGTGTCTTCACCCAGAGGTGCTCAAAAACCCTGTCAACACGGCCCTTAGCAACATGGTTTAGTCATGGACTTGGCAGTCCTGGGGTAATGGTTGGACTTGATGATTTTGAAGGTCTTTCCCAACCTAGATGATTCTATTCTATATCTAGAAGGCAGAAAAGTTTCTTGATGTCTGTAAACTACTCAGTAACTCGGACTTCTGTTTTAGTCAAAACAGCTACTCAAGACTAGATGTTAAATCCAACCAAAGCCATTGAATCACATGGAGGGTTTTTAAACCTTAACACAGGATCACAGAATAGTTATGGTTGGAAAGGACCTTAAGATCATCTAGTTCCAACCCCCTGCCATGGGACGGGACACAGACTTTCCTCCCCTGGATGGCAGGTTGCACTCCTGGTATTTGGTTTGTATCTAGTTCTCATCACTTCAAGTACTTTCAGCTCAATTCTGAACTGAACATTCAAGACAGCTGCAAATGTTGTGCCTTCTCCAGCATTTGTAATAACTTTCATTAATTTAAACTGCACATGGGAACGCAAGCAAAATTAGCAGCCACTCTCAGTAAAAAAAAAAAAACAAAAACAAAAAAACACCAACTCCATTTTACTAGAAAGATGCAACAGTATCCTTGTTTTAAG
Organism: Pezoporus wallicus; assembly: GCF_028554395.1. Classification (NCBI taxonomy): domain Eukaryota; kingdom Metazoa; phylum Chordata; class Aves; order Psittaciformes; family Psittacidae; genus Pezoporus; species Pezoporus wallicus. The sequence continues at coordinate 359,744 of NW_026640104.1, forward strand.
AACAAGCGGAAGAGATTATATCCAAACAACAAGAAGGGAAAAATGCCAACTTAATTATACCTGTTGTACAGAAGATGCAAAAGACCTGCAAAGTTGGCTGCTTCATAGGCAACTACCACTCTTCCCAATGTAGTGCCCTCCCATGCTCCACGGTAAAAAAAAATATACCATTTCTTCTGCTTTCTAGACTCAAGGTCTCTGCATCAGCCCCCTCCTGAAGACAGTTCCTTCTTCAAACATCAGTGCACTCATTCCCTTCTCCCCCTTCCACACCACCTCTCATCTTAGAATCATAAAATGGCATGGGTTAGAAAAGACCTTAAAATCACCCAGTTCCAACCCCCTGCCACGGGCAGGGACACCTTCCACTAGAGCAGCTTGCTCCAAGCCCCTGTGTCCAACGTGGCCTTGAACACTGCCAGGGATGGGGCAGCCACAGCTTCTCTGGGCACTCTGTGCCAGCGCCTCAGCACCCTCACAGGGAAGAGCTTCTTCCTTACATCTAACTTGAACTTCCCCTGTTTCAATTTGAACCCATCACCCCTTGTCCTATTGCTACAGTCCCTAACCAAGAGCTCATCTCCAACATCCTTTGTCTTCACCAAAATGAGCTTTTGGATAAATGGGCCAGCAGCACAGAAAAAAAAAGGTGCTATGAAAAGTGCCAGAGAGATACAACTCCAGTTTGACTCCAGAGCTTCTGAGAACCTGTGCATGCCACAAAAGGAGGAAAGACAAAATCACCTGTATTATTATAGCCTAGCACGTTTTCAGAACTGATGTTAAAGCTCTTTTCAAGCATGTTAACTGTTAAACACCACAGATAAAAGTCCTATTATTAATCTCGTGTGCCAAGAAAGTTCCAAAAGAATTAACTACATACATATGACAAGCTGTGCTTCAGCAGCTGATGATGCAAAACCGAACAGTCACACAATCAACGTGATTCTGTGCAAGTCAAAGCAATGTCAGCTATACAGTAAGTGCTACAAAAGAGTAAGTACCAAGAAAGTGGCCGAACTCCTCATGTTTGAGATCTGAATTAGAAGACAGCATTTTCCTTTTAAGGCATAACCCATTCCATTCAACTGACACTACAAAGATAGAATTATCTGTTATTTAACCGATTTTACCAAGCTACTCCATTTGACAAGTGGGAAGGTCTGCATCAGCTATGCTGAAAACTTTTCAGCTTTGCCTCACTTCATATGTAGTACTATGTAAAACCTAAAAGACGAAGAACTCTGTTACAGCTAAGCCAGCCATTTTCAGATGCCAAACTCAAGCTTAGTTCCATTTTAGTACCAGGAGACTGTTGATCATAATTCATGCAGTTAAAATGAGGATTACTTATTGACATAAATTCTGAACAGCTCAAGATAACCCAGTCTGCACATTTTAGGGGGAGGAACGGGCATGAGCGTTCTAACAGAACTGCAGTAGCAGTTTAAATGTTTTGCAACAACTCATAGATGGCACACCATGATAAAGAATGCACTGACCTGAAGTTCTGCACTATCTTAACCCAATATGGCAAAGAGAAGTTGGAAAGAGAAACGTTAACACCTAAGTTAATACCAGTAGGCAGGAGCCAGTAAACCTCACATTAAAGTGCCCGGGAGTACATTTGATTATTTGATGGACTGTATTAAAAATAACCTCCCATACAGTCAGGAAAGCGTTTTCTACTTACAGTTCCAACTAAGTTACAGAGCCATTATGCAAAGAACACCAAAGACAGGTGGGATTTGCCATCCCTGAGGAATTTACACACTGAATGACGTACCATTAGAATGGACATACACTATGAAAATTTAAAATGTTGTCTTGACCAATCTTGTGTTTTACCCAGTCTCCCATTTAAGACATGCTTCTGTGATGAATCCCGTTGATGCTTTTATGCCACTCCACATTCCAATTAAATTAATGTGTTTAATTATACTTCTGAGACAATGCTAATGGCTACAAGTCTGCAATAACAGGCTATGGCCTCATCGGTCACCCCCACCTGCTGGTCTTTACTTCAGCATAAGAAAAGTCCGCAATTCCTTTTAAATCAAGAGAACTACACCACATAATTAGAGTTTCACTAATGCTACAAAATGCAATTCATCCAAAAGCATCACTTGCTTTTAAAGCTGTGACAAACTTAAATCAGAATTGATCTTTTAAACAGAATCCTCATGCTGAGACACCAATTTGGCCTTCAGGAGGCAAACAGAGTTCCAGAACACTTCCTGCTGCTTACCTGCTCCCCCTTCTCTGAGTAAGCGCTGAAAAAAAACAAACAAAAACACACACATAAAAGAGAAATGGCTGCAGAGCTCTCTTCTGCGGTCACCACAGCCAAAATGCTACATGAGCAGAAGGAAAAAAACAGAGTGCAACAAACCTCTCCTGAACTGCTGTTACAAGGTTCTGCTCCCACCAGGATGAGCTTTGACACAGTATACATTAGAGAAGCTGAGGTTATTACACAGAAGACACCTCACTGCTCATTCCAGAGGGGCTGGACCAGACAATCGTTGAAGGTCCCTTAACCCAAACCACTCTATGATTCACCTTCTGACTTTCTGCATCTCTAAACTCGCCAATGCGTTGCACTCACGCACCAGTCCCACCCCCACCAAGCAGCTGGTATAGTGAGTAGAGCCTGTTCAAGCACAGCACAAAGCCCATCAAACAACACTTATTTACTACACCAGCTCCAAAGAATTCTAGACAAAGCTGTCATTCCTGTTAGCACTAAAAGTCACAGCGGCAGCAGCTCACCACAGCCGAGCAGTGCCTGCCATGCAGGAGACCCAGATTCATGCTCCCCCATCAGTTATCCCACTCAGGGATACAGCACTGGAGAGCCAGAAGCCTTTTGTCACTCCAAGCACTCCCAGACATATCCATGACCTCCGCAGAGAAGTTTACCTTACCCTGGCAGCAGGCTGCCGCAGTGTGGGGCTGTAAAGGGAGAGCCAAGCAATGTTTGCCTCATTAATCCAACTTTTCCCATCTTGTTTAAACTTCGGCTCACAAAAACAAGCTCGGTTTGGCAATACACCGCACTTCACGTCTGATAAGGCATCGGCAATACGTGACACTGTACTACATGCAATACTACGGAAGTTCTGCTATCCAAATTCACAGGTAGAAGCAGCTCCTAGCACCCACCCCAGCACACAGCCCAGCACAGGCATCTCCAAGAGGAAAAACAAGGAGGGGGAGGCAGCAGAGGCATGATCTCACCCCAGCACACCGAGCTACCGCAGCCCCGCGCTTGGAGAAGCGGCCACAGGAGAAAAAAAAAGGACTTTCCTGCCTTTGTACCGAGCCGCTCGGTGCTGCATCGCGGATCCCCGAAGCCTGTGCCGCACACAGCGCGGCTGGGACCCAGCAACCCCGCATCCCGCGGCTGCCCTTCTGCCAGCGGCTACCACCGGAGCAACCCCCCCTCCGGGCAGGACCGGGGCCAGGGAACCGCACAGGAGGCGACTCCGACCCCGCACCGCCCCTCGGCCCAGCCGGGCGACCCCAGCCCCGCTCCACCGGCGGGTCACCGGCCGGGGAACAGCCGGGGCTGGCTCGGTTCGGCTTGCTCCCGGCTCCCCGCAGCCCGCCCTAGCCCGAGGAGGGGACAGGGGTTTACCTGGCCGCCGGGAGCCGTCCCTCAGGCACCCGCTCGGTGCTGGAAGCCGCCTGCGCCCCGCGCCGCCGCCGCCCCCCCCCACCCCCCGGCCCGCTGGCTGCGGCGCTGCTCTCCCCGCTCAGGACATGGTCTCTCCCAGCGCGGCGGGCTGCCGCGGCGGCGGGCGCTCCCACTCCGGCGCGGCCGGGGGAGGGGGCCGGGGGGGAGAGGGGGTGAACCTCTCGCCCCGCTCCCCGGGCTCCTCTAATGGCGGCGGCCGGAGCGGCCCAAAGCAAAATAAACCCCCATACGGCCAGCGGCCCGCACGTCAGCCCGGCCTGCCGCCATGCCTCGCGCCCATTGGCGGAGCCCTCGGCCAATGGGTGCGTACCTCTTTGGGAAGAACGGTGATGTCATCGGTGCCGGCGGTTGCCCTCCCGCCTTGGGTGTCCCGCTGAGGTGAGCGGAGCCCGGAGGGGGACGGGGGTGAGCGGGCGGCTCGCAGCGCGGTGGGACGGGGAAACACGGCGAGGGGAAGCGCTTGTGGAGCTCAGCGTGCATGAAGGGCCCTTGCGATGACACGGACAGGCAGCAGCCGTCGGGTGTACCAGGGATAACTGACCCTTCCAGTGCCCTGGCAGGGAGTACCTGTGTGTGGTGGATAAACCGTGATGGAGGGGCTCACAGCCGTGATTCAGAGGACTGGAGCAGCTCTGCTCTGTAGCCAGGCTGAGAGAGCTGGGCTGGGGCAGCCTGGAGAAGAGAAGGCTCCTGAAGGGGAGACCTGAGAGCAGCTCCAGTGCCTAAAGGGGTTACAGGAAACCTGGAGAGGGGCTTGGGACAAGGGCCTGTAGGGACAGGCCAAGGGGAATGGCTTTAACCTGCCAGAGGGGAGACTGAGATGAGCTCTTAGGCAGAAGCTCTTCCCTGTGAGGGTGCTGAGGCGCTGGCACAGGGTGCCCAGAGAAGCTGTGGCTGCCCCATCCCTGGCAGTGTTCAAGGCCAGGTTGGACACAGGGGCTTGGAGCAAGCTGCTCTAGTGGAAGGTGTCCCTGCCCGTGGCAGGGGTTGGAGCTGGATGAGCTTTAAGGTCCCTTCCAGCACAAACCAGGCTGGGATTTTACAAGTCTGTGATCCCTTAGAAATTGACTTGTACTGACTATGCAATATTTTCATTTTGCTTTCTACTCAAGAACTGCAAGTCTGCATCTTATTGTAGGCTCACAGACAGAATTCCCACCTCCCTGCTTTTCCCTCCTGTGCCTTACATCATTTGATACCTGCCTTTTTGTTTTCCTACTGCACTACCTACTTTTCATTTCAGGCCTTCTCAGACACTCCAGCACTTTTTCTTCTTGTGGTTTCATCCCCTGTTCCCAGCCGAGGTTATAGAGGGGATTCTGTTAGTTAATGCCTCGAGCTAGGTGCTGTGTTGGGAAACTCATCCTGCTCTGGCCAGGTGGATCCATCCGTTCTGCCTCGAGCAGATAAACGAAAAGCACCCAAGATGTTCAAGCAGAGTGGTGATGCCTTTGGTAGAGAAATTGCCTTTGTACAGCAGACAAACAACCAGAACCAGAGTCAGGACATGCAAAATGCAATTGCTTATGGAGGCTGATAGAGAAATTTGTCTCCATTTGCAATTAAATTAGATCCCTCTAAACATGAAAAACTGTTGGGGGGGGGGGGGGGGGGAGGGCAAATGTGATTTGTCTCTCCCAGATGAGTTATTTACTAAATTGTCTTTTGGGAAGCATAATTATGGATGTTTAGCTATAGGAAAGATGGGGAAAAGTGTATTTTCTTTCACCCACCCACATATAAGATCCAGATGAACGTGGATAAGTCATGCAAAAGAAATATTAGTTCTCTTAAAGAGAGCTAAGGAGAACTCTCTGTGGTTAGAAATAATTCAGCAAATGGATCCCTTGTTCTTGGCGTCTAGGAAAGGTGACGGAAGAGCTGTCATGTAAGTGAGCTGGTACTGGGGTGAATCCTAAATGCTGCCTCGACTGTACAGCAATGGAAATGTCCAGAAATAATTGTTATAGATTAGACTGCAGAAAAGGATATGAAAATACATGGAATATGTAATTTAGGGGAAAATATCACTTATCCTTCCAGAATATTACCTAAACCTGTTGAAAAACCATTTGGAAATCATGGAAACATTTTAAACCCAACATAGAGCACTGCAGCACATTAGGAGCATGTTCACATAGGAGTATGTTCACAACAGAAAAGAGCTTAAATGGACCAAACTCCCATCATGCATAAGAAATTGCCCAGAGAAGCTGTGGCTGCTCCATCCCTGGCAGTGTTCAAGGCCAGGTTGGACACAGGGGCTTGGAGCAAGCTGCTCTAGTGGAAGGTGTCCCTGCCCGTGGCAGGGGGTTGGAACTGGATGAGCTTTAAGGTTCTTTCCAGCCCAAACCATTCCAGGATTCTATGATTCAATGATCATTTCAAAATTGAGTTAGAACACTGTTACCAGAGCTGTTAGCTTCCAAAGCAGATCCTGGCTGCATCTCCAAATTACGGGACATTTTGACCTTGGTGACGCTATTCCTAAGGCCACAACTATGGTTTTATCTGCAAAAACTGCCATTTGTTCTAGACCTAAACAATAAAATACAACAACAATGACCTTTCAGTGCTTCAGAACATTGATATTTACACATATAATTTGTGCACTAATAGCTGTCAGACTTCTAATTTGGAGAGAAATCAAAATCTACATGACTTGATAACCCAGTTCTCAATAGATTTGCTATTTGATCATCTTTTTCTTCTTTAAATGTCAGAAAGCTAATTCTATTTCTTTTGGCAAGCACTAATTTCCTACATTCCATCCCAAATTTCAAATTGATTCCACCAATTTAAGGACAAATTTCAAATCCCTATAAGAAATTTGGAACAGTCATATCCATTTGACAGCTTAATACGTTATTTTGGGAGCTCTGATGCGCGGAGCTGAATTTGCTCATGCCTTGGAGATTGTGTGCCTTCACACAGAGGGTGTGCAACTGCCCTCTGTAACTCAGAATAAACCCATGGCACAACCATGCGCCTTCGAGCACATCTATAAATACCATTTGCACATATATGTCTTCCAGCTTTCTTTTCCCCCCACTTCTCGAACATCATAAATCCTTGTTCTGCTAACACTGCTTTCTTCCCACCTTCCTCAGCCATCCCAGCTCTCCCTGATCAATTTGATTTCCTTCCAGATCCTCTAGAACAAGAAACAGCCTGCTCAGGGAAGAATTAATTGGACATCTCCTTGTCAGAACTCACAGATACGATGAAATCCAGGAGGCGCGCATAAGCCACAGAGTTTTTGCAGCATCATAGAATCCCAGACTGGTTGGGGTGGGAAGGGCACCCTGTGCCAGCGCCTCAGCACCCTCCCAGGGAAGAACCTCTGCCTAAGAGCTCATTTCAGAGAGCAGCAGAGGGGCAGAATCCCCTCCCTCTGCTGCTGCTCACACTCTGGGGCAGCAGAGCACATGGAGGGGTTCTGGGCTCAAGTGCACACTGAAACCGTGTCATGGGGAGCGTCTCCTCACTCAACATCCCCAAGTCCTTCTCCTCAGGGCTGCTCCATCCAGTCTCCCTCAACCTGTGCTTGTGCTTGGAAAAATCATCTGGTTCCTGCTCCCTGTCATCCCAGAGGCACACCACCAGCACCTGTGCAGCAGCCAGGATGGAGCACAGAATGCCTGAAGCAGGACCCCTTTGTGCTTCCAAGGTGTGTGAGCCCTGCTGTCAGCCAGCAAGGCAGATGTCTGGGAAGTTCCCTTCCTTTGCTGCAAAGAATTTACAATTCAGGATCTTTTTCAGAACAATCCACAATTGCAAATTGCCACTTTCTCCTATTAAACATGAGCACTTTGCATCACACTCACGAGGTGCCCTGTTTCTTCTGCCCTGATGCTCACTGTTAGCAAAAGGTTTCTTCCCTCCACCCTCCCTGACGTTTCTGTTCTGATTCACCCTGCTTACAACCAAGAGAATGATACCAAAAGCTATAATTAGAAAGAAAGAGTCAAAACATTTCACAGTAGCAGATTCCTGGATGCTGTGTACAATACCTGGGGGACTTGTTGAAGCAAAATTGTGCTTCAGGTAAGCAAAAAGGCAAAACCCAAAATATTTTACGTTGGCATGGAGTGTTCCTGTGCTGCAGCAGGACTGCCTCAGCTCAGAGAGCAGAGATTACATCTGGTTAGTTAGTGATGTGTAAGTGCAGATCTTACCCTTATGTAATTCTCTTTACCCTGGTAACTACTCGCTCTCAGGCAGAGTGCTGGTTCCCATTAGGCAATTCCTCCCTGGCTTATCCAGAAGCAGAGCTGTACGTGCTCACCAGATGGTTATTCCTCACTAGCTGAACTCTGAATATGCAGAACTCCCTCCTTGCACCAGCATCTCAAATCCTGCTCTTGCCTTTGCTTTATTCAGTGTTTTCAGGCTTTTCATGATGAAGGAAGATTTGCAACTGAACTGATAAAGGGTATGGGATAGAAATGCACAGAATTCCAATGGCAGCACAGCTTTTGAAGCTATTGAGAACAGGATATTTTAAATGGTTGACTGATTTGTTACCATTTTTCCATCCTCTCTCTGAGTCAGCCTCAGCTTCACACCCAGTAAATCTCACACTTGTGGCTTTTTTTCCCCATCTTACTTTGAAACATCAAAATGTTCAACTACAGCTAGATCACTGTTCCCCCTGTCCAGATGAGAATGAAGGCAGAGAATACATAATGGCCCCAACAAATCTGTTCTTCCCTGCTATAGCTGTTGGGTGTTGCTACAAGCTGCCACACTGAGACCTGTAATTTAGGAAGAACTTCTGCCTAAGAGCTCATTTCAGTCTCCCCTCTGGCAGGTTAAAGCCATTCCCCTTGGCCTGTCCCTACAGGCCCTTGTCCCAAGCCCCTCTCCAGGTTTCCTGCAGCCCCTTCAGGCACTGGAGCTGCTCTCAGGTCTCCCCTTCAGGAGCCTTCTCTCCTCCAGGCTGACCCAGCCCAGCTCTCTCAGCCTGGCTCCAGAGCAGAGCTTCTCCAGCCCTTGCAGCATCTCCATGGCCTCCTCTGCACTCGCTCCAACAGCTCCATGTCCCTCTTGTGCTGCTGCCCCAGAGCTGGATCAGGACTGCAGGGGGGGTCTCCCCAGAGCACAGCAGAGGGGCAGGATCCCCTCCCTCTGGGGGGGATCACACTCTGGGGGTGCAGCCCAGCACAGAGGGGGTTCTGGGCTCAAGCACACACTGAAGCCAGGTCATGGGGAGCTTCCCCTCACCCAGCACCCGCAAGTCCTCCTCAGGGCTGATCTCTAGTATAGACATAGGAAATAGGTAGGAAAGGTAGGGAGTAAAAAAATACAGCTAGGAAAAACTCAGCAGAAATATGACAAAAGCATGTACTGAGTTATCACCTTAGTCATTTGAAATGTATTTCAATAGCAAAAGAAGTTTGTTAAAAGTGGGGAGCACTTCACTGAAAGCTTCAACATGCACCATGTATTTCATGCTTTATGGTTCCACAGCAAGCAGAGGAAAGGGGTGAAGGATTAAATCCATCAGGATGGGGCTTTCCAGCTGAAGGGATGAGCCATATGGTTGGGAATCTTGGAATCTTCCCTCAGTTGGGCAGACGCTGAGGAGGCGAAGGAGTCTGTGCTGGGTGGCCAACAGAAAAGCAACAGACATGGAATAAAATGGGAAACTGGGAGGGGATGGCGTGGCTGCGGTCCAGGGTGGTTCTGGAAACTCAGGGAGGCTGCAGGAGCTGCCCATCCCAGATGGTGAGCACAGCGTGGCTGCTGCCGCTCTGAGCATGCTTCAGCAGGTTTGTCACAGCGAAAGAATGCGGGGCGAGGAAGAAGAGAAGAAGAAGAGGGAGAGAATTAAGGCAAATGTGAAGCAGAGTATTAAAAACAAAGGGGAAAGGAAAATGGGAAAACACAAAGAGCTCTGAATGGGCTCTTAAAGAAGGTCATGAGGGAGGACAGTGACAACAATGCAGCTATAAAAGGAACCAGCAACCTGAGATCCTTTAGGGGCATCTAAGACATTTGTGAGGACTTGAGACAAAAGCCCATGAGAAAAATGGGCTAAAATCCATAAACTCATTGCTGTATGAAATGTCAGGCCTAGAGAGGCTGGATTCCTCTGAGCAATGGCCAGCATCTCTTGCCCTCAGCAATGAGAGATTTGAATACTACCAAACACCAGAACCCCTACAAAATCAGGTTAGATCTTAGGCAGAAGCTCTTCCCTGGGAGGGTGCTGAGGCACTGGCACAGGGTGCCCATAGAAGCTGTGGCTGCCCCGTCCCTGGCAGTGTTCAAGACCAGGTTGGACACAGGGGCTTGGAGCAAGCTGCTCTAGTGGAAGGGGTCCCTGCCCGTGGCAGGGGTTGGAGCTGGATGGGCTTTAAGGTCCCTTCCAACCCAAACCAGTCTGGGATTCTGTGATGCTGTGAAAATGCTCCTGCCTGCAGAAGAGGGAGTGTTGACAAGACTGGGGGGTGAGCGCAACACTGACTCCTCCAACGCTGCTCACTGAGGCTAAATAAAACCACCACATTACACAACCCCTGGCTTGATACCTAGGTTAGGTAGCTCCCTCCTCCTGCGGTTGGCTTTTATGAGCCCCACTGATGACATTTCCAAACATCAGAGATACTGAACTCAGTGGCCATAGGTTTGGCTGTGAAGCTGAGAGGCAACAACTCGTGCATTTTTCTGCTTTAGGTGAGCAGTATCATCAGGTGGGATTAATATATCCCAAATATGAGCCACAGTTAGTGGTTGGAGAGAGTGAAAAGGGCATTTATTGTAAGGAAGGCTCTCCAGGAGTGTCCAAGGCAACAGGGATGTTCTGTGTTGGGTTTACAGAACACAGCACATCATGCACAGCATAATCAGTGCCAGCTAATCAGATTATTTGATGAGCCTGAGGGAGCAAAATCTATCTTCCAGTTGACGTAATCCACCAACAGACTGCTTAAGGCTTCTGGCTCTGTTCATTCTGTGTTTCAGAAGCCATCCCCTTACTGTTCATTGAGATTTACCCTTTTCATGAGTAAATCTAGGGTTAAGCACATACTGAAGCCCAGGAAATAGACCAGGTAAGAGTGAGGCCCCGTGGGAGTGCAGCTAATGGAGCAGTGCCAATTGCCACACTACCGGTTCAGCAGGATACTGGAACACCCGGGTAGTGTAATGCTCTTAGTGCACACCTTGTGAGGTTGGTAACTGAGGAAGCTCAGGGATACACGAGTCTGGAATTAGAATATGGAAAGGATGGTTTTCTGGGAAGTCCCGAATTTCAGAAGGGAATAGATTATGATATGAATTCCCACCTAATCTGGGCCATAAATTCTTATTACTTTAATACCATTGCCTTACTTTAGAGAGACGTCCTGCAGAAAATCTATACCTTCTCCCGGCATTTCTCATCACAAATAGGCAGCTTTGACAACTGGATGAAAAGCAGCTTTCAATCTTACTCCTACTTTTAATCTTACAGAAAGCCATTTGGCAGGAGACCTTATTTACAGATGGAACAAGGGGCAAACAGAGAAAGAGAAAAATAAATCATTCCCAGAGCAGATTATTTTCCTGGAAGGAAAGTTCTCGGCTTTTAGTCCTAATTTGAAGAGAATTACACATCGAGCAACTATGGTTTCCTTGCATCAGGCATCACAGAAGCTGCTGTGCTTCCCTTTCTTGTATCTTATGCTAAAATGATGGGTAGAAACAGAATAAAGTCATTGCACTGGAGCATTGTGTAGGATCACTGTCTCCCTCCCATTGCACAAGCCAGTGCTGGAGCAAAGCTAAGGCATTTATGGAGCAGCAGGAGGTCATTAGCTTGCTGTCAGTACTCTTTCCCATTGATAGCTCTTACATGGCTATCTAGTAGGTAAGCAGCATTATAAATAGTCATGTTGCAGCACACATTTCTGCTTTCATATAGAAAAGATGTTTGTGGTCTCCTAAATAAACCTGGGAAACAGAGAATTTGTGGTTCAGGAACGTGTTGCTTCAGTATTCCAACCCCATGTCTCAACTGCATGGGAGTTACCCTTTTTGTGAGCAAGTCTAGGGCCATGCCTGAACTCTGAACAGTTGAAATTCACAGGGGTTTAACACAAAGGGGCAATTTAGAGGATGTATTGGGATTGTGTATAGCTGGAATTGCTTCAGTATCCCAGCAAGTCAGATCTTCCGTAGAGGTCAGAGTAAGGACTGAGTATTAGAGAATTCCAAAGTATGTTTAACTGAGGAGTAAACCCCTGTCTCAAGGATTGATGTCATAAGCCAGCCAGAGCTCTGTATAATCATTTGTCTGTACGTCTCATTATTGGCCAAGCAAAGCAGAAGCAGGGAGGGGGACCCACTGGCTTAATGGGTGCCCAATGCAATTTAGGCTAATCAATAAAAGCAATTTTACAGAATTATGCAAAATGTTGAGCTCCTGCTGAAACAATTGGGAACTGGTGGAGCTGCGGGCTCTGGGGAGGGAAGGTCACATTCCTCTGCTGAGACTGAACCTTTGCAGACATAGAATCATAGAATCATAGGATAGTTACGGTCAGAAAGGACATAAGATCATCCAGTTCCAACCCCCCTGCCATGGGCAGGGACACCTCACACTAAACCATGGCACCCAAGGCTCTGTCCAACCTGGCCTTGAACACTGCCAGGGATGGAGCATTCACAACCTCCCTGGGCAACCCATTCCAGTGCCTCACCACCCTCACAGGAAAGAACTTCTTCCTTATATCCAATCTAAACTTCCCCTGTTTAAGTTTGAACCCATTACCCCTTGTCCTGTCACTACAGTCCCTAATGAAGAGTCCCTCCCCAGCATCCCTATAGGCTCCCTTCAGATACTGGAAGGCTGCTCTGAGGTCTCCACGCAGCCTTCTCTTCTCCAGGCTGAACAGCCCCAATGTTCTCAGCTGTCTCCATACAGGAGGTGCTCCAGTCCCCTGATCATCCTCGTGGCCTCCTCTGGAGTCGCTCCAACAGCTCCATGTCCTTCTTATGTTGAGGACACCAGAACTGCATGCAGTGCTGCAAGCGGGTCTCATGGCAACATGTGAATCCTTGACCAGGGGGATTCACATGCTGCTCTCCCTGGATATTGCGCTGCTCTTCTTGTGATGCCAGAGGTTTCATGGAGCCTGGTTTCCCCAAGACTTCCCACCATACATCTCTCTGTCAAGTCAATTTTTCCCAGTGAGAACAATCAGCAACTGGAATCATCTCCCCGGGGAAGTGGTGGATTCCACAGCACTGGACACTTGATATTTGGCTGGACAGGCTGCTGGGACATCTAGTCTAGGTCATGCTTGGACCAGATGATCCTTGAGGTCCCTTCCACCCTGGGATTCTGCGGTTCTGTGATTTAGCTGCTACCATCAAAGGGCATGGGCAAACACCCAAGACCCAGTGAGGAATTTCAGATCTGGGCCTTTGACCACAAGCCATATTTGATCAGTGTAGAAACATCCCATTACGCTGAGTCTATTAGTAGTATTTACTACACAAGCAAGGTAGAAAGAATCCAGGCTACACATGTCAGAAGCAGAAGGTGGCTGTTCACAGGAAGGGGGCTGATTACTTGCATCAGATTAAGAAGTTTATTTCTCAAATGGAGCAAAACTCTGGATTAGTGCTTTCCTATCACTCCTTAGAAGCAAGAGAAGCCCTGCCATTTCATTTTAGTGCTGTTTCTCTTATGTTGCCATCCTTGCTTTCAATTTGCCACTCTTATTCCAAGTATACTCCTTGCCCCCATAGCTCAGCCTTGAGGAGGCTCCACGTTGTTCTCAGGCACCCAATGAAGAGGTCAAGTGGAGCTGCTCTTCCCTCCAAGCACACATCTCCGAAGCTGATCCACATGCATTTCTTGGCTGTGTTCCTCACATCAGAGAATATTCCAAATAAGGTCTCAGTGGTGTATGGCTCCGAATGAAAATAGCTTCATCTGATTGCAGTTTGATAACCCCCAGAGAAAAGTCCCTTGGCCTTTGACTTCCCTTTAATGCTGGTGACAGCCTCTGCATATGCTCCTGTTAGATTGTCTCAGTTCAGCACTGTTAAATCACAGCTCTGTCAGCTCTCAGGGTTTTAATGTTGTTCTTGGAATATTTGCTTTCTGCAGTGGACCTCCTGCCTCTGGAGTCAAGTATAAAGATAGGCTGAGAAAGTTGGGGCTGTTCAGCCTGGAGAAGAGAAGGCTGCGTGGAGACCTCAGAGCAGCCTTCCAGTATCTGAAGGGGGCCTATAGGGATGCTGGAGAGGGACTCTTCATTAGGGACTGTAGTGACAGGACAAGGGGTAACGGGTTAAAACTGAAACAGGGGAAGTTTAGATTGGATATAAGGAGGAAGTTCTTTACTGTTAGGGTGGTGAGGCACTGGAATGGGTTGCCCAGGGAGGTTGTGAATGCTCCAACCTTGGCAGTGTTCAAGGCCAGGTTGGACGAAGCCTTGGGTGACATGGTTCAGTGTGAGATGTGTCTGCCCATGGCAGGGGGTTGGAACTGGATGATCTTAAGGTCCTTTCCAACCCTAACTGTTCTATGATTCTATGATTCACTGAGATTCTGAGGTTTTACTTTCAAAGCAGATTATCATCCTCGAGGCAGAGAAGAAGAGCATAAAACGTAGACTAACTAGAACCTCAGTGCAATGAGGCTTCCAAAACTAGACGTTAAGGCCAAAAAAAACCCATAAATATTGGTTCCTAAACCTCATTATTTAAAATATGTATTTCAGGTATTCTCAAGAATGATAAATTGGGATTTGTTTTCCCCCAGTGTTTTTGACTCCCAGTTTCACAATGCTAAAGACATTTCTTTTAATGCCAGTGCTGGACTAATACCCCAGCTTAGTGCACAGGAATGAGTAGCTTTGCTCTCAGCAGGAGGTCAGGCTGAGGTCCTTACATCTACTAGTAATTATGGTCTTCCTAACACACGCCAGGAGAAATAAGGGATGGAGCAGCTGTGTTCTGGGTTACATTTTGGGTAGATACGCTCTGTTTAGCTGATGCAAACATGGACTGACTTGGGAGGGAGGGACCTCCACAGGTTTTCTGCCTCACCCCCTCCTATAACAGGGACAACTTTAAAGTCAGATCCAACTTGAAAGTCAGATAATGTTGCTCAAGGCATTGTGCAGTTCGGTCTGAGTCCTTCCAAGGATGAAGAGTCCCTCCAGGGCTTCTCTAAGCCCCATTCCAGCATCTGACTGACACTGAAATCTAATCTTGCTCTAATACGTAGTCTCAGGTTTGCACTAGTTGTATCCAAACCATGTACACTCGGCCTCTTCTCAGTGTTGTAAAGCCTATATGGAGTTTAATTCAATGGTTTTCATTGAGAGAGAATGCGACTAGAGATCGTGAAGCCCCACGTTTGCTGGGCTGCATGAAATGAGGGAGATTCTAAATTAGAAACACAAACCATTAACCTAGAACAGCAAGAAAAGCGTTGGCTCCTTTTTCCTCCAGCCAAATACTGGAGGGCCCATGCCAAAAATCATTGACATTTATCAGACATGTTGATAAGCAGAACCGATTAAAGGCTGTTATTGCTTTTCTGCTTGAATTTTCAAATTCAGTTTGAATTTCAAATTCGAATTCAAAATATTTCATTCTACAAAAGGAAAAATACTGAAAACTTACCCCAAAAGGAGAAGAGTGTTATTTAAATCAAAAACTTATCAAGGAATGTGGGGCTTTTGTAGCTTCTCAGAAGCTCTGGTACTTGCTTCCCAAACCTTTGTGTGATCTCCTAAGGTCTCCGTTGTCCAAGCCGATAGCTGGCTCAGAGACAGACTCTGAAGTGATGGAGATGCCTCATCACAGAATAGTTTGGGTTAGAAGGAACCTTCAAACTCATCCAGTTCCAACCCCCTGCAGTGAGCAGGGACATCTTCCACTAGAGGAGGTTGCTCAGAACCACATCCAGCCTGGCCTTGGGTGTCTGCAGGAGCAGTGCAACCCGTGTTTTACCTCCTGGTCCATGGGCAGACTGGCAGCACTTGTTAGCGCAGCCCAAAAATGTGCTGGAGCTCATTAGCTTGTGCAAAGCATTTACCACAACATCTGCATTTTGGGAAGCTGTCGAACGAGCAGTATTGCCCACGGAGAAGGAAGTCTTTTGCTTATCATCTGGCAGCCATCTCTCTCCGACAGCCACCTACCTCCGAGCTGTGCCGTCTTCTAAACGCAAGGAGAAAGCCGCATATGCTGCTCGCCGCGCTTGCAAACATCGCAGTGCATTTCACTGCATCTAAACTAGGCTGAACAAGTTACATCCCAGGCACGCTGACCCCCCAGGGGAATACAAACAGTCGAGTGCAGACTGCAGCCACATTATGAAGACCTAATTTAGTCCTGATGTTTTGAGATACCCAGGCAAGCTGCCTTGTACAAGGTCACCTCCAACAGAGACAAGAAATTGTTTGTTATAAGCGTGAAGACCTTGAGTTGTGCAGAATGCTCTTGCCTTTCATCATCTGCATGCTGTTTTCCTTTCCATCTTACTTACATTACATGGTGGGTAAGAAGAAGCTGTAATTTATGCAGCACTCCACAGAGCTATCTCAGGGGTTACATGTAATACATCCACCTTCATTTTGCATGCTCATTTAAATAAATGGTCTCAAAAAACACTGTCTAGATTTGAAATGGAAAAGACAATGGTGGCTCCCTTGTGTGGATGGAAACCTGGACAAATTGAAGCATTCATACAATCATAGAATGGTTTGGGTTGGAAAGGGCCTTAAGATCATCCGGGTCCAATCCCCTGCCGTGGATGCCTCACACTAGACCATGTCACCACAAAAAGGATGACTAAGAGGAGGTGAAGGCAAAACAAATGGGACAAAAAGGTGTTTTTACATTTAGGCACATTCCCTCTCCTTATATAGAATACATCTAAAAGGTCAGTCCTGATCCTCTGTTATCCTGCGTGATCCCGTCCTGAAGAGTTAGTACTAATGTCGTACGCAGGGTAGCGATTGTGACCTGCCACTCACTAATTACCCTCCCTCGTGGTACCCATTGCCTTGAGTGCTCTGTTTTACTCCATCACCATGACAACACTTCCCACGCCAGAGGAGATATTTAGCTCCTATCTTCCTGTGGAGTAGCAATCTCCTATTGCTCATAACTGAAGCCTTCCTCATGGAGCAGCTGCAGGATCTTCTGGAACTGGGGAGTATTTATTCTGCAGGGGGTGGTTTTAGGTCTTGATCAAATGAGTTTGAGGGAAAGGCACCTACAGCATCTTCAAGAGCAGCTGCTCTTTACAAATCAGCCCCAGGAAATATCTTGCCTGTTTATACTATGAATTGGCAGAACATAGGCTTCTGTGTCCTCAAATATTCCATCATCTCCCATTAAACAAATAGGGACTGAAGCTCCGTTCCTAGCTACAGATGACAAATGTAAGCAGGAGGAAAGTAAACAGCCAGGTTAGCTTTCACCTCAGCGTGCTTGCTGAGATCTGCATCACATTGTCTGGTTCCAGTTCATCTGTAGTTTCTCAACAATATCCTTAGGAAAGCAAGTGAGTATAGAGTGGGGTTTTTTCCCTTCTCCTGGGCATCAGTTTCTCCTCAGGGCTCACATCCTTCTTGGCTAAACTGATACACACTAAATGGATAAAGATAACCATACAAAAGGCATTCTTTTCTAACCTTTGCCTGGCCAGGCACCAAAGTAAGCTGTGTGATGTTAGATATAAGGAAGAAGTTCTTTACTGTAAGGGTGGTGAGGCACTGGAATGGGTTGCCCAGGGAAGTTGTGAATGCTCCATCCCTGGCGGTGTTCAAGGCCAGGTTGGACAGAGCCTTGGGTGCCATGGTTTAGTGTGAGGTGTCCCT
Organism: Pezoporus wallicus; assembly: GCF_028554395.1. Taxonomy (NCBI): domain Eukaryota; kingdom Metazoa; phylum Chordata; class Aves; order Psittaciformes; family Psittacidae; genus Pezoporus; species Pezoporus wallicus. The sequence continues at coordinate 377,282 of NW_026640104.1, forward strand.
GCCCATGGCAGGTTGGAACTGGATGATCTTAAGGTTGTTTCCAACACAAGCCAGTCTGGGAGTCTATGATTCTATGTTTAATCTTACATTTGCACAGGGTAGCATGGAAAAGATGCGTACAGTGGGACTATGAGGGGCTCAGTCATGCACTCCTCAGGCTGTTATTCGATGTCGGTTACATGGAGATCTTCCCCTTTGGTTAAGAAAATAAATTTAAAACCTTGGAAATACAGAGATGCTTTGTTTTATTTTATAACCACAGAATAGAACCCCAGCCTGGTTTGTGTTAGAAGGGACCTTAAAGCTCATCCAGTTCCAACCCCCTGTGACGGGCAGGGACACCTTCCATTAGAGCAGCTTGCTCCAAGCCCCTGTGTCCAACCTGGCCTTGAACACTGCCAGGGATGTGCTTTGGGACAGGGATGAATTTGGCACAGCGACATGGATGGTTATGGATTTAGGGTCCAGAAGCTTTTATTCCTATAGGATTTCTACTGGCAGCAAGGGTGCCTCAGCCCTGCCCTCACCTACTCCTGCTAGCCGCAGGCAGGGCACTAAGGATGGGGCCTGTGATCCCGTGGTAATAAACAGTAATAACAGACTGGAAGCTGTCACAAGAGGATATGACCAAGCCTTGGCTGGGTTATGGACAATTCAGCCCCATGTGATGGCTGTCAGCTGAGGTGAGCTCAGAGGGAAGGGAAGGGAATCTGCCCACAACACATGGCTTGTGGCCCACTCACAAATACAATTTACCCCTCCACAGGGATGTTCTGGCTTCTCCCTCCAGCATCCCTCCGCCACTGCGCTCACCATGCACAGGAGTTCACGTGAGCCAGGATGATACTTGCAGGAGCAACCTGGGCTGCACCCCCAGAGCGTGAGCGGCAGCTCAGGGAGGGGATCCTGCCCCTCTGCTGCTCTCTGGGGACAGCCCCCTGCAGTCCTGATCCAGCTCTGGGGCAGCAGCACAAGAGGGACGTGGAGCTGTTGGAGCGAGGCCAGAGGAGGCCATGGAGATGCTGTGAGGGCTGGAGCAGCTCTGCTCTGGAGCCAGGCTGAGAGAGCTGGGCTGGGTCAGCCTGGAGAAGAGAAGGCTCCTGAAGGGGAGACCTGAGAGCAGCTCCAGTGCCTAAAGGGGCTGCAGGAAACCTGGAGAGGGGCTTGGGACAAGGGATGTAGGGACAGGCCAAGGGGAATGGCTTTAACCTGCCAGAGGGGAGACTGAGATGAGCTCTTAGGCAGAAGCTCTTCCCTGGGAGGGTGCTGAGGCGCTGGCACAGGGTGCCCAGAGAAGCTGTGGCTGCCCCATCCCCGGCAGTGTTCAAGGCCAGGTTGGACACAGGGGCTTGGAGTGACACAAACCATTCCAGGATTCTATGAACCTCAGCTTTTTCCTGTTTCAGACCAGGTGGTGAAAACGAGATTAAATTTGTCCTAAATGTGATGTAAATTCTATGTTCTCACTATGCCACACCTTGGGGAAATGGGAGGGAATTTTAATCCCTCTGAGATTTCCCACCGTCAGGAATTCCCCATGCCAGCACACGGGGTACAGCACCCTTTGTACAAGCGATGGAGCTTCTACAAGACTTTGCATCCTGGGGAGACAGAGCTGATGTAGGAGTCTGCCCCAGGAGCAGGCTGAGCTCTTTCCCTGAGTAGCAGGGCAAGCAGCTTCCCCAGTTTAGTTTGGGAAGTCACACTAATTACAGAGCTATTGCCTTCTGCATTCAAGCAGGCAGCGTTCATCCCAGTGCTGTTCAACTCCCACTGTTTACAACACTTTTTCCTCAGGAATAATCACAGAATCACAGAACAGTTTGGGTTGGAAAGGACCTTAAGATCATCCAGTTCCAACCCCCTGCCATGGCCAGGGACACCTCACACTAAACCATATCACCGAAGACTTCGTCCAACCTGGCCTTGAACACCGCCGGGGATGGAGCATTCACAGCCTCCCTGGACAACCCATTCCAGTGCCTCACCACCCTCACAGGAAAGAATTTCCTCCTTAGATCCAATCTAAACTTCCCCTGTTTAAGTTTTAACCCGTTACCCCTTGTCCTGTCACTACAGTCCCTAATGAAGAGTCCCTCCCCAGCATCCCTATAGGCTCCCTTCAGATACTGGAAGGCTGCTCTGAGGTCTCCACGCAGCCTTCTCTTCTCCAGGCTGAACAGCTCCAACTTCCTCAGCCTGTCTTCATACAGGAGGTGCTCCAGCCCCTGATCATCCTCGTGGCCTCCTCTGGACTTGTTCCAACAGTTCCATGTCCTTTTTATGCTGAGGACACCAGAACTGCACACAATGCTCCAGGTGAGGTCTCACAAGAGCAGAGTAGAGGGGCAGGATCACCTCCTTGGACCTGCTGGTCACGCTCCTTTGGATGCAGCCCAGGATACAGTTGCTTTCTGGGCTGCGAGCGCACACTGAAGCCGGCTCATGTTCATTTTCTCATCGACCAACACCCCCAATGGAGAATTCATGGAACAAGCTCATAGCCACACTGCTCTTCTGCGGTGACACTGGGCAACAGCAAACGCTGCGTGGTCACTGTATGTTCATATTTTGCTGGCCTGCTTTCCGAGGAGCCAGGCCAGCAACCGGATCTGTGCTCCTGCTTCCTGCTGTGACAAAGAAAGTGCCCCAGGAGGGCACAAGGCAAGTGAGTCACTCCTGTGATCATTCATTAATCAGTGCCCTGCTGCTCCTGCAGGCAGCACACACATGGCCAAACCGACATCAGCAACTAGAAGATTCCATTCAGAAAGGAACTTGGGAAGGAATCCAGCGCCAGACCTGCTGCAGCCCCAGACAGCGACCAGCCTGCTTCATTCTCAGGGTGCTCTTAGGTGCTTGGCTCCATTAGGCTTCTCCCTATTAGAGGGGTATAATAGGGGTCTAATAGGGATCTCCTCAGCTTAGAAGATGCTCAGAAATACCTCTCCCTGATGAGACAAACACTTCTGTCTCCAACCTGGGTGGGTGAAGCTTTAGGGTCCGGCTAAACCGCAGCCAGGACCATTGCTTCCCAGTGGGTTCGAACACCAGCACTGAGACAAAGAGTCGTCATGGCAGGTTTAGATGGAGCAATTCCTTCCCCAGAGGGTGCTCAGGCATTGGAACAGGCTGCCCAGGGCAGGGCTGCAGTCACCGTCCCTGCAAGTGCTCACACACCATGGAGAGGAGGCCTCAGTGCCATGGGTCAGTGGTGGCCTTGGCAGGGCTGGGGTAAAGCTTGGACCTGATGATGTTAAAGGTCTTTTCCAACCTGGTTGATTCTGTGATTCAGTGATCTCCAGGTTTCTGAGGAGTCTACTTCCACATCTGTGCCAGCAGGGAATGGGGTGAACCAGGAGGATGGAATCGCTGCCATCAAGGTCAGGAGCCTTCCAGTTTGCTGAGACCATCCTGACCGGGGCAGAGGGGAGCCCCGCTCTATCTCATGTCCCCGTGCTCAGAGAGCTGTGTATCTTAACAACCATCCCAGACACAGACAGGACACTGTTAAGAAGGCCACTGGTCAAAGCTGAATCTTATCTGGACTTGTGCACTCCCTTATCTCTGAGTGCTCCTTGCCTTGGGCAGCAAAAGCAGTCACTGCCAGAATGGACGTCCCTGGTGTCCCCTCTGACCCACCCCAGGGGAAAAGGCAATAATACTACAAGGAAAGGGATCTTCCAGCCCTCACTTGCTCAGAGAAAACCAGCCTGGGCTCAGCAGGTCCTGGAAGAGAGAAGGCAGAGGCTAGGGCTGGCAGGAGACAGCAGAAGCAGATGATGCTCCCAGGAACACAGGCTGACTGCCAAAGAGCATTGCCAGGTGCTTGCTGTTTCAATTGCTTTATATCTTACATTGAACAAAGATCAATACCAGATACATGGTCTCCATCCCTACCTTAGAGCATGAGCTTGTGCGGAGCACACAGCATCCCACCACAGCTGCGCCGAGGCACAAATCCGGATGCATGGATGCATCTCCTGAAGGCACAGCTTGCTGTCCCCTGATGAGCTTTAAGGTCTCTTCCAACCCAAACCAGTCTGGGATTCTTGGATGGAGAAGACCCCAAACTCATCTTACTGAGTCTGGGGGAGGGTCTCATTTTGAGACTGACAGATAAAGCCGCAAGAGAAGAAGCAAACCTCGCTGTTATTCCCCATAAAGGTGATGCCTGTCACCCTTCCAAGTGCTGCAGGCTCAGGCCCAAACTCCAATTGCTTCATTGCTGCTGAGTTACAATGGTCTGGGATAATTCTCCAGCCACACAATGCATTTCCCTGGCACAGATTCAGAGCAGCAGATGCACCTCAATGCCCGAGCCTTAGCACAGCACTTCCACCACCTCGACACCCAGGGCACTGCCACCAAATCCCTATGGCATTTCGCAGCTCCTGTCCCAGCAGGCAGCATCTTGGTTGGCAGTAGCCCCGTAGCACCAAGGATGGCAGAATTTGTCCATTAACCAGGTTTTCTGGCCCTCTGCATTAAGGATGATGCACTCGGTGCACTGCACTTGGTAAGTAAAGCGCATGAGGTCTCACAGCTACAACAGTTCATTAATTTGCCTCATTAATCTAATTCCCCAGACTCTTTAGGGAGAGATTAAATGAATCAGAGATAGACACGAAAAGTCAGTGCAAGGGGAAGAAACGGGGGGGGCCTGGCACAGAGAAGTCACAACTCATTAAAAAAGGGTGGATGAGTGTTAGTGGTGAGCAGCAGCTGAGGTAATCAGTGCTTGATCCTAGGAGGAAAATGCCCCTCCCATAGAACTATGGAATGGTTTGTGTTGGAAGGGACCTTAAAGCTCATCCAGCTCCAACCCCTGCCACGAGCAGGGACACCTTCCACTAGAGCAGCTTGCTCCAAGCCCCTGTGTCCAACCTGGCCTTGAACACTGCCAGGGATGGGGCAGCCACAGCTTCTCTGGGCACCCTGTGCCAGCGCCTCAGCACCCTCACAGGGAACAGCTTCTGCCTTAGATCCAACCTGAACGTCCCCTGTTTAAGTTTTAACCCATTACCCCCTGTCCTATCACTACAGTCCCTAATGAAGAGTCCCTCCCCAGCATCCCTATAGGCCCCCTTCAGATACTGGAAGGCTGCTCTGAGGTCTCCACGCAGCTTCTCTTCTCCAGGCTGAACAGCCCCAATGTTCTCAGCTGTCTTCAAACAGGAGGTGCTCCAGTCCCCTGAGCATCCTCGTGGCCTCCTCTGGAGTCACTCCAACAGCTCCATGTCCTTCTGATGCTGGGGGCTGTCAATCACCCATCCCACTTTCTCCCCCTATCAATAAAGTTATTTTCCTGGAACATTTTAAAGGCTTTTGCCTTGCAGAGATCAACCTTTCCCCTGCGTGAAGCCAGCTGTGGTTTTAGAGGTTGGCTATGCCAAGCAGGAGTGCATTTATTTCCACATGGAACTGATGGGATCCCCATTCCCCTGCCTGGTGCTCAATCTGCTTGACTCTCCCATCCTTCTGTGAGGCATTTTAGTACTTTCTGCTACATTTCCCTGCTGCAGCAGCAGTGGGCCGGGTCTCTGATCATGCAGGAATGGTGCAAGGAACATTTGGGCAGCTGCCCGTGGCATTTGGGAGACAGCCGGGATGGAGACATCGGCGCAGGGTCTCAGGAGACACTGTGACACGTCTGTCAGATGCCTGGGGACATTTAATACTGCTGAGATCCCTGATAAAGAGGTGGGCATTTGCTGCCAAGTTGTAATCACTGCCCTGGCAGTGACTTGGGGGGGAGTTTTAGGAGAGTTTGTTTCTCTCTGCTCTTATGCACATAAAGGGGATAGATAGTTCACGAACAGAGAGCCCCTTCCAACACCTAAAGTGGGCTACAAGAAGCCTGGAGTGGGGCTTTGGACAAGGGCCTGTAGGGACAGGCCAAGGGGAATGGCTTTAACCTGCTCTAGTGGAAGGTTGGAACTGGCTGAGCTTTAAGGTCCTTTCCAACACAAACCAGGCTGGGATTCTATGAATAGCTTCAGCAGAAGACTCAGCCTTAAGTCTGTCCCTACCAAGTACACAGCAGTGGTCAGAAACATCACTGAACTGCACACCCCATCACACATGGGGAGCCGTGCATCCCGCTGCATCCACACCTCCCTCACCCAGCTCCTGCCTCTCTCCCGCTTCATTAAGCAGACTTTTCCAAAGACATTTACTGGCTCTTTCCCTGTTCAACATCCCCAAATCACTGTCAGTAGCTATTTAAAGCATTCACAGACCAGCGCCCCACGGGTACAGACAAAACCCTTCTGGGCCAGCCCAGCCAGGCTGTTAATAAACAGCACACACAAAGGGACGGTCACATTGCCCAGATAAGCACAGAGACTCCTGCTCATCAAGAACATCCCCGGAGGTTTGCATGGCCAGGCCCATCAGTCATGCAGCTGCTGCCTGTGCATCTGCCTGGTCATAGCTGGAACAGGCACCGCAGGTCTGGGTGATGCTCTGTGTCCCTGGAGACATTTGCAGCTTAATATTCCTTGAAACCCCATCTCTGGAATTCCTTGGCAGTGTTCAAGGCCAGATTGGACACAGGGGCTTGGAGCACCCTGCTCTAGTGGAAGGTGTCCTTGCCCGTGGCAGGGGGTTGGAACTGGATGAGCCTTAAGGTCCCTTCCAACCCAAACCAGTCTGATTCCATGAAACACATGCAGGAGCAGCTCAAAAGAAGAGGAACTCTGCATCTTTCAGAGGTTGGTGGGATGCTGTGGTGCTGATGCAGGAAAACACAGCAATGCTTCCCAGTACAGTACATCAGCAGCGCTGGGCTTTGCATCCGGAAAGGGAATACAAAAAACATGGGCATGGAAAGCAAGCAACATGTGTGAGTGACCACAGTGGTTCGCTCCAGTTTAAACCAGCCATAAACCAGATGCAAAACCATTTTGCCAGTTTAAAGGGAATTAGAAATAGAGAGACTTTCTTGTCACAGAGAGTATGCAGTGCACAAATGGCAGCAGGAAAGCTTCAAAGTGGCTGTAAGGTCATTCCTATAAATAAATCATCCCTGCCCCGAGCAGCCCGACGGAGCTTCCTGGGAAACATGCATCCTGGCAAATTGGATCTGCCCTGAAAGAGGAGACAGGTAAGGACTGCTCCTTTCAGTGCTGCAGGAGCTGAGAGTTTAAATGGGACCAACAATAGCTACTCCATTTCTTAATCTCTCTGATGAATAATGCAGTGCATTCAATGAGGCGATGGGCAGCGTGTTCCAGCACACTGACACCGGATACCAGCGGTGCTGCGCTTCCAGGGCTGTTGGTTCATTCAGAGGATAAAAGCAGAGATGGAGCCACTTAATGCGAGCTGGATTTGCACCCTCGGGTGCGCTGGGTGCACACACACAGCACCCAGCACATTCAGCATCTAGTGCCCACGTGTGACTGCGTGGTCTGACCTGGGTATGGAACCGTACACAGGCAATTATGCAGATACCTGCTATACAGCAATGAGCAGAAGAAAATGTACTCAGTTACAGCACAGAATCCCAGCCTGGTTTGTGTTGGAAGGGACCTTAAAGCTCATCCAGCTCCAACCCCTGCCACGGGCAGGGACACCTTCCACTAGAGCAGCTTGCTCCAAGCCCCTGTGTCCAACCTGGCCTTGAACACTGCCAGGGATGGGGCAGCCACAGCTTCTCTGGGCACCCTGTGCCAGCGCCTCAGCACCCTCACAGGGAAGAGCTTCTGCCCAAGAGCTCATCTCAGTCTCCCCTCGGGCAGGTTAAAGCCATTCCCCTTGGCCTGTCCCTACAGGTCCTTGGTCCAAAGCCCCTCTCCAGGTTTCCTGCAGCCCCTTCAGGCACTGGAGCTGCTCTCAGGTCTCCCCTTCAGGAGCCTTCTCTTCTCCAGGCTGACCCAGCCCAGCTCTCTCAGCCTGGCTCCAGAGCAGAGGTGCCACAGAAGCCCATTACATGGGTTACGTGGAACAAATAGCCCTGGGGTTATGCAGTCTGGATTTGGCTGCATGGTATGCTGTGCCACTGCTGCACGTGTAGCAAATTGCAGGGAATCATCATTATATGTTCTATATGTTCATTGCAGAGCTTACTATGAACTGTTCTGCAAGCAGAGAGAGAGAAAGCATTAGGGCTAAAGAAGGCCTTGTGGGTCAGATAGTGCAGTGTTTGCATGGCCATTACACTAAAACTATTTGCTGTTCTGCCAGGAAACAACTGCATATGAAAGGAATAAACTCTAAGGAATAAACTATAATAATTATTTAAAGTACCATTACCCCATCCTCATTCCGTAACTCTGACCTCCAATAGCACAGATCAGATCCATGTGACACCTTTTAACCTCAACCCTTATCAATATATTAATCCTTATGTATGGCACAGCATCATCATCCTTTTGCTGGGGCTGGGGGAAGTGTGTCAGGGAGATGCACGACAGTGATGCACTACAACAGTGTATTAAAGAAGACCCCTCACCTCAGACAGAGCCAGGATGGTGGCACCACACCAGCATATAGGAAGCCGACCAAGCCCATTACAAGATAGAAAGACTTTTACTGTAATGTCTATCTTATTTGGGGTGAAAAAGACCCCATACCAAAACCATGTTATGACATTCTCATGGTAAAATCCTCTGTGCCATTTCTTTCAGTTAACATGAGAGAAAACAGCTACACTGGGATGCAAACCAACCTTTGGGTTTAATTATTTTGCTTTGGAAAAGGGAAGGGATGAGGAAGCTTTCCAAGATGAGAGAGAACCGCACTAAAAGACGAAACATGTGTTATGGTTATGTTCATAAAGGGTGAGAATTGTTGCTTAACCTGAAAATGTGGCAGGAAAGCTTCACTTTGGGCTGAAAAAGGCTTTTATCTCCGAAAGGTTTAGATAGAAGACGTATGATCAATAGCTGGTTTGGGTTCTATAATGAGCTCAGCTCAAAACGGGTGGTAGACGCGCTCGCATCCTACAGGAGTGTTAGATGGATGGAGCAGCCTCCTCCCCAGCTTCCCACGTCTCATCAGCCACGAGATGTTGCCAGTAGCAACCATGAGCGTTTCACCTGTTTGAAGGTCTCTCCGTCCTTTGCTTGAGCTGCTTCCTGGGCCCTGTTCCTGCTGCACATCCATAAGGCTCTGTACTTCATGTTCTGCCCTTTCTTACCCACCAGGCACACGACTGCAGCTCCCTGCAGCCCACAGGGCTGGTACAGACCTTTGCAAGATGCCAAATGAGCCACTGCACCTCATGCCATGCTCATTTGGTGTCCCAGTAAAGCCCTAATGTCAGGATAGAATAGAGTAGTTGGAAGGGAGCTACAGCCATCATCTAGCCCAGCTGCAATGGGATGGCATGGGTCAGTGCATTAGAAATCATAGAATGGTTTGGGTTGGAAGGGACCTTAAAGCTCATCCAGTTCCAACCCCCTGCCATGGAGGAGCTTTAAGAAGAGACTAAGTTAAGCCACTTGAAGAAATGGTAGCTCATTCATCCTTCTAGTTATGATACCAGAAACTGCCAAGTCTGAAAACAAAGGTGCATATATCCATATAGACATAAACCAAGAGACATAGAGACCTTACCTTCTCCCAGCTGTGGCCAGCAGCCGACCTTCAGTCTCCGTGTCTCCAAATAAATCCCATTCCCTGGTGTTCAGAATACTCCTCTGCTCACCCCAGATGGTTCCACTGAGTGAAATGTGCTCTGGAGATTCCATTAAAATGTTAAAAAAAGCCCAAAGAAACCTGGGATTTGTGTGACCAACATTCATGAGGAGTTCTAAGCATTATTTAGCATTCCACTATTCTATTTTAAAGAATATCCCCTCCATTTTTACCAGCAGATCTCCTCCAGCCTCCCTGCAAGGGGAGACAGCCAAAGCCCTGCTGCAGACAGCAGTTGTCAAGACAGGCTCTGATTTAAATAGGGGCTGGGTCATTTAATGCTTTACAGATGGTAAACAGCACATTACATGTCACCCAGAGATAAGCTGGCAGATGCTGCAGATGACGGGCTGGCAGCAGCGGGCAGGCTGCTATCGCGCTCTGCTCCGTGCACCCTCTGGAGTCAGCACCCAGCAAGCACCCGACCTGCTGCTCCCGGGGGACCTCTCCATGGATCCCAGCTCTCCATCATCTGGATGACTTTAAGGTCCTTCCCAACGCTAAATATTCTATGATCTTCACAGTCATTCTGTTATCGATCGAGCGCACTGTTCATCTGGCCAGGCTGCCGTACAGGCTGTCAACACCAGCTCTTCCTAAACACTGCTCAAGGGTCTCTGTGCATAAAGCAGAATCATAGAACAGGCAGGGTTGGAAAGGACCATCCTGAAAAACAAGGAGCAAAGGCATGATAAATGTCCTGATCTGCTCCACCACTAGAAACTTGTGCTCAGCGTCATCCTATTTAGTACTTTATCCTATTTAGTACTTTATGGGTTCTCTCGCCTTCCCCCAAAACCCACTTGTTTTATGGTTCTTATGCTGAATCCGTGTTTGAAATGACAACTCTGAAAGACTTGACTCAGTGCCTTCTGTAACTAACTAAAGAACAGGAGTAGATGGAGAGGTTTGATGGAGCAAAAACAGCATCAGCACAATAGCGGGTGTCAGCCTGTTGAGAGGGTTGGTGGGGAAGGGAAGAGCACAGAGCATTCACAGCAGAGACAGTTTGCTGATCGCTCCCCCCCCCCCGATGACTGTGCAGTTACAGCTGAGAATTATTCATCGGTATTAAAAATTATCACTGCAAAAGAAAGAGAGAAATAAAGGCAATGTCATAATGCACATCAGCACCTTCTGTCAGGCTGGGTACTGAGCCGCCTCCGCAAGGGAATCATGGTGTAATCGTGACATGCTGTATGTAACCAACCCATGAGTCTGCCACTGTTGGACATTCACTTTAAAGCGTTTTGATGCTTTTTGCCCAGAGGACATGAAGGGTTCTCTGCCTTTGGGCTCCTCTTCCAGAAACTAAAGCCCCTCTTTCACTTGGCGGTGCTTTGTGAAAGTGCAGTGCACTGATTACTGCTGGTCAGTGCCTTTGGGCAAAGCTCCCCCTTTCTTTAGAACAGAATATTTCCAGTTAGAAGGGCTTCTATAATGTTCATCCAGTCCAATCCTTTGCATGGGATTTCTTTAGAAATGAAATCTCCTGGTTTAAAGGAAAAAGGCACAATTATAACCCAAAGCCAGAGCAATAAAAAAGGGTTGCAGATGCAGAGATGCCCTCAAGTATCTGCTCTTTCCATCCCTCCTGAGACAGTCCGTGATGAACAGGACACTGAGAGCACTCTGCCCAGTTCACAAACCACCTTTGTCCAATTCCATCACTGTGGCGCAGTTTGGGTGCTCACCCTGGTATGAGTGGAGTCAGTTTCCAATGCAACCTCCATCTGTCGTGAGGGCAACCGAGGTCCATGGACACAACTCACTGTCACACACCAAAGGTCTCCCATGAAGAACCACAGACATCTCTGGACTTGTGCCTCCCCATTGCAGGGCTTTCTTCTCCCGCTGTCTAAAGATGACTCCCACAAACCCTTTGAGCTCTACCTGGAAACCACTCTTTCAAAACCATGCTGGGAATGAACACGCACTGTTTCCTCCTGCTCCATGAGCACGTTGCCCTGCTCTTGTAGTGGAACCTGGCACAGGCTTTGTTTTGGAAAGAGAAATCTCCCTTGAACCCCCTCCAGCAGCAGGAACTGGGAGACAGAGCAGCGCTGGGGTCACCCAAGGGAAAGAGCGCCTTATCCCAAGCCCTTGTTCAAAGCATGCAAGCTATTTGCAGCCTCTTGCAGTTGATCTCCAAATATAGGCCCTGATTCAGCGAGACACTACAACACATGCCTGCCCTCAAGTACACAAACTGTCCCATCCTGGTCCATGGTGTAAGGTGAAGCTCGTGATTCCCTGATGGCCAAGCGATGCCAGCCCTGCTTCTGCTTTCCTTTCTGATAGGGAAAACTCAGGGAGGAAAAGAATTGTGCACAAAAGGGATGGAGCTGATCCAGGATTTTTGCAAACAGCCCTATTGGAATGCTCCATCAGTGCTCAACATCCACAGTGGGGAATTACCCTTCCATGGCCTTGCTCCCCTAACTGGCTCCCAACACAAGAGGGATGTGGAGCTGCTCGAGTAAGTCCAGAGGAGGCCACAAAGATGAACAGAGAGGCTGAGAGAGCTGGGCTGGGTCAGCCTGGAAGGGGAGACCTCAGAGCAGCTCCAGTGCCTAAAGGGGCTCCAGGAAAGCTGAAGAGGGGCTTGGGACAAGGACCTGTAGGGACAGACCAAGGGGAATGGCTTTAACCTGCCAGAGGGGAGACTGAGATGAGCTCTTAGGCAGAAGCTCTTCCCTGTGAGGGTGCTGAGGCGCTGGCACAGGGTGCCCAGAGAAGCTGTGGCTGCCCCATCCCTGGCAGTGTTCAAGGCCAGGTTGGACACAGGGGCTTGGAGCAAGCTGCTCTAGTGGAAGGTGTCCCTGCCCGTGGCAGGGGTTGGAACTGGCTGAGCTTTAAGGTCCCTTCCAGCACAAACCAGTCTGAGATCCTACGATAAGATCGTTGTGAGGCTGCGTGCAGCAAGAAGAGATGGGGGTGATATGCTTGAAATGAATTCAGCATTAAAAAAGCTTTAGAAAGGATTAGGTTAAGCTTGAAAAAACACTGATTCAGCAGCTTCTTTGGGTTTCCCTTTGAAGTACAGAGAGCTCGTAACAGATCCCTGTTTGTAAGGTCAAGGGGCTGGTCCAGTGAAAAGCCACCAGCAAGGAGGCACTGTAGGGCTGCAGAAGAGATGGGCACTCGCTTGCACAGGGTGGATGGAACTCCGGTTGTACAGCTTCCATGGGCTGTGGGAGTAACCACAATGAACATACATTGACCTAAAGCCAAAAGTAATTCCGCATCTCGACAGGAAGTTGCACAAGTGAGATCATTCCAGCTTCATTTGCATTTACTTAATTAAAAAAGCTTCAGAGTGCTGCTGCTCTGCTGCTTCACAGCCACTGCACTCTGCTGGGGATAAAACCCTCCTCATTTCCATGGCCTCACTTTACAACAGAGAGAAACCCTCATTCACATTGCTGCAACCCCATTACCCTTTGCATTAACACTGAAAATGAAAGCCTGACATCTGTTTTATGCATTACAATACATAGCAAGGGCCTGCCCAGTTCAAGGCCTCATAAAGACAGAGATTTGAAGTTCTTCAAAGGAAGAACAGTCAAACAAAACAGGGGTGAAGGGACAGTAAAGCAGGGGATGGGTGGAGGGAATAAGAGCGCTTGTCCTGCAGATGCATTCAGCATCCCTTCATAGTGCCCTTAAATCAAACCCAGCCATGAAATGGGAAACCAAAATCAAACCAGTTGTACCTAATGACAAAGACATGAATGATAAAATAACATTCAAGCCAAGCAGAAAAGCCACATGCTATGAAATGATGGTTACCAGGGGCTTGATACGGACCTATTTCTTTTGCTGAGGAAGTACTTCTCAGATGTAATTCCCAAGGGATGAAATGAGCTATGGAGGAGTTTCTAGGACAACCAGATAAAGGGAATCACTTGGCTTTCCATGTGATGTTGGTATTACCAACATGGATTGCCATTGACACGGGTTGTAACCTGCACTGGCTTAAGCTGAAGATCACAGCAATCCTACTGCTCTGCCTCCTCCGCTGTGGTTGCTCCAGTGTTACAAAAGGTTTTACTCCCCAATCTGGTCTGGCACAGGGAGCTCCTGGTGTGTGGAAATCACCAGTTCAAAGGGGACAACCCCACTGGGGGTTAATTCAACACCAGGTTGTTTTCAGATTACCCTTCTCACACCACTGAAGGCCAAGGCTGTTGTTTTAAACCTCCCTAAATCAACTGCCTTCCTTTGGAAGGCCAGCACAGAAGTAATGGCAGAGATAAGCCCCATCCCCTGTCACCATCAACTGCACAAAAGCACCTGCACACGGAAGAGAAATGATCTCTTGCTCTTGGTACCCTTTTAGTGCTTCACCTGCTTTGAATTGCAAATGATAGATGAACTGAGGAGTTCCCCGGCTCCTCCGCTGCATGGGGAAGCAGCTCAGCATGAACTACCAAAGCTACAGAGCGATTTTGCACAGCAGTGCTCACTGAATCACTGTGGAAGCATCTGCGCCCTTTCCTACACCACAAACACCAGCATCTCCAATGCTTTCACCACCCATTTACACAAGCTTTAACAAGCTAAAAGCCCTAAAACCCCCAAACCCAGCTATAGCTAACACCACCCATCAGTTATCCTCAGATCTGACTGATTTAAGAAGCAATTGCTGGAGAGATAAACGTACATCTTCTCTAAGCATACTCATCACATTGAGTATGAGATGCTCAGACAACCTCACAGTGATGTACCACATGCTGAAGGAGTAAATTCTAACCTCTCTATAGGTTTACTTAAGACAAAAACTAGCCTAATAGAGCAAGCAGTACCTATTCAACCCACGCATCTTACTGCTCAGACTAGAAAGTTACAGCCACATTTAAGTGATACAATTCTGTTTAATAAACTTTTTTTTTCCATGAGATTGAGTAAGAACATTTTATTTGAGGCTCCATTCCTGGCTAAAATTAGCAGTTCCATATTGGTCCTACAGACCACCAGTGATCTCTGCTCACAGCTTAGGGATGGCAGCTATAGCAGCCTCTCGCTCCTGAAGAACGTGTTAGAAATCACAGACTGGCACGACAGAATTTGTTGGAGCAATCTCTGTGGTGGAAATGTGCCTTGTGAAGGGAAAACCCTTCACAGAACTCATTTTCCTGCTTTGGAAACAACCATTTGCCTAAAGAAAGACGCTGAGCAGGAAAATAACTCGGGTAAGAGTTATTAATACTGCTTAGAATGGAAGAATCTCAAAACATGTGTGTAATCTATTACTGACCTGTCTCTTGACGATTATCAGGTTTTTCCTTCCTAACATCTTCTCCAATAAAGGCAGAGGGGATAAATGTATGGTACACAAATGCACATGAGGGAAATGTGCAGCTCTTCTCCTTGGTAACAGGTGAATATGGAAAGCCTGGTGCCCCATAGGGACTCTGGAGAGCTACAGATAATGAATGCAAAGCCCCACAGTGACCTGTAAGTGCTGCAGAAGCAGAATGTTTCCCAGCCTCGGTGGCCTTGAGCTCCTTCTGCCCAGCTCTATCATCATCCTGTCCATCATAAAGGCTGAAAAAGACAGCAAGGTGTTTTCTTTTAATTGAATGATGCTTAGGGAAAGACAAGGAGTTGCAAGTTACGATCTTGTTTAAAGGTCAAAGAGGAAAGACCTTCCTCCCTAGATTTCCACTGCATGCAGCCTGCTGCAGGGTTTAATCCTGACCCAGCCACACCAATAAATGCTGATGGGTGTCCTTGCCTGGTGGCAGGGGTTGGGAACTGGATGAGCTCTAAGGTTCCTCCCAACACAAACCATTCTAGGACCTTGTGATTCTTCCATGATTCGGCAGATCTGCTTTAACATCCATCTTCATTTGCAGAACTTCCCCTGGGAAGTTGATCCTGAAATTCTCTCAAGGAGGTTGAGCTCCTAACACACACTTTACCAGGCCTGAAGCAGCTGGTGAGCTCTCCCAAACCTCTGCTTGCTCTCTCTGCCTTCCAAGCTGGTGGAGCACAGGAGCTGCTCCTGGAGAAGTGAGCTAACCCACACTGACCGTGGCAAAACCCTGCAGGGACCTGTGAGATGAGGTGTGAAATGTGAAACAGGCAAGAGCTTTGCAGCTGACAAAGGCAGAGTTGAGCAGCAGGATACTAGTGCCACTGCTCTGAGCACAGGCCAGGACAGGCAGCCAAGTATTAGTGATTCACTAATGAAACTCTAAATAAGCTTCAGTTATCTTCCTAAATCTGTAAGCTATAGAAAGGAGCAGTATAAAGGTGTATGTGCATGCCAATACACACAAGTGTATATGATAAAGAAATACTGCTGAACAAGCCTATCTCTCTCAGCCTGGCTCCAGAGCAGAGCTGTTTCATCCCTCACAGCATCTCCGTGGCCTCCTCTGGACTCAGATGCTGCTGTCAATTTGATCCAAGGCAACAATGCTTTCTCTAAACATTATCTATTGCTGTAACAAACAAAGGTTTTAAGTTTAAATAAAAGGAGCCAAACAACAGAATGAAGCGTGCTGATCTCAGTTACCTTAGGCATGGTCTGAAGCATCTTTCCACTTAAGAGGAAATCTAATCACTCTTCTCATAGCCTATATTGCTGCAACACAAAACAGCAACAGCTTCCATTCAAACTTTAACTGAGGTCAGGTCAGAGCCAGTGAACTGTCCCTGAGTAGTCAGTTGATGCTAGACAAGAACTCAGAACCTGCATAGTCACAAATATGCCAACATTAAAGATGCTCACACTTCTTTCTGCCAACATGCACCATTCCATAAGCAAACAGAGGACTTGGAGACTCCCCCAGTGTCAATCCTAATTTCAGAAATATTTGGTGATGCTTTCTCTTGTAAGCATATGGGATAGTTCTAACTGATTGAGAGGTTCCATATGGTACATTCCTCTTGTAGCTATAAACAATTAGGGAGGGGGGTCAAAATAAATTTAGAAATAAAGAAAACAGCAATTCTAGGTTTCTTACAACAATAAACCAGAAAATATTTCCTTGTACCAGAGAAACTACAGGATTTTGAACTGAAAGGCACAGAAGCCAGTTTTGAACAGCTTTTCTTCAATCTTCCATCCCTGACAGTGTCCAGGGCCAGGCTGGACAAAGCCTTCAGCAACACGGTCTATGGTGAGGTGTCCCTGACCATGGCAGGGGGTTGGAATTGGATGATCTTAAGGTACTTTCCAACCCAAACCAGCCTGTGATTCTATGCTGCCTACCTTTTAGTGATGGACATGGCTACAGGCCTGGTTGCTGGGTTCTGTGCTTCTGAGAATCACCAAAAGAAACTCTCCATCAATCAGACGTGGAAACCTGGCACCTCCTGGGTATGAAGCTCTGGTTTCCTTTACGGTTCAAGCTGCTCCCTATTGCCTTCAGGTGGATCACAACTCAACACTGTCATAAAAACAGGACTGTCATGAAAGCTGCAGAGTCTGGTCACATGTATTTTTACCAGAGTATTACCTGAATGTTTAAAACATTAAATAAAAGCACATCCTTTGCTCTTATGAGTAAACAGTTAAGAGTGAATGGAATTACTCTAACAATACTCTGCACCTGCAGATAAGTGCTGGCACAATTACATATTAATTTCTCCTCCCATCACCTACATGTTGTAGGTAAATCCAAGTAGAACTTAAGGCTAAAGAACTTGAAGTTCTTTACTGTGAGGGTGCTGAGACACTGGAATAGGCTTGCCCAGAGAAGTGGCAAACGCTCCACCCCTGGCAGTGTTCAGGCCAGGCTGAACAGAGCCTTGGGCAACACTGTCTAGTGTGAGGTGTCCCTGCCCATAGTAGGGGGTTGGAACGAGATGATGTTAAAGTCCTTTCCAACCCAAACCGTTCTAGGATTCTAATACATTTTTTGTTATTAAAAGCTTCAGAACTCAAGAATCTTTGTATTAACGTGATCACTTATGGCAGGAATGTAATACGCACGGTGTGGCGCTGCCCTCTCCCCCTTCCATCAAATCCCCGTCTGTGCTCTCCCAAACCATCCGTTTTGAGCTGTGCTCCAGCACGGAACCTGACAAAGAGTAAAATATAAGTTACAGGATTAAATAAGATTTTATTGTCACATTGAACTGCTTTGTCAGAGATGTACATTTTGCAGGTTTCTGTGCGGAATAAAACTTAAGAGACGGCAGCTGCCATCTTGTCAATCCTGATTTCAACACACACACGGACACCACCTGGACCACGGGCGCCAGCACAGAGCCAGTGGTAACAGCAGAGCAAGTTCTCTGTTCAATGGATTGCAACGCTCCAACAGAAAATGCATCAAGTTAAGGCTAATGAGAATAATGTCAAAGAGTTAAACCAGCCCACGAGATGTTTAAAGGTGGAAGCACTCGAGAGAAGAGCGGCAACTCGAACACCTCAGGTTTTCCATCTGCTTGATTTAGTACAGGTAAGAGAGGCTAATGGACAGACTTGTGCCTACATATACAATCCATACTGACATTGTAGGCTTTTGTAAATCCAATATATTGCAACTTTGAAGCAACTGCTTTGTTGTTCTGGGTGTAAACCAAAGAAGTGGCTATTTACCCCCCCCCCCAAGCAATAAATGCTTACATGACCTCATCTTAAAATGTGTGGTTTCCCATTGACAGATCAGGGATAGAGTCCAATAATACAAACATCTCAGTGGCACGATTTCACATGTTTTGGGCAACGTTAGCATACAAGCAGTACTTAAATAAAAGTAAGTGCATCCAAACATGAAAGTCTCTAAATATACCACACTTCATTTATCCCAATTTTCTGATAAGAGCTGTAATTCCAATCAAAATAGTCATTTACATGTTCCACCCAAAGGAAAAGAGGTAATAAACCCAGGGGACTCTCCACCCAACCGTCTCCTACCTGTCCCCTATGTATTACATAAAATAACTCATCTAGGAGCGTAAATCCAATACTCAGATGCACATAAAATGCGAGAAGCAGCCTCTGATGTTTGTAATTTGCAGACTCCAAAGTCCACTCCTGATGGAATTAACTACTTCTCTCAGTCATTTACTCCTGTATGTGCACTCGGTGTTGATGCTAATGTAACAAATGAGACAAGAAATGAGGCTTAGTGTGGCATAAAGTCACTGTAAACCCAGCAGAACCAGAGGAATTCTATTCATGACATTCATTTGGATGATTTACCAGTCGTCCCACCCCCCCAAAAAAACACCCTTTACAGGAAAAAAGGCAACCATCAGTTGAAGTGAGACACACATTCTGCTAGTAAAAAAAGTGGAAACAAACCCCTTCTCTGTTCAAAGAGCATGCCAATAAAAGAAGGTCGACCACATCTCCTCCCATCAGGCTTCTCAGGATTATCAGAACTTCTTTGCTTGCAAAGGCCAATTTGGCTTACCATAGAAAGCTATTCTGAAGGCGGCTGATACATGTATTCCCTTTCCAAACTGAAAATTCAAGGCATGATAGTGCAAGAGGTAAGTTTTGATTTGAGAACATTATTTGTAGACTAACTGTGCTTAGTTACTACATCCCAATTTATCGTCTTAAAGAAAATACGGCAACAAAAGCTACAAGATCTCTATAAATCTCATCAGTTTGCCTAAATTTACCAGTACATCCATGAAGCTCATCAGTATTAGTACAACTTGATTATCCTAATGATTCCATTATAAAACTTGCAAAATGTATCACAAGGTGAATAAACCCTCTAGTGCAAGTCTTCTACATGTTGTGTGCACAGTTAAATCCCGTGTAGTTCATTTCCTCCAGGTTAAATCCCCAAAATCTCTCGGTAACAACTGTGAAAAAACAGTGTCATGTGGATTTTTAACCCCCTCCCCATCAAATCTGAGATGTTTGAGTGTTCCTGGAGTCACCATCAGGATGTGGTGAAGGTCGGGAATCTCTTGTCTGTGAGTATTCACTGTCAGAGGACTCTGCAGGTTCAAGCAAGTTTTCATAATCACTGTCTTCTGATTCATCAACATTGTCACCAACCGCTCTTTGGGAAGATGGCATGGATGCTCCATTACCAGAATATTTCAATCCTGTGTTTGTGGAAACATAACTGGAAGAACCTACTGCTTGAGGTCGAGGCATAAAAACATTGCTTTCTAGGAGACTGGGACCCACAGTACTTTCTTGATTGCTTGCATTGAAATCGGAATAGGGAGGAGGAGGATCGGAGACATCCGGATCTTCAAGCGTGCAGCCTTCCACAGCAAACCCAGTGTAGGACATTCGTGGAACAAACATAGGTTCCAAGTTATCTGTTGGCATCTGCCTGCTTAAAATTGCTTGCTGCATTCCTACAAAAGCAAAGAACATTGGTGTACTTCATGCTTACTTTGCAATATGCTTTACATAATCTAGGTGTAACACAGCACACCCTGCCCTTAGCTGTTCTCTCTCTTGCTGGCTGGTTGTTGTTATTAAATGCTCATCCCTGGCATTGCTTTCAAACTCCAGCACTGGATATTTTCCTCTCAGTCTCCACTATTCATCCTTCACAATTCTGATTTCTACATTGATGACTACATAAGACACTAACCATCATCTTACATCTTGCTTCTTACTAACTACATTGTCCTTTGAGCTTGACAAAGAGTACCTTCCCTAAATTTAGCAGGGCACCCATGACACTCATCAATATTAGCACAACTTCATTATCCCAGTGATCCCATTTCAAAACCAAAAGATGACAGAAAGCAAATTCTACCCAAGAGCAACTGTGCTACATTGTTATGGGCACAGTCATCCTGTACAGTTCATTTCCTCCAGTTTAACTCCCCTGAAAGCACAGCTACAAGAAGTGTCCATAACCTGCTGCTCTTTCCACCTCATCCTCTCTCTGTATTTCTCTGTTCCTTCTCTCATCAAAAAGTAGCTCTGCCAGGTCTCACTGTGCTGCTTGTCCTGGTTTCAGCTGGCAGAGTTAATTCTCTTCCTAGTAGCTGCTGCAGTGCTGTGCTTGGGGTTTAGTCTGAGAACAATGCTGATAACACACCGATGGTTTAGTTGCTGTTAAGTAGTGCTGACCCTAATCAAGCATTTTTCAGTCTCTCATTCTCTGGGGGGGGGGGGGGGGGGCAGAAGAAGCTGGGAAGGAGCACAGCTAGGATCTAAGCTAGCCAAAGGGGTATTCCATACCACAGCATGTTATGCCCAGTATAGAAACTGGGGGGAGTTGGTCAGGAGGGGCTGATCACTGCTTGGGGACTAGAATGGGTCAGTGGGTGCTGAGCAACTGTATTGTGCATCACTTGTGATTTAG
The DNA here is from genome assembly GCF_028554395.1 of Pezoporus wallicus. Taxonomy (NCBI): domain Eukaryota; kingdom Metazoa; phylum Chordata; class Aves; order Psittaciformes; family Psittacidae; genus Pezoporus; species Pezoporus wallicus. The sequence continues at coordinate 398,185 of NW_026640104.1, forward strand.
GTTATAAATGTTCATTTCTCCCTTTTTTTTTTGTTCCCTATTATCAATGATATTATTATTATTATTTCTATTATTATATTTTACTTTATTTCAATTATTAAATTGTTAAATTTCAATTATTAAACTCTTGAAACACACAGGTTTTACCTTCTTGCAATTCTCCTCCTCATCCTACCAGAGGTGAGGTTGAGCAAGTGGCTGTGTGGTACTTATTTGACACGTGGGCTTAAACCAGGTCACTGCTCCTCCCCACCTATATCTTACTCAGTACAGAAAGCTTGTTTCACTTTCAATCAGACCATAATCAGCTTCTGCTGCTGATGTTACATCTTGTAAATCACACTGTGTACTTTCTCTTACAATGCCCCTTGTGTGCTCATGAGCACCAGCAAAGAAGTTCCTTGTCATCTCCCCTCAAATCAGTGTATTAAAAGCTTGCCCTCCCAGTATCTGTGATGAGACTACCATGTATCATGCTTACCTTCTGATAGCATAAAAAAGTCTATACTCCCATAACTCAGATTTCCAATTAGCTAGCTTAGCAAGACTCATCCTTTGAAGCTGTGTTTCTATAGCCCTGGCACAGCAATCCACAATCAGGGCTCTGGCACTACTGTAACACTGCTATGTTGTTTGCTGTACCTGGAAAAGCTGGACACCATCACTGATATTTGCTCCCTATGAAAGGCCACACATAATGGGTAAAACTACCACTTCCACATTTTGATTTCTATTTAAGTAATTGTACAGTTAGACAGTGGCTATAAATATTGTTTTCCACTAAGGACAGGGGCTCTTTCCAAGCCATGTGATGTTAACAATTAAAGCAAGAGCAAAAGCCACAGGTATGTGTTGCCTTTAAGGATTTCACAGCACCTCCATGTTTCATAAGGAATAGACAGTAATATAAGCACTGTGAGGCTAAAAATAAATAGCTGAAGAACTGGTTAAAGAACAACTGCAATGGACTCATCAAGATGAAGCTCCCACAGCTCTGCACCAGAACTATACTCACATTAACCACCTAAATGATGGAATTTAATCAGTACATGCTTATTAAAATTGGATGGCACCATGCTAGTAATAGCTGCAAGTGTATCAGAGCAGGAATTTGAGCTTAAATGAGATGATTTAGACAATCATTTCAGGAAGACAAGCACAGGAATAATGAACTGCACGACCTGCAAGATGAGGAACTATGACATCCTTCTGCAGCTTTAGTGGTGATTTATGTATGCTATGAATCTCAACATGCATTAAGCGTGCTCAGTTGTTGAGAAACAGTATTATTTCAGTATGTACTGCAATGGTTAGGACTACAACTGGGATACTGCATCTCATTTTGAACAACACAATTTAGTAGGGAAAAGATGGAGGAACTCTATAAAAGAAAAGGACTCGTTAGAAGTCCAGATATCACAGAATCAGACCGCAGTTTGGGTTGGAAGGGACCCCCAAAGGGCATCTAGTCCAAGCCCCCTGCAATAAGCAGAGACATCTTCATCTAGATCATGACCTAAGAGGAAAGACTGCAATAAGAGGGATATTATGAGAAGACTGAGGAGGCAGTTTCAGTCTTCAAATGTATGTAAGAGGCTGCTGTGGAAAGGCAAGCAGAAAGCTGCTTGAATTAGAGGAGTATACATTAGACATAAGCAGAAACTTCCTTGTAGGAAGGTTTCTTCAGCACTAGGAGATACTGATGTTTTAGACTGGTTTCTGACTGGTTATTAACCTCCAAACATCTGTCAGAATTGACACCTGTATGTGTAAAGGTGCCTTGCAGATAGGGGATAGACTTACTGCAACACCATAGTTATGGAAAAGGCAAAAAACAAGGCTGAAGAGTTCCTTTAGTCAAGTCATTCCCTTCAGGAATAAAAATTCCCTCAAGTGGCTATGTAACAGCCTCCATTTCTGGTCCACAATACAGGAACTGGGAGATTTCCTGGCACCTGGGCAGTGCATGGCACATACTATCCCCTCAAACATGCTTACTACACACACAAAATCATTTCAGTGATGTGGCAAGTAAAGTCTAAGCTGCCTTTCATGCAGGAGTGTTAAAGTCATAACCTGGTAACCAAAAACTCAGAAGAATAACAAGCTTTCCCACACCACCACCACAGGAATTTGAATCCCTTTCCCTCCAGCTCAGGGAATGATTAAGTGGAAAATTAACTCCCTAAACCCAAGGAACCTGAGAAAAGGGAGAGAACAGAAGGCCAGCTTCAGTATTTAGCTACTCACAGCTAAAAATACTGCCAGGATCCAAGCTGCCTGTTTTCTTGGTTCAGCCCTCTCACATGATTTTCTGCTCTGGCATAAATTTTCAGTGCAGCATTTGCATCTTTGCTGGTAGCACCTAGAGGCTAGCACCGACTGCTCTTCCTCTTCCTCCCCCATCTTTTGCCATATGGGCTGGGATCAGCTCCAGTCACACTAAATACCCAGCTCTATTCCTCACTCGCACATGTAGTAGCAGTTCCCTGGCTGTTTTATCTACAGCCAAGCAGGAAACAGCAGTGACTCATGCCACTTCCACCTTTCACATGGGCTGTGGTTGATGCTGCCTCTTCACCTTATCTCTGAGGTTCAGAGAAGGAAGAACCTGGGCTGACAGGTCAAACTCTGCTCTGAAATGCTCGTGATCACAGGAGAAAACAGCCAGTTATAGCAGCAGAGGGGCCTACTGTACAGTTTAGGGTGTTAACCCATCTTTCAGTCTGAGATATATCTTTAGGTAACAAGATAAACAGATAAAAACCATCTTGTAGCTAAAATGTCAACGGTTATTTGCTTATCATTTCAACACAAGGAAGAAAGAGGCAGTGTTTGTTAAAGTTATGTGCTTTTTTGCCTTTTTTGCCTATCCTTTGCTTCTACTCTCCACCTTCAGCCTTCCCTTACACTCACAAATTAAAGTAGATCAGCAATACTTCCATGGCAAGGGCCAGGCTCTTCACAAAAACCTATCTACAAGCAAAAGTCCCTTGAAGCCACATTCCATTTCTAGGAAGGACAAAGCAACCAGCCAAGTATGTTCACTCAACAGGTCCCACTGATACAGAAAATCACGGAGCAGCAAAAGAGGGTGAATATACATCTAGTACTGCCTCTCCTTACCAGTCCTGAATGAATATTTTGAAAGCATGTATTGTTAATCCAAAATGCAGAATCAACCCTAATAAAACCATGGATTTTTAATGGGACTTACTTGCACCATGGAAACTTAAACCCAATCAACTTGATACTAACATAGGTCTTCAAAGCACAGCAGGAGTATAGTTTCTGCATTCAGACCTTCACTAGAATTACTGTACAGATTGTACTGCCTTGAATAAATTACTGCATACATATTATCTTGAATAAAAAATTACTCAATTCAGCTTCCCTCAACACACTGGCTATAGAGAGTAGCTATAAACCTGCAAGAAGGACATTATTTCTATAGTTTCATGGACTTAAAAGTACTATAGACTGAAATTCCTACCCATGATGATATGGTACTTGAAATAGGCAGGTGAAGTCCAACACTATTCTACATTTAAATAGTTTCTTCCGCTTTCTAGCAGATACTCCTGAAGACACAAATGACTTCAAAATAGACTTTTGGAAAGATTTAGCTTAACATTGAGAAGTGGTCATGTTCTTCACTAAGTCAGCAAATAATGCAAAAATGCTAAGTTAGGATTCAGTGACTATGAAGTGGGAGAAAAGGATAAAAATGCAGATGCTCTAAATCAGTGCTGAAAGACCCAATACAACCACTGACAGCTACAAGGTCAAAACGCAGCTAGACAGCACTTGAGATGACCTATACCAATGTTCATCACTCATGCACTCATTGTCCTTCATGCAGTTTGTCTGGTGTCCAGTAACAGAACTGATCTCTAACTTCATTAATGCTGGGCTCATATCTGGGGATAGGAAAAGGGAATAAAGATTTCAAAAAGCCACTGATAGCTGCTGGCCTGTGAACACAATACCCTGTTCTCCATGAAATACTGCAAATGGAATCTCTCCAGTGTTTAGCTTTGCTTTTTCCATTCATGGCTTTGCTCCACTTTTCCTTTCCTACAACTGATGTTTTCCTCTGTTAGTTCCAGAACTGACTTATTTGTTCTTTCTCTATAGCTCTCTCCTATGTTTAAAGTTTATTCACACTGGATGACTCCTACAGACACACCTGAAGTACACGTCCTTTCACACTTCAGTTATCACTCAGTGTAAATCCATCCTATACCCATCCCAATGTGATTTACTTTTCCTTTTGCTATGAGCTATCAAGAATACAACTCAAAATAATTCCACAAGATATTCTGTCCTTACAACATCTACTTCCGAAACAAAAGAAGTAAAAGGCAACTTACTTATTTCTTGCTCCTTTTCGCTTTTCTTCTGTGCGATTTGCCTTTTTAACTTGTCTACTTCAGCTTGAAAAGATTCAACCACACGTTCACTTTTCTCTACATCTATACATACTGCCTAGGAGAAAACATAAAGATATGCAAAGATATTGCAAAAATACAGGAAAGACTTTCATGACCACATTAATAAAGCTATTACCAGACAAGAAACCATTCAAAGCACAAAACTAAGAGCAGGAGATAACTATATCACAGCATAATACTCAACCTGAAGATGGGATTCTTCACTGGCTGTTGCCAATTCCCAACTGCTGCACAATAGGAAAAGCATTTCCAAATAATTCATCATTACAGGAAGATTTATAGCAAGATCCAAACTTAGTTCTTCCTGCTTAGTGCAAGAGACTTTTTAATACACTGTAGTTAGCACAATAACGATAACTATAGTAGCATGATCAAAATGTACTAGACCAAATTTGGACTGAGGTATGAAAAAGTGATTGAGGTATGAAAAAGTTGACTCAAGACAAGTGTTCCAAGCTCATCTCTTGGCTGATATCTCAGGTAAATAAACAAGACCATGGATTTTCAACAAGATTTCCCTATACTGGTTGGAAATTGATGTAAAATGCTCATAGAAGGAACTAAGTTTAAAACCAGCTCTGGATAATAGTGATTTCTAATCTAAACATGTTATAGTGAAGATTTAGTCTTCTGTGGAGATAATAGTTTACTTACTGCCTCAGAAATTCAGTACTGGTCATTATACATATGAACAGTTTTGAAGAGTACACAACTCTAAATGCACTGATGTGTCTTAAACCAGTGCATCTCTACCCATTTACCAGCTCTTCTCCAAAAGGTTACTAGTAGTGATCTTACCTACAAAGCTGAAACACATTAACCATGCTTTCTGCTCAACATCTAATTTTTATAGAAGATTATATAAACCCTCCCAAGTAATTCTTGATGAATATCACATTCCTTATACTAGAAATAAGCAAACTTGTTTGCAGTCTTGTCACATTCTCTGTGAAACAGTCACCTTAAAGATAAGAGTTCCTGGAGTTAGCTAACACCTAAGTTACTTTTAAGCCCTGCAAACAATGCAGAGCAGCACAATTTACACGGTGAAACACAACAAGGTCATAGTTTCAACAGGTAGAAGACAACTCCCTGATTGATGCTGCATTTTCCAGACACTAATGCAAACAGCAGCAAGAGCATGAAAGGATGTACGTGCTCTTGGCAAAAACAACCTTACAGAATGCCATTAGCTAATGGGACAGACCTCTGACAATAAACGTGCATGCCTCCTGAAGCTGGCACAAAAACTGTCTCCCTTCCTATTGCGAGCTGCTCACCTTACAAGGCAGGGTAGAAAGTAGCAACCTCCATCAATAAATAGTAGTTCTCCAGTGCAAGGTCAGGGGATGGTTGGAGGAATTACTATCTTGCTCTCTCCTACATGTGCCAACCAGCAAAGCTGGAGCAGAGACACAAATCCCTCCAGGGCAGATGCAAGGGGAAAGCCTGGAAATAAGCTGTGACTACAGCACAATTAGCAGATGTGTGTGCTCCTGAGGGAGCAGAGCTACGCTGCTCTTCACACAGGACAAGCTGTGAAGTGACAAGTTCACATTTAGTAGATTTGACACTCCAGGCACTTTCAGATGCTTTGCCACATTTGGAGCAGGATTCACTCATGTTCTACACAAAACATTCACAAGTTTTAACTAACAGATGGAGCTCTTTGCTGCATGCTACATACTAAGAGCCAGGAGTCATTTTTAAACTGAGACAGGCAAGCCTTTAAACCTGTGCAAATCCCCACAGCCTTCAGCAAGGCTTTTCTTCAACACATACTCTTAAAAATAGCTGATGTCTCCCAGAAATCCCTGAGCATTAAATCATTCTCACTTGCAAAAGAGAAAGAATTGGTGCTATTTAGATCAACCACTTCTACAGCAGCCTTTGCAAATGCACACATTAAATAGAACCTGACACATTTCATCATTAGTCAGACATTTTCCTACAGTTCACGATGAAGTATGAGCTCTAACCACTCCTGGTTTAGCCAAATAAAAGACACCACATCCAGAGTGAGCAATATTAACTGCAGGAAGTTACCTGTACTTTTTCCTGAAGTGCATTATAAACCTGATAGATAGCCCTGATGTCCTTCATCACTCCATCTTTGTCAAAAAAGTCAGTACTAAAAAAGAAGCAGAAATCATTAGTCAGAAAAGCCAACACAAGGTTCCAGCTCATGCTGCCTGTGAATTGCCTGTGAATATATATAGCTACATATAAAAAATGTATTTTATGTTACATTGCTAAAAAAATACCATACCCTCAAGAACCAAAATTGGACAGCAGCATATTCAACACCAAAAATTCCTTCTGGATCAAGAAAGTTCCATTTGATGAGACTGAACTTGTGCAGAAATCTTTAAGCTTGTATAATGTCACTGTTAACAGTCAGAAGAGCTACTTCAATGCTGCATTTACAGCATTTAGTTAGAACTACTTAAGAAAAAGAAGAAGATTTCAACACTCCCAAGTCAGAGTTCAAGTTTTAAACTGAGATTGCACACACAATTCTTTGGAGGGGGTGTGGGTGGAAATAAACCAAGGAACTCCCAACCACAAAGCCCACAGCATCAACTGGCCATAGGAACTCCACTTTTTAGATCAGTGCACTGAATCCTCTTTGTTCTAAAAGATTCAATTCTAAGCAGGAAAAAAGCACACTAGAGCTGACCATTTTCCTCCAGTACTATTTTTGTCCTGCTTGAAATGGGTATTTGTAGTGGATGGCACAGAAGGTAGAGCTTGATGCCTGCACTTCATTTGCAAAGGAAAAGTCCTTACCCGTGTTCCTTAATAACTTTGGCATAACTCTGAGAAGTATTTGGCACTGAAGAAACTTTGTATTCCTGTTGACTAGTGTTGCCTAGATTTGGAATAGTAAGTGACACTCTTTGATTATACCTGCAGAGAAAGTGCAGAAAGACTTCTTAATTCATATTCAAAAGATTATTTACAATAACCTTGGTATCATTATCCCACCTGTCTGATGATCACACGTCATCTACGTTTAAAGCTTCTGTGTTAGGTTTATTAGAAAAGCTGCTAAATATTACGTGTCATGGTCAAAATAAACACATGATCAGCTCCCTTGAGATGAACCTACCTCTGTGCCTTTTAAAACCTTTTAACTGTGCATTCAAACTACCACAGATACAAGAGTGAAGCTACAGTCAGGTCTATTATAATAAACATAGTACTGACACCTGATTTCTCTTAAGAATATTTTGTTACTGTTGTTGTCTGAAGATTTAAAGACTGAAAAGAATTTTTGCTCATCCCAAAACTTTAATTTATTACTTGCACAGGAAAAATAACTCAACTGTCTTAGAATCCCAGAATGGCTTGGGTTGGAAAGGACCTTATGCTCATCCAGTTGCAACCCCCTACCATGGGCAGGGATGCCACACACTAGACCATGCAGCTGAAGGCTCTGTCCAGCCTGGCCTTGAGCACTGCCAGGGATCCCTAACAATTGGACACCAAAACATCACTTGGCAAACACAAAGCCTTCTTTATGTGGAAAGAGACTGTACAAACTCCAAAACAGTTCAGAGTATAAAGAATAGCAAGAAAAAGCAGAGCAAAACATGAGGATTGGTTCATACACAGATTACTTACCTTCTGTTTGGTCTAAAAAGCACATATTCTAAAGCATGTGTTGAGTTATTTGCAGTGGAAATGAAGCTGAAGAGGAGGAAGACAAGATCAGGCACTCCAAGAATATGGGTCAGCTGTTTATGGATGATGTGTTCTCTATATGACATTTGCTGCTGAGTGTTTCTCCTAAATCTGTACCACCCAATAACGTTCTGTAATGAATTACATCAGAAATAAAACAAAGGATTAACTGAGAGACAGAGATTTACCTTCTGATGATGAAGTTGCTGAAACTCTGCTATCATGTGAATTAGCCAATAGCTTTATTACAACAAAATCAGCCTGAATTACTACAGGTTTGCACCTATTAACCTGAAACAAGTGACATCTTATTACAACATGCCTACTTACAGCTCCACCTTACTGTGCTACAAACACCCAAGTGCTATTCAAGATCCCACTGCCAATATCCTTCAACTGTCTCATTTTAGCAACAAAACCTTGGAGCATCTTCACCTTATTAGACTCAAGCTGTTTTCACACACAGCAGATGTGGGTTTTCTGTAGCACTACATATTTCAACTGCCTATTCACTTGTATTGATTTGTAAGGCATTTCCAGTGCTTCACAAACATGTTTGCAAACTCATGGCTGCTGATGAAACACATGGGACTAATCTGCTGTGTGCAATAAAATTATCTCCTTGTGTGTTGAATTGTGAAAGATTCTTACGCAGATCAGATAAGATCCATTCTAATTCCATGATTATATTGTATACAACACGTATTGAGCTCCTTTCCTTCATGCAAATTAACATTTAATTGAAGAGATTAATGAAAGCAGATACCTCATGAGCAATGTGGGTTAGGAAGAGTCCCAGGAATAGGTACTATCATGTAGTGATGTATTAAGACTGCATATATATATATATATATTCAGTGGAATAGAGCAGATTCTAGATCTTCTACATCTTGCCAGAGCCTCCCTGCAAGGTAGGTTCTACCACAGTAAAATTCAACTGAAAACTAGTGGGAGACAGTTTCTACTTGTCTTTTGCCTGGTCTCCTGAAATGGGAATTTAATATGGTGCTCTAGAATACAGTTATGGGGTTACAGAATTCGGGATCTGAGACTGGCAACTCACTCCATCATCAGCATATAGACATACATGTCTGTATGTATAAACAGACTCACAAACCACCTATGTACTCAGCATAAATGTTATTATACACAGAGGAGTTCATTCTGAGAGCACTTGCTGGAAGAAACAGACAAGAAAGCAGCATTACAATCATCCGTGTTGCAGAAGTTGCACAGATTGAGGACTTGCTTCCCTAAAGATCCCTCCTCCTTGTCTGCAAGCAAAAGTGAACAGAAAGTAGACTGCAAATGCAATTAGCAATTGAGCAATGCTTTGCATAACGATTTACACAGTAGGCATTCTCACTCAGAGGAGTAACAGTTACACTTGAGTCGCCTGTAGGGGACAGAAATCCCTAGAGTTGGCCATGCCTTGATAGTTTGCTACTACTGTAACACAACCAGCAGTGCTACGAGCAGATGGAACGATGTTGGTTTGCTGCTGCTTAGTAAAAATGAACTGAACAAGAACAAAGGTCTTGTTTTAATCCCCCTTACCTTGTACTAGCTGTGGCACTAACCAGACCTCATCAGCCAAACTCATGTACTAGATGCTTTCCTGCTGGGTCTAACAAGGTCCACAAGTTGCCATAAATTGAACCATGCAAGTTGTCATCCATCTTTTTACTGGTGGATTCACTTCACTGCCTGAGAAATCACATCTTCAGCTCTGCTCTTTGATGTATTAGTTCAGAACTTCTGAATCAGTTATTCAGTAAGCAGAAAGACAGTGCATTACAAGTGTGGAAGAAAACCTTGAAAAAAGGTTTGATTCTTCTCCATATAGCTCCTAAAATTGGATCTTCTTAATACTAGTTGTGCTACTAACAACATACACATGATGTAAAGCTATGACAGCACCCAGCATAACTGATAGAACAGTTTGGCCAGTTTAAACCTGACAGGGCAAGAACAGCAATTATCATTGCAACTCTTTAAAACAAATTATTTAGAGCAGGTTTTCAAGTCAGCTACATCTTGCTTGGTTTCAGCAGTGGAGGACACAATCACTATGCTCCATGTGTAGCTCAGAAATGAGTGGGTTATTACCAGCCCTTCACTTTTGGAAATACAAGCTTAAATCCTTTGCATTTCTTCAGGGAATTGAGACATTACCCCCACCCAAGTACCACAAATCCAACTGCCGTGCAGAATAAACCTTGGATCAAACTAAACCATTAAATTTGTGAATGAAGGTATTGCTTCTAGTTAGCTACCTTGGTTTTCCAAACCCATCTTCTAGTTATAGGCTCTACTGACCAGAAGGAGGAAAAGATAGAACTTACTTTTCTTCGGTCTTTAAGAATCCTGTCCAAACTCTCCTCATTAACCTTGCCTGCATAGTCATAAAAGCTTGAACCAAAAAGGAAGAGAGAAAGGTAGGTACATAGTTTACACACACATATTATACATAATTTATACTGTTCTTCAAAGAGATGACATTCTGTACATTGCAAAGCGGCTTCTATAGGTTCACCTTTATCAACATAGGTCAGTATTCACACCACCTACTTGGGACATCTGACTGGTGCCATATAGAGCACAGTTAGAAGCCTTGGTTTGAACAGAGACAGTTGCTTACAGAGGAAGGTGCAGAGCATTGCAATTAGATGCGTAAGAGTAGCTGGAGCAAAAACTCTAACCACTTTTAAACCACTAATAATGAAATACAAGAGGCCTGTAATTATTAGGTTTAAAATGCTTTCATTGCACACATTTGTTAGGTGCCCAGTATTTCCCTGGCAGTCCCTACAACAAGGAGCATGTACGTCATGGACTGTGTCATTTCATTTTGACCAGCATCCTGCTTTGAGAAGGAGGTCTCCCTGCCAAAGAAGAAAGGAAAGCAGAGCCATTTTCATGCAGTTACAGATCTATTTCTTGAGCTCCACTCCTGCAATTACACTCATATGACTGGACCCTTGTAGCCAAAGCAGCTATCCTGAGGTCAGCAAGAACCCAAAGTATCACCATCTATCCATATGGCTCTGCTTATGAACCCCAGACCCAACCCCTAAGGTGTTACTCTGAGGCCAAGAGAGATTTCAGAATTTATAAATCTATCTACACAGGTTTATAAATTCAAGTAGATCACACTTCCTGAGCAAAGGGAAAACACCTGAAAATCAGTTCCTCCCTCACTTACCTGCCAAGTCCTCAGTCTCTTTCAAGAGCTGATATCACTAACAGCTAAAGCAGTGCAGGAAAACACTCTGGTTTAGAGGTCTATGATCTCAACTCTTGAGTGTGGGGGATAAAAGAAACACAACAGAAAATCCTAAGCTCAGTACTTGGCTGGTAAACAAGGGTGGAAATAAGATTTGTTCCAAGTTCTTGTGAATCTTAAGGCTGCAATTAATTACTAATTTGAGATACTACATAACATTTGCATAACCTTTTCAATTCATGCTCACAGTATTTATGCATTGCAGTAAGCAGTGCATACCCAATTCTTCCCCTTCTTATGGGATGAGCAACTAGTACATAACAAAACACCTTCATTTCAGAACTGCACAGAGAAATCAGTCCTTTTAAAACCCTTCCTTCTTATTCAGCTCTCACGTGCTGGTAAAAGCACTGGAACCAAGCCTGTTATTCTCAACATCAGCAGTGCCAGTTTACAGGAACACAGTGGATGAGCATTAGGCCTCCTCAGACTGGCTACACTGAAGTCAAAAGGATGAAGCAGAAAGCCCCAAAATCAGCATCTGCTACAACTAACAGAAACCAACAGCCTGTTCCAGTGTTATAAAAGCTCTATGGGCTGTGAGAGTTTCCCCTATGCTCTGAAGTAAATGAATTCATCAGTTTTCTGGTGCAGAAAGCATGCAGTGAAATACAGACTCCTTCCTCCCTCAGCTCAGTTACTAACAACCAATTTCTTGACTGGGAAGAAGCAGTAAATGTGATGGGGTTTGATATGAGCTGCACAAAGGATCCCTGGGAACCACAAAGAGCCTAGGAGAGCCTGGGATGTTATCTTGATGTGGAGAGTCTAGCATTTAAATCACTAGGTTGAGAGTATCCTCTCTGTAATTATCAGACAGCAAATGATAGACTGCAGCTTTTCTTTCTAATGCAACCAATGTCAAGCCTAATATCTAAGGTACTGACTCTTAACTAGTCAGAAATCTCTAAAGAAAGGCAAGAGGAGAGTAATTGGAAGCTCCTTTCACAAAGATTAATTGGGAATCCCTTCTAAAAGGAATTTCTAGAGAGCAGTTTAGAAGCCATCACTGTATAACAGTGTACAGGAGATCAGAAGGCAGAAGTAATGAGTAAGCTGAAGGTTCCAGAGTATTAGTTGGTGCAAGTGAATACAACTAACTAGAAAGCAGTCTGTTAACCCAGCAAGTTACTAAGGTGTGTGCCAGGCCCAAGCACAGCTAAGCTAAGACTACAATGATTCAAACTGGTTTTGACATTCACCCTAATTATCAGAGTGGGATGATTTGATCTGATTGCTACACTAACTACATGAGGTGGAAATGCAGAGGGATAGAGCAAAAAGCCCATAGAGGCCACCTTGGCACCCTCTCTAACCTAAGTGCCACTAGAACTATAAACTCACACTTTTATTGCCAGGGTTGGTGCTATTTACATGTATTTCTGTAATACCATCAGATGAGTAAGCAATGCAATGATAGATACATTTCAAATGCTGATATATTTCAGTCTTTATATTCTGCAGGCACCCCAGGAAGACAACAGAAAATGCTTACCTAAAGAGTTTTGAACAAGGCTCATGGTTGTGGATTTCTGCAACAAACAAACAAAAAAGAGACATATGTCCAAGTGCTGAAGGTAAAGAGGAATTCCAGGGGCAAATCTTGCATGAACCTTCCACATCACAGCTACTGAGCAAATAAACATTTGTGTCACACCACACACTGCCCTTAATGTCTCAACAAGACCTGATGACACAGCACCAGACCTGGAAAACAAACTTCTCTTTCTAAGCTACTTTAACAGTGAGCAAGACAGACACTTGTTCAGATACACCCAGATCTATCTGAGCCTCAAATACACACTTTGGGTATTATTTTATACTTGTGAACTCCTCACAAAGACATTTATGATTTTTTTTTTTCTTTCTCATACACCTTTCCACAACAGTTTTCTTCCTTTTATATACACTGTTTATGACAACAGCAATGAATAAAAGGGATGGGGGGAAGGGAGCCACTGAAACATTATACACTGGAGTATTTATGAGGCAAAGCAAATAGAATCTATGATGAGAAAAGGGGCTAAACATCACTCCAAAAGAGCTGCAATTTCTGATGCTGTTATATGAAGATTTAAGAAGTCATTAAAAGGCAGAATATTTTACATTGAAGAGGTTGTAATAAATGCAAATATAATAAAATTAATAACATGTAATAATGTAATAATTCAGAGAATCCCAGACTGGTTTGGGCTGGAAGGGACCTTAAAGCTCATCCAGTTCCAACAGGAGCAAAGAGCCAATCCACATCATCTCTTTAACACCAAGCATGACTTACAGATATTTTGTGGTATTTAATACTTCTTTTAAGCTCTCTTCTACTCTTTTTACCAAATACAGTTTGTCATTTATTAGTTTATCATTTATTCTCATTAGTATACCTCAATCACATAACTTTTGTCTGAAACTGTATTTGCTCGGCCTGAACAGTACTTCTGTAGCAATATTACTTCAAGCTCTGATATTAGAACTCCACTGGAGTGTTTGGCAACAACTTTGTGTTCAGACTCTTCCTTCCTGGAGGGTGAGTCAACCACAAGCTGCTCTGAAAGGCAAAGCCTGCTCATCACTGCAGCCTCAGCACAGGCAGAATCACAGCTTCCAGGAACAACAGGATATACACGTGAGCATCTCAGCATATTTAGCCACTGTCAAAACAAGGCCCTGAACACCCATGGCAGGCGTACTGCTGATAAACTGCATTCCAACTGGCAAGAGCTCCTCATGATGCTGCTGTTGGAACTACTGACTGACTTTATTTAGTTGTTAGGAAGGAATTCTTCCCTGTGAGGGTGCTGAGGCACTGGCACAGAGTGCCCAGAGAAGCTGTGGCTGCCCCATCCCTGGCAGTGTTCAAGGCCAGGGTGGACACAGGGGCTTGGAGCAAGCTGCTCTAGTGGAAGGTGTCCCTGCCCGTGGCAGGGGGGTGGAACTGAATGAGCTTTAAGCTCCTTTCCAACACAAAACAGGTTGGGATTCTATGAAATGTTTCTAAGTGTAATCAACCCCATTACTTCCACACTGGCATCCAGGAACCTGTGGAAACAATCTGCTAAACAAAATCAGCAAGTGTAATACTCCAGCTTAGACCAACCCCTTCCAGCAAATACATTGACTACAACAACTGAGAGTACATACTTGAATCTTGGGCTATTATGTTGCTACACGGACCTTGTGCTTTGAAAAACAGGAAGCATGAAGCCTACTGCTCAGATTGCATGAAGCAGCTATCATTCAACATTAAAGTTTTGCATACTGATTTACTTTTATATACATATATAAAGTACATACATATTTTTATATACATCTGCTATATATATATATACACACATATGTACTCAAACAGCACCACTGAGCCTTGAGACAACAGACACATAAGGATATTAAAACTCATCTGTGTCAATGCCACAAAACTGTCAATCCCAGTTCACGAGTGGAACTGGGAATTCAGGAGTTAATGTCAATGGATAAATACTGAAGTAAAAATTTGGTAAACAAAAAACACAAGCAGCAGATCTGCTGGGTCAGACATTCCATTCCAGATATTAACTGTAACCAAGGATGTGACAAAAGTTATCTAACAAGGGAGTAACTTTTAACACCACAAACACTTGGTTTATGAAACCATACTGAGGCTGCCAGTCGTAAGAGTGCTGTATCACACTGCCAACAACTCAGAGCAGTTATCACTATGTCTGGTTTTGTCTGAGCAGAGCAGTCAGCTGCCTGCCCTTATACAAGGCTTTGATAGTGATTATATGCCCACAAAACAAATCCCAGGCCTCCGGGTTTTGTGATTTAGCTCAATTGTAACAAGTTGACACTTCACGCTGTCACTGTAGCACCCATGTTTCCTTAGGAATAACTGGAACAGAAAACTACTGCACCTATTGGATTCTTGGATCCACAACCATCACTAATTTAAGGTGGCAAGCATCTGGAGATGCAACAGTGTAGTACACACTGTCCATTAGTTCTGCATCAGAATAACATTGCAGAGTCCATTACGAGCCATTTGTGTATTAGCTCAGCTTTATGCAGACCCTGCTAGCTGGAATCAGATCCACACAGCCACGTACACACTCAGGTCTTTAAAGAAAGTATTTTAACATTGTGCTGTATATATGTAAACAAAAGGGGCATCTTCATTCAAGGGGTTCCTATTTTCTATAAACCACAGAGCTAAAAACATGCAACAGCTTTTCACTGATGTGTAAAAATATCTACTTCAATGAACAACACAACAGCAAGACCTTAGATCATCTTTTGCTTTTCACAACACCAACTGCATCAGCAATCAGCTGCACAGTCCCTGTATTTAGCAATAAACTACTTGACAATATTCCCTGGTGAATCTTGCTGGGACAGTGCAGGATGTCACCAACCACCAGACATCCATCCAAACCCTCCACTGGAAATCTGCCCTTTCAATGGCAGGAAATCAAGTAATGCATTTTTATATTGAGCACATAATTGTATTTAGGGAACTGACTCTAAGAGGCAACTCCCTGAAGAGCCAAAAGGCAAATGAATAATTTCTCCATCACAAAACACAGATAAATGTCTTCAGTGATTTTTTCTCCATAAAAGGAGACGCATAAAACCCTGTACGCAGCAAAGGACCATTTCCTTCCCTCACATCTCAACCACAAACACACAAATACCGTAGCAAACGTGATTCTGAAAGCCTGAAGCATCTTGGGCTGGTCTCACAAGTAAAATAATTCTCACTGAATTGTGCTGAATATTGAAAAACTGAACTTCTTTAGAGTTTCTCAAAGTTCTGTTACTTACCAATCACTTGCAGGAACTCAGTGTTGCTGATCTGCGAATCGCTAATGCTAAAGGTTTCTTCTTGCCTCACCTCTCCCAGCAGAAATCCTTCCTACAGTTTTAAAGGGAGAAAAAAAAAAGACTAAAGATAGAAAAAATACCCACTATCTACATTTGCTTGCTGTAACTTTCTTAGCATTCAATGGAAGAATTCAAACAAAGACTGAGTTTGAAATACATTTCTGAGCTGCAGTAGGTATAACCTGTCCTCAGATTTACAGACCGAGCTGCTTATTTACCAACATCCTTTCACAACAGCTTGTCCAAAACTAATGTTCCACAGAAAGCTTCCATACATAACACAACTCACAAAAGGCAAACACAGGTTATGTAAAGGAGAGCTCTGCCTCCAGTCCCAGCTACACAGGCATACACTGGATGAGGAAGGCACCTGAGCATCCTGCTGTAGTTGAAGATGTCCCTGCTCATTGCAGGGGGGTTAGATGAGTTAGATGGACCAGATGAGCTTTGAAGGTCCTTTCCAACCCAAACCATTCTGTGATGCACAGCACCACTGCTGCTCTGGACCTTCAAAGCTAACGGGAAGTGGTGTTTAGATTACTTATATTTACATCTAGAGATTGAGCTGGACATTGAATAACAGCAGGAATCATAAAACTCACAAGGTAACTCAAAGCCATCTTTTATCTTCCATCCCCACCCAAAATGAGGAAAGAGCGTAAGCGGGAATCGGGTCCTTTTGGCATAAGCATCGAAAGACAGGTGCATCGTTTCCTGGTGTAGCGATAAGGGAACAAGCTCAGACCGGAGATCTGTCACCTCCACAAGATTTAGCTTCCGCACTGTAAGCGGGGTGCGTTGCCTGTGCTGCAGAACCAGCGCTCTCACCACACACACTCACGCCGCTTTTCCACACACGTTTTCCTGCCTGGACCCGATTCCCTGCGCGTGAAACGAGAGCCCCGCACCCGCGGAGAGCCCCGCGTCCAGCCCAGAGCTGCCACAGCTGCGCAGGGCAGGCCCCGGCGGGTCTGCGAGTCACACCCCCAACACCCCACCTCCGAACAGGGGGCAGGCGACCCCCGCAGCACCTCCGCGGCGATGGGCACCGCTGTGCCACCGACAACACCACAGCGGGGCCGCTACCGCCAACCGGTACCCGCGGCTGGGGCCCAACCGGCGGCGGCCCGGCCCGGCCCGGCAGCGCTGGAAGGATGAAGCCGAACGCCGTAGCCCCAGAGACGCCCGCCCCGCCGCGCCGGGAAGCGGCAGCCCCCGGAACCTACGTGGTCGGCGCTGCTGTTGGCGCTGTAGTAGCAGACGGAACTGAACGTGTAGCCCGAGATGGAAGCCGCCATGATGGACACCGCCGCCGCCACCGCCGGGCCCACAAGCCACCGCGCGCGCTCGAGGGGCGTCACTTCCTGCAGCGGCGCGGGGCATCATGGGAAATGTAGTTCCTCCTGCAGCCTGAACTGGCTCGGGGCTGGCCGCGTCCACGCAGTGCTGGGGGCCTGCTAGCGACCGGGAATGTGGTGAGGAGTGAGTGAACACCCGCACGTGGTGAGTCCTGTGCAGAGCCTGTTAAAATGAGATCACAGAATCCCAGCCTGGTTCGTGTCGGAAGGGACCTTAAAGCTCATCCAGCTCCAACCCCTGCCATGGGCAGGGACACCTTCCACTAGAGCAGCTTGCTCCAAGCTCCTGTGTCCAACCTGGCCTTGAACACTGCCAGGGATGGGGCAGCCACAGCTTCTCTGGGCACCCTGTGCCAGCGCCTCAGCACCCTCCCAGGGAAGAGCTTCTGCCTAAGAGCTCATCTCAGTCTCCCCTCTGGCAGGTTAAAGCCATTCCCCTTGGCCTGTCCCTACAGGCCCTTGTCCCAAGCCCCTCTCCAGGTTTCCTGCAGCCCCTTTAGGCACTGGAGCTGCTCTGAGGTCTCCCCTTCAGGAGCCTTCTCTTCTCCAGGCTGCCCCAGCCCAGCTCTCTCAGCCTGGCTCCAGAGCAGAGCTGCTCCAGCCCTCGCAGCATCCCCATGGCCCTCACTTTCAAGAAGAGTTTTAATTTCAATTTTACCCTTTAAATGAAAACACTGCGCTGGTTCAGCTGACCCATACGGACTGCAGCCATGAAAACCCCGTCTTTCAGAGCGTCTCTCTCTCTTATAAATAAACCTACAAAGCACTCGGGTTGTTTTAAGGGACGTGACCCCCCCCACCCTCAGCTCCCCCGCGGGGCAGCGAGCACCAGTCCTCCAGGCGCCAGAGCGGCGCCCGCCGCCCCTCTCCCGGCTGTTCTCTATGGTGTGGACGTAGTTCCGTGTGCGGGGCCGGTGATGGCGGGGCCGGCGGTCGGGGAGGAGTCGTTCAGCCCCTCGGTGCTGGGCACCAGAGAGCAGTGAGTGGGGCGGGCGGTGGGGCGGAAGGGTTCCTTCACCCCCAAACCGGTATTGGTGGCCGGGAGCAGGAGGCCCGAGCTGGGCCCTGAACACTCGCTCGTAACCCGCAGTTCCCCTCAGCGCATCTCCCGGCTCACAGCGTGTCCCCGAGCAGTTAATCTGTACAGATGATACAATAAGTGGCGTTGCTGTATAGATACAGTGTCTCTCCCGTCTTTCATCTAGACCTTTTCCAGTATACATTGCAATATCTTCTCCTTTCTCTCCCCCGGACCCCAGCTGGGATGCTGCCTATGACAGAGAGCTGCAGACTTTTCAAGACACCGGAGATGCTGGGGAAGTTTGGTAAATAAAATAGCTAAATTAGTTATTAAAAGTAAATAAAATAGCGTGTTTCTATTATTTCTTTATAAATGTAGACATTGCAAAAACATGCAATGTCTGGATAATTCTGGATGTTGGGAAGATGGTGGGAACTTTAGTCTTGAAGCCACCAGTTCCTCTCTTGCCTGATTTTGCAATGGTGATTTCTCAGTTTCACATGGAAAACTGTCATTGTGCAGAGAGTGATGTGTGGTTGTGGTGTATGTGACTGATGGATGTGTTCTTTATCCCTGAGCTCAGGTTTAACTACACAAGTTGCTGGTGCTGATGCCTGTTTTAATATATAGAGTCATGGAATGGTTTCTGTTGGAAGAGACCTTAAAGCTCCTCCAGCTCCAACCCCTGCCACAGGCAGGGACACCTTCCACTAGAGCAGCTTGCTCCAAGCCCCTGTGTCCAACCTGGCCTTGAACACTGCCAGGGATGGGGCAGCCACAGCTTCTCTGGGCACCCTGTGCCAGTGCCTCAGCACCCTCACAGGGAAGAGCTTCTGCCTGATCTCTCATGTAAATCTACCCCGACTTGGTGTTTTGGTGAATTTTAGGGCCATGCAATTAATTTATACAAAGCAATCATGGAGCTGTGACAGTTGTTACCCAAGTGCTTCAGTAAAAGGTGCTTTGCAGATGCTGGAGGGAGGGAGTGATGAAGTCAGTTTGCTCTGCCTTTTGTACAGTTTTGCTGTCTGACTTACCTGAGCCCTTGTTTTTCATAGGTTTGGAGAAGAAAGCATGGCTCGCATCATCAGATGGCTGGAAAAGCAAAAGGTCCCCGTTGATAGCCCTGTGCTTGACATCGGAACTGGGAACGGTGTTTTACTGATTGAATTGGTTGGTATATTACAAACATTCTGCTTTTGATACAGAATTGATGCTTCAGATGGAGTAGTTTAAATACAGCACTTGCAAGTGACAGTAGTAATCATGGCAAGCTGAAACGTAGTTGAAAACCAAAAAGCAAGCAACCAGAAGTGAATCATAGAATCATAGAATCACAGAATAGTTAGGGTTGGAAAGGACCTTAAGATCATCCAGTTCCAACCCCCCTGCCATGGGCAGGGACACCTCACACTACACCCAAGGCTCTGTCCCACCTGGACTTGAACATGTTTTCTTCTTTCCCATCAACAGAACACTGGTTACTGTTCATCAGTTTTTATATTGTCATATGGTTTAAGAGTATGAGTGAAATTAACTTAGTGCTGTTGATACGCCTTGAAGAACATCCTGTCACAAAGACAAGTGGTTCTTAAACAGCCTGGGGGACTTCGGTGTGTAACTGCTTGAACAAGCAGCGCTGTTAGGGGGTGCAGACCTGGGACCAGAACTTGTCTGTTGCTCTACCAAATGGAGACAAGCTGCTTTTTTTTCCCCTAGACGTGCTCCAACTTGTCCTTTCTCAGTGCTGCTCAGAGTGTCAGCACTTCAGATTACAAAATATACAGTATTTCTTTACATCAGTCAGCCTGAGCACCCCATAGTTTATCTTTACCTATTTTCCTACATTTAAAATGCATTTCTTGCTGTTGTTGTGTAAACTACGCCCAGACAAGGAAATGAAGTGGATTAATGCACAGAGTATTCTCCTGTGCAAAGCCAGACCCTTTCTTTGCACTCGGTTCTGATAATAACTCTCACTGTCAATATAAAAAGTGGTTAAAATGAAGGGGTTTTCTTTATAAATCACTTAAAAATGACTTCTTTTCAAGAAGTGTCTGTATCTGTCAGGGTGGAAACCCCTTCCCAGACATACTCTGAAGTGATGTCATGTTTTTGCAGTGATACAATGTGTTTGGAAGTTCCCATTTTTTTTTTCTATTCTTTAGTAACTCCTTTGGTCTAATACTCAGGAGAGCTGGTAAGGGGAGGAGCTGTCATTCTGTCCTACATTCTCCACTGGCTCCACTAGTTACTGTAGAAATGGAAAGGGCTGGACGTCAAAGTCGGGTTCATAATGGAATATTTTAAAACCAACTTTGATTTTTTAAGAGTGTAAAGCCTTTGTAGGCACCAGCTGCCCCACTGCAGCACAGAAATTATATCCTCAGAAGTAGAAATGGCTCATCTCAGTAAGAGAAATGAGCCAAATAACAACGATTCCAGAGGGACCGTGATGCGCTTGTGAGGTGGCCGATGGCAACCTCATGAACTTCAACCATGCCAAGTGCAAGGTCCTACACCTGGCTTGAAGCAATCCCAGGCACAGCTACAGGTTGGGCAGGGAAGAGATTCAGAGCAGCCCTGCGGAGAAGGACTTGGGGGTGTTGGTTGATGAGAAAATTAACATGAGCCGGCTTCAGTGTGCGCTTGCAGCCCAGAAAGCAACCGTATCCTGGGCTGCATCCAAAGGAGCGTGACCAGCAGGTCGAAGGAGGTGATCCTGCCCCTCTACTCTGCTCTTGTGAGACCTCACCTGGAGCATTGTGTGCAGTTCTGGTGTCCTCAACATAAAAAGGACATGGAACTGTTGGAACAAGTCCAGAGGAGGCCACGAGGATGATCAGGGACTGGAGCACCTCCTGTATGAAGACAGGCTGAGGAAGTTGGGGCTGTTCAGCCTGGGGAAGAGAAGGCTGCGTGAAGACCTCATAGCAGCCTTCCAGTATCTGAAGGGGGCCTGTAAGGATGCTGGAGAGGGACTCTTCATCAGGGATTGCTAAATGCAGTGCTCACCAGCTCTATCACTGTGGAAACATCCAACAGAAAAATCTAATTTATAAGCTTTCAACTTTACACTGGCCCCACTTGCAAACCTGGAATTGATTTTCATCCTCTAATGGGAACATGACAACCTGTGAGCTTTTAAAAAATATTAAACTGCTTAAGAGCACCCTTACGTTAAGTACCTTAAAGCACTGCTTGCTTTAATAAGAAGCTTTCAGTCCAGTTCCCATCTGAAAAGTGGCTTCAAAAAAATCACATTGTTTATCGGTGCTAAATAATTCAGGATCTCCCTCTCCTAGCTGATGTAAAAAAAGAATTTTTGTGTTAGCTGCTAGGCTTTGAAAGTCATGTTGGGATTCTCTTGGCAAGCACATTGGTTGCTGTAGAGCAGTTCTGCCTTTGGAGCTGGACTTGCTAATGTGCTAGAAATGGCAACACTGGGAAAGGCAGTCAGACTTCAGCCATGTAGAGCATTAGTAGCACCTCCCTCAAAGGTAGATGCTTGGGGGATGAATTAGACCATGGTCAGAACAGGTAGAGGTGCTGTAGAGTACACTTAGTTGTGGAGCACTAGGCCCTGAGTACTGTTAACAGTAAAGAATATAAATGGGAGTAACAGTAAGAAAATGACATTAAATGCAGGTAGGTCCGGGTAAGACACTGTCAGATCCAGTAGGGAATATTGCACAAAAAGGAGGCTGAAAAGCCACCTGAAAAGCAGCTAATAAAGTGAAAACAGGAAAGACTTTTATACTGTGTAAACTGGCCTCAGTGTCCAGCTAGAAGGCAGAACATCCAGCACACTGCTAAATGTCTTCTACCTACACACTGCAGGGATCTGCCCAACAGTAAGCTTCACAAGAAAGGCTGCTGGAGGTTTCTTCTCTTCTTTCTGCTTGCTTTGGGGGTCTCACATACATAAGAGGGACCCTGTGCTGCGTTTGTAGGTGCAGACGGAGGTCCTACCCCTATCAACATCAGGAGTCTGGAAGGTTGCCCTGCTGACCTAATGTGTTTACCTTCCAAGAATTCCAGCTCTTAAGGAAATGTTCCTGCTGCCACATAGAGCTCTGACCTCTTTTTTATACCCTGAGTATTGTGGGAGCAGACAGTATTAGAAAACTTCTCTAAATGAAGGGTGTTCACCACCCAAGTAAGGGTGTCTACCTGGCTGCACCACAGGCCCAACCATAGCAGCTTTCCAGTACCTGAAGGGGGCTACAAGGATGCTGGAGAGGGACTGTAGTGATAGGACAAGGGGTGATGGGTTCAAACTGAAACAGGGGAAGTTCAGGTTAGATATAAGGCAGAAGTTCTTCCCTGTGAGGGTGCTGAGGCACTGGCACAGGATGCCCAGAGAAGCTGTGGCTGCCCCATCCCTGGCAGGGTTCAAGGCCAGGTTGGGCACAGAGGTTTGGGGCAAGCTGGGCTACTGGAAGGTGCCCCTGCCCATGGCAAGGGTTGGAGCTGGATGAGCTTTAAGGTCCCTTCCAACCCATAACCGGTCTGTGACTCTATGGGGCAGTGCTGATCACACTGCACACTCCCTTCTGCTATTTAATCTGTTAGAAATAGCAGAAGCGTGTTTATAAATAGCACCTTCAGGACAGGAGTCCAGTTGCAGGATGCAGTGTGGTCACGTTTGGCACTTGAGTGAATGATCCCTTCCTGTCCCTCCATAGTCAGGCCATGCAGGTTTAGCAGCATTTAATGTTGTTTATCCTTAAACTTTCCTTCTCTGCCCAGGAGACTATAGGAGTGAATGGGAACTCCCTGAAGTGACTCAAGCTCTTCCTTTTCCAACAGACGAGCTGTTGTGGGAACTCCTCTTCCACCCCCAGGTCTTCAGCACAGGCATCTCAGGAAGCTTGATTTGCTCTGGGGAGGAACGTGGGCAGAAGCCTGAGCAATCCTCTGTTGTTCATTAACTGCAAACAACAAGATCTTTGTGTTCAGATGAAATTACTCCTCAGTTTAGAACAGCTGGTGAGCACTGAGCTCACACAGGGAAAAGGGCTGTGGGAAGGAGGGAGGGTTGTCAAACTCTTGCTGTTGAGGTATCAGCCTTTGGAGCAAGTAGAAACTCAGCTGATTGCTTAATGATAGTTAAAGTCTGTGTATTGTTCACAACCAGACCAAACCTGAGCCTCCTCCCTGTCTCTGCTACTGTCTGCAGCTGGCCTTAAGATCAGAGCTCTTCCTGTTAGCTTTGCATCCAGCCAGACCCACTGACACACGTGATACCCGCATCTGGTCTCTTCAGCTTCTACCTCAGGGTAAAAATGTGTCGCTGCCACCTTCCCACCTGCTTTGCACAAGGGTTGTTGGGATCTCACTGCCTGAGTTTGCTGAACTGGGTTATCATTATCTGCTCTGAAGTTACATTAACAGAAAGTCTCTGTACACTCTTTTATGTGGTGCATAACCTGCCTGAAAGTTGCTGATACAAAGAGCTTGTAGCATGCAAATGATTGCATTCAAGTAGGCATTAGCATGAATAAATTAGAAACATGTAAAGTTTTTGCAGTGGATTTCTGTACTGATAAAATGGGTTACATATTTTAGCTCTTACCATTTGAGAGTTAGAAAACAATTGCTCAATCTCAGATGTTACGTGTCAGAGAAGTTTTCTTCTTATTTTGAAGCATCTGGCATTAGCACATGTTCTCCTCACTGGAAATTCCTGGTTTCTAGGTTACTTTTGGTGCAGATAATAGAGCCTGTTCCCCTCCAGGGTATTCCTTTTCACAGTTCTGCTCCATTTTCCACTTGTTGATCTAAGCCAGCTTTCAGTCAACAGTTCTTTTGAGGAGGTATTGGGCAGAATGGAGTTGTTTCAGCTCATTCCGCCAGCTGTTCAGCTCTTGTAATGCTAACAGGAATACAAATGAGTAAAAGAGGGGGGGGTTCAGTCATTAAGAGGAGGAGAATCATAGAATCAGCCAGGTTGGAAACGCCTTTAAGATGATCAGGTCCAAGCTTTACCCCAGCACTGCCAAGGCCACCACTAGCCCATTTCACTGAGGGCCTCGTCTACATGGTGTGTGAAAGCTTCCAGGGACGGTGACTCCAGCCCTGCCCTGGGCAGCCTGTTCCAATGCCTGAGCACCCTTTGGGGAAGGAATTGTTCCTCAGCTCCGTCTAAACCTCCACTGGTGAAGCTTGAACCCCGTTTCCTCTTGTCTCATCCCTTGTTCCAGGCAGCAGAGACCAGCGCCCTCCTGGCTCCATCTTCCTATCAGGCAGTTGTAGAGAGCAATAAGGTCCCCCCTGAGCCTTGTCTTAGAATCATAGAATAGTTAGGGTTGGAAAGGACCTTAAGATCACCCAGTTCCAACCCCCCTGCCATGGGCAGGGACACCTCACACTAAACCATATCACCCAAGGCTCTGTCCAACCTAGTCTTGAACACCTCCAGGGATGGAGCATTCACAACTTCCCTGGGCAACCCATTCCAGTGCCTCACCACCCTAACAGGAAAGAACTTCTTCCTTATATCCAGTCTAAACTTCCCCTGTTTAAGTTTTAACCCGTTACCCCTTGTCCTGTCACTACAGTCCCTAATGAAGAGTCCCTCCCCAGCATCCCTATAGGCCCCCTTCAGATACTGGAAGGCTGCTATGAGGTCTCCATGCAGCCTTCTCCAGGCTGAACAGCCCCAACTTTCTCAGCCTATCTTCATACAGGAGGTGCTCCAGCCCCTGATCATCCTTGTGGCCTCCTCTGGACTTGTTCCAACAGTTCCATGTCCTTTTTATGTTGAGGACGCCAGAACTGCACACAATACTCCAGGTGAGGTCTCACAAGAGCAAAGGGGCAGGATCACCCCCTTTGACCTGCTGGTCATGCTCCTTTTGATGCAACCCAGGATACGGTTGCTTTCTGGGCTGCAAGCGCACACTGAAGCCGGCTCATGTTCATTTTCTCACTGACCAACACCCCCAGGTCCTTCTCTGCAGGGCTGCTCTGAATCTCTTCTCTGCCCATCCTGTAGCTGTGCCTGGGATTGCTCTGATCCAGGTGTAGGACCTTGCACTTTGCTTGGTCTTTTCTCCAGACTAAACCCCCCCAGGTCCCTCAGCCGTTCCCCATCACAGTTGTGCTCCAGGCCCCGCACCAGCTCCGTTGCCCTTCTCTGGCCATGCTCCAGCACCTCAGTGTTCCTCTTATAGTGAGCAGCCCAGAGCTGAGCACAGGATTCCAGGTGCGGCCTCACCAGCACCCAATACAGGGGGACAATCACTGCCCTGGCCCTGGTGGCTACACTATTGCTGATACAGGCCAGGATGCTGTTGGAATGAGATGGATTATAGGTAGAGAGTACATTTGTTGGGTAAAAATACTGCTAGCACACTGATCAAGATTCTCTGCTTCTGTCCAGGCAAAGAATGGCTTCATGAACCTCACAGGGATTGATTACTCTCCTTCTGCAATACAGCTGTCAGAAAAAATAAGAGAGAAGGAAGGGATGTCCAGCATTAAATTAAAGGTAAGTTCAGAGAGAAAGCTGAGTGAGGAAATAGAAAGCAATTGAACCCAAGATTAAACAACCAAACTGCTACTCAGATGTACTCAGTGTACTATATTAGTGTTGTCTTTTGACGTTCATTTGTGGGAGAACTCTAATCTAATAAATCTCTATTTGCAAGAAGATTTTTGGTCCCTTTTTTATTGCTGTCTGTAACAGTCATTAGGGCTGACAAGATTTCCCTGCTTCTACAGGCAACATTTGGCAAGTTCTCTATTTTAGCTGCTATATTCTGAATGTCACATCTGAGACAGAGGTTGAAATCCTAAGGTGGTAGAATCCAAACAGTAGCTGTGCAGCAGGAGGTTTGGGAATCCCTGCTGGAGCAGGGGGTAGGACCAGAGGTTCCATCCCATGAATCAGCCTTTCATCCTGAGCTCTCTCTCTGCTGAGCTGTTTTACCCTCCAGCTCTGGATCTGCGTCCTGTCTCTGTTCTTGTATGTCAGTTGTAACCTCTTTGTAGCAGCCCTGTCTATTCTTCTCCATTTGTACAGCACCCAGCATGCAGCACCTGCACTTCAATTGCACTTCAATTACGTTAGTTTGAGTTTCAGATGGACAGGTATATACACAGGCTTTACCACAAATAGATCATCACATGATACGTAGAGAAGAAAGAAGCTGTCAGGACATTTTAAGTGTGAAAGGCTGTGAGTTATCCCTTTCCTAAGCACACCTATTGTCAAGTTTGAGGCTTTGTATTTTAAAGTGTTTGCATTAAAGATTCAGGAGCTGCTGAGTAGAAGATTTGTTTTCACAGTTGCAGACTTCTGGTTTAGGTAGAAGACTTCCTGGCTCCATCAGCTGAGCTGTCAGGATTTGAGATCTGTATTGACAAGGGGACTTTTGATGCCATAAGCCTCAATCCTGATAATGCGGTGGCAAAGAGGAAGCAGTACGTGAGATCCCTCTGCAGTGTGTTGAAACCAGAGGGCTTCTTCCTCATAACATCTTGCAACTGGACCAAGGAGGAGCTGTTGAATGAGTTCAGAGAAGGTAAGCAGGTGAACAGAACCATCTGTCCATGTATGGTTGTTTAAGGATGAGTAAATTTTAACGTCTGTGTTAGCATATTGACTCTTTTAGATCAGGGGTAGACAAGGTAAAGCGACCAGTAAATGCTTCAGCCTGTCTTCCCTCAGTTTTCCACAGAAATTAGAACTTCAGGGTTTGCCAGTGCCAACACACTGAGGAAGGACAGGTTTTGTTATACTTTGGAGGATGAGGATTTCAGCCTAGTTACACTGGGGAAGTGTGTACCTGGGTGACACTTCTCCTTTGGCCCTTTAGTACGAGCTCCAGTTCACCCGTCTGATGGCTTTGAAATCAGGACAACATTGCTACCCATATTTAGATGAGCTGGCAAGTCTGTGACCATGATCTTTCATGTCACCTCCTCAGAGACCTTTCTAAGGGTTTTTTCCATGACACTTAGCTCCTCAATCTCATGCCTGAGGCTTGAAGCTCAGTGTGGATCTAAACCAACCATCCCTTCTGGGGAACTAAAACCACTGGCAAATTCCCATCTTTTCTGCCATTAATTTGTGTGAGTCAGCCAGCTAAGAGTTTTATTATCCATGGAAGGCTTTCAGCTGTAGAAAGCAGTGGTGCAGTGTAACAACACAGTCCTATAAACTCCGAGTAACTGCCTTGCAAGTTTTCCAGAAGAATAAAGAATGGTTTGCAAAGGGTTATCCAGGAGGCGAATAAAATGACTTCCTTCTAATAAAAGCATTTTAATTTCTGTCTGGCAGGATTTGAGGTTCTGGAGGAGCTGCCAACACCCAAGTTTTGCTTTGGAGGAAGAATTGGGAACAGTGTAACAGCATTGGTTTTCCAAAGGAAAAAAAAGGGAGGCCATCCATCCTGGACAAATGAGATGAGAAAAGCCTGAACTTTAAACCTGACAGAAAACCTCAGGCGTGTATGTAAATAAATGCTCTTTGAATACACAGTAAAATACTACGTATGGGGCTCTAAGGGGCTGTAAAACATTGCCCTAGGAACATTTCAGCTTTGCATAACTTGCCTGTAAATTCTGTCCTTGCTACAACCTCACTTGTTGTAGGGAAGCTGCAGGTTTGGAAGAGAGAAACGAGGCATTTGGAGTACGGAGACTAACAGAAGTGGATGACATCTGTGTTTGGAACACAAAGATTAACTGTATTTAATGCCTGTATCTCTAATCAGTGACCAAAAGAGGTACAACAAAAACCTCATTTCTCTGTTGTGTGGTTTAGCATGGAGAAGAGAAGGCTCCTTAAGGGGAGACCTTAGAGCAGCTCCAGTGCCTAATGGGGCTGCAGGAAACCTGGAGAGGGGCTTGGGACAAGGGCCTGTAGGGACAGGCCAAGGGGAATGGCTTTAAGCTGCCAGAGGGGAGACTGAGATGAGCTCTTAGGCAGAAGCTCTTCCCTGGGAGGGTGCTGAGGCTGCCCCATCCCTGGCAGTGTTCAAGGCCAGGTTGGACACAGGGGCTTGGAGCAAGCTGCTCTAGTGGAAGGTGTCCCTGCAGGGGACACCAGTGAATGGTCAACCCCCCTTCCAGGCAGGGGGTTGGACCTGGATGAGCTTTAAGGTCCCTTCCAACCCAAACCATTCTAGGATTCTATGGTTCTGTTGTTCTGCATTTTCAGAACACTATTGCTTGCAAAGTAGGGAAATGAGATTTCTTTCTGCCTTTACAAACATGTGTGGGTGACAACAAACTTGTTCTTTCAAACAAAAAGGAGGCCCTATTAGGCAATCAAGTTTTGTTTCACAGGCAAGGTCATGTTTGCTTATCAGAGCATTGCTTCTGGTTTCCAGAGTTCCCCTAGTTCCCAGTGTTCAAGAGCTCTTTAAGCACCAAGGAATACTTTCAGCCCTTTCCTGTGATAGGAAGTAAGGGGTTATTTGCACAGTGATGAGCCTTTTCTCTGTGCTCCCTCTGGTGATGTCTTAAAGGTAGGAATCCTAAATTCTACATCTTTCTGCAAAATGGGATATACTGGTTCTGCTGGAAGGATGGTCTACCAGTGGTGGTGAGAGCATTTAGTCCCAGTGAGTAGCTCTTTGCATGTTTGGTCAGTTGGGTTCCTAACTCAAGCTCTTGCTATCATTTAGGTAACTAATGTAGTAAAATGTACAGTATCTGCCCAGCAAACTTCCAGCAGCCGACGGGAATGCTGTGACATGCGAATAGTGACTCAGACAGAGGATTTTTGATGGATTAGTACAAAGGATTCAAAGTAAACTACTGATAACCTCAATCAGAAGAGTACAGCATTTTTGTAGCCAAGTTGGCATCAGGTACAGTTAAACCAAGGAAATTGTAATTGGCAAGTGCTCTGGCAGGATACATTTAAGGCATCTGCTTTATTCCCATCTGTAATCTGTGCTAATGAAGGCACGGTATGTCTTTGATCATGGAATGAAAAGAAAGTCATAGCTTCTCCTTTAATCAATTAAGAGGAATTCAACTCCAGATTCACACTCCAGATACGTAAGGTTCAGGGCAAGTATTGTTTTCTCCTCTTTCTAGGATAGATGATTAATACATTTTCTTCCCTAGCTAATGTTTTTATATCATTTTTAAGGCTAAAAATAAGCTTCCTATAATGGTTCCACAGACATTTTAGCATCAGAAATCATGTCCATGCAAGTTGTATGATCAAGCATGGGTTTTAACAAGGCATTTGGAAGCAATGAGAGTAATTCACTGTTTTCTCTTGCCGTCATGTGGCTGTTCCTCAGATGTTCTGGAGAACTACTGTGTTTCTTTTTGCCATTATTTCCTCCTATATGAATACAGTTTCTATCAGGGAGGCTTCTTAGTGTGGGGAAAGAGAAGCAACCTTCTTTTGCAGCCTAACTCATGGTCATGGCTTATGGAGGGCTTCCACTTAAAGCATTTCCCCACCACATCTGGGCTACCTATAGCTCCATTGGCAGCAATTCTTCAGATATGTGGTTCTTCTGCTTTACATTTGGCATTACAGGATCCAGTGATAAGGTGGAGATACACACACTAATGTCACCACTAAAATGGAGTGGAAATGAGTGGAAAAATGGAGTGGCTTTCCCATGTGGAAAGGTTTTAATTCCTAAATTTGTCACAGACTCCAATAAGCACTCAAGTTATTGGTTGAAACCAAGGATTTCTGCATCTGGTCTATAGTTTGCATATTCTTTCACAGGCCAAAGCACTTTCAAGTATCACTTGAGAGTAGAGAAATGCTTGTAAAACATGTTACAGGAGATTTATTTTAAGGCAATAATAACCAAAGAGTTACTATTTAAAATCTGCCCTGTTGGAAACCTGATATTTGATGAATAAGGGAGTCAAGGTACAGCTCTGATACTGACCTAAGCAATGGCATTTTTTCTGACTAGTAGGGTTTGGAAATGACATGTTAAAGAATGTCCTTAATTTGGGGTGGTTCGTCATGGTAGATGGCTCTTTATGAAGGTATGATCTCTATATGGATGCTGGATGTGGCTGCCCCATCCCTGGCAGTGTTCAAGACTGGACACAGGGGCTTGGAGCAGCCTGCTCTTGTGGAAGGTGTCCCTGCCTGTGGCTGGGGTTTGGAACTGGATGAGCTTTAAGGTCCCTTCAACCCAAACCATTCCAGGGTTCTATGATAAATGTTAATGCTGTTCAGTGAAAAAAAACCTTAAAAAAGAGGCTTCATAGTAGTTCACAAAGGCTGGGATCTTCATGACTACCCAGTTGTGTGACTCTTGGTCTTAGCAGAATAAATGCAGTAATAGCAATACAGTTTACTCCTATTGTTTTGCTGCCTGAAAACTGTATATGTGATTTTACTGTCAAATATGAGATTTGTGGGTAGTAAAACTAATGTCTTCCATGGATCTCAACAGCGTTGAGCCCACAGGTTTTTCCCACAGTACTGGGTTTAGGGTGGGATGATGCTACAGAGCTGGCAGATCTTTCTGGATCTGGGTATAGTTTTGCCTCAAATATAGGCAGAGCACAAAGGGTTTGTGTTCCCTTCTTGATGGACAACATGCTGGAGGATATGATTCTCTCAGTGCCAGTGGGCTTTGCATCTGGTGTCGTGAGCCACATGCCAAACTCAATGAGATGCCTGGATAGACTGGAAAGGGAAGGCAGGTGTTAGCCAGTGTCCTCCAGAGGGATCCAGAGCCCTGGAATGAAATTTCTCCCTTTCTCCTTAAGAAATTAAACCTCAAGATCAGTTGCAGGCTAAATCTCACTTCAGTCAGGTTTGGTGGTAGTGTATGCAACTCCAGTGATACTTGAACCACTTGGTACTGGTAGATGTGAGCTGGCTTGGTGGATTGTGGTAGCCTCTCCCTCTGTACTGAAAAGATTGCTACTGAAAGTGCTTGGAGTATTCTACCCCGGATTTTATGGGGTGTATCAAGGAAGTGAACTGCCAGGATGAAATACCTGAAAGAGGAGACAAGTGAAATGAATGAAATAATTGGGGAAGTCAGATCTTGGGGATGTCAGATCTAGGGGAGTTTCTACACATGGGACTCTGCTGGAGTGGAGGGTAAATAGGTTCTCAAGACAAAAAGCCTTTGTCCTTTCAGCATCATTGTACCTTCTTCAAGCAAATACTTCTATAATCGCGTTATATAAATTAAAAAGTGAGAAATACCAGACACAACTGAATGAAATGGAAAATTCACAGGGAAGGATGTTCCTTTAGTCCTTGATTTCCCTTTTGGTGACTTCCTATCTGTGAGAAAGTAATGGTCCTTAAGAAGCAGGTATAGTGAAGTTCAGTGTTATCTATAGGCTGTTTTATGAATGTGTTTGGAAGGCTTAGAAGATGTGGAATTACTATTCTGTTCTTGAAGTTCAGTGTAGTTCTGTGCTGTAAAATGAAGAATATCCACAAGTTATGGGGTTTTCTTTGAAGAGCTGTTGGGTTCCATCAGAAACACCAATGGAATTATGGCAGCTGCTCTTTCAGGCAGGGCCGGCAATGATGGAGTACGTAACAACAGGTTTCCTGTCCCATAGGAGAATATTTCTTCAAATCATTATTGATATGAGAGCATCAAGTTGAAATAACTTTGCATTATGGGCTCACCCTCTCAACTTCAAATCCAGTGTTGCAGCACTATTTCTGAACACCAGGAATGGCACATGGATTATGTCACAGGATTTGGGGTATTTCAAAAGGACACTCTCAGCTTTTTTACTTTTTAATTTATCAATTAATAAATTTTAAAGAGGATTTTAAACTTTGGCTTTAACCTGCCAGAGGAGAGACTGAGATGAGCTCTTAGGCAGAAGCTCTTCCCTGTGAGGGTGCTGAGGCGCTGGCACAGGGTGCCCAGAGAAGCTGTGGCTGCCCCATCCCTGGCAGTGTTCAAGGCCAGGTTGGACACGGGCTTGGAGAAAGCTGCTCTAGTGGAAGGTGTCCCTGCCCGTGGCAGGGGTTGGAGCTGGATGAGCTTTAAGGTCTCTTCCAGCACAAACCAGTCTGGGATTCTGTGAACTGGCAAATGAGGCAATGAACTGAAACCTAGAACTTAGAACAACTGGGCTTTGTATCAGGTGTGCAGGGTGAAGCCATGTGTATCTATCCATATGTATATCTATCCATGCATATATCCGTGCATGTATCTATCCATGTGTGGATAGATACCTGTGAAGCTACAAAGCTGAGCTGACACAGCTTCTTCAGGGTTATTTTAATGTGAGGATGAGTTCTTGAGTAGCTTTTCTGGTACATTAGGCACAGCATGCTTTTCTTCATTGCTGACACTGGCTTCCATGTATTTCCATGTTCCAGGAATGCACTGGCAGCACTGGAGCCATTGTAAGGCAAATCTCTGTATATATATACTCCACTATGTCCGTTTTACTGTGTTCCAGGGTGCCTAGTAAAAGACTGCCAAAATGTATGTTATTTCATACCAGACAAAATCTTTAAGTACAGTATTTAGCAACATACAGCACATTTTTCAGTGTTTTGGCACTCACATTGCTTTCCTAATCTTGGCATGCCAAAAGGTAAAGAACACGACTTGTTACAACAAGAACTGCTTTATTTTATAGCCCCTCTAAGCACTGCTACATATCCAACCGTCTCCTGTGAAATATGTGGGGAGCACATAGAGAATAAATGGGCCAGGGCTTTGCATTGCCATGAGGAGATCTGCCACTGGGTTTCCATTGCTTGCTGCTTTTGGGGGGGGGGGGGGGGGGGGGATAAGAAAAGGGGAGAGCTCTGTCTTATGCCTTGGCTGGAATTACATTGAGCACAACCTGCCCCTCGTTGGTAGCAGCTAAACTGAAGAACAATTAATGGCTACCTAAGGCTTTCAGTGAAGATGAGGTGGTGTAGCCTCAAGACAAAAGAGGAAAAGGAACACTGGTGTATTTTAGTTGACACAAAGAAGGAGAAAGCAACCTGTGGCTTAATTTCCATTTGTTAGGTAACAACAGAGCTTCAAATGAGCCCATTTTAGGTTACTGGAAATTAAAGTGAGTGCTGTCAGGCAAACAAATGATGTAGCCACAAGGCAGCATATAAATTCAGGATAATCTCAAGTGCATAAACCCGTACTGGAGAGCCAGAGCTAATAAATGCTAGTGAGGGAGCACAAATGAACCTCAGCACAGTCACTCCAGCAGCCAGGTATTCATGGACAGTGTCATGTGTCAGAAGTGAGAAGAATGTGTATTTATTGAGTAGTTTGTAATGTTGGTAGGGTTGTGAACTGAAAGCTCTTATTAGTGGCACAGAGACATGCACACATGGTGTGATAAGCCCACATCCAGCCCCAAACAAGGAGTTTCAAGAAGGATCTAGGCTCTTTTGCCCCAATTTGCAGTGGTACTTCCCCTCACTGACTGCTGTCCTACCCAAGAGCACCTCAACTCCCTGGCTGCTGCATGCCCAAAGCATTGTGTGCTGCTTTTGGGGATGCCCACAGCTGCCTTGGGTTTTGTGAATGATGGACAACTCACTCTTGGCTTTTCTTAAGCTGATTCATGGCTGACAGAGTGATGAGCTCACTCAGGTGAGAGGTCTAGTTGTTTTATCCATCAACTGTTCCCAGGGCAGATGTAGCTCAGCAGTTGTGACCTCTGCCAAGGCACAGAGGGAGGCAGTCAGCAAGTGAAGGGGAGAGATGAAAGACAAAGCTGTTGTGTGTGCAGCAAATAACCTGTGAAAACCTTGTTCAGCCTGGAGAAGAGAAGGCTCCTGAAGGGGAGACCTGAGAGCAGCTCCAGTGCCTAAAGGGGCTGCAGGAAAGCTGGAGAGGGGCTTGGGACAAGGGCCTGTAGGGACAGGCCAAGGGGAATGGCTTGAACCTGCCAGAGGGGAGACTGAGATGAGCTCTTAGGCAGAAGCTCTTCCCTGGGAGGGTGCTGAGGCACTGGCACAGGGTGCCCAGAGAAGCTGTGGCTGCACCATCCCTGGCAGTGTTCAAGGCCAGGTTGGACACAGGGACTTGGAGCAAGCTGCTCTAGTGGAAGGTGTCCCTGCCCGTGGCAGGGGTTGGAGCTTAATGAGCTTTAAGGTCCCTTCCAACACAAACCATTCCAGGATTTCATGATTTTATGAAAGGATTTTAAAGTTTGGTGCAAATCCCATCGTATGCCAAGTGTAGTAAGAACTACAGTCCTCATATACCCCTCTCTGCACAGCAACACTTCACTTGTTTAGGGAATTGGGTCTCCTTGGTTCAGGTACTCCCTGACCTAGAATACACTGATCACAGTTCAGTTCAGACATGTGCTTGTTCCCTGGGTATGAAGTACTTGTTGAAGATACTTCTGCTTCCTGTTATGTAGGGTCTGCGGGTTTCAGGATTTCCCCTGAAACTGGAGTGTGGTGTCTGAAACTGGTCTGTGTTTTGTGCTGTTGGAGACCTTCAGTGGAGCCACAGTGTCCCTGTGAGTACAATACCAGGCAGAGTCAGGTGACTGGAACATCATCCTCGGAGCAGGACGCTCCGACTCTCTCCTTTGCCTTGGGCGAGTCCCTTGTGTGCATTCCTCACCTGGCAGAAGAAGGATAAAAGCATAAATAACTGGCATTGCAGAGGCGCTCAGAACAGCTCAGAGTTGAGGGTCATTGTGGAAAGGACACTTCTGAAATTACTAGCATTGTTCGTGTGACTTGAGTAACAACAAACTGGAGCAGACAGCAAAGCGTTAGAAAGGCTACACCAAAAGCAGCCAAATCCTGTCTGCTGGAAGGGAAGGAAATGGTGTCAGTCCACAGGGCCTAGCACCAAAACATCTAACTGTTTTAATGGCTTGGACCCCAGTATCATTTCAGAAGGCCCATGGGGATCTTGAGCTTTTTCTTCCCCATCTCTGTAAGGAAGGCTCCCAATCAGTGGGTAGCAAAGGCGCTGACATCTGAGACAAAAACACAAATTAAATCAGCTCAGCATTGAATTGCATTTGCTGTTTGCACTGACTAAACCCTCATGCACAGCTCCTTAATGCTTGAAAATGATTTCCACCTCTTCTGACAAGGACCTTCTGCACTGTCACCAGAGCAGGGACCAACCTTTACATTTAATTAATGTTACTGAAAATACTCTCTGTGGAAAACAGGCTTATGCTTTGGCATTGGTCTTTCACACACACTGGGAATGCTGCACAGCCAGATCATCTGTCAGGAAGCACAAGGATGAGAGGTAGAAAATGCTGGGTTTGGACCGAGCTGCGGAAGCAGACAGGAAGTAACTTTCTGCTTGGTTCTTGGAGCCCAAGCCTGCACTGCAGCCATGGGAATGGATTCAATTATGCTGCAAGCTTTATTACTGAAATATTCAGCAGGGAAACCAGAAGAAAACATTTTCAAACTTGATTCCCGAAGTTTCAGAAAAGGATTTTGCAAGCATTTTATTTCTCCCAGTTTCAGTATGTGGTAAAAAGGGCAAATATTGAGTGGGATGGAGGAACTTCATGCAAAAGCCCCTTCAGATCAATTAAGCCCTTCCTCCTGCTCATAGCACACTCACACCACACTCCTGTCTAATTTTATATGTACTGGCTATGGAGCCACTTTTGGTGGGATAAGTTCCGGCTACCCTGGCAGGAGCTCTTCCCCTGTTAAATTTTCTCCCACTGCTTGTGCTTGCCTACTTTCTCTATTACCTGAAATACTAACCAACAGTCTTCCTGCACATTTACTTCACAGAATCCCAGCCTGGTTTGGGTTGGAAGGGACCTTAAAGCTCATCCAGCTCCAACCCCTGCCACGGGCAGGGACACCTTCCACTAGAGCAGCTTGCTCCACGCCCCTGTGTCCAACCTGGCCTTGAACACTGCCAGGGATGGGGCAGCCACAGCTTCTCTGGGCACCCTGTGCCAGCGCCTCAGCACCCTCCCAGGGAAGAGCTTCTGCCTAAGAGCTCATCTCAGTCTCCCCTCTGGCAGGTTCAAGCCATTCCCCTTGGCCTGTCCCTACAGGCCCTTGTCCCAAGCCCCTCTCCAGCTTTCCTGCAGCCCCTTTAGGCACTGGAGCTGCTCTCAGGTCTCCCCTTCAGGAGCCTTCTCCAGGCTGACCCAGCCCAGCTCTCTCAGCCTGGCTCCAGAGCAGAGCTGCTCCAGCCCTCGCAGCATCTCCATGGCCTCCTCTGCACTCGCTCCAACAGGTATTTATCCGGTATCGTGGGCCATGGCTCAGCAGGGCAGGACATCCAGGGTGCTGCTGAGTGACACAGCTAAAGCCTCCCTTGCCACTCAGTGTGCACATGTCCTTACTTGTTCCTACTCCTCCCCAGCAGTGTGCCCGGTCATCCAGCTGGGTGGGTGAAATTTAGCCCCAGATTCATTCCCGTTGACATCTGTGCTGTCTGCTTGCATATGCTCAAGATTAATGTTTAGGCTCTGTTTTGTAATGAGCTCTAAATCTTCCTTCTAGCTGTCATGTAGTTTCCTTGTTCACTAATTACATTCACTCTTGGAAGAAGCCTACGTGCTGTGCGCAGCTCAGCTTGGATGGAAGATGTTATTGTCACAGCAGATTGCTTCTAAGGGCCGTCTCCCAAGTGAAGCTGAGCAGACGTGGCTCTAAATACCACAGAGGACCCATCGCCACCTTCAGTTCAGCCCGGCAGCATTTTGCAGAGCTTGTGTAATGTCAAATACACCTTCCAAAAAGAAATGCTGGAAAAGCGGTTGGAGCAAAGTGCAGAGGAGGCCATGGAGATGCTGCGAGGGCTGGAGGAGCTCTGCTCTGGAGCCAGGCTGAGAGAGCTGGGCTGGGTCAGCCTGGAGAAGAGAAGGCTCCTGAAGGGGAGACCTGAGAGCAGCTCCAGTGCCTGAAGGGGCTGCAGGAAACCTGGAGAGGGGCCTGGGACAAAGGCCTGTAGGGACAGGCCAAGGGGAATGGCTTTAACCTGCCAGAGGGGAGACTGAGATGAGCTCTTGGGCAGAAGCTCTTCCCTGTGAGGGTGCTGAGGCGCTGGCACAGGGTGCCCAGAGAAGCTGTGGCTGCCCCATCCCTGGCAGTGTTCAAGGCCAGGTTGGACACAGGGGCTTGGAGCAAGCTGCTCTAGTGGAAGGTGTCCCTGCCCATGGCAGGGGTTGGAGCTGGGTGAGCTTTAAGCTCCCTTCAACCCAAACCGTTCTCGGATTCTATGAACAATGGTGGAACATAACGGAGTGGGATCATTTGCCGACCCCCCCGGTGTGTCTGTGGCTGATGCTGTGCACCCGTGACGCCCTAAATCACCTCACTGCGGGGACCCGCCGTTCATGTCTGACAGAGCCCACCTCTGCTCCTCCCCGTCCCGGCCGTGCCACCAGGAGTCACTCTCGGCCTCCGCACGGGGCCGCGCTCCCCAGCCGTGTCCCCGCCGGTGCATGACCGGGCCGGGGATGGCCGAAGGCTGCATCTCAGGGCTCCCCTCACCCCACCGCTCCCCACATCGCTTGCTTCTATCATTTAGGGGATTTATTCCCCTCACACGCTGTGTCCGGGCGCTGTTCCCCACTGCGCTCTCCCGCTCCTCCCCTTTACCTCACACGGCCGCTCCTCAGCGTGGGTCCCCTCCGCGCTCCTCAGGTGCGGGCCGGGCCGGGCCCAGCCTCCGCCGGCGCCGCTCAGGAAGTGACAAGCGCATTTCCTCCTCCCTCCTTCCCTGCTCTCCCTCCCTCCGCCCGGCCCTGCGCCCGCCCCGCCCGCAGCACGGCGGCGGCGGCGGCAGAGCAGCTCCGAGAGCCGGCCCGGCCGGGCCGCGCCGCCGCCACCACGGTAAGAGCCCGTGCGGAGCGGGGCCAAGCGCGGAGCGGGGCCGGGCCGCGCTGACACTCGCGGTGCGGGGATGCGCGGGGGGTCCCGCTCGCAAGGAAGCACCCTTTGTCCGCACCATTCCGCGGCTGCCCTGCACGGGGGGCGGCTCGGACGGCACTGGGGGGGGGGGGCAGCCTCGAACCGGTTGCTGCGCATCCTCCGCCCGGGCGGAGCCGCCTTTGTGCCCCGGGGACAAGCGGGTCGCGGCGAGCCCCCCCCTGTGCTGCGCGGTTCGGGCGCGGAGGAGCCGCCCCAGCGCCCCGAGGGAGGGTGATGGGCAGCGGGTGTGTGTGTGCCCGGTGCGGGCGGAGCAGAGCCGGGGGAAGGTCCCGCTCTGCGAAGTTTCGCCTTTGGGGAGCGAGCGTTCCGCTCCCCCTGCGATGGCACTGCCCTTGCCTCTGTAATCTCTTCCTCCCGACGCTTCAACACGTGCTTTCCGTCCTCCGGGCACCGAGTGATGTTTAACGGGGCTGCGCCGCGGGTGTCGGTATAGAACACCCAGCATGAGGGGTCTGGCGGCCCAGGGGAGCGGTAGACGTGATTGAGCATCCCTGCAGAGATGCTCTCCGGGGCTGTCGGTGCCAAGCCATGCTCTTCGTGCCTGGCACATACAGCCGTAAGAGGAAACAGGCAGCGACGGAGGGGTGCAGCCCTGTGCCCCCCATGGGTCCCAGCATAGCGTCCTGGCTGCAGAGTTGTCCTATAAAGTCCATCGGTCTTGTTTGCCCGCTCCCTGACGCCAGGTTGTTCAAGTTGCACAGTGTCGAAGATTCCATGGATAAAGGTTTCATGAATACGGGTTTTCTCCTCAATAATCGCAATTCCTTGTTGGAAAGGGAGCTTGCAGCACCACGGTGCCTGTCCCGCGGTAGCGCCGCCGTCTCTCCCCGTGCCGTGCGGTCTCCACAGACGCTGGTGTACCTTGGCAGCTCATCCCCTCCTTAGGAAATCCTCTGGAGTATAAAGCGAGTGTAATTTGTTCTGAGCTCGGCTGATAGACGGAGCTTCGGCTGGCGATGGAAACCAGATGTGCATATTTTCCTTTTGAATCCTCAAACGATAACTAAAGTCTTATTTTGACAGATGAAAAACTCCTTGCAGACCGCAGAGGTAACACAGTGAAACCACGGAGGGCTCCGAGCACCTCCGCTCTCCTCTCACCAATACTCTGAGCTCAGGAGGTTGCTGCGACATTCCCCCCTATGGTAAAGCACAAGATTCCCTTGGCCTGCCTCTGACATGGGCAGAAATATGTACCAGGGGTTGGCTGAGGGCTGGAAAGAGAAACAAAGAAACCCCAAAACAACGCCGATGGTGTTTCTAGGGAAAATATTTAGGGTGGGTCATGAAACAGATTAATTGGAGAGATAGTGAAAAACCTGAATTTCAGAGCGGTTTGCCCTGTCCTTGCCTGTCCTGGCTCACTGTGGGTTTGAACAGAGCTTCTGGTTTATTTCTCTGTTTGTAAAAGTCCTCTGGAGGCTGAAGATGCTTGTGGTGGTGGGTGTGCTAGACTTGGCTCCAGCATGGCAGGCTCAGGAGTGCAGGATTAGGGCTGTGCATGGGATCATAGAATCATGGAGTGGTTTGTGTTGGAAGGGACCTTAAAGCTCACCCAGTTCCAACCCCTGCCATGGGCAGGGACATCTTCCACTAGAGCAGCTTGCTCCAAGCCCCTGTGTCCAACCTGGCCTTGAACACTGCCAGGAATGGTGCAGCCACAGCTTCTCTGGGCACCCTGTGCCAGCGCCTCAGCACCCTCCCAGGGAAGAGCTTCTGCCTAAGAGCTCATCTCAGTCTCCCCTCTGGCAGGTTAAAGCCATTCCCCTTGGCCTGTCCCTACATCCCTTGTCCCAAGCCCCTCTCCAGGTTTCCTGCAGTCCCTTCAGGCACTGGAGCTGCTCTAAGGTCTCCCCTTCAGGAGCCTTTTCTTCTCCAGGCTGACCCAGCCCAGCTCTCTCAGCCTCACAGCCTGTTCACCCCATGCTGGAGGCACTTTAATGGGAGAAGGACACAACCTCCTTGCTTTCAAAAGTGGGGGAAAAAACCCCAAGCAGACACCCCAGTCTAAACAAACTGCTGTGGAATCGTTTCCAGCTCTCCGCTTCAAAAGAGAAGAGGACTCCCCACCGAGCACAGCCACGTGGAGCATGGCCATGCGTGCTGGCGGCTCTGCAATAGAATCCCTGGATCCAGACTTCCTCACTTCCAGGTTAAACGCAGAGCAGGGAGGGAAATCTGGCGATTCCCAGCTCTGCACTGGGCCAAGGTGTCTAGAAACCACACCAGTTATAGAAAGCAGATGGCCTTTGGGAGAAAGATCAGGCTGTTGAATGCAGAACTTTGCATGGAAAATCAGGGAGAATTAATGCAGCAGATAATTGATTTGTGTGAGTGAGATCCAGATGTTTATCTATGGAGATCAGGCAGACTGTGGGGCAGAGCCAGTGCTGATGGAGGCTAATTTTCAGCTTTGGAAACCTGCATACATCAATACATGTGCATAAACATGCAAATAGAATCATAGAATCCCAGACTGGTTTGGGTTGGAAAGGACCTTAAGATCATCCAGTTCCAACCTGCCATGGGCAGGGACACCTCACACTAAACGATGTCACCCAAGGCTCTGTCCAACCTGGCCTTGAACACTGCCAGGGATGGAGCATAAACCACTTCTTTGGGCAACAATAGGTGGACATACACTGATATAATTCCCCAAATCTGCTTCAGTCAATTACATGTAATTCACTGTTTTTAGTATCACAGGCTTGCTTTGCTTGTGGACAGATTTAGATAGAAT
Source organism: Pezoporus wallicus (assembly GCF_028554395.1). Classification (NCBI taxonomy): domain Eukaryota; kingdom Metazoa; phylum Chordata; class Aves; order Psittaciformes; family Psittacidae; genus Pezoporus; species Pezoporus wallicus. The sequence goes on from NW_026640104.1 coordinate 439,434, forward strand.
GAGACATACACCTTTTTGCCCGAACACCCATATTTCTGTGCAGAAATACGTGGCCTTAAGGCTGATGGAGAGGGGATGAGGTTTAATCCAGTTTGTCCATTTTATTATTACTGGTTGACTCCTGAATTCTCAAATGACAGCTGTGTGGTTTGAGGCTGTTCTTCCTTTTCACTTCCTTCTTATCATGTGCTGTAGAGTTTCTCGATCTTCATTGCGATGGACGCAGTTGGTCGTTCCCTTGTCAAATGTCAGGTAGAAAAGAGGATGCCCTGGGTTGAAAGGGTTGGTTTTGGGTTTGTTCCCTTCCCTTTTCACATGGTTTATAGAATGGTTTTGCTGGGAAATAGCCCCAGTGAAATGTTAATCTGTGGCAGAGCAGACTTTGGACCGACTGGCTGGGGCAGGGCTAGGTGCCAGAGATGCTCACAGCTCCTTGGAGAGCTCAGCCTGGAGGGCTTGGGTCTCCTTCCCACATTGCAGAAGAGCAAGAGGGGAAGCAGAACCTCTGCATCAGGTCTGCACTCAGCAGGACTCTCCCCTAGGGTGAAAACACCTCCAGAATGACAATCCACATTTATATCTGTGGCCATGGGGGGACCAGTCCATCAGAGGAGCTGAGGAGGTCACTCCTTTGAAGCTCCTCAAGCAAGTTCTCCTCTTGGCTGACTTATTTTTGCTCTTTTCTCCCCCAAAACGGGCAGGAGGAGGAAGAGGAAGCAAAGCTGCTGACTCGGGGAAACACAACGAGAAGGAGGAGGGCTGTTGAGCAGCAGAGGGCTGTGTCTACCCGTGGTCCTCCGTGCCTGGCCCGATGCAGTGGTGGAGCGTTGTAGCAATAGCCATCCACTGGCAGCCTCCCCTAGCACGCTGTAGGTTGTGTTGCAGGGGTCCCTGTGGGGCTGTGCTAAAACACCACCAAACCAACAGCTCCTCCAGCACGTCTGCTCCCCAGAGAGCTAAATATAAACTGATCAGGCAAAGGGAAGGGAATTTTCCATCCTGCTACTTACTCATCTGGGCCTGACGGGGCAATCAGTCTTCCTGGGCAAGGCTCCCTGCTTGAGCCCGCTCCCCAGCACAGCTCTCTATGGAGATGAGACCTTCCATAAATTCCTTGGAGGAGGTCAGAGCAACCCTGCTGCACTCAAGTATCCCTATGAGCAGTGTTGTAATGTGAAAAAGGACTTTTCCAAGGTCACAGTGCACCCGGCTGCCCACGACCCGGCTGGGTGTGCAGAGCAGCAGTGCAGAGCGTGGCTCTGGTGCGGTGAATCGGGGAGCAGATCCACGGGCTGGTTTGTTTTTCCAGACTTTATGAGTTGGCTGCCTCCAGAGAGACAAGAATTCCCAAGCAGGAGTTGTTTCTGAAGGCCTGCCAAGCTGGTGTGAGCTCTGATAGCGCAGGCTTGCATGTGGGAGCCTTTAGTCATCAACTGGCGAAGTGGGCATTGAGCATTAAGTGTCATCATGGAGTTAATTTAACGCAAGCGTTTGTTCTGGCTTCAGGTGGTTGATCCATGAGTCAAAGCCTGTGAAGTTTGATATGGTTCATATGTAAGATACCACATCTTATGCATCTATCTTGAGAGGGGCTTTGGACAAGGGCCTGTAGGGACAGGACAAGGGGAAGTGGCTTTAAGATGAAATAGGGTAGATTTGGATTAGACATTAGGAATAAATTCTTCAGTATGAGGGTGCTGAGGCGCTGGCACAGGGTGCCCAGAGAAGCTGTGGCTGCCCCATCCCTGGCAGTGTTCAAGGCCAGGTTGGACACAGGGGCTTGGAGCAAGCTGCTCTAGTGGAAGGTGTCCCTGCCTGTGGCAGGGGTTGGAGCTGGATGAGACTTAAGGTCCCTTCCAACACAAAGCAGCCTGGGATTCTGTGCTCTAGCATGTGCTATATAAGACAAATAAGATGAGATATGTTAAAAGTTGAAGTGCATGGAAGGAGGAGCCTGCATCAGACTGACCTGGAGGAGCCCCAAAGCCTGCATGAAGTGTGGCTGCTCCGGCACCACAGGCTGTGGGTCCCTGCACCCATGGGTAGGGGAGCACTCAGGCAAGTTTGTCTCCATAATTGCCATATTTGAGTAGTATTTTAAGAACTGGTTGAGCCAGTGCAAAAAAAAACTGTTCTGGTGCATTGAGTTTCTGTGCATTTTCCCTAAACCAAAAAGCACCCAAGAGAAACTTGGTCATGGTTTTTGCTTTTGGAGGATTAAATATAGCAGCATCATTGGTGTCACTCCTCTGTAGTCCATTTGAAGCATCCCTTGGGCTGTATCATTCCCTATATTCATGGATCTTGGCCATAGCTTTTGCTTTCAGCAGCCAAATTTCAGGGCTTGTGCTGTGCGGTAGGTATGGGACCGGAGCGAAAGAAGAGTTTCACTTTGTGGCTGTTTTGTGCTATATATCGTTACGTCTCCAAGGGTTTGTAAAGATGGAATCTGGCAAGCTCTGATCCAGCAGCTGGAAAGCCTGCTTTCCCTCACTGCTCAAAACCAGCCCTCAAAAGCAAGGACCAAAAAGCTTTCTGATGGCAGAGGAGAAAAGGGGCTTGGGGTGACGGTACAGGACATCGCTGCTGTCAAGGTGCATTGGTGTCTAGTCTGGACTGGGGGGTCAAGATATGCACCCTGCATCCTGCTTCTAAATGCAAGGGCTCCTCAGGGACAAATGGAAACACGTTATGCACTTAACTTGCGTTTAAGAAACTTCTTTTCTGTCCTTGATGCTCCTCTGCCTCAGTTGCCCCAGTTGTTCCACTGCTGTTATCGCTATTCTGCACCACTGGGAAATGTTAGGGAAGGAAAACTGTTAATGAAGACAACTGGTCATGTCTCTGCTTAGGACAGCTGGGGTTATTCAGCCTGGAGAGTCTTCTAACACCTAAAGGGGGCCTGCAGGAACTCTGGAGAGGGGCTTTTTGCAAGTGTATGTAGGGATAGGAAGAGGTGTGATGGCTTTAACCTGCCAGAGGGGAGATTGAGATGAGCTCTTAGGCAGAAGCTCTTCCCTGTGAGGGTGCTGAGGCGCTGGCACAGGGTGCCCAGAGAAGCTGTGGCTGCCCCATCCCTGGCAGTGTTCAAGACCAGGTTGGACACAGGGGCTTGGAGCAAGCTGCTCTAGTGGAAGGTGTCCCTGACCATGGCAGGGGATGGAGCTGGATGAGCTTTAAGGTCCCTTCCAACACAAATCAGGCTGGGATTCTAAGGCAGCCTAGCAGCACAGTTAGGCCGGGTGCTGGTAGCTATTTTTTGTTCCAAGTGATGTTGGAAAGTTGCAATGACTGAGTTTTGTATTTGTGTGCTTACATGTACGTTACTGAAAACAGCCTCCTGGTGTGCTGCATAATAGTGGTCGATGCTGTAAAATCACTTCAAGTATATATTAACCCCATTATCTCATGCTTTCTTTGTCCAAGCTGTTAGAAATGAATACTTTTGAAAGGGCAAGTTTTAATACTGTTCAATAGATGCCAAAAGCTACAATTGTGTGCCAAAACTGAAGATCCGTTGCAATTATAAAGATACAGAAAGTGCTAAAACCATCCACATTCAGTTTTGTTTCCTCTTCATTAATTTAGGTAAAGATTGGCTCACTATTGGGCTATCAGTTGTGTTATAATTGGAATACAGTGTGGTGGATGGTACTTCCTGGAGTAAAAGCATCATGGTTAATGAAGACTTAGTTACTATAGAATCATAAAATCCCAGCCTGGTTTGGGTTGGAAGGGACCTTAAAGCTCATCCAGCTCCAACCCCTGCCACAGGCAGGGACCCCTTCCACTAGAGCAGCTTGCTCCAAGCCCCTGTGTCCAACCTGGCCTTGAACACTGCCAGGGATGGGGCAGCCACAGCTTCTCTGGGCAAAAAGCTCCATTTAGAGACTCTCACCCACTTTTTCAGTTGCCCATGGTTCACGTTGTTGATAGGTTACTTTTCCCATGGAGGTTTTGGGTTAGTTATTAAGTGTTTTAAACTTAATTTAACAAAGAATCCAACTGTCCAATGTGATGGATTGTGCTGTCAGTGCCCTTCCTGTGCCTATCTTTTGTGTACCCCTTGGATACACCATGAAGGCGGCAGGTTTAAAAGGGGCTGTGTTAGATCCAAACCAAGATCCCATCCAGCCTGTGGAGGGGCTGCTTTGCAACCTCCCTTCTGGTCCTCACTGTGCCACCCCAGTGACTGTGCTGGGACATGATGGGAATGCAGCAACAAACTTAGACAAAGGGCATTGAGGCAGGAGAGTCACGCTCCTGGTGACTGCTCCATGTATCGTATCACCAGTTTTAGTAGTCCTCTGAATTAATTCTTGCTGGAGCATGTCTTCTAGAAAAGCCATCCAGTGCAGAGATGCAGACAGAGTGCTGATGGAGAACCCACCGCAGCCATTTGTTCTGCTGGTCATTTATTGCATGGGCTGTTCAGGAGCACGTTGCACTTTGCCCTCACTTGGAATCTGCGTAGTTCTGACTTCCCACAGCGCTGGGTGCTGTACTGCTGCTCTGCTCCCTCTGAAGGACCTGCTTGGACCTTCTTACTTCTCTGAAGGCAGCCAGGGTGTCCCTGAGCAGTTAACATTTCCCCCATGGAGCTGTACCTGTGTCTTAGGTGCTCCTCAGTTACTCCTGGGATCTTCAGACCTTAATCAGACTTTACTTAAGGCTCTAGTAGTGCCTGAGTGCAGTGCCTGTAATGGTTGTGGGGTGCAGAGCACACAGGCAATGCCATCTCTTATCCTCCTGGAGATCTCACATTTATCCAGCCCATGGTCCCATCTCCCACGTGCCTGTGCAGTGCTGGAGCCTGGGGATGTGCCCCTGTCTTTGAGGTTTGTGTCTTTTAAGCAATATGTTTCTTAAGCAGTATCTTTAATGGCTTTTAAGTTTTAAAGAGGGGAGACTGAGATGAGCTCTTAGGCAGAAGTTCTTCCCTGTGAGGGTGCTGAGGCGCTGGCACAGGGTGCCCAGAGAAGCTGTGGCTGCCCCATCCCTGGCAGTGTTCAAGGCCAGGTTGGACACAGGGGCTTGGAGCAAGCTGCTCTAGTGGAAGGAGTTGGAGGAAGGAGCTGCCTGTGGCAGGGGCTGGAACTGAATGAGCTTTAAGGTCCCTTCCAACACAAACCAAGGCTGGGATTCTAGGATCTTAACATCTCCATTAAAACCATGCTGCTTGTTTCTCTCCATTCTGTATTGTCACTTTGTTCTCTGCCAGTCTTGAGTCACTTACACAGCACTGATTTTCCCCTTTCCTACCCAATTGTTGCCAGAAATACTACATGGCAGAAGGTGAAAGCCCAGTTTCTGTTGAAGCCGGTTTATTTGCAGGCCTGTCTGAGATGTGTCAGTGAAGTAGTTATCGATAACTGTCACCCATGTCTGTGCGCTCTGATGAAGTCTGTTGTACCAGCACTCCCCTCTCCCAGCACAAAGGCATCAGTGAGCTGAGAGCTCATTTCCCTATGTTGGTAATTGTGCTTCCTGGCTCCCCGTCCTTGCACAGAAACCTGAGCTCTGCAGGGCTCCTTCTCAGGGCTGTGCCTGTCCTCTGGGAGCATCGGCGGTCACAGCTCCGGAGGGGTTTTGGCAGGATCTTATAAACTTTGAAGGTGTAAATTATTCGGAGCTATTGTTTAAGGAAGAGCTATATTTAGTGCCTGCTGTTTAATATCATCCCCAGTTACTCCTGACAAACCTGACCATATCATTCTACTTTCTCCTTAGCGTGGTGTTAAAGTATATATTGACTGTTTCTTGCTTTTCTGCTTCATGCATGGTGTTCCTGCCGTTCTTTCTGATTGAGCAATGTTGTCAGTATTGTCCTTAATGTCTAGAAAAGGATCTGTGCCTTGTTTCGTAGGATCCTAGCATGGTTTTGGGTTGGAAGGAGTCTTAAAGCTCATCCAGTTCCAACCCACTGCCATGGTTTCCTAACAGACTGATGTTTAACTTGCATCCCCATGCGTTTTAAGGTGGTGGTGTTATTTTAAGGGCTTCATAATGAGTGACAAACTCTAGGATCCATTAATTCCTTCACTCATTAGCGTAGGAAGTTGCTATGTATTTTTCCATGGGATGAAGGTGGACATTTTTGCTGCCCTGTTCGTACTGGGCAATCATTCATGTTTGTGCACTGGCGCTGTTCCCTTCCCGATAGCCCACTGGAAGCTCTGGAGCCAGGATGGGATGCAGCATGATTTAGGTCAGTTCTCCTCAGGATGCTTCCTGGTTCACACCACGCTGCTGCTGGGACCAGACCTCTCCGTCCTTTGGGCTTCTCATTTGCACAGCACAAAGGAATCTGTTTCTCCTCCTAATTTTCACCTTTGAGGTGGGAGAAAGAGGGATATATGGAGACTACCCAGAGATGGAGACTCTTGGGGTGGAAAATGAAGCTGGGTTTTTTTTCCCTGACTTTACTGCATGTTCACACTGCCATAAATGAGCTCGAGGAAGGCTGGGCAGGATGGTGTTTCTGCCAGCCCAAATAAAAGCAGGGACTGTTTTCATTTCCACTTACTTTATTATTTTTAACCCTTTTTTCCCCCATCTCCAAGATGAGCTGCAAAATCTGGGCTTTTATGGCTGCCAAGCTACAGTGGGGCTCATCCTGCCCTGCTCCTGCTGCATGGGAATTGGGCATCCCCAGGGAATAAAGCATACTAACACTGGGAATATTGTCTTCTGCAAGAATTACTTGTCTGCGCTGTGGGTACCTCTCTTTGGGGCACTGAGAGGCAGCTCATTGTACCCCATGGAATGGGGGAAGGCATTTCACTGCCCTTCCCTTGGCGGGCACCCGAAGGAGCCAAACCTGCAGGAGGTTTGGGCTCTACGTGCTGCTGACACCTCGCAGGAGTTCACAGTGTGTTAGAGCAACAGATTCTCGATTATTCCAGTCTCCCTGCTATATTAGAAGCTGAAACCCAAGTCCAAGCTCTCAATGAATGACTCCGTGGAAATGCTGTCGGGCACGTTTCGGTGCTGCTTTGGCTTTGATTTGAATGGGTAAACATGGTGAGAGGGTGTTTGCTTTGACTTCTTCCTTGTAGCGAAAGGCTTCTTTTGAGGGAAGGTGAAGCCTCCAGTGCTACTCCTCATCACAACATTCTGCCCATGGCTTGGTGTTGGCGATGCCTTCCTGGCATGCTTGGGCCCCAGGCTTGCCCAGCAGCAGTGAAAAACTCCAGTTTCAGGGATGCTTTGTGCCCAGGGCTCTGCTCACCAGTGTGAATAACCCTCACAGAATCCAGTTCTCCTGAATGGAGCATCATCATCCCAGTTTGGATGATGCTGCAGGGCATCCTTGGCTTTTGAAGGCATCTCCCTCTGCTTGTCTCACACTCTTAAGCTCTGTTCCCTTTGAAGCTTCCCAAAATTCTACAAGGATGCTGGGGAGGGACTCTTCATCAGGGACTGTAGCAATAGGACAAGGGGTGATGTGTTAAAACTGAAACAGGGCAAGTTTAGGTTAGATATAAGGCAGAAGTTCTTTACTGTGAGGGTGCTGAGGCGCTGGCACAGGGTGCCCAGAGAAGTGATAAATGCTCCATCCCTGGCAGTGTTTAAGGCCAGGTTGGACACGGGGGCTTGGATGACATGGTCTGGTGTGAGGTGTCCCTGCCCATGGCAGGGGGTTGGAACTGGATGATCTTAAGGTCCTTTCCAACTGAAACCATTTTTGATTCTGTGATTCTATGCATCAGGTTTACATGTCAGAGACAGCCTTTGCCTTGTGGTGGGCAGTTGCTGGAGGAGGCAGGGTGGATACAGCCCATCTTCTCCTTACCCTGCTGCCTTAGGAAGAGCCCTCCTCTCCTCCTCACACATTCCCCATCTCCACCAGCACTATGAAAACCAGCTCCTTGGCAGCCCATGCACATAGGAACTGTCTTGTGGTAACAGATTGTTATGTATTTAATGAACCCGAGGAAAACAAGAGATTCGAAGGCTGCGGGGTGATACAAGTTTGCTGTTCAGTCTGCCAGATTCACACTAATTCAGACAACTCACAGATGTTTGGCTCCTCGTTCCTTAAAGAGATTTATGGAAGATGCAGGCCTTGGAAATCCATTCCCAGTGTGCTGGAGAGATGGAGGTGGCAGCGTGGGCAAAGGTTTCCCAGCCCCAGAGGATTCCTTCCTTCCATGGCCGTGCCGCTGCTGTACCTTCCTCTTGCCAATGTTGATGGCAACGACTGGACAAACAGCAGGGAAATGTGCCTTGCAGTCGCTGGGAGGATTACTAAAGGCTTTAGGTTTGTCTTTCAGGAGCCAAGGAGCTCTTTGAAAGCTATTTCTCAGCTGAGGAATGAAACCCCAGAGGTTGCCCAAGAGCCAGAGTGCTTTTGTCTAATGCAAACAGCGGCCTCATAGGGTTTGCAGGCGGTGGCGGGTACGTGTTGTACCCTCTGTGGGCACAGAAGCTGTCTGGGGGAAGCATTTGGGACTCCTAAAGTGTTGCCTGCCTAGTTCAGGTAGATCACTTCAGGTTTGGAAGGTCCTAAGTGATCATTTTGCTGGGCTTCAAGTGATGGTTCTGCACTCTTGAGGTATTTATCCATGAAGGAGAAATGGTAGGAGATGATGTGAAGTCTGGCAATCAATGCATACACCCAGTAGTGCCCTGCTTTAAATTCGGGTCATTCTTTAGGGGCCTTCAGCCTTTACCAGCTCTCCATCTCAGCCTCAAAAAGGGAGAAACCTGACTTGCAAGCAGTATCCAAATCTATTCTGAGAGCAGTGATGTTCTTGCATTTGTCAAGGTTTCCTCAATTGCACTATGAGATGTCCCAGATCTTGCTCGTGCTTGGTCCATGCGATGGGCTTTTGGTGGTCAGTGATGAGCAAAAAGCATCACAGTCACTTTGCAGCCCCAAGATGTGCTTCTTACAGAGACCCCAAGAGCTCTGGAGCAAGGAGGGAAGCCCAGGCTGGCCAAGAAACCCCCTTAGCCCTCTGAGCATTATTACCTGGCTGTAAGTAGGTGAACATTGTGTTACAGAGGTAGGCATTAATGTGCTATTTGGAACTGTTTATGCTTGAGAAGTGAGTCAGTAGAAGTGGCATGGTGAGGCTGTGTTTGCTGTCTCCATCTCAGCCATTTCAGGTTGTATATGGGCAAAGAACATAAGGAAGAAACAAGAACTAGTGGGTTTTGTGTCTGTTTACTAGACAGCACGCTCTGAGAGGTAATTAAAAGTAAACTGGACTCTGCTGGCTTGTTCAGCATCCCTGGTTGTTGAGATTAAGCAGTAGAGCAATTCTCAATTCAGCAATTCCTCAGCTTTTGGGAGCGTGGCCAACACTCACAGTGTCTCACAGAGCACTGCAGATTCTTGTCGTAAATCTCACAACTTGGGGGGGAAGCAGAAAGGTGAGATGGTTTGCGAGACCTGCTGCTGCTACTTCAGCTGCTCTGCTTCACAGACAACCCTTGGTCCAGTATTTCCAGTATTCCTTGGAAATACTACTCAAAATTGGAGCAGATTAGGCAATGATTGCAGGTTTGCTTGAAGAGAATGTGCCATGTATACAGTTGTTTGGACTAAGAGCATCCTGTAGGATACTTTGTCCATATGGTGCCCTGCCAAAATACTGGCAGTGTGTGTCTCCAAACCAGTTGTGCTTCCTGGGAGGGCTGCATTCCCGTGGGGCCAGTCCTGCTGGGCTCATGGGGCTGAGCTTTGCTTTGTTTTGCTCCCAGTGCTACAGTGGGTCTGTGTTAAGTTGGCCCCAGCCTTGCTCCATGGCAGAGCGATGTGCTGAGAGTGCACCCTCAAGCTGGACATCAGTCCTGCATGTGGCCAAGGAGGGAGTGTTCAAGGCCAGGTTGGACACAGGGGCTTGGAGCAAGCTGCTCTAGTGGAAGGTGCTTCTGCCCATGGCGGGGGGCTGGAATTGGATGAGCTTTGAGGTCCCTTCCAACACAAACCATTTGATGAAGATCTGATGCTGGTCCTCCTGGAAAACGTGTGTGCAGGCTGGATGTGCAGCCAAGGGATATTGGAGTTAGTGCTCCAGATGTGTGTGCTCTTCTCTTTACCTACCATGCATGAGGTTTTGTGCAGCAAGCTGGGTCCTGTACAGCCTCTTTGCACATCTACTTGGCACCTCTCTGCTGGAGACTGGCCGTCTCCTCGCTCACACCTCTCGCTTCCCGGTTGCTGTTTTGCAATGACTAATTTTGCTCTCTTCTTTTCCTTTTCAGTTGCCAGGGAGGAAAAGGCAAAGTCACTGCCAGCACCATTTTCTTCAAGCTAAGATGTTGAGACAAAGCACCTCTGCCCCTTCCTTATCCTTTCACTCCCTTTCGCCCCTCCTATGTAAGGGAGTCTTCCCCCTGCCACTCCTATTCTCTGAGAGCACGGGGGCAATAAACCTGATGTGTTTTACTCAACTAGATGGTGTGTAATTTTCCTTAATTGCTCTTATTTTTGGTGAGAGCTTGCCTGTCCGTAAGGTCCAACCCAAACATGTAGATCTGGGTGTGAGCCTGGATTCCAGGCTCTCCATAAAGGCTAGGTAGGTTTGGATGTGTGGTTTGGGGTTCAGGGTGTTGGAGACCTGCTGCCTTTGTCGTCAGGTTGAAGCGATGCCCAGGCATTTGGAGCAAGGGATTGGATCGAAATAAGACTTCTATTTGCTTAGTAATTAATTGCTGGTGTAGGCAAGGCTTTTAGTTATTAAGTAAAGATGCTCAAAGTGCATCTTTATCTTGTTAGCCCTGGAAAAGTGTCATCGAGCTGCAAGCAGGAGGCAGAGGAAGACATTGCGTTATTCCTTGTCTTTGGCTGGTGACTTCTGAGTACCTGGAGCATGTGGTGAGCCTCAGTCCTTGCCAGGTTGGACGGGAGAGCCTTGCAGGATGCATGGTCTCCTGCACCAGAGCCCTTCTCCTCCAGGAGCTGGGGATGACACTGTGGAGCAGAAGGAGGTGACTGCAGGCTCAGGGTGAGACGGGGCAGGGCTGCAGCTTTTGTGCACCGATGGCTGGGCAGCCTGGGCAGCTCTTGCCTCTTGACAGGGTCCCAAGGGATGATCCTGACGCGGCTGCATCCGTGGAAATTCCAGTCCTTTGAAGTCCCGTGTGCTGACTCATGATCCTGTTTACTCAGGACCTGTCCACGAGGCATTTTCAGAGTGTGAAGGCTTCTTCTCAGGCTGTGAATGGCATCTTTCACTCTTACTGGAGGATTGTAACCCATCAATGAAAGCAGGATTCGCTGATGGTGTGACAGAGTGCTTGAGCAAGGGGAGCAAGCCTCCCAGAGCTGAGCACCTCATAGTCCTGGTGCAGAAGGCAAATTATTGCCTGAGTGAAGGAATGAACCCACATCTAGTTACCTGCAAATGACAGGCTTCCAGGATTTTTCCAGATTTATAACACAATAAACCAACAAGCTGAAGATTGACCTCTTGGCATTGTCCAAAGCATTGGTGGTGAGGCAGGCAGTGCAATGAGGAGACTCAATGTGGCCCCAAATCCCTCCTAAGAAGCAAAATGATGGGGAATGGGGGGAAGGTTTTTTGTTTGGATTAAGATTGTAACGTGATGCTGTAGAAAGCCTTAAACCCCACGATTTCCACTTGCAGTAACCAGTTTTGTCTATTTCTCCCACTTCCTTGTAGTCCCCTGTAGTGTTTGAAGGTGGGCTGATTGACTGTGGTGTGCTGGGTTCCACAGCCCTTTGTGCGCATGGAGAACTGGGGCTCTGCGTAGCAGGAGGGGAATTTGGATTTAATTGGTGTGAGGAGAGGGTGGTTAAGCCTTAGGACCATGCTCAGAGTCTGGCCTGGAGCGGTGAGGTTTGGTTCTTCAGACGTGTGGGTCTAAACTGCGTTAAACCAATACCGCAATCACAGCGGCTCTTTGCTCAGCCCCTTGTTTTCCGCTCGGAGGTTGGTGTTTTCCTCTGCCAAGCTGCATTTATTGCATCTCCTCTCAGAGAGCTGTGTAGATCAAACTGCTGTGTCTTCCCTCTCTCGTGTTTGTTGCTCCTTTGGTGGCATTTGAAACTTATGAACCGGCGTTACCAAACCCTCCTGCTCTGGGGTAAGCCTCAGGGCAGCGGCTGCTGGAAGACGCACTGAGCTGCGACACTTGGCTTGCTCCAGCCTTGCCTCCCGAAGTTCTGTGTGCCTGTGGATAGCATCAGCGTTGGCTCTCTAGAGCCAGACTTTATGGTGTGGAAATAGGAATATTTCTTGCTAAGCCAAAGCATTGCCCTAGGTTGTGCTGTAGTGTTTTGGAATGACGCTACTGGTGGTGATGGAGCCAAGTCCGCAGCTACGCCAGGGACGAAGGCTGGGCTTGGGTGTTTGTCCTTCCTCCTCTTTCAGTGCGTTTGGGAGCTCTTTGGAAGTGGCTGGGAATCCTCTGCCTGGAGACGGATGGGCACCTCTCGGTTTTATTCAGAAGGCAAAGGTGAGGAATGCTTCTCTTGTCCTCTCGCAGGAAGACTTTATGTGCAGTCCTGAAGGAATATTCAGGCGCAGCACAGGGATCAGTGCTGGAGCATGGGGTTGGGAGCAGGGTCCTGTATGGCTCGTGGCTTTTCACTGGAGGCTTTCAACAACATTAATAATTCACAGGGGCAGATGATTGATGTTCCGAGAGTGATCCTACTGTATGGCTCGCAAGGTGTATCGGCATGCAAAATACAGCTCAGGCTCCTCGTTCTTCTCATCCCTTTCTGCCTGTAAATAGATTTTATGTCAGTGTGTGTGTGTCTGGAGATGCACTATTAGAGGCTGAATGTTTTCTGTACAGGGGCTGGCGATCCCACAAGTGGAAATGTGTGATTCTGGTCTTCAGTCTTCATGAAGAGTACCACTGGGGTTGGATTGTGGGTTTATGATAGTGGTTACTGTTCAGGCTCCCTCCAGCCATGGCAGAGACCCAACAGCTTGCTAAATCCTGAGGTCTTTTCTTCTCAGACTGTATTTTGAAGCAATGCCCATGGAAAAATCACGGTTTGGGTGTTTCCATGCGCTAGAGCTGCTTGTGAGTGCTCCGTACAGCTCAGGAGATCCTGTTGATCCCAGTGGCCATGGCCCATGTCTGAACTTAACCTTGATGACAGGATGAAGATAGTTCCTTTATCTGATTGCAAGTGAGGAAATACATGTCTTAAAATAATGAATGGTCCCTGAAGAGCATCTTTTCATTAGCATATGTGTGTGTGTGAAAGCCTCCAGTCTATAAATACGCAGTAGTTTCCTCCTCTGAGTTGATGGGGAGCCCATCCTGGCTCTGCAGAAGTGTTTCTATCCCACAGCACTTGTTTGCATCCCAGGGACATGACGGGGCAGGAGTGTGCTGGGTCACACCATGTATCAGGAGCCCGGTGAAGCGGGATGAGGAGCCAAAGATCCCATTTTGCTGGAAACTTCTCCTTTTTATTGCACTTTCTCACTGGGGATGGTTTCAAACCCCAGCCAAGCGGTACTTAACAAGAGCCCAGACCTAAAAGTGCACCTCAGACCCAACATTGGGTGATGTTAACTGCTGATTTGTTATCACTAGGGCTGTGTTATTGCATTAGATGCAGTGGAACAGGGGGGTGTGAGTGGTGTGTGCTGCAGCCTGTCCGGCGCGGGCAGGGAGCATCTGCCTGTACTTGCTGCCATTCTTGCCCGCTGGCTGCCGCACGCCCGGGTGTGTGTAGGAGTCTGCAGCACCAACATTAACCATTACCCTAGGGAAAGGTAATTATTCCTGAGGAATCATACCCTGTTAACGAGGAGCTGTGCTTAACTGCTTTTGTGCTGTTCGGAAGGTTGTTTCATCTTCGCTCCCCACGCTGCCAACGCGCTGGGGATGGCCCCAGCATCATCCCAAGCACAGTGAGTCCAGCCCTGCAGCATGCATCCCTGTTTGGTGCTAGGATCAGGGACAGCCAAGATTGTGGCAGATAAAAATATAGACCTTGAGTGGTTTTAGTCCCTGTCCTGTGTTTTAGGCATCTACGCTATGGTGCAGGGAGCAGCAGGGCACCACTCTGGGGGTTTTCCTTAGTGCTGGAGGAAGGCTGGAGCCTCCCAGAGCCCCCTGCTCCTCATCTTCATCATGTCAAAAGGAGCGTGAGCATCAGCAGAAGGAAGGGATTCTCCCCTTCTACTGCACTCTGGGAAGACCTCCCCCTGCAGTCCTGGTCCAGCTCTGGGGCATCAGCACAAGAGGGACATGGAGCTGGTGAGCTTTAAGGTCCCTTCCAACACAAACCAATCTGAAGTTCTAGGATCTTTTCCCTCTTACATGCAGCTCTTTTTAGGGAGCAGCTCCTGGCCTTGTGTTTGCTCAGAGCCTGGTGTAAGAAGCTATGCCTCCTGAACAGGACCTGTAGGTCTTGCTGCATGCCAATAGGTTTGATGCAAGGACCATCAGAATGCAGCAATGTAGAAGTCCTGTGGAGCTTCTTAATGACCGTACAGTGGCCCTATCTACTTGTTGCTGTCAAAGAGCTTGATGTCCCCAGGCCATCCCCAGCAATGGGGGAGGCTCCTGAGCAGAACTTGGGGGTCCATCTGCTGTAACAGAGGTGCCTGAGCTGCCTCCAGCATCGCTGGGGGTGATGGGGACACGTTGCTGTGTTAGTCAACTGGTCCTTCGGCCACCCCATCCTCCCTTGCGTCATAATCTCCTCGCATGAGCCCGGGCTACCATAAATACCATATATACAATATATAAATAGCATAAACATGTGATCTGGGCTCACAGACTGTGTCATTTTGATGGTCTAAAAAGCTATACTTTTCCATTTGTCGGTTTCCATTTGGTCATTGGGCTGCCCAGAAGTTAATGATGAAGCTACCAATAAATTGCATATCATAAACCCACCAGGGTCTCATAAGAAGCTGCAGACTGTAGCAGGGGCCCTTGGGAAGGGTAAATCTTTGGGATATGTATTGATTCCCACTCCTGGCTTTGCACTCTGCATGAACTTTATCCTCACACAAGAATAGAAGGTGATTTTTCTTTACCAGCCAGCTGGCCTTCAAATGAGCTACTGATAACACCATCACAAGCTCTAATCCCAGTAAACACAGGGAAGATGATTTATGAGCTGGGAACAGAAGCCGTATCAGTTCACAATGAGGTTTAATACTTGTTTGAGGCATACTCT
Organism: Pezoporus wallicus; assembly: GCF_028554395.1. NCBI lineage: Eukaryota > Metazoa > Chordata > Aves > Psittaciformes > Psittacidae > Pezoporus > Pezoporus wallicus. Next base: position 454,567 of record NW_026640104.1, read on the forward strand.
CAAATATTGTCCTTAAATGTCACAGTTGGGTTTTGACTGCATGGAGCAAGATCAGTGCAAACGGTGGTTTTGGTTGTTAACTGCAAGGCAAATAGCAAAACACGATTAGAGGAGTGATTTGGGGAAAACACTGTTTTCCATAATCAGATTTGAAGTGCAATCTGTCTGCTTTTACACAGAGTAAGTTAATGGGTGAGGATGGCAGGAGGTGAGGCAGAGCTGATGGTCAGGTTTGGGTGGTGCTCTGTAAGCCTGGCTTGCAGTTCTTGACATGTGCTCATTGTGCAGCCGTTAGCTTTTCCTACCTAAGGAATAGGTAAGGATCAGGAGGTCTGGTGTGGCCCTGAGGATGTCAGGGCTGGGAGCTCTCCGCTTCCTTGTAGACAGCTCTTTGCCTTGCTTTTTCCCCAAAGGGCTCTTCATGGTTTGGGAATCAGGGAGTAACTGGGATGGGATGGGGGCATCCAGGGGATTTCACAGTCCTGATAATGCTGGAAAGGCTTTTTCTGCTGGACATCTGCTCCCAGTTGGTGTGGGGGCAAGGGCTGCTGGGAGATCAACCCTGGGGCTTCAATGAGCCCTTCTTTCACAGCTTGGTATCTTCGGTATAGGAGATATGAGTTCCCTTTATTGAAGGGAAGATTCAGAAGAAACTTTATCTGTCTATCTATCTATTTGTCAGTCTGTCTATCCATCCATCTATCAATCAATCTGTTTATCTATTTATCTATCTATCTACCTACCTACCTGCCTACCTATGCATGTGCCTATCTGTTTATCTCTCTGTCTGTCTATCTATCTACCTACCTGCCTACCTATCCGTGTGCCTGTCTATCTATCTATCTGTCTGTCTACCTAAAATACTTCTGTACCTGCGGATCACCTCATGCACTTTACGTGCTTCCACCAGCTCGCGCCGTCACTCGTCCTGTGAAACAGCTCTGCACTGATGAGGTGCAGAGGATCACCAGCAATGTTTCATACTCTAACATAAATACTCGGGTGGAGGAGCCACCCTCGGGGTGTTTTTAGGTCAGCTCTCACCCCTTGCTCAGCGCACCCACCCTCCATCCCCCAGGCACGTCCCTTAAAGCTGTTCTCTCTGTATGCACACAGGGAGTTTTCCACGCCCAGAGGCTGTTCCTGCACATGCCCCAAGGAGCTGGTGGGGCTGAACCTTTCCTGGAGGAACATGGACTGAAAGAGGAGCTTCACCAGACCTCAGCTGCTGGTGCCCTTCGCCTGGACCCTGATGGACTCCACGTCAGGACTGCATTACCATGGTGATGATCTTAACCAAACCGCGGCAAAACAAAGGTGCTGACTCCGTAACAAGCAGGACTGAGCTGGTAAGCTTCCTGAGAGCTTTCTTCCAAACTCTGTTGCCACAGCTTTGCCATAGATTTATAATAAGGGCTTCTTGTGCTGCAGGGCTGGATCTTCACACTGTGGAATCCTGGAATGGTTTCTGTTGGAAGGGACCTTAAAGCTCATCCAGCTCCAACCCCTGCCACGGGCAGGGACACCTTCCATTAGAGCAGCTTGCTCCAAGCCCCTGTGTCCAACCTGGCCTTGAACCCTGCCAGGGATGGGGCAGCCACAGCTTCTCTGGGCACCCTGTGCCAGCGCCTCAGCACCCTCACAGGGAAGAGCTTCTGCCTAAGAGCTCATCTCAGCCTCCCCTCTGGCAGGTTAAAGCCATTCCCCTTGGCCTGTCCCTACAGGCCCTTGTCCCAAGCCCCTCTCCAGGTTTCCTGCAGCCCCTTCAGGCACTGGAGCTGCTCTCAGGTCTCCCCTTCAGGAGCCTTCTCTTCTCCAGGCTGACCCAGCCCAGCTCTCTCAGCCTGGCTGCAGAGCAGAGCTGCTTCAGCCCTTGCAGCATCTCCATGACCTCCTCTGCACTCACTCCAACAGCTCCTGTTGCCCCAAAGCTGAACACAGGAGATGGTTTATAGCACTGTTTTCTACCGAGCTGCATTAATATCCAAGGAGCAGGGGATTAGGGACTGATTGGAGTGCTGTGGCTGTTGCATATATGAATTTCAGTAAGCATGCAATGAAATAAACAATAGAAAAAACATTATATCAACACCTTGAATAACATGGGTGAGAAGTTGCTTCACCAACAGTGAACAGATGCTCATCATTAATAGATGGATGAGTAAGTGGGGAGCAGGATTGAGTGTGAGATGGCAAAGGGCAGTGCTGTAGTACATAACAGTTGCTGGCAGCCTGGACTGATGCAAATGCAACCACACTGGTTGAGCAGGCAACAAAAGAGCAAGTGAAGAGCAGCAGACAGACTAAATGATGCTGGAAGGGACAAGCAAGGCCATGGGGCTGAGAAAGCCCAGAGCTGATTGTGGATGTTTGCTCCTCTGTCCTCCAGGATAGATGGCCATAGCCAGAGAAGGAATTAGACCAAAAGGCTATTCTTGCACTGAGAGTCTCAGATAATGGTGTGCAGGAGCACAGCAGGAAGCATCTGGGAGGATTAGCCCTAAATGGGCATGTTGAGCATAAAAGATATATAAATATCTTAAGTTTGGTGAGGATGACAAACTCTCCAGCTGGGCTTCCTGGGCAGATAGTGCAGTGTGCTGGGTGAAGGGCAACCTGCCCTGGGAGCGCATGGTGGAAGAGAAGGCAAGCAAGGTGGAGGCAGCGTTAAATCCTGCCTTAAAAGGGGGAAATTTGGGAAGGAAGGATATTGATCTGTTGGAAAAATGCCCTTCTTTAGTGCTGGCTCCTGCTGGGAAGGCAGCATCTCCTGTGGCTGCTGCTCTGGGCACCAAGAGGCAGCATCTGGTGGTGGCTGTGTCCTGCAGGTGTGCAGGGCAAGAGGAGGGAAACTTGCTGCAGAGGCACATGAGAAATGGTTTCTTCTGCTCCTGCGGGAAGGGATGGGCACTGGGGCTGGCCGATGGCAGGGAGTGGAGGTGCAGAGCTGTAATGAGAAACTTTGCCCCCACGTGTTTGCCGAGTGCCTCCTGCAGCCCTGGAGCTGGGTCAATAGTGCAGTGATAGTTCTGGTTACACAAGGTGGATTGCTGGGTTGTCTGGGCTGTTGAACTGGGGCAAAAAGACTGGTCCTCCAAAGAAAGAAAGAGTTCTTCCATTGACTTCATGGGAAAGGCCAAAAAGCAAAGCCTAAAAGACATAAATGTCTGAGCAGTGGAGCACCTACCAAAATCTGGTCATAGAATCCCAGACTGGTTGGAAGGGACCTTAAAGCTCATCCAGTTCCAACCCCTGCCACAGGCAGGGACACCTTCCACTAGAGCAGCTTGCTCCAAGCCCCTGTGTCCAACCTGGCCTTGAACACTGCCAGGGATGGGGCAGCCACAGCTTCTCTGGGCACCCTGTGCCAGCTTTGCCCAAAGAGTTATACTCAATATGGGACATGTCACATAAAGTTGTTGGGCACTCTTTGGAGACAGCTGCTTGTCCTTGCTGTCTCCTGATTAATTCTAACCTGCTGCTTCCTAAGGTGGGGCTTGACAGCTGGAGATACCCTTATTACACATAGAAAAGTGGCACATGCTCCAAAGAAGATGATCAGCTCTTATTTACAGTATGTCTGGATCCCATCGTTGTTTTCTGCCTCCACATCCCTCTATATTCACTGTTTACAGTATTATGTGTATAAAGTGGGATCCTTTTATTGGATTGCTCTGTGGAAGCAGGTTCCAGCATTTATTATTATAATTATTATCATTATATATTACATTATTATTATCATCATCCTCATGTGAGCAAGCAACGTGTAAGATGTGGATGAGGAGAGAAGGTGCGAATGTGGTGGCCTAACGCCAGATAAACCGCAGCCGTGGTAGCACGGATGAACAGAGAGGTCATGCTGGTGCTTCCCTCAGATGATGTAAAGCCTTGCTCAGTGGTGTTGCCAGGAGACACTTCAGAAGCAGAATATGGATATTTTGGGGGATAATAAAAGAACAATTAGTATGGAAGTGATTTGCAGGCATAGCTGAAATGGCATGTAGCTGCAGATGACATTGATTTATTGCGTATAGAACTGTCCATGCCCATTTTTAGAAGTCTGATGATGTCTCTCACACTGTCAAGAGGAAAATTCTTGGGGAAAAAAAGAGCATATAAAACAACTGGGATTGTTTTGCACCCGTATAGTTGCATTTCCCCCTATTTTTAGTGCAAATCAGCACAATCTGAATGTGGACTCCCCAGAAGCGCTGTGGTGAGGGCCTTAGAAACGCTCTATGTTTAAAAACCTAAATAGAATCATAGAATAGTTTTGTACCTAGATGGGAGGACTTAATGGGCTTGGACGGGGTTCAGATGCCACTGCTGCTGCTTACTTGTCAGTGAATTCAGTACAGAACTGCCACTGAATTCCAGCTCCCAACTCAGTTTCTCCAGTGTTTTGGGTCCTGGGGCTGGGACCTCACTGCAGCTATTCCCATGGGTAAGGACTAGCTGCAGGACCCATAATCTGCAAGTTTGTGCCTCACCACCATCCCCAGAGTTAATGAAATTGGATTTCATTGATGGAAGATGACTGGGTCTGTCCCCTGGTCCCTTCTGAAACAGGACCATTGTGGGCACCCAAGGCTCTTCTCCCTCCTGGGTGCAATGTAGCATTGTCAGAGCTGGAGGCAGGGTGGTTTCTGGTGCCCCGTTCGAGTCTGCGGGAAGTGAACGGTTTCTCTGGTTGTTTGCAGCACACTCCAAAGATGAGTCAAGGACCTACCCTCTTCTCTTGTGGCGTGATGGGTAAGTAGGAGACACTTCTGTCTGTGTTTACTGCACCTCCGTTCCTGCTTTCATAGTATCATAGAATGGTTTGGGTTGGAAAGGACCTTAAAGCTCATCCAGTTTCAACTCTGTGCCATGGGCAGGGACACCTCACACTAGACCATATCACCCAAGTCCCATTCAACCTGGGCTTAAACACTGCCAGGGATGGAGCATTTATCACTTCTTTGGGCAACCTGTTCCAGTAAATAGCAACAGGTGGGAAGATGTCCTGAACAGTTCAGTCTCCCCCAAAACACTCCCCTGTAGCCCCTGGGGTGGGCATCACCCACCTGCCCAACACAGTGTGGATGGAGGGGCACCCATCCCACCACCCGCTAGTGGTGTCCATCCTGCTCATGCCACCCTCCTTCCCAGAGGTTCTGCCAGTTACCACTGCTGAGTGAATTGCTTATCTCCTTCCCCCTCCCCTTTGATACATCTGCTTATTTTTACAGTAACAGTTGAGATTATAAGCACTTTGGGTCTGAGGTTGTGTTCGAGTATCCAGCCCATGACCATGGCTCTTGAACTGTTGGCAGAGTGCAAGTAATATATATCAGTGTTATCACTAAAACGTTGTACCACTTGGCACAAAGTGTTTGGACAGGCCTCAAACAAGAAGGAAAATGTCTTAATTTTGCCTTTGATGGTAACCATGGTATAGGATGTTGAATAACTTTTATGTCAGAGCTTACTATCAATTTTTATGCTGAACAGCCCCCAAAACTGACGGGGGATTGGTGCCTTGGCCCATGATGCTGATAGTGCTGGAGGCTGTGCTGGTACATTGTGCTCTTTGGGCTTTGTAGGGGGAAGCAGTCACTCGGTTAAGTCTCAAAACCCCATTAAAACTTGCAGGTCAAGTTTTACTTTGAGCCAAGCTGCTTGCTGTGAAAGCCAGGACTTTACAGACAAAAGAGCTGCCCCTTTTCCTCATGGACACAACTCTCATTAGTGCTAATGGGACCTGAGCATTGACAGGAGATATTTCCCAAGCTCTCTGCTAACTCCGGGCACTTGGAGGCAGGGAAAGATGGAAAGCATTTGGAGTTTTTCAGATGGAAGTCACAAGCTTCTGAGTCAAGAAGGGGTAGAGACAGCCCGTTCCCTTTCTCCTGCCTGTCAAGCATGAGTGAGGAACAAAGAAACCCGATCAGATGGTTTTGTCTTGCACTGCGGCACTGGCAGGCTCTCCAGCAGATCTGATGAGTCTATGCCTAATTGAAAAGCAGCTTGTCTTAAAGAGCTTTTACAAAGCCTTCTGTGTCTTCCTAGCGCTGCTCTGATCTTCCTTGGCTGCCAAATGATCCTCTTTCCGAGGGGAACAAATGTCACCTCCTTGATCACAGCTTGCCATGTAATGGGCTTCATCATACCCAGTCCAGAGGAGCCAGTCTCTCCAGAATGCAAGGGCATCACTTAGCTTGGGTTTCATTTTAGGCATCCTTCCTGAGTGTTGTTCTTAATGTCTCTAAACGTGGCTCACAATCAGACTTGCTTGACTTTTTAAAGAAGACCTATGGTTATAGTGGCACCGAATGCAAAACTTAGGGAATGTTCCAGATCAAAGGGTAAAGTCCCTGTTGGTGGAAAGCACTGAGATAAATGAACACAGTGGAGTTTGGACTGGCAGCACAGCCAGCAGAAGGCAGAGACTTATAGTCCACTGGGTGATGTTGGTGGGATGGGGGGATATTGGCTTAATTTTCCAGGTTTTTACCTGGAAGAGGCTGAGGTTCTTGGCATGGGATCCTCCTGGCTGCCTTTGGAGCCAAGGGCAGCTTTGGCAGGAAGGCAGCTTGTGGCTGGTCCCAGTGGCCATGGGTCAGCAGGGCAGGCTGCTGGGAGAGCATCATCCAAACCTGGATGGTGGCTCAGGAGCACATTCTCCAGGAAGCAGAAGGAAGAAGCTGGGTCAAAGCCCCAAGGGGTGTGTAATGCACCATGACCAAGAAACCAGCTGGGGTCCTGCTTACCTGTGGCATAACATGGGGAAAAAGAGTAAACTGAAGCCCTTGCATCTTAGATGCACCTTACCTCATAAGGTTCTAAACAAATCAAGAGCCTGAAAATTGGTTATAGATTGGAATGTAACTCAATATATGAGTAGACATTATGAAAGACTTATACATCAGATGATGCAATGTTAGATCCACTTCTCAACGTGGCCTATATAACCTTCTGATTTTTAGATTTTAAAGAAATACTCCTGCCAGTGTGATGATAATACTAAAAAGATTGGATTTATCTTTATATAGCCCTTTGCTGGAAGGAAGATTAGAGGTGAAATGCCTGGAAACATAAATGCAACAACTTATTTTTTCCTTTCTCCTTGAAGCGTCTGGAAGTATAAGAATTGTCCTGTGGCATAAGGATCTTTTTCTCCTCCCCTTTTCTTCCCCTGCAGTCGCATGTGAATGGCTGTGCTAGAAAAAGAAGGTGACATAAAGTTGGGGCATTACTTTTGAGTTCCTCTGTTGAAATTGCTCAGCCTTTGAATGGATGGCAGAAGAAAATTTAGGCTATTTTAACAAGGCATTGGCAGCATCACCTTACCTTCCCCTAGTGGGTATATAAGAAGTGATCAGCACCAGAGGCTGCACTAGTCTGGTCCTGTATGAGAAGCTCAGCAGGAACATGCTGACAGCCTTGGCCTCCTGGTTTCTGCATAAGCAAGAAGTTATCTTTGAGGCAAGCTGCAGGCTGGGGTTTATTGAGGCTGTGACAAGGTGCTTGCAAGTGCAATCACTCTGGATGTAGGATGGGAGTCCCGGCGCAGAGAGTGTTGCACGCACAGTCCTGCTTGTAAAAGGGAGGAGGAGGATGGGTTTGAGCCCATTGGGAATGGATGCTGCATACATCTGTGAAATGCTCTTTTAATATAACCATCATATGCTTTTTCCTTGGAAAGCACCCCCAGAATTTGGCCTCATAGAGTGCTGCAGCAGAGCAGGATGATGGATGAAGCGCGTGGGTCAGTTCATACGTCCTTTGGAACACTCCACCACTGGCATGGCTTGGCAACACCTCTCATCCAAGGGGCAAGCATACCAGAGAGGTTGGAGCCTTGGTCCTTGTTGTTGCACATCTCTTCATGTGGAAGTGGCATTTCATCCTGCATGGGTGATGGAGGAAAACCAAGAAGCCAGAAGAAAGGCCAGCCCCTTGATTGTATCCCAAGAGCACCCACAGGGCTTGCACCCTTCTCGTTTCTGAACTGTGATTTTCAGGGATTTCAGGGGATTTTTGGAAAGGCCATTAATGTAGAGCAGTATCTTGGTGCATCTTCAAGCACAGTCAACCTGGAGACAGAAAAAGCCATGCAGGGAAATCCATTGAGGCTCCTCTGGAGCAGGGAGACCTCACCAGAGGCTCACGGTGAAGAGCAGGGCACGTTTTGCTGTTCAGATGGGGAATTTCCCTCTCCAATGCCAGCTGCTGGCACCAGGAGCCCACAGCACTGGTGTGTTTATTCTCCAGCGGTAGGTTTGGGGGTTGTTTTCATTTCCCATTGAAGCAAAGCTCTGCACATCATATTTTAATCTCATTTCTGCAATGGGAAGGCTCCACGGCACTGCCACCAGCTAATTACAACCAGTACATTTGTTCCACATTTATAGAATCATAGAATAGTTGGGGTTGGAAAGGACCTTAAGATCATCCAGTTCCAACCTCCCTGCAATGGGCAGGGACACCTTACACTAAACCGTGTCACCCAAGGCTCTGGCCAGCCTGACCTTGAGCACTGCCAGGGATGGAGCATTCACAACTTCCCTGGACAACCCATTCCAGTGCCTCACCACCCTCACAGTAAAGAATTTCCTCCTTATATCCAGTCTAAACTTGCCCTGTTTCACTTTTAACCCGTTACCTCTTGTCCTGTCACTCCATTCCCTAATGAAGAGTCCCTCCCCAGCATCCCTATAGGCCCCCTTCAGATACTGGAAGCTGCTCTGAGGTCTCCACGCAGCCTTCTCTTCTCCAGGCTGAACAGCCCCAACTTTCTCAGCCTGTCTTCATACAGGAGGTGCTCCAGCCCCTGATCATCCTCGTGGCCTCCTCTGGACTTGTTCCAACAGTTCCATGTCCTTTTTATGCTGAGGACACCGGAACTGCACACAATACTCCAGGTGAGGTCTCACAAGAGCAAAGGGGCAGGTTCACCTCCTTTGAGCTGCTGGTCACACTCCTTTTGATGCAGCCCAGATCAACTCCTGAACATAAACAGGGGGCAGTGGAAAATGCAGCCTGATTTTTCCCCCGTGAATGGGGACAAGGAGAGTGCAATGCAACTCGAACAACATGTAGACAAAGGGACTTGGCCACGCACCTGTGTGAAGAGAAATGTTTGGGTGAGGATCCAAACAGAATTCATCTGCCAAGGAAAGGAGAGAAGGAAAATGGGTTGAAACCTGTAATTGTTTTACAAGTTGCCATAATAAATAATGCATTCATGTAAATTATTTCACTGGAAAAGAACGTGGAGGGAACTTGAGCAGAAGGATCATGCATTATGCATAAAAGGGAACTGTAAAAATATTATAGCAGCAGATTTGTGTCACTGCAGTTAAAGTTGTGTCAGCTCTGTGGGTTTACATCCTCCTCTGTGGTTATAGATGCGGTCATTACAACTTACTCTGTGTCACCAGAGGAGCAGTCACTGAAAGAGGCCACCTGAAGCTGGAATGTGCCTGATGTTTCCATGAGCTGCTCCTGCAAAACCTGGAGCTCAGCATTTGGAAAGCTGCCTGTGATGCTCTGAGGATGGATCCTGTTCTCCATGGGGCTGTGCACAGCTCTCGGGGATGTTTGGAGGACAACACCCATCTCCTTGATTTTGGGATGTGCCCCGTCCCCTGGACCACTGGGTTTGTTTGATGTGGTGAGGGTTGCACAGGAAAACAGATGGATGTTGTTACAGGTTCATGCAAGTGCATGTCTTGGTTTTACTTGAAAGGAAACTCGGGAACAGATAGCGGTGCGGATGTGTTTGAGCATGCTGTCAGTGATCCCAGGGCAGGTTGGGCCCTGCTCACATGCAGGTGGCTTCTGGTTTGTCTCTGAAAATGGAGAGGAGAGAAAAACCAGGTGAGGTTTAATGCCAGGGCTTGTTGCTGCTTGCCCAGCCTGGTGAATCCTGCTGGGCAGTGGTGGCCACTCTTCACCTGCACCCCAAATGCTCCTGCTGTTGGACACCCAACATCTTCTTTATAGAGCATCCCTAGCAGGGCTGCTCCCCATCACCCCAGGGTAAATGGCCCTGCCACCAAACTATCCCCAAGGCTGGGCAGGACAGAGGGAATGCATGCAGGCTTAGGGGAGTGACACAAGAGCCAGGGCTCAGATCACCCTTTCTAGGGATGAATCAGAGCTAGCCATCACAGCCTTGCTTTGGAAAGCAGAAATGGTTTGGTTTTGGTTCCCCCTGGGGCTGGGCAGCCTGGGAGCTGGCAGCTCCAACCTGAACTGGATGGTGCTTCGTGCCTGTCTCTCTTTCCTGCTGCTTCATGCATGGTTTGCAAGAGGGTTCAGGCTCCTGCTGCCATGGCCAGAGGCCAGGTTGGATGGGTCTTGGAGCAACCTGCTCTAGTGGAAGGTGACCCTGCACATGGCAGGGGCTGGAACTGGATGAGCTTTAAGGTCCAACACAGACCATTCTGTGATCCTGTGAAAGGGCAGGACAAGAAACTCAGTTTTCCCCAGGCTGCTGATACCACCCCTCTGTGTCTTGGAAGCTGGAAAGCTGTTGCACAACCAAAGAGACGCCAGGAAATTCACTTTGTGTAGCCTCACCCTGGAAATACAGATCTACAGCTCAAAACATCTCGAAAGAAATGTGCTGGATGTGCTCTCTGGGTGATTTGAAGTTTTCGTCTTAGCAGTTCTAAGTTAAAATCCAAAAGGAAGATGCTGTTTCATCCAAGGGCACAAACAGGGGAAGAGCCCCTCATGCCCCACTTACATCATGCTCTGGTTGTATGGCTTCTCCTATCGTTTTTCCAGATGGCAAAGGAGGGTTTTCCAGAGAAGTGACTCACTTGTGAACCAGGAGGTTCTCGTGGTGGGTTTTATCCTGGAACAAATCACTGCCTTGGAGTAAACCAGGCTGAGGTTTGTAATGTGAAAAAATGAATACACGCTTATGTGCAGCAGTATTAATGGTTCCTCTGCAGCTGTCATTATCAGCCTGCTCAGGATATGAGTCTTAGTCACAGAATCATAGAATGGTTTGGGTCTGAAAGGACCTTAAGATCATCCAGTTCCAACCCCCCTGCCACGGGCAGGGACACCTCACACTAAACCATGGCACCCAAGGCTCTGTCCAGCTTGGCCTTGAGCACTGCCAGGGATGGAGCATTCACAACTTCCCTGGACAACCCATTCCAGTGCCTCACCACCCTCACAGTAAAGAATTTCCTCCTTATATCCAATCTAAACTTCCCCTGTTCAAGTTTTAACCCATTACCCCTTGTCCTGTCACTACAGTCCCTAATGAAGAGTCCCTCCCCAGCATCCCTATAGGCCCCCTTCAGATACTTGAAGGCTGCTCTGAGGTCTCCACGCAGCCTTCTCTTCTCCAGGCTGAACAGCCCCAACTTCCTCAGCCTGTCTTCATACAGGAGGTGCTCCAGTCCCTGATCATCCTCATGGCCTCCTCTGGGCTTGTTCCAACAGCTAAACAGCTGTTAGCTCACAGCTAAGTCTTAAAACCTGAAGAGAAACCAGCACCTTTTCCTCTGTGAGGCTTTGCTGAGGCTTTTCCCTCAATTACATGCTTACCTCTTGGACTGCCCCATGTCCAACTTGTTTCAGGCTGAAAAGTTTTCTATTTGCTCTAAAATCCCCATTTTCTGGGTTTTGTGGTAGCCTGGGACCCATCAGTGTTTCTGGCGGGGCTGTGCCATGGTCTTCTCCTGCCCTGCCAAAACCCAGCTCTCACAGTGCAAGGGGAAGAGCAAATAACCCCAAGCTGCTGCTGGGGATAACGGTGCAGTTCCCGCTGTCTTTGCAGGGTTTGGAAGATTTATGGCTGTTTGTGCTGCAGCAGGGGTGAAAGAGGAAGGTGTCCTGTATCCTCCTCACCAAGACCCTTTGTACAACGTGCCGCCTCCGGCTGGAGGATGGTGGCAGCTTGCCACGAAAACTTGGCGTCTATTTCTGTTCCTTTTGTCTGCTGACCTGACCTGAGGAATCTCTCTGCTGGCAGCATAATGCAGAGGGGAAGATAATCAAGATCTCACCATAGATGTAGTTGTTTAGCGCAGATTTCACACTTTCCATTGTGTTTATTCCAATGGGGACAGCAACTGTTGGAATGCTGTGTGGTTGCTGAGGGCAGAGCCAGGGAGGGATGGGGCTGGAGCTCTTCTGGTGGCAGCTGGATGCAGGGAGAAATGGGAATAGTGGCCAAGAGTGCGCTATGCACCTCAAATCTGACCTCCTGACTTGAAACCGAGCCTTGGTTGGAAATGTTCTGCACTGCTGCATCTTCCCTATCAGCCTGGTACCTACAGCTGTGGGCTGAGTACTGCTTTTACTTCATCCTTCACTTGCCAGAGTGGAAAACCCCAAAACCCCTACGAAGCCTTGCATGATTTAGATATGATCATATGAAACTTGGCAGCAACAGCAAGCACGGTGTGCTCTGTTCACAGCAGCAGTTACGGAGAACTGGTGACTGGTTTTGGTGATGACTTTTTTCCACTGCACAGCCGATGGGGTTGTCCTCTTCTATCATGGTTTTCCTGTTGAGTATCAATGCCTGCAGGGAGCCTGGGGAACCAGGCCTTGGTGCTACTTCTGTTATTGTCAGTGGGATGTGTGTGGGGCTGAGGTCATCACCCTTAATCCTCTCTTTGGACACAGTCATCAGTGGGATTTCTGGATACAGCTGCCTCTGGGTTTGCAGTCTTCCCACATGGAAGACTTTGCACCATGCCCGTAGCTACATACATTTCAGGCCAAGGTGCAAGTTTCTTGGTTCTTTACCCATCTGATAAAATGAATATCTTTAGGGTAACCCCAAACCCATGCAACAGATCACCACCATCTTACACTGTGCTCTGTGCTCTGTTGGAAGACTGTTAAGGCAGGTTTGCAGGGCAAATTCCCATGTAAATAAGCTGAATGAAAGAGAGGGAGAACATCTTAAAAAGGTGTATTAAAATAAGTGTATTAATCAATTTGTTCCTTTAAATAAACATTTCAATGTTATGTGTGTTAAAGAAATGCAAACAATTGGCTGTGCTAGGTACACATGGGGTTTTCAAGGCAGCCCCAAAGAGATGCTGACCCCAGGTTGCTGCAGTATAGTTGGAGTTCTTTCGTGCTTCATAAGGGTAACTGACCAGGGGTATCTGGGCCAGAGCACCCAGATGTGGGGGACAGAGAGGACATGGACAATGAGCCTCACAACAGGGACCTAAGGACAGCATCTTGCAAAGACTTGCTGGAGGTTTATCATGCATCTATTTTATATATCTATATCTATCTGTATGTCTATCTTATCTATATGTATGTGCATACACCCATATATATTATCAGCCATCTTGAGCTTGTTATATGCACCCCCTGTTTTGCACAGTGTCTTTGGGTCGGTCTGGGAGAGATGCTCAGAGCCTCAGTGGCGTCAGTTGGTTCCACTGGAGCAATGCTGTTTTAGCAGTGTCTGAAAGCAGGACAGCCCAATCGGTGTCGGGTTGATTTTGGTTTCCCATAGGCTCTGATGGCCCTGCTGGGATTTCTGTGTTATGACAGGTAGCGGGATGCTGGTGGGATCACCCCTGTAGCTGTTAGGACCATCCCAACTTCTATTTCATCTCCTTCTGGTGTTTGGTCATAAAATCATAGAGTAGTTAGGGTAGGAAAGGACCTTAAGATCATCCAGTTCCAACCCCCCTGCCATGGGCAGGGACACCTCACACTAAACCGTGGCACCCAAGGCTCTGTCCAACCTGGCCTTAAACACTGCCAGGGATGGAGCATTCACAACTTCCCTGGGCAACCCATTCCAGTGCCTCACCACCCTCACAGTAAAGAACTTCTTCCTTATATCCAATCTAAACTTCCCCTGTTTCAGTTTTAACCCGTTACCCCTTGTCCTATCACTACAGTCCCTAATGAAGAGTCCCTCCCCAGCATCCCTATAGCTCCCCTTCAGATACTGGAAGGCTGCTCAGGTCCTCAGGTCCCCTGAGGGCTATCTCACCCCAACAGTGCTACATCTTTCTGGGGAACTCGTCAGGCAATTACTCATTGTGGAACCCAGGACAAACCACATGCGTGTGAGACATGACTTAGCACAGAGCTAAGGCAATGGCCATACATTTTATACTGCTGCATTTCCCTTAGCTAGTGCAATCTGGAGACTCAAAGGCATGTTTTGATCTTCTCCTAGCAGCTTTGCTCCTGCTGCGATTATCACTTTGTCTCCCTCTCCATCTACACCGCAGCAACCGCTCTGCTGGCAGTTTGGAAAACCATATTCCAAGAGTTAATTTGTTCAGGAGAGCATCCCATATGCCGCTCCTTTTGTTTTACGGCCGTAGAAAGCGGATCGCCGAATTAATGAATGCTAACGCCTGTGCGTGTGTGTTTCTTACTTGGGTTCCTTTATTCCCCTCTCCTTTCTGAACCAGAAAATGACAGATGGAGAGATCTCAGCAGGAAATGTCCACTCCAGCTCGAGCAGCCGGGCGCCAGCATCTGGGACTGCTTGTCGGACAAGGGCGAGGAGGGCTCGCGCTGGCCCAGGGATACAGCCACCACTTGCTCCGTCACCAACCTGATCAAAGACCTCAGCCTCAGCGACCCCCATGGCAACCCCTCGGCCCCCCCCAGCAAGCGCCAGTGCCGCTCGCTCTCCTTTTCGGATGAGATGTCCGGTTGTGGCTCCTCCTGGAGACCTTTGGGCTCCAAGGTCTGGACGCCGGTGGAGAAGCGGCGCTGTTACAGCGGGGGCAGCGTGCAGCGCTACTCCAATGGCTTCGCCACCATGCAGAGGAGCTCGAGCTTCAGCCTCCCGTCGCGGTCCAACCCGCTGTGCTGCGAGCATCCCGCCCTCAGCAGCCGCCTGGGGTGCCAGCCGAGGAGATCAGCCACGGGCGGGCGCGGGGTGGACATGCAGAGGTCCCTGTCCTGCTCTCACGACCACTTCTCCTCCTCGGAGTACTGCGTGCCATCGGCGAGCAGCACTCCTGCCTCCACACCGGAGCTGGGCCGACGGGCAGGGGGGCTGTCCCGGAGCCGCTCGCAGCCCTGCGTCCTGAATGACAAAAAGGTTGGCGTCAAGCGGCGGAGACCGGAGGAGGTTCAGGAGCAACGGCCCTCGCTGGACCTTGCCAAGATGACGCAGGTGAGAGGTGGTGGGGCTGGTCCTGCGCATGGGGCTCAGCGCTGAGGTGATGCTGTTCACTGATAAAACTCCTTTTGCGTCCTCCTAAGGATGGGAGTGATGCAGATGTGATGGGGAAACGCATCCTTCTGTCTAAGGAGAAAACACATTCCCTTCCAAATGGATTACTTTAAGAAATTCCCACATTGCTGTTCTGTGCTGAGTTTTCCACACTGATCCCACCATGGCATCGTTTCCTCCTGGCATGTTTTTCCAGCAGGATTATGTTAAACCCCACGTTTTTGAGCTCAGGAGAGAGGAGCCCCATTGCTGCCATGGAGAGGTGAAGGCAGCACCCAAGGCACCTAACCTAGGCCCCGTTAGGAGTTGAATTCATACTGCTACAGTATGAATATCTTAGCCTCTGTAATTTTCCACTCTGGAGATGTTATCATATTCATATTCAGTTGCAAGCACAGAGCACAACCTCCCACATCAATCTGCTGCACAGAACCAGATAACACATCTGAGCCATGAACTGGGGAGGGGTTTGCTCCCGGGTCCTCTCCCTGCAAAACCAAGTCACTGGAGTTTGGTGAGGGCCAAAGAGAGATGATGCACTGAAGGACAGTGTGAGCAACCTTTCCATTTCACACTCATGAAGCTTCTCTTTCTGCAGTTTCATGATTCAGCATTTCCCACATCAACAGTTTATAGTTGTAAAGTCAATGACACCACCCGTGCTGCAGAAGATAGAGATAATGGGGGGCTGAAGACCCCAGGGCTGCCACTGTGGGAGCAGGGAGCTCACCCTGGCCACCTCCCATGGTGGGCTATCTCCTTCTGCTGGCCAGAAAACTCACCCCTGGTTTTGGTTTAGTGCAGCTATCTGCTGTGCTTCATCCTGGAGGCAGCCATGTTGGGAGCATCTGCCCTGATTTTCATCATCGAACCATAGAATCACAGCCTGCTTTGGGTTGGATCTCAGAGATCACCCAGTTCCAACCCCTGCCACGGGCAGGGACACCTTCCACTAGAGCAGCTTGCTCCAAGCCCCTGTGTCCAACCTGGCCTTGAACACTACCAGGGATGGGGCAGCCACAGCTTCTCTGGGCACCCTGAGAACATGGCTTTGGCATGGGCAGGTGACCCAAGGATTACAAAAATCAGGTTACTCAGCCTCTGCAAGCACAGATACCATAAAGAAAGGGTCCCAAAGCCCCTTGGTGCAAGGCATGAGCACTGTAGGAATGGGGAAGGGATTACCTGGCATCTGCCCCAGTGCTGGTGGTGACAGGAGCAATGGGCACCCCCTTTCCCATCCTCTCCTCACCCGCTGATCCAGGCTGGGTGGCTAAATACCCAGCGGTTGCTACCACCAACATCCAGCACCACCATTACCAAGGAACTCTGTGACTGGGATCCAGCCCAAGGTACATCCTGTGGAGCATCACCAGTTTCCAGGGAGGAAACCCAGCCTGGTTTAGGTTCCCATGGCAGCGGGTGGATCCCGGAGGCAGGGATTTAGGACTGCAGGATGGGAAGAAAGGGAAGCCAGGAGCTGGATGAGGCCAGGGTTTTCATAGCTATTGAGCTATGAGGAGCAGTGCTGGCAGGCTGCTCTCCACGTGGGAGGACTGGCACAGAGGGAGGAGCAGGATTAGGCAAGTTATGGTGAGCATTCTTGCCTTTGGTGGGGCGTGGGGCACGGTCAGAGCCCTCCCCGGGATGGGAATGCTGTGAAAAGTAACTAATTCCTCGTGGGCAGAAGGACACAAGGGATAAGTGTGCTCAAGGAAGCCCTGCAGGCTTGGGTATTCCCTCAGGCTGTTTTAATGCCTCTCCTGGGATGAGACTGGAAAGTTAGGTGTTAAGAGCTGAGATTGTGGTGAGGTGTCCGCGTGGCTGCACGTGTCCTCTAGTCTGGCTTTATACGGAGTAGGAATGACTTGTGTGCAATGGTCCTCATGAGTCAAAGCAAAGGAAAGCCAACGTGTCCAGACTGGGTTTCCCAGTGTAACTCAAAGCATTCACTTTACAGATAGGGAAACTGAGGCATGAGGCATGCCATGAATCCCTGGGAATGGAGCTCAGGGTGCTGGGTGCTGGATCCACATCCAGCTCTGGCAGTGGATTGGTTAATTCTGGGCTTGTGCTGTAACCACATGTGTTATAGGCCTGAAACCTGGTACCACAATCGAAATAGGACTAATTTGACCTGAAAGCAGTGTTTTCTTCATAGCAGGAGGGATATTCAGGCCAGGCAGGAAAGGAGGGAGCCACTCCTGGAAGCAATTACATGGCCACATAACTGGGCTAATGAAGAAAGAGACCTAAATGTTAAAGTTCTGCTAGGAGGGAAAATCCTGGGGAGAACATTGCTGTTAATTCCTCAGAATCCTGGGTTTGCCTCTTCTCTCAGCAATTCCCATAGCTCAGAGAGGGGAGGTGATCCCGTATCACTCCCCTTACTTACTCACACAGCATCAAACCAGAGAGGCTTTGGCTTCAGGCAGAACCCAAACCAGGGACATAGTGGTTGCTGAAATAACGGCAACTTTTAGGAGCCACAGCAGCATGAAAATCCTTCTGCATGCCTGAAGTGCCTGTAAATGCTCTGCTTTGGGCCTTTAAAGTGGGTATAAACCTGGTGGGTGATACTCAAGCAAGTGGGTGATGGTGATGTGTAATGTATCCCCAGTGTCCAGAGGCAGGTGAGATGTGAGGAAGACAGTTGCTATGGGCTTGGGTACCAGGGGAGCTGCCTGGCATCCCTGACCACCCTTAAACAAGGACATCAACCATCCTGTCATTTCAGTGCGGGGCTTGGGGTTTGCTTTCCAACGTCAGCTTTCATTCCCCTTTTCCATGTGAAGCACAAGCCTGAGGAGGACAACATCCAACCTCTGGAATCCCATCAGTTGTTCTGTTGGTGTGTGGCTTAATCTTGCAGCACTGTGCTCTCCTTCCTAGGTGCAGTGCTTGGTCTTGCAGCTCCAGTGACTGTGTCCATAAGGCAGGCTGTGCTTAGAAATGGTCAGGGTTAGATTTCCCCATGAATTGGGATGTTTCTCAAAGAGCTGGTGTGGATGCACCTCAAAAATGTGGGAGACGGGCAATGTTGTAAGGGTGGCAGGAGGTGGCTTGGAACCCAGCTGTCCTGGCTGGGTTGATTTTGGCAAGAACGGGTGCTTTCACCCTTTGCAAGGCACCAGGAGAAGCTGTTTGGGTGAGAAAACATGGATTTGCTAAGCAGTCTCCCAGGGATGCTTTGTGATGGAGAGACACCTGCTTGGTTTTCCTCTCCCGTGGTCTGGTTTGATTCTTCTCCAAAGGGTACCTTGCTATGTGTTGACCTGGGGACTGGTCATGGCCCACCTCCATGTCCACCACTTTCCACCATCTCTATGTCAGCGTTTCCCACAGGATTTGGGGTGTTGTGTGCCGGAACCCTTGCAGCAGCGGGTTTGTCTGAGTCATCTGTGGCAAGCAGAGCCATGGCCAGCCCTGGTGGAGCAGATTGCTGTCCTCACACAGGCTTAATGTGAGGATGTGACGTGCCTGTCACAGCAGTGACAGCCGCCTGAGTGACAGTTTGCAGTCGTCCCCGGCAGCGGCAGAATGAGCCCTCGCTATCTCCTGCCCCTTCTGTTTCCTGCCTTGTAACACTTTGGTATGGGTGTTCCTGAGAGATTTTCATTTGAGATAGCACATTTCCAGACCCAGCTGTCCTTCTTGCAGATGTTTTTTAAGCAAATCACCTATATGTATAAGTGGTATATATATATATTTTATATATATATATATAACAAGTCATATTTGTATAACTGACAGAAGGGAGACTGAGATGAGCTCTTAGGCAGAAGTTCTTCCCTGGGAGGGTGCTGAGGCGCTGGCACAGGGTGCCCAGAGAAGCTGTGGCTGCCCCATCCCTGGCAGTGTTCAAGGCCAGGTTGGACACAGGGGCTTGGAGCAAGCTGCTCTAGTGGAAGGTGTCCCTGCCCGTGGCAGGGGTTGGAGCTGGATGAGCTTTAAGGTCCCTTCCAACAGAAACCATTCCAGGATTCCACAGTGTGAAGATCCAGCCCTGCAGCACAAGAAGCCCTTATTATAAATCTATGGCAAAGCTGTGGCAAAAGAGTTTGAAGAAAGCTCTCAGGAAGCTTACCAGCTCAGTCCTGCTTGTTACGGAGTCAGCACCTTTGTTTTGCCGCGGTTTGGTTAAGATCATCACCATGGTAATGCAGTCCTGACGTGGAGTCCATCAGGGTCCAGGCGAAGGGCACCAGCAGCTGAGGTCTGGTGAAGCTCCTCTTTCAGTCCATGTTCCTCCAGGAAAGGTTCAGCCCCACCAGCTCCTTGGGGCATGTGCAGGAACAGCCTCTGGGCGTGGAAAACTCCCTGTGTGCATACAGAGAGAACAGCTTTAAGGGACGTGCCTGGGGGATGGAGGGTGGGTGCGCTGAGCAAGGGGTGAGAGCTGGATGAGTTTTGAGGTCCCTTCCAACACAAACCAGGCTGGGATTCTATGAGAAACTAAATTTCTGATGGCTCCCACAAGGGTTTGGCTTCTCTGTGAGCCTTCAAAGCATCTGTAATTTGAAGAGCTCCGTCTCTCATACAAATACTGTACTAATGTCTTCTTCACCTGAGTTTTCTCTAACCTCCTTCCTTTCCTGTGAGGGTTTAGCCATGTACACTGAGGAGTCCCAGACAGCTGGCAGACTACTTCTCCATGAAGCTCTGTATTGTACAGCGTGGCCTATAGTATATGGGACAGAGAGTAGCGGCTACAGAACGATAAGGCAATTAAAGCACAATATGCTCTTGTATCCTGTGGTTATGAGTTCATCATAAATAGCTGTGAAGGGTGGAGGAGAGGGCACTGGCAGCAGTGGACACCAGCTCAGAAGGTGGTGAGGATGAAGCACTGGGTGTGCCTGATAAGGACTTGTTATAGAGCAGACTTTGTGCCTGAAAGGTGCCTGTTACGGGAAGGGTGCTGAGATGCTGGGTACAACGGGGCTATTCATGCTGCGCAGTGGCTGCTGTGGGCACACAGTGCCGTTCATGGGGTAACTTCATTGTCCTCAAGGAGCACGTGCCTTCAGAGGATGGAGTCATCTGCACCAAGGATCACAAGACCGTCCTCCTGATGTGTGGTTGTGTGGTTTGTGTGTTTTTCAGCATTAAAAACACCTTCAGCCTGGGATGGAGATCCAGAGGAGCGGGTGTGTAATCATGGAACCCCAGACTGGTTTGGGTTGGAAGGGACCTTAAAGCTCACCCAGTTCCAACCCCTGCCATGGGCAGGGACACCTTCCACTAGAGCAGCTTGCTCCAAGCCCCTGTGTCCAACCTGGCCTTGAACACTGCCAGGGATGGGGCAGCCACAGCTTCTCTGGGCACCCTGTGCCAGCGCCTCAGCACCCTCACAGGGAAGAGCTTCTGCCTAAGAGCTCATCTCAGTCTCTCCTCTGGCAGGTTAAAGCCATTCCCCTTGGCCTGTCCCTACAGGCCCTTGTCCCAAGCCCCTCTCCAGCTTTCCTGCAGCCCCTTTAGGCACTGGAGCTGCTCTAAGGTCTCCCCTTAAGAAGCCTTCTCTTCTCCAGACTGAACCAGCCCAGCTCTCTCGACATCAGTAATGCTCTTGATGGTTGGGAGCGGGCTGTCCCCTGCCTTGTTTTCCCTTCCAAACTACGGAATAATGGCAGTTTCCATGAGGATCCATGCACAAAGGAGCTTGCACACTCCCAAAGCTGAAATAAATCAGCCCTCTAGTTGGAAACGTATTGGGTTGGTCTTGATGCTGAGTGGGGACAAGTTCAAACTGCGGGACAGGAGAAGCGACCTCTCCTCCCTGACGACCCAGCTCTTTCCTCGAGGGGTAAAATTCCCTCCATTTTCACCTAAGAAGTTTTTCTGCTCCGGCTTTGGCAGTTGGAGCCTTGCTGGTGAAGGCAGGAGGGGCAGCAGTGACCTTGGAGCAGCGTCAGCACCCACTTGAGCCCGCGGCAAATATTGCCAAAAGGTAGTGAAAAACGGGAGGCTTTGAATTCCAGACGTATCCCAGGAAATAGATTGCTGTTGATGTAACTCCTGAGACAGATTCCAGCTCCCAAGCCCTGGTGTTTGTTAAATAAACACGAACGAGAGCCTCCAAAAGGTCAGCTTGTGGCTTGGTGGGAAAAAGCCTTTGGTTCAGGATGCAAAGGAAAGCATCAGTTTGGAGGGCGCAGAGGACCTCGAAGGGTGCCTGGTTTTGACTTGGTCAGGCTCTTCCACGTGCAGCCGTCGTTATTCATTGCCCTGCTACTTATGTATCTAAAGCACAAGCAGTTAAAACAAATCCAAGTTCAGATTGGAAATGAGGTTCATAATGATGTTTGCTCCTCTGGTTTTCTCCCCCTCCCTGTTCCTTTGACAAACAACTGTCTATTCACTGACGTGCAGCAAACCTCATCTCTGGTGTCCACCAACACAGGGTAGACCAAGTGCTACTCACTGAGGTTTCCCTGCCTCAGTTTCCCAAATGGACCAATAAAGACAATGCATTTTTTCACCTACCCCTATCCCCAAGCTCCTGAGGCTCATGTAGGATGCCATTTGGGTGCTACCACAGCAATAAAACCTTGCTTTTAGGTACCAGGTCCTATTGCTGCCAGAAGCAGCATGAAGGAAAGATCCATCTCCCTATAAAGGGCTGATTTGTTAGTGCAGCCCCAGAGTGCCCATTTCATGTGAGGCGCTTTAAAGTCAGAGGATGCTTGTAGGAGCTGATTTATTGCAGCAGCCTCTATTTTAGTCACCCGTCAGAGCTTTTAATAGCAATAACGTGGAATGCCATGACATCCATTGTTTTGGTTTTACAGTCAAAGTGGTCCCATCTGCCCCAGTTATGAATCTGTGACTCACCAGACACAATGGGCTGAAAATAAATTCAGCTGTGGAAGCAAGAAACGCGCTGTGCTCTGGGACATGGCTGGTTTTGCCATGAAATTACTTTTCCAGCATGGAACGGAGCTTGTGCACACAGGCTCCTCCAGCAGCATCCCTTGCTCGTGCAATGGGGGTCTGAGTGCTGAAGGGTCCCTTGGTATCCAGGGACCATGTCCTACCACCCCTGCTCCCAGTTCCATCCTCTGCTCCCAGCTCCATCCCACCACAGGGCCCGGGGATGCAGGGTTGGGTGCTGCACCCTTGTTCGTGCTCACATGGAAGGACAGGGCTGGGAATGCAAACAAAGCTTGGCAGTGTTTGCCCCAAACACGGACAAAATCCAGTTGTATCCCAGAGATGCACATCTGGTCCATGGCCTGCTGTTTAACCCTCTGCTCCCTGGGCTCGTGTGCTACACAGACCCAAAAACCAGCTTTTATAAGGCACAGGGATTCATCCTTGACTCAGTTAACATGCTCAAAAGCAGTGGCCAAGAGTGGTTGTTCTGTTTTAAATAAACCACCCAAACCCCAGCATTCCAGGACATTTCCAGGCTCGCTGCTTCCTGCCATGGTCCAGGAGGATGCAGTGGCATCGGGATTTGCAGACAGCAAATCTCAGCAGGTTTTTCTCCCCTTGAAGGTGCTTCATCCGTTGCCACAGGATGTTATTGGCATTGGAAGGATGGAGCAGGGGGCAGGGTTTGGATCTGTGCTAGGCGCAGTGCAGTGGTGGGAACGGCTCCTTTGGGCACTGGGGAGCCTTTTCAGTGCAGAGTTGTAGTGGTGATGATGAGAACAGTTCTTTGGGAGCCTCTTTCTTGCAAAAGCCTCCCAAAGCATTTCAGGAGGTGGCCCTAAATAACCCAGGAGGGCAGTTCCCTCTCTGTTTCACAGGGAAGGTGCTCAGCGTTAGCCTGGAATGGAGACTGTGTCAGAGCAGTGACTTGTATTTCAAACCTGCCTTTACTTTGCAGGAGGCCACAGTGCAGCAGTGGGTGCAGGTGCCCCAGGGGCAATTACAGGAACATGACTCCAGTTTACTTATGCCCCTCACATCTTTAATCCATCCTAACCTTAATTTGATGCCTGGGGAAAAGCAGGCTCCTGTTATCACCTTGGATCAGTCACTGTGTGCTGATTCTGCTCCGTGTGTGTTGCGCTCGAGGCCAGGTTGCAAGCTGCTCTAGTGGAAGGTGTCCCTGCCCACAGCAGGGGTTGGAACTGGATGAGCTTTCAGGTCCCTTCCAACCCAAACCAGTCTGGGATTCCATGATTCTGTGAAGTTTTGCCTGCTCTGGGGATGAGCTGGGTTCAGGGTCCTCATTGCTCATGGCAGAACCACTCCAGCTAAATCTATGGCGTTGCAATAGGATCATGAGGAGAGCAGCATGGCCCTTCTTCCACCATCTCTGCTAGGCTTTCAGCAGAGCATGTTGGCATGAGCCTGTGATGCTCTAAGGATGCTCAGCCACAATCCCTTGGGATGTGAAAGGCCGGGTGCAAGAGGGATGTGCAACCTGGAGATACATAAATACACAGTAATCACTCATGAGGCTGCCTGATGGCGGGTCTGAGCAAACCCATTTCCCCAACTCACAGTGAAGGGCTCATTGTCTTAGGGAAAATATTTGGTTTGGGCGGGAAATGAGGATTTCCTCCAATTATCATTGGGAATGGGAATGGGCTGGGAGGCTGCACTGGGACTGAGTCCTGCATGTGGGGTGCTGCGGGATGCTGTGCATGGATTGAACCCCATGAGAGCATCACTGCTCTCTGACCCTTTGCACAAGCTATGCCTGCTGCATTCCTCCATGGTTTCTGGGATTCATCTCTCCAGCATGTCCCTGGGGCTCTGTAGCACCAGAGGGATTCCTGTCAGTGGCCCATATAACACCTTTTCCTTTGCATTTATAGCAGCTCACTAAACACCCTCACTGTCACTGGGCAGCTACAGAGCCCCAAAGACAAGAGCAAAACTGCACTAAACCCAAATTAACTCCCCAGGCTCCAAAGGCAGCGCTAATACTACTGACTTAAAACCTCCTTCTTGCCTTGTTTTGGGTTGTTTGTTTAACAGTGTGGTGTGAAGTGACGTGGTGGGATAATAGATATTTCTGAGCCTGCTCTTGAAAGCTGTTTTTCACACCAAACAGCTAAAGCTGAAGATTTCCCATGCACCATCTAAGCACTGGTGCCTGTTACGGCAAAATTAGGATCGGGGCTATGTAAATACTCTTCCTTAGCAAAAGAGAAGAGAAGAGCAAGGAAGAGCCTGAAAACGAGGAGCAACCTGCTCTAGTGGCAGGGGGTTGGAACCGGGTGAGCTTTGAGGTCCCTTCCAACACAAACCAGTCTGGGATTGTATGAAATGAACAAGTGGCAGGTAATAGATGATAAGTTGAAGGTGTTTTACCGATGTTTGCCTCGGAGAGTGATTTAAACCCAAGCCTGTTAGAGGAGCCCCAGCAGAGGTGTGTTTGCTGATGGGGAGGGCTGGCACAGGCGCATCATCCCTGCACAGAGCATCACTGCTCACTGCCCGCTTCCCCCTTTCCTTCTGGCACCGGGTTATTTTGAGCTCTATGAAGCAACTGTAGCCCAGTGTGCACACAGGAGGTGCTGACAGCTTGGTAGGTCAGGCCGGTGGTGCTGACAGCTTGTGGCGTTACACCTTCCCCAGGCAGTCACCTGGCAGGGTGGAATGACACAGAGAGTGCTTGCGCAAAAGCTGGGATGACCGTGGGGATCACAATCCTGCCAGTGTTCATTCCAACACATGCACTGTGTCTGCAGGGATGGGGATCAGGGAAAAGCTCACTGCTGGGGATTTTGTGATACATGTTGCTGTGTTCTTCAGTTCGCTTGTTGTTGGGGCTGCCAGCATCCAGACCCTGTCCCCAGTGGGGACACATGCTCGAAGGGAGGAAAAGGATGGATGAATGAGCTCCTTCAGCCTTCCTGCGTTTTAGCTGGGGTCCCTGCACAGTGTGGAGCATCACTGAAGGAAGGAGATGTACCCTAAGTTTGGTCACCACCATTCAGGAAGGGCTTTGTTCTAGAGGTCATCTGACAGCTTCATGTCTTATCCCAAGTGGCCAAGGGTTTCTTATTTGTATGTATAGATGATTTTTCAGGTGGTTGCTTTAGCATCATCCCATTTTATTCCTTTCCCTGAGGAATCGTCCATGAAGCTTTGGGGAGAGCTAGGGACTAAAAAACAGCACCTCAGATGGTCCTAAATGGGTTACTGTGGATGTGAGTAAAGGTGTTTTGGGTGGAAGGTACATGACAGATGCTTGCTGGGTGAGGTCAGGATGGCCAGAAGCAATCTGGCCACTGCTCCATGCGTCAGATCCATGATGGTGTCTGCATTGCCACAGTTTCCTTGAGACCAGCAGCGTTTGAGATGCTCGACACCCTGATATCGGTTGGTCTGGCACAAAAGGACAAGGTTTTGGAGAAGCTTAGAGGGGTCCAGGGCTGCCTTGTCCATGGGAAAACAAGGACCACATTGTGCCACCCAGACTGCTTTTTGGCTCATCTCAATGGAGGACTCGACTGCCCAGTTTTGCAGCTCGGCACTGCAGAACGCGCTGGGTTCACCCAATAAATTAGGATATGAGTAAAAAACTCCTGATGGGTTGAGAACAGACACTGCATTGATGGCGGTGGCTGATCCACAGCCAGCACAGGCAATGCTAGTGCCGGTTATCTCATCTTGAGGGTACCATTCCCCAGCGCGTTCATCCATGCACCGTTGCAACTCCCCACACCGGGAAGGTGAGCCATGGGATCTTGCCACAGCCAGTGCCTGTGGAAACTTGCTTTCCGAGCTGATCACCGTCAAACCTGCGTCACAGGGAGCGCCTCCGCACGTGGCCTTCCTCTGAGAGCTGCAGCACTGGGAGCAATGGCACCATCGGAAGGGTTTTTCCATCCTCTTTCAAGGGAAGGTAAAAGTACTACCTGGAATGACTCCAGGTCTTGGACTAGATGATCTCCAAAGGCCCCTTCCAACCCTAATGATTCTGTGACTCAGCGCTGCACGTGGAAGATACTGGGTTGCAGCGTGTGTGGATTTGAGCAGGGAAAATGTTGGCTTGGTTATCTTGCCAAAGTCCAATAAAATGCAAAATATCCCTGGAAGTCAAGTACCTTCATGGCTGTTCTCCAAGACATGTCCAAGCTTGGAAGCACTTTCTGTTTGGATGGGAAGAGCATGCCGTGAGCCTGTTTTGTTGGTCTCTAGGTTGCATCCTCCTTCATTCATCATTATGGACATCACCCATCTCCTTCTCTGAAGTGCTGTGCAGCATCCTGGCATGCCCGTGCCTGGGTACCAAGCCCAGGGAGGCACCGGGGCTGGGAGATGAGCTCCTTTAGCAGGAGGAAAATGAAGGTTCTCAGAAGTGCCAGAGTTTTGTTTGTAGAAGGGATTTGCACTTCTGAGAGGGCTGTTGACTTTCAGGAGGCTTGGGCTTTCAAGTGCCTAAATCACTGTTGAAAATATGCTTGCAGATGTTTTCTGAGTACTTAGAAAATACTTCTGCTATGTCCTCAGGCCTTCTCCGGCTGCAGTGGTAATTACAGGTTGTCCATTAACCACAGTGTGCAGATCTCTGCTTGAAGCTGTTAGGCATTCAGCACCTGGAAGACAGGCGGCATGGAGAGGCATGGCTTGTGTTTAACAGGGTGACGTGGGGGCAGTTGCATTTGTAAAGGACAAATGCATGTTCTTTTCATGTGGGCTTAGGGGTTATGGGCTTTTGGAAGGTTTCAGGGACTAAAGGCCATGGGAAATGTATCCCCACCAGCTTGGGCAATGGCCAGCTCCTCCTTGGGCACCAAGAACTTCTCCTTTCAGTTACAGCAGCTTCTGTATCATCTCCTGCAAGGACTCGTTTCACCATAGTGTGTCATTTAGTGTCTAAAGTCTCTTGGTGACATGTGGTCAGTGGGTGTGAATTCATCACAAGTACCTCTGATTTCTTAAGAGTGTGAAGTAGGAGGAGCTTTGACCTGCATCCTCAGGGAGGATGTAAATGGCTGATTCTGCCTCATTCACAGCCTGGGGTGAGTTATTTCAGTGGAGTTAGTCCCAGCTTACCTGGATTTGAAAGCAAAAAAAGCCCTTAAGCAGATGTGCATAAATTTCCCAGGAACATTGCTGGGAATGTTTGGAGCAAGGCTGTATCTTCAGGCTGCTGCATGTTTGGTCCTGAGTTGTGCTGGAGCAGATGCAGGCAGCAGCAATGTCACTCCATGGAGCGATGCTCTGTTGGGTACCAGTGTTCTGGCTACTGCAGCTTCAGTCTGGCCCAGGCTCTTGGAGATAAGGTGTGATGGAAACAGCAGCAGGCTTTGACTTCCCCTGGGTAAATGAGTGCAGGAGACCCAAAGAGCTCTCCTACACCCTCCTGCCATCCACAGGCAACCCAACATCCGTGTTAGTTTAACAACATCTGTCTAACCTATATTAAGGCCCCTTCCAACACAAACCATACTAGGATTTTATGACACTAAAAAAGCCTCCCCTGAGATTGTGATCTTTAAAAGCAAGGAATCCCCTCACCCAGAGCTTCATTACTTCAAGATATCCTTCAGATACGCTTCATGTTTCTTACTGCATGTAAATCATATGTCAGGAGGGGAAATGTAAGGAGGAGGGAAGCGCTGATGCTCATGTGCTTATGACAGCTATTTATTGCTGTGGTTTTAGGGGCTGTAGCTCAGGTGAATAGCTTTGGCTATCGAGGGGGCTGCTTCCCCCCAGTTGTTTATTGCTCACCTTCAGGCCCTTTGGTTGGGACATGCCCAGATGTGAAGTGTAAAGTGAGTGAACCATCAGACACTTGCTTGCAAACCGGCTCTTGTGAGAGGCTTGCACAAGCTGCTGAGCTGCCCACGGTCTCCTCCTGCTCCAAGCACACGCTCTGCAAACACACCAGTGGCTTGGCCACGTTATTTCCATTGGCACTCACTAATAAGGGTTTTGTTTGCTCTGTCAAAACCAGCCTGGTAAGAGGCAGGCCCTGCCCGGTGAGCACGCCTGTGGTCAGGCGGCATCTCGGGAGGTGGTGTGTGCTCTGCTGACAAGGGTTCTGCATGCCCGCAAGCTCCTCAGCGCTGTCAGAGCTTGGAAGTGTTTTGAAGTCGTGGCAGTGCATAAACTGCATCAAGTTTCTGGCCGGGGCAACCAGCCATGGAGCCTCTTTGTTGGAGAGGTGAGGGACAGAGAACTGACCTCGCGTGGTCTTTAATAAGGGAGGAGAGCCACGAGCCACAGCAGGGGGTTAGCAGTACATGAGCTCCAGATACTTGATGGGGCTGAAGTTTGCAGCCCTGAGGAGAAGGACTTGGGGGTGCTGGATGATGAGAAGCTCCCCCATGACCCAGCTTCAGTGTGTGCTTGAGCCCAGAACCCCCCTGTGTGCTGGGCTGCACCCCCAGAGCCTGAGCAGCAGCTCAGGGAGGGGATCCTGCCCCTCTGCTGTGCTCTGGGGAGACCCCCCGTGCAGTCCTGATCCAGCTCTGGGACAGCAGCACAAGAGGGACGTGGAGCTGTTAGAGCGAGGCCAGAGGAGGCCATGGAGATGCTGCGAGGGCTGGAGCAGCTCTGCTCTGGAGCCAGGCTGAGAGAGCTGGGCTGGGTCAGCCTGGAGAAGAGAAGGCTCCTGAAGGGGAGACCTGAGAGCAGCTCCAGTGCCTGAAGGGGCTGCAGGAAACCTGGAGAGGGGCTTGGGACAAGGGATGTAGGGACAGGCCAAGGGGAATGGCTTTGAACTGAAAGAATGCTGGAACCAGCTGGTCTTTAAGATCCATTCCAACCCAAACCATTCTGTGCCTGTAAGTTCCTCTTTGCTAGTGTAATAAATGGCGTTGTTGGAGACATTCACGTTGTTGAAGAGCTCAGAACAGCCTCTCACCATCTCACCTGCCTGTTCCCCCTTTCCCTTCACAGAACCGACAGACATTCAACAGCCTCACCTGCCTTAGCGCCGCGGCCGAGGATGGCTCCCGCCGCATCCCAGCCCCGCATCCATGGCCTGCAGCCCCCTGCTCCCCGGAGGTGATGCCGGGCAGGACCCCCGCCTGCACCCCAGTGCCGGAGCCTCCGCGCTCGCGCGGTGAGGATCACCGGGCCAGCAGGGATGACCTGTCCTGTGAGGAGGAGGAGGATGCTGCAGCATGGCACGGCGCTGGGACCGGCACCGACAGCCTCTTCCAGCTGGATGGAGAGATTGACATCGAGCAGATAGAGAACAACTGAAGAGGGAGCGGGTCCTCTCGCCCGGG
This sequence comes from Pezoporus wallicus, assembly GCF_028554395.1. NCBI lineage: Eukaryota > Metazoa > Chordata > Aves > Psittaciformes > Psittacidae > Pezoporus > Pezoporus wallicus. The sequence goes on from NW_026640104.1 coordinate 483,913, forward strand.
TGTCAGCAGAGCCGGGCAGGGCTCCCCACTGCCAGCAATGGGGCTGTGGGGTCCTGCCACTGCTCCCCTCCGGAGGGGACGAAGCAGCTTTGCCAAAACTTCATCAGGTATTTAGAGCAATTTGTGTGCATGCGTGTGTAAATCTTGACATTCTTTGTAACTACTGTAGCCAGAGCTCAGCTAGGTGGGTAGGACTGCCTTGTCCGACTGGGAACTGCCTTGTCCAACTGGGAACACCAGGCATGGGGATGGCCAACAGCTCGCCTTTAGTGAGTAAATGGCGTTTACCAACCTAGGGTTGGAGCTGATGGGGCTGGCCACGCTCCCCTGTGCTTGTTAAAGGGATGCACAAGGAGAAACCACCACCCGTGGGACTGGAAAAATGGGGGGAAACCAGAATATTGAGGTTTTCAAACCAAGCACTGGCTGCAGGGGAGGCTGCGGCTCCTTCTGCAGCATCCTGTGCAGCCCCAGCACCCCACGTCCCCGGCAGTGCCATGAGGAGGAAATCACAAGTGAAGAGTTTTGCTTAGATTTCATATTGGTGAGAGCTGGATTTTTACTTCTTTTTCCTTATTTTCCTTTTCCTGATGAGGATTTAAAGGGACCCCTGGCCCTCGTGCGGGGCAGCATCCGCAGCCGCACTTGGTGGGCACAACCCGAGGATGCTGAAATGCCTTTTTTCCCTATATTCTCAGTCTTCCCTATTTTTCTTCCTCCCAGCCCCCTCTCTCAAACCCATTGGTGACAAAGACCCGATCAGGCTCGGTGCCACCCTCCCCAGCACCCAGTTTGGAGCAGGGCTGGACCGTGCACCCACTCACAGTGGCTGTGCCCTCTTTGCTACCTGAGGCACAGCTGCCGCCCTGGCTTGTGGCTCTGTCTCACTGTGAAGGGGGGCACAGCACGGGCTCACTTGACAAAGTCAGCTGGCCAAAGGCTGAAACCCCAGGTAGCAGCACTGAAAGCTTTTCCTCTCTCTGTGCCTTTTCTAAGCACAGATAAAGTGGTGACCGTTGTGTTTGTACCATACGAATTCTCTTCGGTCAATATAAGCTGTCCCCTTGCTAACAGGTTTAGAAGGACGCATAGGTTTTTGTTTCCCTCCCTCTTGTTCTAGTTTTCTGTTTGTTTGAAGCTCCAGGAAAGCTGTACGAGTGGCTTCCAGCATCTTCTGCAGGTTCTCGTGTGCTCAGGATTTAGTTGCTGAGCTCTGCAAAGCGAGAAAGGAGAAAACTCCTTGATACCAACAGCAACTGAAGATGCGATGTTAAAAGGGGGTTTAGCACCCCCTTAAAATAGGGTTCAGCACCCTCATTGGCAATGTTTTAGGGGCCTGTAGCTCAGACAGGGCTGAGCCGCTGGTACAGGTTTTATTCCTTATTCCTGGTTACATTAGTGCACTTTCTTCCATGGTGGGTTGGGATGTGTGTGGCGTCTCCCACCAGCTCTTCGTTATCCCTATCCTGTACCCACAGAGGTTTTGCTCATGGCAGTGGCCACATCCACTCCCTCCAGGCAAGCAGAGACAGCCCAAAATACTTGGGTATGACAGGGATGTCTTTTCATTTTGGGGACTCATAGAATCCTAGGATGGTTTGGGTTGGAAGGGACCTTAAAGCTCATCCAGTTCCAGCCCCTGCCTCTTAAAGCACCACTTAATGCAATCAGTAAAAGGAAAATACACCCTAGCATCATTTTGAGCCCTCCTGCCACCCCTCGGTTCTCAGCTTTGAGTCTTCCTAATGCTCCATCTCCCCTTCCACTGACACATCCCTGGCATCTCTTCCCAATTGACTGAAAAAGGGCAATTTCACCCCACTCCAGGTCCGGCTGCTGCCACAGAGCTTGGGATGGGTTCTTGCATCACCGGGGCTGTAATTCCTAAGGGCTCCCGTTTTCTTTCCAAGGGCTGCTACCGGTGCCATGCTAAGCCCACCAGTAGGAAGGTGAGCGATGGAGCACTCCCCAGCTGTACTCACCATAGCCGTAGCATTCAGTTTACACACAGCACAACCCGTTTGCCTTACTAAAGATGCTTCTCCAAGGAGTCATGGCCTTAGACTGGGCACGTTAGCGTAGGCACAGACTACAGTCAGCCACGGTTTTGAGGCCACGGTGGTGTCCTGTTGGGTGTTCTGTTGGGTTTGTATGATTTCATGTACTTATTCTCAGTTTAAGAAAGCCTTACTTTTTAAATTTCTCTCTCTTTTTCTTTTCTCTCTCTTGTAGAGGTAAAAAAAAAAAACATTTGTGGATTTATATATATATAAATATATATATAAATAAAGTAATGAAAAAGATTAAATATAATATAGTACGTGCCTCAGATTCAGGGGACATCCTGTTGATTGTAAAGTCCGATTGCTCCCTGGCACCAGGAGATCCCTGTGCCCACAGCAGCAGAGCAGAGCATCCTGCTCTTGGTTTGTAATGGACTTCACCTATTCCACAGGTGCTTTTGTATTGGTACCCCCCCTCCCCGGCTAATTCCTGCCGGCTGCCAGAATGTGATATTAAAGTAATATGCAGACAAGGGATGTTATTCCTTGCTAGGTAGCTAAAACAGGCTCGTGATTGTGAAGAGACATGGTGACTTGTACAAGACGTGACCCAGTCTGGCCAGCAGCAGCTGTGCCAGCAGCAATAAGGGTTCATCACCTTGCAAAAGAACAGGGGTTTTAATAGGCAATGTCATAGCCCACATGGTGTGTTTGCAGATGCAGCTCTTTGAGCTGCGATTACACGGAAATCAAAGCAAAACAGCTAAAGAAGTATTTGTAAAATAGATTGTAATATTTCCACGTTATAGCAGAGCCTCTTTGGCTGGTGGATAAAGTTGTGTTTCAAGTGCATTGTTTGAAAGCTCCTGGCTGAACAGGCTAACCAGACTTACGTAGGATGTTGTAGGATCGTAGCAGTGCTTCACGGCGTCGATGGGTTTGATGTTCGAGGAATGACTGGAAAAGAAGAGGATGGCCAAAAAATAACCCATGCAGAAGAAGGAAGGAAGGAATAAAGCCTTCTGAAGCTATGACCTGTAGTAGCCAAGCAGTCTCGCTGGCAATTGCACAAGCACAGCGGGACGTGCGTGTCCGGGGAGGAGGTGCCGGGGTCCTCTCCCCACTGGTGAGGAGGTTGCCCACTCGTACCCCTCCATGACTTGATTGCACTAGAGCAGCTCAATCTCAGGAAATTGCTTGTTACTTTTACTGTGTAAATAAAGCTTCCTGGTTCAATAACCCCCGGGGGTGTCTCGCCTCTCCGTGCTGTCCTGTGGCTGCGGGGAGGAGGGAGTTGGGGATAGTGCTGCCCCTCTGGTTGGAGTCTGATGGGTGCAGGAGCCCTTCTATTCAATAGCGGGTCTGGATGAACCTTCTTGGCATCTCCATGGGTGCTGGGGATGCGGGTGGTGATGGTGTCCCAAAAATGGGTGTGGGTTGGGAAAGCCCCCCATCTGGGACCCTCCGTTGGGGTGTCTGTGTTAGAAATAGCATGGGAGTCCCAGCCATGGGTTGCATCTGGAAATGGGCATTTTGGGATGTTCACGTGCAGGCAGATGTAATCATAGTGTGGTTTGTGTTGGAAGGGATCTTAAAGCTCATCTAAGGTCTCCTCTCTCAGCCTGGCTCCAGAGCAGAGCTGCTCCAGCCCTCGCAGCATCTCCGTGGCCTCCTCTGGCCTCGCTCCAACAGCTCCACGTCCCTCTTGTGCTGTTGCCCCAGAGCTGGATCAGGACTGCAGGGGGGCCTCGCCAGAGTGCAGCAGAGGGGCAGGATCCCCTCCTTGAGCTGCTGCTCATGCTCTGGGGGAGCAGCCCATGCCCCCCCACCTGAGACTGGCTGTTACGTAGCTGTAACACAGCCAAAGAGCCGACAGCAATATCCAAGTCAATATTTAAGCACCAAGCAGCACGTTACACTTTGTGTTTAAGGACAGAGATGAAGTCCTTCCCCTTAAAAGAAAACCTAAACTCATGCTTGGCAGGAGCTCCCAGCAGAGCAAAGGCACATGGAGGGTGTTAACTAAATCCTTGGGGAAACAGGGCAATCTCCCTTTGCAAATCCGAGAGGAAAACTGCTGCGTTTCCTTGAGCCAGCAAACAGTTCACAGAGTTTCATGACAGATGGCAGGATGTTTATCTGCCAAAACTTAATCAGATTGAAGCGACAGGCTGAGCGTGATGGAATACAAAGGAAGAATTAGGGGATAAAGAAGAAACTCTCAGTGGTCCATCACAGCCCTAACGCTGATCCAGGGTTCACAGCATCCTTCATGTGCATGGATGTGGTCGGTACCGTCCCCTTTGGCTGAACCACTACCCAGAGGGTAAGAGGTACAAAACCAGACCTCAGACATGCACCAAGGTCATTTTCCCACGTGTTTTGTTTTATCATGATTTAATTCCTTAGCCTGCCGTCTCCAAGGGGTGCCCTGCACCTCCAGTGCTCACAGGCTGCTCCAGGAACACAGAGCATCATCCCCCCAGTGTCCTGCAGGGACCAGGGTCATCTTCAGCTGTTGGGAATGCTGGAAAAATAGCTGGAATTGCCATGTACCTCCTCCTTGCACATGCAGGAAGCAGTAGCTGTATGAAAACAGTGCCCAGAGCATGCTGCCTAAGTGTATGTATATATAAATGCATATAACGTATATGTAATTGCACACCTTTCCATGGTCCCATGGGAGGTCTGAAGTAGGTTAAAGCCCAAATGGTCTCATTTCATTGCACTCTAAAGCACAAAGTCTTGCCCAAAACCCAGTCTCATGTCTGTCCCGGCTCAATGGAGCATCATTGGCAGCCTGACCATGCTGAGCACTCCCCTGGCAGCAGGATGGGGCTGAGCTGGGGCTGAACTGATGCAGTGGGTCTCAGTAGGCACGTGCTGCTGGAGCAGGATCAAGCCACGGGGATGTAGACCAGGTTCAGGTAGCTACAGCCATGGGAGAGTGGTGTGTGCCTGTGTGCTTTTGGTATCTAGGAGAACAGCAATGACTATGAGAAGGAAAGAAGTGGCTGAACATTTATACCTCGTATTTATAGAGCAGCATTTATAGTCCTGGCAGGAATGATGGAGCCGGTGCTTGACACAGACTGGTTCCCAGCTTGGACCATAAACGTAATGCCAGGAGCACCAGCACTGGCTGGAGCCAAGTCACCTGTGCTGGCCCCCATGGCAGGGCCAGCTGTACCATGCTGTGCCGTGCCATGCAGTGATGCTCCCATTGGAGCACCCAGTGGTGGATGAGCTGGAGCTGGGTGGGACTCAACACCAGCAGTGCCCTGGCAACAGGGCTGGGATTTTAATGGGAAGAGGTAGGAAACCCACATCCCCACACATACAGCCACTGGGAGATGACCCCACAGAGGGAAGGAAAAGCCCATCAATCCCATGGCCCTCACCAGAGTATTCCAGGTAGTGAAAAGCATTTCACATTCCTCTAAACATCCCTATTAGGGCTGATCCAACTGAACACAGTGATAAACAGCCCAGATCCACAGGATGGGGTTTATTCCTGACTGTTACTCCATAAAGTGTCGCAGTGTTACCAGATTCCCGTGCCCCATCCCAGGGCAGTGCCAAACAGGGGCTTATCATGGGAGAAACACAGCAGCTTGCCAAGGGATCGGGGATGTCCCCTGCCCCACAAGGGTGTTTGTGCGTAGGAGAGGCACAAATGGGACCCCACAGAATGGGGCTGGACCGGTGCACCCCAACCCAGGGCTTGGTGGCCTCCATCACCCTCCAAGGACACCCCAATCCAATCCCAGGCACCTCAAAAGGCACAGTATGGGTGAGAGAAACAGGAAAAGCTGTCTGTGAATGGCTGGGACCCCATTTCCTACCCAGGCACCCCCAGGCTGGGTCCCTGGTGTGAATAAAGAGTTAAAGGGGGTTCAGCCCCCCCCCAGCATTACCCTCAGGGCTCCCCTTGGGCAGCCAGGGAAGAGCCTGACACTGTGGGAGAGCTGGCAGGGGCTTGGCCCCAAGGGGAGGACACTCAAGAGGCGCAGGAGGACAGGTCTGGTGTTCACGATGAGCTCAGTCCATCATTTCAGTCCTGTTCCGTTGGGTATTCAAGGATTCCCCAGCCCGGGCAAGGCTGGGGCTGGGGCTGTTAATGTCAAATGGAGGTGGGAGAGGAGGAGGTGGCCTCATGGAGGGGCTGCTGTGCAGCCTCAGCCCTGTTCCTTCCAATCACCCATGGTGCCATCAGGTTTAGAGCTGCTGGAGGAGGATGTCAACCGCTTCAGCCAGGTTGGTCACGTACGCATCGGGCTTCACATGGGGGTGGTTCTCATCACAGGGCCTGCAGAGGACACAGAAGGGCACAGCTGAGCACTGACAGGTTCCCAAGCGGGTTCCGTGTCCCAGGTCTGTCTTGCTGCTGTGGTGATCACAAATGGCAATGCCAAGGTTCCCTCTTCTACCCCTACCTCCCCAATGCTCAGGTCTTTCCAGCACGTTACAGTAGATCCCATGTCCTTGTGCAACAGAGCTGGGAAAAGCCTCATATGGAAGACAACTACATCATTAAGGAATGCCTAAAGGTAACTTAGGTTATACTTAAGGGGCTACAGGAAACCTGGAGAGGGGCTTGGGACAAGAGCCTGTAGGGACAGGAAAAGGGGAACGGCTTTAACCTGCCCGAGGGGAGACTGAGATGAGCTCTTAGGCAGAAGCTCTTCCCTGGGAGGGTGCTGAGGCGCTGGCACAGGGTGCCCAGAGAAGCTGTGGCTGCCCCATCCCTGGCAGTGTTCAAGGCCAGGTTGGACACAGGGGCTTGGAGCAAGCTGCTCTAGTGGAAGGTGTCCCTGCCCGTGGCAGGAGTTGGAGCTGGGTGAGCTTTATGTTCCTTTCCAAAACAAACCATTCCAGGATTCTAGGACACCTCCAGCACCCTGCCACGTGCTTTGCAAACCTTCAGCAGTTCCAGTTCCCTTTGCAGAAATGATTCTCTCATGAGAGTGCCATTCAGAGCAGCAGCACCTCCAGCCACAGACTAACCCTGAAACCCCAGCTGGTCTGGGAAAGAACAGGGTTAACTCCAAGCCTGTGTTTTTCAGGGCATCTTTTCCACTGTCCCTAGCAGTGCTCTGTTCTGCATGCATTCACTTCATTCACTTTAAGGACTCCTTGAAGTTGCTGCCCAGGACTTTGCCAAGCAGTGTAGATCCCTTCATCCCTCACACATACTGAACTGCATCTCGGTGAACCATCACAAGACCATTCCTAATAGGTGAGTCTAGCCAGGGAATTCAACCTGTCAGAACAGACCTATCCAAGTGGAAATCTGACCCAGACAGCAAGTGAACCTTCTTGTTCCTGCAGAAGCTGAATTTTCACTGCCCCTTATGACCTGAGATTTGATATTATAGAATCATAGAATCACAGAATAGTTAGGGTTGGAAAGGACCTTAAGATCACCCAGTTCCAACCCCCCTGCCATGGGCAGGGACACCTCACACTAAACCATGGCACCCAAGGCTTTGTCCAACCTGGCCTTGAACACTGCCAGGGATGGAGCATTCACAGCTTCCCTGGGCAACCCATTCCAGTGCCTCACCACCCTCACAGGAAAGAATTTCTTCCTTATATCCAGTCTAAACTTCCCCTGTTTAAGTTTTAACCCATTACCCCTTGTCCTATCACTACAGTCCCTAATGAAGAGTCCCTCCCCAGCATCCCTATAGGCCCCCTTCAGATACTGGAAGGCTGCTCTGAGGTCTCCACGCAGCCTTCTCTTCTCCAGGCTGAACAGCCCCAACTTCCTCAGCCTGTCTTCATACAGGAGGTGCTCCAGTCCCTGATCATCCTCGTGGCCTCCTCTGGACTTGTTCCAACAGTTCCATGTCCTTTTTATGCTGCGGACACCAGAACTGCACACAATGCTCCAGGTGAGGTCTCATGAGAGCAGAGTAGATCGTGCTTCACCATGAGGAATCCTTCACTTTCTCTTAGCCAGCAGCCCTGGTACCACGCTGCAGCTGCTCTTACCAAGTGACCGAGTGAAGAGTTAGAACTGCAGAGCCAGTTCCCGCAGCACCCTGCTGCTTCCTGGATGTCTCAGGCTGAAGGATTGATCTGAACTAACCAGTTTAGGATGAGCAGAGGAGCTGGCTCAGAGCACACGGGGCTATAGATAGCTGCTCAGCTGCTGCAGCACCGACAGCTATGCATGGGCCCTGGGAGAGGAGGATGTTTAGTCATCTCCTGAGGAGGATCTGATGGATGTGAGTAGCTATAGAGCCTCCAGACCTCTACCCATGTTGCACTGTGATAAAGATGCTTCATATCTTTAATGTGCTGTAACGCACTGATCATTTTGGATGGCTTTTCCCTCTCCTAACACTGCACTGTGCGCAGGACAGGCACTGATCGTGTGTCCCTGTAGGGATCAGGAAGCACCACACCAGGTTTCAGAGGGTTCCTGTGCTAAGCCACGTATGGCTCCTTTTGATGCAGCTTGGTCCTACCAAGCTGGGAGCCAGCCATCCCACCAGCAGCAAGGACGGGCTGTCCGAGCACCAAACCCTCACATCATGCTGTCCAAGGACACTTCATATACCAGTTGGAATGACTTTCTCAGCACCTTGCGTTCGTTTCTAGCAAAACATACGGAGAACAAAAAGGAAATAGCTGGATTACGTGTGGACAAAGTATTTAGTAGATAAAACTCCAAGTGGAGGCAGCTGACATGGATAGTCATGGCCACAGGGATGGAAAGAGCCCCAGAATCCAGCTCAACCTGAGACCTGCCACAACTTGACTTGAGAGAACACGAGCAGACAGGGATTGATCAACATACGATCAGTATCACAGGTAAAAATTAGGTTTTACATCATGCTTTACAAATGGGGGTGAGGAAAACACCTCGCAGGGCCAAAGCCCAAAGCAAGGCACCAAAGTGAAGAAGACAAACGAGCTCACTTTCCAGTGCAGAGCTGCAGTCATCTGGCACACCTGGTCTGTAACACTGTGCATCCCAAAATCACTGACCTCTGCAGCAGCACAGCCTTCGGTGAGACAGCAAACCCCAGCTCACAAACTGCTCCTCTGTTAGAGTCACAGAATCCCAGACTGTTTCTGTTGGAAGGGGCCTTAAAGCTCATCCAGCTCCAACCCCTGCCACAGGCAGGGACACCTTCCACTGGAGCAGCTTGCTCCAAGCCCCTGTGTCCAACCTGGCCCTGAACCTCCCCTGTTTAAGTCTGAACCCATCACCTCTTGTCCTGTCACTGCAATCCCTGTTGGTACAAAGGATCTCTCTGTGTCACCACACAAACTCCCCAGCTAAGGAGCACACCCCCCTGCTGCATGAAAGGAGATAAAAGAGCTTGAAAGCGTTTCTCCATCAGCATATTCTTCAGGGGCTCTTATCATGGCTGTGAAACGCGAGACAGGGTTTGACAGGATTCTCTTTATGAGGAATGCAAACGGACACTGTAACCACTGCTAGCTTCTTTGGACTGACACAGTCATTTTCCATGGTGCCACGTGTGAAACTCTCTTCCTTGTAAAACGGGCAGCTTAATGTTTGGCACCGAGAGCCCAGATAAATCACCGGGACTGACAGCACTGCTGATGGGCACTTGATGAATGGCTGCAGAGAACGTTTCCTGCTGTTATGATGAGAAACAAACCTGCACCAAAGCTACTAAATGCACCCAATGGCGGAGCAGGGCCCAGAATTTCACAGAACACCATTACCTGATGGTCTTTTCCAACCCAGCTGATCCCACGATTCTATTAGTGACATGGTTTAGTAGACTGGATGTGGAAGTCCTGGGAGAAATGTTGGACTTGATGATCTTTAAGGTCTTTTCCCCCCTGGGTGTGATTCTATATCTGGACCCCACTTCTTATGTCACAAACAGATGTCCCTGGAACAGGAAGAGAGGCTTTTGTGGTTGAAACACCAGATTTTTGGAGAGCTGCTCTGATGGGGTGTGTGACCCAGGGCTGAAGGTTTGTCCTCACAAGGCAGCTACCACATCCTTTGCTTTCCTGCTGGCTCTTGGAAAGACGCTTTTGTTTGAGACGTCGGCACCATCAACAGAAACTTCTAAGCACAAGCCATGCAGCTGAGGATGCCTTCTACGCTGCTGCAGAATCACAGACTGGTTTGGGTTGGAAAGGACCTTAAGATCATCCAGCTTCAACCCCCCTGCCATGGGCAGGGACACCTCACACTAAACCATGGCACCCAAGGCTCTGTCCAACCTGGCCTTGAACACTGCCAGGGATGGAGCATTCACAACCTCCCTGGGCAACCCATTCCAGTGCCTCACCACCCTCACAGTAAAGAACTTCCTCCTTATATCCAATCTAAACTTCCCCTGTTTCAGTTTTAACCCATCACCCCTTGTCCTATCACTACAGTCCCTGATGCGCTCCCAAGAAGTAGGTGATCTCCAGAGATGACCTTGCCATACCATCTCCTCCTGGCCAATGCCCACAAGAGCTCCAGGCAAGTAAACCCCAGTCAGAGCAAACCAGCATCCTCCACTGCTTTTCTCCTGCCTCGCAGAACTGCACACAGAGCTAACTGTGTTTAACTGCAACTCATTTAAAGTCAAACAGGTAGAAATTAACAGCCAAATTGTTTGCTAACATCTGAAGGAAGTCCATGGGCTTGCTGCTTAATCTTTCCCATTTATATTAAACTGCTACAGCTTTAACTGAGCAGAATAAACCAGCTTCAGTACAACCACTTCTCCAGGCAATACACCTCAACATGAAAGGCAACGCTGAGACTGAGGGGATAGGGACTTATTTTCCTTCATGAATTACCCAAAGCTTGGCAAATACCAGCAAACATTCCCCAGATCTCTGTGTTCCTGAATTCCAAGGCACTTCCTGGGGTGAATACTTGTACTTTTCAACTGTACAAGAAGGTTTAATTTGGAGTGTTACGGTAATTTGTTCGTTTCTAACCAGTTGGTTGCTGGTGATGTTCTAACTAATGAGCTCAGATACACAGTTCCAGAAATAACTGCTTAGAAGAGGATGCTGTGAGTACTGGTAGAGCTAAAATGGGTGCATGATGGAATGCTTGGTGTCCCTGCTGCACTTTGATCTATCAGGTCCTCCATCAGGTGTTTTGAACCTGGCACTTGGCAAGATCTGGTGGAGGACATCACATCAGGGAGCAAGGAGGAGGTTGGAGATGATGATTATGACTGCAGATTTGTAGTGGTCCAGGGAGAACAAGTGGGGCTTTGTTAAAATACAGAAGTAAAAGGGGCAGAGGTGACAAGGACAGCAAAAGCTGGAGGTTGGCAGTGGCAAACTTCCATGAATAATGGAATGGTTTGGATTGAAAAGGAAATCATGCTCATTCCCTTTCAACCCCTGCCATGGGCAGGGACACCACACACTAAACTATGTCACCCAAGACTCCATCCAGCCTGGCCTTGAACACTGCCAGGGATGGAGCTCCCGTCCAAGGGAGCAATTACCCCTTGAATAACCCCAATTCCTGCCATTTCTGCAAGCCACAGTGCACCACCAGGCCACTGACGGTGCTGAGGAAGTGGATGACGCAGGGAGTTGTTTTCCTCCACCCATCCCTATTTATTTTCTCTCTCAGGAAGCACAGCACATGTGAACATGACAGATTAAGAGCTTTGGAGATTAAAAAGCCCTGGAAGTGTTTGTACAGGCTGTGGATTGGACATATACAGATTCATCCACGTACTTGCTTAAGCAAGAACAAACCAGAGGAAATACCACCCTCTTGACACCCTCCCTTCAGATACTTATATGCATTGATCAGGTAATTGAAAGACCTTAAAGCTCCTCCAGCTCCAACCCCTGCCACGGGCAGGGACACCTTCCACTAGAGCAGCTTGCTCCAAGCCCCTGTGTCCAACCTGGCCTTGAACACTGCCAGGGATGGGGCAGCCACAGCTTCTCTGGGCACCCTGTGCCAGCGCCTCAGCACCCTCACAGGGAAGAGCTTCTGCCTAAGAGCTCATCTCCCCTCGTCCCGTTTAAAGTTAACTGAGATAAATCCTATCTCATCTCTTGCATTCCTGCAGCCTGCTGGCATGTGGTGGAAACAAACCGTATATGCCAGGAGTGTTTAAGTGGCCCCCAGGTTGGATAGGGATGGACTGGGGGATCAGAAGCTCTGCACAGCATATATGGATGCACCTAGTGCTGCAATGCAAGTACAGTACAGCTGTTTTCAATAAAAGCAAGTTTCCCTCTCCCCCTTAAAGGCACATTCACTGTTTGCAGAGCAAACCTGAGAGCTGGCTCTGCTCTGCCAAACTCTCCTGTCTAACAGGGTGTTTGCAAGCACCGTGAGACTCAGCACAGCCTGCCTGGATTAATTATTGATGACCTGCATGGCTTTGCCAAATGACCTTACTCAATTCAGTAGAAAATCATTTCAAATGCCCCTGAGAAAGAATTTGGACATCAATATTTCCTTTGTGCATATATCTGAACAGATGTGCATCTTAAATGCAACTAATGCATTAGCTATTAATGGGACTTAATAGTATAAGAGTGGGAAAGATTAATTTTAAGGGCTGAATTGGAAGCTTAGTGGTGCTCAGGCACCTTACTCTGTTTGGCACTTTAAAGACCTTCACCTAAGAGAATATTTCATTGCTTGCTTTTAATACATTGCTTACAAAATCCATATGAAAGGTGTAAAATGAATGCTGCCTTCTGCACGGGCAAAGCATCGCATGGAGATTTAAGCCTCAGAATCCTGGCAGATCCAAACGCAGGCAAGAAAGGAGCTTTGCTATAAAAGAAGTCTTCATTTAAGATTTCAAATGCTGGTTGGAGAAGTTTAATTTAAAAAGTATTAGGCCAACTTTGTGATAATATAACCTCCAAACAAAGATACAGCATTAAAAACTGCTGCTCACCGCACAAGAATCTGAGCTACCCTAAGGATATTAACACTGGTCTTCAGATGGTGCTCACTAAATCAGTCTTAATTTGAAATGAGAATGAAACCATGAGATACCTGTGCCACTCCCAGGAAACCCAAGCAGGCAGGCACGCACACAGCCAGCTCTCCTTCCAAAGGGCAGGAACAGCCAATTCAGGCACGTGTTGGGCATCGGTACCTCCCTGCTCCCAAGCCTTCCCCACGTGGGAAGCCAAAAGAGCACCTTCACTGGAAGATTAAGGCATGTTCTGCATCTTTGGCTGCAAAGGTACTCAGCCTGGATGAGGAAATGAGAGGATCACACACAACCCCAGCACAGCAGGATGTCTCCTTGGGGTCTCTCTGATTTCTCCTCCCAGAGCAGACAGGAATATTACATCCATCCTCACTATGCTCAAGGGTGTCAGGAACCCACCTGTTTCTAAACATGCTCATGCTATTGACTGATATAATGAAAGGAAATACATATTTGGACTAGCAAACAAGAGTTCAGCCTAACCCTGGAGTCAATGCATTATTTATACCTTCTGAAAGGGCTCAGAGCCACCTGAGCATGCACAGCTCCCCCAGATAACTTGGATGTGCTCCTCAGGAACTTCTGCCCCTTCCAAAGCAGAAGCAGAAGCTTTGCTACAGTTATTCCAAATTAAGGCTCATTTGCTTAAGCCACTCTGTAAATAAGATCTCCATAATCTGCCTACCTGCACTTTCAGTGCCCACAGTGCCAATGGATCATAGAATCCCAGACTGGTTTGTATAGGAAAAGACCTTAAAGCTCACCCAGCTCCAACCCCTGCCACGGGCAGGGACACCTTCCACTAGAGCAGCTTGCTCCAAGCCCCTGTGTCCAACCTGGCCTTGAACACTGCCAGGGATGGGGCAGCCACAGCTTCTCCGGGCACACCAGCAGTAACTCAAAGCTTTTAAATAACACATTTCCATGAATTATTCTGAGGTCTTTCCAACCTCTGCCAGTGACAGCGGACTGCATGAGCCGGGAAAACAGCTCCGTGCACATCACCCAGACAGCAGCTCCTGGTCCTCTGGCATCTGACATCTAAGGTAGCGTCTCACAGAGCTGTTTATTTTTCAGAGCCTGCTTCAGCTGCTTAAAGTGATGGAGCTGATCAGCAGCTTTGCTCTTTGCTTTGTTTTAGGGATGAGAAAACCAGGCCTCCCTGGCAGCTGAGCAAGTAATGAAGTAAAGCCTTGTGCCATGTGCCTGCAGCCTCTGAGCTACTTTATGGGGCTGTTGGGGAGCAAAGCTCCTAAAGCCAATAGAAAACAGCACAGTTCTGTACGGACCAGCAATAAGAAGCCCACACTGAATCCCTTTTCTTAATTGGCAATGGAGATCTTAGGCTAGGACACCTCCCTTAGAGAAATGCAGGATGTCCTCTGTCAATTCCATCCACAAAGATGGGAAGCTGTTCAAAGAATGATGACATACTGTATATATGCACCACGCTTCAGCCAAGTATCTCAAGCTCTTTGGAAGCACAGCAGGAAAGATGCAGCACCACTGGCCTGGACACACACTTAGTATGGCTATGCAGGGGCAGCAGGGATGGCCATGGGGTCTTCCTTCTCCTCCTGGCTCTCTTCCACGTGGTCCTCGCATCAGGCAGGACACGGGAGGGAGCAGTGGGCTGGGGAAAGCCAGCTAGCACATTTTCCAAGGTGTCAAACCACATCGATGTTCGTGCTTAAGAATGGATTATGGAAAGCATGCTAAGCTAACATTGTTAGCGTAAGGATTAAATCCCCGGTGCTCCTGGCACTCGGCCCTCTGCTTGCACTGGGAGAACAGCCCGAGGTTTATACCCACTTCCTTCCAGCTTTGAGTTACAGCTCCTCAGATGAAGGTCGCTGGTGCGTCCAGCTTGTGGGCTACAGCACATGCTTAGTGCAGGGTCAGCACAAACCCCTGGTCTTGCTGAAGTCTTCCAAGGGCTTTGTCAAATACCTAATGCCAGTCAAGGCAATGGGGAGCTTGCTCTGCGTGGCCAAATAAACAATCCCAAATTTGAAACAACTGAATCACAGAATCACAGAATTAATTAGGTTGGAAAAGACCTTTAAGATCATCAAGTCCAACCATTCCCCCAGCACTGCCAAGGCCACCACTAAGCCATGTCACTGAGGGATGAATACTTGGGTTGGAGCAGTAAAGCATTCATAGAATCATAGAATGGTTTGGGTTGAAAAGCACCTTAAGATCATCTGGTTACAATCCCCTGCCACGGGCAGAGATGCCTTCCACTAGAGCAGCTTGCTCCAAGCCCCGGTGTCCAACCTGGCCTTGAACACCACGAGGGATGGAGCATTTACCACTCCTCTGGGCACTCTGTGCCAGTGCCTCACCACCCTCACAGTAAGGAACTTCTTCCTTATATCTAACCTGAACTTCCCCTGTTTCAGTTTGAACCCATCACCCCTTGTCTTATCACTACAGTGCCTAATGAAAAGTCCCTCCCCAGCATCCCTATAGGCCTCCTTCAGATACTGGAAGCTGCTCTGAGGTCTCCATGCAGCTTCTCTACTCCAGGCTGAACAGCCCCAGCTTTCTCAGGCTGGGACACCTGGTTTCAGCTCCGGGTGCTGCAGCCCATCAGCTCTGCACAGGCAAGGTCTGCACCCTTTGCTGAACTTGCAGAGCCTCCAGCACCATCCTCTCCATTGGTCCCCATCCATCACTTCTGCAAATGTGATGTCTAATAAATGCCATGGCCACCTCCAAATAGCTTCTTTAAATTAGGTTGAGTGGGACTGACTAGATACTTCCCATGGCAGTTTATTGCTGGCTGTTACAGCCTGAAACCACAAGATCATCAGGACTCCATCATTACTAGCTTTGTACCACACCTACCCTGCTCAGAGCAATGGCACCAGGCACCACCACTGCCATCACTTGTTTTCAGACCCTGCCACATTCATCCTTCTAAGGTAAAGATGGTTTCTGAGTCAATTCTTCACAGGCCTCAAGACCTAGAAACCAATGATGAGGTAGTGCAAGGTACCCAGAAGAGCTGTGGATGAAAGGGGGGCACACTGGGAATTCCATCCCCACCTCCAGTGCAACACGCAGTGCGAGAGTTTTCCAGTGCAGGTATGTGACCTCTCCCAAGGGAAATCTGAAAGTCTGCCATTCTAATGATGGCCTCAAAGCATCAGTAAGGCCATAGCAGCAGCTCAGTTTCCTCTGCTTAGCGATGGTACTTAGTATTTATTAGGATCCGACTGAATTTGGTACATTTCTTACATACTAAATCAATAACAAAGGCTTAAAGTTTTAGAACAGAGGAGAAGAAAGAACAAATAAACAAGAACAGCAGCATGGAGACTGCTTTACCTTCTTGGTATCCAAAGTATTTGCTTTTATCTGAGTATTTCTGTTGAGGCTGGTTTCCTCCCTTTGCTTCAAGTGGGGAGTGAAATCCTTTACAGAACGAAAGGCCCATCATACTGGTTATAGTTGTGGACTGGCTGCTTCTGTAACCCAGCCTGGCTTGAAATGAAGTTTATTTACATAGTGTGCTCGATACCTTTGGGAAAATCTAGTATTTAAAACGCTTCAAAGGATCACTTTGTACTGGAGGTGGAAGAGCCAAGAAGACTCTATCCTCTGCACAGATTGCTAACTTCTCGCAAGGCATCTTAGGGTGGAGATCTGCCTCTGATGTTAAAAACAACCCAACAAAGCCAATCCCTTCCAAACTGCATTCAAGACCGCGCAGAGCAATCTGTGGAGGGCAAATCAATCCTTTCTGATGGCTTTTCCCTAGTCTGCAATGAAGCACTAGCTTGAAATGTAAGCTTGGGGTGTGTGTGCTATGTGGGTATGTATAATACAGACATTTCTGAAACAAGCCCTTGCGTGGAAAGGACTTAAGACCATAAAGAGGGAGGCTTCATCTTCATTAAGTAAAACATTAAAGGAAATGTTCTGACTTACAGCACTATACATTCATGCCCAGCAATGTAAGGGGTTTAACTGCCTGTTGCTTTCCCACCATAAATTACTACCTGCAGCTAATGGAAAACCTTCTCCAGACCTGTTTATGCACCTTACTCCCATTCCATACATTCACGCTGGATGGAAACAGCCAGGCAGCCTGGAGTTGTCCCAAGTCCATACAAATGGGCATGTCTTGAGAAAGCAATGAATGTTTAAGTGTATCACACATGTGCAGTATAAACTGTTTGAGTAGCTCTCTACATAGGCAATACTCTGCAGGTTTTATGAGTGCACATATCTGTATTTAAGCTAGTACAGGTTAAAGATGTCCTGTAGTGTCCAACTACAGCTTTTCTGCTCTGTAAAGTCAAGGGTGAAATCCTCTTGCAGTCAAATCCCGAGCAGGAGCCCTGACTCCAACCCAGGCTGAAGAAACCCATCAGGAAGAAAAAGCACTGAGAACAAAGCTCCTCAGGCCTCCTCCTGCTCCACAACCTAACGAAATATTGACTCAGGTTCCAAAGAGGAGGCTAGGACCCGCAGGCTGTGCAAACCCTCCATCCTGCCACCTGCATGAGCCTTCGCTTTGGGTGCGCTTCAGGAAGTCGTTTTCCAGCCTTCCCTTATGGAGATCTACAATGCTGGAGTAAAACCAAAGTAAAAACGCCTATGTCTTAAAATAGCCCTCTGAAGTCAGCAGGACAGGCTGGGTTCTCTCCAGCACTTAGGAGGTCTCTCGGTTACTTTGGGTATTCTGGTGTAGGAATATTTTCCTGTGCTTCATCAGCCTTCATTCTTCTGCTACCAACCCCCCTTTTTACACTTCTCCTTTTTGCCCAATTTAGAATGCCAGGAATGGGGCATTTTAGTGATTTAACATCACTAAAACCAACTCTAGGCTGATGTGGACTTCAGGCTTCCACAAGTACATTGCTTTTAGTGATACTCTCTGACACTTCTCCATCGGCCGCTCTTGTGTGCTCCACGGGTGTGTGTTTGCGACACACCTGTACTCAAGAGCCCTGCTTTTGCTATGGACTGATATGATTTGGTTGGTAGTTTCCTATACTTGATTATTCACTAACATTAAGCAAGATGAGACAAGCTCCTGAAACACCACGGGCGAGGACACTGGGACAGGTGCTTGCTGTTTCCCACCCGATGGGACCCATGGGAAGTAACACATAACCAGGTTGCCATCCACCAAGTATCCACACTTTGACTTTGAACAGCATCTGCCCAAGTCCTGGTTCCAGGGTCTCCAATGTATTTCCTAACACTGGAAGTCACTTGTCCAGCTTTAGAAGTGATGTGTTAGTGATGCTCCAGCTGGGTTTGCTGGAACACATTTATCTTGTAGGACTAAGGGCCTCAGTAAAGCTTTCCATTCACCCTGTGACCTCTTACAGCTTCTGAAGCTAACTCTGCCTGCATCACTGTAATCTGATTTTAACTCATTAGCCTCTAAGGCTAATGGTAGCTTGCATCCCATGGCAGTCTTTCACATACCAGCATGCTGACTCCAGACAAAGCCTCTTTGTGCTTTCACAGCTAAGCCAACAACCACCACCCAGAGAATACAGAAGCTCTGGAAATTCCAAGAATCCAGATAATATAAAAAAGGGCCTGAAAAAAATGTTTAAGTAACATTTATGCAGATAAACTGGGGGTCTCAGGTAAGTATCACCAGATCATAGTAAATGCTGTGGTGAAATCGTGCTCTACTGAAAACTACTTGCTTACGAAGACAAGTCAATTCTAACCCATGCTGCCATTCAACATGATTAAAAACAGGCAGAAAAAGGAATGTTTGATACCTTCCTAATCCATATTCAATAGCCCCTGCCAAAAGCAGCCAATATCTGTACAGAGACCTTCTCTTTCCAGTTGATTACTATCTCTTGAGACATTCAGACTAACTACCCAGCATCCATTACCATGTATTACTTCATGAGAGGAATAAAACACTATTTAAGCTAGCCCACAAGTGTTTGTAGACTGACAAGCTTCAGAGTCTGGTAGCAACAACTTCATTTGGGATAATGGAGCAGGCTGCCTGAAGGAGGAAGGAATATTGCCCATTGGAGAGCTGCAGAAACGCACGGCAACATTCGGACCTGAGCTTCGCTGCTCTGAATGTGGGAGATGCTCTTTAGCTACAAACCCGAACCAAGCCCGGATCCCAGCCACTTTCCCAAAGGATTAATTAAGGCATCCTCCTCCCACCTCCTCGTCTGAAAATCTGGCTGAAACTGAAGCAACAGCAACTGTTTCCCTCATCAAAGCCCTGCAGTACAAAACAGCAGCCTCCTAGCACTTCCCACATTGGGGTGAGATAAACATCTCAGTTATAAAGCATGAGCCTCTCCACTTCTATTGACAGGCAGAAAGTGCCAGAGAATGGGAGCAGCTGAAGCCAGCCTCTGATTAGCAATTAACCACTCTGAGAGGAGCAAGCCCCTGGGCAGCAGTGCCCTCCCCATTGATTCACTGGAAACCTTCTCACATAAATTAGCTGTCCCTGCGGTTTCAGTGCTTGGGTATGCCCTTGACAAAGGAGCCCTCACAGGGCTCTGTGCAGCCATCAGCTCCAAGCATTGCCTGCTTGGAAGGCTGGCAGCAATCCAGAGGGCTGAGGATTGATCTATGCATCCCCCCTTGCCGTGCACGTGCCCTCCTATGGGACAAGCCCTTGGAGTCACTGTGAAGCCCCAGCGGGCCAGGGAGCCTCCTGGATGCCACATTGCATCAGGTTCCATCCCTGTGGCTTGAATTCACTTACACAAATAGGAAATGCATCCTGGTTTTGCAAGCACGGGCGATGCACAGGGGCCATGAGTGGATGTGCTGGAGCTCCCCGGCTTCCTCATGCACCATGGGCTGGGGTCCAGCCTCCCCAGGGAGCATCGCCCACCCCAGCTGTGATTTACGCTGGTGGATGGAAGTGACATCGGGGCATTTATTTCTCCATGGAAAGGTATCCCATAAAACCAAAGGGCTATTCACATCACCAGCCCATCTCCCTAATTAAAAGCTGCAAGACTCGGAGCTCTGAGCGAGCGATCAATCCTCCCCACACAATGTGCCCACAGAGACGTCTGCAGAACACGACTGATGCTGCTGAAGGCTTTGTGTCCCCCATTCCTCCTTCCCCAGGCATAAAGAGCTGTGATCGAGGAGCCGTGGTCATTGGAGGGAGCACTGGTTTTTATCAGATGGGAACGATGAGGCCGTCGTGGAATCATTTAATAGTCATCACTGAATGCATTGCTGGAGAGCAGGCCTGGTTTGCAAACAGCCTGCCCTGGGTATAAATAAGCTGCACTTTGCTGTAACGCAGCTGGTCGGGAGAATTAATGTTTTGTTTTCCATAACCTTTGTACTCTCCCTTCCTCTGCTATTACGGCAAAGCTCAAGGCGTGTGCAACTTGAGCGTTCCCGGGAAGAGGACGCACATCCCAACGCCTCACATGGACCCGGCAGCGGAGAGGCAGGATCCCCGTGCTCCAGCTTCCCCAAAGCCACCGCCCTTCCATGTGGATATAACTCCCTATTTCCCAACAAACCCCACCAAGTGCTCCCAAGCAGACTCGCCTCTGTTGCGTTTGTGCTGGAAGTGCTGCTGGAACAGTGTATCCTGGTAAGTGCAGGTCCAACAACACTGATATATTTAGCACTGCTGCATAACATTCCATCCTTTAAAGGCCAGTTTTCCTCTTTCTTTTGTGCCCAGGGAATAGGACAAAAGCCACTCCAACCAGATGAACATCCGTATTAACAGAGGAACTGGAAGGTCATTGTGACAGTGGCCAGAGACACCTTTTAATGCTTTTATTAACCGTGACACCTAATCCTAAGCAAACACTTCATCAGTTGCATAATGCTGGGGTTGTTTCAATAGACCTTTCAGTCCCAGCACAAGGTGTGCACTGTGCACGTGACTGAGCACTGGGAAAACTGAGCTTTCAGAGCAGCCAGATGTTGGGGAGGCTTAGGAGGGAGCCAATTTCAGCAAGGACAGAGAGAAGGGCTTTGCCGTCATATGGTTCACATCTGGAATTTACAGGCATGATAATTTTATAACCCTCTCCTTGCAGTTTTGCAGCAATGCAATATCCTTCTCCAACCCAGCTGAGTCTATGATTCTCCCTCGCTTTCCAAGCCTAAGCTATGATTTAATCGCTGCTGCAGGGACAGGGCTGCAAAAAGCATCCTCTGACAACTTTATGGGACCCCAAGACTGCACGTCGTGTTGTACTAAAGGGAGTGGGAAGGTGGCAGAGCCAGTGAGATGCATACAGGCGCTTGTATTTCAGAGGTATTAAAACGTAAAGTCCTAAAATCAAAGAGGAATACCTGGTTTTAGCTTACTTCTGCACACAGCAAGTCCCTTTATATCTCATTCAGAGACTGCTCCGGTTGCTTTTATGGTATATATGAGCCTTTCTACATACAAGCCACTTTCTAGTGACTTTATGTATTTGTTTTCTGGTTGGAACCAAGAAACCTCTTACTCAACCAACCATTTTTCATGTGTGCATCATACACAAGGCTGTAAAATCACTGCAAGAAGGAGGTTCCCATGGCAGGAGGACTCAGAGCACTGGGACAGCCAAGAACAAAACAATGTGAAAATCACCTCCAACCACAGCAGGAAATGTGGAAAAGATTAATCTCCTCTAACACTAATATTGTTACATGTCCATAGCCCCAGCCCCAGCATGGTCACAGCTGTGTGCACGTTCCAGGCACTAAATCTGTGCGTGGACTCAGAATCTGCCTAACCCCAAACATCAGCTATCATTGAGCTGAGCTTAGCCACACATTTGGAACCTAATCCCAAAGAAATTAGGAGCATTTTCTTGGGAGGCAACGCAGGTTTTGGCAACTGTTATTGAGTTTTAAGCATTTGAAAGTAATTGCTAATGCACAAAGAAACTGGAACGGAGGAGAACTGTCCTCAGGTTGGAGAGCAGTGCTGGTCTCCAACAGCTATTGAAAATTCAGCCTTGGTCTAATGTGTCCCATGCAGATGTTAGCACCATCCCAAAAACACAGATACACACACATATACATGCATTAGCATTTATGTTACTCATTCTGAATGCTCCTCTGTCGATGAAGGAAATTCCTGTTCTTCTACTCATATTCAATTATTTTCTTTTCAAATGATGCATAAAGCAGGAAGACAACTTGCTTCAATAGGAACAATTTATGGGTGTAATTTATAGGGCGTATTTATTCAGAAGACAAATTTTTTCTAAGCCTGGTGATGGATTAAAGTGAATGTGACCTGAAGACTCTGGATCTTCTCTCCTACTAGTTCCTGTCTCAGTAATTAAGAAAGATCTAATTATTCCTTGGAATTTAGCTATGCAAATATCTATCCACTTTGCAGAGCTCATTAACTTTGCACTGAGCCACAGTGAGTCCATGGTTTATCTAAAATCACATTTTTCCTGCTATGAACCTCTGTTTCATTTTATTGCTATTTGGGTTTATGAGAGAGGAATGGAGAACATGGAGAACCCACTCTTGCCTCTGCCACTGGCACATCACTTTGCCTTCCATGAACTGCTTCTCCATTTGAAACATGAGAATAACAATACTTGGCTCCTTTGCATGAACACTTTGATACTTCATTATGGAAAAGCCATAGGATACTTCATTATGGAAAAGGAGTAAGGTGTTTCCAGTCCCTTCAAGATTAACATGGATAAGATTCAAGTGATTGATGAATTTGCGGCCAAGCCTTAAAGCAGGGGTTGCAGGAGTCACAGACTGCTCAGGATGATGTCCTGGCCAACTTGGAGGCATGAAAGGGTTTTGGCATCGACTTCAAAAACATCAGAGCTTCACCTTTTACATTGCAGGGCCTCATCTGTAAACCAGAAATAGAGGATTTTCTGTCTTTCCTCTCCCCAGTACAGTGTGCTGACAAAAGCACTCCCTGAGCATCACCTAAGCATACTCCAGGTCCCCTTTTCCCACCTAGACATCCTTTGGACATACTCTCCAGGCTCCAACATGCTTTAGAGACGTCTGAAGTGTCAGGATTATGATCATAAACCGCTCTCCTTCCATCTGGTTCACCTACTCCTGTCCAAACCCCTGGATCAGCATCAAATTGGTTGGTTCCCCCTGGACAGGAGGATGGGAGTAGCTACTCCTGAGAGCAAGTACTTACAGACACTGCCTCCAGGGAACTGAGCTGCTGCCAGGAATTAAAGGCATCCAACCGTTCCTTGCTCACCATCAATATTTTGCAGGCAGTAATTACAGCCCATGTCAATCCTCCACCCTGGAAAAAGCTCGCTGTTCCTAAGGCAGGGCAAATCAAACTGTCAGTGACTGCTCCTTCAATACTTACCTATGGAGTCCTTGTGGGAATCCCCTTCCTCCAGCCTCCAAAGGACCATGACCAACAGTCTGAGAGTCCCTGAAGGAGGTGGTGGCTTTGGCTGACAAGAGATGCCCAACCAATGCTCCAACAGGCCAAGCTCTTCTTGCCCAAACAAGTGCCACCCCATAAAGAGTTAAAGGGAAGAGTTCCCCTAACACTTCAGCATCACAGATCTTTCCTGTTAAAATAAATTATTCAGGAGAATATGTCATCCTCCATCAGCACCATCTGAGCTACATTTGTAACAGTTCTGTGCTCTGAACACGTTCTGTCATCCTATCAGTGATACCAGGGCTGCAAGACGAAGGGGGAACAAGCGCATTATTGAACGTGAAAGACTGAGCTGCTTCCACTTCCTGGCCATGAAACACGTCCTGCCCAAGGCAGGGGAGAGATCAGTGGTGTCAGTTAAGTTGCAGAGGAGTAAACCACACATCCTGACCTCAGGAGTCGCAGGAACCACTTTATTTTCCCTCAAAACCACTCTCCCTCCCAATGGATAACCCACCAGCACCTTCCACAGTCTTAGATCTCACTCGCAGTCAATGAATGCACACTGTGACTCCACTAGATGTTTCCAGAGATAAGCTGGAATCCGGGTCTACCCTAAAGGCTGCATGGATAGTAACTAAACAATGTCTTCTGTTCCATGTCTCTAGGAATAATAATAAGAAGAGAAGGGAGCATTTCTCTTTGTCCCAGATGTTAAAACAATCACCAATCTGCCCACTGACACCCATAATCATTTACTGAGGGTGAGGCATCCCTGCCCATGGCAGGGGGTTGGAACTGGATGATCTTAAGGTCCTTTCCAACCCAAACCATTCCATGATTCTATGGTTTATCCAAATCACATACACATGCAAAAACGAATGTAACCAAACACTACAAGCACTACAGGGAAGCAGATTTGAGCAGATTTGAACTCATGACACATAGGAGAACGCGTCATGAGTTCAGTGCCTGTGATGCCCACATTGCCCATGTGCCTATAGCATGGACAACGACTATGATGATACTCAGGACACAGTAATCAAAGCCTTGGTTGTGCTTGTAAATACACTCTCTACTTTGAGAGGCAACACAGGAGAGGAGACTGCTCCATCCCCATGGCTTAGATTGTCTTCCATGGTCAAACCTCTCTCCCCTCTTGGTGTGGGTGGAGAGCAAGAGCAAAGGATCCCTGATGGAGACAACTCGTGATCTTTCCTTATCACTCTGCTAAACTCCAATCAACTCCAACCATGTCCACCTGGCCAACATCTGCTCCAAAATCTGCCATCCCTGTCCTGCTCCAGAACACGGAGGAGAGGAAGAAGGCCAGGTTTCCCATGGGGAAGCCGTGTGAGGCAGGATAACCCCAAGAGAAGAACCCATGGCAGGGGATTGGAGCTGGATGAGCTTTACGGCCCCTTTGAACCCAAACCATTCTGTCATTCTATGAAGGTGTTTTGCTAACTGGTGGCTCTTCTAAGGCAGGCTAAGAAATAAGAGGTGGCTGCTCAGGCCAATAGGACCAATAAGGAGGAAGAAAGAACCAAGATTTGGCAGAGCACGAGATGTGAAAGCACTCTGGATGCCCACAGGGACTCCCACTATTCACCCTGGCATCTCCTTGGGACTTGAAAGAATCCTGCAATGCAAAGAAATGCTGCGGTCAGTTCTGAGTGGGCTCCATGACTGAGCAGCAGCAAAGGAAACCCTGCGTGCCCAGGCTGGAATGAAGAACATTCAAACACAAACAGGATGAAGTATCGCTCGCAGCAGTCAAGGCCCCTGGGGAGAGGCAGGATGAACGTGTGCCAACACAGTGGTGGCTTCTGGGAGTTAAACACATACCCAAAGGAGAACGGAGTGATGCCACCAACCCCAGGGAGCACAGTAAGGGCACCACAGCCTGAGTGTACACCTGAACTGCAAGCTTGAGAGGTGACAACGCTCTCTACAATGTGCAAAAGAGAACAGCAGCACCGTGCAACACAGCCACAACTCCATCACTGTTTCCATCTTGATTTAGGCTTCCTCAGCTGTCAAACAGCTCAAGGTCAAACAGCAGATAGGTTTCATTCGCCATGGACATGAACATCCAAGTTTGTATCTCATAAACATGGATGCGAGGAGGAGGAGCTGGCCCTGTGGTCAGCAACAGCACACTTCAGGAAGGACCATCTGCATCCTGGAGGAACATCATCCAACAGCAATCCACCATCCGGAGCAGAGCATGGAGGATACAGGTGGGGGCTCAGAGTCAGCTATTGTGTGGGTGCACCTATAGAGGAGCATTTGGTGGAATAAGGGTAAGGAGGCAAACAGGAAGCCTGAGCCTGTTCGCCCAAGGACAGGGCGCCTGTCTTTATAGCATACAATGGATGCTCCTGCAAGACTGTCACGTGCCAGGAGGGGGAACATCTGGAGAAACATCTTTCTTTGGGATACCTGGGAGGGTGAGGAACCTTTATCTCATCAAGCGTGAGGTGGGCAGAGCACCAGGATGGAGAAGCAGCGCAAGAGTGAGGATGGGAGGGAATGGGGAGAGACAGCTGCTGGTTTTGGCAGTGATGCTGCCTGAGGTATTGAGAGGTCACTTCCCTTCCATGCTTCCCGCTCGTCCCATGGGAATACAGTTTGTTATCTGACAGTCAAGAAATAAACACTGACCTTTTCCAGTGGTGAATCAGCACCAGGATCTACCACAATGAGTTAATTCTGTGCAGGACCTGGTACTGGTTATGGAACCTCCAACAGGAATTGTGCTTCTCTAAATGAAGTCTTTGCCAAGGATAAGCTAAGCCCCTGCAGCACTGATCTCCTCAGGGAAAAACACATTTCTGGGTGCCCTCCAGCAAACTGTTCTTTTGCCTTGTTGCTTTAATACCCATCCTTTCCAGCACCAGCCCCACTCGTTCCCAGGGAGGCTGAACACAGCTCTATGGATTCCCATAGAAATACACCTGGCCTCTGTTAACACAAGCAGTGGAGGTGAAAAGAAGCTGGGAATGCAGAAGGCAGGACCAACTCAGAGTATCATTTGGAGACACCCTGGTGTGGCTGCAATTAGAATGCATGGCCTCTAATATGGAGCCTGTGTTTGGTGGGAATAATAAAGCACCCGAGCAGGAAAGTTGAGCTGTTCTTGTTCATTGCTACCTCTCTTGGCAGCATCAGAATTGCTTTCTGGGTTATGATGCTGAGGGCGAGAGCATGCTCAGGAAGGTTGGTGGGAGGTGTGTGGGGTCCATCCTGCCACCTGTCCCCACAAAGTACACGGCAGAAATAAAAGGATGGGTGGGAAAATAAGCACCAGTGATGGAACCAACAGGATTTCAAAGCATCAGGAAAGCTGAGAACATCCCAGCTGCTGCTCGCTCTGCCTGAGCCCTGGTTTTGACTTAAACCCCTAAAATCAGTCAGCGCTGAGTCCCTGGGTACTCTCTCAGGGCAGCTTTTTTGGATTATACGAAACACTCCAATCCACTTCAACCATTTAGAGATTGAGATGAGCTCTTAGGCAGAAGCTCTTCCCTGTGAGGGTGCTGAGGCGCTGGCACAGGGTGCCCAGAGAAGCTGTGGCTGCCCCATCGCTGGCAGTGTTCAAGGCCAGGTTGGACACAGGAGCTTGGAGCAAGCTGCTCTAGTGGAAGGTGTCCCTGCACATGGCAGAGGTTGGAAATGGATGAGCTTTAAGGTGCTTTCCCACCCAGACTGTTCTGGGATTCTGATTCTATGATTAAGCATCCCTGCAGCAGCAACTGGGAGTGGGGACCACCGAAGGTCCCCAGTGGAGAAGGGTCCCAGACCTGGGTGACTGCTCAGGAAAAGCGATGCTCTGGTTCAGAGCACAAAGCCACTGACATGGGAAGGGTTAAGGGAACTGCAGTTCAGGCTTGTTTGCCCGGCGCATTAGACAGGGATAGTTTGCTGTGGACACGCTGATCAGTATCTCCCAGCTGCCAGTTTAATCAGGATTAAGTGAGCAGCCAGTAATTTTGTTCTTTTCCAACAACATTTAGCCACTGTGTGCAAACGTTTCCTCTATCACAAACAAATGAAGCTCGGTATCCAGACATCTCGAAGGGACTTATAAAAAGAAACCCCCAAAGCAAAACACTAACAAGAAGGGCCAAGACCAATAATCTGGGTTTAATTAGAAGTTTTCCAGCTCACAGAAGGATGGAGCAGTGGTGGGGTGTTTGCGCTGAGCCAAGGCATCCTTGCCTGCAGCACCCAGCGGGTGTGTGTCAGGGTGAAAGCTGGATGGACACCTGCAAAGCCACCTTTGAAGTATTCAGGCATTCAAACACAGCACAGAGCACCCAGGTCCCAAGTGCATCCCCAACCCATGGGGGCTCCAAGGGCAATCAGAGCAGTGCCCCAAAGCAGAGACACCGCCCTGGTCTGCAGGGATCACACAGCCCCAGCCTGGTTTCTGTTGGAAGGGACCTTAAAGCTCATCCAGCTCCAACCCCTGCCATGGGCAGGGACCCCTTCCACTAGAGCAGCTTGCTCCAAGCCCCTGTGTCCAACCTGGCCTTGAACATTGCCTAGGATGGGGCAGCCACAGCTTCTCTGGGCACCCTGTGCCAGCGCCTCAGCACCCTCACAGGGAAGAGCTTCTGCCTAAGAGCTCATCTCAGTCTCCCCTCGGGCAGGTTAAAGCCATTCCCCTTGGCCTGTCCCTACAGGCCCTTGTCCAAAGCCCCTCTCCAGCTTTCCTGCAGCCCCTTCAGGCACTGGAGCTGCTCTCAGGTCTCCCCTTCAGGAGCCTTCTCTTCTCCAGGCTGACCCAGTCCAGCTCTCTCAGCCTGGCTCCATAGGATGTGGCCAGACATGGAGGTCTCACCACAGCAGGAGGTGAGGTTTGACTCCTCCAGCGCTGTTTTAGTGCTGAGGAAGCAAATCCTGCAGCCCTGCAGCTCCCAGCACAGCTCAGGAAACACTTTAACACACTGCTGGCACGGTCTGCACCCACAGGCACTGAGTATTCATCCATGTGCAAACTGCTCCTCTGCTGAAGCACATCCACCTTGAGCAAGGGGTGGCCAGCAGCACAGCGCACAGCAATGCATGCAAACACACTGAAGGGACTGAGCTTGCACTACACCAGAGCTCTTTGGGACTGAACTCCCCAGGCTACAGATGACAGATGCTTGCAGATCCACCACCAACCAACCACGGCACAACAGCTCTGAAGAGCCAGATTCTGCCTCTTGGTCCTCTTAGCCCTAAAATGTCTCTTACTCTCACCCATGGAGGAAGAGAACTCATCCTAGGAAGATGGGAAGCAGCACACACAGAAGGCCAGCTCTGAGCTCTGTAAATCCCTTTCTCTCAGCTGTTCCGCCCATCATGAACACATCAGAAGCTCTCTAAAGGAAGGCTGACAGACGGGGTTGGGCTTTCTTTCCAAGCTTCCTCTGAAATCACACTTGGCAGAGTAGCCCCTGTTGGAAAAGGATGGGAATGTGCGTGGCAAGAGCTGCGCCCAGGCTGGAGCTCTCTTGGTCTTTCTAAGCCATGTGAGACCCAAATGAAAAGCCAGCTCCTCATCCATGGGTTCAGCTTGGGGCTGATGGCCGAGGCTGAAGAACTCAACAACTCCTTCATCTCTTTTACTGCATGGGAAACTGAGGCCCTGCGGGAGTCAAGCCTAACTTGAATGCCTGAAGTCAGGCAACGCATCTGCATGCAGAAATCATCAACAGGTTTTACTTTTCTTTTTGCAAATCAGCTTAAAGCATCACAAGGCTGATCCCCTTCCAGACAGCTTCGTTGGCTGCTTTATGTTTCAACACTTGGATTTTGCCCACAGAAAACACCACTGATGTATTGCAGGAACCGGACCGTCCGCTTGCATGTGCTCAGACACACACAGAGCCCTGAAAACGGCAACAACAAAGAAGTATTGCCCACAGAAACAAAAATTCCCTTTGGATAGCAAAGCTGTTATATGGAATATATACTTACTACTGCGTAATTAAAAACGTGGGCAGCTTTAAGGGGTATTGCCCTTGATTATGTGGAAGCAAAAATGAACAAAATCATCAGGAGCTACCTTATTCTTGTAGCCTGTTATCACAGTGTAATCTTATTAAAGACAATTCGTGCTGGTGCAGCCTCTTACCTTCGCCACTGACAGAAGAGCCACGTGGTGGATTTCTGAGTGCACAGAGATAATGAAATTACAGGGAATTATGCAGCCCTCCTATAGAAAAGGGAGCATATTCCACCCCTTCGAGGAGGGATGCTGTTTTTTTTCTCAGGGAGGAGAAACCAGCGCTACTTGGTTCTGAAGCACAAAGGGACCATTCATCAGGAGCTGCAGACAAGAGATTCTGGAGAAGATCTAGGGGCTCCCAGTGCAAAAAGGCACAGCTTGCTGCCATGGCTTGTCCAATAGCCAGTGTGCTCGCTGGCTTCATGGGCACTATCAGTGTCAGGGTGTGGACCTGCCACCCAACAATGTGTAGACCTGATACAGCTCGTGCTGCCCTTCCTCTGATGATCCCCTCCCTGTGTGGATGGTCCCAGGCAGAGGAAACACCTTGGTCCATCACTCGGAGAGCTTCTTCTCTGTGAACATCCCTGTGATGGGTCCCACTTGGCTGATGGCACTAACTGAGTGAACTCCATCACTCTGGCTTCCCCATGGCTCAGTGTCCAGCCATGGCTGTCCCTGTGAGTTTTGGCTGTGCTACAGCAAGGTGCTGCACTGAAGCAGGGCATGGAAATCCCACCTGGGTCTGCGTAATGATGAGGGCAAAGGATGCCAGAAGAGCCCAGGCATAACAGATCCAAGCAAGCTGTCAGCAGACAAGGGGCTGGAAGCAAATCTGGTCCTATAATTCCACGTTCCACCGAAAAAACGTGTTCTTCACGGGTCAGTATTGGGACTGGTCCTGTTTAACATCTTCATCAGTGATTCTATGATTCTATGACTTGGGCAGTGGGATCAAGTGCACCATCATCAAGTTTGCTGATGACACCAAGCTGTGTGGTGTGGTGGACACACTGGAAGTAAGGGACAGGATCCAGAGGGACCTTGACAGGCTGGAGAGGTGAGACCCTGGGAACCCCATGGAGTTCAAGAAGGCCAAGTGCAAGGTCCTGCACATGGGTTGGGGCAATCCCCAGCACAAGCACAGGTTGGGCAGAGACTGGGTGGAGCAGCCCTGAGGAGAAGGACTTGGGTTGTTGATTGATGAGAAGCTCCCCATGTCTTCAGTGTGTGCTGGGCTGCAACCCCAGAGCATGAGCAACAGCTGGTTATGGTTTCAGGACACACAATATGGAGCTTGCAACCTGATTTAAGCACCAGCAGCTTAAGGGAGAGAGGCCTCACATCCCTCCTCACCTGCTGTGAAGGACATGCAATTAGAAGTTTTCTGTAAATATTAATTACAGTGGACTTGGTTGGTGACCATGGATCTTTTAACTGTATTAAGTTTGTAAGTGTAATAAACTTAACTGAAGTATGGATTAGTCTTGCTCTAATTAAATCAAAAGCGTGTAACATGTATTAGCCAGCAGAAGGGGTTTTAATGGCTGTTTGGGGTCAAATTGATGAAAATATTAATGTGTTGTCCAAAGCCTGCAGCTCAGTTAGATTCTTCAGCTGAGTAGAATTCATGTTACTTCAAATGATGCATCTAGATAAGATTTTCTTGCGTGCTTTATATTCAGAATAGCTGGAATATAGATCGGGACCATTACTTCCCTGCTGCCCTCCAGTTATAAATCCTGACTTCCTCAGTCCCTTCCAATCCTGCGGCATGGGGAAGAGCTGAGGAAAGCTGGAACCACTCGGTGCAAGTGCATTTTGCACGTCACTGCAGTAAGAGCTGGGCCATTTGCTACCCTGCTCTTGAGCACAAGGTGTAGAGCAGGGAGGTCATCATTATCTTGCAATAGATATAGAGAGGAAACCACACATACTGCTACCAGCAGCCAGGGGGAAAAGCTGTTTAGTACCTAGGTAGCAGCCAAGCAAAGCTCTGATCAGAGAAGTAAAGCAGAGCTCAAGAGACCCCAGGGTTGAAATGCCAGGAGCCCTGGAGGTGAGGACTGAGAGGGGAAGGGTTTGCATCTCCTGTCTGTGCCGTGCTGCAGCTCCGCTTCTCGCCTTTGCAGCCCTAAGAGGAACTGACCTACTTTAATCCAGCTTCTCAAGGCCAGATGAAAAGGGGAGTTGGAACCAGGACATCCTCCCTTGAAAGACATGGACTTCATTTCTTCCACACCTCTGGCAGCACCTGTCTCTGCACTTCTTTAAGATAAAACACACAGCCCCTTCTTTCTTCTGGATGCTGCCTGAGGCAGGAGAAAGCATTTGCTGCAGGTGATGTCTTCACCCAGCTCCTACCAGAAGTGACACGTTTGCTCTCCAAGCACTAAACAAGTGTTTTCAAGTCACTATGATGATCCCTTTTCTCCCGCCCATGTAGAGTCTTCAGTAACCGTTCCTGTTTCTAAACCACCTGGAGATGCTTGCGTAGACACAGGGGAACAAGGTCCCAAAAGCACTGGGCAGACTTGGGACAGTTAAAGCACTGCCAGGCTGGTGCATCACTTATTTAAACGTGGTGCCAGGGTTTGTGTTGTGAGGAACAGCTTGGGAAACCACTCTCTAACCTGGCTTGCCCTGGACAGTCAGCAGGAGCTGATGGGAGCATTGGAAATGTGCATCTCCCTTCTGGTCTCTGGGCCATGAGGAGTGGTGAAGGGGCTCTGCAAGAGCAGCAGTTGCTCAGAGGCAGGGCTGGAGAGGAAAACGTGTGAGCTCAGGAAGAGCCTGTGGTTATGAGTCAAGGTGTCACAAAGCAGTGTGAGAGGTGACACTTCGACCAGTCTGAACCAAAGGCTTCCTGCCATCAAAACACCTCATTCGAGTCACGCTGAAGGCTCAGCACAGCCACGCACCAACACCTCTCCTCCAACACACCACGGGGATGTGTGACTTGCTGCAACAGTTCCGATGGTGCTAAACCCTTCTGGTCTTGGTGGCACAGCACCTACATCGGCACACCCACAACCATGCTCATACCACTTCCCTCACACCATGATTAAGGTCTTTTTGATGGTGTTTTACAGCAGCTTATTAGTATTTTTATGGTCACCTCTCTCATCCCAAATAACTGCCTGGATGGGGAGTGAGGGATCAGCAGAGCCTTCTCAACCCTCCTGACACCACCCAACCACTGCTGAGCCCTGCCATGGCAGTGTCACAACATCTGTGAGTCCTTCAGTGCCAGGATAATCCCATTCTAGACAGCATTAACTGGCTGTGTTAACCCAGTTAGCAACTGGTGTTTACCCAGTATATTGAGTCATTGACGGTGCACACCCGGGTGTGCATTAATACAGGGAGGAGATTTTACACTTGAATTTGGAAGCTGATTTAGAATCAGGCCTGCCTGCCTGATGTAGAAGTCTACAGTACGAGTTTATGAGTAAGGCAGAGAGGGTTTTTGGCCATTGTAACCATCACCTCTGAAAAGAGAGATACCCAAGTAGAGAGGAGATAACACCGAGGGGATACCGAAGGGAACAGACCTAATTACGGGCCTATTAGGTTGCCAAGAGCTGGAGAGACACAAGATGCTATAAGGTGAGCACATTAGCATGAGATCACATCACTCGTGCTGGCAGCCCCAGAAAGGAGGGAGCCTGCAGCCAGAAGCAGCCACATCCAAACAACTGAATGCTGAAAATTCCTTGAGAAATAAAGACAGGGTCAGGTTAAGGAGAAGATGATTCAAAAGACCAAAGGCTTGAAGTGAGAGGAAGCTGCCGGGAGTTTCTACTCAGCATCCAGCATATTTCTGTGCATACAAGACATTCTCCGGCAAGAACTAGGCATGATCGCAGGAGCACACTGCAGCTGAACACCCTGAATAGAACTGCTCTGATTTACTGAGGAAACAATGGATACCTTCCTCCAAAAGCCACAGATTTTGCTCCAGAGGCTTCTGTGTGATAAATCCCATTAGCAATGGGATTTACATGTTGAGATGAGGAGAGGTAAAGCGGGGTTAAGGAAAAGATAACACAGATGCTACTTCACAGCCCCAGCTAATTTTCACTCAATTCTGGTACTAGATAAGGAGTCTTCCATTGGGTTTTGTGTAAGAACAGTAACATGGGCAATAATACACCTTCTCATGGCTAAAGTCACCTGCTTCCATAACATACAGCCTCAAGGAGCAAAGCATGGAGTGGCTTCAACAACTGCTGCCAAACTCAGTCTCCTCCCTGAGACCTTTCTTGGCTCCAGCTTTGGGGCAGACAACAGGACAGGATGATTTCGTGTGAAGCCCTTACTTGCTAACTGCACCTTGTACTGTCAATGGATTACGCTGAGAACCAAGCAGGAGCAAATCTAGTCTGTATTAGGGAGTTATGGTGAACATCAAACCCCACACAGACCCAGTAAGGGACAGATTAAGGCTTTGTTAAAGTGCAACACTTAAAGTTAAGTGTTTAACAGAAGTGCAGCAACCACGGGTGGCTGTTTCCACAGCCCCTTAAACTAGAGATTGAACACAAGGAAAAGAAAAAACAGAGTAAAGAAAGGGAAATCCACTTTAGCGGAGATTGACTGAATTTACACATCTACATACCCCAAAAAGCAACCAGAGGCATCTCACAAGCTAAAACGAGCTCCTCTTTCCCAAAGGTGTCAGGTATGATCATCTGTGACACAGGAATGAGAGCTGATGTTTCCTTTACTAAAATGCTGGAATTAAAGGTTATTTTGGACAAGTTTGTATAAAGCAAAGTGAGCAGGAAAATCCCAGCCCCTTACAACAAACCTCTGCCATCTCCTAACGCACGTAAGGAGGGAGGTGGAACCTCTGTGAGCGCAGTTCTGTCCTCACGCATCCTTGTGCTCTCGATGTGGCTCTGAACCACTGCCCGCCCCTCAATGTAGATCCCTGGCACAACTACATAGGAGGTTTTGGTGTTAATCTCTGCTAAATCGGAAACACAAATGAGGTGGCTCAAATTAGGCTGTAAAGCAGCATCCTCCCAGGGCCCAGCGCTCCTATGCTCCAGGCAGGTAATGTGCTGCCTTCACTGAAACAAGTAGGTGAGTTCCAGACTTCCCCAAAACCAATGGCCAAACCCATGAAACACAAGAGGTGAGCCCCATCAGTGCAGGGGACAGCAGCTGAATCCTTTTGTGAGCCAAATAACAAACTCACTTGCCACCCTTATGTGGCCTCAGCACAAAACCAAGCCCTTCTGGCCTTTCTGTTCCCTGGCAGTGCTCAAGGCCAGGTTGGACACATGGGCTTGGAGCAAGCTGCTCTAGTGGAAGGTGTCCCTGCCTGTGCAGGGGTTGGAACTGGATGAGCTTTAAGGTGCCTTCCAACCCAAGCCGTTCCATGAAACTATAACATGTATATATGGATGATGTGGAAACTAGACAAGGATAACTCAAAATGGAGCTGCTTCCTTGTGGCTTTTGCAGAGCACAGGATCCTTTTAGCTCTCTCCATCAGACAGACTTTGTCCCGTGCATGGGACAAGGCTTCTCCCCCTGGGATGGAGAGGATCCCCTCTCCCTGCCCCAGCCAGCCCCTGGCTCTGTGGAACCCAGAATGCAGGATTTGGTTACATGACTATAAATGGTGAATTGCATGGGCCAGGAAGGGTTATTTATTTATTCTTTCATTCCTCAGTGCATGCAAAGCCGAACAGCGCCTGTCTCTTGGGACCGCATGTGAGAGTTAAGGGCTATGGGCTGGTCACTAGAGTGAAGTCCCCAGGTACTGTCAAGCAGGCTGTTTTATTGGGCAAATAAACCTTCCTGAAGCCACAAACCACAGAATCCTGGCTTTCAAAAGGAAAGCTGCTATTCTCACCCAGTAAACCCATGAAGTATTTCCTTGCTTTCACTCTGGTCCAGGTTCAAATCAGTTGTCCATACACTGAAGGTTCAGATCCAGTTCAAGGACTGAAGCCCCCAAAACCCTCGCATTGCTCCCCAGACCACAACAGGTCAAATCCTGCCTGCTCCTGGCTGCAGCCAAGGTTACCTTGAGCAGGTGGGGAGTGAAGAGTCAGGCCCAGCGTATGTAATGGTATCTATGGCCTGGAAAGAAGGGAAGGCATTTTCTGGTTTCTTTCAATTCACAAATAGATGAACGCAGCAGGAAGAAATTCCAGTCCTTTCCTTTCAGTTGAAAATAGATCCATAAAATCTTGCTAAGTCTATTGGCTAATGCAAGCACTGGGAGGCAGCTTAAATACGCTTCCCAAGGGCAGGGTATGCTACGATCATTACATTTAAAAGTCACCGGGGTCTAAGTTTAGAAATGAAAACTACACGTACATTCCCTGCTCCGAAACTTCACCAGGGACCCACCTGCTGCTCCTGACCTCCTTCTGCTAATGCAGGGGATTTGATTTTGGAAACATTCCCAAAGAGAACAGAAATAACTGTAAGTCAATGATCAGATTTTAAATGCAATGTGTCAATGCCGGTGCAGCGGAGTGCCCAGGTGTGATAAACCTGCTGATCATGGGAACTCCTACATGTGGGAGTTGAGAATCATAGAATCATGGAATGGGTTGGATTAAAGGGTCCTTAAAGCTCGTTCAGTCCCAGCCCCCTGCCACGGGCAGGGACCCCTTCCACTAGAGCAGCTTGCTCCAAGCCCCTGTGTCCAACCTGGCCTTGAACACTGCCAGGGATGGGGCAGCCACAGCTTCTCTGGGCACCCTGTGCCAGCACCTCAGCACCCTCACAGGGAAGAGCTTCTGCCTTAGATCCAACCTGAACTTCCCCTGTTTCAGTTTTAACCCGTTACACCTTGTCCTGTCACTACAGTCCCTAATGAAGAGTCCCTCCCCAGCATCCCTATAGGCCCCCTTCAGACACTGGAAGGCTGCTATGAGGTCTCCACGCAGCCTTCTCTTCTCCAGGCTGAACAGCCCCAACTTTCTCAGCCTGTCTTCATACAGGAGGTGCTCCAGTCCCCTGATCATCCCCATGGCCTCCTCTGGACTTGTTCCAACAGTTCCATGTCCTTATGTTGAGATGGGATTTCTTCATGTCCAGTAGGTCAATGACTTCCAACAACTATCGGGTCTAATCAGGGTTCACAAAGAAAAGGAAGACAAATAGTCTTTTCCTACTATGCAGGGCACTATATATGCAAAAATTATATATACCTATGAAAAGTATATACAGAAAATGACATTCAGACATCAAAACCAGCACCTGAAGGTCTATAATGGTTTTTGTTCAGCTGCTTCAAAGAGCTTGCGGTTTCTAAGGAATCTATGTTCTAGCACTGTAGGGAAATGGGACTGTGGGGACAGAGGGATGGGGAGCTGGGAGCTGGGTCAGGCAGAGGAACTCACTGCCTTTGATGCCATCTACTGGAAAGGTGGCTCCACGACCTGGGACCTGCTGCTCTGCTGGGGACCACTAAATTATGGCCTTCTCCGATGAGCCGCCGGATGCTGTAAGCAGGATGCAGGCTTGGAAAATGCATCCTGCAAAGTGATGTTCTGCAGGGTCCATAGATGCTGTGGGACTTCCAACAGTACAGTGAGGTTTTCAGAAACATGCTGTGCTGTGAGCCCATTAAAACCAGGCAGGAAAGTAGAGCCCAAGGAATGAACACTGCCATGGGAAAGGAGGGCAAGGGAGAGGAACCCCTGGCTGTAAGGA
The DNA here is from genome assembly GCF_028554395.1 of Pezoporus wallicus. Lineage (NCBI taxonomy): Eukaryota > Metazoa > Chordata > Aves > Psittaciformes > Psittacidae > Pezoporus > Pezoporus wallicus. Next base: position 520,873 of record NW_026640104.1, read on the forward strand.
TCAATCTAGAGGAGATTATGGCCCTCCTAGAAGGGGAAAGGAGGGATACAGCAGCCAGTTAAGGGAGGAAGGGCTTCCTTCACTTCCAGCTACAGCCCAGTACAAATACAAGTCTCCGCAATGAAAGCTTGGCTGCTGCCCATGAATGAAGGAGAAACAAGATTTGGAAGGTATGCCTGAAATCCCTGGCATTTTCCCATGAGGACGGACTAAACTTGGTCCAGTCACTCCACGGCACCAAGTTTTCCTCCCTCCCTCCCCGTGTGCTTCCCAGTGCATCAGACAGGCTCATGACAGGAAGAGCCAGGCTCATTTCACACTGCAGTTTCACTGATGCTGACGCTGCTGTCAGATGCCACACTCTGCAACACCGACGCTGCCTGCAGTACCCAAACTACTGGAGGATGCTCTATGCAAACACTCTGCAAGACAAAGAAACAACCCTGGGGTGCCTTTTTGAGCTGCTGCTGTTTTAGGAAGCTGTAAATACCATATTTATCTCCTTATTCAGTGTTTCTGTGTTCCTTTTCTTTAAGAACACCAGCAGATAAGACCCAGACTAGCCCAGGGTTGGGTTTTTCCCGTCCCAGTAATTACAATTTGCAGATAGGAAAATCCCTGCCAAGTGTCCCAGCTCTACGACATGGGCTGGCTCTGGATGTGGAGCCAGCACTGACTTGGAAAGCAGGCACAGGAATCTCAGTGTAAAGGACGCTTCTCCCACATTGTCTTCTGAAAGGAGCTTGACAACACAGCGACAGTCCCATGGCTCTCTGGAGACAGTGGAATGTCTTGTCCATAGGAGTCTGGCTACTCCAGAGAGTATACACCCAGCCCTGCCTCCTCCTGTGGTTTTACAGTCACATCGTGCTGTGCCTTTGGGAAGGTCCTCTTTCCTCTTGCTGTGTGAAAGATCCAGAAAATAGGCTTTGCTCCCTCCAGCGTTCCGTTGACATCTGCCACGGAGATCTGGATCCATACAACAAATGGGATTGACTGAACTCTATCACCCCGTCAAGGATTTCCATAGACGTACATCCTATACCTTTGCAATACAGAGATCTGACCAAATTCCCACTGACTAATTGTGATAGAAAACTGCTGGTGTACTGACCAGTCCATCTTCTAGGCGTTCCCTATAAAGAAGCAGCTCCTGGATTTACTGGCAGTCAGGCACTTCCCAGATGATGGCCACTTGGGATCCAGTTAGTTTGCTAGCCAGTCGACACAGCAGGCAGGTTGTGCTTTATTCACTCTCAGCCACACACTGTACCACAGCCCTCCCATTCCATACAGGAATGCTAAGGCAAGACTAACACTGTGGTTGCTTCTTGTTTGTTGTCACCTCCTGCCAGTTGCGTGCCTGGTCCCATCGATGCCACCTCACAGGCTGCCTGGAGAAGAGGAACAGCCAGTAATGGAGTTATGGAGCACTGGGAAGGTCAGGAAGAAGTGGGAAGGATGCTGCCAATTACTCTTGTGTCTAAGTTGTTTCTTGTCTCCACTGCTTGCAGTGCCCTTGCAGAGGGATATGAGATGGGGTTTCCCTCTAGTCACTCTCACAGGATTCCGGACTTTTCCATTCAGAAAATGTTCCTGGATACAAACCCATCTGGCTGCGGGTGTGCTGGGAGCATAAAGGGGCCCTGGAGCACAGGCTGGGCTGGTCCAGCTCTCCGCTTCCAGATTCCTTTCCACCTACAGAGCCCACTTATGCTTTGGGCTGCTTTTCCCCCAAACCTCTCCCTACACCCTTCCCTTAGCATAGCCTCATTCCTCAAATGAATGAGGAATTCATTGCAATGAAGCTTCCAACACAGCCTCAGTCCTCAGACAGAGTCAAGAAGGACAAAACAACCCTCACCAAGGCACTTGGGTATTACAGCATCCTGGTCAGAAGAGCGTGACTTCCTGGATACGGATGTCCCCACAGCATCCAAAGGGGACTGCGTGGGAATGGCTGTTACCAGTAGCAAGGAGGTCCCTACCCAGTAACTTCAAGGGAAGGAGAGCAGAAGTGCACACATGGGGCACGATGCCTGTGTTAGAGAAGGGACTGGGGGAAGTCTTCCATTGCCCTGGTTTGCCCAGAGCCACCCAGAGCTGATTTGTGCCCCCCAAGACATGTCACCCTTCATGACAGCAGTGACCCACAGCCAGGCAGGGACAGACACTGGGACCTGAGCTGCAGGAACTGGGAGCTGCAAAGCTGTTTACCCATTCCCATCAGATCCAGTCGCTCCTTTTGATCCAGGAAGCATCTGTGTGGATGAAATGAAGCTCTGCATTATTATGCAGCATGGGTAAGCCCTAAACGTTTATATGGCAAACTCCACTGCTTCCTCTTAATTGTGTTTTGCTTTTGGTAACAGGCTGTGCTTTGGCAGGGACAAAGCCCTTAAGAATGGCCACATTAGTGCACAAGGGTGTGGGAGGAGGGTGGCAGAAGAAGAATTCTGAGCTAAAGAATGCATGCTGCAGAGGGTCCAAGGCACCCATGGAAGGCAAAGAGGTTACTCCACCCCTCCTCTGTGACCATCCTATTCAACATCTCCATACTGTCCTTCCCAAAACCTTTCAAGAGCCTCACTGAGCAACTTCTGACATGAAAGTGAAGTAATAACTTCAGTTATGAGATTAAAATGGTACCAGTTAAAAGGCATCATGATCCTGAGACATACTGAGTGATCTGAGTATCTGAAGGGGGCCTATAGGGATGCTGGAGAGGGACTCTTCATTAGGGACTGTAGTGATAGGACAAGGGGTAACGGGTTCAAACTTAAACAGGGGAAGTTTAGATTGGATGTAATGAGGAAATTCTTTACTGTGAGGGTGGTGAGGCACTGGAATGGGTTGCCCAGGGGGGTTGTGAATGCTCCATCCCTGACAGTGCTCAAGGCCAGGTTGGACAGAGCCTTGGGTGCCATGGTTTAGTGTGAGGTGTCCCTGCCCATGGCAGGGGGTTGGAACTGGATGATCTTAAGGTCCTTTCCAACCCTAACTATTCTATGATTCTATGAAAACACCCTCCCAAGGCGCAGCATGAATCACGTCACAGTGGTTTTTGTAGCTGAAAGCAATCCCAGGTCAGGAATTCCAGAAAGCCTCTGCCTCTTGTGACTGGGGTGTGCAATGGATTAACAGTAATAGAAAATACAGGAAGAAAGCCACATGTGGGAGTTGCAAAACCTTTTTCAGCTCTTCAGCAGTGATGGGAAAGCTCCCAACAGCTTCGGATGGAGAAGGACCAGACCTGCACGAGGAGGCTGCCATGGGCAGATGGCACGCTCCTCCATCCATGGCCACACCACAGCCAGAAGCCACCCCTAACCCTGCCTCCTGCTCTCAGATACCCACTTGTCTAAGTTATGCCAAGGCTGCAGCAGGACCAGTGAGATACAAAGACCTTAGGAAGGGGGTTGGAACTGGATGAGCTTTAAGGTTCCTTCCAACCCAAACCATTCCAGGATTCTGTGATTCTAACGTGCATCACCCACCGAGGTGAGGGGCAGGCAGGGATGGCAGCAATGGAGCTGGGAACATGGAACTGTACCAATACTGCTTCAGCAACCAAAGCACTGAGGCTTCCTGAAACACCCCAGAAAACACATTCAGACCCCTCTTTCCCTCCTGCCTCCTCAATTCCCCAACCCATCTGGAGCTTGTGCCTTCCAAGGGAAAACACAGTGGTACCGGTGACAACGCACCCCTCCAGCATGATCCTATAGGAAGATACAGCACGTGACAGCTGCGGCACCAGTTCAGACAGGCAGCCCTGGTGTACTGGTGCATTCTGCTTTCAACAGTGGCCAGTTTCTGACAGCGGTTTAGGAAAATGCAGGAGGTTTTATATTATTAGAATCTATGCCCTGAAGGAAAATTGCCCTTTGAATTTTATTAGTGAGAACTTGGCTTGTGTCATGAAGCACAAAGACTTTACAGTGCTCCTGAAGCCCTTGGACTCACACCCTGACTTAGAAGGAGTCAAAGGAAATTTTCCTTCTCTCTTCTTTGGGCCATTATTTTCCTCTTTCATGGTTTGTTGTTTGGGGATTCATGTGCGCTTATAACAGCTCCAAAATCCCTCAGTGCTTTAATGCTGAATGGGAAATCAAGGCTATGCATTTCAGCTCCTGCAAGGCACGTTGGACTGGAAAAGACACCTACTTTTGTGGTAAGAAAAGAGTAAATACTCAGCCAAAAGGCAGCACAAGCTCATAAACCCACAGATGCAGACAGGCCCAGCAATTACTAACATGCTGCAAAAACAGACCAGCAATGGTTACTAAACCCCAGTCCGGGCATTTTCCTGTCATATTAAATGATGATCTCAAAACTGCTTCCAAGCCCATAGCTCTGCTCCACTGCTTGCCTTCATCATAGAATCCTGGAATGGTTTGGTTGGAAGGGACCTTAAGGCTCATCCAGTTCCAACCCCTGCCACGGGCAGGGACACCTTCCACTAGAGCAGCTTGCTCCAAGCCCCTGTGTCCAACCTGGCCTTGAACACTGCCAGGGATGGGGCAGCCACAGCTTCTCTGGGCACCCTGTGCCAGCGCCTCAGCACCCTCACAGGGAAGAACTTCTGCCTAAGAGCTCATCTCAACCTTAATGAGTTGGTTTTCTTCTTACCAGCTCATTCATGGGACATTGCTTGGGGAAGATCACTAATGTGGAACACATTGTTTTAAGTTTAGAAATAAGGGACTGGATTCTCACCTGCTATAAAGAGTTATATTTCCAGGCACCTGCTGGTGCTGTGGCCCACTGGGTGCCTGGAAATAGCTTAGCAAGTGTAAAAGGAATAAAAATGGTTTCTCCATCCAACTGGAACACACTGAATCTATCAGGAGAAGGAGAGGCAGTTGGGAGAGGGAACTCTTCATTTATCAGTGTACGAGCTATTGAAAAGACGTGGATGGAGCTGGGATCATTATAACCAAGATCAGTCTTCTTGGAATGGGAAAGTAACGACAATCCTAATTTTACCAAAGGCTCTGAAATTTACTGTCTATTTATTTAACACCCCAGACCCTTTCCTGCGGCAGAGCATCAGCCAGATTTATGGAGGTGCAGCTGAGAAACCTAAATACTTGGGAGTTCATCTTGGCTGCTCTGGTTATTTTCACTGTCACCGCTCGGAGGCCGTGGGAACCGGGAATGCAGATGGGAACGCAGGGAAGCACAGGCCAAAACTCAGTCAGAGTCACTCGGAACACTCCTCTTCCACTTGCTTTGCAGGCAAGATGTACACAGCCTTGTAGGCAGCTTTAGCTGTTAGTGCTGTTGGGACTGGACACATTCTCCCTTGGCTCAGCCAAGCTGTTCCATCATGATTCCCATGTATTTCTTAGGGCACTGTGGTTTTCCAGGCATCTGCATGGGACCAGCTAGGAGTCCATTTGTAGCAGAGCTGAGCACACACAGATGTCCCCACCGTGGCCACGAGTGGCATTTCCAACACGTTTACATGGAATGTTCATTTACTTTCAAACTGTGTGAGCAATTGACCCTGTGGCCAGTGTTAGTTTTAACCTCTGCCAGTATATTTAAGGCAGGACCCCAAAGCCCTGCTCCATAAATAAATCATTAATGTCTGATTTTAACTGCTGGAAAGACATGGTAGAAAAACCCACATGGAAATCAGTGACTGCCAAGGGGAAAAGAGTTGCTCTGTGGGTCCCCCATATATGAGGCTGTGTCTGCTCTGAGTGATGGAGAGATGAGGATTTGGTGTGGGGAAGGAGACGTGAGAGTTTCATTAAGGACATTCATTCATTAAGGAGTGCACAGTATGGTTGAGTTCATGCTGTAACAGTCTTTTATCATGTATTGTTTTATCTGAAAGTTACCTGACAACCTGTGCTATGTTCAGCAGCGCCGGTCATCACTGTGTGTCTGCCAGAACCTCTGACCACCATCTCACAGCCCCTGAGCCCTCTTCCCAAGCCCTCTGCACCCATCTCCATGTGAAGCTACAGGAATGCTATCCGGGGATGTGTTTTTAAAGACACAACTTTAAAAGCTTATATATGCATAGAAATAGAGCTTTGTACAAAAACGAAGCTCAGGGAGTGCCGAGAGCACAGTGCTAGTCATGCAAAAACTGCAGGAAGGGACTTTTCAAAGCACAAGTCCATTTGCTTTGGTAAAAGCCCACTCCCCACCTCTCCACATAGTTTAAAGATGACAAGGAAGGGAGTGTTTGCTAGAACATCTCAAGCAGCAAAGCAAAATAAAGAGTTCTGTCTGCAAGAATAAAAGCAGTGTGTGCTTCATTTCATTTCTGTCAGCTCCATTAACACCCCGTGAAACAACGGGTCTGTAATGGAGCAGCTGATGTACAGCAGGACTGGCATTCCCTGCTGGCATACACGGGATTTATTCCAGCTGCTTAGGTTTAGGTCCCTGCCTTTCACATGGTTACTTCATAGAATTGACTAGGTTGGAAAAGACCTTTAATAGGTTGTACTTAATAAGAAGTATCAGGGATCAAAAGCTAAGGATTTTCACAGTATAGCTGCAAATAGAGATCCATCTCAGTCAGAAGGGCTGCAAGATTGAACATTAAAATGGCTATAACATGGAAAAGCTGTCCAAGCCCCTCTCTGGGCCATACAATTAACCCTGGTATGGGAAATCAATCCCAACCTGCCTGGGCTATCACCTGCCTTCCACGGGCACAGTTGATGCCAACGAAACACTTCTGCAGCCACAGCCTGGTCATTTCCCAGCAGACAACCAGACAGATCCTCATGCTTAGTCTGGCAAAGCCTCCCCAAAGGCTGAGGAAGTGGCAAGCAGCTCGTCCGTGCCTGTGCCGTGGCAGATGTCTACAAACCGGGCTGTCTGCAGGAAGAGTTTCAGTGCTGTGATGAAAACCCAAGAAGGGCTGGGATGCCTCAACACTTCCGTCAGTCTCTAACCAAATCAATTGGTTCCATATCAGATTGGGCATTGATATGGTAAAACTTTCCCCCTCTTCTCATCAGTATTGTTCAAAAAGGCCCAGCAGGATGCATGAAATCAGCTCTTGCCACGGTGTTTACACAGCAACAGCAGCTTCCTCAGCTTCAGTTGGGACTCAGAAACCAAACACTGCCCACGGTTGTGCTTTAGGCATCTTTGCTGTTATAAATATGTAATGAGAATTTAAAAGGCAGAAGGGTAACAGGCAACAGAGACACCCCATGTAAAAACCACACTGAGCTCTCGCCATCTGAAGAGAGCTTCAGATTCCAGTGTGCACTCACCAGCACACCAAGGTAAAGGTGTCCTCATTAGAGGATGAGCATAGGAGTTGCCTGGCAGCATCCAGAGCGGAAAAGACATCAAGTTTCAGAGGAAAAATGCCTACTGCATTTTTTAGACCATCCCTTTTAAAGAACAAGAAGCTTAGCACAGAAGCATGAGGATCGTATTTGAAGCAGCTTGGATTTAGAACAGCAGCAGTAAGGTCATCCATGCTACCTGAGCACAGATCTGGATCAAATCCCTGAAGGTTAGTCTGAGCAAAGTCGCTTTCTAGTATCAGAGAGCTGAAACCAAGGGAGGTCACTCAATACCTGGCATGTCGGATGCTTCCATGGCCACTGTGAGCAGTATCCATGCACTTGCAAGTCTAAATCACTTAGACTCAAACCACAACCGTCATTAATATCACCAGACATCACTGGGCTGATGAGTAAGAAACATGGAGAGGGGCTTTGGACCAGGGCCTGTAGGGACAGGCCAAGGGGAATGGCTTTAACCTGCCCGAGGGGAGACTGAGATGAGCTCTTAGGCAGAAGCTCTTCCCTGTGAGGGTGCTGAGGCACTGGCACAGGGTGCCCAGAGAAGCTGTGGCTGCCCCATCCCTGGCAGTGTTCAAGGCCAGGTTGGACACAGGGGCTTGGAGCAAGCTGCTCTAGTGGAAGGTGTCCCTGCCTGTGGCAGGGGCTGGAACTGGGTGAGCTTTAAGGTCCCTTCCAACCCAAACCAGGCTGGGATTCTCTGATTCTCTGATTCTTCCCCATCCCTCCTTCCCCCAGCTCACGTCCACAGCAAGTGAGCCTCCTGCTTACCCACTGACACACACATTTAGCACTCCGCACTGAAAGCAACAAATCTGGGAGCTTTTCCGACTTCCTCTCCAGATGATGTCACCTGGGCGGGCGCCAGGCTGGCTTACGAGTGAAAATCCTTCACTTCAGGGTCAGACATGGCTCTATTTTTAGGCCTGATTTCAGTGTCATGCAGTCAAGGACTGAGCTGAACGTTTCGTGTTATCCCACTGCAAACGCCTGCTGGGGTCTGTAACAGAGCTTGGCTCTGTGGCAAGTGGAGGGGCTCTGCAGAACAGGAGCCCCTTAGGAAGGCAGGAAGGCGGCTGCTCTGCTCAGCACACCAAGATGAAAACCACTTCAGGCTCCCACCATCCACAAAGTGCAACTGGAAAGCCAGAGCCAGGGGCTGCATGGGATCGGGCCCTGCGGAGCACGGCTGCCTGCATCCCGCGCTCTGGAATTCCACACGGTGAGGAACACATCCCCTCCAGTACAAACCGGGAACCGGCAGCAGCCCAGGGGATGGAGAATAAGGGCCCTGTGGCTGCAGTGTGTGAAGTGCAGAAGCTTGTGCAGCTCACAGCCTCCCCATCTCCAGTACTAAAGCCTGAATACTCATAGAATCATAGAATGGTTTGGGTTGGAAGGGACCTTAAAGCTCATCCAGCTCCAACCCCTGCCACGGGCAGGGACACCTTCCATAGAGCAGCTTGCTCCAAGCCCCTGTGTCCAACCTGGCCTTGAACACTGCCAGGGATGGGGCAGCCACAGCTTCTCTGGGCACCCTGTGCCAGCGCCTCAGCACCCTCACAGGGAAGAGCTTCTGCCTTATCTCCAACCTGAACTTCCCCTGTTTCAGCTTGAACCCATTACCCCTTGTCCTATCGCTACAGTCCCTAATGAAGAGTCCCTCTCCAGCATCCTTGTAGCCCCCTTCAGACACTGGAGGCTGCTCTGAGGTCTCCACGCAGCCTTCTCTTCTCCAGGCTGAACAGCCCCAATGTTCTCAGCTGTCTCCACATGGGAGGTGCTCTCAGTTGTTTTGTGCACGCAGGGTGCCAGCACACGGTACTGCTCCAGCACTGTGGCTCCTGAGCTTGTTTACAGTGTGAGCAGGAGCCCAAGCCAGGAGATTAAATTCCAGATACTGAACCATTTGCTCCAAGGGAGTTACATCAGCAGCTCTCTTGGCTGGCCTCCCTCTTGTTTGTGTCTCTCTGCCTTTGAGAACAACTCTCTGTTTTGCTTTTATCAACCACAGCGGTCACCCCTTTGCCATGCTCCTCGTGATGCTCAGTGAGGGGACTCCATGAACCACAGGAGCTGGGATGACATTTCACTACAGGAAGAAACCATGCAGAGAAGAGGAACCTGCCTTGTAAAAAGAAGGAAATCTCTACTGAAGCCACGACCGAGCAGCTGTCCCAGCTGTGCCACTGCTGCAGCACATTTCAATATGCTCATGAGCAGTTCTAGGGAAATAAAGCAGCTAGTGATGGGGATGGTATGCATCAGGGCTGTCAAATGTTGAACAAGCTCATACAGCTCAGCCTTCTGCAAGCGACAAGTGTTGAGAAACACTGCTGCACATCCAGGCCGCCTCCCAGGCTTCTTCCCTGTGGAACCTTCCTATTGCAGCCTTATGCTGGTGCTGTGAAAAGGCACCTACATCTCCCCTTCCACTCCACTCTTCTCCCCCTCTGCTGCGCTCTGGGGATCCCCCCTTGCATCCAGCTCTGGGGCAACAACACAAGAGGGATGTGGAGCACCTCCATGGCCTCCTCTGGACTGGCTCCGGCAGCTCCACATCCCACCTCAGCTCATGAATTACCTGTCTGCAGAGAGGAGAGAAACACAAATGCCACTGCCATGGGCTCCGGTGTTACTCGTGTAGATGTGTGAGTTGGGTGGAGGATGGCTGCCAACCCAGGCTGAAAGAGCAAAAGCATGTACTACCAAGACGTGGAGACACCAGGGCAAAGGAGCGTGAAAGCAAAATGGCCATTACCTTTGGATGCTTTCTAGAGAGGGTCTGGAAGTGCTTTAGTCCCATACACCAAGCCCACCTGAGCCATGTGCCCTCTCGGGCCCTCTTGCTTCTAGTAGCAGATCCTGGTATCACCTCCTCCTCTTTCAGCGCTTTACTGATCAACTTCAGAAGAGGAGAAATGGAAACGTTTTGGACTCTGCTACTGCATGAGTGTCCCGGGTTCAGCTCAGTGTGTTGTGTGGATGTGAAGCAAGAGGCGAAGCAAAACTGCAGCACAGGCTGATGTGGTCACTACCATCTTGATCTGCAAGATGCAAACTGCTTCCTTGTGTAAAGGTTTGAGATGTGACAATTGATTAGAGCAGGTCCGCTAAGGAAAAGTCAAGTGTTAGAGAGCAGCACTGTTGAGACTGCTGAGTAATATTGCTTTTCCTTACTGACCTGATCCATTCCTCCCTTATTTATCCTTGTCCCTACTCTCATCACAGACAGATCCCTCTTCTCATATTCAGACTAATTTGTTCAGAACAGCACATGAGCACACACACAGCACTGAGCATGACTATGCCCTGAGCTCACTCTGCCTCCTCGAGGTGTTTTACGGTACCAATAAATGCCAACAAAAAATACCAAATACTAACAAAAACCCCACAACCAAAACTCCCTTTCTCTTTTAGACTGCAGAGAATCAAATTTACACATTAGCTACAACACAGCAGAACTCTCTATTCCCCCAAACACTCCTTTCAGGTGTGTTTTAGCTCAGGTATAACCTGCATTTAAGAGCAGAGCAGAATAGGCTGGAATAGAGTAGAGTAGAATAGAATATACCAGAATAGAATAGAACCAAATAGAATAGAACAGAACCGAACAGAATAATTCAGCTGAAAAGAACCTACATTAGTCATTTAGTCCAACAATAGTTGGAGCTCAACAATAACACATTGCAACTGGTTATTCTGCATTTCAATTGGCTATACCCTATGCTGAAAAGTGGGTGGTGGGACCATAACACCATACTTACAGCATCAAGAACTCATACCTTACTTACACCTTCTCATAGGCTGCTCATTGGTAAAGTACCAGATACCAGAAGTATAATTTCTGTGTCTGGACGCTTGAATGCACTGGGAAAAGTTAAGGCTGTCACCAGACGAGGGTGTGTGCTGAGGGACTGCAGCATTTACTCTCAACTTCCTCTTCAGAGCTGACTCAGAGATTATGGCAACCAAACCATGGTCCAGAAACTGATAAACACATGTGAAGATCCTCATGTGGACAGAGCAAACTGATGTGAATGTGCAATAAATGGTGGTTAAGACTACGCCTCAGGATTGACTGCAATCAGCTACCCTGCTAAGATGAAAACCAACCCGCTGGCACTAGGCTTGAATAAACATTGCTTAAGAGGTTAACAGGAATTACAATGCAACTTTTTATGGTGCAAATACAGGTTGGAAGCCTTTCCATTTCATACTTGAAACAGGCGTAATTACCAGGACTGTGAGGCCATCGGAACGCCCCTGGTTCTCTTTCAGCACACAGGGAGCGCCTCCACCTGTTCATTCCCATTACACACAGCTTGTAGGCTCCATCAAGCAGATGTGAACAAACCAGCAAACTGGTTGGCAGTGCAGCGAGCAAGAACAGCAGGGTGGAAGGATGCTCCTTCTCGGCAGAGCACTAAGCTGTGACTATTTCTTTGCAGGAGGTATCATGAGCTTCCATTGACTAACACAGGGACAGCTGTGAACTTATCTATGAGTGGAAAGACTTGGAGGATAACTTTCTAACTTCATTTAGGAGGTTATTACCACAACCCACCCTGGTTGTCTCATCCTTTATCAGTCGGTGATGGCAGCCTAAAGGATTTTTTCCTCTGTCACAACTCGACTGTGTCTGGATTTTTATTTCTGGCAAGACAACTACCCATAAATCTGTGCAAATTCTGTTATGTTTTCTTCCATCAGATAAGAGGAGCACATCAGAAGCCACTTTAGTAAGAAAGCCAGGATAATTATTCTCCGAGGATAATTATGAAGTGGGGAAACTGAAGAACAGCAACATGAAGTAACTTGACCCAGTTCCCTCAGTGGCAGAGCAGGAGAGAGATGACAGCTCTCATGCACCTTGATCCTTTTATCCTCCATCCCTGGCGCATCCTTTACGTCCTTAGCGAGGCTGCACAGGGATGCGGCAACATCAGCCATGGCCATGAGATAAATCTCCAGTCAAACAACGAAAACCTCATGTGGGCACAGAGGGGGGATGAACCCCTATTGCCAGACTCTGGAACCATTTCAGAACCCACAGGAGAGCAGGGGCAGTGAGTACCACTGCCGTGAGCATTCCTGACTCCTGCCACACACCAGAGATGGAAAGGTCTTTACTTACATCAAGACCTGTAAATGACAACAAGGAGAAGGGTAAATAACTCCTTCACCCTGCCAAGAACCACCTGCAACAGGAAGCACTGATGCACCTAAAACTGTTTCCAGTGTTGCAGGGAGACAGTTGGAAGAGCCTCAAAGTCATTTTTCTCTGCTCTAACTTGCACGCTACAAAGAGGAACGAGGATATTCCGCAGCACTGCAGAATCAATAGTTAGGGTGGAAATGTTTGGTCTGATGTCAAGGCCAATTAGCTGCAAGCGGAATTAGCACATACCCTGCACATGTTCTTCCCTAGATGGGAAAGATGTTGCTGTGAAGGGCCTCCATGCAGGTGTGCACAGAAGCTCTGGAATTAGCATCAGATTTCCCAACGCTGAACCACCCAACACCAGCTTCTTCTCTCGGCACGCAAGAGTCTGCAGCAATGACCTGGTCTGTAGATGGGACAAGCTGAGGGTGGACAAACCTGCAGACCCTCTGACTGACCCTCTGCATTTGGATTTTATACCTCAGAAAGGTCAACCTGCTCTAGTGGAAGGTGTCCCTGCCCATGGCAGGGGGTGGAACTAGGTGAGCTTTAAGGTCCCTTCCGGCCCAAACCAGTGTGGGATTCTATATTTTCATGGACTAATCTGTGCTATGTCTGGTTTGGCTACAGAGAAAGAGCTCAACTCTTAAGTCCTGCTGGAAGATTAAGTGCATTCGAGGAGAAGATAAGTATGGACGCAGGAGTGAAGTCTGTCACACTAAAAGAAACCATCTCCACACATTTCGTTAAAGATCAAAAGAATCAGGACAAAGGAACTGATTTTCAGGACCTCCATGCAAGGTGATGTAAACCCAAATGTTTCTGCAGCAGCTTAATCCTCACTTTGCATCTCACCCTCGGAGCAGCCAACACAGAAAGTGACCCTGCAGAGGCCAGGAGGGGAGAGCCCATGGAGGGAGGCAGTGCGGGGCTATGCCAGCTCTCCATGCACCCCTTCTGCTTCTCCTCTGGACCTCGACCCACCTGCAAAGCCAACATCCTCCACCCTGCATTGACAAACCCAGACCTCAAAGATGTCGATGTGAACTGCACCAATGCCTAAAATAAGGAGAGCTGCCCCAATGCACATGTATGCACCAGAGGTGACAGCATCGGCCAGTCAGGGACAGCGTCTGGGTGAGGCTGGAGGGGTACAACGGGATCCCTTGTACCTACAGAACGACATCCAAAATGCCTTCACTGGGATAACTTGGTCAAATGATGTCATTTTCACATACCCAGTGGTAAATGCACCTGCAGCAATGCCTTGGGATGGTTCCTCTGTTATCTTTTACTTTATTCTCGGACCAGCTCTGCTTCTGTTTTGCTGAAGTGAGGCACCACCACTGCGGTGGGATTGGGAACAAAGCAGAAACACAGAGACAGCTCAACCGGGGTGATCACCCCTGTCCATAGCCACAAGACTCTCACAACTGAAATCCCACCCCACCAGCACTCAGCAGATACAAATCCCAAGGTCTTTGTGCTTTACATCTATGCAAAACCAGCTTCAGACACTGGGGAGGTCCCGAAGCTGTGGCTAATACCGTACTAACGGTGCCATCCAGAGGTACTTGGATGTAGCACACAGCTCTCTGACAGGATTACCACACAAGCAAGAGACGACCTGTGCATGATGTTATATAGCAGAATTTAAACTAAGCCAGCCATAAAATAAAAATATTTTCTGTTATTTTTAATGTAAGATGCCCATCAGCTTTCATTCTTTTGTTTTTCTCCCCCCTTTTTCAATATGCACTGTGTATTTTGATTTTCCATGAGTGCTAAATCAGTCATTCCGATAAAGACATACATCCCTGACCTCTCTTCGCAAACAAGAGCTATTTCATTTTACTCCCAGTTGCTAACAACAGGTCTGGCACCACTTTTAGAGAGACACTCCTCTGTATACAACAGAACACTATTTCAGGTGACAGCAACCACACATTAAGACAAGAAACACAGCAGCACAAAACAATCTCTTTTCCCCATCTAGAACAGCTGATGATTCCTTTTCAGCTGTGAAACCATGACTCAAGCTTGATACAAGATATGTTTTTCCAGCAGATGATTATACATATTTATGTGTATGTGTGTGTATATACAGTTTGTGTCAGTTGCCTGAACAGTTTGGATGCAGAATCACCTGTGGCATATTGTGGTGGGCAAAATACATCACAGGAGATATTTGTTTAGCACAAAGGTCTAATTTACCTCTATGTGCAGAGATACCTCCTTCACTGACACCTGCATCTGAGTGACATCAAGATGTAGATTCATTGAGTGATCCCCTTAATATCAGAATAGAATCAACTGTTGAATCCTTCTTTTCTCCTTTAGGAAATTAATGGCATTACACAGATTATAGACAAATAATCCCAACAGCACAAACTCTATACTTAATTTTTTAATCTTGTGGATTTTTGGAGCTTTATTCTTGTAGAAAACTGATTTTGAGATGCGCTACCTTACAGATACACAAAATACAATACACTTGTGTGTCTTTTTTCCTCAGAAATCATCACTTACTGGTCCATCAGATTTAAGGCACTGGGTATTATTTCATCACCTCACACAAACTAGAAGGAAACCTGAGAAACAGATTACTCGAAAACTAACGCAGTAACTTTTCAGCTAGCCCATGGCAAGCACCATTCTCACGTGCTGCATCCCTCCCAAAAAGAGCATCCTTCTTTTACATTCTCAGTATTTGCAAACCTACCAACTGACAGATGGTGCTGCTGAACCTACCTCAAAAAGGCCCCGGTTATGGTTAAGAGGAGATGATGGTTAAGAGGAGATTTGGAGTGTTATGGAATCCAGACACTAAACATAGGGACCAATGTTTCATTGCGTTTGGAGAGTCACCTTGAGATGACCTCAAACAAACCTGGCCTGAGCATGAGATCATGGCTTCATTTTCCGCCAGTCAACCCTGGGCCGTGCCCTGTCAGGTCTCCCATCAGCAGCTGCAGGGAGGTAGCTCTTGGGTCAATGAAAGCACAGAATGATGGAGACAACTGCATGGAGAAGGGTTTGAAGGGTCATTTGAAAGAGATGAAGCCTGCACTCTGATTAGATGAGAAGTGGAGAAGCAGCTCACGCATTTCAGACATCTCAGTGCTGAATACCTGTCTGGAGGAGATAACTGACATACGGAGTCCTTCATAAGGCAGTGAGCGATAACCCAGAGAGAGCACTGAGTCGACAGTCAAACGTTACGATCTTAACCCTGCTACAAGTTTCAGACACGTCTTACAGCAAGTGAGCAACACCTTCAGCTGCAGGAAAAGAAAGCAGCAAGCCCCAAGAAACACTCCAGTTCTGTGCCCCGCGATGGGGAAATCATAGCAGCAATTTAACAGCAAACACTTATTAGAAGCTGAAAGACAACGTGTCTTCCTCTTCCTGCCACTTTTGTGCATACAGGGTTTCCCTAAGCTGTGTTTTGCAACTGAGAATGCTGTCACCCGCCCAAGCCTAACTGCTGCCCAAGCAGCTGTCTGTTCAGACAACAAATGCAAGTGTACGTTGACTGCAAACCTGTGCCACCAACAGGAAAGGCTGGGGGAAAGGCATGGGATTTTGTGCACTCCCTTTGAACAAGTACCACGTTCCAGGGTGGAATTCGTTTTCTCTCAGAAAGGAATGTGTTGTAAGGCAATCAGAGCACAGTGGGATTTGTCACAACCATTACCTGCGGTTCTTCCCCCCCTTTCCATGACTCCCCCACGGAGCGCAGGGTGTAGGATACGCACTGACCTGTACTTCCCTGTCCGCACTTGCACGGCTCTCATCCCGCACTGCTGGGCACCTCCTACATCGTTCACAATATCATCTCCGATCATGATGGCCTGTCAAAGCAATGACATACAGAACAAGTGGCATCAAGCGAGGTTTATTTCTGCCATACGTCACCCTCCCCTGACATAACAAACAGCTTGATTTGATGTTTAATACTGCCATCAGACAAATTAAACAAGATAATATTGTCATCGTATTGATTAAAAGTCACCCTACCTTGAATTTAATTCATGCTATAGCTCCTCCAGCAATGTACTAGCGCAGCACAGAGCCGTGTGATGTGTAATCAGGAACATAAATCAAAGCGATCTGGCACGCAGGTCAAAGGGAATGGTGAATTTTAGGAAGTTAGGCCTATGCTGGTCCTAACGGCCCACTTATGTCATGCTCCAAGTGGTTTAAATTAAGCTTATCTTTTTAAACAATTCCTAAAATTGGTATTCTAAAAGCCACTTATAAGCTTCAGATTGTGACCAGCGAGATGTGTAAGTTGCTGAGCTTGATCCCAACCCATTCTCAGGTTGATGCAGCAATTCGGAAATCACTGTAAAATCTCATTTGTTCAGTTTTGCATGATGTAACAGGATGATTATAGAATCATAGAATGGTCTGGGTTGGAAGGGACACTAAAGACAATCTAGTTTCATCCCTGCTGAGAGGGCTGAGCTTGTTCAGCCTGAAGAAGAGAAGGCTCTGGGGACACCTTACAGCAGCTCCCAGTGCCTAAAGGGGCTGCAGGAAACCTGGAGAGGGGCTTTGGGACAAGGGCCTGTAGGGACAGGCCAAGGGGAATGGCTTTAACCTGCCAGAGGGGAGACTGAGATGAGCTCTTAGGCAGAAGCTCTTCCCTGGGAGGGTGCTGAGGCGCTGGCACAGGGTGCCCAGAGAAGCTGTGGCTGCCCCATCCCTGGCAGTGTTCAAGGCCAGGTTGGACACAGGGGCTTGGAGCAAGCTGCTCTAGTGGAAGGTGTCCCTGCCCGTGGCAGGGGTTGGAACTGGAGGAGCTTTAAGGTCCTCTTTTTTTACACTCCTTTTTACATAGAAGGCAACCATACAAGAACCAGCTCATCTTCTGTGTTCCCTACACTTCAGTTCCCACTCTGCAAGCAGTCTGCTGGGCAGTACTAAATCAAACCTACTGAACAAGTGTAAAACCACTTAAGTTCCAGAGCTATTTTTATTAATCATCTAATTACACCATAATCTTCTCCCCCGTATTACACGGCACATAAAGGAAATGCTGCAGCTGAACGGAAGATTTTCTGAAAGCATTTATAAACCATGAGCTATGAGCAAGTGCATCTGGAACGGCTTCAGCTGATAACGACTAATTCTTCTTTTGAGTAACACATCAGGTGCAATGTGCAAGATTAAACATAATAGGTAGCAGCCCAGTCTATCTTCTATGTAGTTCTGTAATACTGCTCATGTGAGGGATGATGATCATCCCTCAGGTGATGGGATGTTAAGAGGATGCCCTCTCAAGTCAAGGCTCATTTGTCCAGTACCACGCTGAAGTAGTCTATTTGGAAACAGTTTACACAAGCCCACCCTTGCTCCATTCTGCCCAGAAGAAGCACGTCTTGTCAGGCCAGGTTGGATGGGGCTTGGAGCAAGCTGCTCTAGTGGAAGGTATCCCTGCTTATGGCAGGGGGCTGGAACTGGATGAGCTTTAAGGTCCCTTCCAAATCAAATCATTCCAGGATTCTATGATGGGTTCATTTTAAGTAATCAGTAAATAAAGCATGCATATACAGATGAGGAAAACAGAACAGTCCCACTGTTACCTGCAGAGCTGCAAAGAACCCGGCAACACTGCTCCTAGGCACTGGGATTCCAATTCCCATTGCAACTCCCCTTCAAGATGCTTTGAGATACACAATCATTCTCAATGCCTGGATTTAATAGTTTAGAATCCCTTCTTCTTATACAGTTCCTTCTAACACCTCCCCAGAGAGGACAGGGAAGAGCACCCAGAAGCAGAGCTGCTCTCTGCCCTTCCTCAGCCTGAACCCAGATGTTCAGGATGAGATTCCTGCAGCAAAGCCAACTTCATTCCTGGGTTCTCAATACCCTAAAACTGGATTTCCTCTGGAAACAGGGAAGGGCAGAGCGGGGCAGAGCAGCTCTCCCTTGTTCCCTGGGGCTGTATTTCCCCTGTCTGGGCAAGTTTTCCTGCAAGAGTCCTGGCAGCTCTGTGAGCAGCGATGAGCAGCGATGCTTGTCCAGGCCAGCTTGTGGCATCCGCATACAAACCTGTACTCCAGCCCCCAGGGATTTCACAGATTTACTATCGGTGAAGGGCAATAATCACTAAAGGAGGAGCAATTATTCCCAAATCATTTAGGATTTAAAAAATCATTGGCAAGAAGATAGGGGTCAAAAGGTGTGCTGCCGAGGGAAATGAAAAAACCCTACCTGTCAAACCTGGGTTTAACTTCCCCTCCGACTGCAATATGGTAAGAGGAGAGAGAAAGAGATAAAACTGAAAGGTCACATAGCCACTGAGAGCAGGAATTGAAAGATGCCTGCTTGTCTTCATGTTTTTTACAGGGATCACACCATTAAGCTGATCAGTTAGTCCATGGAAGGTCCTTCTTTTAGATCAGCTAAAACTTGACTAAAAAAGGCCAAAAATTAAGTGAGACATTCTCTCTGGTTTAAGGCAAATCATCAAAGAATTAAGATGAGTGTAATTTATACCTTGCTAGCCCCTATATCTGGTGAGGGGTGTTGTGTGTGGTTGTACACATGTAGTAAAGAAAGCACACGTGTGCCAAAGCTGAGTGAGGCCACCGCTCTCGAAGACTCCCCATCAACCTCAACTCTGACTGACAGTGCTAATGGAGGAGATGAACATGACCTCCAAGAATTTGGGGGGAGGAAGGCACAATATAATCCCCCCTGGACAAACATCTGTGGCACAGAGATCACCATCAGTGTCAGCAATCTGCCTGGTGTGGTCTGGGCCACAGACCCAGAGCTGAGTGAAGGTGGGGACTGACTCCTCTCATGCACAGAAGTAGCCAACGCTAATAAAGTTTCAGAGATGCTTTAGGGTGGTGAATGGGAACCTTGGGGTATTTTTTGTGTGCAAACAAGAGGTCTGGTATTCACTAAAACCACAGAAAAATGAGTGATCAGAAAAGGAATCGTGGAGTAAGGAAAAGAATGAGGTAGAAAGATAAACACACCCTGTATTCCCCAGCCAGACTCCATGTTTACTAGCACAAGCTCCTTAGGTACTTAGGATGCTGAAGGCTACAGAGGATGCAGAGATGCACAGGATCCTGGTACTTAGGATGCTGAAGGCTACAGAGGATGCAGAGATGCACAGAAAGAAGTGTGCCAACTTTAACAGACTATTCAACACAGGGAATGCTTCTGGAGTCAAACGTATTCATACCTGAACAGATTCTTGCTAGAGACTTAATAACCTTAAGCTAAATGTGTCAGGGGCATAAGGAAATAAAGTTTATACACAAAATCTTCATTAATGTATTAAATCCCTTTACAAGAAGTACAATGCATTCTCTTTTCTCCCTGTTCCTGGTCCAACTGGTAATCTCCGAGGCTTCAGGATCCTGTATTACTGTTAATTATGTTTCTGCCTTGGAACTACATCAAACATGCAAAGGCTTGGTGCCTGTGATAGGAGAAAACGTACAACAGGGCAGGTAAAACACAGAAATACATTAACCCTCCAGGGCAGGTTTCCACAGGCTGCAAGACCAGATGGGTTTCAATGTGCTTTCAGCAGGACTCCAAACTTAAAACTTCCCTTGGCCACTTCCCACTCGTTCTGGGGATGGAAAAGCTTCCCTTGTGGTAGCCAGGGAACAAAGAGGGGATGCTGATGCCCCTCTCGGGGTGACCTCCCTCTGCTCTCACGCCCCACTAACTCCCATGCGAGACCTGCAGGTGGCAGGAATGGGAATTGCTTAACTATGTGTAGTTTATGCACTCCAGCATGACCTGCCATAACTCCCATTAAACCAGGACCATTTGCTACAGAGAGAACTTTTTATGATTATATAAAACTACCAGAACCTCAACATTATTTAGGTTTTATTATAAAGCTGTAAAAATCATCCACTGTTACAGCTGCCTTAAAACATATGAATTAGGCATTTCAGTAACCTTTAAGACATGTTATTCTTTGTCATACTACCAAAGCAGGAGATAGGTCTGGTTACCTCTAAGAGGTTTAAATTTCCAATCTATTAAAGTAATACTGTCAATCTGTTATTTCTAGGCCATTGAGGAAAGGTTAAAATGAAAATTGGACTTTGGGGACTTCCTTCTATTCTAAGTGCAGGTTGAAAACATCTTAGCAGCAGAAGGCAAAGTCAGGGCCTTGGAAAGAAGCAGTTATCAAGGGAAATGACTGGTGATAACTTTATTGATTGAAGCAGGTTGAGAAATGTAAGATTTGCCGCTGTCTGGAATTACAGCTTCATTAAAAGGCAGGTGAATGAAAACTGTAATATGTTTTCAAAAGTACAGCCCACCTCAAATGGTTTAATGATGGATTAAATGCATTCCACCAGTGGAATAAATCATTGGCAAGCATTTTCTGAAAGCAAAGGCAAGTAAAATCAGCCCTTTTCATATCATTACAAATGCAGAGGAGTAAAGAGCTCCTTCAGGAGACAGATTAAAATCTATTGCAGTGCATTACTAAAGAACTTACTGAACTGAATATACTGAGTTTCTATTATTATGTATGACAAACTAAAACAACCTGCAAATACTTCTCAAAGAACCCTAAGGTTGCAAGATCAAGCACTCAAAGTTAGGAAAAGGTGTTAGAATTAAGGTAGTTTGCTGTAATTTGCTCCTCCTACGCATGTGCATCCTGATGCAGGTTTTAACTCCTGTTTTTTACTTAGGCAAAACATGGAGTGACTGGTGCAATTAGGCAGTGGTGTCTGCTGTGCTGCTTCTGGTTAGGCACACACCCCCTCCATCTCCAATCTCTCTGAATACAAAATATCACACCTACAGACTAGCTGTATTACTACAACAAACTGATGGCATTTAACACTAGAAACTAGATAGGAAAAGAAAAATCTCTGTCAAAATACAAAGTTAGTCACCATTAGCACTATGGCAAACAGCAGACAACGAATAAATAGTCTCTGCTGGGGACTTTTACTGCTTTTATGTACCCAAACCAAATCCTCCTGCAGTTGATGGGAACCACTCACTGAAGCTCACCCTATGGGGCTGGTTTTGCCAGTTTTGATGCATTCAATCAAATCTGTTTCCTGGGGCAAAGTTTCTGAGACAGGAGTTGTGGTGCCCTGTCACATCCCTGTAATGATGCCCTCCCTTGGTGCCATGTGCTGACACGGTCCTGGCATAGCGGTGTCTGAGGACAACAGCACCATCCTGCCTATGGAAAAGGGCAAGGAATGCTGCTATGCAGGGTCACAAGGACAGAGAGCTCAAAAATAACAGAGTCCCATGCTGGTTTGGGTTGGAAAGGACCTTAAAGCTCATCAGTTCCAACCCCTGCCACGGGCAGGGACACCTTCCACTAGAGCAGCTTGCTCCAAGCCCCTGTGTCCAACCTGGCCTTGAACACTGCCAGGGATGGGGCAGCCACAGCTTCCTTCCTACTTGTGTGTACTACTCATTTCTGGTACAAGCAGGAAGGAAACATGACCCTTCGTGCATCTGATTTACACAAAGAGCAGCCAAGGGCTGAGCTCCGTGGGGCTTTTTACCCTGTGCTCTTTTTTCCATCTACTACTTATCCAAATGTCACTCTGTGTCTGAAATGGACTCCTTGGTTTGTTGGTTGGATGAATGGATTGAATAGCTGCCGTGGCTGTACCTGGGATATTATGTCCAGTCTGAGCTCTCTTGTTACTGGGAAGATACTGACAAACAAGGGATCACTGCAGGGGGTCAGGGTGCAGAGGGACCGAATCCCAAGGGAAGCCTTGAGAGCTAAACACACGGTTTAGTAAGAGACAACTATTGTAATGGTAACAAGTCTGGAGATAATCAGAGGGAGAAGATATCCAGGATGCCAAGCAGTTATTGTGGTTGTTACCTGGAGCAAAAGTAGAAATGAAGAGATGCAGTTTAAAAGGGCCCATAAGACCTACTCTGCTGTGAGCACTGTCCCTAAGGCCCTGACAGAAGCCCAGCTGTCTGGCTCACTGCAAACTGGACAAAACATTAATAACCTGGAGCAGGGAACACTCCTGCACAAAGAAGGAGATGGATTATATGGCCTACCAGGTCTTTTCCATCTCCCCTCTCTATAATAAAGTAAAACCCAAGCACATACTGAATTACAGGGCCATAATTTCATCTCTGGGCTCTAGGGACCTAGAAGCCACCCAAACTTCACTCTGGTTGTTTATAATGTCACCAAAACCCCCTGGTGGAATTATTATGCTGTAATTCATTGCTGCCTGGGAGTCATCTCATACTCATCCTGATGTCCTGTGTGACATAACAACAAATCAATAAGGAAGATCTGGCCACAGCTACAGGGACGGGGGGAAAATGGTCTGTACTAAGCAAGCAGGGAGCATCACACACTGGATGAATTCATCAACATAGCAGGAGGTTTTGAGTCAGTGCTTCCCACTCACCTAAATTAGAAAGCATTTCACTTCTACCTTTCTCTTTTAAGTAGTCAGTGTGACACCAAAGGGAACAAGCAATATTTTGGCTGCAAATCCACCACACTGCAGCCTCTAGTTGCCAAGCAGAATGCCACGTATAGCAGCAGCTCTCATCAACATCTTCCATAATTCCTTGGGAAAACTAACTTTCACTCTTCTGTATTGCTTTCTTTAGTCTCCAAATATAGGAATGTCACAACAGAAGTGTGTGTTCTTTTGAACTATAAGGTTTGGGAGGAAGGTGAGTTAGACAGTGCAACATGAGTACAAGTAGGAGAAGCCACAGCAGAGAACGGATACAAGACTCAAAACTGGGTAGAGGGATGGAGAGCACAAGCCAGAGCAAAGAGAGACAGACAGAGGGAATGTAAAGGGAAACAGCAGGCAAGCAATAAGAATCCCCAAAGCAAGCAGAGAAACTCATGGCATGCCTTTGAGGAAGGTAGGAAGCACAAACAGGGCAGAAGAAATGCAGCCTGCTAGCATCTACCCTCTTGGCTGCCAGTTCCCTTTCGTCTACTTCACATTATCTAACAGAATGGGCAAACATATTTGGCTTTTTTTACCTCTGAAGCATTTTTTCAATCAGTTCTCTCTTCCTTATGTTTTTTGGAGTCGTTCATAGGGAGATCCCGTGTATTAATATTCTCCACACCGTGTGTAACGCACTGGCCACATTCCATTCAACCTCTTTGATAACTTTACGTGACAGCCAGCAAACCAGAGAAAACGCATCAGTGAGCAAACCTGTATGGCACAGCCAGGGGTCAGAGCATCAGAAACTCACCTGCTGTGGTGGAACTCCCATTGCTGCTAAGGCTGACTCAAAAAATGGCTTTGCTGGTTTCCCCACCACCTCAGCTTCAACATCACAAGCGTACTGGAGAAAAAGGAGAGGGACGCACACAAAACATGCCGGTCAGAAAAGCAATTTTCAATCCCATAACTCCAGTCAATTATATAGAATAGGGTTGGAAAGGATCTTAAGATCATCTAGTTCCAACCCCCAAAGTATATAAAGAATGTGATTATTGATTTTGCCCTTCAATAATACAGTGGGTGAAGGTGAGTATCAGAGAATCAGAATAAAACAAGTCTTTCATGTGCTCTGGCAGGAGAGAAAGTCCTCTTGAACAATCTCAAGTTACAAACCTCTTACATTCTCCCTCATGAGAGCTCAGAGACTCTGTTCCAGTAGCTCCCATTTTTTAAGAGCATCATTCTTAAGGAAACAGCAAATATCCTTCATATGAAATGATCAAAAATGCTGGAGGGCCTTAAAAGATTGTAGAGGGTTTCTTCAACCACCCAGCCTATTATTAATGATTCAAGTGACCAGCCAGATTTGAGGTTATTTTCCTGCAAAGAAGCATCAGTACTAGGCTGGAAAAGGCATTTCTAGCTTGTCCCTAGACCATTATAAACCTAAACTTATCTGGGAGGCAAAACCTCCAAAACTCAGAGGTACAAATGAATGTGCTGCAAGCATACATTATCTCCACTATTCTCTGTGCTTGTCCAGTACCCTACCCTGCTTTGTTCTCTGCATTCGCCATGTATTATTTTACATCTCTCTGCAAGCCTATAAAAGGGAGAGTAACGACTCTCTCCTTCTCTCAGATTGGCTTAGCCATTGGGTTCCACTTCTGCACAGACTTAATCAGGCTTAAAACTAGGTTTGCCCTTAAGTATCTTGCTGAATCAGGGCCTTTTGCTCTCAACTGTTAAGGGCAAAGGCTGTGTTAACGCTACATCAAACATAAAACGGACCTTCAGTGTACCTTACAGACTATATTCCATGCTTTTCTTTCCTGACTCCTTCCTTCAAGGGCCTCACTTCATATAAAGGTACCACCACATGGTAAACGTTCACATTTGAAAGTAAAATGTAAAAACCCCTGGACAAAGCCAGAGAACAAATGAATCCACCTTTAGAATCCACCAGTCTTTCAAATGCAGCAAATGAGTTCCAATCTGTGGAACCTTTCCTCCACCAAGGTGAGTAATTACAGAAGATGACCCATATTTATCCCAGTTACTCTTTTAACAAGGTGTGCAAGTAAGCATAATTCAAGCTATAAAATACCTCTAATGCCTTCATATATGCTCCAACATCAAGTTTCAGACCATCAGTTTCTTTATAGTAGCGTCTGGAAATGAGAGTGATAAAGTTCCAATGAAATGAAAAGGTTTTATGATTTCTGTGCCTGTATAGATGTCCATATGGCTGCAACAAAAAGTCAAGTAATCAGAAACTCTGGAGCCTTAATTTAACACCAGGAATTAAGTTAAAGGACAGGCTCAGTAATGTGCAATGCTTGGGGAAAAGATCTCAGACCAGATGCCCATCTGGCCCCCGGGACACGACTCCACTGGTTCAAAGGGATTTCAACTAAGTCATATCAAGGATTTCAACTACCTTAAATGAAGGCTGAACTTGGCCTGTATTTTATTGCACAGGGACTAGCTGCTTCCAGAGGACAGCAGTTGCGTTGCTCTTCCTTTAATCAGCAACAGAGACCCCTTGGCATATACAAGATGATAGCTGGCACCAACCAGCAGCTGCAGCATCTTTTTCAGTATATCTGGAAGAGAACCCCAAATTTAGATTGGATATCAGGAAAGAAATCTTTACTATGAGGGTGCTGAGGCACTGGCACAGGGTGCCCAGAGAAGCTGTGGCTGCCCCATCCCTGGCAGTGTTCAAGGCCAGGTTGGACACAGGGGCTTGGAGCAAGCTCCTCTAGTGGAAGGTGTCCCTGCACATGGCAGGGGTTGGGACTGGATGAGCTTTAAGTTCCCCTCTAAACCAAACCATTCCAGGATTCATTCTTTCATTCCAAAGAGTTGACCATCATTGCTTGTCACCAGTCTTCCACAAGAGGAAAGCTAGGGACTAAGAAAGCCCTCCAAGTTAAATTTGTCCCTCCTAAAAACATTCCTATTGCCACAGAGCTCATAAAATTAGTATCTTCATAGTGCTTTTCTGGAGCAGCAACTCACATTAAGGCAGGTATTCCAAGCTTTCCTGATCAGAGTAAAGACAGGTTTCTATATGACAGGGAAACAGGCAGGATGAGCAGTCAGATAAGATTTGATGCCTTATCTTTCTGCCATTTCCGATTATTCAGCACTGCCTCCCTTTCAAACGGCCACTTGACCTTTGCTAGAACAGCCATTAACCTTCTACAGTCCAGCGTAAACAGCTTAATTTTCTGACAGTGCCATGACAGAAGGAATTACAAAGCCAATTCCCACTCTCAGCCCAAAACAGATGCTAAATGTAAATCACCCCGTTTTCAGGAGGAGGGCATTCTGCTTCAGTGGCTGTGACACTTTTGTTTTCTATGGAATGAACTCAGACTTGAACCAAAATGAATGGATTTGCCCAAAGAAGGCACCTTGTTATGGTCCACCCAATTACACTGGTTCTGCCCTTTAAAAATGAAGCTGGTTTGTGGCTGGGTTTTGCTATATGGCCCTTTGCATCAATGAGACTTCTGTTCATCCAAGTTATAATCGCCCTTCTTCGAGTCAGAGAACTTCCCTAACTGGGGTAACCCATGCAGAACTCATGTTCACATTACCTAAATGATCAATATCTAAATAAAATGATCAATATTTAAATAAAATAAATGCTCATGGCAAAAACTGAGCTCAGAATATCCACAAATCTGTGTTTGGAAATGAAAACTAACATTTCAAACAAGTAACAGGGACTTCTTTTAGAGCCGTCTACATCAACGGATGACCAAATAAAGATATACTGTTACATGCACAGGGTACAAAAGCAATTTTGCACTGAACACATTGCAAATCCTAAAGATTTGTTTCATAACACAAACCTTGGTTATCTGACATACACTAACCATTCTGCTGTTGGCTCAACATCTTTTCCTCATTCTCCTAACTGAGAAACAGGAAGGATTTTTCGCCCATGTTGTAGGATCAAAGCATGAGCATCAAGGAAGGCCGCACTCCTTCTCTCTGGGAAGTTCTACCCATCCAGATCAATAACCCACAAACCAAGAAGGGGTTTCACACCCGTTGCAGTCTATTGAAGCACTGAAACCAAGCTGTCACTCCAGTTTCCTCAAACTAATCATGTACAGTGGTTTTAAGCCCCTACATTGCACAACAGGTAAGAAGAACTCCTTCAAAGCCGTTGGGATTTGTCATTATCCACTGCTGGCACTGCTAACCTCCTGTTAAAGTCTCAGAAAACTGAGTTGTATTTAGGAGAACATTCAAATTCCCTGACTGGATTTTCCCTGCATGTGGAAGCAGAAGCTCAAAATGTGCCTTTAATGTTCAGAGAGTAACTAAGCATGCCTTTTGATACTCAAACTGTCAAAGCAGTTGATCTGTCACGTCAAAACACAGTCTTTGCTATACCCACCAGCCCAGCCATTTCTCTTGCATATCCTTGGGCTCTCTCGAGGTCTTCATGGCCACCACACCTTACTCATGGCCAGAGGAACATCCATCCCCATCTCCAACATAGTTTGGATGGAGTTTGTGCATTGCAGCTGCTTTCACGCATTGGTAGGGTTTCTATATTAGCAAATAAAAACTCTCCTGGCTTCTTGTTCCTCACATACAGCAATTCTCAAGCCACCAGCATGAAAGTGCTCCCGTACGTCTTGGCATGTTCATACATATGAATCAACCTGCAGAGATGTTAACACCAGCTTTCAGAGGTAACACCTTTAAGCACCACTCAAAGAGCAAGACATCATTTAGGTCACACAGGCTGTTAGCCACAACCAGTATCACATCTCAACCACTACAAACATGGGCAGGATTTGAGCCTGGAAGAACAAACCTGGCTGTTGGCTGAAATAGAGCAATTTTGGACCACCTGCTCCTCCTCACAATTAGTAACTTCCGGATGCTGGAAGATTAAACTGCATCCCAAATCTACATCAACAGCACTTTATCCAAGCATGGCTTGTTGGATTTTCTTGTCAGCTTTGGGTTTCTGTCACTGTCAAGCTCATTTATTTTCAGTTCAGACAGGAACACATGGCTACAGGCAGCAGTTCAGACAACAGTTCTCATTCTGAGATCTTGCAGGGGCAAAGACAAGATAAGCAGTGCCTGTAATCCTACTGACCTCATTCACTTGGGGGCTGTGCACATCAAAATCCAAACTCTGCACAATTTCTATGGGGTATTTTAAGATGCTCTTAGACTTGCTCTTAAAGCAAGAAAAGTCCTTTTCTTGGTGGCTTACAAACTACAGCTATTTAAATGTTGGAGCAGATGATCTTTGAGGTCCCTTCCAACCTAGCATCTATGACTCTATTTAACACCCCCACTTCCACCTGCAAACATGTGGATTGTTTCAGCCAGGTCTAGCTCACTCTTAAACACTCACCTTAAAGGGCTGGAGGCTGCCATTTGCTGTGCTCATACAGCAGAGCATCTCCAGTTTCTCTAAAAGCTGCTATGATTCCTCCTTAGAACACCTATATCCCTCACCCTCGAGAAGCCAATGAAACACATCCACACAAGTGCTTCCTCCGCACTGTCTACAGAAAGAAGACCACTGAGAGCTGATACTCAAGGGATGCTCACCCAGTGCTGTAGCAGCACAGACCCTACTGATGAGTATCTTCAAAGTCAACTGGAGGATCTGGCATGGCAAGTTCAGTACCTTCCAGTGCCCAGGAAGCATCAGCACAGGGCTGAACTGTGGCTCATGTCAAGCATCCATACCACCTTCTAGAGACCTATTCCACTGTGATCACTTCAGTTTTCCCTTACACCCCTAGAAAGACCACAAGTAAGTGACTTGGGACAGGTAAATTGACTGCATTACCCACCAGGGACTGTTCAGTGACAGATACCTGAGCAGATCAGCCTCCCAGTCCAGGCACATAGATAAATGCTTAGAAGTCGGTACTGTGAATGCCCACACAATTATCTGGCCTCCATTAACTACAAAGACACCGGGGGGGAATTAAAAGCTGTAGAGACTTGAGGAAGAAATGATGCTTAACTCACCCTCTTCCAAGGGAGATCAAAACAGGCTTCTCCATCCCAATGAGAACTCTGAAAGCTTCATTAAGGTTTGCATAGGTGAATTTCTCTGCTGCATCTCCAATAACCACACAGTTTGGGTTTGCTTTATCAAGCTCAGCAAATTCAGGAACAAGATCTAAAGGATGCAAAAAATAAATCACAAATCCCTACTTCAGATCCCATTGGAACTGACTGTTTCGCCCCAGATTTGTGTTTCACTTCATCCATGACACAATGCTTTAAAAAGATTAAGTAAATCCAAGTCTTAATCAAGTGTTCTTCAGACCCCTCTATTCCACTGGTTCCTGCTACTCATCTGTCCTATGACAAAGAGCAAAATAAACCATTTCCTACCCTTACTTTAGCTCCTGCCACCCATGTCTCAGCAGACCCAAGGCAAACATGGGTACCCAAATGAAAATGTGTACCAGTGAGAGCAGGATTCATCCCTTTTCTCCATACCCACACTCCATAGCAGGAAACACTTTAAACTTAAAACCTCTGTCATGGTAACAAAGACCTCACCTATCTCATAGTCACTGTGGTTAAGCAGCAGACTCCTCTGAGCACTTGCTGCCTCCCAACACAACTCTATCACTGCCACAATGGAGAACCCACTCAGACCAGACCACTAAGTTATATCCCACATTCTCATGACTAAGGAAGAAGCTTTTCTCTGTAGGAAAACAGCATCTGGGAGCTCTTCCCCACACGAGCTATGGGAACTCACTGCTCTATCGCAAAGACCCACATCTCCCTGAGCTGTCCCCCTCCATGTCCCAGCATCTGCCGCAGCGTTGCCCCACCATTGTGCACAAGCAAGTGTGGCCTTAAGCCACGCTCCTTCAAGATGCGGCAGGCTGCTGGTGCTGGGGCAGTGACTTCAGCCACAGAGATGTCAAAGCCCAGGCCCTGGAGCTTCTTCACAAACTTCTCCCGGGTCGCTTGGGTTTCATTAGTGCAGAACCGAAGCTTCAGACCAGATGCTTTGATCCTGTTGAGTAAAGAGAGCAGAGAAGGGTTAACTACACACAGAGCATCAGTTCTGCTGCCCCACGCCTAACTTGGGTAATTACAACGAACATGCAGTGATGATATTCCAGAACAGGAGCAGCATCTCTTACTGTGACCAGGACACACCTAAAATGCTCAGAGAACTTCTGCCTAAGAG
The DNA here is from genome assembly GCF_028554395.1 of Pezoporus wallicus. Lineage (NCBI taxonomy): Eukaryota > Metazoa > Chordata > Aves > Psittaciformes > Psittacidae > Pezoporus > Pezoporus wallicus. Next base: position 550,978 of record NW_026640104.1, read on the forward strand.
CTCATCTCAGTCTCCCATCTGGCAGGTTAAAGCCATTCCTCCTTGTCCTGATACTGCATTGCCCTCGTCAAAAAGACGTCAACACTGGGGTGGCTTCAGTTACAATTACCATTTAATCTCTCATAAAACACCTTTGCTGTTACTTGGTGGGTAACCCTGAAAAATATGGTACCTCTAAGTGATTCATTAATGAATGTTTACTGGTAAATGGCTTCTCAAAGGAAGAAAACATGGCCCTAAGTAGCCAAAGTGAGGTTAAGGTTCCTGTGGACCAGTACTCTGCAACCCCATCCAAGTCCTCCCTCTTCGTTTCCTGCCCCAAACTGTGGTGATCTAGTGAGGATGTCACAAAAAAGGCCTCTTCTCCAAGGATGAGTGGTCAGCTGTTTGGAGAACCATTGTATTTCAAAGTGGCCATGGACAATCCGAAGCACTGAAAATGTACCACAGTTTATAATATATAGATATTTGCCAAAGGGAGCATCACTCAGCTCCTCAAATATATTAAAAAGCCTCAAGTTGGTCAGTTTCAGTGTGAATTTGTAGAGAGTTATCTTTGAGGACCTGAGCTCGTACAGGTGCAGTTACCTTGGTAAGTTTGGGGCTAGGCTTACAAATTCTCGTTAAAATATTACTTTTCTTCGTGTTAGGATGAAAAAGGACTTTTCTATTAGGAAAGCCCCTGCACTGCTTCTCGAGACACCAAAACACGCTGTGCTCCTTTGCTCAGGAAGATGACCCCAGCTGCTTGATGCACACACCAAATCCACCTCGAGGTAATGCATCCAATGATGAGCTCTCCATCAAAGGATCCTTAGATCTCCAGTCCTGACCCAGAAAGCCCCTTCTGCTTGCTACAACCACGTGCCAGTGTCTTCTCCAATAACACTGGTGATCCATTTCTTTCTTATTATTTGTCTTTCCTAATCAGAGGTATGTGAATTATCAATTACACTTAGTGGTTAATTGCCCTTCATAAAGATAGCTTTTCTCTTTTAAATTAGGCAGTTAATATATTGTAACTAATAGCATCCACTTGTACATTATAAATGTATCTTCATCGATCGGAGCGGTGAATGTGAGATTCACTCACAAGTTAATGAAGCAATTGAGTGAAGGAGTGCAGGGGGTACGCAGGGAGTAATTACTGTTAATGAATTATGATGTGACCTTCTCAGAACAATGAGCAATCGGTGCGACAGCGGGATGACAGTATTCCACATCTGTATTCCAAACACAGTTTCGGCTGCAGTTAGAAAGCAAAGCAGCAGAATTTGGATACGTAACAAACTATCACAGAGTGTGCATGGTTAAAGAAGTATTATTCTAAATACAAAGCCTATCTGCATACTCTTAGGAGAAAAACCCCATGATGCACAACTGCTCTGAAGCAGACATTTGTTGAATGAGAAGCTACTCCTTCACTCCCTAAAGGTCAGTGGAATGAATCCAGGAAGAGCACTAACCACTGCCTTGCCGAAACACCCTCCCCGGTCAGCCTGGTGAAAGCAAAGACTCAGTTTTCCTATACCACAGATTTAAATCCCTTCTCAGTATTCAGATGAAAACCAGTTACACTTTGGAAAGCAGAAGCAGTCTGGACACATCCTGGACTGTTTCGTGCCTCTGCAGCCACCTGTAATTACTCCCTCAACAAATGAGCTCAGTAAATGCTTAGGATAAGGTAAGGTCTACAAAGACTTAAGCCAAGTTGGTCAGCAAATGGGAGACCTATGGTGGAACATGGAAAGGAGTCTCCAAGATATCCTGGAACACTAAACAAAGGAAAAACCATCAGGAACTCCAGACAAGATTTATTTCTACCAAAAAATGATGCATTGAAAAGCCACCTTTTCCTTCAAAGTTATATGTCTAGTATCTGCCAGTTCTCTGCCAAAGTACAGTCACACTGACTGGTACATGCACAATTACACACACACTGGAACACACCTATCCCTTAATGCTCAGCATGGAGACCATGAGCAGAGCCTGCATCTCTACCTACATCAGCAACCCACTATTAAGTAAGAGATTAAATACTGGGGAGAGCTTTTAACAATGCTACATAGGGGGAATACTATTTCCTCTTGTGTTTATAGCAGAACTCACGCTCAGTTTGCATGGTCAGGCTTTGCACCAGCAGGTCAAGGGAGGGGATTCTGCCCCTCTGCTGCGCTCTGGGGATTCGCCCCCTGCAGTCCTGATCCTGCTCTGGGGCAGCAGCACAAGAGGGACGTGGAGCTGTTGGAGCGAGGCCAGAGGAGGCCACGGAGATGCTGCGAGGGCTGGAACAGCTCTGCTCTGGAGCCAGGCTGAGAGAGCTGGGCTGGGGCAGCCTGGAGAAGAGAAGGCTCCTGAAGGGGAGACCTCAGAGCAGCTCCAGTGCCTGAAGGGGCTGCAGGAAACCTGGAGAGGGGCTTGGGACAAGGGATGTAGGGACAGGCCAAGGGGAATGGCTTTAATCTGCCAGAGGGGAGACTGAGCTGAGCTCTTAGGCAGAAGCTCTTCCCTGTGAGGGTGCTGAGGTGCTGGCACAGGGTGCCCAGAGAAGCTGTGGCTGCCCCATCCCTGGCAGTGTTCAAGGCCAGGTTGGACACAGGGGCTTGGAGCAAGCTGCTCTAGTGGAAGGTGTCCCTGCCCGTGGCAGGGGTTGGAGCTGGGTGAGCTTTAAGGTCCCTTCCAACACAAACCAGGCTGGGATTCTATGAGAAACTAAAAGATGGCTTGAAGGTCTCTGCCCAACAGAGTCAAGATGCTTTGTACAGAGAGTTTATACTCCATGGGGGACACTGCTCCTAAGCTGGCCAGCTTAATGGGAAACTTTGAACAACTGAGCTAACCCAGGGTTCATACTTCAAGAAGCACGTGCAGAGCTACTGCAGTTTCTAGTGTTGGTAAGTGTGGGGCTTTTAGGAGAATAATAAAGGACAAAATCTATAGTATGATGTCCTGTAAGATAAAGAGCAGGGGATTAGATACCAGCAAGTACAGAAGAAAGAGGCAACAGCAGATGTAATACACAACACACATTTTATCAAGATCTCCAGGGTATTAGAGGTTTATCAGCATGTGTATTACAGAAGCACAGGCACACCCAGGAAACCCAGTCAATCAGGGCTTCCACACATCACAGCCTGATAAAGATCCCACTGAACCTCCAGAAGCACCAGAAATCAATCCTGATTAGAGAGCAAGCTGAGCACATGGACAGGCAGCACCGTGTTCTGTGTGCAGGGACCCTGTGTGGACCTGATGTGGACATCTTGAAGACACCTCTTGCTCCCCATTTAGGGCCATCAACAGGGTCACCATCAGACAAACCCACTCTTTTTCCAGCAGGACTGCTCATACCACTCCTAGTGCTAGGTTGGACAGGGCTTGGAGCAACCTCCTCTAGTGTGAGATGTCCCTGCCTGTGGCAGGGGTTGGAACTGGATGAGCTTTAAGGTCCCTTTCAACCCAAACCAGTCTGGGATTCTATGATTCTATGAACAAGCCACAAAAGAAACCTCCAAGCCCCAAATTCTAAGCAGACAGACGAACACCAATGTAATCAACAGGTGGGTAAGGAGACTTTCCCTAAGCCTTCCCAGAGGAGGGGTTTAAGCCCACTGTAGACCAAAACAACCACTCACAATCCCTAAATCTAAAACTTTCAAGGATGCTGGAGCGGGACTCTTCATCAGGGACTGTATCTATAGGACAAGGGGTGATGGATTCAAACTGAAACAGGGCAAGTTCAAGTTAGATATAAGGAAGAAGTTCTTCCCTGTGAGGGTGCTGAGGGTCTGCCGCAGCGTGCCCAGAGTAAATGCTCCATCCCTGGCAGTGCTCAAGGCCAGGTTGGACAGAGCCTCGGGTGCCATGGTCTAGGGTGAGGTGTCCCTGCCCATGTCAGGGGGCTGGAACTGGATGATCCTGAGGTCCTTTCCAACCCAAACCATTCCATGATTCTATGAACCAGGGCACCCACCCGACTCCGGGCATGCTGTGAGCACAGGTATAGGGGAGAGATGGAGATGGGGCTTTTCATGCCAGCCCTGGGCTGCCCCTCATGCTATACCAGCTCTTTGAACTGACCTTTACCTCGCTGCGCTGGTGCAGGACACGACGCTGAGTGACAATGTCCCACAATGCAATTACCATGCGTCAGATGAACCGGTCCCTTACAAATCACCTCGAACTTTACACATCTGCTGCCTGTCAGCATCTGCCAGGTTCACTCACCCGAAAATAATGAAAAAACTCTCATTATTGTTCCATAACAGGTAAAGTGGTAAGACAATTATTAGACATCCCAGCTGACCTTGTGCAGACTTCACCAACTGCCCTTGCCAACTTTTGCGGGCAGCCTCTGGGCACATAAAAAACAAAACCTGTTCTTTTTAGATGATGTAAAGGTTAAGATACCAACAGGAAAAGAGAAACAGCTCTGGAATCCAGGCTGGAAGGCATCATTCCTTGTAAAATTCGCATCGTCCTGCATGTTGCAGAAGCAATTAACGACATGGTATAAGAATTCCCATCACTGGCTTCTACAGGAAAGGGCTTTGCTAACATGGAAAAGAGAAAGCTGATACTCCTGTAGATAGGCAGGGAGGGGCAGAAAGCAAAACCTTTCCATTCCTCTGATTCCTGCCACCCTCACAGTAGGTCCAAAGCACTGAAATTTTGCTGGGGCTTCCCTGATGCTGCTTTTGTGCCCTGATCTGGTGTCCCCATTTGCTGATGTCCGAGTACAGACAAGCTCATTATCATTCCTGCTCTCTGGTGGCCCAGCTTTCTGCTCCATATAGCAAGGCTGGCCTGAGAAATCCTTACATACAGCACTTTTTGCCCCCACTCCCCCTTAGATTACTGTGTCTGAAACTCATCTCTACATCTGCTATCTCACAAGCACAATTTCCTTCCCAGACCCATATGGCTCACCTTTTTCTAGGTACAGAAGTGCACAATTTGGAGGGAATCCAAAGGGCTTTAAAAAGGAGGAGGGCGGTACCTTTGAACATGAATGAAGGCATGAATGAACATGAAAATGGGCACAGATGAAGGAGTCACAAGGAAAGAGGCCAATGTTATTTAAGGGTGGATAAGGGTGAAATAAGGAATGGTACTGTTATAAAACTAAAGATTCTGGAATCATCACTTTTGAGACACTGTTTAACAGCAAAAACTGAAAAAAATCACTGAATTGTAGCTCACAGGAAGCTTTATTCAGGTATTTCAATCATTTGGAATTTTGCAGAGGTAGAAATTAATACTGGAAGTTGTACATCAAACCTACCACAAAGCCTGTTTTGCCCTGAACTCCCTACACAGGCTGCCTCTCTCTCTGACCACCAAATACTGGATGCCAGGATTACTGAACAAACCACGCAGTACCATAAATCACATTCCACCTGCCTAACAGAAGGGTGACCAACAGATTTGCCTACAGATTTGTAGACCACATGCCACAAGGGTGAAAGCTAGAATTACTTATTTAATAAATATAACATATGCTTTTGAAGTGAACCTGCAGGAAGGAAGTACAAAGCAGAAGGAAAACCCTTCTGGTCCATTCCATTCAGTAACAAGATGCATCTAGCTGCTGCAGGTTACCAAGTTAGCTTAAGATATTACCCCTAGCAGTCCCAGGCTTTAACCAGGCTGCAGGAACTGAATCAGGGCTTCTCACCTCACCTTGTAGTGCCTGGCTGTGTTCCATCACAGCAACACACCACTGAGTAGATTCAAACATCTGGGTGTATTTTGTAACACAAGTAAACTCAGGGGGATGTTAAATGCTTGGTAACTCCACTTTGGAGCTGTCATGAAAAAAGTGTGAACTTTGGGGATTCAGTTAGGATGAACAGGTCTGAAATATGCCTGTTTGCAATATAATGACTCATATTGCAATAGCTTTCTTTCTGTGCTAAAAACAGTCGGGGGTTTTGCCTCTGCAGCTTTTTTATTCCATTTAAATTTCAGACAACACCAAGTTCTCTTTGTCACAGTTGAACTTACTTTATATACAAACAGCATCCATTTGTACGTAAATCATTCCATTTCTCAGAAAGTAAATTGCCAAAAGGTTTCGTTTCACCTCTATTATAGAAAAGAATTCACTCTTGGGTGTTCTGCTTATCTACTTCAAGAAGCGCCACATATTTCATTGCAATAGCTCAAAGACCAAGCTGCATCCCAAGAAATTTAGTGCGATTTTGATCTGGGAACATCACTTACCAAGACAGCATGGAATCTGAATGGTGATGCTGCTGCAAAGATCTTCGCTGATATGCAAAGAATCAGGCTCAATTCTAAGATCCCAGGCTGAGCTCAGCAAACAGGAAAGATGAGGGGAAAAAAATTACTACTGCAGTGGTAAATGGAGACAAGCCTCAAGTTCTAAAGCACAGAACGAGGCAGAGTGCTGCTCACCCATTTCAGGGATTAATCAGTGTTTACACAAGGTAGTGGACAAACAAGCACTTAGGTAGGTAGGCAGTAGGTATCACTGTAATATTTCCTATTATGCTTTGCTGGTCAATATTTGTAAAGCACATAATTGTGTAGCTCAAGACCCTAATGATGATTAAATTCCAAAAGCATAAGCACTTACTCATGCAATTTGTGTAGACAGCACTTGGAGTCCCCGCGACTTCAGGGACAAAGATCTTTTTAAGGAATTAATGAACGCTGCTGATCAGGAACGCAAACATGGGTTAGGAAGGGCCACTGAAAACTGAGGCCACAGTTAATGTTACAGACTGGAATGAAGCAGTGATAACTGCACCCACTGAGGATCAACACCTGGATCTTCTGGCTCTGCATGACAAAGTGCTTCAACTTTTTGTGTCTGCGGCTTCACAAAGGGCAAGTGACACTACCCTTCCTTGGGATCCATGGCTAGAAAGGGCAAAGAGTTAAGTGCAAAGACAAACAAATGGATATTTGCACAAGAGTTTGTATGGTTTTATTTCAAAGCTTCTTTCTAGGAGGAACAACTCCTGTGCTATTGCATGTTCTGGAGGCACAGCAAGCCTTGAAACTTTGAACATCTGCACGCACTGTGCTAAGCCACGCTTCATTTATCTTCTGTGACAACAAAGATTCCCTGCTCCTTGTCACACATACACTTTCAGAGGGCTCTTTGTGACCTCCCAACTGTCCCAGGCAAACCCCTGCATGCTGAATTGCTTTACAGTTCCAGTTCCGCTTGTCCTCCTCCCAACCTACCCCTTGTTAGACTCTCCAGGTATTCTACTTCAACAGGACTGTCCAGCTGCTCCCCAGCCTCCCTGCTCCCCAGATTTCCGTTGCTCTTTTAAAGGACCCTGTAGTAAGTTGTGCTAACAGATGCACTATACCGGCCAAACAACAGGATGTTGTAAATGTTCAACTCCCGTGTGCTTTTCATATGGATATGCTAATGGGAATGCTATCAGCACACAGTTATAAATGCAAATAACAGAGCAGAGCCTTGACATCTTTTATGGGTGTTTAACCACCTTCTGTCTTGTAAGAGACCAGCTCCCTGCTATTTGTAAGCTAAAAAGTGAATAGCTCACCTCATGTCAATGCTGTGTAAATCAGTTAAGACAATAACAGCACATGCAGAGGCACTGTTAAGGCTGACTCCAGAAGAAGCCTTTAAGTCCCTGATGGGCTTTCTGATCTTGTCCATGGGCTTTCCAATCTGCTCCACCGTGTCTGCCAGTTAACTGCACACACTCAGAGATGGGTTTTATTTAACTCTGTGTTTTATTTGACTTCATTAAAACATATGCCACAGTAAATTAAACAAGCAAGAAACATTATGGGTTTAAAAGTTTTAAAGAGCCAGATTATCTTACCAAGCTGCTCTTGGATTTTCCAGTCATCCAGCACTCAATATCCCCACCTAAAGTTAATATTAGCAGTCCCTGGTGGATTTAATAACATTCCTGGCACCATGGCTTCTGGGTCAAACCAGGGGTGCCAGTGCCCTTAGGCACGTGGGTGCCTGTTTGCCATAGTCCGGATGAGTTACAAAGGATCTGGATTCACTTCATCATTACTTAAGCACAGGTGGTCTGCTCTGTACAACAAATACTCTGTGGTTCATCCTTTTGGTCTCTGATTTACCAATTCCTTGTCAGTGCAGAGTGAACATTAAGACATTTCACACTTAGATTGATGAGTGATGCAGACATGTGAGCAATAAATAAAGCCTTCCCAGATGTAACACTCTGTGTTTCATCACAAGTTGTACCAGCTTTGATAGTGACTCCTGATGCTTTCCTCAGAAGAGTCTCTACAGCACTGGGGAGTGTGTTACTGATCTCATCTTGGTCAGGATGTTTCAGTGTCCATCAGCTCCTTCAGTCACTTTTCTGTTCCACCTGACTGTACTGCTGCTAAAACCAAACAAGAGAGAACCGCCCCCCTGCAGGCATCATAAACATACAACTGGCCAAATTCTGCTGGTAGAAATCACATTGCTACTCCCTCAGATACAAACTCCAATAACTGCAGAATCTGGCTGAAAACAAGGAAAATACTGCAAGCATAGTTTTAACAAGTGGAAATGGCTTCACTGCAAATCAAAGTGTTTACTTATTACCTTCACTGCTGTGTACTACACGTTCTTACACTGAGTTAACTGCTGCAGTGGTGTGGGAGATGACGTAGCAAGAGCAAGTTGAAGAGAACAGGTCAGCTGTCATATTATGAGAGTCCATAGCTGCAATATGAATGATCAAAACAGCATTTAAGACTCCTATACATGTGCACTGAAGGATTTCAGACGTGTCTCGTAACAAAAGATCACATCAATATGAACTAGTTCTAAAGTTCCCAGCTATTTGCAATTATGACTTAGTAATTGACATGAATTCATTAAAAGAAGAGCTGTTTTTAGCTTAAATCCATCTGCCTGAAACCACCAACCTCTGCTGTGACACAGACACAACAATTAATGACCAACAGGCAATAGGATAAGAGTCAATAACAATCTTAAATGGTGGGAGCTGGAACCATAACTAAGACAGATAAATACAGCTGCTTAACCCTACCCAAGGAAACTAATTATACTGAACCACTTATATGAATGCCACATTCCCAGGATTTCAAGAAAAAGCCCAGAATATTTTACATTTAGCCCAAGGCCAGAGTTTTACTGTTGTTTCATCACTGTATTTCTAATATAGCTGTAAGACAAATTGCAGCTAATGTTGCCTCCACACAGGAGGTTATCAGCAAAGGCAGAGACAAAAGTTATTTAATACCAGCCTGCAACACAGCATAAAATAAAGTTTAAAAACCTCATAGAAAAAACAACATTATGGCAAAAGTGGTTCAGATATTGTAGAGTATGTCATGGTTGTGAAAGGAATGATCTTCTCACCAGCAGCTATTATGAAGTTATTTATGTTTGGGTTGGTCATGCCAAGAGGTCCCAGCATATGCCATGTCCCAGCAGAAAGTGTGTGAAAGGAAGGTAGGAAGATGTGCTCCTCTGCAAGATGGAGAGCAGAAGACTTCCACCAACAAACCACCTGCATCAGCCTCAGCAGAAGCAACATTACCAGGAGGATTTGAGCAGGACAAGCAGGAAAGACAGAGAAGTTTAACCCAGGCTGTGCCTGTCCCTTTGCAGTCAGCAAACAGGCTCACAAGGGGCAGAGCAAAGCCTGCCTGCGCTTGCACAAAGTGTTCAACACTGTCCCATAGGAGACAGGATTCACCTCCCTCTTGTGCTGTTGCCCCAGAGCTGGATCAGGGCTGCAGGGGGGGTCTCCCCAGAGAGCAGCAGAGGGACAGGATTCCCTCCGTGAGCTGCTGCTCATGCTCTGGGGGTGCAGCACAGCACGCAGGGGGGGTTCTGGGCTCAAGTGCACACTGAACTTGTTAAGCTAAGCTTGATAAGCTCATGGTGAGCTTATCATCAAGCACATCCTACACTAACGTACCTCATCTGTACATTCAATCTTCCCCAATTCTGCCTCTTCCATGGTGGCTCCACCAATGTTAAGGCACATATTTAGCTAAACTCATATGATTAATTTTAGCAATTTCATAATTTCTTGCTGTACATTTCCCTGCTTGATAAAGCACTTGCCACAGGTGTGCCCGTGGTGGGGGGCCCCAGAAGCCACAGAGATGCTCACCAAGAAGGCAATCACCAATTCACAGGGGTTCAGCATTAAGACACGTACCTTTCAAACGGGTTACACATGGCAGCACTCCCCACAAGAAAAGAGATCTGGATGCTCTGCAGCAGGTTACTGAAACATCACAGAGAGCCAAAGGCTCTTCCAGAAACCTGTGATCTCCCTCCTCCAGCAGAGTAGGCCCAGGAATCAATACCTCTCTTTAAACAAAGACAGCCCTGTGGCCATTGCTCTCCTCTGGCCCCATCCTGCTCCTCTGGTCAAACAGCGCTGATACGAGCAAGTCAACCTAGTTAACTGCAGTCAGTTAACTTCACCAAGTGAAACCACTGCTGTTTAGCAATGGTTACTTCTCCTGTGTTAACTGGACTGCATTACCCAGCTAAAAGTGAAAGGGTTCACTACCTGTGGACACTAGTGAGTAACTTGCCATGACAATACTTTGCTTTCGAGTCACTTAGAAGCTGAGCAATCATTAACGGCAGCGCTGAAGCTCTCAATGTCTGCTGGGGTGTCAGTTCTCTGTGGGAAGTCCCACCTAAATTCATAGAACCATAGAATCCCAGACTGGTTTGTGTTGGAAGGGACCTTAAAGCTCATACAGCTCCAACCCCTGCCACGGGCAGGGACACCTTCCACTAGAGCAGCTTGCTCCAACCCCCTGTGTCCAACCTGGCTTGGAGCAAAGCTGACAGCAGCACCATACCAGCGTGGGCAGTACCTTAAAACTGATCACAAGGGAGCAGGCCAGACCTGTGCACCACCAGCTCCCACTACATGTGTGATGACGACTAAACAATACCCAAGCAGGGTATGAGCTGCCGGTGCTGCTCACGGTTCATTTCCCCATCAGCCCAGCAAACACACCCCCCCCTACACCTTAAATATGCCTAATACCAGCCCGTTCGCTGTGCTGTCCCGCTCAACTTCGCACAGCAAACACGGGGCTGAGCAGCCGGGGGGGTAACCCTGACCCTGTGGCCGCTGGGTGCAGCTCCACAGCCCAGGGCCGGGCCCGCAGTGGATGTGCTGGGACATGTCTGCAGTGTCCCCCCCTTCACACAACCCGCCGCGGGCCCCGCCTCGGCCTCCTCCGGTGAGGGGGTCAGTGCCAGGCCTGGCCCCGCCTGTCACCCACCTGCGCACGGCCTCGACCGAGCCGGCGATGGGCGTCCCGCCGCCGTCCCCGCCGCTGTCGTACAGCACCCCGCTGATGTCCAGCAGCACGCCCCGCACCGCCCGCGACCAGGCCGCCATGGTCCGCACGCCGTGAGGAGCCGACCCGAACAGAGCCGAAGGGAGGTGCCGAGCCGAGGAAGGGAGCCGCGGGCGCTGCTGGGAAATGTAGTCCGAGGCGGGCGGTGTAACCACGCGCACCTTGCGCGACTGCCTCCCATCATCAATTAACGCGTTCATTTCGTTAAAGCACCTCAGGCGGGTGTAGTGAGTGTGGGGTTGGCTTCCTGATTTGTGATAAACTCCCTCAGACACACAGAGCCCCAAACTGGTTTCTGTGGGAAGGGACCTTAAAGTGCAGCCAACTCCAACCCCTGCCACAGGCAGGGACACCTTCCACCAGAGCAGCTTGCTCCAAGCCCCTGTGTCCAACCTGGCCTTGAACACTGCCAGGGATGGGGCAGCCACAGCTTCTCTGGGCACCCTGTGCCAGCGCCTCAGAACCCTCACAGGGAAGATGTCGTGTCTCTGAAGACGGACATCACCTGGATCAGAAGGCATGGGGATGCCTTCCTAAAAATCCACCCTGCTTTTGTCACTCCTAGAGGGGCTCCTGACCCTCAGCAACACCTTCATATGAGTGAGTTTGGGGTGGATGGGCTGCAGCAAGGTAGGATTTGGGGAGCAAGGCACCTATCACATGGCAGCAGAAGGCTAAGGATGCTGACAGGGCCATGCCCTTCCTCGATGGCATCTTCTCATCCATGCCCACTACTTCATACAGACAGACAAGAGAGAAAAAAACACTGTCTCGCCATGTAAAGACTTTCACAATCACAGATAAGATGTTATCAAATGTGATGCAGCTTTACAGATAATACTGTTACCCCCCTCAATAAAGTCCAAATGCTTTCTTATGGCTAACATTATCAATAGCATGCCACAATTCCCAGAATATATAAGGATCTGCAGTGGAATTATAGTGCACTTTAAGAAAATCCAAGGAGACTTGGCACAAATGATTTGCATCACTGCTTCTGGAATAGCCTCTGGCTTTCCCTTAAAGATAATATCTAAACTGTGAAATTCATTAAATAGACTCAGAAATGGATCAGGTTATTTAAAACAACATTCCTAATGGTGCAATATCTCAGCTGTCTCCACCGATAGCGAACATTGTCTTGGATGGTGTTATCAGCCCAGGACACCCGCTATGAATATTGATCCACAGCTTGTTACAGCCATCACTTGCCATCAGGACAGGTCAGGGTTGAAACCCACCTAGCATCAAAGCAATTTGAAGACAGCACTTGGGTGGAATTTTAATGCTTGAGCTGAGAAACCGATCAACTTCAAACAGACTGCTAAAACAGATCCGTGAGGGTGGGGGATTCCATGTGTGCCTCTGCACAAGCGTGTCTGTGTGTTGGTGTGTGTGCACATGTTAAACCGGTGATGTTTGGATGTCTCGAATTCAGTGCTGCAATTTACCTTCTCAGCTCCTGCAGACACAGCAACTCAACCAGAAATGTCTGTATTCTGATTCCAGGGCTGGAGCAGCTCTGCTCTGGAGCCAGGCTGAGAGAGCTGGGCTGGGTCAGCCTGGAGAAGAGAAGGCTCCTGAAGGGAAGACCTGAGAGCAGCTCCAGTGCCTGAAGGGGCTGCAGGAAAGCTGGAGAGGGGCTTGGGACAAGGGCCTGTAGGGACAGGCCAAGGGGAATGGCTTTAACCTGCCAGAGGGGAGACTGAGATGAGCTCTTGGGCAGAAGCTCTTCCCTGTGAGGGTGCTGAGGCGCTGGCACAGGGTGCCCAGAGAAGCTGTGGCTGCCCCATCCCTGGCAGTGTTCAAGGCCAGGTTGGACACAGGGGCTTGGAGCAAGCTGCTCTAGTGTCCCTGCCTGTGGCAGGGGTTGGAACTTTGTGAGCTTTAAGGTCCCTTCCAACATAAACCAGGCTGGGATTCTATGAATTACTTGTAATTATATCACCCTGAACATCTTCATCCTCTCTTTTTCCTGTTATCTTAAGGCCTGTGCCTTTGCAACAGCAAACAGGAACCCCAACTCTGCTGGATCACCTGTTATAGGAGGAGGGTTGTGCTCTGCACCTCTTCCTAGGGGTAAAAGCAGAAGCAGCAGATTCCCACCGAGGGCTGCCTTCTCCAGTCAAGAAGGAAAGGCTTCCTCCTGAGCAGATACAGATGTGCAGAAATACACTGCCAGCAAGTTTATAATAAGCACAGCTGGCTACCAGTGGCCATGGCACTGGCACAGGGCAGAGGCTGGCCCTGCTGTTGCCCACCCTGTCCCAGTTACAAGTTTGAACAGACAATGAAGTGTCTCAAGGCAAGGAGAGTCTGTCAGGGGGCTGCCACATGGGGCAAGTGCTTCTCCAGCACCTTGTGCCTCAGTTTCCCTGCCTACTCACTGAGTTTGAGTTCAGGCCAGCCCTCGGCCCAGGGTCTGAAACAAACCAATCCTGAGCTGCCCCAAAATGAAGAGTTGCTCATCTCTCCCTCTGTTTTCATAGAATCCCAGACTGGTTTGTGTTGGAAGGGACCTTAAAACTCACCCAGTTCCAACCCCCTGCCACGGGCAGGGACACCTTCCACTAGAGCAGCTTGCTCCAAGCCCCTGTGTCCAACCTGGCTTTGAACACTGCCAGGGATGGGGCAGCCACAGCTTCTCTGGGCACCCTGTGCCAGTGCCTCAGCACCCTCAGAGGGAAGATTTTTTTCCTAATATCTAATCTGAAATAGATATTAGTTATCTAATATCTAATTAGATAACAGTTAAAAAACATTTCCCATCTGAAAGAGCAGAGCACTTTGATCCTGGAGTCTGCTTGGAGCAGCGGAGGGATGCAGGAGCTGTCCCTCCTCTCTCGGTCCCTTTGTCACAGAAGGTTGAGGACCACTCCTGAGCTGGGGGCTGCACGCAGGTCAGTGGGGGTGGGGGGTGGTGGAGAAGGACCCCAGGGGACAGTGGCTCCACCAGCAGTGACGCACTTGTGCCGGCCAAGACCCGGCCCTCGGGCCAGGGCTCCTGTCTACCCCGGCACATCCCTCCACCCAGCCTGCGGCAGGGAACAGGAAAGCCTGGCCACAGGTAGGCTGGTATGGAGGGACAGAGGGATGAGGGATGGAAGCATGGAGGGATGGAGGATGGGAGGACAGAAGGATGGGAGGATGGAAGGATAAGGGACAGAGGGATGGAGAAACGGAAGGAGAGAGGGATGAGACGAGCGAGGGATGGAGGGATAGGGGACAGAGGGATGGAGTAATGGAGAGCCGGTGGGATGAAGTGATGGACGAATGGGAGGATGGAAGGACAGAGGGATGGAGGGACAGAAGGATGGAGTAACAGAGGGATGAAGTGATGGAGTGACTGAGTGATGGAGTGACTGAGGGATGGAGGGACTGAGGGACGGAGTGACTGAGGGACGGAAGAAAGGAGCCGGCGGGGAGGGGGCTCGGGGGCGGCGTGCCAATGGCTGCGCTGCCCCCTCCTCTGTTCCCCCCCCCCCCCCCCCCCCGCCACCTTCCCCTCCCCTCCCTACCCTCCTCCCCGGCGCTCACTCCGCGCCCAGCGCCCCGCCGTGCGGCTCGGGAGGCGGCCCGGCCCCGCGCAGCCTCCGCCGGCTCCGCGCTGGGAGCCAGCAGGTCTCCGGGAAGCGCGGAGGGTGGGGGGGGAATGCCGGAATGCCCGGACCGCGGGGGCAAGGCGGCCCCCATCCATCATAAAATCTCCTTCTCCATCTTAGACATCCTGGATCCTCAGAAATTCAGCAGGAGACGCGAACCGGCCGCGGGGAGCTGGGGCAGCGCCCCCCGCTCGGGAGAACGGGAGGAAAGTTTGGGAAGAGTTGAAGTAGGAAAAGACGCTGCTGCTCTCGGCAGCGGGAAGAATAAACTAGAGGCACATGGTAGGAACGCGCTCGAGTTTCTCCGGCCGGTGCTGGCGGGGCGAGCAGGTGGAGGCGCCGGCGGACGGGATCCTCATTCCCGGTCCTTCGGGGTGCGCTCCCGGTGCAGGATCCCAGTGCGGGGCTCCCGCAGGAGGATGGAACGGGCAGCGCGGGGGAAGGGAGGGCTGGAGCTGGATTTGAAGCATGGATGATGCGAAGGGAAAAGTTCTCGGTGTGCGTCCGTCAACCCCAGCTCCTGAGGCATCCTCATGTCCGCCCCGGCTCTTGCCCCTGGTCCCCGTTGCCCGGGGATGGGTATGGAGGGGTGGGCTGCCCCGGCGGGCCGGCCGGGTAATTGCTCAGCCCGTTCCCACCGGAGGATGCCTGAGCTCCCGTTGATCGATATCCTATTACCGACTCCCGCCTATCTCCTGCCCGCAGCTTGCAGGTGCCCACTTCAAACCTCCTTCCCCCAGCCTGATCCTAATATTGTTCGATTAAAACTTACCTTTAATAGATGACATCTATCGATCCGGCCCTCGCAAATCTGAAACTCCATTAGCGCGGGGTTGGGGAGGAGTGGGAGGGAGGAGGGGATTTATTTCGCTTCACAAGGGGGACTTTAATAACTTTCTTTTTTAATTGGTAAGAAATCCATACCGCCGCTTTCCCCCTCCCCACCGCGGGTGCAGTGGCACAGCGGGGAGCGCGGTGGGGAGGGGGGCGTGGGGGGGGTGGGGGTGTTTCGCCTTACCTTTATCTTGTTTTAACGATTTCTCTTATTTTATGGCTCTGGGGGGTGTCGGAGGAGCAGAGCCGGGACCCGAGGGGTGTCTGAGGGGAGGTGCGGGAGGAGGGTGCGCAGACCCCCCTGACCAGCGCCGCCATCTCGCCTAGATGCGTACCCCGCGTTGGAGAGCGGCACCGAGCGCGACGAGGAGGGTCCGGCCTCGGACGGCAGCGGGTCCGGAGCTCGCCCGGGCGTGGCGGAGGAGCCGGGCTCGCCGCGGGGCGGCAGGCGGCGGCGGGCCGAGCCGGGGTGCGGTAAGCCGCGGCGGGCGCGGACGGCCTTCACCTACGAGCAGCTGGTGGCCCTGGAGAACAAGTTCCGCGCGACGCGGTACCTGTCGGTGTGCGAGCGCCTCAGCCTGGCGCTGTCCCTCAGCCTCACCGAGACGCAGGTGAAGATCTGGTTCCAGAACCGGCGGACCAAGTGGAAGAAGCAGCACCCAGGAGCCGACGGGGCGGCCCCATCCTCCCCCCCGACGGCGGCGGCGGCGGTGGTGACGGGCGGCGGCAGCCCCAGCCCACCGGGTCCCGGCGCTTTGCCCTTCCAGACTTTCCCTTCCTACGCGGCTGCCAACGTCCTGGTGCCGCCGGCAGCCCCCTTCGCGCTGGGCGCCGGCGCCTTCACGCCCTTCTTCGGCCCCGCTTTCCTCGGCCCCTTCTACGCCCCGCACCTCTGAGGCGGCGGCGGGACAGCCCGAGGCCAGGTGTGGGTCTCAGCGCCCTCCCTTCTGGTGGTTGCATGGTGATTTCAAGTGTAAGAAAGTTCATTTCTAAGCGTCGCAGCAGCATGTTTAAGGCACACTGACAAAGAGAAAAAGCCGCTGGATTTTATTAGCACATTTGAGATGTAATTATAGGTGTTGGAGATGGGAACAGTGACTCTCTTTACACATGCCCTGCACTAATTCCCTCCAGATTCTTCTCTGAGTTGGTTTCTAAAGCACTCCTCGCTGATGTTTGGCTTGTTAGCACATGTCTCAATTCTCAAGGGCTTGGGAGCACTCCTGACCACTGCTGTTACCCTGCTGCTGCTGCTGGTGATGGTGAACATGGACGTTTCAAATCCCAGGGATGCTCACCAGTGAAGATGTCTCCTGGCTGTGAGTTTGCTCTGAATTCACTCCTTCGACTCAGTTGTGCCCTGTTTGACCCCTGTTCTAGTCTCCTATCTGACTTGTGACCTGAAAACTACATGCCATACACTTGGTCTCCTACCTGGAGAAGAGTTTTCCTTTCTGTCTGAGAAGAGATGGAACTGCAGCTCTGTGTCATTGGGTGATGAGCCGGGAATCTGCCTGTGGGTCCGTGGGACTTCTCCTTTCAGCTCATTCCCAGTGACTTGAAAGGTTTTGGATGAGATGTCTGAAGATCACTCTTTTTGCAGAGAACAGTTGTTCTTGTACTAACACAGCAAATGAGGCAGGAAAGAAACCATAACTCAGAGAATATGACTGCATTATTCATTCCTTTAAAAATAGGGCATTTGGGGTAGAAAATAAGTGAAACACAGAGGTTCCAGCATGCTGAGACCTATTTTCCATAACACAGAAACACAGGCTTTTTCTTCTTTTGCTGTTTGGAGTGGTTATTAGAAGGGAAAATCACATTTCATCTTCATCGTTCCAAGCACTGGGATGAAAAGGAATTCTGTCTGGGGGTTATCTGTCCTTGAGTGGATGGGGAGTAATTGGTTTAAAAAAGTCTGTCTCATGCAGTTCTCCACATTATTGCAACACACTGTTCAAGACTGTGTCTTCTCGGTCTGTTGCGATGCTTTAAAGTACATATTGGCTCTCCAATCAAAAAAACTGAGCTCATAAATCCTATCTGGCTCTTGTGTTTGTCTAAATAAAAAGGGGTTTTAAATTATTCTGTGTTTAATTGGTTTTAATTGCACTGGGATGAAGCAGTATTTGCTTCATGGGCAGCTGAGTGCAGATACAGTCCTTGAGTGCGGATGCCCTGGCTATGAGGGGGGCTTCACGGGACACCCCTCTCTTCCCAAAATCACCTTCCTGACTTCCAGCTTGCTGGGAGCAGAGGTGTGGAACCCACAAAGCCAGCCTTGGGGAACAGGAATGGCATGCAGTTGGCTTTCCACACCACAGGGGAGGTATCAGTTTCTTCTTCACTGTTTGCAAAGCTACGAAGTTGCCTCAGGTCATGGATATGGAAGTCGTAACTACTGCATGAATGTACTTACTTGCAGGTTAATTACAGTAACTTTTAAACTCTAATTTGGTTGAAGTTAGAGTTACAAAAGGTGGAGTTGTTCCAACCACTCAGTGTATTGCCAGAGCTGCTGTTGAAAAGGCAATCCCGGTGTCTGCACCATCAGGATGCAATGCTGCCAACAACCTGCTGTCCCTTGCTGGCTGCCTGTAATCATGGAATTGTAGACTCAAAGAAAGATTTAGGTTGGGAAGGGACCTTAAAGCTCATCCAGTTCCAACCCCTGCCACGGGCAGGGACACCTTCCACTAGAGCAGCTTCCTGCAAGCTCCTGTGTCCAACCTGGCCTTGAACACTGCCAGGGATGGGGCAGCCACAGCTTCTCTGGGCACCCTGTGCCAGCGCCTCAGCACCCTCACAGGGAAGAGCTTCTGCCTAATGTCTAATCTCTGGTGGAAAAAAAAACAGATTTGTGCCAGGGCATTTTTCATATGACAGGAAAAGGGGGAATGGCTTTTAACTGACAGAGGGTAGACTTAGATTAGATATTAGGAATTTCTTCACTGTGAGGCTGTATTTTTTCCGTTCATAAACATCTTGAGGCTCTCTGGTTCATGAGCAATTTTGCCTTTGGCCCAACTCCATCAGCTTTACAGGAAATGGGAATACTTGATTCCCATGCAGGAAATGCCAGCCCTTTTTCCCAACCACTCCATTAGGTCACTTCTATAGCACAGATTCACAAAGATGTTGTAGGGCTCATTCCAGAGAAGGTACCAGTCATGTTTCCCACTTTGCATGACTCACACCTCTGCACAGTGTGGGAAGGGTGCTGCATAGCACTGATCCCAGTCCACCAAAGCTTTTCCGGCTAATTGCTTCCAAGCCTTCCTGCTTTGTGGAGCTCAGGTGGGTGAGCTCTTCAGCTTCTAGCTGGGTATGTGCTGAATGGCCACTTATTACAGCAGCAATTCGAAGCAACCCTGGAAATAGCAATTGCTGTTAAACACTGCATTGTCCAGATTATACCATTCACACTGGTAACACTTTTGGGAATGTCCCACTGAGTATCCATTATCTCTAACAATTCTGAGCTCAGATTTGTGTAATAGTTACAGGCATAGACAAAAATTGACTTTCCTCACAGCTGAACAGAGATGTTAGAGGGAATCTTAAGTAAGTTCTATGTATAAAAAGAAACAAAAATGCATCTACATTAAGAGTTTTGAATTCAAAGAGAATTGCTCCAGAGAGAACAGAGTCAATTGCTCCCCTTATAGCACTGTAACATCCATAATAACAGTGTCTGTAGTGAGCAGGCACCAACTGCCTGGTTTCAGACTGCCCAAAACACTGTTAAGCTTTGCTTAGACACCTTCATTTCCATTCCAGAACATAACATAGCAGCTGGGGCACTGGGCCTGCAATCTCACCTCCAGCAATGGCATGTGCTTGGGGCATCATAGAACAGCAAGAAACATGGACAGTGCTTCAGCTGCAGGAAGGGAAAGCTCTTGACTCATAGTGTTCATCTGTGCACAAAATACTTAATTCTTATTTCGTACCTTTTTTCTACGCAGGCAACATTAGTGGTCTGAGAACCACAAAAGCACCACAGAAATGAACTTCATTCCTACTGATGAAAGAAGTGCATGGGGGAACACCATACCATCACACCTAACAATGTCAGAAACCTCAATTTAACCAGGCTTTCAGATCTGTAGTTGAGAAAAAGACCCCAAATAACTCATACAGTTGGGTTTGCAAAGTCTAAAGAATAGACTGAGCAACTAAATACACTGAGAAATGACAGATAAAATACATTTGTTGAAATGTCAGTGATTTTTCATTAAGAAAACCAGTATGATTTGTTGTGTAATACATGACTGGAGAATTAAACTCTGTTTCCTTCCTAACAATCAGTCTCTTTCTCTCTCTCTCACACATCATTATTATTTGCTAAAACATTTGTAGTAAACCATATGCTACCTACACACAGGTTCCTGAGCTGAGGATAGAATCCACTTGTGTATTTCTCCTCACTGAGATCAACTAGGATCAGGTAGAGAGAGCCCAGGAAGACCCAACACAAGGAGCAAGCAGAGAGTGAGCTCAGAGGCCTTCTGCTACTCTTCCTCTGGTAGAACAGTTCCTTCAGAACAGTCATGACCACTGATTCGTGTTGTCGCTGTGGAACATCAAGTCCCACCTCCTGATGGCAGCACAGGTTATGTTGAGAGGTGCATAGAGATGTCTTCTGGCAAACGTTCTTTTGTCCATCCTCACCCACAGACATGCTCCTGTGGTGTGTAGAATGGCTGATGTGCAGGGGATGTGAACATGGAGGTTTGCTGTGGCTGTTCTCTTTATCACCTGCCTCATGGGCTCTAGGTAGCTCTCTCTGGACTAAATGAGCTCCTTGCTCTTACTACAGAAGGTGTTGACTAGGAAGATCTGCCATAGGAAATGTACCAAACATTTAAAACTCACTGTGGGCTGGATTTCAGCCTGCAGTTTCTCTGTAGGATATGCACAAAGCAGGTTGAGTCCCCTTTAAACATATTGCTACCTAATCCTTCCTCATTTTCTGTGACACATATCACAACAGGTATGTGCAAACCTGGTTGTGGTATACTCAGGCCAGCAGTCAGACCCTTTGTATTGTTCACCTCATTTCATAAACACTATCTCTTTGGCAATCTGCCACTTCTGTACCACGTTGAGAGCAGCAATGAAAGTCAAGGTACCCATGTGCTCATCACAAGCCTCACAAAATACAACAGCTGATCTATTAAATGCCTCATCAGCCCACTAAGTGGTCAGGTGACTCAGGAATGATGGAGTTGGTCCCATACATCAGTTAGGAACGAGATCAAAGTCTGATCTCCAGCAGCTTTACAGCTCATGGGCAGACCAGACGTCTAGAAAAATATTTGGTGGGTGAGATTCTCCTGAGGAAAAATTGATAGTGGGGTTCTTGCATTACTAGACCTGACCACATCTATTTGTTTTCCAGTACGACTCCAGGATCAGCTGAAGTCACCTTGAAAAGCACTTTTTTGACATAGGAAACTCATGGTCTGGGCCCTGTTGCTGGCAGTGTGCTCAGTAAAAGTCTCTGGGAAGATAAAGATGTGGGCAGCTAGTTTACAAGCTGCATGTTACAGGTTTGCTTTAGCCTCTCTGTTGCCTTCTTTGCTGTTTTACTCACAGGAGCTGTTTTGTGGTTCCTGTGATTCATGTAGCCTGTAGCAACACTACCTTTGCTTCACAAAGTATTAAACTCAATTTCTCTCCTTCAAACACTGAAGAGTTCCTAAACAAGATTCTTTCTCAAGATGATCACCTCATTTTCTACATTCTGTGGAATGCCACATAAAAAATGTAATTAAAAATGGGGCTGAGGCACGTTGCAACACTGCAGAGGGATGTCAGAAGTATCCCAGATTCACGCTTTTCCACAGAGCAGCCTCTGACATACTGAAAATACTTTCAAAGATACCAGATCTGTGTACAAGATAAAAATCAATACAAATAAAAGATCTTACTTCTTCCTACACATGCTAGCTTTGATCATGGGAGTTACTTTACTGCTATTTTTTAAAGAAAGAAGCCTTAAAGGCCAGGTTGGATGGGGCTTAAAGCGACCTGCTCTAGTGGAAGGTGTCCCTGCCCATGGCAGGGGCCTGGAACTGGATGAGCTTTAAGGTCCTTTCCAATCCAAACCATTTCAGGATTCTATGATTCTAGATTAAACATTCATTTATCTTTTTTAAAGGAGAATATACAGAGATACGTAGACATTGCAAAATGGGAACCTTAAAAGATACCAGATTTTGTATCTGTAGATCTTTAAGAATCTGATGTGATGAATTAGAGTCTGGTGAATTGTACCTTGTCCTCTCAGGTTAGGTCAATTCCATGCTGATGTCCCAACACCCAATAATTGTGCTGACACCTCTTGTTTAGTGCTTGTAGGTGGCCATTAGCCTGACAGCTTTTCTTATCGTTCAGTCCCTCCCTGAATCACTCTGGAAGTCCCAGGTATTGCTGAATCCAAGAAATGCTGCACTTCACTGGAACTGCCTGAGAAGAGCATTAGTTTGGAGAAATGGTCAGTGAACCGCAGAGAGCAAAGAGTTTAAATGCTTTACTAGTTTGTGTGTCCCTTTTAAGGAACACCATGTGGTAGCTTCAGAGTAGGTCATTTCTGTCAAGATCTTTCTGCTTTGTGAGCATCATACTTCCTTTTGGCATATGTTCTCCATACTTCAGATACCTCAAGTTGTGTGATTTTTGACAACAATTATTATCTTGTGTGACATGGTCTAGCGTGAGGTGTCCCTGCCCATGGCAGGGGTTGGAACTGGATGATCTTAAGGTCCTTTTCAACCCAAACCGTTCTATGCTTCTATGAAAGAAATTGTTTTAAAACAATGGACTTCAAAGCAAAGCCTTTTGTCCTAACATGTATCAAAAAAAGCCTGTAATTTTCTGAATTATCTGTATTCTACAAAATCTATCGCTCTTTTAAAGTCCTGAATGGGGAAGTTCAGGAACTTGCCACATGTCATCCTAAGGAGGCAGATGATACAATAGGCTCCTTTGCTAATCTTTCACTGCAATGACACCAAGTTAAAGTCTGACTTGATCGAGGCATTATGTAAGTTCTTCAGTTTGAGACTCCTGAGCACAGTGCTCTGCATTTAGCAAGGTCAGCAATCTTTGTTGCAGCAATGTCAAACACTTGAACTGTAGAACACAGTGGGGATGTGTCCTGGTACAATCCTGAGAAGAGTTTCCTAGTTCCTGAGAGAAAATGTATCCAGATGTTCAGTACTCAATCCTGAGATTAACCAAATTGACAAGGTATTTATTCTTATTACACAGTTAGATGTATTTATGTTCATTTTCTCTGTGCTCTCATCACAATTATAGCTGCCATCTGGGTCAGATTTTGGAAGTCTGGAGGTAAAGTTGTTGTCTCTTCCAGAAATCACTGGAAAAGAATGAAGAATCCAAGAATGAAGAATGGAGGTCAGGAAGCAGAAGGTCTGCAGGATTCAAATCAAACTACATTTGTTCATGGAAGAAGCAAGCTCACATATGAGGCACTTGAAAGCCTGGAATTCAAACTGACTTAACCTCACACAGATTTTCTTTGTTTTTTATCTATTTCTGATTTCTATGCTAGAAAATGACATTTATCAGGCTCTTGGGGATTCTCAGGCTCCTGCCCACTTTCTGCTTTCATGGATCTCACACTTGGGTCATGTTGCTGCAGGAACTTCAGGCGCACTACTGTCAGAGTTGCAAGTCAGAACTAGAGAACAACCTAAAACTCATCACTCACTAGTGAGCTCTTTTAATCTGCCTTGGTACACTGAAAGTTGTTTTTCCCAAACTCTCTCAACTGTGTGTTTTCTTGGTAGTATAATGCACATAGAATGTGCTGCTCACCAGAAATGTATATAGAAAGGCTCTTTCATTTAATTTACTACAAGATCAAGAAATAAAGAGCTTATAATTTACCTTTTAATCTAGGTTTTTCATACAAGTAAGATGTCTCATCTCATCTGTGGAAGGCTCTGGACATAAGTTGCAAAGGAAAATAACCAAATGTAAGTTCAAAATTGGAAACAATGCCTAACAAAAGACAGTAACTTAAACTGTTTTGAGTCTTTAATTCAGTTATCCATGCTGTCATCTAACAAACAGAGTCTTGTTGAGATATCTGTAAAATAAGCCAACACACAAATCAGGGTGGATAAGTATTAACTATAGGTTTATACTGCAATAGGAATATCAGCTGTAAGGGTTGTTGTTGTGCTTTAAGCTGGGTTAACTTGCCTCCATCCAATAGAACAGCATGATTTTGAGGGAGTTGTACTAAGCTTTATCTTTAAAGATATGATGTGAAAAACAAATCTCTAACTGAACGTGAGAGGTAGATGTGCTTTTCATACATTACAATTTGTTGCTCCTGTGTTCTGACACATTGCACTGTAAAATATTCTGGCTGTGGTGCAAGAAAAGCTCAAGTTACTTGTCCTGCAAGAAATGTCTTAATGTAGAATTCTGCTGTCAGCAAATAACCAGAATGATGTAAACATGGGCCATGGAAAGCATTTTTCTATATAAAGCACTACCAAAAGTCTGCATCAACTTCACAGAATCATAGAGTCACAGAATGGTTTGGGTTGGGAAAGAAGCTCATCCAGTCCCAACCCCTGCCACGGGCAGGGACACCTTCCACTAGAGCAGCTTGCTCCAAGCCCCTGTGTCCAACCTGGCCTTGAACACTGCCAGGGATGGGGCAGCCACAGTTTCTCTGGGCACCCTGTGTCAGGGCCTCAGCACCCTCCCAGGGAAGAGCTTCTGCCTAAGAGCTCACCTCAGTCTCCCCTTTGGCAGGTTAAAGCCATTCCCCTTGTACTGTCCCTACAGGCCCTTGTCCAAAGACCCTCTTCCAGGTTTCTTGTAGCCTCTTTAGGCCCTGGAGCTGCTTTAAGGTCTCCACTTAAGGAGCCTTCTCTTCTCCAGGCTGAACAAGCCCAGCTCTCAACTCTCACTGATGAAAGACTGAAGTGTAGAAATTTCCTGGTATGACCCATCCATCATTGGAATCTTACCACCTTAATCTCCTCCTGGGGTCTTTTCCAGACATATGTTTTCAAATAGGAGATACGTGCCACAGAAAAGTTTGTTATTGCAGGGCAATCTCCAGGGCAATACGCTCAGCACCAGGTTTGCCTTAAAATCTGCCTTTGGCTCAGAGAACTGTAATTTTTTTTTTTGCTGAGTGGCAGCACAATTTCAGCAAGAGGAGAAAGAGTGAAGACTACACTTGTGGCTTTCCCAGAGATGGGAAAAGGGGTGGGTCTGCCTTGCTGCCAGCACCATAGACTTGCATTGGTTATAGCTAATCATGAACTTGCACCTTGAGCCTCAGGACTTGGATGAACTCCATATCCAACCTGCTGACTGGTCTAGGTCTTGCTCTGAGGTAAAGAACTCCTCCTCTGACCTGAGTAAGAAACTACTGTGCCATTGAAGAACTGAACGCTGGTGCCACGTGCCTGAACATCAGCTGCTGAGGCACTCTGGACATTCACTGCAGCAGAGGTAAGAGAGTGTTAAACTCACTGTGTTAGTGCCTTCAGCAGCCTCCATGAACAGAATGTTAATCCCTGGCACTCCCTGAACTTGTGCAGCCAAATCGACTCAGGAGGCCCAGGCTGTAATTCCCTGGGTTTGTCCCCACCTCCAAATAACCACAGTAACTGGGATGCAATTCCTCAGTCTCCCCACGCGCCTAACTCCTGATGACTTCAATGAGCATTTCTGCCAGAGACAGAGCTGCAGAATTACTCCTAACAACTGGCATGACTTAACTTGTTCTTCTTACAACTGTATGGTTTACTTACATGTCAAATTGTATTTTCTGGATAAGCAAAATGAATATAATAACCTTGTTTTCTCAAGTAGGTCAAGATTTTCTTCTTTTCTGCAGGGCAAGTTTCTGTCAAATGTGAACTTTCATGTCTTCTGTTGATCAGATTTTGGTTACAGTCATGTGGAGTCTTTCAGGTATCTACAGGTAACTAATCAGTACCCACTGAACTTCTGCTTTCCTTTTTAAGTCACAGGAAATAGTACATGTAGCTGGGAGCAGCTGCTTCAGGATCTACAGTAATAGCTGCCACTGTGCACAATGTGAACAATTTAAAATCCCAACATCATAGCATTTAAAGAAGTGGATATTTTCTGTGTCTTCATTATAAGTGCCTCCCTTTCCCCCCTAAAGAAAGGGAGGAAAGAAAATGAGCCACAACAGGAATATGCTGATCCTATATAAAACTTACCCACCTCTGTGGCCTCTTCTGGACTCGCTCCAGCAGCTCCCTGTCCGTTGTGTTGTGGGGGCTCCAGAGCTGGATGAACTCCAGGAAAGTACTTAAAATTAAAACAACAAATACATTTTCAGACTTAAATTTTAGGCATTTCAGAAAAAAAATATATCATAAGGATAATAATAGATAATAATCATAAGGATAATAATAGATAATAACTGCTTCTGGACTTAAAAACTTGGCACAGTACAACTATGTATTCATTCAACAATGACTGTGAAATGTGTTTTGCAATTTAGCACCCAAGGCACAACCTTTTGGTGCTTTATGCATTCAGCTTTGGCAGCAGATGTAGGGCACTATATCTAGTTTATACCTAGTAAGAGCTATAACTATATTAGCAAATTGAGCCTAAGTATATGTGTATTTACAGCGAGCACAGCAGTTGTGCTCCCAACCCTCGCTGCATCAAGCTGACTGCACACTGGGAAATGTTTTCTCTGAGGGCATTGCTCTTCAAACACATAAGCAATGCTGCTCCCTGACAGCCGAGGTTTGAGCAATTTGCTTAGAAGATACAACAAGATTCAAGAGTATTTTCAGTTGTAGGGTTGCAGGGAAGATATGCAAATGGCACATCAACCTTGGACAGCATGCTTTCTCTGTGGCAAAAAGAAACTGTTTTCCAGCAGTGATAAAATCGTTAGGATATTTTTAGAAGTAAAAGCAAGAGGCAGCTAGAAGTTATCACTGCTAAGACTGAGGGGTTTTGGGGTCCCCCAGTCAGGTGGGTAACAGAAAAACTGAAATATTTTCAATGTGTTTCTTTTGGATTAAACCCAGCATGTATTTATCAAACACATCTGACAGCTCCTTGTAAACATCCAGATTTTCTGGGTGTTTCCAAATGCTCTCCAAGTGTAGTTTAGCCTGGGGAAAGGTCAGGGTTGTGCTGGCTAGTTACAGCCCGCCCCTGCTCACCTGCTGCCTCCCTCACGAAAGCTCTAAGCTGGGCTGTCCTGTAATGGACCTCACTCCCTAATGCTTCCATCCCTCCAAAGGCAGCAGGGTGTCAAGGCCGGGCCTCCATCAATGCCACACCACTAGCAGGGACCAGCAGCCTGCTCCTGGCATGGTACCACGGTGAGGAACTGCGGAGGAAGTTGATGCAAACTACATGTGGGCAGAGAACAGTTGACACAGGAGCCCTGTGAGGAATTCATTAGCAAACTTAGTGAATCCCTGTTATTTTAAATTATTTCTTGTAAGCCACAAGCATAAGATCAGGAAAAAGCTTGTTGAAAAAAGATCATAGCAGCTTCGGTGAAAATGTATCTCATAAAATAGCAGGGGAGTGATGACCAGGTTGGACAGAGCCTTGGGTGCCATGGTTTAGTGTGAGGTGTCCCTGCCCATGGCAGGGGGGTGGGACTGGATGATCTTAAGGTCCTTTCCCACCCAAACCATTCTATACTATGACCTGCAGATGCTGCTACCCATGCAGGGAGGCCACCAGACGAGCAGCAGCCAGCTGGCGGTTACCACAGATATCCCCCAAACTTCCCATTTCCAGGAGTGTCTTTCCTCTCAGGTTTTTATTTCCTTGCTCACCCTTTTCTACAGCAGCTTCCCAGACGGGAGCAAGCGCGGCCAAGGGCCGACCGGCACAATGGAGGAGCCGGCTGAGCCGCGGTACCCGACCCGAGGGCGGTGATACCGGACCGGAGGGCGCTCTGTTCGGCCCGTCGAGCGGCGGAGGGGTTCTGTGGCTGCTACCGTCTCCCCGAAGGCCGCTGTTACACCGGGGCGAGCGGAGCCCGAGGACCCCGGCCTGATGGAAGGGGCGAAGAAGCGGGCGGCGGCCCTGAGGGAAGACAGCCAACGGACAACTGGGCGGTGCCTTGGCGCGCGGGTGTGCCGGCGCCCCATCCTGAGCGGTGACAGTTGCCGCGGGCCGGCTCCGCCTCTTCGCCACGGGCTCCGGGTCGAGCAACAACAGCAGCGGCAGCGGGGGCAGCAGCGGCGGCGGCAGCAGCAGCAGCAGCAGCAGCAGCACCACCACCACCACCACCACCACCACCAGGTACAGCGCTGCGGGGGCACCCGGGCCGAGGGGTGCGATTCCTGCCTCCCGCGGTGCCGCCTTGCCCCGGGTTCCGCCCCGCGGCGGGGCCGGACAGCGGCTGTGCAGCCGAGGCCGCACAGGCCCCGTCACTGAGGCGGCGGGAGCGGTCGGGCCTTCCCACTGCGGCTGCTTCCCGGGACACGGCCCCTCGGCGGGGCCGGCAGCGCCGAGCCGCATTGAGGCCAGACCCGCCGTCGCTATGTGGTCGGGGTATGGGCAGGCCAGGCCTCCACCGTCACTCTTCTCTTTGTGTCTGTTGGCAGCGCTGCTCCGGTCAATGACACCTTTGCAGCGGCCTTGGCCGGGGGATGGAGAGAGGGTGCTGGTATTCCAGCGCTGCGTTTCTTGCTCGCTCTTGTCTGCTGGGCTAGGTCCCGGGCTGCCTCTGATGTGGTGTGGTCTGAAAAGGTAGTTTGGCATGTCTAGACCGGTAGCCCTCCTGCTATAGCTCTTGAACGTTCACCCCCTTTGAGTTGGTAAAGGCTGCAGCGTGGCACGGATTCCTCTATGCTGTATCAACATGAACCTGAGTGGTTTTCATGTATCTGATAATACATGCCATTTAGCTTGGGGTGTATTCCAGTGCATGTCAGAGATGGGGTGCATACAGCTGGTTGGTGGGGTCTGCAGGCACAGTGTTCTTCTCTGGATGTTCTTGCTCAACAGTTCAGCAAAGTGATTCAAGTATGTTTTACAGCTGTGCTTCGTGTAGCTTTTCTATTCTGATGCAAGACCTTTTCCGCTTGGTGAAACACCCTGGCTTCTGATTCCAGTACTGCGTGCTGCAGGGCACGATCATATTTCTCACTTCCTCACAGTCTGGTTTTTTTTCCTTCTTCCCCCCCTTCATTGTGCCTCTTCTCCATCCCAAAACTTCGTTCATCTTCTCATGTTGATCATCAAAACTGAATTCTTCTTCACCTTTTCATTCTAGATGCATCCATAATTCCCAGCTTCACCCAGCCCTACTCCATGTAATCACCTCAGCTAACATGATGTGACCTCACTAGCACACTTTGAGGGGGTTTCTCCTCATGGAGGGGGGAAAACCTTTGGATCATTTCTGATTAGTATTTTCCAGCCTGAACGAAGTAAGAGAAGAACCTCGTATTAGTGGTCTGTCATTTGTCCTGCAGAACAGTCGCTCTCTGATGCAGGGCAGCTTCATTTCCTTGCAGTTTTCATTTCAGGAATGAGAGAGTCCCCAAAAACATGGGAGCCTGTGGCAGAATTATCTGCTGTGCCGTGGAGGTGTGCCAGGGGCCTGGATATCACAGCACAGTTACATTTTGGGAGTTAAGCAAGTTGTAATTTGGAGTGGCTCAGTTCCTGTCAATTCTTTTTCTTGCACAGAGAAATATTACAGTAATCTTACAGTATTAACACAAACGGCTAATATGTAACAGTGGTGATGATAGCTGGTGAAATGCCCAGAGCTGTGAAGCTGCTATTCATAACTTGCTGGAATGGAGACTGTTGATGCTTCCTAAAGACTTGGGTTTTGGCAGATGCAGAAAATAGTCTCCTGGCTTGGCTTTGCTTAGAAGTGAGGAGCAGCAATGTAATATCTGAGGACTGTGCTGAAATAAATGCCTCTCTGTTAAATGTGACACATCCAGAGTGCAGACCTTTTCCAAAATAAATTTAGAAAATAGCTATGACTTAATATTTGTCTCTGCAAGCAGCCTGAAATAACAACAGCCTTGAGTAAACCAGCCTTTCATTCATAGAATCATACAGTCCATTTGGGTTGGAAGGGACCTTAAAGCTCATCCAGCTCCACACCCCTGCCACGGGCAGGGACCCCTTCCACTAGAGCAGCTTGCTCCAAGCCCCTGTGTCCAACCTGGCCTTGAACACTGCCAGGGATGGGGCAGCCACAGCTTCTCTGGGCACCCTGTGCCAGCGCCTCAGCACCCTCACAGGGAAGAACTTCTTCCTTTGCTTCTGTTATATTTATTTATTATAGCATTCTCATCTTGATATTTAATAAGCGTATTTTGGTTAAGTTTTACAGTATGCTTTTATTGTTGCGTGGTGCAGCAGTATCAAGGCTACTTACCTCTTCAGTTTGCTACAGAGTATGTGACAAAAGAGTCTACATTTGATAATCAAAGTACTTGTCATTATAATCTGTGATTTTCCTTTGGGCCTTACATCTTTTGCCAGTTTATGTGTGATGCTCTGCAAGACTAGGAACTCAAGCTTTGAGAACTCTTGCCCTTGCTAAAGCAATTGTGGTTTCCTCAGGGGCTCTGTGCTGCTCCCAGTACTTGGTGCTGTAAGAAGAGCTTGGTTGAAGAGCTTTTAGAATGCCAACTCAGTTTCCCTTCTGTCATACCTATCTTTACATTGACTGAGGTGAAGGCACAGGAGGAAATGTGTTTGCCCCATGAAATTCTACTCTCAGATAATCCTTAGACATTACCAGTACAAGGTTATGGATTCAGGGGAAATCACCGAGTTCTGCTATAGAAAATACAAGATGCCATAATGATCATTAATATCTGACGTTATTACTTTCCATCTGTTTTTTGGTGGTCTTAAAATGCTGCTCACTGAGTGCTTTATGTGCACGTTCTTGTAAGTGTATGTTAAAACAGAAAACAATACTTATTTAAAGTTACTACTGCATTCATTTCTACTTCATAAAAGCTTGATTAAATTGCACAAGAGTCGAAAAACCTGTAACCTGGCAATATAACCACCTCAATCGTGTCATATTTTTCTCCTGAAGTATTCTTAGTGCTAATGATTAACTTTCTTTCTTTCTCCCCAGATCTATAGCAGCATCCCTGAAGTCAATAATGTTTTCCAAGCTAACCCGCTCTCAGAGCATCGCTGTTCTCTGTCGAGGTGTTCACGCCTCGCTCAGTTCTGCCACTGCCACCTCAGTTGCTACTAAGAAAACCATTCAAGGACCTCCATCCTCCGAGTTCATATTTGAACGTGAGGCTAAATATGGTGCCCACAATTATCACCCACTGCCTGTTGCTCTGGAAAAAGGAAAAGGTATTTTATCTAGGCTCTTCCCTGGGTGGTGTCGATGGGGTGTGTGTGTGTAGATGGGATGGGATCATGGCATAATCATGTTGAGCTAATCAATTTCTGAACCTTTGGGTTTTTTGGGGGCTGGGGTGGAATTGAGATAGTTGATGAAATAAAGACTAATTGCTGGTTAGAGAACTGGATCGTTACACATAAAGCTGCCTGATAAAGTTGTAGTCTCTGAAATAATTCACCTAAATAGCGGTCTAAGTTCATAATTCAGATCATAATTCAGAATAACTCAACAAGAAAGTTTCAAGCAACTCTGTTTCTTCTGTTACCTTCTGTGGAGAGGTTTAATGCTCATGTCAACAGGAAAACGTGCACTCGAACCCTATTTAGTCCTTTTGTACTGTTCCTGCTCTGATCTTTAATTATGTTTAAGGGACCTTTGTGCTCTGCCCATTAAATTCTATGAATTTATACTGAAATGCTATCAGCATAGTGATCCAATAGTTTTTCGTTTTCAGCACACAGTTTGACAGCTCACAGCTGACCATCTCTTAAATTCTGAGACTCTTTGGGTTCTGTTGGTTTTGTTCTTTCTTTTATGACCTCCAGTTCTTATTAATCCTCTTACAGAAATATTCTTTAGTTACATTTTAGGACCCAAAACAGGGACTTGGAGGGGAAGTAATACTCTGATATTACTTATTAACATAGTGGAACAGCAGCTTTACATGTGAAATGCTTTTTTTCTTGATTCCTCCTTGGGCATTTATTTGTACTGTGCTAATTTGTTGCTCAAGCTTGTCAATTGATTATTTTCTAATTAGAGGGCCTTTCAGATATGCCTATGGAATAGCAAGAATACCATTTATATTTGACCAGGCTGTGTTGTAGCTCTCAGCTTCCACCGTTTAGCATTATCTCATGTCTTCTTCTGTGTATTGACCATACCTTTGTTTTCCTAGGTATTTATGTGTGGGATGTTGAAGGTAGAAAGTATTTTGACTTTCTGAGTGCTTACAGTGCTGTTAATCAAGGCCACTGTCACCCAAAGATCGTGAATGCTCTGAAAACTCAGTCTGAAAAACTGACCCTTACATCCAGAGCGTTCTACAATGATGTACTGGGTGAATATGAGGAGTTTGTCACCAAAATGTTCAATTATAACAAAGTTCTTCCAATGAACACAGGTAAAAAGATAACTTTATTTCCATTGTATTTCTTGTCTGTGAGATTCAACGGTCTTGTAGCATTTGGTTCTGCATTAGTGACCTGTTTCATGTACAAGTGTGATAATGGTTCTGCTTTATGTTTTAGGAGTGGAAGCTGGAGAAACTGCCTGTAAGCTGGCTCGGAAGTGGGCATACACTGTGAAAGGAATTCCAAAGTACAAAGCAAAAATTATTTTTGCAGGTATGTGAAATGTGTTATGAGTTGAAGTACTGAGGAGGAAGAGACCTCCAGCCACTGCATATAGCACTCTCTTTTGTCCTATAGCTGTAGTGAGTACTTTGCAGCATTCTTAATGTTTCAGTTTTGTCACTGAACCAAGTCTGTTGAAGGTTTCTGTAACCTTTGACATTTTAATAATGTAAGCTAAGTTCTCAACCTGTTAACAGGTTATGTTGTACTCATGTACCTATAGCTGGTGATTCTGTTGTGGTTACAAGAGTCTTTGCAAGACTTTAGGGTTCGGCAAGTGCCTCCTTCTAAATTGTGAAGTTCAGTCTTAAAATACATTCTGTTGACAAAACATTCTACCTAAACTTCTAGCTATTTGGTTTTAACCTTAAATAGTTACAATGAATTAGAAACTTGTTGGTTTTTTAATGTAATGTCCTTAAAGAAACACATGTGATCTTAACAGAAGTGATTCTGTGATTCTATATGATTGTAAAAGCAAGAGATGTGAGTATAATTCCTGTGACAAATCAGTTTGAGATCCTCTCCCTTGTGGAGGTGTATGCATCAAGAGGCAATGAGGGTAGTTGTGCTGTGTCAGGAACTGCTGTTAATGTCTGGTTTTGCAAGGGAAATGCAACAATGAACTTAAATCCAGGGAGGAAACTGTTGTTAGTAAGGTGGTTGATAAGGCTTTGTAAACAGCATTGAGTATTTAAAGTGGACCTTATTTGTCCCACTCACCAATTTTTGACAGCTAAAAAGGTTGAATGCCTGGGAAGCACATTCAGTGCTCCACGCTCTTTTAACTGCTGCTTGGGTGTCACTAATTGGTGAATTCATTCTTCTCATAGATTCCACATCAGGGTTAAGCCTGTTTCCTTCTTAGGCTTTCACTGCCAGTAGTTTTCTTCCGCGTTCTTAAGGTCTTTGAGAAGTTGGCATTAACCCAGTAAAGCCATATTGTAGCCTTGATCACACAATGACAGTAAAAGCAATGTTGCTAAAATAGATATGGGACCCTGGAAAAGCCCTTGATTATGTATTTGGTGCCCTTTATCTGCCTGCTCTGCTTGGCTCTGTAACAGGAAGAAGTTACCTGCTCTGAAGAGATTGTTGTGCTTTATTAGGGAAATAAATAAATGTTTAATTCAGATAACTGACATTTGGTGGTTTTGGTTATAGGTGAAGTATGTTTGTCAATTCTAATGTTGTTCAGTGGTTCTGTATTTTATAAAACCTTCCAGAATAAAGCTTATTACTTAAATATTGACTTCTTTTTAATTGGTCCAGCTGCAAATACTGGTTTTGACTTTTGGTATCTATAGTACCTGAACCATAAACTGTGATTAGGCAGCATTTCTAAATTGCAATTCGTAGTTAAAGATTACATTATGGTTTATGGGATTAAATAGATGAGGTGGTTATTTCTTCTGGGAATTCTTTGAACAAATATATTTCTCCCTCCTTCCCTTCCATATATAGTTTATTTTGCTCTTCATACAATTAATTTTTAGTAAGTGCTTTCTCATCTTGATGAACTGGATATGCTCTCCATTTTTATGATCCAATCCCCTGAACCACAATATGTCATTATGTGCCAAGTAGCTAGGAAAAAGACCCCAGTAATCCTCCTGTCAAAGCCAGCATTTTGGCAGAAAAAAGGCCCTCTTGGGTAGCCTGGGTCAGAACAAAATATGGCTTTAAACATCAGTCTAGAAAACTTGACGTAGATTCTGTGCTTGACAGGGAGCCAGCACGGAGACTGGAGTGGTGCTAAGGTGGAGAGAGCCTGCCATCAGCAGCCAGCCTGCTCTGCTCTGAGTAATGCAGTCCTCAGGGCTTTGCTTCAGGATACAGAGGGTTGCTCTAATATAACCTTGAGGTGACAAGCACGTGACTGAGCAAAGCTTGGCAGGGATTGTTCCCTTAGGAGGCATTGCTGCGGTGAACACTGTAATGCTGTTTACCCTGGCAATGAGACAGAGGGGATGCCTAGAGCTGGCTGCTTCGGTAACAACTGACTTTAGGGTTTCCTGCAGATTGAGAACAATCTTTGCCCCTGGGATCACAGCTACATACACAGAAATAAGAGGAGAAAGAAAAATACTAGAATGCTGTGAAGGTGTTGAACCCTTAATCTTAGTCTTGTTAAGCACCTTCTTACTGATTAGCTGAGAGTATGTTGATTTAACTGAAATATTAAATGTATATGTTATGGTCTTGGTGATAGATGGTTCCTAGACATTTTAACTCATGTTTCTATAGGAAACAGCACAGTGTCACAATGTTCTGTAAATCTAAATGGGTTCTCCTTGAACTTTGTGAATTAAAAAGTTGATATGTGCTTTTGATACAGCAACACAATGTATGGCATCAATATAAAATGCTGACAATTAGCAGAAGGATGTTAATATGCTAATGTTAGACAACTCTTAAACCACATTACCAGATGGAAAGTGTGATGTCCTCTAAACTGTTCTGGCTCTTAGTTTTGTAACAAACTCACCCCTTTTATTCTTCTGTAGCTGGCAACTTCTGGGGCAGAACAATGTCTGCTATCTCTAGTTCTACTGACCCATCCAGCTATGATGGATTTGGACCCTTCATGCCAGGTTTCGAAGTGATCCCATACAATGACCTACCAGCTCTTGAGGTATTTGACCATTTTTGTTCTCTTGTCAGCAATTCATTTTACAGCATCTCATTGGTAAATAGCAAGGCAGGAAAATCAGTTTATCCTTTGAAATGTGGTTTGACACTACTTATATATAGACATATATAAGAAATATATATATATTACAATACATATAGGAGATGTGTGTAAAATCTGCTTTCAGTTTTGCTTTAGGATGTAAAAGGAAAACCACACAACCTGTTTCATTTCCCACATCACTAAGATATTCAAGGTACAAATGAAGAACAGCAGATACAACTTAAGGGAATTCACATCAGTAGCATACATTCCAAGGTCAGGACTTGGATTCTGAAACTAGTATCTTTAACTACCTACTTTCCCACCCTCATAATTTCGGCTAAAGTATGAAAGGGCAGATGGTGCTTGATGGCAGCCGTAGGGTGCTAGACTTGGAACGTGGGAGGCAAGAGGGCTCCAGCCAAACACAGGTAGTCCTGAAGCACTAGGAACATTGGCATTGCCACTTTTCCATCATCTGGGAAATAGAATCACAGAATCCCAGACTGGTTTGTGTTGGAAGGGACCTTAAAGCTCATCCAGCTCCAACCCCTGCCACAGGCAGGGACACCTTCCACTAGAGCAGCTTGCTCCAAGCCCCTGTGTCCAACCTGGCCTTGAACACTGCCAGGGATGGGGCAGCCACAGCTTCTCTGGGCACCCTGTGCCAGCGCCTCAGCACCCTCACAGGGAAGATTTTTTTCCCGTTATCTAATCTAAATCTACCCTTTTTCAGCTTAATGCCATTCCCCCTTGTCTCCATGAGTGATGAGTTGGTTAGCCCTCTCTGCATGTTGGGTCTGCTTAGTACAAGTGAGTCGCCATGGAAGTCGGAGGATTTAGGACAGAGATGCTTGCCTCCTTAGAGTTTGGTTAGAGGAAACAAAGGTCTCTCAGTGTATTATAGTTGCTGTGTGGAAAAGCTTATTCAGATTTGAACCTACATAAAGCTGCCCATTGTGAAAGCCCTGTAAGTATTTAGTGGCTTTTAGCCAACTTTATCAAGCCTTTGAATAATGTGCTGTGGAGACCTGAAACAGCGATCTGTGTCTGTCAGAGTGATGACTGAATTCATTCTGTTTATGGGGCCATACTGAGAAATTATGTAGTAAATTCATGCTGGGAATCATTATATCTCTTGAGTCTCATGGACTTCTAAACCTTTTAGAACTTGATGGTGCAAGAATATAGCTATGGACTTTGCTTTAAGGTGACAAAACTGTTCTGGAGAGGCACCGTTTTTTCTTGTTTGAATAGAGTTGAGCAACTGTTTGTCCTGCATGGGGTAATGCCAAAGTGGGTGTATTTCTGAGGTAATTTAAGAACTGGCCTGATAATCTGCTTGTCTGAGTTTGCAATTTTTAAGCTTTGTAATTTTCCACGCAAGCACAGCAACTGATTTCTCAAGGCAAAAATAACACAGGCTTTTGTGTTGGAACTGGAATGGCATTTGGGGGTAACTCCTGGTATAGATACTATTATCACTTGAGGCAGAACTCCAGGCTTAGAGCTAGGTTCTGCTACATGTATTCAATTCCATATCTTCTAAATTTGACCTAATAAAAGCTTTTTCTTCTTGTCTTCCCTATCCATGTGTCCGTTTTTACAGCGGGCCCTTCAAGATCCCAACGTAGCAGCGTTCATGGTCGAACCCATTCAAGGTGAAGCAGGTGTAGTCATTCCTGACAAAGGTTATCTCACAGGAGTGCGGGACCTCTGCACAAAACACAATGTAAGGAATTCTCCGTAACAAAGTGGCTTAAACATTACACACCGAGCTTACTGGTGTGTTTTGTAAGGTCATCCTTGTATGCAAGGTACAGGACTTCATGCACTATTTAATAATTTCCTTTTCTTTCATTGGAATAGGAGAGGGAGACTTCTTTCCTTACCCGGAAGTACTTCTTAGCAGTGCACATTTTTCTTGCTGCTGTCACTGACTGAAGTTTCTTATGAATGCTCTTGAAATTGCATTTAGTTTATATTAACTTTTCATTTCTTTTTCACATTATAAGTTTCTTAGGCCAGAAGCTAGTTCCTGCAGTGCTTCTACCATGGCTGTCAAGGGACCTTGTTATGGAGTGCTTAAGTGCTACCAAGAGCTAGTAGTGGGTCACAGAATGACACAGTGAAGAAAATATGCTTAAGGGTGATCTTTTAAATTTTCTGATGACCAGGGGTCTCATAATTTTGTCCTTTTTTCAGGATTTTCTTAGATTCTCTTTCATGCCCCAGTCCTGACTCCTATTCTCAATATTATATCTTGTCTGAATTGTACTAAGAAATGTTTAGTTTTGAAAATGGAGTGTTGTTAGATCCATAACTGTTCTCTGCGAGTGAAGAAAGACAGACTTGCATTCAGTGTCCCTGGAAGGGTGGGAAGATATGTTTGTTGTGCATTTCCATGTCCTTCAACTTCCAAAGGTACAAATAATGCATTGGGAGTAGAGATAGATGAATCCTAACTTTTTGGAAATCCTACTCCTTGTTGTATGGCAAACAGATATTGGTTGGACAGTGTCCAACCATGTGTGGACTATGCCTTACGTAGAACAGAATGTGCTAAAGATATCGGAGAGAGAGGACAGTATGTTCACTTGTTGGTAGTTTCACATTTCATAGAACATGTAAGCCTCCAGGAGGTTTAAAGGAGCTAAAGGAAGTACCATCATGTACTTAAAGTAATGCAGCTGGAAGGTCTTTCACTTACTGCATGCAATTATGCTGTATTATTTGAACTGAGTTGGGAATGGGAGTTAAAAGTCATTCTTTTATGGGCGGATTTTTCCTCTTTGTCTCTCTAAAGGTTCTCTTTATTGCTGATGAAGTACAGACTGGTTTAGCCAGAACAGGGAAGATGCTAGCTGTTGACCATGAAAATGTGAGACCTGATATAGTTCTTCTTGGAAAGGCCCTTTCTGGTGGCTTATATCCCGTGAGTAACAAAGAAGTATCTATTTGTAGAATAGTGATTTCTAAGTAATTAACACTGAAAATCTACTAGTTGGAAGAACAGTAAGTCTGATGTTTGTTGTACTTGGAAAGCAGTGTTTACAAGATTAACTATGATTTATGAGACAATTAGAATCATAGAATCATAGGATAGTTATGGTTGGAAAGGACCTTATGATCATCCTGTTCCAACCCCCTGCCATGGGCAGGGACACCTCACACTAAACCATGGCACCCAAGGCTCTGTCCAACCTGGCCTTGAACGCCGCCAGGGATGGAGCATTCACAACTTCCCTGGGCAACCCATTCCAGTGCCTCACCACCCTTACAGGAAAGAACTTCTTCTTTATCCAATCTAAATTCCCCCTGTTTCAGTTTGAACCCATTACCCCTTGTCCTATCACTACAGTCCCTAATGAAGAGTCCCTCCCCAGCATCCCTATAGCTCCTCTTCAGATACTGGAAGGCTGCTCTGAGGTCTCCACGCAGCCTTCTCTTCTCCAGGCTGAACAGCCCCAACTTTCTCAGCCTTTCTTCATACAGGAGGTGCTCCAGCCCCTGATCATCCTCATGGTCCTTCTCTGGACTTGTTCCAACAGTTCCATGTCCTTTTTATGTTGAGGACACCAGAACTGCATACAATACTCCAAGTGAGGTCTCACGAGAGCAGAGTAGAGGGGCAGGATCACCTCCTTTGACCTGCTGGTCAAAACAGTACTGCCATATAGTTCAAGTTGTGAGAGATACATAAGAAAACTATGGGATATATATTACCTTTATAGCTGAAATCTCTATATGGTATCCTGAACTTGCTATGTTGATACTCGGCTCGTTAGGGTGGCAAATTATTAGATGCCATCTTCTTAGGCTGGTGATTTTTTAGGTGTTTCTAGCCCTTGTCAACTAATTGAAAAATTGATCTCTGTTTTCTTCAGTTTGATATTATCCTGTCAGGAAAATAAGTATCCGGTGGTTAGCTTTTCACTCTGGAATTACTGGTTAGTCTGTTGTACTCTCTCTGGAGAGTATTTATCAGTGTCTTGCTGTGATTATTTCTAGGTGAATTCTGCAAAGGGAAAAAAAAATACCAATGTGTGTTAAAACATACATTATCAAGCTATTTGTGAACAACTTTCATCTGCTTGGCATACCCACGACTGATTTTTATCCTCTTGGAGTGATTTAAATTCCTGCTGATTAGGTTGGAAATTACAATATGCCTTGAATGATTTTGCCTGATTGGAGGTATTTCTGAGTTGTTACCCAGAGTATTTGAAGCTGAAACTCTTGAAATACTATTCAGTTTGGAGAAATGCCCTTCAATGTTAATGTCACCACTATAGCTAAGTGTATTTAAGGGATTAAGTTGTAATGTGATTGTCAGAGACACTCCTCTACACAGAGCTGGGAATGTAAATGTAATTTATCACCACAGACTGAAAAATACCCTTTCCTGAGCCCTGGGGAAAAGTATACTTCAGAGATATTTAAGTTTACAATATGAATATTTATGTAAATCAATGGGCTGATCTTCCCATTTCAGGTCTCGGCAGTACTATGTGATGATGAAGTCATGCTGACCATTAAGCCTGGTGAACATGGATCTACATATGGAGGAAATCCATTAGCTTGTCGTGTTGCAATAGCAGCACTGGAGGTTTGTGTGTTGTAGTAGAGATTTGGATTCCAAAGGAAAAGAAGTGTCACACTGACATGATCGTTGCTTAAATAAATGATGTTATTTGTTATGCTACAAGTAGAAATCCAGCTTTTAATATGGATAAAAAAGTGGTAGTTGTTAACTTTGCATAGATCACAAAACAACTTCTAAAGTCTTTACTGGGAATGTGTCCTAATTGTTATGTTCCTATGGTCTCAATGTCTTCAATGGCAAAATTTACTTAAGGGAGGTTTCAGTA
Organism: Pezoporus wallicus; assembly: GCF_028554395.1. NCBI lineage: Eukaryota > Metazoa > Chordata > Aves > Psittaciformes > Psittacidae > Pezoporus > Pezoporus wallicus. Next base: position 591,096 of record NW_026640104.1, read on the forward strand.
AAACAGTTTCACTAATTTCACAAAGACATTTTAAATTGGCTTATTTTACTGGACCATATTGCAGAGGCTGCTGCTCTGTGACACTGATAACATATGTGCTACTGGGGCTCAAACAGAAGCTAGCAAAATGCCTTGTACAGAGTCCATATTCTAATTAGTCTGTGACTATATAATTGACTACATGTAATGCAAGTCACTCTGAAACCCTCATCACCCAGTCTGTGGACCTGGACAGATTAAGAGTCTTCAGAGCCTTATGATTTACTTGTAAATAACAGCAAATGAAAAGCAGTTAATTTAGAATAAAATTTCAAAGAGATTATTGTTTCTTGTGAACAGGAATGAGTAAAGGCTTAATACTAATCTGCTTGGATGTACAGCCTTCGCAGCGATACTTCGGATGCAGCAGCTTTTGTAGCTCAGCAGTTGTAATGTCCTTAGTCATCCATTGCAGCATGGTACAGAAAACAAACGCAGTGCCCTGCAGTTAACTGGAGATCTGACTTCCCTTTAGGTAATTGAAGAGGAAAACTTGGCTAAAAATGCAGAAATAATGGGTAATATAGTAAGAAATGAGCTCATGAAGACACCATCAGATATTGTAACTTGTGTACGAGGAAGAGGACTACTAAATGCAATTGTAATTCGGGAAACCAAGGGTAAGGAAATAAAATCAACTGCACAATCATAGCACGAACAAACATTTTTCAGCTTAAATTGAAAGTATCTTAATGGAGTAGGGGGATGGTTTATAGGCATCATGTCTGGGTTCAGATCTTGGCTATAGTATTGTAGTACCTACTGAAAATCGAGGCAAGTCACTGTGTGATACTAAAATAAGGGGTTTTTTACTAAGTAAGTCTGAACAATTATTTTTAATGAATTAAGTTCTTTTATGATTTGATAATGTTCAAACCTGATGGTGAATCTTGCCCCCAACAAATACGCTTTTGTCTCTCCATCAGAATAAAACTGGCCACATCTGGAACACTAGTTTCTGTCAGATTATGGACGGATTGGCTGAGGTTGGTTGTTTCCAGGATAGCTGGAAGAGTACAGTGAATCCGGGAAAGTACAAAGGGGGAAAAAGCTGACAACTGGGAACACATTTCTAGGAATTAACACCTTGAGTTGTATCAGAAAACTGCTTAGGACCCAGAGCAGACAATTAATATTTGTTCTGAATACATTCTAAGTGACTCAGTGCTGCAGGGAGCTGTTGTAGAAGACATGCACATGATGCATTGAAATCCAGGCATAAATGTAATGCTTTTCACAGTTCCCTGTTTTAACCTTATTGCTACAAGGCAAGCACTCAGCTGTGAAGAAGCAAAACTCAGTGTACATGGAGGCAAACTTGTGAGTCCCTTCAGACAAACTGCAGTTCTGCAGCAGTCTTGCACGTTCACTGCAAATTGTAGGGGATGGCTCAGAAGCGACTGCTTCATTTGTGAACACACTTTATCTTCTCACTGCCAGATGGCAGGCATTTTACAGTCTGGCCCCACATACCACGTGCTTCAATTGTGCTGCTTTTTGTGCTGTATTCTAAGTGTCTTCTGTTTCTTTTTACCTTCAATTGTAGACTACGATGCCTGGAAGGTGTGTTTGCGGCTTCGTGATAACGGACTTCTTGCCAAACCTACTCATGGTGATATCATCCGGCTGGCACCACCCCTTGTCATTAAGGAGGATGAAATTAGAGAGTGCATTGAAATAATTCATAAGACCATTCTGTCTTTCTGAACAAGTGGCTTTCCAAGTGTATCTGCTGACTGACCCAAGGTGCTGCATGGAAATAAGCGCGATGAAGGCCTGTTCTTGAAGCAAGCATCTCTCATTCCTTTTATCCAAGAGGACTTGACTCTTCAAACGTAGCTATGCCCTTCAATTACAATTGCTCTGAAGAAAATACAGAATGATTTTAAAGAGTTTCCAGTTTAAAGAGTTCCCAGACTTGATGAGATTCTGTTCATCTAGTTGTGTACCTACTGAACAGTTAAGTCAGAATGTTTGAGGGGAGATACCTATAGAAATCTGGTTAATTGTTGAAAGTCTTGGCCAAAGTGTAATTTATATATATTTTACTAAGGGTGATCTTGCACTCTCATCCCTGCCCATGGCTAGGGTTTGGAACTAGATGATCTTTAAGGTCCCTTCCAACCCAAACCATTCTATGGTTTTGTGGTTCTATATCACTCTCCAAAATGTTATATTTGGCAATTCTGCCCCTTGGTGAGGTGCCTGTAAGATAGAAGCACTTGTATTATGGATGAATAATACAATCTGGGTGTTATGCTGGTGAACCTGAGAAGCATCGAGCTGTATTCTGTATGTACAATATTCTGACTGTATGACAAGAGATGCTGTTTTCAAGCCTGGCCTCAGTGTTTGGCTTTGCAATCTTGTACAATAGATCTGAGCAGACAGACAGGTTTGTACTGTTATAAAACTTTCCATAATCTGAATGTTTATATTAAACCATGCCTTGCATTATTAAAAGAAGTTAATGTGTAATTATAATACAGAGTGTATTCAAAAAAGAAGCAAACTCCGCAGAAACTCGTAGTTGCCTCTGTCCAGAGCCAGAGGAAGTGCTGCCTTTGCAGTCTATGTATTTCTATCAGTCTCTATATGGAAGCTTCTGCTGTGCTTTTTATACAGGGTGAATGCTTCTGCACTTCCGTGCCTTTGGATGCTCCCAATGTGGTATTCCATATGAAATTGTGGAGTTGGCTGCTATTCCTGTCCTAGGTTGCTTTTTGTATTTCTTAACTGACTTGGGTTTAGCTGAGACTAAACCCTGATTAATCGCTGTTTAATGCAAAATGTTCCCTTTGCCAAGCATAGGGATTAAATGCAGTCACATGTTTGTAGTAGGAAGTGGTAAATAATCCCTTGGGGTTTTAAAGGCAACTTGGTTTGTGGGAATGAACCGAGCTGCTAGTTAGGGGCATATAACAGTTTACCCTACCTTGTTTTGGGTGAGAAAAAATGAGCACTTACCTGCTGTGGATAAAGTAAGACTGATTTCAGTTTGAAAAGGCCTCGTTGTTGCAAGGAGTGATATGTCATTGTTACTGTTGGTTAGTCTTAGGAATAAGAAAAGTATGCCAAGAGGTGTTGCTCAGGAAGTTGGGTATTTCTGAAAGCTGCACTTAGGTAATTTGATTGAAAAGGAGTGAAATAACTGAAGGAAACCATAATGTCAACAGCATTTGCTGGAGTCCTTTCACAGACCAAAAAGGTAAACCCCAAAAAGTCCTTAGCAGCCAAAAAGTTTACTTTTGCAGAGTAATAGGGCTGGCAAGGATGAAGGACACACTCAGGTCTGTTCCCCTGCCCCAAGTTACATCTATGTTATTACATAATGGCCTGAAAGGGCTGGAGGGCCTAAGACCCTAGTCTGTGTTTTAGTGCCTCCCTGTCCTTACTGTCAGCAAGTCTCCCACCATGTTCTCCATCTGTCTCTCCTGCTGCCCATTTACACTGTCCATCAGACTGCAGAGAACAGGTTATTTTCCTTCTATGCAACGGCCTTTTACATACCTAAAGCTTGTTTCAGTCGTTGCTCCTCTGCTTAAAATTCCAACTCTTTGCAGAGGAGTAATGTTTCCCAGAGCCCTGTTTGATCTCCTGCTGTGATTCACTGCTCCAGCCATGCCCTCATGTACTTATGCTGTACTGTACTTTATGCCCTGGTATTGTGGTTTGGGTTTTCCTCCAGTAGCACATTTTTATTTCTCATACTGTGTTCCCAGACTCCCTTTTCATACAGACTGCTCTGAAGAACAGCTTTGAAGCTGTTGCTCCCCCCCCCTTATTCGTGCAATAAGCAGGAATTACAAGCATGTAAAATTCTGGTCTGCTCTACCGATTTTCGTCTTCTATTTCTGGAAGTATTTCTCTAGGTTCTGGTATTCAATTTGAGCTCTCATCTTGTCCAAGTCACTTTCTGGTTGCAGATTTACTAGGCCAAGGCAGTTTAGAACTTGAAGTTTTTCTACATCAGGCCATTGCTGACTGATGTCTGGGCTTTTCAGTCATCTTAATGTTTGCTTCATTTATCCAATTCCTTGGCAAGCTTATGAACATCAAGGTATGTATAAGCCTTTCTGAACAAAAGTGAAAAACTGTCATCCTAAATTGCTCTTATTTAATGACAGGGTAATTGAGGAGTTCTCTGTTTTAACCTGAAGGTTCTCTCTGCCTTGCTTTCAACCCTGTGTTGTTCCCATAGCCACAGCTACCTGTGTGAGGAAGGTAGGTGCATGTTACCTGCCTAAGCAGCTCAGAAATTCAGGAACAGGATGGAGGATGACAGTCCCCAGAGCTTGTAAGCATATTCAGACCCTAATTACATGTTTCAGGTGGCCAAAGCAAGGACAAGGGTGTATGGCTGTGGCCTAGGAGCTAAAGCAGACAAAGAGCATTTGATGTTTGCTTTAATTACAGTTCAATGCTGGAACAAGTACAGAATTATATGTATTATTTCAGGAGTGAAGACAGGAACCCAGAACTTCTCTTCCCAGACACTGAGCCTGTCACCAGTAAATCTCTGCTTCAACAACAATAGAAAACATCTTGACAGTTGTCTGTGTGATAGCAGGAAGAGATGGAATGGCCAAAGCAAATGTCAAAGCTCCCTCTCTTTTAGTGTGCAAAATTACAAGCTATCAGAAAGACCGTCTGCATTGATATGTGTGTCTGTTGGGAGAAAAAGAGGGAGCAAAGATGAATTTGCTTCGTCATGGAAAGTTTTTTTGTCAGTTTTCCACCAAACATAGACTGGGACTTGGCTGAATGTGACACTGCTTAAACCTCTCAAATATAGCTGCTTGTATAGCTAACTGCTTGTAAATCAGTCTCTTTTGTTGTCTGGGATCTTAATTAGCCCTAGAAATTGTCTTCAGGGCTTTTATTACCAAAAGACTGTAGACAACCAAAGGGCCCTGACCTGCTTCGTGCTAGAAATCCAGTGCTGTTGGTTTTGTACTTGTTCCACTTATTGCTCAAGTGCCTATAGCTCACCCAAATGCTGGTGCTGAGCAAAGCTGAATTTGTAGGAGGCTGAACTGCAAATAATTCACAAATTAGTGTAGTTTATACACTGGAATGTGCAAAGAAAATATGTAAGACATCTCATAGGACCCCAGACTGGTTGGGGTTGGATGGGACCTTAAAGCTCATCCAGTTCCAACCCCTGCCACAGGCAGGGACACCTTCCACTAGAGCAGCTTGCTCCAAGCCCCTGTGTCCAACCTGGCCTTGAACACTGCGAGGGATGGGGCAGCCACAGCTTCTCTGGGCACCCTGTGCCAGCGCCTCAGCACCCTCACAGGGAAGAGCTTCTGCCTAAGAGCTCATCTCAGTCTCCCCTCTGGCAAGTTAAAGCCATTCCCCTTTTCCTGTCCCTGCAGGCCCTGGTCCAAAGCCCCTCTCCAGGTTGTAGTATTTAATAAAAATATGAGGGGCCTTTCTTTGCAACCTAACTTCACAGGAGGTGAAGAAGTGCAAAAAGCAAGCTCAGAGAATGCCCCTTCTGTACCTTCCTGGTGTTTCTCAATTACTTTTCTTAGAAATTTATTTCTAAATTTAATGGAAATATATTTTTAAAGTGGTACTAGAGAGAGATCTGTACTGCCTATCCAGAGGGCTTAGGTTTCTTTAACAAGAACAGTAAATGTTGTAAAGGTATCTCTATGCACCTACAACACGTTCCTTTAAGTATTTGGCTGTAAAGGCATAATGTGTCTCCATCACATCACCTGCATGTATTCTGGTGAAGTAGCTTGATGCTTCTTTGCATCAGGCACATGAAATGCTTTCCCAAATGAACAGTGGCTCTGCGTTCAGTGCTGTGCAAACACAGCGAGGCAATGTAAGTACCCCAGAGCCAAACCAGCATTCCTGGGGCACCCGGGGCAGCCCTTGGCTTCACTGGAGGCTTTGTTTGCAGGAATAATGCCTAATTGTGCTGGGTACCTGTGCACTTTGGCAGGAGAAGTGTGCGTGGTTTCTGGCATGAAAGCAGGGAATATATATACTGGCATTAAAATTAAATCATGCTATTTATGGCTAAATGTAAGCCAAGATTTAAAGGTACCATGTGGAACGCTGAGAGCAGCTTAGTGACCAGTGAGATAGGGAAACATACAATGCAGGTTTTCCCTTTCCTGCATGGGAACCATGCTAATGACATTGTTCTTTATCTGGGCTGCTTTTCAGCTATAACACCACGAATTGATGTCATCAAACAGTATTTCGTGAAGTTAAAAATCACCAAAATAGCTTACTTAATAGGCCCCAAATGCCTGTTGGTCATGACCTGGTAAAGAGCCGCACATCTTGACCCTGTTTGTTAGAAGTTTCCATGATGAAGCGATCTCTGTTTTGTGTTTCACCAGCAATGTCTGTGGATCACTGAAGTAGAAAAGCAGGCTGTAGCGGTGCCTTTCAGCTTTTATTTCTTTTGGCTGGTGCGGCTTCTTGTTCCTTACTCCTCTTTTCCATCAGGTGGAGCCAGAAGCTCAGTTTTAAGCTAAGAGCTCGCTGCTGGGTGCAGTTTTGGGTGCCTTGTGAGGCTGAGCGGGGTTCCTTTTGGTCTTTACTGGTACCAAAAGGTGACACAAACTTCAAGCTCCTCCCTGGGCTCTATTTTAAAGTGTAACTTGTGGCGACTATTGTGGCCAAATTTGTGTAAAGGGGATTGTGAAAAGGATTCCTGTATATCCACTGCAGCTTTCCAGAAGGAGAAAAAGGCGTTCCTCATAGCACTGAAGTAGACTAAATCAGAAGATAGAGGTTTGAGACAAAACCTAAAGGGGCTCCAGGAAACCTAGAGAGAGGCTTTGGACAAGGGCCTGTAGGGACAGGACAAGGGAAATGGCTTTAACCTGCCAGAGGGGCTTGGAGCAAGCTGCTCTAGTGAAAGGTGTCCCTGCCCGTGGCAGGAGTTGGGATTGGGTATGCTTTAAGGTCCCTTCCAACCCAAACCATTCTGGGATACTATTTATTCTATATACCAGGAATATTTTCAAGGAGGGTTTCCCCAGTGTTTGGGGGATTCCCAGCAGCTCAGCCCAGTCCTGGCCCTGTTACGTGGAACTGATGGAGAAGCACCATTTTTCAGCCCCTTTTCTGCTCTATCCTCAGTGGAGCCCTGGGTTTGGGTTAACTCCACCTCCCTCTCAGTGCAGTGACCCAGCTTCCCCTGGGGCCGCCCCCCCCCCCCCCCTAAGCTCACAGGAGCTCATGTGCCCGGCAGCAGAGGCCCCAGCAGTGAGCATGGTGGAGTTGGACTCCCTGGTGCCACCATTGCTCCGGCCCCATGCACCCATAGCAGAGCCTTGTTCCCTCATTGCTATGTGTGGGTTTGTTCATCCAGCAGCGGGTGTCACAGTGGGCAGTTGGCTCTCTGTGGCAGTGCTGTGTGGAACCAGCCATGTCTTTTTGTTTTGTAGCAGCCATGTCACTGCTGTCACCGCGGGGCTGTGACACAGGTGCCCTGGTGTAGCGCTGGGCTGCTTCCAGAGGTGGGGAGCACCGGGAGAACCTGGGTGCTGCTGAGCAGGAGTGGGAGAGAGACAACAACGACCTGTGGGGTGTCGCTGCGCTGGGGAAGGGCTTTAACGAAGGCGAGAGAGGAGCGTCTGTGCTGCCAGCGCCCGTGTCAGTGCCCCTCACAGCCAGCACTACCATGGAGGCGGCAGAGGTGAAGAAGTCGCTCGGTGTGCTCGTGGAGCAGCTGGAGCAGAGTTGTGCAGAGTCCAGGAGGTGGAAGGAGCGGCTGCAGTGCTGGGTGGGTGTGGAGGGCGCCTGCACAGCCTCAGCCTGGCTGAGGCGGGGAGGGAGCTCTGGGCATCGGCTGCTCTGGTCCCGTGTCCCTGCTGAAGCAGCGTCACCCAGAGCCGGTTGCTCAGAGCCATGTGCTGACAGGGACAGGGAAGGGCTTGCAGCCTATGGTGGGTGTGGAGGGGCTGCCGGTCCACACAGGGACGGGGAAGGGGGTGTCAGTGCTGGCCCGAGTACGCCAGCAGCCACGGGCAGCGGCATGAGCGGGCAGGACATGAGGGAAGATCATGACGGGAGAGCAAGGGCAGCCATGGGGTGTGGGGAGCGTTCCTGAGGGGTAATCATGAGGGGAGATGAGAGGTGGCCATGAGGGGTAGCGGTGGCAGCTATAGGGCGTGTGCCACTATGGGTGGGAGACGAGGGGTGGCTGTGAGTGGAGATGGTGAGGGGCAGCCATGAGGGGAGATCTTGAGGGAAGATCAGTTTGCGCTTAGTTTAGTGGTGGGCTTGTCAGTGCAGGGTAATGGTTGGACTGGATGCTACAGTTCTGTACCAGCGCAGTTGATTCTGTGATTCTGTGACATTTACTTTACGGTCTGTTGCCTGCAATGGAATGGGCCGTGCCCCTCCTGGAGACACTCTTGTTCCCTCTCCTCTCCTGCAGGCAGCAGAGGCCGACGGAGCAGCCTTCAGACTGGCCATGCAGAGATACTCAGAGCAGGCCGGCAGCAAGGAGCTGCTGCAGGACATGGTAGGTGTGGAGGGGCTCCTGGTCCATGGGCTCTGGGGCTGCAGAGCCTGAGCCCGTGCTCTCCTTTCCCCACGCAGGACGGGACTCATGAGGATCTCTCTGATGCTGTGCAGGAGGTCCGCAGCCAGGTTGGTGTCCTCTCCCCTAGCCATGTCCTAGAGCTGTGCCGGCTGGGGCTGAGCGGTGTGCCGGGTCCTCGGGGGTAGTCTTGTCCAGCGCCCCCCCCTGCTGAAGGAGGGTTCTCTGGCACGTGTTGCCCACTGGCTGCGGGCAAAAGGGTGACTGGGGAGGAGGACACATTGCCCAGGAGATGAGGCATCCATCACTTAATTCCCTGTGCGTGGCCTGGAGTCACCCGCGCTTCTCAGTGCCCTGTGGCGGTGGGGTAGTGAATGAGGGCTGGAGGGGGCTGAGTGCCCGACGCTGCCCTTGTTTTGCAGGAGGAAAAACACCTTGCCTGCATGGGGGCCTGGCTGCGGGAGGAGCAGCAGAAGGACAAGGTAGTGCCAGAAGGGCCAGGGCAAAACAGGCCCTTGGGGAGTGTGAGGTTGGAGGAGGCCCCAGCAGGTTCAGAGACTCCAAGCCTTGTTTCTCCCAGATTCTGGATCAGCAAATTGAGAAGCTGGAAGAGGCCGTGGCGCAGAAAGAGGAGAGGGACTTGCTGGCCAGGAGACGTGGTTTCTGCTACTGGCTGCAGTGAGTTTCCCCTCGGGGTGCCCTGTACCCCGCTCCAGGCAGTGGCAGGGATGTGCTGTACGCCTGCTCCATCTGGCCAGGCTCAAGTTCAGGCTGATGCTGTGTGCTGCTGCCCGGCTCTGGGCTCTAGCTGAGCATTGGCCAGGGTCAGTTTTCCTTGAGCCTGGGTGTTTCCTGGGATTGAGGAGTCTCAGGTCTCACTCTGCTTAAGGGTGCGATGAGAAATGGCTGGGGGCAGCCCATGGCCCCCTCAAGTCCAGAGGAGACCTAGGGTTGGCATCATCCACCCTGCCCTGTCTCCCATGGCTCTTCTTCTTCACAGGATGCTCTCCCTGCTCTTGGTCAGCCTGGAGCTGGCCGTTGGCATCTGTGTGGCTGCTGCACTTGTCTGCACCTTGCGCCTTGACCTTGAGTTCTTCTGCTGCGTGCTCTCGTGTGGACTTCCTGAGCAGATCTACAGCAACCTCGTGTATGCACTGGGATGGATTTTCCCTGCGGTCACTGAGGGGCTGCTGCCCTGTTGACATCCCTTTCCCCCCCCGCCAATAAAGCCCAGGGACTGTGACATGCAAACCGGCTCCTCTCAGCTTGGGGGTGCTATGAACAGGGTGGTCTGCAGCGGCTGCTGTGTGCTGGTCTCACCTCAGGACTCCAAACACCCGTGGGGCAGGCGCTGTCCCCAACGTGTCCCTGGATGGGGGCCTGGAGCTTGTGCCCCTGCACACCGGTGCACGTGGTAGAGGGGCCATTGTAGTCCTCTTTGGGCACCTTTGGGCTTCAGCGTTACTCATTGGGAGGGTGTAGGAAACAGCTACCATTGGGCTCCACCGAACTGAGCGTAGGCAGCTGTGATGTCCCAAGAGGCCTCAAAGACACCAACCATTGAGTCGCTGTCTCGTGCGACGAGGCAGCACAAGGTGGCTGTGGGAGAGCAGCCGCTGGCCTTGGAGCACTCTGGGCAGGGCAGGGGGCCTGCAGGGACACTCAGAACATCAACCCCGTCTCCAGGTCCTCTGCGGCCAGCGGCTGGCCGGGCTATGAATGGCCAGGGTGGCCAGCAGCCACACTGTCCAACACATCAGGTCCAGCAGCTGCAGCACAAGCAGGTGCTGGCTCTCTTCAGGAAACCCTGCTCTTCCTTGGGGGCTCTGAGATGGGATCCTGCAGCTTCTTGCCTACCGGTTTGCCCTTCCTGGGCAAGATCTTCATCTGGCCCTACTGCGTTTTGCTGGGTTGGAACTGGACGAGCTGGAAGGTCCCTTCCATTCCAAAGCGTTCCACGGTTCTAGAATTTCTCCTCTGGCATGTAAGGAGGATTTCAAGGAGGGTTTCCCCAGTGTTTGGGGGATTCCCAGCAGCTCAGCCCAGTCCTGGCCCTGTTACGTGGAACTGATGGAGAAGCACCATTTTTCAGCCCCTTTTCTGCTCTATCCTCAGTGGAGCCCTGGGTTTGGGTTAACTCCACCTCCCTCTCAATGCAGTGACCCAGCTTCCCCTGGGGCCGCGCTCCCTAAGCTCACAGGAGCTCATGTGCGCCGGCAGCAGAGGCCCCAGCAGTGAGCATGGTGGAGTTGGACTCCCTGGTGCCACCATTGCTCCGGCCCCATGCACCCATAGCAGAGCCTTGTTCCCCTCATTGCTATGGCTGGGTCCCCGGCTCAGCGCCTGCTGCCAGCAGCGGCCGTGTCACAGTGGGCAGTTGGCGGCCATGTCACAGTGGGTAGTAGCAGCCATGTCACAGTGGGTAGTAGCAGCCATGTCACTGCTGTCACCGCGGGGCTGTGACACAGGTGCCCTGGTGTAGCGCTGGGCTGCTTCCAGAGGTGGGGAGCACCGGGAGAACCTGGGTGCTGCTGAGCAGGAGTGGGAGAGAGACAACAACGACCTGTGGTGTGTCGCTGCGCTGGGGAAGGGCTTTAACGAAGGCGAGAGAGGAGCGTCTGTGCTGCCAGCGCCCGTGTCAGTGCCCCTCACAGCCAGCACTACCATGGAGGCGGCAGAGGTGAAGAAGTCGCTCGGTGTGCTCGTGGAGCAGCTGGAGCAGAGTTGTGCAGAGTCCAGGAGGTGGAAGGAGCGGCTGCAGTGCTGGGTGGGTGTGGAGGGCGCCTGCACAGCCTCAGCCTGGCTGAGGCGGGGAGGGAGCTCTGGGCATCGGCTGCTCTGGTCCCGTGTCCCTGCTGAAGCAGCGTCACCCAGAGCCGGTTGCTCAGAGCCATGTGCTGACAGGGACAGGGAAGGGCTTGCAGCCTATGGTGGGTGTGGAGGGGCTGCCGGTCCACACAGGGACGGGGAAGGGGGTGTCAGTGCTGGCCCGAGTACGCCAGCAGCCACGGGCAGCGGCATGAGCGGGCAGGACATGAGGGAAGATCATGACGGGAGAGCAAGGGCAGCCATGGGGTGTGGGGAGCGTTCCTGAGGGGTAATCATGAGGGGAGATGAGAGGTGGCCATGAGGGGTAGCGGTGGCAGCTATAGGGCGTGTGCCACTATGGGTGGGAGACGAGGGGTGGCTGTGAGTGGAGATGGTGAGGGGCAGCCATGAGGGGAGATCTTGAGGGAAGATCAGTTTGCGCTTAGTTTAGTGGTGGGCTTGTCAGTGCAGGGTAATGGTTGGACTGGATGCTACAGTTCTGTACCAGCGCAGTTGATTCTGTGATTCTGTGACATTTACTTTACGGTCTGTTGCCTGCAATGGAGGGAATGGGCCGTGCCCCTCCTGGAGACACTCTTGTTCCCTCTCCTCTCCTGCAGGCAGCAGAGGCCGACGGAGCAGCCTTCAGACTGGCCATGCAGAGATACTCAGAGCAGGCCGGCAGCAAGGAGCTGCTGCAGGACATGGTAGGTGTGGAGGGGCTCCTGGTCCATGGGCTCTGGGGCTGCAGAGCCTGAGCCCGTGCTCTCCTTTCCCCACGCAGGACGGGACTCATGAGGATCTCTCTGATGCTGTGCAGGAGGTCCGCAGCCAGGTTGGTGTCCTCTCCCCTAGCCATGTCCTAGAGCTGTGCCGGCTGGGGCTGAGCGGTGTGCCGGGTCCTCGGGGGTAGTCTTGTCCAGCGCCCCCCCCTGCTGAAGGAGGGTTCTCTGGCACGTGTTGCCCACTGGCTGCGGGCAAAAGGGTGACTGGGGAGGAGGACACATTGCCCAGGAGATGAGGCATCCATCACTTAATTCCCTGTGCGTGGCCTGGAGTCACCCGCGCTTCTCAGTGCCCTGTGGCGGTGGGGTAGTGAATGAGGGCTGGAGGGGGCTGAGAGTGCCCGACGCTGCCCTTGTTTTGCAGGAGGAAAAACACCTTGCCTGCATGGGGGCCTGGCTGCGGGAGGAGCAGCAGAAGGACAAGGTAGTGCCAGAAGGGCCAGGGCAAAACAGGCCCTTGGGGAGTGTGAGGTTGGAGGAGGCCCCAGCAGGTTCAGAGACTCCAAGCCTTGTTTCTCCCAGATTCTGGATCAGCAAATTGAGAAGCTGGAAGAGGCCGTGGCGCAGAAAGAGGAGAGGGACTTGCTGGCCAGGAGACGTGGTTTCTGCTACTGGCTGCAGTGAGTTTCCCCTCGGGGTGCCCTGTACCCCGCTCCAGGCAGTGGCAGGGATGTGCTGTACGCCTGCTCCATCTGGCCAGGCTCAAGTTCAGGCTGATGCTGTGTGCTGCTGCCCGGCTCTGGGCTCTAGCTGAGCATTGGCCAGGGTCAGTTTTCCTTGAGCCTGGGTGTTTCCTGGGATTGAGGAGTCTCAGGTCTCACTCTGCTTAAGGGTGCGATGAGAAATGGCTGGGGGCAGCCCATGGCCCCCTCAAGTCCAGAGGAGACCTAGGGTTGGCATCATCCACCCTGCCCTGTCTCCCATGGCTCTTCTTCTTCACAGGATGCTCTCCCTGCTCTTGGTCAGCCTGGAGCTGGCCGTTGGCATCTGTGTGGCTGCTGCACTTGTCTGCACCTTGCGCCTTGACCTTGAGTTCTTCTGCTGCGTGCTCTCGTGTGGACTTCCTGAGCAGATCTACAGCAACCTCGTGTATGCACTGGGATGGATTTTCCCTGCGGTCACTGAGGGGCTGCTGCCCTGTTGACATCCCTTTCCCCCCCGCCAATAAAGCCCAGGGACTGTGACATGCAAACCAGCTCCTCTCAGCTTGGGGGTGCTATGAACAGGGTGGTCTGCAGCGGCTGCTGTGTTCTGGTCTCACCTCAGGACTCCAAACACCCGTGGGGCAGGCGCTGTCCCCAACGTGTCCCTGGATGGGGGCCTGGAGCTTGTGCCCCTGCACACCGGTGCACGTGGTAGAGGGGCCATTGTAGTCCTCTTTGGGCACCTTTGGGCTTCAGCGTTACTCATTGGGAGGGTGTAGGAAACAGCTACCATTGGGCTCCACCGAACTGAGCGTAGGCAGCTGTGATGTCCCAAGAGGCCTCAAAGACACCAACCATTGAGTCGCTGTCTCGTGCGACGAGGCAGCACAAGGTGGCTGTGGGAGAGCAGCCGCTGGCCTTGGAGCACTCTGGGCAGGGCAGGGGGCCTGCAGGGACACTCAGAACATCAACCCCGTCTCCAGGTCCTCTGCGGCCAGCGGCTGGCCGGGCTATGAATGGCCAGGGTGGCCAGCAGCCACACTGTCCAACACATCAGGTCCAGCAGCTGCAGCACAAGCAGGTGCTGGCTCTCTTCAGGAAACCCTGCTCTTCCTTGGGGGCTCTGAGATGGGATCCTGCAGCTTCTTGCCTACCGGTTTGCCCTTCCTGGGCAAGATCTTCATCTGGCCCTACTGCGTTTTGCTGGGTTGGAACTGGACGAGCTGGAAGGTCCCTTCCATTCCAAAGCGTTCCACGGTTCTAGAATTTCTCCTCTGGCATGTAAGGAGGATTTCAAGGAGGGTTTCCCCAGTGTTTGGGGGATTCCCAGCAGCTCAGCCCAGTCCTGGCCCTGTTACGTGGAACTGATGGAGAAGCACCATTTTTCAGCCCCTTTTCTGCTCTATCCTCAGTGGAGCCCTGGGTTTGGGTTAACTCCACCTCCCTCTCAATGCAGTGACCCAGCTTCCCCTGGGGCCGCGCTCCCTAAGCTCACAGGAGCTCATGTGCGCCGGCAGCAGAGGCCCCAGCAGTGAGCATGGTGGAGTTGGACTCCCTGGTGCCACCATTGCTCCGGCCCCATGCACCCATAGCAGAGCCTTGTTCCCCTCATTGCTATGGCTGGGTCCCCGGCTCAGCGCCTGCTGCCAGCAGCGGCCGTGTCACAGTGGGCAGTTGGCGGCCATGTCACAGTGGGTAGTAGCAGCCATGTCACAGTGGGTAGTAGCAGCCATGTCACTGCTGTCACCGCGGGGCTGTGACACAGGTGCCCTGGTGTAGCGCTGGGCTGCTTCCAGAGGTGGGGAGCACCGGGAGAACCTGGGTGCTGCTGAGCAGGAGTGGGAGAGAGACAACAACGACCTGTGGTGTGTCGCTGCGCTGGGGAAGGGCTTTAACGAAGGCGAGAGAGGAGCGTCTGTGCTGCCAGCGCCCGTGTCAGTGCCCCTCACAGCCAGCACTACCATGGAGGCGGCAGAGGTGAAGAAGTCGCTCGGTGTGCTCGTGGAGCAGCTGGAGCAGAGTTGTGCAGAGTCCAGGAGGTGGAAGGAGCGGCTGCAGTGCTGGGTGGGTGTGGAGGGCGCCTGCACAGCCTCAGCCTGGCTGAGGCGGGGAGGGAGCTCTGGGCATCGGCTGCTCTGGTCCCGTGTCCCTGCTGAAGCAGCGTCACCCAGAGCCGGTTGCTCAGAGCCATGTGCTGACAGGGACAGGGAAGGGCTTGCAGCCTATGGTGGGTGTGGAGGGGCTGCCGGTCCACACAGGGACGGGGAAGGGGGTGTCAGTGCTGGCCCGAGTACGCCAGCAGCCACGGGCAGCGGCATGAGCGGGCAGGACATGAGGGAAGATCATGACGGGAGAGCAAGGGCAGCCATGGGGTGTGGGGAGCGTTCCTGAGGGGTAATCATGAGGGGAGATGAGAGGTGGCCATGAGGGGTAGCGGTGGCAGCTATAGGGCGTGTGCCACTATGGGTGGGAGACGAGGGGTGGCTGTGAGTGGAGATGGTGAGGGGCAGCCATGAGGGGAGATCTTGAGGGAAGATCAGTTTGCGCTTAGTTTAGTGGTGGGCTTGTCAGTGCAGGGTAATGGTAAACCAATAACAAGTAAATTAAAACCAAAACCCCGATAGTGCTGCGAACCACAGTGGTGCCTGGAACCTGCTTCCCCATGTGGCACAACTTTCATTGTCTCATGGCTGGCCTATGCAACTGTGCTGCCACTTCTCTGTGACCAGAGCAGCTGAGATCTCAATCCTGAAATGAAGATAAAGTTACTGAACAGGGAACAAAGTCTGGGGTGAAACCCAGCACTTTCAGAGAATTCTTAGTGACTGCCTCGCCTTATAAGAGAGCACTGAGTCTCTTGGCAGAGCTGAAAGTTTTGCTTTATGGAGACTGTGCTTTTGCAACTTGAAAGGATCCTGGAATGTGATCAATATTTATGTAAAGAACAGAAAACTAATGAGGATGTGAAAATGTGAACTAGCTCGGTGGGAGGAAGCACAGCTAGCTGAGGTTGCACAAGAGAGATGAAGCATCTTTTCAAGAGCAGAAACAAAGTGCTGGCAGAGGCAGTAGGTCACGGAGCTCCTTCCAGCCATGCTTTTCCAGGCCGGAGCTCCCTCCCCTAATCTGGGAAGCCACGAATAACGCTCCTCTCTGCCAAGGGGGTCTGGGCTGTCATCTCCATCACTTTCATGCCCCTATTCCATGCTCTTATCACTCAGGCCTTGGAGTACACTTTATTATTGTTTTAAAGGTTTAGCACATGCCCTCTCACTCTTCACTTAAGGCTGAACTATCCAGATGTTGGACTGCTTCCACCAGTGTTGTGTCTTCAAGCACTTCTGTTGCTCTCTGGGGTGCTCTCACCCTGTGCTCCCAAAACTGGCTACAGATGAAGACTTTCTAGGGCTTACACCTAGCAGCAGCATACCTTCAAGGCTGTTCTCCTTAGTTAGACGTCCAAGCATGGGTATTTGCTTTCTTTTTTAAAAGACTTGGCTTTTATTTCAGACTGAAAGAGGGTGGAATTAGATTACATATTAGAAGTTATTTACTGTGAGGGTGCTGAGGTGCTGGCAGAGGGTGCCCAGAGAAGCTGTGGCTGCCCCATCCCTGCAGTGTTCAAGGTCCCTGCTGCCATGCCTGTTTCCAGTTTGTCAAGATCTTGTTGAATTTCATTCCTGACACCTTTCTAACCACTGCCCATCCTGTCATGACAGCAGTGACCCAAGCCAGGTCATGGACAGACCCTTACTAAATGCTTCATCCTGTTTTCCCAGGGAGCCATTGGTAGCTGCCAGCAGATGTATTTACACTTGATCCTACCACAGTTTCAAGCAGAACCTCATTTCCAGAGCTTAATTTTGAGAGCAGCAGGAAGAGCCTTCCCTATGTGAGGATACAGGACAACCACTGCTTTCCCCTCGTTCACAGATCCTGTCAGTCTGCTATGGAAGGGACTAAAATTGATTCAGATGGTGTTTTCCTGATACATCCATCATGCTTGCTAATCAATTTATGTGACTTTTGTCAGAGTATTCCATGCAGGGCTGAGAAGATTTGAATGTCTTAGTGGATTTGAATGGGCAATATTAAAATCGTAGTGAAGCAGATAGAAACTTGACAGTTGAGTTCAGCCCATCTTGTGGATAGGAAACTTTGAAATTAAGGAGGGAGACTAGTCACTGAGAATGAAGGCTATTAATAGCACATAATCCCTGCTCATTACCAAGATGCAAGCAGACAGTTAACATTAAGAGCACATCATGCCAACATGGGTAACCGCTGGACCCATGGGCTTGTATCTCCCAGGCCCCAGTTTACAGCTGTCTCTGCAAGATGGTGATTCAGACAGCTTTCAGAAAGCAAATTAAAGCATCCTTTAATATTGATAAGTGGCAGGGGAGGTTGCAGGTGGAGTGGGCTGCTGGATCCCTGCTAGATCCTTGCTAGATCCCTGCAGCCATTGGGATCTTCATCCTGCCCGGGTTGCATTACACTACAGGCTGGTTTTTCTGGCTGAGCTTACTAGGATCACTGCACTGCTGCCTCTGCAGCATGACCTCCTTCTCCTCCTCCTCCTCAGATCCCTAATCTCTGTGACAAGCTTTCTGCTGTCTTCCTGTTCATCGATAAAAGTTTAAGGCAGCATGAGGTGAAGCTGATTGGAATGGACCTGCTGCGCACAGGTTTCTACAATAAAAGCATTTGCTCGGTTATCTGACTGTTCCCAAACCTGATTTCCATGCTGTATTACACACTGTATCCTGCCTTTAGGTGAAATTCTGGCTCATCAGTTGGCTTTGGGCTGCTTTAGCCTAAAGTTGGGCCCCTGTGAGAGCAGCAGGTTCAGCTTCTGCCTCTTGGCTCCTGCCTGTGGCTGCCTGTGCAGGCAGAGCACTGGTGTGCAGAAAAAGGTGCTGAGAAACTTCCCCAGGCTATGACGCCCCGTTCCTCCTCCACTCCTCTTTGCATGCCCTGGCAGAGGATGAGTGGGAATGGGGAGTACCCCTCTGCCCCGGGCAACCTGGTGCTCCTGGAGTAACCCAAATGAAGGTGCATTTATCAAGGCTTAAAATACAGGCTCAGAAGAAAGTATAATGTCCAAAACCAACATAAAATGTTCTCTAGGCTAGATATACTTAGCATGTTCTTTGAGGCTGAGTATGTGATGCCTCATCTTTCTGTATGATAATTTAGCCCTGTTAGCCATCCTAACTCTCTGAATGGGTCTCTTGTCTGCACACACCAGAAATCTGGGCCTGTGCCCCATCCGAAATGCCCAGATCATGGGTGGATCATACTCAGCAGCTGACTACAGCTGTTATTTGCAGCCCTTCCCACATAGATCTCTATCTATCTCTATATCTCTATAATCTATATCTAATGTGTCAATATCTATACCTGTATAACTGTCTACATATTTATATTTATATCTATATATCTATATTGATATAATCTATATCTGTCTATATCCATATCTCTCTATATCTCTTTCTATATCTATTAATCTATATCTGATAAATCAGTATCTATATATCCATCTATGTGTCTATACTAATCTATATCTGTCTATCTATCTATCTATTTCTTACAGTAAGCGGAATTTGGAGACTTTTCAGATAAGAAAAACCTCTGCAGAGCTCCCATCTCTTTGGGGTCAGCTCTAGCCTTAATTCTTGAGCACTTTGGCTTTTATAGAATCATAGAATAGTTAGGGTTGGAAAGGACCTTAAGATCATCCAGTTCCAACCCCCCTGCCATGGGCAGGGACACCTCACACTAAACCATGCCACCCAAGGCTTTGTCCAACCTGGCCTTGAGCACCACCAGGGATGCAGCATTCACAGCCTCCCTGGGCACCCCATTGCAGTGCCTCATCAGTCTAACAGTAAAGAACTTCTTCCTTATATCCAATCTAAATTAGATTGGATAAAATAAATCTAGATAAATCTAAATCTATCACAGCTTTAATGTGATTTTATATTTAGGGAGTGTACATGTGGAGCATGCTGCTGTCTTCCTAGTAGTCCCAGAAGACCTGAAAGAAGCAGTTGCATAGCAGGAGGTGCCGGGGGGAGCTACACCTGTGTCCTTGGATGGCACCATGCCCTGCCCAAAGGTTTTATTTCAAGTATGTGTCATGGTTTAAACCCATCCAGACAGCTCGTTCACTACCCCCCCCCTCCCCCCCCAACCCCTTCTTGCCCTCCCCCTACTCCCTGAGGGACAGAGAGGAGAATCAAAAAGAATGCAACTCCCACGGGTTGAGATAAGAACGGTTTAGTAATTAAAGTATGACACAAATCACTACTGCTACCACCAATAATAATAATGATAAAGGAAATATCAAGGGAAGAGAATACAACACCTCAGCATCCGCCCTGACTGATAACTCGCTCCCTCAGCCTGACCAAGCACCGACCCATACCTCCTCCAACCCTGCAGTTCTAGCCCTTCCGGGTAACTCTCAGTTACCTCCTGGGCATGACGTGCTGTGGTATGGAATACCTCTTTGGTCAGTTTGGGTCAGGTGTCCTGTCTCTGCTTCCTCCTGGCCTACCCTCCTCCCTGGCAGAGCATGAGGCTCACAAAGTCCTTGGCCAGACCAAAACATCAGTGTTACCAGTTTTGTTCCCAGGCTGAAAGTCAAAACACAGCACTGCACCAGCTACCAAGAAGGAGAAAAATGACTGCTACTGCTGAACCCAGGACAGTATGAAATGAGATTTGGTCCAGTGAAGGGGTAATACTATCATACACACTTCTGATGCAAGAGAAAGACAGCTGGAAACCCACAGACAGCTTCTTTTCCCATTCCCCACCCTACTGTGAACGTGGCCTTTCATGTAGAATGAGGAAGATCCAACCCTTGTGTTTCTTGAAGTGCCCTTCCCATAGTGATAAGCTTCCTCACTTTGCTATATCATCTCACTTTTTCCTCAAAGCCTGAATTTGTGACCTGTTAGCCTGAATAGGTGCTGACCTATTTACTGGTCTGCTGAAAGAAGGGTTTGCCCATGCAGAGGAACTGATTTATGTGCTGCCTTACACTCATGCCTTCACAGCTCTGGCTGTGCACACTCAGGTTTGGATGTGACTAGGATTTTTCTCGCACAAACCTATAAACACCGTGTGTTGAGTATGTCTGATACAGTTCCATGGCTGGAAAAAAGAAGGAATACTGAGGGCTAACAAGTAGTTGGAAGAATTGTTTTAAAATCTGCATTCCTGAAAGAGTCCATCATCAGCACGGACAATGTAATGGGCATGATTAAATAGTTAAGTCATATGTAAAAGCAGTGGGAACAGTGATCTTTCACATTATGTCCGATTACATCATTTTTCCCAATGAGATTCAGTGCAATTCCCAATATTTTCCTTCAGGAAACACACAACATAAATTAACACAATATATGATTTGCTCTGTAGCAAGCAGCTACAGCAGATTTTGGAAGGAGATCTGAAAATGTGGAGTGGATGTTCTGCTGTTCACTTGTCTTTATTCTTGATCCAGGACAACTGGGCTTTTCCAGGAGGTTTTTCCTTCCTGTGAGTCTTCCTGGTAATCTTTAAGCCTTGCTTAAATGAAAATTACATTCACTAGAACTTTGTCACCTTTAATTTGCAAAAGTTCTGCGAGATTATACCCATAAATTCATCAGGAGAGGAACTGTAATCAAACATCATTCATGCAGCATCCACCGACACTGAAAGCTGCTCTCTGAAACAGTGACTCATCTCATTCTACATGCCAAGACACATGCCTTGCATTTCTAATACCTGAAGTAGTCTTTAACTTATAAAAGCTTGGCTTAGCAGCCCTCATCAGATAACAGTCATATTTAACAACCGTGTTTAGAACCCATAAATCAGTGCACACACTGCCTTGATTTAGGAGAAGTGGCGCGCAGGGCTTCCCACTCCTCTTCTGTATCTCACTCACTGTTTCCATTTCTGCATCCCAGTAAAAGCCGTCATTGCTGATGTCCCGCTCTGTCACCCATTTTTATGGATCTTCCTATTTACTGTTTAACTTCAGGGCATTTCAGACATCCTCGAGGACATCTTGGGAAATCTTGGCCATGTTTCCCATGTAGCGGTGGCTTCCAGGGGATAGCTTTTGAAGATGGATTGGTGACAGATTTTGGTCTGGATGCAGCAAGGATGGTGCAGTTCTGCCTGAGAAATCCCAGAATCTCACATGAACATGCCTGGTATTGCATTTCCTACCTTCAGACCCAGCTATGCCAGGTTTTCTCAGCACGTGGGGGGTGCACGTTTCTGTATGTTTTCCATTCCACATGCTTTCCAAATCTGTGGAAAGCAGGAAGTGAAGGAACATTCCTATCTTGTTCGTTGGCTTAGGAACTTGATCTGGTTGATGCCACCTGATGACATTTTATTAAGCAATAAACTGCTAGACCTGGTTTTGTTAAGCCAAACAGGAAATAAGAAACTCTGCATTAGGCTGACTCTTATCCTATTGCCTGATACTCTGTCCAGCCCAAAGTCCTGCTCTTTTGAACCACACTTATTCCAAATGTGATTAAAATTATTTCTCCTATGGAAAAGTTACCCCAGCATAAGGATAAAGGTTTTGGAAAAAATCTTTACTTAAGTGTAGGAAAAATGGCCTTTAATGTGGACTGATAAAAACCAACAGATCATTCTTTTTCAAAGTAAATCACAGCACTGGGGCAGGACAGCAAGGAGGGGGTTATGGTTTCTTGGGGTTGCATAGAAAGGTCTGCTTTTTGCCCTATTTCATCTGGCCCCAGCTGGTTTGTATCAACTGCAATAAGCATTTACTTCCACTACTTGTAAACCATTTTGCCCTGTGCAAATCCTCCTCAAAATGACCTTTTCCTGGATATATACAGATTACTCAGCCCAGCATCCTCTAGGGCTGAGGATGAGCTGTGACTGCACCCTCTGTTATGGTTTCCCTGGTGTCCCAGCTCTCCTGTGTGTTGAATCATAGAACAAATCATAGAATGATTTGTGTTGGAAGGGACCTTAAAGCTCATCCAGTTCCAACCCCTGCCACAGGCAGGGACACCTTCCACTAGAGCAGCTTGCTCCAAGCCCCTGTGTCCAACCTGGCCTTGAACACTGCCAGGGATGGGGCAGCCACAGCTTCTCTGGGCAACCTGTGCCAGCGCCTCTGCACCCTCCCAGGGAAGAGCTTCTGCCTAAGAGCTCATCTCAGTCTCCCCTCTGGCAGGTTAAAGCCATTCCCCTCGGCCTGTCCCTACAGGCCCTTGTCCAAAGACCCTCTCCGGGTTTCCCTGGAAGTCCCTTTCCAGAAGCCATTCCCTGGAGTCCCTTTAGGCACTGGAGCTGCTCTCAGGTCTCCCCTTCAGGAGCCTTCTCTTCTCCAGGCTGACCCAGCCCAGCTCTCTCAGCCTGGCTCCAGAGCAGAGCTGCTCCAGCCCTCACAGCATCTCCGTGGTCTCCTCTGGACTTGCTCCAACAGCTCCACGTTCCTCTTCTGTTGTTGCTTCTCGGATTGATTGTAGTATTCCCTCTCATCGCTCCACAATGAACACCTGGAGAAGGTATTCGTGAGGATGAGCACCACCTGTTTCAACAAATCCATGAGGAAGATGAAAAACCAGCAACAACCAGTTCAGCAAGCTGGCACAAACTATCCTCTTGCAAGTGGCTGTCACACTAGTGTTATCAGGGTATGGTACATCCTATTTTCCTTGCTACCCTATATATTCTGGAATGCTGCTTTTGTAAAAGGACCTGTTACAGGTATTTACCTACTGTGTCTGTTTGGCACTTCCCAGCTAACTGCCTTAACCCAGGAATTGCTCTGAAGAAATCTCTTCTCTTGTAGTTGCCTTGGCCAAAGTCGGTCTCCATCCTCCTTCTGAGGGAAAGATGCTAGACCAGTGAACCCATGACCAAACAGAAGCTCAGATACACATAGCTAATGCATTCCAAATATCATGGGGTAGGTTGTCTCTCTTGTATAACATTACAGCAGTGCTTAATGTTGCAGTGATAAAGCATATACCTTATTGCTTTGCCCTCACTTAAAACAGCTGATTTGAGAGGCACTTCTCAAGGACCAATCTTTAGTTTCCCATTAGGTGTTTTCAGTCTGTTAAACCAGAATCTGCAGCCCCAGCCTCAGCTACTCAGCCATTAAATAAGCATACATAACTCAGTAAATGGCACACATGAATAACATTCCTGATGGATGCCTGGGCTTGCAGGATTTTGACTCAACACATCTCCATGGCTGTGCAAGTCCTTTCTCACGGAGGTACCTGGAGCAGTTGGTATTTACAGACCTACAAGGCAATTAAGGCGAGATTGATGTATTCATGTCAGTTCTGCCCCCACTGAAGACAAGCAGCAAATTATATTGAAGCAACAGCAAAGCAATCTGAAGATAATGTGTCTATTGATAAAATAATTGCAATATAAAGTTAGTTGGTTTTCTTTCACAAATCCCATAGAAAGCAAGTGGCACTATGTAAAGCAGATGGTGTCTTGTCAGTCAAGGAAACAGAGTGAACCAAGCTTGCAGGGATTCAAACCTGTGTGAAGGAAAACCTCTGCTGCGGAGTGGAGGTGAATGATGAATGCCGAGACAATCATTAAAAACTGGTGATCCTTTTATTGCCTTTATGTCTGTGTCTTTGTCTCCAGGGACCTGTGCTTCTCCCCAGTGGTTTTGTGCAAACCATGCAGAGCTTTGTTTCTTGGCAAGAGTTTTCAGTGGATAATGCAATGTTACTCACCCCCTATTTATCACCCGATCTGCACATTATCTGAGTGCTCAGGCACTGCAGTGTCATAGGGTCAGTCTGCTTTTCTTTCTCTAAAATACGTCCAAAGCACCCAAACAATGCATCCCACGTGTCAGGGCTTGTGCGCAGCAGCACACAACCCGCTCCCTGGCTGCCTGGTTTCTCACCATCATCATCATCATCTCCTGGCTGAGAAAGAGGGAAGGCTTGTCCCAGCAGGCTCACCATGCAGCTCAACTGCACTGCAAGGAGTCAGCTTTCCATCAAGGCTCTAACCATGAATCACGGTGAGCCCATGATCCAGCAGAAGCTCAGATATCCATGCCCCATCCCTGGCAGTGTTCAAGGCCAGGTTGGACACAGGGGCTTGGAGCAACCTGCTCTAGTGGAAGGTGTCCCTGCCTGTGGCAGGTTGTTGAAACTTGATGAGCTTTGAAGTCCGTTCCAACACAAACCATTCCACAATCTATGCTATACGTAATTAATGCACTCTTGGGGGCAGGCTCTCCTTGATCACAGCAGTGCTTAATTTTGCAGTCATAAAACATACACCCTATTGCCTGTGCCTTCAGTTAAAATAGCTGACTTGTGGGGCAATTCTCAAAGACCAGCCTTTCATTCCTCATTAGGTGTTTTCAATCTGCTAAACCAGAACAATAATTTATTACATTCAGGGACTTTTGGATGGTCCTATTTTGCTTTCTGCAGAAATTTAGAAAGAGGGAGAGAAATGTTTCTGGCTCAGACACTGAAGTGTTAATCCTCATCTGAACTCAGGTAGCAGATTCCTGCATCATGAAGGTAGGCCTTCAGGCTACTCTTTAATAGAGGTGAACACTTTTAACTCCTGCATGGTGGTGATTCACCACCAGTTCTCCAGCTCTGCCATTAAACTTCCTTTGCTAAGTGCTCTGCAAATGCAGGTCCTTGTTTATCCTGTGATCACACACTGTTATTCCCCAAACAGCCCTTGGTCATGAACATCATCTCTGCATCTTATTATAGAGTGAGCCTCTTGTTAGACACAGATAATGCTATTCCAGAGCTTGTTACTGTTCAACCAACAAATGAATGCATTTACAAAATAGAATACTCAGCAATCTAGTGTTGCTGGCTGTACTTTTCCACACGACTATAATTAGACAGGTCCTAACCGAACTATGTGTAGGAGTCTGACTAGGCCTGGAAATAATAGACTTATTCTCTAGAGACCCATCTGCTGTACTGCTCTAAATGGGCACTGAGTATTTTTGTTGTTTACAGAGATGATTTATTCTTACTGCATGCCTAGATTTCACCCACACCACCCTACCTCCTCCTCCGTACCCTCTGCATTACCTTTAGTAGTAACTTGACTTCAGAACAAGCTATTGGAGAAGCCGTAGAAGTTTGAATGTAATTGGTTTGAACCTGCCTAACAGGAGAGCTCACTGCAGATATTTGGTATTTAGGCAATGCTGTGCTCTGAATCTCTCAGCAGAAAGATGCTGCTGATGCTTTTTTCTACCACCCTTATGGCTGGTCATCCTCAGCTGGTGCAAACTGCCTAAAGATATGTCTTGGAACAAAGTTAGTAGATACTTGGATCACAGAGCCTGTCAGAAAGCTGGAGAGTTGGGAAAGAGCAACAGAGCCTGGCCCGAGGTAAGCAGAACCACTGATGCATGCAGGCACTGTTAATGTACATGATATACACAGAGGACCAATGCTACTTTTTGTGGATAACTGCCATCTTGGCAGTTATCCACATGTCATATTTTCCAGGCTTACGAAATGCCGCTTGTGTCCTGGACACAGTAGCTACTCTTGCTTTTCCTGTATTTTGATTCCTATGTATTTGTCTTGGCCACTGCAAGGAAAAATATCTTCCCTGATGTAGCCTCATTTCCTCTGTGCTCCCCCTCTTGGCCTGTGTGAGATCCTAACATACCAGTTCTTGAAAATGATGAGCAGTATGATAGGTTCACGGCACAGACCACACTGTGTAGACTCACCTGGAGGTCACATCCCTACATTAACGATCCTTTTCCACTTGAAATCAGGAGCAAAACGTCAGGTGATTTTTCCACATGGTAATAGGGAATATATTCCTGACAGCAGCAGAAGGAAAATTTCTGCTTGAACACAGGGGGAATAAAACTCAAAAGGGGCTTTGCAGAGAAATAAGACCTTTTCAGTTCCTTTGTGCATTGCTCATGCAACAAGCCCAAACGTGCACAGCCTCTTACATCCAAGCAGGGCAGGGCACAAAGATGCCAAAGCCCAGGTGCATTTCAATATGCTGCAGGTATGGACCAGGATGTGGATCTGGCATCCCCAGGGAAGAAGGAGAAAAGAGGAGGCTGTGTCACGGGGAATAAATGCTTGGTCCTTGAGAGGCAGGCTGATGCAGGGGCTGTCCACAAATGCCGAAGGATCCAGCTTCAGCCTAGAGATAGAGGCTGGATATTAATGGTAGTTGTGCAGATGTAACCAAATTTAAGTGCAAGGTGGGAAATCATGGACAACCAGCAAACCAGCCTGGAAAAGAAAAAGAGAAACAAGATATTGGAGTAAAGTATTCCAAGATAAGCAGCTTTCCTCCCCCTGCCACATACAGGGAAGAAATGGAAAAAAAGGTCTAAATCTCCACCCCTTGTCCCTGCATATCTCACACAGATTTGCCAGACCATTGCCTGATATTGGTGGATAATAGTAGATTTGCCTTCTGATTTTCTACCCTGTGTTCCCCTCTCAGAGATGACTCCTATCAGTGATTGCTCCTCTCCTGCAGCAAAGCTTTGCCCTTTGTGAATAAAGAGGACAAACCCAGCATAGAGGATTTGTGGTGCATCTGATAAAAAATGCCTTGTCTGTTCAGGTTTTTGTTACTGACCACAAAAAACAGTTGGATTATGGCATATTACAGCCTCCCAGTAGCTGGAACTCAACAAGTTTTATAGCTGGCATTTTACTCCTAGTGGTTCAGCTATTGATGTAAAATTGGATTTGAGCATCAACCCTGGTTTTATGAGTGTGCATTGGGTTAAACACAGTGAAACATATTGTGCACCTGCCAATGAGGCAGGAACCTGCATTTATAAGCAGTGATGTTATCAGGAGTAGCAAAGTTGGCTGGAGAAACACATTCGACCTTGGAAGTGCTGAGTTTTAGTGCTGGAAACCATAAACATTACTGCTTTGATTAGGAAACACAACTGCATCAAACGACCATCCAGTTGTAAGGGCTTGGCGTTTTATCACTTGCTGGTGATAAAAGACTATAAATATTATTCTTCTCTGAAATACTTACAGGACTTGCTTTCCATACTACATTACAAATCTTAATTCCCTCACCCTCAGCCTACCCCTTGTATGGGGAGCACTACTACTGCTTTACAGATAGGTTACAAAGGCACAGGGGAGCTGAACCTTGCTTCATGTTAGACATAAAGTCTGCTCCAGAGTAAGAAGACTTGGCTTGGAATTGCAAACCCTGGCCCTCATCACTAACCAGGGCACAGTATTTCCTTGTTCTTCTAGCTTCTGAAAGGGCCACTGAGGGTTTGGATAAGAGCCCTTTTTTAATAGATGGGGGGAAAAAAGAGAAAAAGAATGAACACTTTGGCCTATCAAGTGTTATTTGCTGAAACTGAGCACTGGGTTGTGAATCTTCCACATCAGAGGTTGGCTCTATTGTGTGTTTGTTTGTATGTTGTCTAACACAGTGGATAATTAGTCCCAGTTGGGATACTTTGGATGTACAAGTGATGCAAATATATTTATTATGAATGATAAAAAACAGTTAAAAAAATGGGGAAAACCCTCCTGCTCTCTAAAAGAGTTTTTCGTTTGAACCATGGCATTTTAGTTAACATTCCAACAATTCATTCCGTATAGCCACCTTGGCTTCTAGGTCTCTAATCATCTCCTCTGGGGAAGTGAATTTTCCAGTCATTTTCATTTGATTTTTTCCTAGATAAGAGAGGGCTTATTTATTCCCAGCCTTGCTCTATCAATAGTCACTCAATCTCTTCATACCCCACTCTCATTCTGCTCAGGGCTGGCTCATAATCAGGTTGTGAACAGAAACACTGCTCATGAGTGATGAGGCCAGTCAAGAAAAGATGGGGGTTTAAAAAGGCTCAGCTTGCTCTTTGCTCCCAGTGACCTTAAAGACGATGGGAAAAGTTTTAGAGCAGTGACACATGATTTTTTTAAATCCCATATGAAAATAGCTATGAAAATAGTTGGGTTAGAAAAGTGTTGACCAGTCAGATGCTGGGAGAGATTGAGATTTACAGTCTGAGATGTATGGTGTGAATCACCACAGCTTTACTGGCTCAGTGTCATGTAGCTTCTCAACTTCTTTCTCTTATTTGAATTATTTAATGTTTGGCCCCAAAGTAATGTCATTAGCAACTCTTACTTGTGTGGCCCCTATGGCTCTCAAAGTCTTGAAAGGAGAATCAATGTTAAATTAATTCTCCAAGTTTTGACCCTATCATAGAATCATAGAATAGTTAGGGTTGGAAAGGACCTTAAGATCATCCAGTTCCAACCACCCTGCCATGGCCAGGGACACCTCACACTAAACCATCTCACCCAAGGCTTTGTCCAGCCTGGCTTTGAACACTGCCAGAGATGGAGCATTCACAATTTTCCTGGGCAACCCATTCCAGTGCCTCACCACCCTTACAGTAAAGAACTTCTTCCTTATTTCCAATCTAAACTTCCCCTGTTTAAGTTTGAAGCTGTTACCCCTTGTCCTGTCACTACAGTCCCTAATGAAGAGTCCCTCCCCAGCATCCCTACAGCCCCCTGTCCTGGGTTCAGCAGTAGCAGTCATGTTTCTCCTTCTTGGTAACTGGTGCAGTGCAGTGTTTTGTCTTTCGGCTCAGGAACAGAGCTGATAACACTGATGTTTTGGTTTGGCCAAGGACTTTGTGAGCCTCATGCTCTGCCAGGGAGGAGGGGAAGCCGGGAGGAAGCAGAGACAGGACACCTGACCCAAACTGACCAAAGAGGTATTCCATACCACAGCACCTCATGCCCAGGAAGTAACTGGGAGTGAGCCAGAAGGGCTGGGAGACTGTGGGGTCGGAGGGGGTGTAGGTCAGGGCTTGGTTGGGCTGGGGGGGCGAGTTATCGGTTGGCTGGTGGTGAGGTGTATTCTCTTCCCTTGTTATTTCCTTTATCGTTGTTATTATTGGTGGTAGCAGTAGTGATCTGTGTCATACCTTAGTTACTAAACTGTTTTTATCTCAACCCAGGGGAGCTGCATTCTTTTCGATTCTCCTCTCCATCCCTCTGGGAGTAGCGGGAGGGAAAGAAGGGGGGGAGTGAGTGAACGAGTTACCTGACTGGGTTTAAACCACGACAGTTCTTTTTGGCGCCCAACGTGGGGCACGAAGAGTTGAGATAACGACAGATCTGACCGGATTAATAGTCACTCGTCACAATGCTGATTTATTGGGTATCAGAGCTGTTCCTCTTGATCTCACAGCTTCAGAATGTTGTAACTTAGAGCCGGTATTTGCTGTGTTAATCAAGTGTGGGGCCTGGGCTAAGGTTCTTGTCTCACTGTGCTTTATGGCAATGGCCTGTAATACGGCGGGCTTCAGCAGCAGGGCGGGACGGACGTGGCGGTGGACTTGTACCTGGCCGTCCGGCTGCTCTTCACCGTCCTGGCCCTCGCCCTCGCCTCCATCTTTATGAGGCCGCGGGGAGCCGAGGGGGAGCGGCCCCGGGAGCCGGCGGCTGCTGAAGCAGCCCGGGAGAGTGGCCCCGGGGAGCAACCGGTGGCTGGAGCGGGGCCGCAGGCCGCGAGGGGACGGCTGCCGGTGGAGGAGGTCGGGGCGGTCGAGGAGAGGAAGGAGGCGGCTGCCGAGCAGCGGGATAAGGCGGCGGAGGAGCCGAGCCCCGCGGAAGAGCCGAGCCCCGCGGCCGAGCCCAGCCCCGCGACGGCCGAGAGCATTCCCCGGAAGCCGCCCGCAGAGCCCCAGGAGGACGCAGGAGACCACGCAGCATTTCCCAGCAAGGCAGAGGAGGAAGAGCTGGACGCAGGAAAAGAGAAGCAGGTGGTGGGAGAGCCGGCAAGCACAGCAGCTACAACAGCCCCAGTGACAAGTACAGCAGCATCGTTTGAGAGTTCTGAAGGCTCTGAATGGCCTTTGGGTATCCTTGGGACTTGCCTGCTGATTGTGATGGGGATCAGCATGTTGGCACACATACACAGTGTGTTTTACCCACCACCATTTTGTCTGATCTCAAAGGTTAAGCAAAGTCAGGTTTGGGTCTTGTCTGGGGTTAGACGACGATGCAGGGGGACCAAGAGATTTTCCCCAAGGCTGGACAGTCATGAGTAGCAGGGCACGTGGGACAGTATGGGCAAGCATCTAGTCCACTGGGCCCCCCCAGTGCTTTGGAAGCGTCGGAGATGGAAGGCAGCTGTATGGAGTTCCCAGCAACAAGCTGCAGAAACTGCTGAAGGGGACAGTGAATTTTGAGCCTGATGGGCCCATGGCACTTCAGGCCATCAGGGCAGAGATGCAACATAGAGATGGACTCATGATCAAGGGGTAGACTTAGCAATGGACGCTATTGCCCAGGTTATTCACGAGTGTGAACACTGCACACAGTCTCTCCTGCTCTGGAAGACTGTTACAAGAGATGGAGCCTGGCATCATGGACCAGATGGACGCAGCAGCTTTATAGCTATTGGTCCATGCACTTAGATAAGAGAGATGGTATATTGAAAATGTGGGATCTGAGCATGACGTGAATGGTATGGAATAAGGGGTGGATAATGTCTTGGGTTCAGCAGTAGCAGTCATGTTTCTCCTTCTTGGTAGCTGGTGCAGTGCAGTGTTTTGTCTTTCCGCCTGGGAACAGAGCTGATAGTGATGTTTTGGTTTGGCCAAGGACTTTGTGAGCCTCATGCTCTGCCAGGGAGGAGGGGAAGCCAGGAGGAAGCAGAGACAGGACACCTGACCCAAGCTAGCCAAAGAGGTATTCCATACCACAGCATGTCATGCCCAGGAGATAACTGGGAGTTAGCTGGAAGGACTGGTAGACTGTGGGGTTGGAGGGGGTGTAGGTCAGGGCTTGGTTGGGCTGGGGGGGGCGAGTTATCGGTTGGCTGGTGGTGAGATGATGTATTCTCTTCCCTTGTTATTTCCTTTATCATTATTATCATTGGTGGTAGCAGTAGTGATTTGTGTCATACCTTAGTTACTAAACTGTTCTTATCTCAACCCATGGGAGTTGCATTCTTTTCGACTCTCCTCTCCCTCCCTCTGGGAGTAGGGGAAGGGAAAGAAAGGGGGGAGTGAGTGAACAAGTTACCTGACTGAGTTTAAACCACGACACCCCCCTTCAGATACTGGAAGGCTGCTCTGAGGTCTCCACGCAGCCTTCTCTTCTCCAGGCTGAACAGCCCCAACTTTCTCAGCCTGTCTTCATACAGGAGGTGCTCCAGTCTCCTGATCATCCTCCTGGCCCTCCTCTGGACTTGTTCCAACAGTTCCATGTCCTTTTTATGCTGAGGACACCGGAACTGCACACAATACTCCAGGTGGGGTCTCACAAGAGCAAAGGGGCAGGATCACCTCCTTCGACCTGCTGGTCAAACTCCTTTTGATTCAGCCCAGGATACGGTTGGCTTTCTGGGCTGCAAGTGCACACTACTGGCTCATGTTCAGGATTAGATGATGTATAGTGCATTTTCCAGTGTAAAATGGAGAACTGCAATTCACAGTTTCAGTTGTTAACTGTCCTCAAATGTACTTGTTTAAAGGGAAACATGCAGGTGAGCATAAGAGCAGATACATTCATGCTGCAGCGTCATGTTTCTTGGTGGCCTTGCAGATCTTTGTGCTGTGGTGGGCACTAAGCATGTTCCATAGCTGAAAGAAAGACATGCTAGCAGAAAATCATGATTTTCCTGAAAAAAACGCCATGCTTATTTCTACAGGATTTATCATTTTGATTTAGCAATTGACTTCAAAAGACTGACCCAAATGCTTTTTCCTCCTGTTAAGGCCAGAGACAGCAGGTTCATGGTTAAGATGATAACACAGCCTTCAACTGCTGATGCATAACAATTCATCATAATGGTTCATAATACTGTTTCTTTCTTCCTGATCCTTCCCAAACTGGCCTTTAGAGGCATTCAGAGTCCCTCAGCTGGTCCTTTTAATGGGAAAACCCTGCAAAACACCGATGTGTTTGACTTCTAGAGAGTCAAGGCAACACTTCATGCTTTATGGGTGGTTTGAGAGAATAATGCTAAGCACTGAGTCAGTGAGCACTCTTCCTACCTGGCCTCTGCTTTTGGAAATCACTGTTTGTCTCACTGCCTTTACCAAACCATTTGGGATAAACAGGAAAACTAACACAGCATAAAAGTAATTTCCTTAGTACTTCTAGGAAACATGGAGCCAGTTTAAAAGCAGGTGAGACTGGCAAAGCCCTCCCATACTTTGAGCTGTGTTTCTCTAGTTTGACTGGAAAAGAAATGTCAAGAATAAAAATTGTGAGGCTGACAAATAACATTTTATCAGGAATAATGTTTTTGTTATCCCAGGACATTGTATTTTACACAGTGTGGTTTAATCCATGAATTATGGAATTACTGACACTCCACTATCCTCAGTAATACTGGTGTGGCTTCACACAACTCTTAGCTGAATGAGTGATGCTCATTTCCATGAAAGCTTTAGTGAATGGGTATTTTATTAGGAACCATTGAAGAATATTCACACTAAAGCAGTAGCAGCTTTCTAATGGAAAATATTCCCATCAGAAGCCAGGCCACTTAGACAAGATGCAGTAAACAGCTTGCTGGATAAAAAAAGAACTATAAAGTAATATTAAGTGAGAAGCAACAACAAAGGACAGCTTGGTTTTGAAAAACTACTGAAGGATTAGTCACAGGAATTTCTTGATGTACAAATTCAGTCAGGTCCCAGATCATTCAAGAACAACGTGATATATTTCACACTGTGATCTTCTCCCAGGTTTATTTATCATTTCCCATCTACTTTTCTCCAAGGCCTCTTATTTTCCATGTTGCCAGAGTAGCCAATAGCAGCCACTTCCATACCTTTAATATCAGAATGACACGATGCAGATAAGGCACATATAGTCAGGACCCTTCACATCAGGGAAGCAGAAATGCTGTAGGAGAGCTACTACTGACTGCGTAGTCCTCAGGACCCCTAGTATCACTTACTCATCATGAGATGGAGCTCTGCTAACCCACCCTGGTGAGAGGGGAGGGTATGTGTATGGGATGAGGAAGCCATGGTCTCCTCCCCTGACTGGAAGCATCTGGGGGTGGCCTATGTACCCCATGTGTACATGTGCCCCATCCCCAAGGCACCACCTGGGTTTTGTCGTCATCTGCCACTCACTATCCCTGGGGGCTTCCCAGCGAAACCTTCTGGACTTCCACTTTTGCTGGGGCTTAAAGCAACCTGGTCTAGTGGAAGGTGTCCCTGCCCATGGGAACTGGGTGATCCCTAAGGTCCCTTTGAGCCCAAACCTTCCTGTGAATCTGTGACTTTTCCAACTTGCCCCTGGTGCTCTACCAGATACTGCTGTCTTTGCTCTGTGGGCAGCAAAACTGCATTTACCAACATTGCTGAGAAGCCTTGATCCTCTTCCATTCAAAGAAGCTTAAAGCCATTAGATCCTCCCACCAAAAAGCTTTATTTGGAGCCATGAAGCTCTCTGCCATCGGCAACCTCAGTTTCTACTTGTTTTGGACTATGATTGGCACAGAGCAAATTTAACTGCTGTGGAAATCAGATTCTTATTCCTAGTCCCTGTTCAGAGTTTGTAAGGATGCTATTGCTGTCACTCTAAACAGAAGCTTAGGTTACGTTAAAGCCACTTTTGAAGCCAGCTCTGATTTTTCCACACATGGCACAATGATGTTATTTTCAATCTAAAAGACTTCTACTACCCTTCAGGGAAAAGAGCAGTAAGAAAAACAGCACAAGTCAAAGCTTTTAGGGAAGATGAGCGTTAGGATTTGTGTCTGCTCTCTGACAGCCTCCACTGAAATGAATGCAAAGTGGCTGCCAGGCGTGGTGGTGAATGAGGGGATGGATGCCTTCGAGATTTAAGAGTGCAGTGTACCAAAATAAAGACATAACAGTTCCACGGGACATGCACCACAAATCTCCCTAAGTGTAATTCCATAGAAACCTGTAGGAATGGGTAAATATCCTGCTGCCACATGTTCTTTATTAGTGGAATCTACAAAGTTGCAGGATAATTAAAGAGTAAGTTACGTGGTATTTGTGCCCAGTGACTCAGTAAAATCACTTTTACAGCTGTTTTGACATAACGTTCACTTTATTTACAAAGAACTTGTAATACTGGAACAGCTGTGAAATTGCTTTCAATGTTGCCTGGCTTTACATCTATTCATAACTGGGAGACTCATAGAAATCCTATTTATCCAAATTATCCTGTGTGTTGAATAAACTACGGAGGATAACATTTTAGGAGTGTGTTCATGGGTCTGTGTGTAGTGAAAACACCTGCTTGAAATTCTGTAGTTCTCCCTGTGTGTAGGAAGAAGAATTGTTTATAAAGGTCTTTTAGGCCCATTATATAAACAGAAGCCAATTACCTAACAGTTAAAGAAGTGCAAACCTGTGCACTTCTGTATTTCATGTCGTATTTCATGTCACATTTAGTTACAGCTGTATTAGGCTGGAGAAATTATGCTGAAAGCAGTTACCTTCCACCACTACAAAACTGGCAACAGAAATGGGGCAGTGAATGTTGGTTCACAGGAATTAGAATCATAGAATCAGCTAGGTTGGAAAAGACCTTTAAGATCATTGACTCCAACTATTACCCCAGCACTGCCAAGCCCACCACTAAACCATGTCACTAAGTGCCCCATCTTTTAAATGTGGTGACTCCACCACTTCCATGGGCAGCCTGTTCCAGTGCTTGACAACCCTTCAAGACATAGCGTCACTAATAATACTACTGCTGAAAGCCAGGAAAATGCTGTTCCTTAATAAGAAACACTGAGAAAAGAAGGTAGAAATCATCAAGAGGAGCACTTACATGATCAAAGTTTAAAAGTGAAATAGGGTGGTACTTTGATTTTTCCTTCTTGTATGAATGCACCGTATAATTCAGGGCTAGGTCCTCTCCTGGAGTAACCAGTCACTGGTTACCTGGTTTCCATGGTTCCTAATTGCATGATGACATGCCAGGCTTTCCCTTTCCTCTTTTTGCATGGTGGATGGTGCTCGTGGATCAGCTGAGTTGTTCAGTAGCTATGTTTAGCCCTACTCTGTTGCCTTACTCTGCATACACCCAGCTCTGTGTTCAATAGGGCAGTGCTCCAGAGAGCCCCCTCGCTATCATCACACGTGTGAAAAGAGGGAAGAGCAGCAACCCTGCAACTGGGTAATTAAAGACTGTATTTAATGAGCATGCAGAGCCACCCAGTGCTGTGGAGTGATGTTAACTTTGATTCTTTTGGACTCCAGATTATGTATTATTCAGGAGCTTTAATTCATTTTTAATAGTTTTCTGTGCAGGGGTTCCAAATCAAAGCAGAGCCCAGAAAAATAATTTCTGAAACCTGCTCACTGGATATTGTCTGTTCTGCAAAGGTATGCATTCAGGAAGATGGGGATGCTGAATTTCCCAATTCTTTGCAATTACGCATCATCCAGACTCACTGTCATGTTTCCTTTTGAGAAGAGATCTGGCAAGAAGAGCCCAGGGAAAGCAAGGCTTCAGGGCTGTCATGGCACTTTTAAGGGACAGTCTCCAAAGTGATATGTTGGACGTTGCCCAGAGTCTAAATTAATCCATTTTAACTGAGATTGCAAAAGGAGACATTTAAAGAAAACTGGGGTGAAAACTCCAGCTATATAGAAAGTGCTGTGATGCTTAGAGCTCTCATGATTTTGTGTCTGCATATTTGTCAGAGGTCACGTTTGCCTAATCAGGAATGATCAATAGAATCATAGAATCATAGAATGGTTAAGGTTGGAAAGGACCTTAAGATCATCCAGTTCCAACCCCCTGCCCTGGGCAGGGACACCTCACACTAAACCATGGCACCCAAGGCTCTGTCCAACCTGGCCTTGAACCCTGCCAGGGATGGAGCATTCACAGCTTCCCTGGGCAACCCATTCCAGTGCCTCACCACCCTCACAATAAAGAACTTCTTCCTTATATCCAATCTAAACTTCCCCTGTTTCAGTTTTAACCCATTATGCCTTGTCTTATCACTGCAGTCCCTAATGAAGAGGCCCTCCCCAGCATTCCTATAGCCCCCCTTCATAGAATGGTTTTGATTGGAAAGGACCTTAAGATCATCCAGTTCCAACCCCCTGCCATGGGCGGGGATGCCTCACACTAGACCATGCTGCCCAAGGCTCTGTCCAGCCCGGCCTCGAACACTGCCAGGGATGGAGCATTTACAGCTTCATCTGCCAGCGCCTCACCACCCTCACAGTAAAGAACTTCTTCCTTATATCCAACCTGAATTTCCCCTGTTTAAGTTTGAACCCATCACTCCTTGTCCTATCACTACAGCCCTGATGAAGAGTCCCTCTCCAGCATCCTTGTAGCCCCCTTCAGACCCTGGAAGGCTGCTATTACCATTACCTTTTGAAAACAAGCAGAGGGCATGCAGCAGCCCATGTGGTGACACAGGAAGATGATTTCTGTCTATGAAAAATCAAATCCTTGGCTGTAACAGTTAGTGTTGGTCAGCCTGGGCTCGAGGGGTTCATGAGACACAGGAGCTGTAAGAGTTTCATTCATACAAATCACCATCACCTCTGCTAGGTGTGATTTATACGAACTGATGTTCTAAGGGAGATTGATAGGCAGTGTTTCAGAACAATAAATCATAACACTCTGAAGGCAATCTAAGCAACATACCTGTGCTGTGCATCTCAGCTGAGGGCTTCAAGTACTTTGGGAAGTGATTTCAAGCTTATACATTATTCATTTGCAATAGCTGTCTTTTATACCCAGCTGTTAGAGGTAACAACCATCAGTGTGTATTCACCACTGCCATCACTGCCCTTAACAAGGTCTAGACTGTAATTTCATTGCACACTAATATTCCTGAAATCTCTCCCCCTTCTCAGGCTCTTACAGGGAATAGTAACAAAATCAGGCTGCTTAGGGGTATCCATTCCATGGGACTTCCTCAGCATCACAGCTAGTTTCAGTGCTGAACTGTGCTGAAAACTTGGTGAGTTGAAGCCCTACAGTTAAGAGAACTGTAAGTCAGAGTTCTAAGGATGTAAAATAAAGCTCCATTTTTGATGTAGCAAAGACATTTCTCCTCTTTTCTTTCAGCAAGGTATGTTGTACGAGCTGGCTTCTGAGGATGAATGCAATTGTGTATGAAAATAAGAGAAAATGTCCCTTGCAGCTGTGCAGCTGAACAGTGCACATATGAATCTGGGGGCTGTAATGAGGAACAGAAGATGAGTTCCTGTTCCTCCAGGCAGGAATATAATAAATCCTTCTCCAAGGCCATTCAAAAAAGAGTATCTATGAGTCCTGCTGGGATCACACATGGCCAGAGCTCATCATCTCAGCAGAGCACATAACTCACTGCTTTGAGGAGTATGTTTTGAGGGATGTTAAGGGCTAAAGCTTGCAAGAGCTGAAGCGGACTGAAGCCCTTCAAGGCTCTGAGGAATGAATATTGAAGCTGCAATTATAAAAGCTTAATTTTCCATCAGGGATACTGTGCAAGAGCAGGGAAATCCACACTGTATGCTCTACTTCTGCTCAAACCGTGCCATCCTGCTTTAGAGCAATGACTTCTTCAGAAAGCAATAAATGTGACAAAGGGTGTTGGCACCACTCCTTGGTCGGCTGCTTGTAAGCTACTGATTATAGTGTGTATTACTTTTTTAGTACTCTTTACTCTCTGTCTGAAGGTGTTTGAAGCAAAGACTCCCAGAGAACAGAGTAGGCAGTAGCTCTAAGTACGCAACGCTTTGGAAAGCCCAGTCTTATTTAGGTCCTTAATGGGAAAACCGTTCATATACAAAGATGCTTTTGAGTTTCTTGCCCAGGTTTCTCTGGGGGTAAATGTGATAGAGGGTAGCTAAACACAGGTGCATTTTTACTATGAAGATAATGTCGGCTGTGGTGTAGTTCTGAAACTTGGCAAAATGGAAATGCTTTCAGTTTTAGCAAAAATCCTTGATGTCAATGCAACTAAAGGGAAAAGGAAGTCATGGTCTCACTCATACGTTGGTGAAAATCTCCTACCTTTAATTGCCAAGTGACATATTTCCAATCATTTTGGATTCATCAGCTGACACCCTAAAAGCAATCCAAATCCATAACCAGAACCTCTGCTCATTTCCTACGTGCTCCCAGAATAAATGTCCAAGAAATTGGAATTTCATAGATCAAGGAAAGATTAATGTAGCAGTAAATGGGCAGAGGCAGAGGAATGTCTGAGCAAGCTGCTCTTCCCTCATCTTGACTCTCTCATCAATACTTTTCAATCTACTGTGCTGAGAGGGATATCGCTTTTAATGCCCTGAGGTCACTGAAACCACACATCAGATCTGTAATCCCTGAGCTGGCAGCACGGCAAATGGTTTCTCTATTGCTCTTTATAACTGTAATTGCCACTGAACAGAATCTTTATGTATTTCTCACTCTAAATGATGTGACTGATGACACGGATGGTCTCTCTGCAAAGATGATACCAGTGCTTTCTGATGGCGTGAAGCTGATGAACAGTGCATGCTGGTGGCTTTTATGTCTTTCAGAAACAATTTCTTGCCAGATGGTCTTCTGAGATTGCCTCATCTTCTCCTCTCTAGTTGAGGTAACATTGACATTGCAGCATAACCCTTAATTTCCAAGGTGTTGTAACCTGTAGCCACATAATGGAAAAGAAAGAAAATAAAATCGTTTTCTCTCTTGTTGTCGTAATAGAACAGAGAAGATTGCAATGGTGAATGGTTGTGCAGGTTTGTGAAGCTACTGATTCATGGAGTGTGTGTGGCTTGGGGTATAATTAACAAGATGCTGAGTTTTTTCTTCATTTGTGTCCTCACTTCACACATGCTCTGGTTTAATCCTGGCCACTGAAGAATTGTGATGTCTAACGGCTGCTCATTCACTTCTTCCAGGTCATGAAGGCTCAGAGGTGACAAGCAGGCACATCACATAACCCAACAGCCATTAGAAAGGGGTTCAGCAGTCACCCCTACATAAGCAAGGGTCTTCCAGGCTGGTGTGGCACTTTGGGGTGTGTCGTGGTTTAAACTCTGTCAACCAAGCAGTCTCGCTCGCTCACTCCCTGCCCCTTCCTCCTCCCTCTGCTCCCAGAGGGATGGGGAGAAGAATTGAAAGAATGTAACTCCCATGGGTTGAGATAAGAGCAGTCCAGTAACTAAGGTATAACACAAATCACTGCTGCTACCACCAATAATTATAATGATAAGGGAAATAACAAGGGAAGAGAATACAACCGCTCACCACCCGCCGACAGATACCCAGCCCTTCTGGGTAACTCAGTTTACCTCCTGGGCATGTTGTGCTGTGGTATAGAATACCTCTTTGGCTAGTTGGGGTCAGGTGTCCTGTCTCTGCTTCCTCCTGGCTTCCCCTCCTCCCTGGCAGAGCATGAGACTCACAAAGTCTTTGGTCACACTAAACATTTGAGCAGTAACTAAAACCAGCACTGTTTCCAGGCTGAAAGTAAAAAACACAGCACTGCACCAGCTACTTGGAAGGAGAAAAATGACTGCTACTGCTGAACCCAGGACAGGCTGATATGACTGGGGACGAATAGAATCATCCAAAGCCTGTTCTCTACGTGCTCCGTGCCTAATCTGACTTTCCTGGCTCAGCTTTGTATGCTCTATTAGAAGTA
This sequence comes from Pezoporus wallicus, assembly GCF_028554395.1. Classification (NCBI taxonomy): domain Eukaryota; kingdom Metazoa; phylum Chordata; class Aves; order Psittaciformes; family Psittacidae; genus Pezoporus; species Pezoporus wallicus. The sequence continues at coordinate 630,560 of NW_026640104.1, forward strand.
GTGTGCATGAGTTGCTGTATGAATCAGTGTTTTATCTACTATCAGTAGAAACACCAATTAGACAGCTGTCGGGCCTTAAACTGGAGGTGGGAATGAGAGTATTTAGCAATACAACTCAAGTTTGATGCATATTTATTTAATCAATCTCCTTCTCCTGAGGTTGTCTGAAAACTGGTGTCCCTTCACTGCCCTCTTGGTCTTGGGGAAGACGTGATTTAATGGTCTCTTAACAAGACTTAGGTCAAGTCATGATGAGCAAAGCTTGAGATGAATCAGTATGTATTTCATGTAGTACCTGTTCTCCACCATCTATGCATCCTCCCAACAAGGAGCATGAGTTCCTTGGCTTTATTGTAACTCTCCATCTTGCTCCAGTGCTGGCAGGACCTGTGAAATGGGTTCCTGGAAATACCCGGCAAAGGGATTGTTCCCCTGCTATAGCTGGTAGCAGAGGAACAGCAATTCAGTTCCTCTTTTTAATCAGGAATGAGTGGGAAATGACTTTTCCTGGGTGCACTCTGCAGTGCTGAGCTCAGCAGCAGCAAGACAGCTTTCCTTTATGGGTAAAAAAGTGCCAACCTTTGAACTGCTTGTCAGGTAGCCGAACTTTAATGTTGAAAGACTTCTTTTTTTCTTTCTTTTCAGCATTGATGTGGAAGCAAGGGGCTGGATTCTCAGCTGGTTGAGCTGTCACTGTTGGCTCAATAAGGATACATAGATTTAAAGCGGCCGATAATCTGGTTTTATGCAAAACTTATTAAAAACATAACCCGCCCCCCCCCCCCCCCCCCCCCCCCCCCCCCCCCAATCACTGCATCTGATCCTACTAATCCTTAGTTGTTTCAGTGAACCAAGGCAGTGTTTTTTGCCAATAGCATTATGCATCTCTCCTGTTTAAGATGTCTAATTTTGGGAACAACTCTGCCTTTAAATTCTCTTTCACTGAGGACCAGTCTATTGTATTCCCTGGTAATAAGAACAAACCAAATTAATACATTCCCTGTGAGACAACACTCCAAATGCTTTAGACACAAAGTGATTTGTGGTGGAAGGCACATATTTTTCTGAAGGAGACAATCACCAGTACAGAGCAGCACAGAGCTCACAGGAAATATGGTTGCTTTTAGAGGAAATACCGTATGTCATAAAGCCATGGGGAAACACTCAGCTATGTCATAAATGTGTCCGTGGATGAACTCAGGGAATATATCCAGAAAGAGAAGCCATTCTGGGGAAATTCTGCTTCTTGAACTCATGGAAGTGACACAAGGAAGTATTAATCCTTGGGAAAATGTTCAAAGCAGTTGAAAGGTGAGAAAGGAAAACAGCATATGGGGACAAAATACCATGAATTAAATATATAACAGGAACAGAGGTAGCTCCACAGTCAACAGCACAACTGACAGAGCAACCAGCCAGGAAGCCAGATGCTATGGCAATAGAAAATATCTTCCACCACTTGGCATAGACTCCTGTAATTGCCAAGGACAATGGAAAAGATTTGTGTGGGGGAAGTAGCACCACAGGATCCAGAAAGCAATTGCATCCGAAGAGAGCTGGGTTTAAAAAAGGAATGACTGGTTTTTTGGAAGGGAGAGTGCCAAAGGAAAAAGGCAAGAGAGCTTTTGTGCAGGAGAAATGACATTTTAAATGTTTGTCCATGTAATTTCTAGCCAGGGTGATGTATTTGGGTGCTTTAGGTAGCAACCTCAGTGTAAGGTTTGATGTGCATGGCGTGGCAGTGATGTATAATGGGTTGCCGTGAGTGATGGGCACTATGTATGGTGGGCCCCAGGAGGCACAATGTGGGGAACAAAGACCAGTTGAAGGCAATTATTATTATTTAGGGTGTTTTAGGGATAAAACCACACCATTTCCTACAAGAGCCCAGCTTCTCTGTTCTCTGTGCACACAGACACCCAAAGCTTGCTTTTACAGGAGGAGGCTGGGGATATCAGGGAAGAAAGCTCTGCCATTACATGCTCAGGAGACTTTAGACAGTGAATTGGGCTACACCTGTGTGAGCTAACTTTTAGTCTTAATCTGCAGAGATTGACATATGTACCATAGCCATGAGAAGCTAGAGCATGAATCCCTTATTTTCTGAGATAAGCTATAATTAGCTCTTTTAAAAAATGATATATTCCCAATGAGAGGGTGATCTGAGGTTTGGAAGAGTCTATTTGCTGAAGAGGCAGGAGAGCCTTTTTTATGCATTCACATATGCTTCTGTCTGCTTGCATTCATTAAATAAAAGAGAAAAACAAACCACAACTTTAATGGCTTTTCCTGTGCAACAGGAAAACTCATTTGAAGCAAAAGATGGGGATTTGCAGTGATTCTGTTGCCTCTGCAGGTAAGAGCCTAGTGGACAGTGAACCTCGGATACGCACATGCTGTGTCCGTTGTCCAGCAGCACCACCTGAGCTCTGAGTGTGGATGGAGCTGTATAGGCAGCCACCCCAACCAGCATCACTCCAGACAGTCAGGTCCAGGAGGAGGAATGAGGCAACTCATTTAAGGAACCCCTCCTAGCTCATTGTGTCAAAATGTAAAGACTTCCCCAGCTAAATCACAGCTTTGCAGTAGAAGGATTTTGCTGTCATTAGTTATAAAACCTTAGCACTGTTCTCATTGTTTTTATAATAACACCCAGGTCGCACGTTTTTAATTACTAGCCTTCATTAATGCAAAAATGGCTAAATCTGTTCTTTCAGTCACCAAAGAGACAAAAAGCTTGGCAAGGAGGCTTTATGCTGCTTCTACTGGGAAAATTATAGCAGGACAATATGTGCAAAGCACCTGCTGTGGTCTGGGATCAAATCCAGTGTGGATTGCCTACTGTGTCCAGCTTTACAACACACCAGCACCATGGGGATGGCTATCTGAAGGCTATAAAAAGATCATAAACTTCTCTCCCATGAACAAAAACAAATCAAAGGCAGAAAAGGGAAGATGGGTCCAACGTAATCAAACAGCCTGCGAATCCTGGGGCCTTGGCTCTGGATGACTCTCAGCCAGGTTTTGGTGATCAAAGCACAGTGGATTTTTGTGGCTAGAAGGGAGATGGATCGTTGGAGCTTCCTCCTCCAGCTGGAGAGTGGGGTGGGAACCACTGGGATGGAAAATGCTCCGGGACCACAGTGCCCATTGCAGCAGGGGCGTCCTCTGAACCCAGGGAATGCTGTTTCATTAAGGGGGATCCTGGGTTTATTCTGCTGTAAAACTCAACAGCGTTTGCTGGAAACCCAGAATCATTGAGGCACCCACTGGTAGGAAAAAGGAAGACATGAGGGACACAGATCTCTTGTTGGTATTTTTCCACAGTTGATCTATGTCCACAAAAATGACCGGAAACCAGCTGGGGATGTAAATTCGAGGTGTTTGGATATTTCCTGCCTCTTGCTGTGTTTTCCCACCCTGACAGACTGTTTTTGGCACAGGCAAACTAAAATGTGTGCTAAAAAATTAACATTAGGAACATGGCCTTTTGATCTTCCTCCTTTATTTTTTTTCCCCATATGAGGGGACCCATGTAAATGCACTTAGGAAAAGAACATTCTCTCTTATTCATATTTACCTGCATTGACAGGGTTGCTGCTAGAAATGAAACTTGTATTCTGTGCTTCTGATGACCTGATGTCAGTCCCTGTAATCCCATTAATCAGTGAGTGCCATGGTCTTCCATGGTAGTTTCCAGCACAGCGGTTTCATAAGCTGCACTAATCAATGTGTCACCTAATTTAGCATCAGTTTGGTGCTGCAAAGGGAAGCTCTTATGAGGAGCATGGAGGTGGTTGGTAGATCTGGTTCTCAAGGTTCTGTGGCTTGTCCCATAGGACCATCGTGGTCATCCTGCTTCTTCACATGGGAGGTTCCTCCAGTACAAGCAGCTCATAAGCTCCAGACCTCAGTTTGTCTGCTGTGCAACTCCCTGCCAGAGAGCTACAAAGAGGGTATGAACCAAGAAGAGCAGCAGCACCAACACATCTCTGAAGTGTTTCTCTCCCACTTTGTAGCAGTAAACATATATTAATCTGAGATTCAAAGCAGTGATGATTTTGCATGAAGCTTCTTTTTTCCTTTTCATAAGAATAACATAATATCCTGTAAATTGCTACTCACTGGAGACTTTTATGATCATTTCAAAGTACTTAAGCCCACACTACCTGACACAGTTACTTAGATATCTTCCTTGTGACTAAGCTAGTGCCAAGAGAAACTGAAAGACTTATCCAGTGCAATTAAACCTCAAAATTTACAGTGACAGGCCCATTAAAAATTCAGTTCACTCCTCACAGTTTCAAACAAGCAGTAGCTTGACATGTGCGTAGCCTGTTTCCTGAGCAGGTTTTCAAAGGGGAGAAAGATGACCTCTATAAATGTCAGTGCAAATAGGACATGCGTTTGCAGTGATGCTCCCCTGGGAACCCGTTAAGAAAGCGGCAGCAGAATGCCTGGTGTGAGTAAGTAACTCTCTTCTAGTAGAAGGGCATGAAGCTGGATGTAAAGGGCCCCAGGTTCATCACCAGATCCTTTCTGATGTGGAATTTCAGTGGGAGGTTGCGAAAAAGGAGTGAAAGAGAAGGTGGTTGTGTCTTCAATAAAGCCATAAGCTGGAAAAACCTGGCTAGTACCTCTATAAGGAAGGCTTTAAGAGACAAACCACCATGCAGCTGAAAACAAGGAGAGTGGACCTGAAGGCTGGCGTCACCATCGCCCTGATGAATGTCATTGCTCCGTTCCTATGCAGCTGTTTCCTCACACACACACAAGCTGTCACCCAGCAGACACAGGAGCAATGATCAGCTGCAAACCCCGACCTGTTTTGCATTTCCTTTCTTCACAACAGACTGGAAAGCACAGAATGTTTGTGCTCCCTACCGCGGTACCTGTCACTGACTTCACTCAATACATCAAGGAAGGAAAATGGTGTTTATCGTCTCTCAGGACAGGAAAGTGAGGGTTTAAATCATTTTGCTTCTTTTAACTCCTCTGATTTCTCCAGCACGGGTGAAAGAAAACAACACATCAAATATTAATACGATAAAGATTTTGAATTGTGCTTGCGCTCCATGTGCTCCTGAAATTACGTGACACTTTCCACTGTCAGTACCCTGATGCTTCCAGAACAGCCGTATGCTATACAGACCATTATTCTGACAGCAGTAGGCTCATAGAAACCTGAACATCCTTCTTATTAGAATGCTAGGAAGCATGTTAATAGCAGATAGCACTGCCTGTGTTGTATAAGTATGTACTGCAACAGAGAAGATAGCTATTTCCAAACAAACGTTAACGTGTCTTCACTGTAAGAGTTGTCAAGCATTGGAACAGGCTGCCCAGGGCAGTGGTGGAATCACCATCCCTAGAGGTATTTAAAAGATGTGTAGATGTGGCCCTTAATGACATGGTTTAGTGGTGGACTTGGGTTAACAGTTGGACTTAATGATCTTAAAGGTCTTTTCCAACCTGGTTGATTCTATGATAAGACCTAATACTTGGAAATGTTAAGCTGTACTGGGAATTGGACAATCTCTGAAGACATGAAAAATAAGGCTGTTGAAGCACATCTCTTAGCAATCTCTTCTACTGCCATCTCTTGGGTATGCCAAAATGAAGGTGGTCATAAGCTTGTCTCAGAAAGTATAAGGTGCTGCTGAGGAGGAAAAGCGTGGGAGGAGAAGTGCTGGTTGCAAGGGAAAGGTGAGGTTTGCTGAGGAGAACAATAGCTGCTGGACATGAGCTCACCCCTTTGTGCCACTGCATGAGGGCTGTGAGAAACCAGCCACAGGTCACACCAGGACATCCTCTGCTCAGCCCTGGGGCTGCCCGTGTGATGATCTGCAAATACATCAGTGCTACCCGATAGACAATACTTGCCCAGTTTCTTATACAAGAAGAAAACCTTTCAGTTCATGCCTACGAGACCCTGGTAACAATGGATATACACAGTATATAATGAGTTCATGCTTGTAGGAGTACTTTTAAGATTTATGGTGTGTACTGAATTCATTTCATCACTACAGAGATTACGTTAATGTGGTTTTCTACTACATTTAGCTCAGAAGCTGTGGTTGCGGCTGATGGAGCATGCAGGCTGTTAACCAGGAAAGATGTAAGAAAACACAGACATCCAGAGGATGTTTTGCATTGTAAAGGGCAGAGAACATTGTTAGGTAGCAGAGGAATCAGTAATCTTAGAGAAACATGATCCCTCTTTGAGAGGAATTTAGAAACCCTCATAAAAAAGGGAAGAGTGGAATAGGACAGGAAATAAAAGAAGGAAAAGCCTGTGCCCCCGTACTGTGCAGGAAGCCCATCTTCTGTGGTTTAAATGGCCTCAGATAAATCACCTGAATTTCCTGCACAGACTGGCCAGCTGTGGAAAGGACATAAATAAGTTGCTCTCCACCGGTGTCCTTTGGAACAAATTAGTCATTTCCACTTGAAAGAACAAGAACAAAATGGGAAAACAAATGAAAACAAGGCTATGGGGCTGGAGCTGGTTGCTTGTGGGACTGTGTGGTCCCTTCTGAGCCATGCGGGAAGGACGTGCATGTCCCACGTCCTGCTGCTCCATGAGGTGGAAGGGACATCCTTCCTAGTGTCCCCATCACATCCCAACCAATGCCTGGAAGGAGCTCTTTTGTGCTGCTGAACCTCCTCAGTTCCTGTAGGACAGAGGGGTAGAGACACCTATTTCTTACTGAGGTTCCCTCTACTCATGCTAAACTACATGCTGAAGCATACAGTTGAAAAGGAGCTGTGAATCAGAGGACTTGTGTGACTAATTATGTGGGTGCACAACCCTCCACACCACTCAAAACCTCAACTGCTGCTGAATTTTCCTCAGCTCATCACGGTGCCGAGCTCCTCTAAAGGAAAATTGGTGGTTTGTTGCCACATAGTTCTGTTTCCTGTCATCATCAGCTGGAAATAAATTGTTCTGACAACCTGGGAAGCCAGCCCTCCACCATCCTGAACATGGAATCTTAGGATCACAGCCTGGTTTGGGTTGGAAGGGACCTTAAAGCTCATCCAGTTCCATCCCCTGCCATGGGCAGGGACACCTTCCACTAGAGCAGCTTGCTCCAAGCCCAGTCCAATCTAGCCTTGAACACTAATGTTAAATATATAGAAACACATCCCCGTGCTACTGAATTTGAAGCTGTGGCCAGTGCAGAAATGTATGATCCTCCATCAGAACTGAAAATCCTTTCAGCATCTACTCATTTTTAACGTGTTTACCATTAAGAGCTGGCAAAGTCTTCTGCTACAACTTCAAAGCAGATAGGTTGGGGGCAAGACAGTGATAAAAACGCTTGCTGTCAAATATATAAGTAAAGCAGCCTGGAGTTTTGGATGACTGTCAGCACATGGAAGGATTCATCAGCTTCAAGCACAGTGGCTGCAGGGTGAGCTTGAAAACTGATCAGAATTATGGTTTTTGGATGATCTATGCAAGCTTTCCCTCTTGGGAGGGATGTCTGATTAAAATCCAGTATGGTCACAAGAGAAAGCTTATTTTATTTTGCTGTCTGATTTACAAGCCATTTGGCTGACTTCAAAGGAATCAATGAAAGCGATTAGAAGCAATATAGCACTGTGATTTCAGGAACGTGTATGTGGCTTTCCAGGGGGATGTTTTAATAGACACTCTCCTGACCATCTGCAAAGAAACACTGGAACTAGTCTTAGTGAGAGTCACAAAGAGGGACTAATTAGGCACTGCAGGGTTTTGATACGAATGATGCTGACTGCTTTGTCTTTGATTTTGATGCATCATAGCATCCTAGAATGGTTTGGGTTGGAAAGGACCTTAAGATCATCCAGGTCCAACCCCTCTGCATGGTCAGGGACACCTCACACTAGAGGGCTTTCACATTGTGTTTGGCAGAGCTCATGAGCCATAGCTGAAACTGAACCATGGAATACAACCAAACTGCTGAATCACATCTTCCCTTGTCAGATTACTTCCTCTTTATGACGATGTTCTGCAAAATCAAGGAGAAGCCTTAGTTCAAGCTACCTGTTGAGCAGGAGATATGATAATGATAAACACTAAACCCTTCTGTCTCTAATGTCAGTAATACAGTTTATGGATCAGGGAGAATGTTGTGGGTCCAAGAGCTTTATACAAGTATCGGAGTGGAAACTATTGCAGAAGATCATACTTACAATTTTGGTCTTAGGAAGCAAATAACTGCAATTAGAGAAACTAATTAATGAGGATCTTTACATCATTAAATTAATGACCTGACTGTGGCAAAATGTCACATTACCATTTCATTGATATTCATGTTTAGTAGTAGAACAAGTGTTCACTAGTGATACATTACGTTTTCAAGATACTTCTAGAAAGAAAGTAGTGCACTGCAAAGGAGTTTGCTTTTTCATCATCACCTACCCCTCTCCCTGGGTAGGGCACATGATTGCACGTTTGAATACCCACATCCTTTCCCTGAGAGTAACTTTGGTTCTTTGACATTAGACAAGCCGTTAAGCTCTGTGTGTACAGCTGAGCTATTCCAGCATATTACAACACCCAACTGTCTCCTGTGCAGCAGTGCAGTGGTTAATTTGAGTTGTATTTTGTTGCTGTAAAGTTACTTAAACGCCCTGTTCCCTCTTTGGCTTTTTTATATCAGGAATATTTTTTCAGTGTCTGGGCATCCCTTGAGAGAAATAATGTCTAAGATGGTTTGTGATTTTATTGCTGGGCCTATGCAAAACAGATGGGTTTTGAGTAACATGGGACTTGGTAACTGGAGGATTAAAATGCTGATATAAATGAAATATGTAAAGGCGTAACCCTGTAACCTAATGCAGGAACTCCTATGACAAAAATGTGGTGGTCACATTGCTCCTGGCTAGCTGGGGACATGCATTAGGGTAACATTACTGTTAACAAGCAGTGGACTTAGGGAAGATGGAGGGGACTGATTCTGCACTCCTCTACCCAGAAGTGTAGAGTTGCCTGGTGTGCATTTCCCAACGCCTTCTCCCCTTTGGGCCTTTAGTGCTAACTTTTCCATCAATTCTCTTAAGAAACCACTAGGAAACACCTATAGCATCCACTGTCAGGAAATTCCCCTTGATATTCAGCCTTAACGTTTCTCTCTGAAACCTCATCTCATTATTTTTATTTATAACCTCTTGAAACACCTTGAATAATTCTCTCCCATCCTTTCTATTTCCAGGCACAAGCAGACACATTCACATTCCTCTCAGCATTCACCCAGCCAAGCTATTCAGAAGCTTCCTTTAAACTTCCTTCAAAAGCCTCTGCTTCTGCAAGTCCTGTCTCATTCACTCTTTAGCAGGATTTCAGAGGAGGAGGAGAGTCTGGGGGAGAAGCTGTGCAGCAAAAAGAGTACAGACAGTGTGTCTATTTGGGGAAAGGAGAAGCAGAGGAAGGCACCCAGCAAGAACCAGTCTGTGCCGTTTCTCTCATAAAAGCCTCTTGTGTTGGAAAGGAGTTTCTTGGTTCTCTGATGCTCTTGTGACACCCCAGCATGGGCAGGTTTCCCTGGAGAACAATTGCTGCAGCAGCTTCATGCCCTCAGAAGGATGATGGTGGGGACAGTTTCTGACCCTGTGAAGCCACAGCATCTGTCAAAACGAAGTCTATCCAGTATGAGACAGCATTTCCTTGCTGGCAGCTGGTTTTATCTGCTTCTTACAAATGGACTTTCCGAAAGCTCATTTAAGAAGATGCAGTGGAAAAAAGGAAAGTTTCATCCAAATGGTGGTTGGCTTTTGTGGCTGAACAAAGGAGTCGGCCAGGTTTTTGTTGTTCGAATGTCCTTGTCTGAGTTCACAACTTGTAAACCCATTTCCCTCTTCCAAACTAATTCTTCCTGCAGGGGATCACGCTCAAAAGCTTTTGTTAGAACTGCTGGAGGAGTGGGAAGCCTTAGATACCATAGAGGTATCTAAGTGCCTAATTGCCACCAATTTCAATAGGAGATGCCATAAATATAGCTTGGAGGATAGATATCAAAGATAGATACTTTTAAAGGGGTTTGCTCTCTGGGTTGATCATGTCCTTTTTTCCTGACAGGGTTTTTTTTAATTGAAAAAGATTCAATTCTCTCATTTTTCCTTGCTGGTTTTAGTGGAGGAGGACTGCAAGGTTGGCAAAAGATGGCTGCAATAACCTGTGAATCCTAGAAAGAAAAGGGCCATTTGCTACAGCAGTTACGTTACCCACCGATTTAGAAAGGCCCAGCCTATCTAACACATGCCCAGCGTGCTCAGCTTCCTTGGAAAGAATGTGCTCTTGGCCTTTGCTCTCAGCCCATATTGTTTCAGCCTTCAGAACACAGCTATGTTTTCAAGGTGCCTTAAATTAGTTTCTCCTGTCATAGTGGTATGGAAATAGCAATGAATTCCAGTGATCTTCCTGCAGCATTTAGCAGGCAGTGTCACTACAGCTTGTTCCTTGACTTTCCCACAGAGGATGCCAGGCAGTTTTGGAGCCCATATGCTATGACTGTAAGGTAGAAGCTCATGACCTAGAGTTGTTCTCTTCTGGGAGCAGCAAAAGCGGAGTAGGTGAGAGGGAAGAGCAGAACAAATATAGAGTTGGTTAACACATATAGAGAAGTAGGACATGCCAGTATTAGCTGGGGTGGCCCAACTGTTCTGCAGCTCCTTCGAGGTACCATAAGGAGATGTTCACGACAGCTCTTTTCCATACTTCAATGGGAGATGTTGCACCAAGTGGCATGTTACCCCAAACACTCTGAAATGTAAATCAGTTACAGCAATACCGTCCAGGGCTATAATTACCCCAGAGCTATAACCCTCTTTGCTAACATAAACCAGCTTCTACCACTGATAATACATCTGTACTTCGAATGGCCCAGAAGGCACCACCACACTGAGAAACTGGTGCTTGTTTCTTTGGTAGGAGCTACTCCTACTTCAAATTCAAACCTAAATTAGATATTTGGAAGCAAATGGAATAGTGGGGGTATTTTAAGATATCTGGCTCACATCCACCTTCTAGTAAAAATGCTGAACAACCGAAAATGCAGTTACCTGATCTGACTTGGGCTACCATGGAATTAATAAGCCCAATAAAATCAGTCTACATCCATTTCTAGTGCAGAGGAAACCACATCTACACAAAAATGATTTCACATCCCACTTGCCCTCACTGCCTGAGCCTTGAGCAATGTTAGTTGCCTGAATTGTCAAGATAATCTTCCAACCTGTGTTTTGGTAAACACTTGACAAAAATAACACCATTCCACTTAAAAACAGTTTCCCTCTTCTTTCTATTTTGGTGGATGCTCCAATGTGCTGAAGTGTCTCCTTGTTGCTAATTTGCAGTGTCGGGGGGGGGGGGGGGGGGGGGAGCATGGCCATAGAGTTGATCCTGAGTTAATATTTTATTTATGAATTTGTTTTTACAGACTAGATAAAAGAAGCTGGAACTTCCCCATCTCCTGAAGGTTTCTGCCCTTTACGGTCCTGCTCTGAACTATCCTTAATACATTAGAGGGAATGCCCTCACCCGCTGGTCCTCAGTAATGCCTGGTGGGATTTGCAGCAGCATTTTGTGGCTGCCCTGCTTCAGAAAGGAGGGGTTTCTATTCGCTCTTCATGGAGGAGGCTCTGCCCTTTGCTGGCCTTTATGCCAAGCAGCATGAACTCAGGCAGCCCACAGCCTTTCATGACTTTGCATATTTCATTAAAGCTGCCAGTGTCAGAAAAAAGTTAAACTAAAATGGAGCAAAAAAACCCAGGAAAAAGAGTGGAAGGTTTTGGGAGGTTCTCCTCCTGTTGGGCTACCTCTCATGGCCATGGCAGCTATGGAGAGATGCAGCAGGACAAAGAACAGCTGAAAGAGGGGAGATTGAGATGAGCTCTTAGGCAGAAGCTCTTCCCTGTGAGGGTGCTGAGGTGCTGGCACAGGATGCCCAGAGAAGCTGTGGCTGCCCCATCCCTGGCAGTGTTCAAGGCCAGGTTGGACACAGGGGCTTGGAGCAAGCTGCTCTAGTGGAAGGTGTCCCTGCCCGTGGCAGGGGTTGGAACTGGATGAGCTTTAGGGTCCCTTGCAACCCAAACCAGTCTGGGATTCTATGATTCTATGACATGCGCTGCCAAAATGGAGCCCAAAAGAGGGAAAGCCCATTTTTTTGGAGCCATTTGTTCATGTGAGTTTCCTCCCAATGATAATACTTGAACCCTGTAGAGTTATTTGTTAGGGTTGCAACACAATGTGGTCAGCATGTGCCTCCTTGTGAAACAGCTGCCAATGGCAGAGCTGGTGAGTGCAAGAGGGTTTCACCCTTAACTGCTGAACCTCATTCCAAGGCCATTTATATCAGCACAACTCATCAGCACTCGCCCTGCCAGAGTGTCTGGATACCTGATCCTTCAGGAGCTGAAACACAGGATGAGTCTGGTTGTCTTGACTTGGAGAAGGACGTGTCATCGATGAAGTGATAACTCATGGCAAACAGCATGACTATAGAACCAGCATAAGCAGCATAGTCTGGGTAAAAAGAAACTTACAGGAAGTAGTTTTCAATCAGAGGAAGGAGAGTTCTTCCCATCTTGTATTTTTCCAGTAATTATGTGCAATTTCTTAAATGCCAGCCAAGGGAGGGTGGCAGAATTGGCTCCTCAAATAAACGTGCTCACCTTGCCACTGCTGGAATATAGTGAAGTATGTGGAGCTTGAATTAACGTGTTTGCTGAACTAGCCTCACATTTTCCCTGGAAGTTCCTGTTTTACCTGGGGTTTGTTCCTGTAATCCGTAATGCTGGATTTGATGAAGGCGATTTTTACAAGTTGTTCTTTATTCATCCAAGAAAAAAGAATGGAATTCTTTTTCACCATCGCTGCACCACCATTTACCAAGCCAAAATGCTTTCCCCAGCTCTAGCTCCTAACACTGTCAGTCATGCCTCGAATGGAAAGTGCTGGGTTTTATGCACATGTATTTAAAACAATCTTCTTAAGGAATTTTTGGCACCCTCCTACATACCCTTTATTATTATTATGGTTTTTTTTAGGTGCTTTTTTTAGGTCTATGCAATTGTCACAATGCAGTTGAATATATTGAATCCTTTCAGAACAAAAACTGAATGGGTTGGACTTGGCTGACTAAACACAGCTAAATCCAGAGAGCTGCTTTAGAGGTAACTTGGACTGTTATGAGTGGGATTACTCAAATGGGATAAACCATCATTAGAGCCTGGCTAAAATACCTGCTGAAGGGCTCTTGCCTTAGGAAAGTCAGTTTAGGGAAAAACAGACTAAAGGATTGTATTTTATGAGTTGACTACAACTTGGCCCAGCCCCATCTATGGGAGCCAGCCTGCACATACCTTTCATGAACAGGCAGTTTTGCAGATGATTATGTTCCAGTGGGACTCCTTGTGCTAATGACTTTCCAAGATGACTGAGGTGTCATCACCTATCCCAGGAAATATAAATCAGCCCTTCCAGTGTCTGGGGAGCAACAAGAGAGGCTCAAAAGCACAGTGATTTGTAAGGCATTGACAATACATCCAGCTTTCAGTTTGAGGGGTTCTCTATGAGACAGAGAATGCAACAGCCCCTTTTCCCTTTGGGGAGGAAAAAAATATCCTCAATTTAGAGGGTTTTCTGGTCTTTTCAAAGTATAACTCAGTTGAATTTTTCTGGGAGATGGGAATTCCTGGCAGGGACAAGACCTCTGATTCTTCACCTCTTGGAAACAGAGCTGATGTTTTTTGTTCCATGGTGCAGCCTGTTCCTGCTTTGTTGACCTGGATATTCTTCCTTGTTTAGAGAAGTTTTGTCTTCGGCTGGAAAAAGAAAAACACGGGCTTTTGCTCATCTTTCATCAGGATAAAGCGAAAGGCAGAAAACAAGCAAGCCTTTGGGTTTCCAGAGAATTACAGGCATTCCTGATATGTTAAAAACACTAAAAATTCCGAGTCTGGCAAGTGGAGTCAAACGAGTTCAGATGATGTTTATTTCCTTTGGTCTTTTAAAATCCATCTCCTCCCTTGTGCTTTTTTATGATGGTGAAAGAATAATTCAGAAAACAACAGTAGAAAAGGACCATTTTTCCCTATATATCTGAGGGTTTTGACTTTGAAACTCCTCACTGCCTTCAGAGGGAGTGGTGCAGTATGAAACAGTCTGCAAGCAAGCACTCACATAGCAAAGCACTTGTTGCCCCTCTTAGGAAGCATAATGCAGTGATGGGAATAGCAGGAGGAGGTGTCCTTATCCTAAGGGCATTTCAAGTTTCATTTGCACCTCTACCACCACGCAATTAAACCTCCTCAGCCTGATGTGTTTTATGGTAGGAGCAGGGCCAGAGGAAGAGGGGAAACAAACAGCAGGCTGGGATAAAACAGCCTCCAAGTATTTAGCTTGCTTGCTTTCCCTTTCCATTCCTGGCTCCAAACACAGCACTGTCTGTAACAGGCTGTCCTCATCCATTCACCATCCCTGCCATTGCACCTAGTCAAGCCCCTGCCTCACTTGGGGGCCTGACATTTAGGTTATATACCCCTTCAGTTAGAATCACAGAATCCCAGGCTGGTTTGGGTTGGAAGGGAGCTTAAAGCTCATCCAGTTCCATGCCTCGGGCTGGGACACCTTCCACTAGAGCAGGTTGCTCATAATTGCTGCTGACCTCCCTCCATTGTGCAGTGCTGGTGACCACTGCTGGCACATACGTGGTCCCTGCAGGGTGACCAGCCACCATCCGAGCATGGTGCCTTGTGGATGCTGTAAATCCAAGGAAAACACTGAGCTCAGCATTACAAGGAAGTGTCAGGGGGGAAAAGGAGGACTTTGACAACTAGTCAGGAAATGAGTGCTGATTAAAGAAGTCCCTCTTATTAATCACACAGTGTGGGTGCATACTCCGAGGTAGTTTGGGATAGATAATATTTAACAACACCCCATCTTTTTTTGTTTGCCAGCAACAGAACGCTCTCAGCATTTCTTTAAAAAGCAGCCAAGGGAGGGTGGAAGTGGGTGAGCAAACAGCAGCTCTCCCTCGTGGAGCACATGTTGGAGGGACAGCATGGGGACACCTGAAATCCTGCTCAAAAGAGAGACATAACACTGAAAACATGAGCTTATCCTTAATTATGGAGTGTGTGGATTCAAGAAAACTGAGAAGAAATGTGACCCAGGATAGTTAGGTGCTTGCAGTCAGCATCTTCCTAGCTATTGCATCACTTGCAATACTGAGCATTAAAATATTCAATGGGCTAATGTTTCAATCAAACTCTGAATTGATTCAGTTCCTTGTCAAGGTCTAAAGCTTTGATCATTGTACAAGAAGCTGAAACTGCAGCAAAGCTATTGACTGACATCCCTTGGGAGCACTGACATATGCCGTGGTCAGAAGAAGCTCAACTGAAAGACCAAAAATGTCAAGAGGTCAGAAGTGGGTCTAGTGAGGAACTGAAAAAGTAATTGGGATCAGGGGCAGGGGTGGGTAAAGCAACCAGGAAGGAAACAGGACTTTGTCAGGTTACTGAACTGACAAAGGAGCTTCTGCATCTCAGTTTGCAGGTATGAACAAGGAGGAAGCTTGCAGGGAGGTCTTGAGAGGTGCGGATGCAGAGGAGACGCATACAGAGCATCCTTCCCTGCCCACGGTGCCACTGAAGCAGAGTGTCTTGTAAGTGAGACTTGAGCACGGGTTTGCAGATACACATGTGGAGGTCAGCAAAGCAGTGCTGTAAATTTAGGGAGATGTAAAAACCAGAAGGGAAATGCCAACTACTGCAACAAAAGGACAAGAGCGAAGTTAATGTTAAAAGGTGAAGTGCTGCAAGAGACTAAGTGTTAATTACGTGCATGGCAATGCATATATTAACCTTTGGTTACACTGGAAAGTATTTCAGCAACAGGCACACATTCCTACACAGACTATAGAGAGTCGGCACCATGCTCTTGGTGCTCTGGCCTTGGATTCACAGGGTAAAAATGTGAATGCCTGAGAGTTGCCTCCTGTTTGATGGGAGCCATTGATTTAAAGCCCAACTGTCACAAACTGATGGCACACAGACTGGGTACTGCAGCACGAGGAGAGCAGGGCGATGCTTCCAACAAAGCCATCCAGGAGCAGAACATGGCATCAGCAGTATCACATTACGTTGGTTAGGCATGTGCTGCTGTTGACACATTAACTTATCACTGCTGCATCTTTAAGACGTTATCACAATAAATTAGGCAGCTATCCTGTCTTGCTTACACAAGGCAGGAGACCACTGCTGATACAAGATGATTTCCCTGAGTGAAAACTTGAGGATTAACTCTTGATTGCTTTGTGCCTGGGATCAACAACATTAAAAGGTTGGTTTCAGATCAAATGTTCTCTTTTCTATTAGGAGAGCAGGATTGAAAATAAGAGATCACCGGGGCTGTGAGGTCCATTCAGGTGAATGGATGCTCCGTATGTGGGTAAAGAGCTTTTAAAAGATTAGCATCATACCACACTTTAATCCCCACCAAATAGGAATGACACACACTGCCTGCATTGCTGTTTCAGTCAGTGCTGCCTGCCTGGACTTTTGTTTTAGTGCTGACAAAGTGCATGGCATTGCAACTGAACTCTCCAACAGCACAGGGGTAGAAAAATCAATCATGTCTCTGACACTTGCAGAAGGAAGGTGTTTAACACACAGGGGATCCATCACACACCACTCGCCAAATAAGCCACACAATGCTTGTAGTAACCTGATTATGCAGCATGCCTTAAATTAAATTAAGCTGGTATTAAAGGGTTCAAAACACACAGCTCTCTACCAGACCCCTTGTAAAGCACCCTGCCAATTCCTGCTCAGCATTTTAAAAGCACACCGCTCCTATGACAGGGTACAAATGGATTTAACTTGTGCTGAGGTTGTTTGGTTCAAAACTAGCAAATTCACCATTAATTATTGATCTGGCTTGTCAAGCTGTAGCATCAATTACTGCAGCCTTGGCATATGGGGCTTTGGAATTAAAAGCATCCATAACCTTTGTGTGGAAAGAGCTTACTCTTTTTTTTTTTTGGCTGAAGAGTACCATTTTTCTTCCATGATGTGTTTTTTACTTCTATACACATAGCTGTTTTGTTTCCCAGCACAGGTATCAGTTCTGAGTTGATTAAATAACAGTAGTAAATGGTACCCACATGGACCCCCTGATAAGCATAAGGTTGTTATTTCTGGAGCGGATGCTCTGTTCCCTGGGGAAAGAGAACCTGTATCACTGTTTTTGTTCCTCAGTATGAATGTCATTCAGTTTTAGGCTTGTAAGAATATCTTTGCTTTTCATCCATTCCAGCTATGATATATATTTGATAGGTAGAAATGGAAGTTATGGCCATCAGGGGTGGAAGATGAATCAGTTGACATTCTCCTTTTGTAATAGGATTCAGATTGACTCTGGAGGATGGGAGAATGACTCTGACAGGGAGCCCTGAAATCCTGGGCTAGGGAAATAAGGTTTTGTAATTGGACTTGTTGATGAGGACAGGATAGGCAAAGGATGGAGCAATATTTCTTCTGTGTCTGATTCAAGAAATGTTAGCTTGCCAATTTTAGAAATGTATGAAAAATCACCTTGTAGTTATTAGGGCTGGGAGTTGCAACAAGAATTACAGAAGCCTTAGAGCAATATTTCTGAGAGCTTTTATATAGACACATTTCTTAGCACTGAAAAACAGGGAAATAATACTTCACATGGGAGTTGTGGGTTTGCAAATGAAAGCAACACTTGCTTTTAGCAACATCAGTGCACAGAGGAGCCGAGTCTTCGCTCTAACCTCAGTGGATGTTGCAATCCACAAATTAATGCTCACATTCTACCTGGGTTTAGGCTGCTGCTCCAAAATGTGCACTTTAGAGGGACCTCCTCCTCCAGAAGTCTTGTTGGGTCTCAGGCTGTTTGGTCCCCATTTCATCTTGTGCTTCATGGTTGGATTGGGAATTTCTCTGCCTTCTGTGGTTTCTACAGCACCTGTTTCAAGACAATCTTCATCCTGTGATGATGCCATATATTAAAGCAAACGTGTTTATGAAGTGTTATAGAATCATAGAACAGTTTGGGCTTGAATGCACCTTAAAGCTCATCCAGTTCCAACCCCCTGCAATGAGCAGGGACACCTTTCACTAGAGCAGGTTGCTCCAAGCCCCATCCAACCTGGTATTTAAGAAGAAATTGCAGTGTGAGACTGGAGAGAAACTGCTGCATGTAACCCACAGCATCAATTATTTATCTTCAGAATCTTCCAGCTAAAGCAAATCAGCAAAGTCCTGCTGTTTTAAGCCTCACATGTAGCTCTATCCCATGACAGAAAAGGAATCAAGCAGCCCAAGGACATTACACTTGTACACTCGACAGGGAGGTGCAGCTGACAGCACCTTTGTATCAAATGCATCCAAGTGAATGAGGGTAAATTAAGAATCTCATTTATTTCAGAGGGGAAAGCCATGCACATTAACATACTTGCAGGAAAATGCTTCCATTTCATTTATCTGCTTTATTAGACAGGAAGAATTGGTCTCTAGACCTTACCAAAACACGTACCTTAAATCAGCCCATGCAGCTAAGGATATTAAGCCAGTGAACTCTTCGCACCCTTTCCTTTCATACCTGACCTGGAAGATACATTAATAGTTTTCTGCCTTAGCTGGCCAGTCAGCTGTGGGAGCAGCCAAGAAATGATGCTGAAGGTTGTTCCTTGAGACCCAGTCAGCACATCATGACTGCTTGAGGGATGCCTTCAGAGAAGGAAGAGCCACAGCAGATGGGTGCCCTGGCATCGTTCCATGGCTTCAACTTGGTATCAGACAAGAGGAATTGCTGAGATTAATGGTGAGGTCATGGAGATGGTTTAACTGCAGCCCAGCGTGGTGGAAATTCATAACTAATGACTTCACCATGACCTATGAATAAGAATCTGACCTTCCTGGTGGGACAGCTGAGTCAGTGGTTAGACCAGCCCTTACTATCCTACAAACACATAGCTGATGAAACAGAGACCTCCCAGAAGGGATGCTATGCCTGGGATTCCATGCTTTGAAAACCAGAAGCAGCTTTCAGCTACTGACCTCTGCCAAAGGCTGCTCTTGGAGGCTGTAACGGATGGAGACACACGGTGTTAAGGTAGAGCATGGGGAAGCTTTTGTGTGTTTGTGTGGTACCTTCCTCCTCCTGTCTCCTCACAGGAGCCAACACTCCCTGGGCTTTCAGTGTGAGCAATTACACCCAAGTGGCTCTCCCTTTGCTGTAGACAGCAGACAGAGGAAGTTAAAGATGTCAGTGGGCCACAGTTGCCTTTCTTCTCACAGGAAACAGAGAAGTTGCTGCTTCCTATTACTTGAGTCAGAATTTAGGGGAAATAAAGTTAGCATCAGCCATTTCACCTTCCAGGACCACTTCAAACCCCAGACACTTAGCTGGTCTAACCTTAAACAAGCTAGCTACCAGGTTTGGCATGTCTCTTGGCAGTGCAAGAGAAGGGACAGAAGGTTTCAGTGGTTTGCCATTTCCTCCTCAGACAGACTCACTCTATGATGGCTGAACAAGATGGAAGAGTTTGGAGATAGGCAACACAGGAGATCCCATGCCAGGCTGGATGGAGCTCTGAGCAACCTGCTCTAGTGGAAGGTGTCCCTGTCCGTGGCAGGGGGTTGGGACTGAATGAGCTTTAAGGTCCCTTCCAACCCAAACCATTCCAGGATTCTATGGTTTTTCTTGCGCTTTCTGGCCCCACAGATGTTTGGGAATGGAGAGTCTTCTGTGAGGATATGAAGGACAATGGAATGCACATAAACATTTCCATGCTAGATTCTGTCAATCCACTCACCTTCACCATCTTATACCTGGTCCCATACGACTCTAAATGATTGCGAGTTTATGGGTCACTTGCTCAAGTGGGGTGCCAGTCAACCACACAACCATCAGCACCATCAAAGCACCCTTGCTGCCTTCAGAAGAAGGGCTATGCTTGGGAAAGCAGGCATGCCAAAACTGGATTAGAGAAAACACTTATACCCTTTGACAAACTGGATTAAAAAGAAGTCTCATCAGAAGGCTCAGTTTAATTGCTAGGATTATGCTAGCAGTGGAGATGTAATGGGAGGAAAACTAACAGGAGATGTGTCCAGAAGAAATGCATTCCCTTGACTTCCCTCACAAACTGGAGGAGAAAACTGGCCGATGATTCAGTTTTGCCTTTGATTCAACATAATGACTAAATCCTGCACAGATAATTGGTGCTATGGCCATTTGTGCTGGCAGCTGCACTCCAGCACTCTTTAAAATCATTATCTGTTAAGACATTTGCAAATATACAGTGAGCCTGGCAATGCCTCATTAAAGCACTGAAGAAGACAGTCATAAATTTTATTGCCTCAGCATTATACGTTGAAGTTATAATGGTGCAGAATCTGTTCTGAATGTATAAATTCCCCTATTGCTTCAGCAGAATCTCATGTTCTTCTGGACAAGCTCTTGAGAAAGGCATAAAGATGAAAAATGCCATCAGCGTTTAAAGTGAGGGAACTCTGAGTGACTCCATTGCTTTTCATTTAAGGAAAATGTTTGCTTTAACCATGCAGGGAGTCTGTTTTAAAATGTAACCGCACAGAAACATCAGACAAATGCTATCCCTGCAGTGATTTCAGGCTATATACTTATCTCTGGTATTTCATTTCCAGTTCACTATTTCTCCTGATCACAGAATCACAGAATGGTTTGGGTTGGAAAGAACCTTAAGATCATCCCGTTCCAACCCCCTGCCATGGGCAGAGACACCGCACACTATAAACCATGTCACCCAAGATGCACATTAACTTCTATTTTGGGGTCTCTATCCAAACTTATTGAGGTCAGTGGAAAGACTATCATCAGTTTCCTTTGGTTTTCCACCAAACATTGATCAGGACATCTTGTTTTATAAGGGGAGAATACATTTGCTAGTGGTTTAGAAAAACTATTTTGCCATTGGCTTAGAAATATAAGTTGTTATTAAATGGAGCTGAAACAAGGAAATTCACGTGGTATCATGTTACATTCTAGGGACAGGCTTCTAGTCTGTGTTCAAGGTGCTGTTTGATGTTGTAAATTTATAAATATGGAAAAGAAACATCGGTAAGAGTTTAATTCTGTGAACTTTCCAGAATAACAGTGTTTTAGAGACCAGCAAATCCCACTGAGTGAGTCACCTCTGTCTTATTCCACATGAACCTGGATTTGGGCTCTAGATAAATGAACGTAGATAAATATTACTTAGCCTAATGGAATCCCCATAGGCTGGGATAAGCTTCTCACTATTACTCACACTGCTCCTCTCTGCAGGTCTTTGGATGTGGTGAGGGATTTTTAAGGGTGTATATTCTCCTTGATGTGCTTGCAAGTCAGCTCTTTGTGTGGCTGTGTATTTGCATGGGTATCTAGGGGAAAATAAATCACCTTTGTATAGCTTCTCAGAGGGAGTTAAACTGTTTAGGATTGAGCCATCTATTCTATAACACTGGAGACACTTGTATTAAATGACATGGATGCTGGAATATCCATGCTGGAGTTTCACTGCCATGCTGCTGTGGTGACATAAAGCCATGCCATGCCGTGGAGACATAAAGCAGGGACAATGACACTATTAATATAAAGCCAGATTTACCATCATTGTGCCCAGTGATTTAATTCAAGGGTATGATATCATCCACTTTGAGTTAATGCAGAAATACAGCCTGTATTTCAAGGCCTGAACACTTCCATATACATAAAAATACCACTTGCTCACAAATTGTTCAAAGCCTGTACATGCTTTTTGGAGATGGATTGCCAAGCAGCATCCTGGGAGGCTCTCCTAACCCTGCAGGAGAAGGGCATTCCTGCTCTTAGCTATTAACTGGAGCTGGGATAATGTAAAAAGGGATGGAGAGAGCAGGAAAGGTATAGAACCATAGAATCATAGAACCATAGAACCAGAGAATCAGAGAATAGTTTGGGCTGGAAAGGACCTTAAGATCTTAAGATCATCCAGTTCCAACCCCCTGCCATGGGCAGGGACACCTCACACTAAACCATCTCACCCAAGGCTCTGTCCAACCTGGCCTTGAACACTGCCAGGAATGGAGCATTCACAGCTTCTTTGGGCACCCTGTGCCAGCGCCCCAGCACCCTCACAGTAAAGAACTTCTTCCTTATATCTAACCTGAACTTCCCCTATTTCAGTTTGAGCCCATCACCCCTTGTCCTATCACTACAGTCCCTAATGAAGAGTCCCTCCCCAGCATCCCTATAGGCCCCCTTCAGGTACTGGAAGGCTGCTCTGAGGTCTCCACGCAGCTTCTCTTCTCCAGGCTGAACAGCCCCAACTTTCTTAGCCTGTCTCCAGCCCCTGATCATCCTCGTGGCCCTCCTCTAGACTTGCTCCAGAAGCTCCATGTCCTTCAGCCTCCAAAAGAATTTCACCTGTGCCATCAATGATGGATCCAGACATGAGCCGCAGGCTGGTACATGGCCATCGGATACCCAGTATGGCCACACTGCTGACCTCCACACAGCCTCTTCCACCCTTCCACATCTCTTTTGCTACCCCAGTCAAGAGCTGTTTTGAAGAGAGAGGAATAAAGCAAACACATTTAGGGTTTGTCATTCTAAAGGAAAGACAAAATCTATAAAAAGAAAACCAAACAAGGAATCGTAGGAAAATCTTACCAATGTAGGAGGCCCCTGAATGTTTTGATCCCTGAAGCTGTCCAGAGAGGCATTGCCAGATTTTTTCCCCAGCATGCTGGAAAAACTCTACCCTGGGATAGGTCTGCTTTGTCAAGTGTTAGGAGAATTGGTTTGGCCTTGCTGAAGCTGAGGGTGGAGTTGGGAATGAAGCCTGATTCTTGGTCAGATCCTGGCTTTGATCATGACTATAGAGACACTAGAACCTCCCGCCATAATTTAGGATCTGCCACAAACATTTAAGCTTTAGACTTCCCCCCGCCCCCCCCCCCCTTCCTTTTTCCATACTTTAAGTTTCTTCCTTTGCATGGACTCATCATTTCAGGAGCTTGACCTCTGAGCAATGTTGGCAGCTGTGTGTGCCGATGTTGACATCCCAGCCATTACAGCTGCACAGCCCACAAACCTCTGCAGTCAGAAGGTCAAATCACCTCAGGAAAATGATTCAAGAACTAATAATCGTCCTACCCCCAACACCTCCAGTTTGAAAACCTTACTGCATTTAAGAACAAAGGGTTCTTCATTCTTAGGGTTGACCAGCCCTTTGCTGCCACTTGGCGCTGCTACGTCTCACCCCAGCTGGGCAGAATAGGAGGGACAAAGACTTGGCTTAGCTCCCCAAAGTACTGGTCATCTTCCTAAGATACATCAAGGCAAAGGAGCTGGCTCAGGGTAATTCCTATGTATCTGGACCAAGAAGCCATCCAGATCAGGAGTCAGACTGTGGTTCAGGCCCTGTGCTTAGGATGTTATACAGCTGTGTACTTGTACAGGGACAGCCCAGCCCTCGGTGAACCTCAGAGGGTACAGTCAAGCATGTTCTTACCGAAACACCAAGCCCCTGAGGGCAGTAAGTACAAGATACAGCATCTACAGAAAAGAATCTTAGGATTAAAACCAGGAAAGAACTTTCTACCCTGTTTCAGTTTAGACTTGGAAATCAGTATGTTGTCCCTAGCTGCACAGTAACAGGAAAGACTGATTTTTATCAAATCACAAGCATTGCTGGTGCAGTACCTTTATTTCTTTTAAGCTATATTTTTTCCCCAGCATACGAGGTTACAGGACACCAGAGAAATCTACAGCTATTGAAATAACTGGGTAATTTCACCAGCATCCTGTGCTGATATTACAGCTTTCATTGTGTTCCTATTACAGCCGCACATTTCAATGCCTCCTTCTTTCATTTGGTGATGCTTTTCAATGCCAGGTCTCTCCCAGGGAAATCCATAAATCTTCCTGTGTGTTCTCTTCCATCCTCAGCGTACTTTGAGTATAAGAAGCTACCACAAGTAAAACCATGTGAGTAATATGCTTAACAAAGCTGATGTACAGAGTACATGCACAGCGATGGGCAGATGGTTCGAACTGAGATCTGTGGTACTGCTGTGAGTTGACATTCTTTGAACTTTATAATGGTGGGAACAGAGCAGCTCCAAATGCTTTGTAAATTGACCCGGCAGCACAGAAATGCCAAAGGCAAATTTCATTTAGGGTTAAGCAAAGAGGTCAAAATGTTCTGGTTGTGATGTGAAGGACTGCAAGAAGAGCCTGGGCTTTTCAAGGGTCATACTTGGGCTTATGTGACATGAGGCAGGCCTCAGCTCCTTGGATCCATACCAAGGAAGACTCTTGTTTATCTCAGTATAAACACTAAGAGCATCTGGCCAAAGACAAGAGGCTCAGCCACTCAAGCTCTTCAACAGTGTCAGGCATAGTGCTTATCACTTTTCAGTAACATCTAAAATGAAGCCAAAAAGGCAGAGCACAGTTTGTTCCATTTCCACCCTCATTAACTGTACTTTGTTATTTTCTGGATCATTCACCCTTGGTTCAATTTAAGTTTATTTTAAGGCAGACTAATCAGCCTTTTAACTCGAGAATCCTTGGCCTCCCACTGCTCACTTACAGTGGTGCCTAATCAGGTAGAAAGAGTGTTTCTGCTTTGTGTAAAGGCAAGGCTGATGCTGACCTTAAGAAGTGGCCTGCCAATCAGTCACCACTGTGGGCTGCCATGATGGACTCAGTGATGTGACGCAGATGCATCATGCCATGATAAAAGGTACATTATGTGTCTAAGCAAGAGGTAAATGACCTGGACATACATAAATATAGCTGTGAACTAGATCCACATCCCCATTACATTTCCAAATATAATTCTTTTCAAGTAAGGACCAAAGGAAATTCATGTTATGACCACATGCAGGCTGAAAATACCTCTTATAATATAAATATATCTGAATATATATCTGAAAATGCATCTTATCATAGAATCCCAGCCTGGTTTGCGTTGGAAGGGACCTTAAAGCTCATCCAGTTCCAACCCCTGCCACGGGCAGGGACACCTTCCACTAGAGCAGCTTGCTCCAAGCCCCTGTGTCCAACCTGGCCTTGAACACTGCCAGGGATGGGGCATCTTCTGATGAACAATTTAATGTCTCCTAAATTTTTAAGCAAAGCAGAATGCAAGTAGTACATATGGAAGAGGGAAAGCCAAGCATATGTGAATGTTAGTTCTTGTGCATGCAATGCTATGGGGAGACCCCCTCAGTACTTTCCTGCTGCTGCTATAAACAAAGGAACTTCTCTTAAGAAGTCATCTTAAAGAGAACTAGATAATAGACTCTATCTTACTGTACACTACCATAGCCCATTTTACACCACGAACACAAGAGCTCTCCAGGTAGTTAAAGTCTTTGCTCTTGATCTTTATTTCCCAGTCCTTATGAAGCAGTGGTGGAAATGGAGATGAGAAAGATGATGGTTATTTGGGATTCTGTACTGGAGCCTGAGGAGAGAGGGAAATTCTTTGCATGTTTAACTCTGCTAACTTCATGAGGGATGTTGCTGGCCTTGTGGGTCTATTGTCTTGGTACAATATGGTTTTATACTTTTATGAATGGGCTATTTATGTAGCTTCTATGGAAGATCTTCATTTGGTGGAAAACAATAGACAGTGATGAGGATCTGTTCCACAGGGTTACAGATCTGACATTCGAGGGCCCCATGAACCCATCGAAGATAAAGTCCATTGTGTTTAGATTTGAATAGAAGGAATGTTCAAATTTGAAATAAAAAAAGCTGCTTGATACCCTGAAGAAGCTTACACACTGCTTTGTTTGTGGGTGATGGGAGCACAGGTAGCTTCAGTTGCTTCTTCCTCTGAGCTATGCACAATCAAATAACTAATCTGAGGAAAGCAACCTATTAGCATCTTCAAACATCACCTTACAGGGTTGTGCATGGGCTTGGCTCACATTGCTTGTAGTGGGACTCAGTCTTTACCCCAGTAGAACCTCAGTTCCCATCATCTCCACCTCTCTATTGACAAGTTTCTACGTAGTGCAATGATAATTTGCTTCTGAGTGGAAACATTAATAGCATGAATATGCTTATATGCTCACCAGGAGATCTGGTGTGGATTAAACTATGCACAGTATTCTTCGCAGTTACTCTCAAATTTTGCACTTGGAAAGCATTACTATTTCCCTTTTGTCTGTAAGTCACTTTTTTGCCATCTTTATGCCTTCTTGGGTGGTAAACAATGGTTATTAATATGGAATTTGCGACATCGACATTGGTCAGGTTCCTAGAAGATGATTACAAACACCTTCTTTGATCTCCTGCAGAACCCAGTCTAAAGAAACCAAGTCAATAATTCTGTCTACAGCTCATAAAAGCCACTTGAAGGATAGCCTATCTCTCAGGGAGTTATTGTCTTGATGCATTGAAACAGAGACCTCAAAAAAATGGAGATTCCACCACATTTTCCTTTCTCATAGACTTCAAATATAAAAAACCTGGTGTGCCATCATCCCTGAAGCCTAATTTGCTCTACTTGCAGCACTGGCATAGACAACAAGTGGGAAAA
Organism: Pezoporus wallicus; assembly: GCF_028554395.1. NCBI lineage: Eukaryota > Metazoa > Chordata > Aves > Psittaciformes > Psittacidae > Pezoporus > Pezoporus wallicus. The sequence continues at coordinate 657,142 of NW_026640104.1, forward strand.
TAATGTCAGTGGTGTAAAAAGGATTACTTTTCAATTAAAATTAAGCTAGCATGATAAATTGACCCTTTTACACTTAACCAGCCTCTCTGCCTGCAGGTCAGCAGTTAGAACAATGTCCTTACCCCATCTTTTGAGTCAATGATATTTGTGTTTTCCATTGGCCTTGACTGAAAGACCTCACAGTAGGAGAAATTCTGGTGGTCTTACACCATCATCTGTGGCAACAGCATGTGGAAAACAACTTTGCATCACTTTCTGCAGTGGATAAGGGATAACAAAGAGAATAGAAATAAAGGAATTAAAGGTTGTAGGAAGACAACATTTTCCATCGCTGGGAAGAACCATTTGTAAACATATTTCCCCTACTGATTATAGGCTTTTGGCTCGGGGCAAGATCAAGCACTCTCCATTGACAGGGTAAGGATGCAGCAGAAAAGCCTATCCCTAGGCTTCCTGCCCCTCAAAGGAGGTAAAACCAGTGGTGTGCCAGCTACTGAGAGTGAAAAAATGTGTTGTGAACTCCTCCCTAGCCAAGCACAATTGCCTCCCTCCCTCCCAAGCATACTTCCATGCTGCGAACACAGTGTGTTGGTCCCACATCATTCTCCTGACCCACAGCAGGAAAGAGCGCTTTGGTCTGTTTGGGCTTACAGACAGAGACAGGCATGCTTGCGCTAAACCCTTCTTCTGGCTGGCAGGTAACAAGGCTGCCCAGAGGCAAGAGCATCTACCCCTTGCATGATACCTGCTTCTTGGAAATATCGGAGTCAGAGAACAGTTCGTGTTGCAAAGGACCTGCAAAGCGCATCCAGTCCAGCCCCCTGCAATGAGCAGGGACACCTTCAACTAGACCAGGTTGCCCAGAGCCACATCCAGCCTGGCCTGGGATGGAGCATCCACCACCTCTCTGGGCAGCCTGTGCCAGTGTTTTACCACCCTCATTGTGAAGCATTTCTTCCTCACATCCAGCCTGAATCTCCCCTCTTAGTTCAGAACCACCACCCCTCATCCTATTGCAACAGGCCCTGCTAAAAAGTCCCTCCATGGGCCTCTGCACAGCCTACTCACTGGTCTGCTGGAAGAAGTCTCCCAAGACTATTTGCTCATGAACAATGAGAGCAAGAAGGGGAAAAACTGTGATTCTAGTGCTATAATGTAGCACCGTATCTTCACGTGAGGCAACAGGAGCCTCTTGCTCCTGATAGATTCATGCCTTGTATCACCGCGTATGGCATTGCTGACTTCTTTTTTTTGCATAACCATAGATGTTTGGCTGCCTCTTAAAATTAATGACAGTAATCAGACTGGTGGATCTGTGGGAACAAAGTAGGACATACTGTTGGTTTCTCACCATGCTACTCCCTGGGGACACCGTTCTGGTGGCTGAGAGACTGGAAGACACCATCTTCAGCAATGAAAAAGGAGCTGATGAGTCACTCCAGCTACAAAAGGGATTAAAATATTTTTAAACAGAAGAGCAGTTATTAATAAAGTGCAGGAAATGATAGGGAGTTATTGCACTTGGAGCAAAAAGTCAACACGACTTCCTCCCACATAATACCTACTTTGATGGTGCTCTCCCTCCCTCCTAAGTCTTATTTTTACTCCCTCTCAAGGTTCTTTCAAAACTTGTTTACAAAAGTGTCCATGGTGTTATCCTCTCTCTGGCTGGATACTCATCTGCAGTAAGTGGTTTCTACTTCTCAGCCTTTAAAACTGGCCAAGGTTTGGAAGAACATCTCCACTCTTTTTTTTCTTGGTAATCTGTTTCTTAGTGAGAGGGTCTTTGGACAAGGGCCTGTAGGGACAGGCCAAGGGGAATGGCTTTAACCTGCCAGAGGGGAGACTGAGATGAGCTCTTAGGCAGAAGCTCTTCCCTGGGAGGGTGCTGAGGTGCTGGCACAGGGTGCCCAGAGAAGCTGTGGCTGCCCCATCCCTGGCAGTGTTCAAGGCCAGGTTGGACACAGGGGCTTGGAGCAAGCTGCTCTAGTGGAAGGTGTCCCTGCCCATGGCAGGGGTTGGAACTAGGTGAGCTGTAAGGTTCTTTCCAACAGAAACCATTGCATGATTCTACAAAATGCCCATTTCTTGGGAACATGACCCAAAATGTCAGTAACCAGTGCAAGTGTCCAAGCCCTCCTGAATCCTCCTGAGTCTCCTTTCTTTGCAATTTTCACAGAATCATAGAATAGTTAGGGTTGGAAAGGACCTTAAGATCATCCAGTTCCAACCCCCCTGCCATGGGCAGGGACACCTCACACTAAACCATGGCACCCAAGGCTCTGTCCAGCCTGGCCTTGAGCACCACCAGGGATGGAGCATTCACAATTTCCTTGGGCAACCCATTCTAGTGCCTCACCACCCTCACAGTAGAGAACTTCTTCCTTATATCCAATCTAAACTTCTCCTGTTTAAGTTAGAACCCATTACCCCTTGTTGTATTAATACAGAAAGTTTAACCTCTACCATATAAATATACAAAGAGAACTGCCAGTAATTTCAGTCATACGAGATAGGAAAGGTGCAGAGCTGCAGAACACGACTGCAGTGTTTTGCTGACTGCAAAATTATCACTGGGGAAAGAACAGTGATAAACATGTATTCAGAATCCTCTACCAGCCAAACCCTGTTCTCCAGCCTGTGTAACCCATTGTCTTCAGAGATGCCATCTTGCAGCAAGGGCACAACAATTTCTCCATACACTATTCTCACCTTTGACATTGTTTTGGAAGATAAATTTAATGTATTAAAGTACTTCAGAAAGCATCTTACCTGCTGCAGTTTTCCCTCGCTTCTGAATGTCACAATGCCCCTTATTTTTCTCTTGATAAATTTATGAGTTTACTTTAACTTCTTGAAGTATTTTGACTGCTTTCCAAAGAAATTCAACCTCAGTTAAGTGAAGTATTACTGAAGTGCAGTCTTGTTAGCTTGAGCGCTTTCTGGCAGGAAAGCAACTTTGCATCAGTTCTCTTTTTAACTCACTGGTGCTCCAAATCGAAGTGTTAAAACCATCCCCATCTAATCTACAAGGTTTTGCACAGCTCTGGCTTTCTAACTGCACGAATAACTTTGTTCTGATTTACTCTACTTCCTTCCTTTCATCACCAGTAATAGGATCCTGCCCCTGGAAACAACCCCAAACCTCAAGTTTAATTTTAGTTCATATTGCTTTACTTTTGTGACGGTCACTTTACAAATCAGAATTCCCCTCAGCTACCAGCTCATATTTATTGTTATAAATCCTATGAAGCATGAGGATACATGGGAAAAATGTCCTTCTTCATCTTGAAAGCATAATGCTGAATAGCTGGAACATGCTGAAATGGAAAACACAATTATTTTATGATGTATTTGATCCACATCTGGTGCAGTACAGGTAAGACAACATCCAGAAAGTTATGACCCACAAAATGGGTATTTCAGAGGAAATAAAACCAAGTTCTTATTTTTGTCCTTTTTTTTTAAAACTGATGTTTGTGTTACTGTAACTCCTCAAGCCCTTTATAAGGAAAACACATAATCATACAGTTACATTCTCTCCAATTTGAAAGATACGGCTCTGGGGCATTGAGTTTAGTATCCCTATTTAATATCCTTTTAGTCTACCCCTGCTTCCCTTTTTTAACATATTTTCTCTTTGGATTTCTTCTGAACAGCGAGATGGATCTTTGTTTAATTTTGGCTTTCTACCCCACTGCTGAGATTTTATTTCTTGATCAGCTGTTACAGCAATGATTTTCTGCAATGTCTCTCTCTTTTCTTTTGGAAACTGTACATCTGCTCTTGGCATCTGTTCTGTATCCTTTATGAACACTGAAGCAAAGAGCTTATTTTTCATGCAGAGGCTGAATCTATTGTCTAGAAATTATTGTCTTTGCCTTAAAAATCCCATGTCTCCTTCACTGACACTTTTCTCATACTGGAAACACTTCCTATTGCTCATCATCTGGTAAAATCATATTAGAATCTATATCACTACTTTCAGTGTTATTTCTTTGGCAACTTTAATTGTATTCACTAACCATTCAAGCCCTTCTCTGTTATCTACCTCTTTATTGCTCGAGACTTTTTGCACCTCATTGTTTTTGCACACCAATGTTTGCCTTTTTATACTGCTATAGTAGATTTAATGACATCCAGTCTCCAAGCCTCCTAGAAACTGCCTTTGAAACTGAGGCTTTTGTACCCTGCGTAATTTCTGCCTCTTTATTCAACACAGTTTCATTGCATTTCCTCTGCCTCAATGCAAACGCCTCATTTTTATCATTCATCCTTCCCCACAGTACAGAGCAAACCACTTCTGCTGAAGAGTTTTAGCCTCCATTGAAATGTTTTGCTTCCAATAGCACCAAATCAAGTGGAGAATCCTGCTCTCTGTAGTTTTTGCGTTAAGAAAAAATCCCTTATGCACCTCAAAGTGCTTGACTAATGCAGTTATTGCTCCAACTTGTTTGTATCTGTAAAGTTAACATCTTTCATCTTGAAATATTATTACACACTGTTGGCCAGTAAGGTGAAAATGGACAAACATGCAGCCTGGTTTATAATAGATCTTTAAACAGACATTTTTATGCTTCGCTGAAGAATTACTGACAGAGAGTTTGGTCTCTGGTGAGTGCCAAGATCTTGTAAAGCTCAACAATTATAATACATGCACACAGGGAATGCTAACACAAAGCAGACCAAGCGTTTATTAAACCTTCAAGGGCTGTTGGATGCACAGCTTCCCTGCAGCTGAATTCAGTGACCGTGCAAAGCTCAGAGACAGAAAGGGTACTGTGATGATGTGCAATCTGATGAGCAATTCAAGCCCTGGCCAAACATCAACCAGCCACCTGGAGACTCAAGCAGCATCATCAGCGTCTCTCATGTCTCTTCTTTTGGCCCTTTCAAAGAGTCTCAGAGGAAGGAGAGCTTCTCCCTCCTTCCTCATTCTCTCAAAACAGTGGTCAAGTGGAGGAAAGTTGATCTTGCCCCATGTGAATAACCAAGAGAAGCCTTGAAGCAGGAGACTAATACAATGCAAGTATAATACCAACACTCATTATCAACAAATACATGAGGAATTTATCAGCAGCTCAGACACATGGATTTATCAGAGCAAAAAGTTTTGCCTTCCAATACCTAAAGGAGCCGACAAGAAACCTGAAGAGGGGCTTTGGCCAAGGGCCTGTAGGGACAGGCCAAGGGGAATGGCTTTAACCTGCCAGAGGGGAGACTGAGATGAGCTCTTAGGCAGAAGCTCTTCCCTGTGAGGGTGCTGAGGCACTGGCACAGGGTGCCCAGAGAAGCTGTGGCTGCCCCATCCCTGGCAGTATTCAAGGCCAGGTTTGGAACTGGATGAGCTTTAAGGCCCCTTCCAACACAAACCATTCCATGATTACTCTTTCCCTATAATTTCTTTTCTATGAACTTATCTCTATCTCAAACCCCTTTTCTTTTCCTTATTCCTACCAACACATTTGGGAGGCTGCGCTGAAGTTTTACTTTTGGAAAGATTTAAAGCTTTCATATAGCTCTCAGCCCGGAGATAATTCAAGACCAGCCCAGAAAAGACACCAAACTTGTAAAGAAACCTGTTAAGAAAAGAAGCCAACTCCAGAACAGACCTTAAAACCTTTAGTAGCTAAACAACAGCAGGACTTGCTTTCTAAAGGAAATTTCACACAAAGAATTTTGTGGCCATTAAGAAATCCTTTCTCCTCATATCATTCAAACTCAAGACTCCAATCTACTCTGCAAGTTCCCTCCATAGGCTGTTTTCCACCACCATCATTTAACACCAGTGTCAGTAGGATGTACCATAAGCAAATGCTTGTGGAGCGCCATGGATCTACCTTTTCCTGATTTGTATCCAAAGCGGTTCACTTATTGCTCATGTTTTGGTAGATCATCTATTCTCCCTTTGGAATATGCTGAAAAATTAGAAGGGCATCAGAGAACTCATGTTACAGAGAAAACTTTGCAAAATCATCTAATACTAATTCCCCTGGATTTCACATTCCCCATTATCCTTTGGGATGACAGAACAGAGCCAGCAATACTCTTACACTGATGCTGAAAAGGTTTATTGTAATAAATGGGAAGAGTTGGAACTCCTCATCCCATTGGTGTTTATGGCTGTTGGTGGAAAAGAAACACCTCCTTTGGGGGGCAAGGCAAGAAGAGAACTGTGATTGCCAGGAGGCTTGGGCTGGGAAATCAGCCATATATATGCAAAAGGATTTCCACTGATATTTTCATGCAAAAACCTGTGAGAATGGTATTCAAATATTCATTTGGATAACACAAATAATCAAAGACAATCAAAACAGAAAGCAAAGGCTGTTTGTTGGCAGAGGGAAAATGACTGGAAAGCAAATGTTTTAGAGGAGCACTGCCCTACACAGTAATAGAGCACATCTGGTTGCACCCCTGTTGTAAAACGAACAATGTAATAATTGTGAACTGAGCTGGCTTTAGATGCTGTTACTGAGCAGTCTTGGAATAAAAGCTATCATCTAGATGAGATTAAACTGTATGATTTCCTTAGAGTGAGGAAATCCATGTCAAGGCAAACTCTAGCCAAGCCTGACAATATAAAGTTGTGTTCTATGAGCCACAGCAGAAAAAAAACATTCCTATCTTCCAGAAAGTATTAGAGAAAGGGGTTTCTGTTATAGAAAAGCCTATTGCAACGACCTCAGACCGGATCCCTCATTAATTTGGGGCTTATACTTCATCCCTTCATTTTTAACCTCTTATTTGGTGCAAATATAGATGTTTTGTGCATTTACATTTTAAACCTTTCCCACTGGAATGCAAATTAAAGAGGGCACTTCTACACGATTTAAGAAATATATTTCTCTGTTGACAAGTACAGTAGAATTTTATCAATTATACTAATGAAAAATTGGTATTCAGAGGCTGGTATTGAAAATAAATTTGCTATTTAGAATATGCATGATGTTGTTAACTTGTTGAGGCAGCTGCGAGTGAAAATTAATGATTCATTTCAGCACATGATCAAGAAGGCAAGAAGAAATTTCATGTGCAGAGGAATTATTGGTACAGTTTATAGAGGCCATGTGTTACCCACCCTCATTAACCCACTGAAATAAGTAACAGAAAACCTCACAACTACACTGAGGGTGAATGAGCAGCTAAATGGTATCGTTGGTGGTGCAGAGCTGAGGTTTCCAGGAACTGGCACTTCACCAAATTAATGTGACATCCCACAAAGACATGGCCAGGTCAATAGGGAGGGCAGGAAACATACCCTACTCCTCTCCCTCATTTACCAAGTGAGACCATTGGGCAGCCAAAGCCACCTGTGATATAGAAAGATGGTTTTGTCTAACAACAAATCATCCAGACAGCATGAAGGCCTCAATTATGTCATTATTCTAATTGTTTTAAAGCTTCATAAGTGCTCTACATTAAATCAGCTAAGCTGTTATACCTGCACCAGGTTGCTGCTTCTAAATCAGCCACTGATTCAGTGCAAATATAATCATCAGGAAAACATTAAATGTATTTGTCTCATCAGCTGCCACCTTTGAACAGTGTTCTTAAAGTTCTCATTAAGCAACAGAGGAACTTTCTCAAGCTACCAACATCACACTACACAAACCAGTTTATTTTCTTCCTAATGAAATAAATTATAATAAATAAATATAAGTGTACAGACACTTGCTTTTTAAATGAAACATTTCACAGATTTCTCTGGCGCAGCAACAAAATGAAAAGCAGAGATTTATGCGCTCCCTTACATTTTGAGCATATTCACATTGAAGCTCATGCTACAGCTGTGAACAGCACTGAAAGACTCCACTTACGGGTGCTAGTCTACAGGCTGCAGTGTTCTTTAGCCACCAGGAGGATGAAGACAACTCTTCTGATACTTTATGACTTTGCATTGTTAATCAATGCAAGTAAACTCTTTGCTTGCAGACAGGGGCATAATGTTGTAAATGTAAGGTCACAGCCGTGGGTGCTGCAGGAAACTGCTGGGAATAGCTCTATTTCCTTTGAGTGTGCATCAGAAAAGGTGTTTTCTGTGATTCCAATCTCTAAAGTAGTTCTGTGCCTCAAGAATTGTCTTTCATAAGTAAAACTCTTTATTCATCTTGATTATGGAAGTGCTGAATCTACACAACACTGAAATGATCAGCTATTTCTTCTGTATTTGGAGGTTGTTGAGAGGGGTAAAGTGATCCGCAGATACAGTGCAAGTCAGCAGTAATTTAGTGTTCTGATGCACTTACAAAGCCATGAAAACCATGCCGTGTTGACTGTACAATATTCCACCTAGGGTTTTTTTTTTAGATGGTTAGTTATGATTGAAACTACAAGTCACAGCCTACACCAGCAAAAAGGTTGGAGTAAACCCAGAGTTTTGAAGTTTTCAAAAGTGAACCATTACATTTAAAAGGTGTTAAATTCTTACAATAGCCCTGGTTTTCATGAAGCATAAAGAAGTGAGCATCAAGAATCTTCTCTCAGTTCCTACACTGTACTTTAAAACATTCTGTCACCTGAAGCCTTACAGCTAAGTGCTTTTGAAAGCCAAGAGAATACGTTCTTATAGACTGCACAGGTAGGAACCAGCTACTGAAGTAGTTCCATGTGTGTCATTAGCAAGCTGGTTTATGTTGTATGAATTAAAAACAGACCTGGTGGAAAAAAAACAGGAAACCCCACCTGATTAGCAGGTGCCCACAATAAGCAGTGTTGAATCCTGACATTTAACTTCTCTGTCTGAAATGCACCCTCTTTACCATTAGCTCCTTCACGTTTGCAAGGATATCTCCTCTCAGTCTTTCCTTGACTAAGCAGACCAGAATCCCTTCCAATGTTCCCAATGGGTTATTTTTATTAGCTGGGTGATCACTCCCATTCCTCTCACCTGGATACCAGCAGTGCAAGGGCAGGGTGGGACCAGTCTCGGCACCCAAACCAGAGGAGTTTAAATCCTATCTGGGCTTGGTAAAATACCTGAAGGGAGTAGAAGAGCAAGACAAGAACAACCAGATATCGTCTCAGCTCACTACTGTTCCCAAGGTGTTTCTGGTGTTCTGGTGTCACTATTGAAGCCCTGGGCAATCTCAGCCATGAGGAAGGGAAGCATTCTCCCACCACTGGCACATCCAGCATGGGTAAATCCCATCCTTTCCTCGGGGAGATATTAGCCCACAATACTGACAGGTAAGGCTCTCCTTCCCCAGCAGCCTGGCACTGCTGCCCAGTTTCTCTTCACCTTTCATGACAACAGTCATTTATCAACTTGCTCAAGCAAAACGGCTTATGCTGGTCTGCTGCTCATCTCAATGAGTCAATGCCTCTTCATGTCTTAAATAGGATTTTGGACGTGGGGAGGTCAGAGGTAAACAACACACCATGTCAGGCTAGATTAGATTGCATTTGAAGGTACGACGCCACTTTGTTTCTGCTATTAATGCTGCCAGGCACTAAGGAGTCTCATTCAGCTGCCTGCAGCAATGCAGCATGCATGTTTTGTACAGCAGACCTCCAAGCAACATGCACCAAACATTTGCATTAAAAAAATGGGTTATCTTGAGCTCAATGAATTTCCTTTTGTTAGTTGTCTACTTGACCAGCCCCTTAATTTTACTAAAGGCAGCCTACCTCACTTAATGTCCTTCACAAACGTTGATGCTACCTTCCTCTTGGGATTGCACATGGTGCCAACTTGTAACTTCAGCAGGCTGGAATAGCTCTGCCAGCTTTCAGAAGATGAAATTCTCTGTCGTATTCTGTTCCTTAGCTATTCTTTAGACTATTATAGCCCATTAACTTGCACCTTCTTTGTTTCACAAAGCTTTTCCTAAGTGAGTTTATCAATGGCTTTTTAAAGACCCCAATAAGCACCACCTGGTCCCATTTCATGGGTACTTAGCGGACACACAGAGAAGCAAAGTAGCAGATAAGGGTAGATATCCATTAACTTAAGATAAAATGCAGATGCAGGGGGTGATGGAGCAGCTTTACACAAAATCTCCCAAAGGATCCCTTTCCTGAGGTAAGAATTATAGGGAACAAAATTTTGGAGGATTTGAGACTTTTGTGTCTGAGTAAGCTTAAACCAGGAATTCAGTCACTATTTAGTGCCAGTGAGCAACATGGGAAAACCAAGAAATAACCCTGTGCATTTTCTGAGGAAAAAAATACATAGGAAAAATGAATTAAAGCACTAAAATGAATAAGCAGCCACAGGCTATGCAGAACTTCCTCTGCCCATTACACTGTAGCGGGCACAGTAAAGAACAGCAAGATAGAGCCACTCATACAATTGTAAACACTTGTATTCTAGTAAAAGCTGTTTCTTTCCACTCATTCTAACACAAGAAATGGAATTAAAGCCTGGAAAGCAAACAAAGAAGCGCTATCAAAGAAACAAAATACAGAGGAAAGGGGAAAAGCCCCCACATCTTAAAGCCATAACACACCTACCTCTTCACAAAGCATAGGCACATGGTGGGACCTTTTCTAAGAAAATCTCCACCCCCATTTCCCACCATGCTCTAACCTCATAGCTATATATAAGCCGGTGAACCAGTCAGGGTGGTGTATGCTTTTTGCTTTCCCTAGCTGTGGGAAGGTTGGTGGCATAGCTGGTGTTCCTAATGGGACAGCAACATCTAAGGCCCTCAGTGGGTAGAGCTTGTTCTTTAGGAACATACAGGTAAGCTACGAAGAGAACACCAAACTCACTCATGGTTTTTGAATTTGGCCAGGGTTAGCAAAGTGTTGGAGGTGTGGATTGTGACACTGTTAGCATTTACTGCAATGTTACTTCATTTGTTTGGGATAGCGTCTTATTGTTTAATAATTTGGTCTTTGAGTAAGGAGTAGCTTTCTTTCAGCATTGCATCTGATTAAAGGAATTCTTATGAAAGCAGCAGAAGTACCCATTATGTAATTAAAACTTTCCTGTTTACATGGAAAATTGCTATGAGACTAATGCTGTGTGAAGGCAAAGACTTTAATGGGTAGAACCTTGACTTTCAAGCTCTGTTAAAGAACATGACTCATGTTTGGGAATGGGTTTAAAGCAAATTTCTGCTTTAGCAGTAGGCTTACTTGTGACACTCCTTTTTTCTTTTTCTCTGGCTGCTTGATGTCAATGCTCAGAGGCCAGCTGGGAAGGTGAATAAACTAATGCTGTCAAGGCATTCTTGCAGAAGACTCCTTGATGTAATTAGGGATGTGAGACCTCCATTGCAAATAGCTCTGTTAGTGAACTGCTCAACTTCAACAAGACTGTCCGACTTCTGCAGTTTCTCTCTAGTTCTTTGTACTGAGTTGATGCTGCTGAGAGCTTAGCTTGAAGTCCTGGTGGTGATCCCCAAGCCAGTGATGGTCTGGGGTAGTATGTTTGTGGTTGGGTCTTGTTGGGGTAGAGCAGAAAAGGAGACTGCTGAAAGTTTGTTGTGCTGTTTTTCTGGTGTTGTGTTTCATTAACAGTTGTTTTCTAGATGGTATGTGAAGCATCTATTCCCTTAAAGGTTATAGGCAATGTAATATTTAGTATCAGCAGTCTGTTAAATAGGATGATACTCTCAAGTGCACAGTTAGCATAGGAAGGTCTAGTAGAAGGTGTCTCTGCCTTTGGCAAAGAGGTTGGAACTGAATGAGTTTTGAGGTCCCTTCAACCTGAACCATTCCAGGATTCTATAAGATGTAGCATTTTTAAAACCAGAACGACCTTTGCTGTTTGATGGGATGTGTATACTTTCCATTCCTCCTGAAGATGTAGGAGGAAGCTCATTTCAGCCGTAGGTTTAGTTGGCATTCTCCCTTCAATAAGAGGAAGAAATGACATCTGAAAGAGCAAGCCAAGGAATGAGTGTCTTGTGATGCCTGGTGCCACTGTGTCCTCTCCTGGGATGTGTTTGAGGAGCCCTATGGGGAGCAGGGAAAGAAGTGTCTCTCTGTGTGCCAAGGGCTTTCCTGGGAGGGAGGTTTACTTTCCCAGCAAAGGAAGACTGCCAGAGTAGATGCCATAAACCAACAACCTGTGAAAGATCAGGGAGAAATTCCCAGGGGAAAAGAGGAAACTACTTCAGAGAAAAGGGAAGGGATAGGAGTGAAAAGGGATGGGAATAGGAGATCCAGATGACTTTTTACATAGCACCTGTTTGGAAACTTGAGGAAGCTCTAGTCTAGAGTCCCTTGTGAAAGACCTCTTGCTCAAGATGTAAGCCTGTAAATGATGTGAAAGTTAAGCTTGACATTTCTAAGAAGCTGTTAGAACAGATTCTTTTATGTTCCAATGATTTCTACGTGTCTCTGAAAGTAGCTTTGTCACAATGAGCTGAAGTACTGACAGTGCAGTAAGATGTTCTGCAAATGGCATGTGGGGAAGGCTTGCACAACCTGCACTAAATCCATTTTGCCATATGTGCTAGCCCACATTGGAGTGGGGGATTCATGGGGATTTAGAAGAAATCAGCTGAGAAAATGAGAAGAATTGGGGGAAAGCAATTCTATGGGTTGTGTCTGCACAGAATGATCCTTCAGGAATATGGTGAATAAAAGAAACCTAAACCTAGAATGTTTTGATGAGCATCACTTTGAGAATAACACAGTATGTTCAAAGCAAGAGCTCTTAAAATCTGGTTTAGTGCTAAATAGGGATACTTGGTGGAGAAATTTAAGTGCTTAGCCAAGAACCCCATCAAGCAGAATGTACCCTTAAGGATGTCACTTGAGCTTTGAAATGCTCTTGCAGAAGGTGTATTCCCCAAACAGGTAATCCTGCTTTTAAGAAGGCAAATGTCAGTCAATTGCTTTTAGAAAGGAAAGGGCAGAGAGGTGTAGCAAGCACTCTGTGTAGGGGTACTGTTGAGAAATGCTATTGGAATCCATGGATGTGATTTGATATCTATTTGATAACTATTAAAGGAATAACTTGATTCTCTTGCAGTGTTGTATCATTCTGCTGACATCTTGCTGATATTTCTGGAACTTGCCTTTGTATAGGCTAAGCTAACTTCTGCTTCATGTTGTAAATAGTGATTTATCATTTTTGGTCTAGCCAGCTAGGCTGATCAGTTGACAAACAATAGATTTCAAGCTTCAGGCTTTAAATACAGAAGCCATTATTAATAAATATCAAGGGATTTACCTGTTCTTTCAGAGACTGACACTGTATTTGTGTCAAATCCAGATTTCCAGCCAAGCCCAGATTGTGCATGGATTTAATGGTGCTGAAGTGTATATACCAGTTCTGAAGTGAGTAGGACTCCTTGTAGCACAGGAAAGTCATGGTCTGTCCACAGTACCCTGCCTTATGGAGGTCTCAGATGCTGTAGAACAGGCAGGCAAGGAATGCTTCACTAGCCAGCTTAAAAAGCAATAACTGGACTCAAATCCTTCAGCACTGCATGGAAGTGTAAAATAAGCATGTAAAATAGGCAGCACTCTCCTGGTGACTCCATCTGCTCCATGGCAGCACCATGGCTGCTCTGCCTTATTTCTCTGGCAGATTCCTCACCTCTCTTATGGTTTATAGCTCAGCCAGCTTGCTGCAAATCATCCTCTCACCCAGGCAAGGTTGGAGACTGAAATCACTGCCCCCGAGTAAAAAAAAAAGGCATCTTAATCTCAGGCTCAGCCTCAAATCTCATTTTCCCTTTTGGTGCTGGACTCCTATCTCCACCCAGCTTTCTCAGCTGATGTGCAACTGGGTATTTGGCTTTGCTGTTGCACACTGTGGGTTTTGTGTTCTCTTCCAGCCAGGAATGCCATTACTCAGGGAGGTGTTTATGTGCTTCAGTGTTTTGACTACACCAGCTTTCCATTCAAACAATTTCTGGTGAAAACGAATCCAAGCCTGCAGTGAGAGAACAGGGCAAAGAATTAGTACAGCTATTGCCTTAGACTAGACAAGGGAAGAAGGCAAATCACAAACAGGGTTGTAGTGGCATGAGCAACAAAGGCGTGTTATTTTCTTAGTGGCTTTACCGCTGGGCGTAGGGATGCTCAGTGTTATCCACAGAGAACAGCCCAGTTGGAGACGAGTGATGTTATACTCCAGCCCCGAAACTGTGCTCTAGGATGAATCAATTCTGAGCTACAAAGTGAAAGAAAAGCATAGAAGAGTTATATGGTGTCAAGTTTATGCCCTTGAAAGTGCGGATCCCAGCACTGTGGACTGGTGGGCTCCACAGGCTTCAGTGAAGATACATTGCTGCAGAGCAGCTGAGAATAGGCAGCTTCATTGGCTACCAGAGAAGATGCTTGTTGCCTTGCAAAGTAAGGGCTATTTATCTTTCTCAAGTTACAATCAAATATAGAGGCAACTGCCAAGGGAAGACAGGCAGGCTTCATTCTTTTTCAGCCCATCTTAGATTTTGCTAATAAAATACAGTTTAAGTATGGTTTTGTGTGGCTGTTTGGGAAGCCCATTTATTTTTCTGAGGAATGATTTAATACTTTTTTGTGAGCCCATATTGTACTTGGGTGCTATAAATCTGAGCTCCTCTTCCCAGTGTATTTGACCACCATCCTGATTATACAGAATGGCAGAATTTGGGATAACATTGCAGGAAAAAAAAAAAGATTCCATAGATAATATTAGGATTTTTTTCCCCACACTAGCCTGACAACACAGCCTGACAGTCTTTACAAACTATTTAGATCAAGCTTTCCCATAATTTTCAAAGCTGGCTAGGTTTCTGGGGCTAGATTTTAATAGAAATCAATAGAAAGGATTCTGTCACTCTAAATGCAGTACCTACAGAGGTTTGTACATGACTGGGATCTTATTTTTGAGGTGTCACCAACACCCGGGGGTGAGGTGCACACAAAGAAATGAAAGTGGGTCCTGCTGGCCTTAATTCCTGTCCCCCTCACCTGTGGTCGCCTTCATTTCTGCAGTGAAATTCTGCTTTGTACTCCAGCTTTTATTGCTAAGATACAGCACTGCTGAACAGATACATGAATGGCTGAAATCCTGGTGGGATTCAGGGAGCTGGTGTGCTCCCACTTCTTCCACCTGAAGAATTCATCCAGACACATGAGCTCAGAGCATCCCTATGGTGTATTTTAGTGACCTGTTGTGGGAGGTGGGAAATGGGGGCTCTGTGCCATGTCTCAAGTAGAAAGGGCTTTTAAACCCATTGCTTTTTGCTAATTACAGGTGAAGATGATTAATCTGCTGCCTGTTCCAGAAGCCCATCCGTGCTTCTGCAACCACACTTGGGAGTTGGTTTACAGCCATGGATGGTGGGGCAGGCAGGAGTCCAGCTGTCTGAAGGGTGTTTAATCCATGCTCCTCAGCCAGCAAAGTCAAGTGTGTGGCAGCAGTCCTGTTAGCATTGTGTTTTTAGCCATTTAATTACTCTCGTGTATTTCAGGAGTTGTCGGTGCACTCTTGCATGTCTAGGTCCTGAAGCTGATGCGTAACTACCTCTTCTCTGGTAAACTTAAATGGATGCATTATCTGATGGAGTGCTTTTTGTGATTTAGAAGCAGCAGTGGGACTAAGCACAGGAATCAGTCAATATTGATTATCACAGTTTTTCCTGGGCTTAAGAGAAGTGTGCTGTAATAAGGGACTGTGGGGTTTCAGTGTTCTGAAGCCTACCTTATCCCTGTGAGAAATCAAAGCAAGGGTAATTAATGCTGTTGGCATGAACATTAATTCTGGACCAGTGATGATATGGACATTAAATGGAGGGTGTAGCCTTTCCCATAATGTATTATACTAAGTGTGTGCATAGTTGAGCTTGATGAATTATCTGCCTTGGTTCTGCCACTGAGGTATTCCTAGAGCTCATGAGTCACAAAACAGTGGCAGAGACACTGGTGTGGTGCACAGGGCTTTGGCTGCTGCTCATGGGCTGCTCATGACACGTATTTGTGCACCAATATGTGCTTTATCTCCAGCTGTGCAGAAGGAGCAATTGAGGCTCGTAAGTACTGCGGGCAATAAAGAGCTGTATTAAAAAGGCAAGACATACTGCTACAGCCTACATGCAGTCCTCCCAGGGAAAACAGCACTCGGGGGTTCCTGTGGTGCTTGGTGTTGGAAAGGGGAGCATTTGCACTTTGCTTCTGTTTGCCCTTGAAGTCTGTAACGGCCCAGCCTTTCGCTGTATTGAACTGAGGGAATAGTTGTGCATTCTGTCGCTGCTGGCCTGGGATGAACTCTGCTTTTCTGCTCTATTTCATGCAGGGTCCGGTCGCAGAGGCAGGTACAGATTTAATGCAAATGATCAGCTGAGCTGGGGGGGGGGGGTAGCATAAGAAAAGCTAGGAGCAGAATGGGTTACCACATCATGGTGACAGTCTCCCTCTTCTCCATGACTCCCTTTTGAGACAATAAAAGCTCATTTGTGTCTTTAAAACCACCATAGATTACAGCCTCATCTGCGTGCCAGCTTGTGCGGCTGCAGTAGTCTGAACACTTTCTTTTATTCCAGAGAATTCATCTAAAACTCTTCTGATTTGTTGTGGCTGCCCTGAAAAAAAGCCCCCTTTGAGAGGGTATAAAAACCACTTAAAGCACTGAGCCTTGTACCTGCAGCTGCTCGGGCAAAGCCCCTGGGATGCTAAATAGACACAGGGAAAGCCTGGCACATCCTGAGGCTGAGTACCAGCCGGGGTGGGGAAGCACAAATCTGCCTCCAGGATGAGGGCACAGAGAAGATCCTATGAGTGGAGAGCTGGCAGTAGTTTTGGGAAGCTGCCCTGCCTGGAGGGGCTGCAAAGTCATCAGTAACATCAAGAGTGGGAGAGGGTTTCTAACTTGGTGACTTCCCAGGCGGGTGTCCCTTTCTGAAGCTTAGTTTGCTGTCCAGGCCCTGAGTGTTGTGTTGTCTGAGGGTTCCCTACCTTTGGGGTCTGAGCTCTACAAGTAGATACGTGAGAAGCAGCTTTGTGGGCTACTTTGACCCTGCTCCAGCTGGGCTGTGATTGCGCTTTGGGTGGGATGTGTTCAGAAGAAGTTATCCTTGGCACCAGTGGGCTGCAACTGGTTATTTGTATGAGTTTGTCACATAATCTTGCTGTTGTCCATGGCCAGTCTTAATATTCCAAAGTGAAAAAAGCAGATTCTACTTGGAGCTCAAAGCAGCTTTTATCCACTCGCTTATGGGGAAACTGAGGCAGAGATTTCCTTTCCTTATGCACTGATCAGTGGTTACATCTCATTGTGGTACAATAAATCGTATGTTCTGAGTAGCTTGCTGAGCTCATGGCGTTCTATAGATATCTTCCAAAAGGTTAATGGGAAGACTGACACATACCCTCTAAACCACCTCAAAAACTTTGTCTCAAGCCTTTCCCTCTAAGGTGAATCCAATGGGGTTGAGCACTGTCCATCCATAAATATTAATAGTTCTGCAACTATAAAACTTGTTGCCAATGTGAAAAATAATCTCATCAGGTTCTCCTTTCACACTTTCCCCAAGTAATGTGTCTGGAGGTAAAATACTGACACACAAAATCAGTGTGACTTTCTGATCTGTGTTTGGATTAATTCCAAAGTTTTAAGTTGGGTTTTATGTATCTTTTAATGTTGCTTTATCAAGATGCCTGTCTCCAGTTATCTAGCGAGTGCTCAGCTTCTATTTTGAGTCTCTTAATAGCTTGATATTATCAAATTGAATAATTTGTTTGCATCTCAAAGACAAAGATACACGGCTTGCTTACAAAGCTAGATCTAATCTTGGACCTTGTGTTAAATCTTTGATCTCAGGACTTCCAGTGCAGTGTAAAACAACAAACCACAGCGTTTTCATTAAGATACACAAGTGATACCATTTCCTGAGGAAAATAAGATTTCATTGCTTGATCTTCTGAGGGGGTTGGTGAACATCAGCTCTATTAGCATGGACATAAAAAGGTCAGCACATCTACAAGGCTGTTTATGAAAGGGCACGTTTATCACTTGAGAAAACCAACTGTGAAGCAGGGCTACCTCTGTGCAACCCCAGCCTTAGCCTCTCTGATGGGGATGAACCTTGCAGAGAGCCTGGTTATGGGGGTCCAGGTAACAGGAAGGGTGAGCAAAGCATTTCTTATCCCACATGTCATATACAAAAAGGGTTAAACATGCTAAAGCGCCACAAATCTGATTTGTTGCTGTACAGTCTTTCTTAAGCATTGAGGTTTAAATACTCTTGGTTTGGTCTTCTTGATGAGAGCTACACAAGGAGGGAAAGGAATGAGCAAAAGCAGTGCAAGCGTGCAATCCAAGTCATGCTTTGCAGCACAAAGCTTGTAGACAAGACCTTTTTCCTCATCCTTAACTCGGGACTTCGGCTGCTGTTGGATTTTTCCCAGCCATTAGCCTAACTGTGCTCAGCCATTTGTAACACAGCCTATAAATGCTTTCAGTATCCAAAGAAAGGCCTGTGATTACCCTGGAATTCCCATATTTCCTCCTACAATATTAGTACCACTGACTGAAGCCCCAAACCCTCAGCCTGTGCTGTTGTGCTGGCCCAGTGCCTTGTGGTACCCAAGCTGGTGATTAATGGTGGTGAGATGGCCAGCACTGCAGTACAAAGGGAGCAAACCTTGAATTGCTGTTATCCTGTGCCCCCCTGGGAGAGCAGTGGGGCAGGATGGTCAGGAGGTGCTTTTAAGAAGGATTTCTTTGAAGTTGTTTGTGAAAGGCTGTTAGACAAAGGGCAGGATGTGTCAGCTGTGGGATGCAAGGTGGGTAGGGAGGCTGGGAGGGAGCTGAGGTCTGCAATTAAAGTCCGAGTGTTTCTTACTGAGGGTGGAAAATCCTATGTAAATGTGATTATGTTTTATTTCCTTGTGATAATGGTAGTGGATGGACCCTGGAAGAGTAATAAACCCCCTGTCACTGGGGAGCCAGGCAGGGATAGGACCAGCTGTGATCCATCTGGATAAGGGCAGTAAATGCAGGCAGTGGCCTTTCCCTGCAGCTGTCTGAGGATTTGGCATTCCCCTTGTTTCCCTTTGCCTTTGGGCCTCTTCTTGACATCTTTAGGGATGATGGACCCTGCATAGGAGATGGAGACAGACTGCATACACAGCCCAGGCTCCTGCCTAGCCCTTGGTGAGTCATTAGGGAGACTTTTTTTCTTGAAGCCTGGGAAATGCAGGCAATGGGTCACAGAACCCCAGACTGGTTTGTGTTGGAAGGGACCTTAAAGCTCACCCAACCCCTGCCATGGCAAGGACACCTTCCACTAGAGCAGCTTGCTCCAAGCCCCTGTGTCCAACCTGGCCTTGAACACTGCCAGGGATGGGGCAGCCACAGCTTCTCTGGGCACCCTGTGCCAGCGCCTCAGCACCCTCACAGGGAAGAGCTTCTGCCTAAGAGCTCATCTCAGTCTCCCCCCTGGCAGGTTAAAGCCATTCCCCTTGGCCTGTCCTACAGGCCCTTGTCCCAAGCCCCTCTCCAGGTTCCCTGCAGCCCCTTCAGGCACTGGAGCTGCTCTCAGGTCTCCCCTTCAGGAGCCTTCTCTCCTCCAGGCTGACCCAGCCCAGCTCTCTCAGCCTGGCTCCAGAGCAGAGCTGCTCCAGCCCTCGCAGCAGCTCCATGGCCTCCTCTGGAGTTGCTCAAGCAGATATGGATCATGAAGCCATTTTTTGAGAGCCATATTCATGATAGGTTCATTTTGGAGTCTGAGGTTCACAATCATTTCTCTTGCTGTGTATGCCATGGCTCAACCGGAATTGTCCTTCCAAAACCTTTGAGAAGTTAGATCTGAATTTTGGGGTAAAGCTGCATCTTTTCTAGATATGCTGCAGCTGTTTTCTGTTTTCTTTCAAACTACCGAGTTTACTCCTGCAAAAAGCCTATTTTTGCCATAAAGCTAATATTTCATAAGCTTAAAGTGCATTTGGCAAGCGCAAGGATGCTGCATTCATTCTTATTCTAAAGAGACAGCAGATGAGAGAAGATGCCTGCATTAACAAGCAGAGTCAGACGGTTTGCCATTTGTAGCTTGCTTAAACTAATCAATGATATGGTATTATGAGCAAAACTTGCCGAAAGGCTGAGGATTTTATTGGAGCGCTTGCAAATGGTATTAAAGTGAGACCTCCAACAATGCTATTGATGAAATTTCATCTTTCTTAACTACAGAGCTGTGATGCAGTTCATCACAAAACCCCCCTGGGTGCCTAGGAGCTGATTTCTGTAGCCTGAATAGGTGCTTGAGTCCCTGACATACACCATGGTTGATGCCTATGGGCTCTAGTCACATGAACTGAGAGTTTTCTTGTGTATTGCTCTGTTGATGTGATTTTACTTGTAAATGTCTCTGGACACATTGCTCTGAGTATTGAACATCCAGCCCTTCAGGTTTTTTTCTCGGCAGTCATCTTAGACAAACATGAAAGCATTCCTGTGCTTCATTGATCCAAATGCAGCAAGGATGTGACTAGAGCGGGTGCCTGCGGTCTGTTTGTTGTCAGGATGCTGCTCCGGATGGTAAAGGTGTGTGAGATGCTAATGGGGGGGGGGGGTGGGGTAAAAAGGGAGCCATAGATAAGCAGGGGAAGGTTACTTGCATCTCTGTCATCCTGTGCCAGCTTTAATTTCCATCACTTTTCCTAAGTGCTCATTCCACAATTAGGGAAATTCCATTTTGGATAATTAAAATGGAGAGCTGGGGATGTTCAGAGAGGTGTCTGCTGAGAGCTCATTGTGGCCTTTCAGTGCCTTAATGGGGGCTGACAAGAAAGCTGAAGAGGGGCTTTGGACAAGGGCCTGCAGGGACAGGCCAAGGGGAATGGCTTTAACCTGCCAGAGGGGAGACTGAGATGAGCTCTTAGGCAGAAGCTCTTCCCTGATGTTACCCAGCAGTGATGGTGAGCATGGTCCCATGTGTTGCTCAGGAATGGGCAAGCCTCAGTGTTGTACAGCAGCAGAGCTGCGAGTATTTCTGGAAAATAGTTTTTATCCCTGCAATTTTTGTTCCTTTTCCTCCTATTTTTAAATTTAATTCCCTTGGGAACAAATCCATGCTCATGGAAAGGAGGGTGGCTCCTTACCACATTTTAAAGCTGAGGTTGCCTTTAATATTTCTTCCTCTAGTGGGATTTGAAGGTTTTGAGTGTACCAAAAATATAAGCCTTTTCTTTATAGAGAAGAAATCTCTTCCTGTTGTCTTTTTGCACTAAAATCCTTCTAAAATGACTGAAATGCCTCCCTCGGAGTGCTGTTTCATCTTTGCTTCTCCTTTGTGCCTCCTGCTTATTTATGGAAGCAGCTTTGTTTCCTCAATAAACAAGAGCTACATTTTTTTCTTGATTTCATCAGGCGAGCAGCATGACCTGGTCAGGACTGGGTCTGATTTGCTGCAGACTCCACCAGAAACAGCAATCATGTCAAAGGGGTGAGGTGTAGATATAATTGTAATGTGGGCACAGGCATCTGTGAAGAGAGTTGCTATCTGATATAAATGATTGTTGAAATATGATAAACCATCTAGGATTAAAAAGAGATGATAGGAAGGACTTTTGACAAATATAGGTATTCCTTCTTTCTCGGGAAGCTCAGGAAGCCATGTACTTCAAGCAGAGAAGCATGGCAGACCTGAAAGCTAATGGGATAATACCTTCTGCCTTAAAAACAATTAAGATTTAACCTAAAAGTACACGAACAAGTATTTTGGTTAAGAAACTTACCCTTTTCCCATTAATGCTTGTGCTGGAGAGGGTTCTATGGCCTGAAACTAAGGATTACTCACAGAATAAATTACCTAAGGAAGAAGCCTGGAGAGGGGCTTTGGACAGGGGCCTGTAGGGACAGGCCAAGGGGAATGGCTTTAACCTGCCAGAGGGGAGACTGAGATGAGCTCTTAGGCAGAAGCTCTTCCCTGTGAGGGTGCTGAGGCACTGGCACAGGGTGCCCAGAGAAGCTGTGGCTGCCCCATCCCTGGCAGTGTTCAAGGCCAGGTTGGACACAGGGGCTTGGAGCAAACTGCTCTAGTGGAAGGTGTCCCTGCCTGTGGCAGGGGTTGGAGCTGGATGAGCTTTGAGGTCCCTTCCAACACAAACCATTATGGTCCCCTTTGCAAGGACACTATCAAAGTCCCCAGTCTCAAATCGGGCTCTGTCTCCTCTGTGTTTGCCTGAAGTTCGGTTTACAACATTCTACCAAATATCTTTGCTGTGTATTTTCCCATTGCTGTTGTGCAAGCCCTTAACTCCTGATCTGTAGAGAAACAGCCAACTGTAGCTGCCAGGAATGAGCCCTCATGCCTGGATGCAAGTGACCTCTAGTCCCTTTAGGTGGAATTTACCTGTGGCTCATTCCTTTTAGAAACCAAACCCCAGCAGAAAACCTTGGGAGGATGTGAGAATATTCCAGGTGAGCAGAATTTAAGCCTTTTTTTGCTGTATTTTCTATTGTTAGTGATAGATTTTCAGACGAGTTTAAGAAGGGGGTAAAACCCAGCAGCCTGCACTACTCTGGACTCTACCTTGTTGCCAGAATAGGAACCTTTGGTGACACACAGCCCTGAAGAAACCAGGGAACAACTAAGAGCTCTTTCCACGTGCACACACGCTCCAAATTGATGTGAACATGCTGACTTTAGATTGGAGAGATTATATGCTAATGCTGGCAGTTCTTAGCAAGCTGGCTCATGCTGTTTATTTCATTCTCCTAAAGTAGTTCTATGAGTAAGCAGAGATGCTGGTGGTCTCATGCACGTGTGCAAGCTCTGTGTCTCACTCATGCTTTTGGAGGGTGAGAGTGGTGTTAAGGCAGGATGGGCAGGGAGGTGCCTGCAGCCCATCCAGGTGAGATAGGCTGGAGTTCAGTGCCTCTGGTCCTGGCTGAGGACTTTGGCCAGGAGAAGAAGACCTGAGAAGTCACTTTTCTTCCCTGTGTCACAGAAACTGGGCAGTGATTCCTTTTGAATTACCCTCTGAATTGTACAAGGTTGAGAAACCCCAAACATGCCATTTTTTATTAGTCCAACAATACTTTTCCCTCATCCTAACAATATTTCACATCAGTTTGTCTCTTGGCAACCCTCCCCAGATATGGAGCCAGATCAGCAGAACTGCATTTACTTCAGTGGAAGGATGCCAGGTGATGCAGCCAAGGACCATCTGAGCTGAAGCTATCATACTTATCTAAGCTTATCTGCAAATTTTGCCTACAAATCTTGTGAGAATCAGGTTTTCTTGCATGATTCGGAGATTTCTTGTTCCAAGATGGGCTTAGAAATACCCCATAGCAGATTTTCTGGTGGTACAAGTTGCATTCCCCATCTGTCCTGACCTTGAAATAGACAAGTGTAATTGGAGGAAAGGAGGAACAGATAAGCTTAATGGAAAATTCAGTCTCCCCAGTGACTTGGTTCATAGAATCATAGAATGGTTTGGGTTGGAATGGACTTCAAAGGTCATCTGCTCCAACCCCCTGCCACAGGCAGGGGCACCTTCCACTAGATCAGGTTGCTCTAAACTGTGTCCAACCTGGCCTTGAACACTGCCAGAGATGGGGCATCTACCACCTCTCTGGGCAACATCAACTGGGCTGAACAGCAGCATTCTCTGCTGCAGAATCTAAACGTTTAAAGGCAGGATGAGGGCTCGTTCCTCTACTCTTTTGTGTGATATTAACTCTTGAACACAGCTGCTCTGGTTCATATCTCACTGCCACCATGGATATTTACACTGCCCTGAGTTTGCAGAGCTCCACTGTCCTTGTTTTCTACTCTATGTAATGCTTTCCTGTGCCTAGTAATATCCCACATGGAAACCCTTGTTAGCCTTGCTAATTGCTATTGTATTTAAAATCACTTTATCTCTTTTTGACCAGTCAGGACAAGCGTTTATCCTTGGGGCTGTCTAATTCACAGTAAGTGGGTTATAGGATTGCAGTGCTGTAGGTTCTGCTTGGCTGTGCTTGCTAATGCTCTCAGGAGCTTTGTAATCACAAGTGAAAGAGCAGCAACATTTGATCCAAGGCTTTAATATGTGTCCCATAAGATACATGGGGTGCGCTCCAAGCAATTGCTCTTTTGAATAATTATTACTGGGGATGTGGAAAGTGGTGCTTGCTGTGGGAAGAGTTTCCTTGTACAGATGTAATGTAATGCAATACACGTGTACATTTGGGTCTGCCCGCGTTTAACAACATTAGCCAATAATGAAAAACACATACATTCAACATGCTGTTACCATTAACAGCTAAAACCTGCAGCCATGCAATGTGGAAGGCTTGACTTGCTCTCTATGCACAGTTACTATATCCTAAGGTTTATATTCAAACTTCTTTTTTTTTAACCTGTACTAGCACAAAGTGCAGCAATTCCAGGGAATTTTGTTCTTCTAATGCTCATGTGTTTCATAGTACTTAATGGACCAACTTTTCATGGTTTTATAGGGGTTGTAGCATAACATTTGTAGCATGTAAATGGGACAGGCAGTTTGATATGATAATAACCTCTTTTAGGTAGTGTGTTTGCTCCTAGATATAAAACCATTTTATTAAAAAGTTACTTTTTCTTTCAGTATAGAGAAACAAGCCAGGAAGTTTAAATTATTTATGGAAAACCCATTGCCAGATCACTGACAGAATAGGAAACTAATGCTAGTTTTATGATGTTCCAGTCCCTGATATCTTTGCCAACCTTGTGCAATGTTGAGGCTAATGAAGCATAGAACAATAAGTAATAAACTATTAGTGAGTCCTAGGCCTGCCCTGGGATTTCAAGGGAGGAGGATCAAACTGCTATTGTGAGTTCACTATAGCAGCTGCCTCAAAAGCAGATGCTGTCATGGAATACACAGCTAAAGTTTGGTGTCCTACCCTTATCACCAAAGCACAGTTTATATATCAGAAGCCATCAAATACCAGTTGCAACAAGTCCCTCAAACAGTTTACTCCTAAGTGCTTTCATTTTTGACACTTTTTGATTGGTGTATTAATAAGTAATTAAGAGCTCCAGTTCTTCAAGTAGACTTGTGGGTGATGAGATACATGACTGAAATCCATTTTTCATTAACACCCTGTTATGTTGTTCTCCTGGATCTAAGGTAGCTCCCCCTTCCTGTTTTGTCATTTGGGTTTTCTTGGATGCCCCCTTTCTTTCCCATTCCATAGATGGGGTGGGTGTTGGAGTGATGGACACCTAGCTGAGCCTTCCCTGAGGCAATGGGGATGCCCTGCAGAGCCATGCTGGTGCTGTGCAGGCAGGGAAGGTCACATAAAGCCAGGTCTGCTCCCACTTGGCATCTTGTATTTGACAGCGTCATCCCTCTGCCTCAGCTTTTATGGACTGTGAGCCAAGAAATCCTGTGATCAGGCTTCCCTTGCAATCTGGCTGTCTGGCAGGGAATGTATAATGGATTCATTCTTCATATCTGATCAGAGAAGCACATTACCCTGTGCTCAGCAGTGATGCAAACGCATACATGGCATGCAAGGTTGTGCCTGAGAGGGCATATGCTTGAAGAAATATGTGAGCATCTCCACCTCAGTTCAAAGGCATTTTTTCCATTCTGGTCATGCAGAGGATTTCTTTACATTGTATGTAGCAACTCTTAGCTCATGATTACAGGCTATGAGTTATTTAAGGCAGTCCAGCCTGTTTCTTGTTACCTAAAATAGCATCAAACTGTGCATTTATCCCCTCAAAATGGGTGTGATTGTGTTGCAAGGGTAGCTCTGAATAACTTCACTGGAGCACGTTATAACAGTGCAAAGCCACTGTAATCGAGGAATAAACTCTGTGTAACCCTCCCCAGTGCCACCTTCCATGGGAGCTGCTGAAAAGGTCGAACCTGCTCTTTGCCCATAACTTCCCTATAAAAGAAGACTTTTTGTGGCAACTTCATGCAACTGCGGTGGTGAAAGGGGCAGCAAATCCTGAATCTTGGTCATGGTTATTGCAACAATGCGCTTCCAGCACACCCATGGCTGATTTTTATTGCAGTAGAAACCCATTCCCTGTGTAATTCCAACCACATGGAAGATTTTCCCATAATAATTTCTGCAAACATCCCTTGAAACAGCCACAACAAGTTTCATACCCACTTCTCTATTGGAGCCTTAAGTCTTACAAAATGCCACTTCCATTTCCTTTAATGACTGGAATCTTTTATGGCTACAGCCTGAATCTCACATATGCCTGGTTGGCCTGAAAATCATGCTATATTTTTACCTTTTGCTGCCTATTGGAAACCAACATAGGAGTGAACAATGGAGAAGCAGCTTTTCCATGCAGCTTTCCTGTTCTTCCTAATTCCCCAGGACTTCCAACCACAACAGGTAAATGCTTGACCACTCTGCGAGCCCTTATCTTCCATAGATCCACAAAAATATTCCCTTTAGGAGTTGCAGTGTCTTTCCACAGAGAAATGAATTGTGAAGGCTAAGATAACTAGTTCAGGTAGAAGGAAGAAACTCATAGGGACAGGATCAGAGGTGCTGCTGTGCCTTGTGTTCATGGCTGATGGTCATCGTCTTGCCCAAGTTGCACTTTGTTTCATCCTGGGCTTCCTAAGTAAGGGTTTTACAGCACTCTGCTGCTCTTCCGGCTCTCCACCAACTCCCAAAGGCAAATGAGAAAGCTGCCTTTCCTCTTCAGGATTTCACACCTTGCTGCAGCATAGGCGAGGAGGACAAATTGGCCATTTCATGCTGCGGTGCACTACAAAGGCTGCTCAGCTGGGCGTTTGCCTGTACTGAAATGACTTGGCATGCTCCCCTGGTGTATTACCAGCCCTGGGTGTGCTCAGTGCTGCTGCTGCAGCAGTGAAAATCATGAGATGTAGTTGGAGGGATGGCAAGTTCTGGGGAGGCCTTTGAGTGCTGGAGGGCAAGATAGTCAAAAAACCCCACCAGCAAATGATATCTGCCTTTTGATTGTGTGGTCACTTGAGGCTACTTTTTAGTCTCAAGTCTTTTTAATAGAAGGTTATTTCCCCTTAATTAACATTTTATACTTCTCTTTGGTATGGTCACAGACTGAAAGGAAACTTCAGCTATCATTGTAGTTTCTTCAGTTGCAAAGGAAGGCATTAACCGAAAGAATGACTTTCTCTTCTTAACTCATTTATAGCACTTAATGCAAAATTTGGAGGGGGATGAGGAAACAATCAATTGTAAAACCTTTTGCAGTGACACTTACAGTTCTGGGGGGTTAAATAGGCTGGGAATCAACAGATGTTTCTTTTCTTAGCCAGTGGAAAAGCATCAAGAGGAAAACCAAACTCTTGGAAACTTAACAGGGCAATCTGACTACCAGATGAGCCACAGCCCCAAACCCAGGCTCTTGGATGATACAAGATAATGTGACACTGGATCTAGTTTTAAGAATGCATGGTTTTAAAAATACTCAACAGAAGGAGAGCTATGACTCAAGAGGACATGTTCCCACAGAACCCAAAGGCCAGATCTTGCTAAATCACAACTATTTTTGTTTTAAATCACCTGCTTGGCCACAGAAGATAACATCATTCAGTTGAGCGATAGTTCTCAAAAACTAAACTTGGAGATGATATGGTCAGAAGATAAAGATGTAGGGAGGAAAGGGAGCTGGTAGGGTGCTTTTATCCCTGTGGGTAAGTTTTCATGTGAATAGTCCTAATGCACAAGCAAAATATGACTTGCAAGAGTGTGAATAGTATCCAGCATCAGGCCATCCTCTGTCCACCTCCTGATCCTATAAACTGTAAAGTGGTCTTACTGGAGTGGCATGTTCTCCAACTTCATTCCAGCAGTATAGCTGCCAAAAGGTTGGTCTTGACAAAGAACATCTCAGATTGGCATTGTTTTATACTTTCAAGCAGTTGAAGGAGTCTGTGCAGCCAGATAACCAATGAACTATGTAAGTGCTGATACTGAAATTAAACAGTTAATGAAGTTTACTTTCCCTGGGCTGCTCATCCTGCATTCTCCCAGTGTGCTGCTATAGGAGAGGCAACTCATCCAGGAATGAAGGGGGTCTCAGATATGAAACACATTCAGTGAACTACCACTAAAATCACTGCAAGTCTTTTCATGCTATTTAACAGGTTTAGCTCATCCTATTTATGAGTACTATGAAAGTGATAACTATTTTTTGCAGAGACCCCTCTCCAGGGTCAGTGTTGGCTGAGCCCAGCAGCATCTCATCCCACATGGGTTACATATGGGTGGTGATATTCCCTTTTAAAGAATCATAGTGTAGGCATATGGCCAGGGCTTTTTTCCTCAGGTGATTTTATACCTCCCGAGAGGCATGTGCAGAGGAGCTCCGATTTATTGCGAAGGAGTTGGCACCACACATAAACCACCCTACATTGTGTTCAAACAATCCTTACAACAAGTCTCTCTAAGGTGCTGTTTCTGTTTGCTGGCAGCTTGGAGTAATTCAGATGAAAAAGCATAGTGAATTTTTGCATGCTGAAATCTCCCCATGCCCTGGCACAACCTAGGAATAGTTCTGCAAGATTAAAGTCGCCTGAGAGCAGCACTGGTAGGGGAAGTGATTTATCACAAATCCTTGTAGATTTAGAGGTGAAGTAAACCTGCAGCTGTGAGGCTTCAGTTTTGGGGTCTTGAGCCTCTGATGCTTGTGCCAACACTTGCCAAGGGATGCGTGGTGTCGGACCCTATCCAAGGGCTACCACTGGAATTGGTGTCCTTGGGGACAAAGGCAACCCTGACTGTAGTGGGGTTACAGTGAGGGCTGTAGAGACTGATGTTAGTGCTGCTAGTTCACTTGAGGCTTGCTGGGCACAGCCTTCAAAGGTTTTTGTCCTTTTTGGACTTCAGATGGAGCTCCCTATCTGCACAGAAGTATTGTCAGTGTTAGCTTCCCCTCCCCTCATCTGTGGCACCTTTGAAGTGTTTGGGCAGGAAAGCATCTCATTGCAGGAGCAGTTCTTTTAGTGCTTTTGTGTCCTCAGCTGCTTTCTGTGGGCTCTCTGGCACGTTGTGGTGCCCCTGCTGTTCCTGTTCACTTTGAGAATCCACATATCCTCATTTTGTCTCACTCACATGTTTGCTGTCTCTCACTTTTCCTTCCTCACACCTCCCCAGCCTCACTGGATATCCATTCCCATGGCCCAGACCCCTTCTCCCCCCAACAGGCAGGCTGCTCAGGGATTTACTGCTTTGCTTATCATATCTCTCCTATCCAACACTAGCTTTTTAAAACAGCATATTGCTTCAGGATGGTATAGAGCTTTCAGGTCCATATGGACACATTCAGATATAGATTTTGATGATTTCTTAGCCTAAGAGTGCTGAAGCTTCAGGTTTTGCCATGGTTCACTGCAAAGATAGAACCATGCGAAATGCAGCCTGAGGGATGGAGTACACTGAGGGAGAGTCAGGATTTTGGGGATTGAGTCTGAATGCTTGAGCTTCAGGTTTCTCAGGCTGCAAAGTGAATAGAACTGAGCCCATCTGCAGACTTCTCACAGCCTTGGGGTGTCTTTGCTGTGCACAATGCCTCCCAGCAGCACAGCCCAACTCATAATGCGCCTTCAGCTCCCCTCTAGGAGCTGTGCCTATTCTCACAGTTCCGAAAAGGAATGTCATCTCTGTTCTTGCAGCTGCTGCCAATGCTCCTTCCAAATGATTTTCAGGTGTTATCACTGCAGGTTGCATCCACTGGCTTCCCTTCCAGAAAGGACCAGATGTAATTACTCCGGTTTCTTCTAAGAGCCTGTATCTCAACAGGCTGAGCCGCAATCTCTCCTCGGGCTCCCCACAGCTATCATGTATGCAAAGTGCATTTCTTCCTGCCAGAAGCTTGAAGAGTCCTGTGCACCTGTTATAATATGACTCTGGGGCAGCTTTCAGGGTGTTTCATGTGAATTCAGAGCTTTTCTACCCTGTGAGATAACTCTGCCTGGATTAGGGAGCTTACTTCCCAGATTTTTGTTATTCGGAATTTAAGCTGGTGGCATTTCATGCTTTAAAAGGCTTCTCTGAAGAAGCTCATATGAAGTCTATTATTAGGTGTTATTTGAAAAGCATTTAAACTAGCTCAGCTCCATTTTCTCCCAGACTATTTGGATGAGAGTATCCGGCACCAGTCTTTTGTGCTGAAATCAGAAATACCCGTGTCTAGAGAAGTGATGACCAGCGGCGGGCAGAGACATTTGCAGGCTTTTGTGTCTGGGACAAGCAGACTGTTCAGCTTGTTTTGAGGTGGGATTGTCAAAAAATGCAATTGCAGGGAGCATCATTGTTAAGGAGGCATTAAAATGGAGCATTTCCCTGTAGCGTGAAGGCATCCACACTGCAGCTCCATTATGTCTCGATCCATTGATATTGCTCTTTCCTAGCCTGAATCCTTTGGCAAATTTCATGCATTTCACTAGTTATTACCCATTTCCACATTCATCTGATGATTATAGCTACCCAGTGCTTCATTTATGCTTTTCTATTCCTGTGTCACAATTACATAGTTCTTGACAACTCGCCGTATCTTTAAAGCCACTATTACCTCCTTTTCTTCCAAACCTGAACAAATTCCAAAGGAACAATTTTAGCTTTAACTTAAAACTATGGAACCCTCTGGTAGCATTGTTTCATAGTAATATCTCTGCTTTACTGCCTTTATTTACTCTGTTTAGCAATGTTTTCTGGTATGACACTTGTCTGAGCACCAACCCAGTTTATGGCACACCCAGGTTACACTGATCTCTAATGAAAGAGTTAATCCCTCTCAACTGGCTTTTGTGGACATGCTCTCAGTGTACAATTCCTTTCTCCATCAGTTTGCATTTCCCTTGTTGGCGTTCTCTGTCACTTCTGCTAATTTGACTGCAAATACTTGGAAAAATGGTTGTATTTCCTGCTGTAGTTGCAATCCCTTCCCTCTGTCACTTGCAGCAATCCCTGTGGAATTTGGCTTGAATTTTTATGTTGCTGTGTTGGTTCCCAGCTTTTTTTCCTGCCTGGATTAGTGCCAGGTATGGTGCCAGGATTAGCACTGACTTATCTGCAAGTGATGCTTCCATTATCAGAGCTTCAATAACTGGATGGGTGGTAGGGCAGCGAAGAAATGGGAAACCCCACTTGTAACTACTTACATGTTTAATAGTAAGGTTTTATGGCTGGAAGAATCAACAACTTGCTCACTTCTTGGCTCTCGAGCTTTCTTGCATCCCAAGAAGAGCATAAATGACATCTAAGCTCCTGTTTGCTGGGAATTTTATTTCTTCTACAACTCTTCATGCAAAGCAATGCAGTCTCAGCCAGCCTTTTGCTGAACACTGACTGGTTTTCAAGAACACACGGAATAAACCCTACTCCCCATAGTACCTCTGGAGTGAACTAAAAGCCTTACTGCTTCCAAGGGGATTTGGTCTGGCCGTCGTTGTCTCTTCCTGAACTAGGAAATGGTGCTATGTTTTAAGGAAGGCAACAATAAAGTGTCAGGGTCAATAAACTGTCAACAGGCTGCCAAATGCTGGTTTAGGATTAGCCGGCTGTGTTCAAACAGCCTAAACTCACACATCCTGCCGGGTCTCAAACCAGGCAGTCACAGCGTTCTGCTTCAGTTGCTGCTTGTGGCTGCAAAGTCAGGCCGAGCTGCTGGGGCATGTCACAAGACCTCATCTGTGATGCTCCTCAATGGCTGAGTCTTGCAGCCAATTTTGTGTGTTTTAGCTTGTATTTCATTATCCGTCTTGCAGAGAAAGTTTTCCTTATCTTTCATTTAAGAAAGAGCACTTTTCTCACTGAGTTTTCTATTTGGAATCAGCTGGAGCTTCCCATTCATTTCCCTGCTGAAATTATTGAGCTGCTTTCATGGAAGATCAGTAGCATGTGGGAGCTCTTGCTCTGTGACACATCACAGACTTCATGTGCTTGGTTTGGAAAACAGGTAAAGCCATGCGGATAAGTAATGGTGCATTATGTAGCTGGGACTGCAGTGCCAGAGTGTGATGAGCTTAATACTGAAATGATTGTATTTGTGTGGCTCCTGTTTGTAGTTTTTCTTATTTATACTATGAAAGCTACATTCTTCCACTGGGAGATGGGTGCAACTGGAGTCGGTAGCATTACTGGAGTAAAGGCAATATTCTCACCTCTTTTTGTTGATTCAAACTGCAAGTCTTTTCCACTCAAAGGATTACTATTAGTTTGGTTTTCCAGCCTTGCTAGGAAACATCCTGTATCCTTTGGAAATAGGAACATTTGAGTTGCAATTGGCATGGACTGGGGAAGCCTTTATTAATGCACCATTCTGTTTTTCTGCTGTAACCTTCATGCCCTTGGAGTTAGGAGCAGGAGGCAGCACTTGTGGGCACTGGCCTGTCACACATTGCAGGGCTGAGGTGGGAGTTCAGCTCCTCTAAGGGGTCAGCTCTAATTCAAGCCATTTGGCCACAAATGAGATGGTCATTGTGCTTGGTTGTGACAACACTGGGAATCAGGAGCTCCAATAGCTTGTTCATTGATAGGAAGAATTGCTGTAAATCTGCTTTGGGGCTTTCTTTAAAAAGAAAGACACATTTGTTCCAGTAAGAAACACTTCATGCAGCTGAAGCTATAAGTAGAAGCAAGAAGGAATGGTGGAATTCAGTGCATGATGTTATTTATACAAATGTCTTTCACATTTCTGTGGTTTCTTCAACCTGGAAAAGCAAATTTGCCCATGTTTTTATTTCCTAAGAGGAGATAAG
This sequence comes from Pezoporus wallicus, assembly GCF_028554395.1. Classification (NCBI taxonomy): domain Eukaryota; kingdom Metazoa; phylum Chordata; class Aves; order Psittaciformes; family Psittacidae; genus Pezoporus; species Pezoporus wallicus. Next base: position 689,734 of record NW_026640104.1, read on the forward strand.
AACCCCATTCCCTGGAAAAAGCCACTGAAATGCTCAGCTTTGATGTGTGCAAGCTTATAAAGCATGGCTATATGTAAACCACATAAATGGAATGTAATTGCAAACTTCTTCTCCCTCCTATATATATATACAGCGACTAGACAGTCTGGTCAGCTCTGTCCAAAACAGGGATTTGTCTTGAGTGAACTGTAGCTGTCTGGGTGTCTGCTCACCTCTCTCTGTCCCTTCTCTGCCTCCTTGCTACATCCCAGACTCCTTTCTCATCCTTCCCCTACAGTTAGGGGAGGACCTGATGCCCTGAAAATAGATGAGAGCCGAGAGTGGGAATGGGTGCAAGGAAGATGATTTACTCTACTTTGCAAAACTGCAATCGTATTTCTACTGTAGCCCTCTCTGTCTAGCAGAAATCTTCCTGTAAGCTGCAGGAAGATCTGCAGAATGGGGGGTAGCACAGTTGAGTGGCAATGTTCAATCTGTAGTGGGGTTTAGAGAACACATCCTTCATCTTTGGTCCTCATCCCTGACACACGGTCCAGCTTTTTTGTGTTTTTCCGCTCTGAATCTGAGCCCTCGTCACCCCATTAAATATTTGATAGCCCAATAGGTGGCATGGATCTCCTTTTGTGTCCTGGACTTGCCCTGGATGTGTTAAATTGGTTCTTGTTGCTCCAGCCCCCAGAGGTGGTGGTTGGAAAGCAGCTGTCTGCTAAACCCTCTCTCATCCCCTGTGGCCATGGCCTCTGGGTAAGAGGCTGACCTTAGATCCAAATTCTTCCATCTCTGTTCCTGAGAATTTTGAAAGTAAGCTATAGTGCATTCCCACCAACAGTGGCCTCAAGTGTCTAAATTCATAGAATCTGAGAATCTTGGAATGGTTTGTGTTGGAAGGGACCTTAAAGCTCATCCAGCTCCAACCCCTGCCATGGGCAGGGACCCCTTCCACTAGAGCAGCTTGCTCCAAGCCCCTGTGTCCAACCTGGCCTTGAACACTGCCAGGGATGGGGCAGCCACAGCTTCTCTGGGCACCCTGTGCCAGCGCCTCAGCACCCTCACAGGGAAGAGCTTCTGCCTAAGAGCTCATCTCAGTCTCCCCTCTGGCAGGTTAAAGCCATTCCCCTTGGCCTGTCCCTACAGGCCCTTGTCCCAAGCCCCTCTCCAGGTTTCCTGCAGCCCCTTTAGGCACTGGAGCTGCTCTCAGGTCTCCCCTTCAGGAGCCTTCTCTTCTACAGGCTGACCCAGCCCAGCTCTCTCAGCCTGGCTTTGTCTCTTGTAATACTTACTCCTCCTGTACAGTATCAATTGCTTTGTCTTTCTGCATTGTTTAGCTGTGTCATGAGATATGATTATTTGGCTCCTGGTTATCAAGAGCTAAACCGATTTAGCTTGCTGTTTTGTCTTTGCTGCTGCTCAAGCAGTGACTTTAAAGAGCAGTGACCTCAAGAGGATTATGGTCTTTGCAGTGCTTTGTCTCAGCAGTGTGGAGGCTGCTTTGCCCCAGTCCAGCCTCCAGCTTTGCTAGTGGCAACGCCAGATGGGCCAGAGGACAGAGCCGCCACTGACCCGTTGCTGTGTTAAACCACATCCTCAGGGCTGTGCTTATTTAGACTGTGCAAACAGCACCTTGAGCTAAAACCTCAAAGATGCTAGCTAGGTACACTGAGTATTTAGTGCTGTCTATAGGGGCAGCTGAGCCTGGATTTGGGTAACCTGAAGGCATCACACCTAGGGAGCACAGGCAGGATTAAAACCTTCCCCTCTCTCAGTAACGTGATCTCTGAGGGAGGCTGCGCCTCCATCCCCAAGGCTGGAATTCCCTTTTCCAGGCTTTCAGCCTGTAACATCCTTGCAAGCTCTTGTCCCGGGTCGTACCCTATGGGCTGGGAGTTCCTGCCTGCTCACAGCTCCACAGTCTTGGACCAAGTTCATGCAGGCCACAGGAAAAAATACCCAGCTTTTAGCTACTGCTGCCTTGAACTGGGTTTGAACTGGAGCGGATCTATAAATAAAAGACCTTGCAGTCCATTACCAGTCCTCTGCAAGCCTTCAGCCTAGCTGTATTTACAAGGTAGCTATTTAAATAAACTCAATATTTTATGGACATATACACTTGCCCTTTCATGTCAACCATTTAGGATCATGTGAGCCTTTAAAAGCTTTCACAGGCTTGAATTGCCTGAGCTGATTATGCACAAATCTGATTTGGGTGCTGGCTCTTATTCCTGTTGTTATCCTATTGCATTTCAGCCACCCATTCAGTCTCTTTCAGATCATGGAAACCAGATTCATGGGCCTTTGCCAGGGCTTCAAAGAAAACCTGTCTTGCTGAAGCTACTGGCCGTCTCAATCTGAACCTGATTGCCAATGATAATTAATCTGTTCAGCAGAGCTCCTTTTGCAGAATCACAGAATCATAGAATAGTTAGGGTTGGAAGGGACCTTAAGATCATCCAGTTCCAACCCCTTTCCATGGGCAGGGACACCTCACACTAAACCATGGCACCCAAGGCTCTGTCCAGCCTGGCCTTGAACACTGCCAGGGATGGAGCATTCACAACCTCCCTGAGCAACCCATTCCAGTGCCTTACCACCCTCACAGTAAAGAATTTCCTCCTTATATCCAATCTAAACTTCCCCTGTTCAAGTTTGAACCCGTTACCCCTTGTCCTATCACTACAGTCCCTAATGAAGAGTCCCTCCCTAGCATCCCTATAGGCCCCCTTCAGATACTGGAAGGCTGCTATGAGGTCTCCATGCAGCCTTCTCTTCTCCAGGCTGAACAGCCCCAACTTCCTCAGCCTGTCTTCATACAGGAGGTGCTCCAGTCCCTGATCATCCTCATGGCCTCCTCTGGACTTGTTCCAACAGTTCCATGTCCTTTTTATGTTGAGGACACCAGAACTTGTGAAGTTGTGCTTTCACTTCACCAGCTATCAACATACATCCCAGTCACGTTATTCCCTTCTTGCTCTGTTTTATGTTTGTTTTTTCAACATGGAAAATAACATCTGCTTCTATATGCAAAGCAATAACTATGTTTTATAACACAAGAACATGCAGGTCTAGCTGTATTTCAATAAAAGAGACAATTAGAAGTTAATTTACACTTGGCAAGCACAGAGACAGAGCAGGACTATGCAAATCAGGTACTGAATCTTAGGCTGTCAAGAAATGAATGTTTAATGGCAGAAGTTTTTTTAATGGAAGAAAAATGGTATCTATTCCTTAGACACATATACCTGCTGCCAGAATTTGGGGGAAAAGTGCTGTGTAATCATTTTTCCCCATGATCAACAAAAAGCTCTGTATTTTTTCACTTCCTTTTAACTCCTGTTTAAAGCTGCCGTAATCCCCACCCCACCCATTCCCTTTAGGTTTACTTCTGAGTAGGACTTTTCTCTCCCTTTATTTAGCAGGACTAACTGGCGCCTCCCTTGTGCTCCTGTTTTGGGGGGCTGCAGACAGGATGTGCTGGCTGGAACTGATGCTGGGCTCCCAGGCATAAGGATGGGAGAGCTGCAGCTGTAGTTCCCCCATACAACGGCACTATACAAAGTTGTCTTCTGAAAGACCTTACATAAAGAAGCAGTAAAGGGTATAAACTTTTCTCTTTTTATTCTCTATAAACCCATAGAGGTTTCAAAGTCTTTGGGAAAATGTCCAAAAAAAGAAATGAGGTGTTTAATAGTACTATTTTTGTCCTGGACTCTGAATTCCTCATGTCTTCTCCTCCTCCCCTCTCTTTCTTCCCCTGATTTGCACTTTGGGATTAACAAACCTATCCAAGTGCAGATTTGGAACCAGAAGGGTTGTTTCTCTTTCCTGCTGAAGTATATTCTCCTCTTGGCCAAGCTGGGGCCTTACCTTGATTCCCAGGGAATTTGATGGAGCAATGAGGGAGATACTGTTCACCACAAACCAGGATGGGCTTTCTGAAGGTGGGTGCATCACCCATCTGCAGAAATGGACCACGGAGTTTGTGTTGTCTGAAAGCAGCAAGAAGAAATGGTCACAGCAATCACTCCTTGTGCTGCTTGTCAGTGAGCTTCATCACTGAGATGAGAGACCATGTCCATAGACCAGCCCCAAAGGGGGACCCCATAAACCTCTATCAATGACATCTTTAGTTTTTCCTCAGCAAATTCAAGGTTCAAATGCATCATGAAGTTTCTCCAGCCTCCCTGCCTGACAGTAGCCTGGTGCAGCTGGTGCGAGCAGCAGTGTAGCGCAGAGAACATGGCATCATCAGCACGCTTGAATGCTTGTGCTCCTCTGTCTTGATGCTGACAGTTTTGTCTTCTGATATCAGACAGCGGTAGCTCAGCAGTCCTGCACTGTTCTTCCTATAGGCAGGATTTAATTCAGTCTGAACCGCTGGTAGAAAACACTGCAGGAGGTGAGACAGTAAGCATATACAGGGGTGCAAGGCTGAGACCAAGCTCCTCTGGTTCCTTTGTCTCTCCTGCAGAGCTAACATGTCTTTCCACATGGGTGTCCTAACAGCCCTGCCATGGCTGATGGAGAAAGATCATTCCTTCCTTCCTTTCTTCTCTTCTGGGACAACTTGTTGTTTTGCTGCTTCACTGGTTTTTACATTTCACATTTCAGCATGTTTTCTCCCTTGTGCCGGTACATTGCCCATTAAACTTCTTTCCTCAGAGTACTCATTAAAAATATTAGCATCTACAGTATGATTTATGACAATCTTACAAAATCACTGAAGGTTTTTATTATCCACATGATCACCTTTTAGAGAAAGAACAGATCTGCAGCTGGAGACTGAAAGCTGTCCTCTCTGCTTTGCACTTGGGTGAATCAAGCCTGGGGCTCTGCCATGGAAAAGACCAGTATGGGAAGGTCCCGTTCCCATTTGCAGGTGGTGTGTGTCATCACCTAGTTTGATGGGATGGCAATGAGGTTTCTCCAGAGACAGACCAGCCTGGGCTGTTATCAGCTCCTGTTTGGTTTATGCATTGTTTGAATCGTTCAGCAAGTTTCCACCAACAAAAGCAGCTGGGTCACAAGGTGCTGTGGAAGATGTGGCAATGGCTGGAAGGAATCCCCTCCCCTGGTTTTTAGGGTCTTATTATGGTGAGAAAACAAAACAAGTTTATATGCAGATCCAGCCGAAGATAGCTGGAGCATCACGATGTGAAATCTCTGCGGTATAATAAACACAGGAGAAGCCTGAGTGAGTTTGTTTTCATGACAGAACTCCTCTATAACATAGTCCTTGGAGGCTCTACTAACCCGATGCCGGGGAGACAAAGAGTGTCACAGTCCAGGAAGAGAACATTCCTCTTGTTTAAATTAATCTAAATGGTTTCTGAGTATTTTCCTTTCCTGAGGTCCCTCTTGCCTAAGTGCCTAGCTTATGGCTGTGCTTCTTCACCGGCTCTGCCAGCAAACATGTCAGCGACCCAGGCCCTCAGGACAAGTTATGGGTTTACAGCTGTTGATGTTGGCTCACGTGTGAGAGGTCTGCATAGCTGGAGGTGGAGGCCCCGGCTTCTGCTTCCCCCCAGACCAGTGTGGGAGCAGCATAAGGATGCATTATGTTACATGGAGCTTGGAGGAATCCTGCAGGAGCGGCTGCAGATTTCATCTGCCAACAGTCCCCAAGTCCTTTATGCGTTGTGCTGATGAGCAATAAATGAGGCAATTATGGAAATATCAGTTATTGCAGCTGGGGAGATAACAGGGATCCACTGCATTTTTGGAAGGTGTTAATAATGAACTTGTACAAACAAGGATGATCCATCCCAGCTGTGCTCATGGATGTGCCTTATGGGATCTGCTTGTCTTGGGGTCATCTGTAAGCTTAAAAGATGAAAATGGCCCTTGATGGGCTGCAGAGAGACTTATGTTTTGTGTTGGGGGTCATGTGTGGTAGGGCCAGTTCTCAAAGAGAGAGCAAGATGATCCTTGAGGTCCCTTCTAACCTTGTATTCTATGATTCTATAATGTTGCTATGTGAGTTTTAGAGCTCTGAAGCTATGTTTCATGAAGGCACAAAATGGGAACATAGCACATCAGCTGGATGAGATGGACTGATACAGGATCATCCGCAGACAAATCTCCCCCCTACTTAGTAGGCCAGTTTTCCCTTCCAATCTTGCTCTTTGTCCAGCAGGTTTTGATGGTTCCTGGTTTCCACCAGCTCCACACAGTCACTTCCTTCTGTGGTTCCAGAAGAAATCTGATTTTCGTATGCCTTTATGGCTTAGGTGGGTATTTGGTACTGGGAGCCTGCCAGCCTTTTTCTCCTCCATGTCCTTGGTCCTTCATACCCTGTTTCTCCTGGCCAAGAGCACTTGGCTGCTGCCTTCTTCCCTTCCCTCCAGGGCAGCAGTTGGGGGAACTGGCATCGGTTCCCTTCTTACTCTCAGCTACAGGTTCTTTAACAAAACACACCCTGCAAACAACTCATCAACCAGATACCCTCCCCAGCAGGTGATGATTTCAATCCGTGTGTGTGCTGCATTGATGGCTCCTAATATTCTGTCCATGTTACTATTTGAGAGTCAGTCTTTTTATTTCCGAGGGAGAAAAAAGGAAGTAAATTCAGTGACAGCTCTTTCACAATATGAAGTAAGGATCTGAGTGGCTTGGGTATTTTTTTTCCCTTCTAAACTTTATATCTTTTAAGGACTTTTCACAATAAATGCTTACAAATTGTAACACCTTTTGTCAAAAGCTTTTGAGGTGGGGAAAAAAATACAGTTGATTTGGAGTTTGCAGCTTGCTTTTATTATAAGTTACACTATATTTGACATAGATTTCAAAGTCTTGCTGTAATATTACAGCTTTTAGAGATGTCAGATATATTTGTAGCTGAGCATACTTTCTAAATTTGAAGTTTTAGCCTTTGCCCTTTTTGGACTAGGTGAGAAAGCAAGACAAGAATTCCTTCAGTCTATTCTTTAACAGATGTAAGGGTATATAAGCTATCATGGATTAAGTGTACTTGTACTTCATATTCTGCTTAAAGCTAATTTGGGATAGATTAAGACTTAAGTCTTCTGATTAAAGCTTAATGACATGTGAGAAATTACTGAGCTAGGAGAAATGGGAATGAGTCTCTCGTCTTTGTGAATGCAGATGATCTAGAGTATACTTTATAAAATATTTCCATTACGCTACTTTGACTGATGGATTTTCCAGCATTTTTATTCAGAGATAAGTTTCTAGTCTGGCACTGTGATTACCTAGATAGTGAAGTGTTTGGCAGAGAAATAAAGGTATTTTAGTTTCAGGGTAAAAGCATCATCCTTAAGTAATGCAGATAATTTTGGCCAGACTTGTTCCAAGTTGCCTCAGGAGCTGAAACTTCCTCTTTGAATATTGTTAGGAAGCTAATTAAATCTCAAAGATGAAAGTAGAGGTATAAAATATACATGAAAATCATGTTGCGAGCCAACAGGAGTTGCACATTGTACCACCATTCCAGTCCATTATTGTCCCAGAGAGCATTTTCTTTCAAATTATCTTCATTTCACTGAAAACCCAAACAAAATGATTTGATGTTTGTGTCATATTTTAAAATGTCCCTATCTGAATGCCACAAAGCCCAAATAATTCTTTCCCCTCATTTTTGAGCAACCTGCTCCAGTGGAAGGTGTCCCTGCCCGTGACAGGGGGTTGAAACTGGATGAGCTTTAAAGTCCCTTCTAACCCAAACCATTCCATGATCTTGTGATATGAGTTTTGGAGTGGAGAGCACAGTGGTGCACAATGGGGGCTGCTAGTTTTATTTTCTGTCTAAATGCAGTTGTTGAGCTTTAATTCCTCTGAAAAGCAGTCTGTGTTGGATGAGACATGGCAAAGACTCCTTGAGAGGTGCTTTTTTTCTGTGTTTAAAGCAAGATCTGACTGCTTGGGATCATGTCAGCCTAATGATCAGGATTCCTTCTATAGTTTGGGATCAAAGTCACTGGTGCTTTCCAGCTGCTTTGCACCGTGCTGGTAATGCAAAGCAGCCATAAACTTGGCTTAACGCAGAGACGTTAGGTTTGTAGGCTGCTCTGTATCATTGATATGCCTGTCCAGAGCATACCAATGGATCTGGTGTTATGGAGCCCTGGGAGAGCTCTTTTCATCACCACCTTTCTGTTTCCAGACAAAGTGCCACCAAACCCATGTAAAGGTTGTTATTATCTTAAGCAAAACTCAGTGCTGTTCAGGAACCTGTGTCAAGTCTCAGCAAAAGGGCCTGAGCATCCTTGTCAAGGCAGATTGGGATGATTTTGTGCCTTCTGAGCTTTCTGAAACACCACACAGAATACGAGATAGCGGCCTGAGGAGGTGGAAACCCCTGTGGTAGGAGTCAAGCAGTGACAACTCACTTAAATTTAGTCATGAGCACTGCACTTAGAGTGCAACTCCAGTCACAGGAACTCACTTCAGCCGGGGGTGTGTGTGAATTGCTTATTGGATGTTAATTCTGGAGGCATTAAGAGCGTTTAGGTGGTCAGCACCCACTTAAAACTAATCAATCATAATGATACTGGATGCATTTTTCCCAGAGTAAATCATAAATTTGAGGCAATGTATTTTCTGCCCCAAATAAATAATATATACAAAAAGACGGCATCTTGCATTTCTCAAGGAGTTGCAAGTGGAAATTTGTTACGTTTCATTTCAGAAGATTTATGGCACGAACAAAATCGCTTCCAGTGAAAAATAAATCAATTCTTTTCAGGTCTCTACTGAGGGCTTGGAAAAACTTCTAATTATATCAGTGAGATAGGGAAAAAGCAAAATACATGTGTGGGTTTTGGAGCTGTATTTTCTCCGAGTTTAACACGCTTGAATATGTGAGATAGGGACTCTAATGCACCAGCCTGTTGAGCATTTGCAACAGCACAAGTTTGTACAAGTCTCCAGATGACAGTTGCATGGTTTTATTTATTGAGTTTTCCTTGTAGAAAGCAGTTTTCCTGTCTGAGGAAAAGTTTTTTTGTTTCCAAAGGTCTAAGTAAATACAGTCATGTTTCCAGGATTTATTACTTCTCGGGGAGAACATTTTATTGGGACTTTCATTCAGTTACAAATGTTGAATAGGAATTCTGGAGGAGTTGTGTTTGTTTTCTGAAGCGTGCTTAATTTCAGCTTAACCATTGGCCGCGACTTCTTCATTACCATTCCCAGTGATGGGCTTGCATACATTAACATTCATTTCTACATCCCCAAGAAGATCTTCAGGAAAAATGGGTGTTGCATTAAATACCCTGTTTTCTACAAGAAGAAAAAGTTATGACCTATTAAGGATGCAAGATCCCAGTTTCCAGTGATGTCAAAGAGCTGAGAAAATGGGAAAATGCTTTGTATTTGACATATTCCCTCATGTAACTTGCCATTGCTCAGTTTTGTTTCTTTCAGTGAATAACTTGGAAAGCAACTTAATTTTTTTCTAATTCGATTTGTAGTCAGCTAATCACTTCTGCAGAAGAATAGCTGACGAATGGAAAGGGCAAGGGTTTGAAGTCCCTTGTGGGAAAGTTCAAGTATTACTGATGAACTCAGAAGTGTGGATGCTGTAGCTGGGGGTGATCAAATCAGAATCAGGGCCAAAGCCAGCACACTTGTATGCAGATCACGCAGCACCTCAGCAAGAGGTCTTAGGGGTTTCAAGCAAGTGTGTGCGTGTGCAAGGTACATGCTGATGTCTATGCCCCATGTGGAGGGTTAGGGTTAAAGGGTAGGAGAACAGGGCTTTGGGCTTCTCCTGCATAAACTGGAGGTTCCTAGGTGTGAATCAGCATTACTACAATGAATTTTAATGATACTCCTGACCTACTGCTGCTAGATGTGCCTCAGTACCATACACAGAACTAAACCTTTCCTTGTCTGCAGAGGGGGCTAAGGAGGGAAGTCGGAAGTCACCTAAAAACAGGGGACTTTTGATTCACCAGATCCCTGTGTGACTAGAGGCACAGAATGTCATGGTCCCCTCCAATGCCTGAACCCAGATACAAAACCTCAGCTCTTTGCAGCATCAGCATCTTCTCACTCATGGGAGTGAGGCCACCCTGTTGTACCTAACAGATGTGCTCTTCTTTCTCATTTTTGACTTGGAAATCATTCATTTTTGGCATAAATGTGACTTTCTGCCTCCAAGTTCATCTAATCTTTGCTAACAACAGTTAGAAATTATTTAAATACAGGAAAAAAAGCTAACTTCCTGGTAGGCTCACTGTGACTATGGTCAATATGACTGAGATAGGGAACTAGGAAGAGGAGAGCCAATTTTTTTCCACTTCTGCCATTGATTCTCTCAGCAAGCTGTCAGCATCTCATTTTCTTGAGTTGTAAGATATGGGTCTGCTACTTTGTAGGGTGCTTTGAGTTATATGAGGGGAAAAGTGTGATTTCTGTTTGAAGCTGCTCGGAGAAGCAGTCACACGCATCAGCAAAGCGATGCACCTCCTGTGTTAAGTCATTTGTATGCACATAAGGCTATACCAAAACCAATGAGGAGGGCTGAGGAGGTGGATCTGCTTCAGAATGATGTTATTCATATGCAGACTTCACAAGGTGTTTAATTCTTTTTCTTGGCTTGCTTATTCTTTAACCTGGGATTACTGTACCATAAGTAGACTGAGTCAAACAACCTCCTTTGCAGGGGATGAAAGTCTATTAGTAAATAAACCAGAGAGAGTAGAGGAGAGCTTCAGCCTTCAGTCACCCTGTACAGCATGTATGTTTCTAAGAGCATATATGTGCAAATGTGTAATGGCCATACCTAAACCCAATATGGCCTGCTTGAACAAGCTGTGGGCTTCACAGAGGCAGAAAAAGAGAGAGAAATAGCAAAAGTTGGGTAAGATCCAACTCCTGGGCTTTGTGATGAGTGAGGAGAATTAAGGTGAGGGATAACGTGAGCTGACCTTGCCCAAGGAAGGGTATGGCTAGACACAACGTGTTGTGCAAAGAATTGTTAAGGAGTGGCAGAAAGAACTGTTTAGCACAAAAACCACTGAAGTGAGCACCAGCAAGAGAGCTGCTTTTCCAGACACATTCAGAGCATCATTCAGTGTGGTGAGAGTTATGGAAAGTCTATGTATAAGGAGAATGGAAGGAGAAAAATAGTTTAATCTGATACAAACCAAGCAAAAGAGCATGCTTAACCCCCTGTAAACTGCTCTCAATTTGTTTCTATACCTGATGGCATAGCTGCATAGCAGGGTGGACTTGGCTCCTGTAGAAGGTAGGACATGTGTAAAGGTAAGAAATGCAGCTGGATATAAGAAATGCTCTTGATAGGAAAGAGAAAGCCTTGTTTTGTAGGAGGACAAAGACATGGATTCCTGCCTGGTTCAGTTGAGCTACAGAGCTGTCTCTGGTCTGTGGAGCTGCTGTGATTTCCAAGATCACCTTCTCTACCCAGCCTCCTCTTGTGCAATGGAGCAGAAAGCTGTCAGTCTAAGACAGCTTTACCCAAGTGAAGAGACCAGGAAAGATATTCTTGAATTAAAAGTTCTTCTTTTTGAAGTCAGCGGTTTTCCAGAGTCTTAAAAGTCATCTGCAGGACCAGCAGGGCAAGGCCTGGGTGTGTTTGGAAGCTGATGGCATTAAAATGCATCCTCTTAAGCTTCTGGCTCCGCCTTGCAGATGCAAGCTGTTGCTAAGCTGAGGCTCATGCACTGGTTCCAAAGTTTCTTGCCTTGTTTAAGCTTTCTCGTTGCTGCTCTGGAAAGATGAAGAATGGTTTTGTTTTGTAAGATAAAACACATCTGCAACACGCCAGACAAGAGACAACAACCATCTGGCTCTCCTTAGACTTTTCTGAAGGGGAATTGTAGTCTGCAAAGCAGGTGTACAGGGTGCTAAGGCACGTAGATTTTGCTCTGCACACACATAGGAATAAGATGGGTGGAGTGAAAAAATACAACCTCTTTTTAAATTGCTCTTCTAGACACAATTATAATCACTGTACTAAGTAGTGTTCACAGATGCAGAACTTCTGTGACTTCTATTATTGCCTCTTATGTTTGGCTTTTGATTTAGCAGCCGCACAAAGAGATGGGTTTGCTGGCTATGTTAGTCCAGGGCCTCTGTAGCATGCCAGCGCGCATGGCACAGTCTGAGCCATGCTGGCTCCCTTCAAAACCCCCAGGAAAAGTCCTGATCCTGGTCTGTCTCCTCTTGGTCATGGTGTTAAAGATGCCCTCCATTGTGAGGACATTTATCTGCTAGGGAAAGGATAGGCATAACAAAACCACTTTACTTGGACCGGGAGCCACCTGCCCCACTGTGAAGTCAACCAAAGGCATAGTATTGGCATTGCTGAGTTCAACATGATGAACAATTTCAGCAACAACCAGCTTAAAAAGTCAGTTCGTGCTTGAGTTTCTTCAACAAGCCACAAGTTCATGTTAATTTCCAAGTGTTGCTGTAGTATCTGCTGTACACATCTACTTATGACAAAGAGTTCTAGTCCCATAGACAAGCAAAATAACTTGTCAGCCCTGCTTTCCTCTGGGACAGTCTTTATTGAAGAGATGTCATTTTTCTGTAATTGAAGTTCCACAGAGAGTTTGGAAGTTGCATGCTCACAATGTGCAAGAATAGCAGGGAGCACAATTGTGCTCAGGATCATGCAGGGCTTCCACTGGTGTCCTGGTAGGAGGGTCATTGCAGGCAGCTGTGGAAGGAAGCACGGAAGCAGCATGCAAGGCTGCAGAGAGCATTTGAGCACCTGGAGATCCTGAGAAGCCACCAAAGAAAAAAGACAAGCGCCAGTGGTCCCTGTGCAATGTTTAGTTCACCAGAACAGGAGCGTCAAGGCAGTTTTCTCCATCTCTTACACCCTATGAAAGTACATTGCAGTGCTTGAGGCTAGTCACCTATGAGGAGGGACACCTAGAGTAAGGGCTCCTTATATGATAACTGGCTTGGCTGGTGCTGGGGATGCTTCTCCAGCAACTGCAGAGAGCCTGTGGTGATTACACAACATCGTTGGCTTTAAAAACAGATCTTCTTCCACGATGAACGGAATGGATTAATTCTGCCTTGCCAAAGGGACAGCATCTTAAATAGCTGTAACGAAGAATGCTATAACCGGCAGCATGTCCAAGAAGAGGGTTTCAGCTTGCAGTCGCATTTTGTGCGCTAACCGCTTCTGGATCGGGAATCCAGCCCTTGCTCTGATCTCTCCAGATCTTTTTCTTCTTCGTTGTGCTGTATTTCAGCAGGTCCCATCCTCAAACCTGCTGCACACATGCCTGTGGGCACACGGGGCTTGCCTACCTGCTCCTGCTGATGCTTGTCTGGTTGGAATCCAGCCTTTCCCCGTTTTTCTGGGATACAGGAAGGGAAAGACAAGAAGGCTGGAATGACTCACAAAGAAGACAAAAGGTTTGTGTGTGTTTTTCACACTCACTTTGCATGGCAGCCTCTCACATCCTCCAGCTGCCCCAAAAGCAAGCATCCCGGAAAGGAGTGAGAGTCTCTGCAAGACTGACAAGCCAAGGGCATGTTGTGTTGTGAAATAACAAAGAATCATGATTTATGTCATTTGCTTATACATCTGAACAAGAAATGCTCTAAGCAGGACCTAAAATCTGTTCATTTTAAAGACAGCATGCAGCAAGCCTTCATGCTATGTCTAAGCCATAGAGAAGCTACAGTGTGACTTATATCTAAGTCCACAACCAATAAGTCAGAGGTATTAAAATCAGGCAGAATAGAAAAGCTTTCAGCTTTACTTAACTGGATTTATCTGAAGAGGAAGGCTTTCCATCTTGGTTGAGAAATAAGATCATATAGTAAGCCACCACTGGAATGTGGAAGGGATCACAAAATTAGCCTTCCATCTTTAAATCAGTGTAGGCTTCCTTTCAAGCAGAGGAATGAACTTCTCAATCACTGACTCCTCACCCACACAAGTGCTGGGAGCCATCCAAATCTTATTGGTTAAGGCAGTCCCAACGACATAAATCACCAGCAGCTCCTGGCCTCATCCTTGAAGTTATGGTATCAGGCTCTGAAGTAGCAATGGTGAAGCTAAATCAGCAACGGGGACTTCTTCCCTTTCACAAATGAATTACAAGAGTTGTTAATTCTGCAATAACAAAGACTTCCCCAAATAATCAAATGGACCTGCAAGCAGTTTTGTAGCACCTTAAACCAAAATGCCAAAAGCTTTTGGGATTTATCTATGAAGACACCCAGCAGCTTTCACCTCTTCGGATCACTTCCCCACCTTATGGATAAGGCACTAATTCCAGCAAAAAGACCCTGACAAATAAATATCAGCACAAAATCTGTAGCTTTGCAATATAAAATTTGGGAAAAGAAATCAATGAATCTGATAGAGAGGGGGAAAGAGGGATCTATCTGAAGCTGAGCAAAACTCCCAACCTCAGGCAAAGATTTTCATCATTGTGCGGCTTCTTGTGGGTACAAAGTATCCTGGTCAGAGATGTGCCTAATATTTAATGTATGCCCATGAGCAGATTGTGCCGTGGGGTTCCCCCTGGCCATACCTTGTGTTGCGGTGTGTGCGAGAACCCACTGAGTTCTGCTTTGTGCCCCATGACAGAGGTGCCTGCCCTCAACAGCAATAAAACTCCCCAGGCTGTCTTGAACCAACAATAGGTAAGAAAAGGTTGCATTTTAAGGCTACACTCGGAGCCGATTTGCCTCACCCCTGTCAGGAGGCTGGGTGTTTGCTGCCTACACGAGAGCAGACTTGAGGCCGAATTCACCACTTGTCTGTACAGCTTGCTCACCCACACACAGATACTTCTGTCCAAAAAGCCAGGTTCGTTGCTTGTTAATTTTAAATCAAATAACCTACTGCTTTGCTTGTTTGGAAACAGAGCTCAGCTGATTTCAAACCCAACAGAAACATGTTAGTGTTTTAGCAAAAATGCCCATTGTTCTTTTGGTTTGTTCTGAAAGTATTTCCTTTTCTTTAGAAGAAAGGCTGCGTTGTCATTGGAAGTAAACAAGACAAATGTTTACAAATGGTTCAAGTCCATATGCAGTTTTGGTTTGGACAGAACATTCTCATTCCACCTGTCAAGCAAAAGCCATTACTCTTCCACTGCTCTTTTTTAATGGCAGTATAATCAAATCAGCAGAATTCAGCCTGATAATGATGAAATAATACGCAGAGTAAAATTAGATCCTCATATACATACATATAACAGTACTTGACTCCATCAGCACCTTGACGTTTACATATAAATGAGAATATGGTGATTTAATATTCACTGATGTATGAGGGCAAGTAGAGAAATACTTCAAATGTGGTCCAG
The DNA here is from genome assembly GCF_028554395.1 of Pezoporus wallicus. Classification (NCBI taxonomy): domain Eukaryota; kingdom Metazoa; phylum Chordata; class Aves; order Psittaciformes; family Psittacidae; genus Pezoporus; species Pezoporus wallicus. The sequence goes on from NW_026640104.1 coordinate 704,997, forward strand.
ACATTTAACTCGCAAGAGCAATGTATTTAGGGACCAAGGTCAATAGCTCCATTGCTGCCAGCCTTCTCCAGTGCAAACCGGGCAGCTACGGCTTTTTGTGAGTGAGGGGATCTCGCTTCTGGCAAAACAACAGCATGCCAAGTGAACGTTGGGTAGCGATCACCCCCAGCGTTGCAGTATTCTTCTCCAATGTGCTTGTGGAGTTAGTCCAAGCTGAGCAATAAGGCAGTGCTTTTCAAAAGGGGCCAGCAGACCCGGGGTGGAAATTACTGCCAGGTTTCCCAGTGAATCGGCAAGTTCCTGCTCCAATAACAGCCTGAGTTTTGACCTGATGATCTCTACCTCCACTGTCTGGGTGCATACTGGGTTTAGAGGAAATACAGTTTATCCCCAGTGGGGTTGATGTGCTGCCACTGGATGATGCACTTTCAGTTGCTGTTGGCCTTGTTAGATGGTGCACATTCATCTGTGACTGGACTGACAGGACTCAAACCTCAAACTCACCCTTAATCCTTAAAACTCAGCCTTTGCAGTGGGTTAGTGGTCCCTGGAGCTGAGGAAGAAGTAGGAGAATAGTGATGAGGGTGGGAACTCTTCCATCTCTCTTTTTGGCGGAGCTATTCAATGGGAGGCTCTGTTACCTTTTACATGTTTCCAATGTTCCACTTCAGGCTGAGGCATTATTTTTAATGTTTGAGGTAAACATAGTGGAAGGAAAAAGAGAAATTTTGCCAATGTTTGCTTAGCCTTACTGATATCCTGCAACTGCCGTACAGGGATTTACATTATGTGCCAAAACTTGATGAGAATGATGGTTCAAGATCAACCCAGAGTGTGGGTGGATCCTGCCCCAAGACGTATTTTTTCCTAACTGGAATTAGTATTTACTTACTGGAGAGTCTACTTGCATTGCTTGTACATTTTGTGCACTGAGGATCAGGTTAAAGTAAATGTTATGAGGACTAAAGGCATGCCCAGGCAATCAGTTTAGCGACGATGATGTTTCTGGGGCAGCTTTGGAGTAGATCACATAAGAGCAGCAATTAACTCCCTACTATTTATGATAAAGTCAAGTATCTGTTGTGTGGTAAAGACATAGGAGAGTTATGATTGACAGCCTTCCATTACCACAAATGCAAAAGCATTTGTAGAGTTGTCAAGCATGAGATACCCAGCATGCTGGATTTGTCAAGCAGATGTCATCAGATGCCACTGGTGTCTGTTCAGATAGCTGGGATTGTGATTTACAGCTGGGGAGGATTTTCACCATGCAGAAGCATTGGCAGCTTGTCTTCAGGCTAGAAGATGACCTGGCACAAAAGGTGGTTGTTGGGTCCATGCCTGGATGTACCGTAAGATCCTGCCAGCCTGGTGAGCTCTGGTCAGCAGCCCATCCCAGACAGAGGATGGAGTCGCACAGGTAACAGCTAAGCTTTCTGCTGGAAAGGATTTGAGTCCACCAAATTGAAACTCACTTTAAAAATATGATTCAAGCTATGAATGTCTCAGTGACATTTTAATAACTTGAGGATGGTCAGAGAGCAGAAAACACGCTGCAAAATTCCCATCCTCCTGTCACATCTGTGATGAGTTAATGCCATGTGGTATGTTCATAATGCATTCACTCTCATTTTATTTCTACTGAGGTCAGCCCATGATATAGCAGCTTGGTTTTGAAGATGATTTGAATCATCCTAAATATGTGCTGAGGAGCAAAACCCCACCTACACGGGTGAGCTCTGCAGCTGCACAGCAATGTAAGGAGAGCACCTATAGCATGATGCCCCTAATGGGACTGGGGAGTTCCAGCTCTCAGTCATTCAACACTGGTTGCTGTCCCTTCTAGGGTCAGGAAAAAAGCCCACAGGACTTTCTTTTTGGGTGCAAAATAAGCAAATATTGCACTATGCACCTTTTTTGCACTTGATATCCATGGAGAAGAGCAATGGGAAAGTGGGAACCCGCCCTGATAAGGAATTGTTCGGGCATGACTGTGATTGCTTTAAAAGCTGTGCAAAGCTGGTCCTTCCTTCTCAGGTAGTTCCCATGAGGGTAATTGCTGCCATATGTTTCACTAATCTTGTGTCAGGGAGGAAGTTTGGTCACTAGTGACCTCAAATTCTTAGGTTCTTAAAAGACCTGAAGCAAATGTATTACAAATAAAGCATACTTCTGTTTTCATTCTCTGTAGAACAACGCAATTTCCCTGAGTTGGAAAATAACTCCTGAAAACTGCTGATGGAGATGGGAAATCTTGGAAATAGTTTGTCATAAATATCACATGGAAACAAAAAAAAAACAACCCTCTTTCGGGTATCTATGCTAAAGCGTTTACATGGGAGGAGTACATAAACTGAATGAAGCGATATTTTCTGCGATTCCAGGACTGATACATCAGGAAAGCCCAGTGCAGCACAAAGCAGTATCTCCCCACTAGCAACTGAGAAAGGCAGGCTAAAAATAAATAGTATGCAGATAAATACAGAGATGTTAAGTACACGATGCTGTTCCTGGGTCTTTGTAGCTGTTGATTGCAACAGTGAAAACCCCAATGCAAAGGGAATGTTTTAGCACCGGCTGTCTCAGTCCAAGAACTGAAATTACCAAGTATTTTTAGTAGGTATTTTGCACAAGTAGCCCATTAGAAGCTGAGCATTTGCAATATACCAGGAACAACAGTTAAAGGAACAAGACTTGAGCCTATTCTTGGAGGGGTAAGTAACCAGGTTTACTTCAGGGGTCCACCTTATTTTGGGGGAATGTAGAGGGTGCACACAACTACCCTGGTTGAAGTTTGGGCTGTGAGGATGGCTGTGGTGCTGGGGAGCTGCAGAGCTGTGTGTTATGCAGCCCTAGGCACAGGATAAAAGTTAAAGCCTTTATCACAGTGCACTGCTCTGGGCATCCCATTTTCAAACTGGGGCCCAAAAATCATAAAATCTTAGAATAGTTTGGGTTGGAAGGGACCTTCAAAGGTCATCTAGTCCAAATATTGATAGAGAATGGTTTTTGTCACCTTTCTGGAGCCATATGCTCTATTTACCATGAAGCACTCTGCAAGGTGCTTGGAAGAAACTATCAAAGCTATAGAACTGACCTTCAAAGCTTTCCTGTGTCTCAGAGTTAGCATCTTGGACTCATCCAGAATTGGATCTTTTAGGGCAGCCACCATGTCTGGGGAACAGAGCAAGGGACTGTGCAGCTGGTCAAAGCCAGTTTGATAGCTCCATATCTGGGGTGTGTGTACTTAAATCTGTACTTAAATCTGTGTTAAACTTCCATTTAGAAAGTGTGGCTGAAATGTCTCCCCAGAGTGCCTCTTTTGACCTCTAATCCCACTGACTTTTCATACGTAAAGTGGGAAGCTGTCCTGGTTCAGTGCTCAGTGAGGATGGAGCTGTGAATGGGGAAGAGGATGAGGTGCCTGAGTATAGCCACTTTTCTTGTCCTGTTCTAGTTCACAACCATGCTGGTCATTTAGAGGCTAATGCTCAAATTCACTACCATTTTTCTAACGAGTTATGTACATAGGCCATTGTAAAAACAAGATTGTGGGATAATAGCTGTTAAATTTCAACTCATTTAGACAAAGCCTGTCAGCTTGCTGAGATCCTACCATAGACTGTAGAGGCAGGAAACAGTCACACGAGGTGTTACGAATTAAACCCAGCAATCCTCTAGGAAATACTCTATAAGAAAGAGTCATTTGGGTACTAGAGAGCAAGAAAACTCCCAATTGCTTCCACCATTTCACAAAGATTTTCTGCTTGCTACCAGAGCTACAAGAATTTTTAAGCAGGTTGCCATGGTTTGCATTCCCAACTCCAAAAGATGAAGACATTATTATTAGTCTGAAGATTTCAACTAAAAAGTGGTTCCTCCAGTGCCCAGAAGGTTATGGAGAGAGAACCAGAGAGCTTGGAGCATTGGGAACACCATAGGGGAATATTGAAAATATTTGTTTTCCTGCACACGTAATTACTGCCTTCAGAGTTACCATTAAAGAAAGCAATTTCGGACTGGAGGGTTTAAATAGGATGTGGAACCATAACACTAGGTAATGTTAGTTAATTGCAGAGCTGTAACAATACATGGTATTTCAGCTGCCCTAAAACATAAGTCTTAGTTCAGTAACCTTTAAGATTTGTTATTCTTTGCCTTATCATTGAGTTGTAACATCATCTAGGTGGTTATCTCTGTGAGGTTTAAATTTCCAATCTATTAAAGTAATTTTGGCAATCTATTATTTCTAGGCCATTGAGGAAAGGTTAAAATGAAAATTATACCAAAGGGAATAAGTTCTGTTCCAAGTACAGGTTGAAAACATCTCAGTAGTAGAAAGCAGTAAGGTTTCAAGGGAAAAGGCACTTATCAAGGGAAATGAAATGACTGATAATAGTCATTCAAACTGATTTAAAATGATTTAAAGTGATTAAAGGAGCTTGAGTGAGGTAACGTGAAAGGATTTTTTTCCCCCACTAATGTAATGGAGAATTTGGAGTGCATGATTTAGACAGCTTCTGCCTCTGAGCTGGTTTTGTATGGCTGAGTTAGACTTTTAGCACTGTATTACAGGAATGGAAAGTTTCATTTTCAGGAGTGCACAGGAAGACTAGCATCCATCTTTGCACAGCCATCCACACAGTTTAAATAGAACTACATGGTGCAGGAGAACCAGTGAACGTAGGCATTTGGGAACAGCAGTGCACCCAGCTGAAGAAGCTTCTACATTAAGACCTCCTGGATACCAGCTGGACAAATCATCACCAAAACTTAAATCCATGCAGTTGTGATGGGCAGAAACAGCAATGATGTGCTTTAGCCAAGCTGAGTGTCGTTCATCTTGACTTATGGACTGACTGACCAATATATTCCTATTGCAGCACTGAGGTTTTTGTCATTCTCATTCACTCAGTGTCTCCTCCTGCCCTGCACCCCATGCCCATCTTTGCTGCTTGGCTTTGGATGGAGCTGAGTGAACGTGGGCTTGAGCCCTGTGACTGTGAGTGAAACCAATCCAGGGAACAAACCCCATTTATACCTGTTGGTACAGAAACAGCAGCAGCACCAAAACCTTGGAAAAAAACCAAACCAAACCCCAGTCCTTAATGTTGTTTTTCCTTAATTGTTTTTTAGTACAATAGAAGCAGTTGATTTTATTAATTTTTATGGTGCTGTTGGGAAATTTAATAGTCCTATAAAAGCCAGTTTAAACCTCTGTAATTGTCTTATCTCTTCAAATAAATGCATACTCTGGGAATTTTAAAACTGGAGACTATCAACTGGATAGAGCCATTACTATGAATAATTCTGCTCTTACAGCAATACAGAGCCTCGACACAATAGACAATAGCCTCTGTGGCTCGTATGGGGGTGAATATGCCAAGGCTCACTAAAAGGGACGTTTTGTTCATTGACCCCCGTCTGCTAAGGGCTCCTTTGGAGCTGCCACGTGTGCAAAGCAAATTGCAAGGCACCCAGGCTTCTGGTCAAACGAGCAATTTCAGGGCAAGTTGTTTAGAAACAAATAATTCAGTCACTTAATGTATTTTCACATAGTAAAAGCAGTTAGACGCTGGGAGGGATGAATGCACGTTCAGTGAAAGGAACAACTGGTCTGGGGCCACTGGAGGTGAGGCTTAAGGAGGTGGAGGTATGGGAAGTTTTATAGCAGGGCATAGACTTTTAAGGCTGAGAGTCCCAATTTAGGCAGAGAGAAGAGGAAAACGGACATTTCAAAGCAGTGCAGGGCTGAGCACCCCTGCATACCCTCAAAAATGTCACTATGGGTCATGCAAAATCTTGATACAGTATGTTATTTTAAAAATGAAGTAATGTGTCAGATGTGCACAAAGCAGATATAGCTGTATCTACAATACAGGGAGAGCATGCATCACTTCCAACACAAAAGTGTGTTCCCTAATTCAGTTTTCTTCTTTTTTGCATACATCCACAGAGCTACACTGTAGAGATAACCACTACATGAAAATGACTGCCAGCCCTGTTTTGCTGTGCTGCTATTTTTGTGTCTCTCTGATCATTTCAGAAACCAGCCAAGCCCTTCTAGCTCACCCCTTCCCATTGCTCACAGCAGGCAGCACGACCCAGCTTCACCCTAGCATGGAGCCCATGTGCGCTGCTTGACCCAACAGCCCATCACCCTAGTCTCTCAGGGGCTGCCATAATCATGGATACCCAGTCTCCTGCAAATAGGGCTTGTCTCACAACTCCTTGAGGCAGTGTTTTTCTCATAGGTCATGCTCCTATTAAGTTATTCTTCCTTCTGATGATGTTTTTCACAGCTGCATTCCCTTTCTGAGGCAAATGAGACTTTTGAGGCAGGGACTGTAATGAAGAGGTTTTGCCTTCTGGGATCATCCCTGCTGCTGACAGAAGTTGCAAGACAGATATGTTTTATGCTCTTCTGCATGCCAAAAAGAGAAAAAAGAGAATGAGAGCAACAGGTCCTGAATGACATTTCTGTTTTTCTTTATGAGATCAAATGGCTCCTCACCCTTCCCAAGAGCTGGCTGGTACCAGGGCTGCTGTACATAGGCTGGAGCTGGAAGGATGTGCAAGGACATGGGGCAAATAGGTGACGAATAGTGAAAGAGGACATCCTGGGCTTGTTCTGCATCCTCCAGATGTTCTGAAGTTCTTGCAAAACATCTTTGTATATAGCTCAAAGCTACGCTGTTTGGGAATGGGTTGGGTTTGACCCATATCTGTGAATAGTGCGGTTGCTGGTCACCCTTCTCCTTTCCCTCCTCTGCCTGCTGAGCCAACGAGCAGATACAAGCTAAATTCTGTTTTAATGATTTTTAATTTCAGAATGAAAGACACCATCTGTGGCATATCCTGTTTATGTCTGCTGCTCCTCTGCAGACTGCAAACTGTTGTGCGTGTCAGTGCGGAGCTTCTCCACTTGATGAACTTCAGGTTTGTTTTCGTTGTTTTTTTCCCCATAATTGTGCAGAAAGAAAGTAAATTCCAATTGCAGGGCTATTTCTGAAAGTGTTCTTGGCACCTGTGTTGAGATCTTGTCTCAAAGAGGAAGCGTTAGGTCCACAGTTCCTAAAGGCAGACGTCCTGATGAATTCCTCATAGAGTTGGTTGAGCGGCAATTCATCCAGCGACTTGTGGAGGACTCGGTGCCTCTCTTCCAGATAATTGAACTTTAATTTATTTAAATTTAATGGAAAACCATATGGAGAGGAACAGAAAGCTAATTTAAAGCACTCCTCAAAGCAATCAATATGTTAACAGATTCCTTCAATTTACCACACTTGGTTGCTGAAAAATGTTTCAAATGTATGGGTTTTCAAACTGGTATTATGAAAACACAGGGTTTCTGGCATGTTGTATTCAAAACTCAAGAGCAAAAATAAGCTCTGTTGTGAAAATGAAAGTGTACTTTGAAAGCACTAATTGTTTTATTAGAAGTGGGAATGACAACTAAGCTATAGTTCATCCAAAAATCCACCAATCTGAAGTCTTCTCAGAAGACACATACAGATCCTAAAGGGTTCAAATCACTGGCTTTCATACGGCCCAGAAATAAAAGCAGAAAATTAGTTGTATGGATTACATGAACAGATTGAAACTGGCAGTAAGAATACATGAAGGAGCCCTTCAGTATAAACGGATTAAGTACAGATTAGAGCAGGAGAATGCAAAAATACCAATTATGTACTTCAAAGATGAGAAACAAACTTTTGTCAGTTTTCATATTTCCCTTATTCCTTTGGCACACCTCAAGGTCAATTCTTTCCATACTGGGTTTTGAATACAGACTTTCAACAGATTTCTCAATGTCAGAGTATCTAATATCTCTTCATCGGGGATTGTACTGATAGGGCAAGAGGTAATGGATTCACACTTAGACAGGGGAAGTTCAGGTTAGATATAAGGAAGAAGTTCTTTACTGTAAGGGTGGTGAGGCACTGGAATGGGTTGCCCAAGGAAGTTGTGAATGTTCCATCCCTGGCAGCGTTCAAGGCCAGGTTGAACAGAGTCTTGGCTGACACGGTCTAGTGCAAGATGTCCCTGCCCATGGCAGGGGGGTTGGAACTACATGATCTTAAGGTCCTTCACCACCCAAGCCATTCTGTGAGTCTATGATTCTATGCTTTTACTCTTAAATGCTGATCTTCAAACACTGACCATCTCCTGTCCCACATTCAAATGCTTATATTGTTTTGCTCTCAGCAAGGCTTAATTTAATTTACTTACACTAAACAAACAATCTGTAGGCAATTTAAGATCCTAGAAAATAATAAATGTCCTAATTATATTTTATCTTATGAAAACATAATGTTTTAGTGATGTCAGTGAGCTGGGAGCTTTATATACGCAGTAATTTACATTACAGTTAAATCTCTGTCAAGCTTGAAGAGTGCAAACTCTAAGAATAAGCGAAAGCCTGTTCTTTCAGCAAGTTTAATAACTTGAGATTGTTAAGAAGGCTGGAAGCTGAAAGGAGCAGTTACTCCCTGCAATGAAATGTTAGCAACCAGTACAAAGTCTTATGGAAATTCTATAAATAGTCTTCAGTCTAACCTCACTGAGGGCAGGTCTGACTTCTCTGTGGCTTTTTAAAAACAAATTATTCTAAGCAGCCTTTTTTTTTTTTAAAGGTGTTTTTTTATTTTTCTTTGGTAAGCAAATGATCCTGCAGCCTTTTTCATTATCAGAGGCCTGGAATTCATTTCAGATTTGCCAAGTCCTTTCCCAGAAACTTATTAGCACAGTGGTACAGCTTTGCAGAGATTAATAGCTCCGGAGGAAAAAGAGCAAGTATTGGCTACAGTAGCTTTCTTTTTCTTTTCCTTTTTTTCTTATAATGTATTATTCTGTTTCTTTGTATCTTTTCCCCCTGGATTTGTTCTCTCTTGGGATAGTCTTGACTATAGAGTAACAGATAATGAAAATCCTGAGGTCCCGCAACCATTGCTTATTTCTTCCGAGATCAATGTAATAGTAAAACTCGTGGATGCCGAATGAAAAGACTCTTTTAAATAAAATGTATCATAAAGCTGGTATAATTAAAGCATTTGTTTTTCAGTGCCTAGTCTGCTGCAAGCAATTTCACCTATAGTATAACATTGAGGAGCTGGGAATTGTATTTTCTATGAGCTTTTTAAGGCCCTATGGAAAAAAAACATTATGATCAGTAAAAAAACCTTAAAGCCATTAGAATGCCAGCATACCAAAGAGAGAGTACAAAGCCAATGGCAGCATTCCAGAATGCCTAAAATGGCCAAGACATTGTGGTGTGTGATGCCCATTTGACCATGTTGAGAACTGATGGCTGTGTAGCTTTGACTGTCCACACCACCTGCATCCTGAAAACAGCTCTGAATACAATGGGGGGTGGCCTCGCACCTTTCCAAATATCCCAGCCCTGCTGATTTGGTAGAAGGCAAGCAAAATGTCTCCAAGTCAAAAAAAGCCCTTGTGCTCTTTCAAGCAACCAGCAGCCAGAAGAACCAAATTCATTAATAGCCTAAATATGGTTCAATCAGAGTTCATCAACAACTACTCAACTAATCTCCTTTCAGAGCCTTGTGGGGAACACCATCTTTCAAAGCCTTTAATTTCTAACCTAAGGATTCTTTCTGTTCTCTTACCAAATCCCACCCAGAAAGCTGCAAAGATCCATCTTAAAACAATTTCTGTTCTTTCTTCCACCACTGTGTTTGATGGAGGGTTTCTAAAATTCAGTGTGGTGATTACAGACCTTCTAATTTCACACTTAAACATATTCAAGACCTATATACGTATCTATATCTATCTCTCTCTATATAACCCCACTTGATCTTGTACTACCCTTCAAATAGATAATTCTTCTGGTTACCCCAAGACGATTTTTACAGAAAATTATAATATCTTTCTTGGTCTTTAATTTCCTGCCTTTCCCTGTGGTACCTGAGCAGCTGAGTTAGTTGAGCCACTGGCTTTGGCTGCAAGACGTGAGCCACTCTGCTGATTTTACTTTACACTCTTTCTGCAGTTCTGGTGGACCAGTGCCTACTTATATGACCCTTCTCAACTTTTTGTGGGAAATCAGGGGCAGTGGTAAGGGACAGTCAGTGTGAGAGCATTGCTTTATTTGTTAAGCAGAAACCTCGTGACAATAATGATGATGGCTTTATGAAATTAGTGGTGTAAGTGGTTGAAGTTATGAAAGGAGCAGGCAATAATAGGATTTTAAATGACTAATTCACATAGGATTTCAAAGGCTTACTCACAGGCTAAATTGGTCTTTGTATTTTTATATGGTAAGTAGTGAAGTGGTTTCTTTTATTTATTCAGGTCCTTCTGTTAGAGACCTATACCCAAACATTGAGTGTCCTGTAACTTTAGACACCTGCCTTTGGAAATTGTTTCACAGCAGGAACCTCATTAAACATCATTTGAGATTGACAGTGAAGTGTTTTGAAACACCATAGGCTTCCTGTCTGCCTTAAGCCTTCTGTCAGCTTGGCTGTATAAACATACACCGAAGTGCTGATGGTCATGTACTTGGCAAGGGGAAGGTACCATGGCAAAGTAAATATGAGGTCAGCACTGACTCCTGATGACTAAGTGATGAGAGATGAGACTTGGCCAGTAATGGGCCACTTGCTGTATGTTTGCACTTCCCACCTCTGCTTGGAGGGCAGTGGGTGTTGGGGCTCCCTCTCATGAGGATGAGTTCCTCTCATCCTCATCTTCATTCTCATCCTTGTCTTCTGCATATGTGGCTTGCTCATCTCCATTCTGCTACCCTGTAACTCAATTTTGTGAGGAGAGAGGTGGATCAGATCCTCCAAGGTGGAGCGGTGGAGACAGCATCAACGCTGCAGACACTCAGGGTGTGATGGAAGGGCTGCACAAGTCACCACTGACTCATGACCTGAAAACTGTACCATTTGTTGAGCCTTGTACCAAGGAATGATCATGAGCAAGGCATGGGCCTTTGAGGGATCCAACACTTCAAAATCCCTGTAGCCCACCAACAACCAAATATGTCTTCCCTTGCATATGTCACTTTAACCCTGTTTAGTGTTAATTCTTCAGGGCAACCATTCCACAACTTGTCCTTCAAGAGGAAAAATAATTAAGGAAATATGCAGTAAATTAATATTCACAAATATGACCTGAATAAGGTAAATGGAGAAGGATGTTTGCATTGAGGCTTGCTCTTTTAGTAATGCCGCTGTGATTCCCTTCATCTCCTGAGGAGGGAATCCTAGAATGGTTTGTGTTGGAAGGGACCTTAAATCTCATCCAGTTCTGACCCCTGCCATGGGCAGGGACACCTTTCACTAGAGCAGCTTGCTCCAAGAACAGCTTGATTCTTTCTGGCCCACAACTTCATCTCCTGAGAACCAATGTCACAGGACTCAGCCTCTCCAGCTCCCAAACTTCAGCAAGCTGCTGACCTTGGGTATGTTGGGTGTGCTTCCAACAGGTGAATGCAGGTGTCTACAAACTGATAGTAATTCATAGTTAGGCAGCTACAATCACAACTGAAGCGTGGAATCCCTCCACATGCTGGCAATGTGATTAATTACCTTGTCTGTAAAGATTTAAAGCTCATTGAAAGGAAAATCACAAACCTCTGGCTCACAGTATCACAGGGCCTCCTATAATGACACAGCTTAAATGAAAATGCCAAACATAGCAATGCTGAGCCACACAGAAGATGGGATCTCCTCTTCCCACAGTCACAAGCAGAACTGTGGTTAGCTTTCCAGGCAGTTGGTCACAGGCTGGAGAGCCATGTGTGTTGTATGTGTTATCATAAGCCTTTGATATAAGCCCAAGAAGAGCATACGCAAGCCTGAAATGACATGCTGTACAAACAAAAGGATGCATATGGAGGTTGGAGGAACACACTGGGGAGAGGAAGGGATAAAGGAGCTCTGAATCCTGCTTGCAGGTTGTGTGCACAGGACCTGGGAACTTCACATCTCGATGTGTACATCTGTGGCTAAGCAACCTGTGGCTCCAGGGGCCCCCAAAATACTCTGAGTTTAGTAAATATACTAAAGTCTCTCCAGAAGGTATGGATAACATCACGTAACACTGATAGTGACTTCCTTAAACTGCACATGAGATTAAAAATAGTTTATGTATATGTGCTCCACTCAGCTACCTACAGCAGAGCATATACGCAAACTCCATGTACAAACTGCGGCATGAAGCTTGGTATGTTGGGTCCCCCATGTCATAGAATCATAGAATCCCAGATTGGTTTGGGTTGGAAGGGACCTTAAAGCTCACCCAGTTGCACCCCCCTGCCATGGGCAGGGACACCTTCCACTAGAGCAGGTACTTCTAGATCTCCCCTCTGGCAGGTTAAAGCCATTCCCCTTGGCCTGTCCCTACAGACCCTTGTCCCAAGCCCCTCTCCAGGTTTCCTGTAGCCCATTTAGGCACTGGAGCTGCTCTCAGGTCTCCCCTTCAGGAGCCTTCTCTTCTCCAGGCTGACCCAGCCCAGCTCTCTCAGCCTGGCTCCAGAGCAGAGCTGCTCCAGCCCTCGCAGCATCTCTGTGACCTTCTCTGGCCTCGCTCCTGCAGCTCCATGTCCCTCTTGTGCTGTTGGATCAGGGCTGCAGGAGGGGGGCTCCCCATAGCACAGTAAAGGGGGAGAATCCCCTTCTTTGACCTTTCATTATGCTTATATCCGCATTCCTATAAAGTGTTTCAAGTGCTTGTGACTTGGGCTTTTTAATGTCTTAAAGAGTGACCATGAACATTAGTAAAATAGTGAAGATACAGTTTCTCCCATAAACCTGCATCCATGCATGGTGTCTGAGTGCATTTACATAATTAAAAAGAGGAATGCAGCATAAGGAGTAGCGCTAATGGATGACTCCCCTCACCCTTTACAACCAAAGCACCATCTGTCATTTACAAAGAAAGCTGGCTTTTCAACTAACTTCATTCTTTATTAGAAATTACTATTTTTCATTTCCATGGCAGAAAGCCTGTTCTGGTTCCTAAGATACAATTTGGGATACATGAATCAAGTGGTGCAGAAAAATGACAGATGTCTGTTGAGTAGAATAATGAGTGTTGCTGGCATGTGCCTCTGCCCAAGCAATGCACTTATCTCTGGAAAACTTTGCTGAAGTTGGGAAACCCATGTGTGCCTGACCCTCCATCTACCACGTTATGTGGATTGCCTACACGGAGCACATCCTTTCCTCCTTAATGATTTCCTTCCCATCTTCTGAACCTTCACTCTCACTTAGCCCTCACCTCCTTGTCTGAGTCCTGTTCGGAAACAGAAATGCCTGCAGTCTCTCCCTGGAGTTTTCCAAGCTGTATGGAAAGGTTGGTTAGTTCACTCTGATTTGTTGTTTTCCTTCCTCAGCGTGAGAACGTGTGTTAGACTACCTGGCATAGAGAAAGATGAGGGGAGGAGAGGCTGAGGTGTGGGTCTGGAGCTGGAGCAGGGTGCTACATGATAAAGGAACGATCTGTTCCTTCAGCATTTCTGCTCCTTTTGGGAAGAAAGGGAGGGAAAAGAAACCAACCAAGCCTGGTCCCTCCAAAGCTGACATGTTTTCAATCCATTCTCTTTGAATTTCCTGGGGGTAATGCTGCCAAGCAGAGCATCTGTCCTCAAAGCAGACAGCCAAAGTGAAGCAATGCTGTCCTAATGAAGATGACAGGAGCGATAGTTTCATCAGCAGATGAAACTGGAGACCACGTCATCCTCACCAGAGTTTAATAAAGTTGGTTTCTAGCTCCTTTCGTACTTTACTTTCTACCCATAGTTCTTCTGCCTGTGCCACCGCAGTGTCACACAGGGTTTTATGATTCTTGTCATGTAGCTCCTTGCCCTCGTTTTATGGACAGGGTGAATCACAGTGAGACTGGGATCTCTTCTCGTGAGATCTGTGGCCACTGTTTTACAATTGTGCACTTGGGTGATGCACAAAAGACAGCGAGCAAGGAAAGAGACCTGGGCTTTCCAAGTGCCACTGACCACCATGGATGCAGCGGATCAGAAATACTCCATGGGCAGACCTTTACAGCCCAAACAGACATGGCTTTCTGCAGCACCAGGAGGTTCATATCCCTGGGTTAATATCATAGAATCATAGAATCCCAGCCTGGTTTGTGTTGGAAGGGACCTTAAAGCTCACCCAGCTCCAACCCCTGCCAGGGGCAGGGACACCTTCCACTAGAGCAGCTTGCTCCAAGCCCCTGTGTCCAACCTGGCCTTGAACACTGCCAGGGATGGGGCAGCCACAGCTTCTCTGGGCACCCTGTGCCAGTGCCTCAGCACCCTCACAGGGAAGAGCTTCTGCCTAAGAGCTCATCTCAGTCTCCCCTCTGGCAGGTTAAAGCCATTCCCCTTGGCCTGTCCCTACATCCCTTGTCCCAAGCCCCTCTCCAGGTTTCCTGCAGCCCCTTTAGGCACTGGAGCTGCTCTCAGGTCTCCCCTTCAGGAGCCTTCTCTTCTCCAGGCTGACCCAGCCCAGCTCTCTCAGCCTGGCTCCAGAGCAGAGCTGCTCCAGCCCTTGCAGCATCTCCATGGCCTCCTCTGGCCTCACTCCCACAGCTCCATGTCCCTCCTGTGCTGTTGCCCCAGAGCTGGATGCATGACTCCATGGCAGGGCTCTCACAAGATATCTATCCTTTCAATCTGTCCCTATTCCAGCCTGTATGGACCAGGTCGATGGCAATGTCTCCCATGAGTGCAACTTTTCCATTGCTGTTCCCAATACTTGAGCCTTCCTCATTCCCTGGTTTCTGCACAAAGCGGACGGTTCTTGTAAGACACAGCAAGAAATTCCTGTGGTGGTGTTTCAGAGTGCCAGCACATGTGAACTGCTCTCTGGGTACATATTTTTACTGTTTCCATTTCAGCATGATTTAAGGCTGTGGGGAAAATAGTTACAAAGGGTGAGGAAAAAACCCAAAACCCCAAACTCTCCAAGACTGCTGTGGCTGGGCAGCTTAATTTCATACTTAGCAATCACAATCTGCACTGAGATAATTAGCTTGAAAAGTCGAAAGAAAAGAGCCAGATGTTTCCAAACCTGTTCAGCAGAGATTCTGCCTTTGGTTGTGACAATTTAGCATGTGAAATGAAAATGTCCATAGCTGGAACTCGAGTTTAATTTCTGAGTTAAAGAAAATCATCATAGGAAGAAGCTGTCTCAGAAGAGAACAACTGGTTTGTGAAAACCAGCACATAAAAGGCACAGTTTAGTAAAAAATTAATGAGTTTTGCCCTCTGTAGAATTTAAGCCCTTGCTACAACAGAAAGGCTATTGGAGTCTATGATAAACTATTACTGCACGCAAAGATAAAAGCAAAAACATCCTGCACTTTTCATCTATTTCTATTTTGAGAAACAGAAGAAGTGCATATGCCATCCAGGTCCATCAATGAATTTGAAGGAAAACGTACAGAAGAATCATGATACTTGAAGTTTTTCAGCTGAATTTTCAGTGTTTTTCATTTTATTTCAGTACTGGACTAGCTTGAAGTCAGCAAATGACACCATGAATTACCCCGGCTGAAGATCTTATCCCATTTGTTTATATTTGTTTGTGGAAGTCCAGTTCCCAGGAAGCAACCAAAACGATCATAGGAGGATTGAGAAAGAAAGGAGGTAATTATGAGGGAAGCAGCTAATTGGGATTCTAGACTATTGGAAAATCCCAATGCCACAGAATATGAAAGGTCAGGTAACTAAGAAACAGTCAAATTAAATTTACTTTCCCCTTTAGCTTTCCAAGAAAACCTCTGCAGCCACAGCACATTTCAGACCCAGAGGAAAATTGCATGGAAATATTAGGTGCGCTGTAGAGAAAGGCCTTATTTAAGTGCTTTCTCAAGAGCATTAGACTATTGCTCTGAAACACACAGGTATCTTCCAACTGCCAGAACAGAAATCAGTAGAACACCAGCACATGCAGCAATTATGTGATAATCCACCCTTATGTGGACATACAACAGAGGCAGAGTTGCTCTGAGTCTTCTCTGCGGCTGACCTCTCATACTGCACTGCTGTAATCCAATACTTAATGTGAAACGTGTGGTCATGAATAAAATCTCTCTGGACCGGTCAGGGAGAGGGATGTCTGTAACTCTGCCAGAAGGAAAGAGGTTACCATGTTCAGAAGTCTTTATTATATTGTCTAAGTGACTACTGGGAGAGCTGGTTATGTCCTACCCAGTGGTAAACTGGTGTCAGAGCTCACCCTCTGGCCAGCAAGGCACTGATGTATCTAATCTCCATGTCTGTGAGCTGTATTAATCACTTCCCAGCTAGAATCAGTGACTGGAGTATCATAATGCAATGGTTCACTGCAATGTCACATACTGTGTTATGATTTCCTTTCTAACAACATTTGGAATCCAGACACAATTCATACTGGTTTATTTTCCTCATAAAATACCCTACTGAGCAGTTTCCACATATGGCTGAAGTTACCTGGAAGGATTTTTGTAATAAACTGTTGTGTGATGACATAAAAGTCTCTTGCAGCTACAATTACCCTGCACAGATCACAGTCCTCAAACAAATTGTTCTTGTTTTCCGTCTTCCCTTCTCTAAAACATGTATACCTAGATTTCTATGAGCCAGCTAACAAAGTTCGTTTGAGGGTCAACCCATTCCCTAAGCAAAACCGACCCAGATCTAAATTTAGCAGCTCCTGGTATGCCATAATGCTTGTTTGGCTTTTTAGACATTTGCAGTTCCTAGTCCCATTTCATCTCATCCCTGTCATCCTTTACTCACAGCTTCCTGTCAGCCACTCTCTCATCACTGCTCACTCTACCCAGGGTCTTCTTTTCAGTGTGCTGCTCAATCTCATCACAGTCAATGCCTCTTCTCCAGAGCAGCCCATCTGACACAAATGTGCTACCTTTTCATTAGTGAGTTGCCCCCAGTGCTCAGATGAGCTAGAATGATCACAGAATCCCAGCCTGGTTTGTGTTGGAAGGGACCTTAAAGCTCATCCAGCTCCAACCCCTGCCACGGGTAGGGACACCTTCCACTAGAGCAGCTTGCTCCAAGCCCCTGTGTCCAACCTGGCCTTGAACACTGCCAGGGATGGGGCACCCTGTGCCAGCACCTCAGCACCCTCACTGTAAAGAAATATTAAGCTTTCAGTCCCTCCCTCCCTGGCTGGTTGTCTCCCTTCCCCACCGTGCCCACATTCACTGTAGCCCACCTTTGCTCTGTCACTCACTGCTTTCTCCTGCTTAGTGAGTGACGAATGCTTCTAGCTCTGTACCAGTGTCCTGGTGCTGCTGTAACATGGCTGGCCAACGCACAGCCATCACATCACTCGACCGAAGGGGTCAGTGTTTTATTAGGTGATACCAATGAGGATAGGCAAAAGGGTAACAGCCTCAGCCTTAAATATCTTTGAAGTAATTTGCTATTATTATCTTGTCTAATGATAAACACCCCAGATGCCTAGCAAAACTGAGCATTGCTCCCACTATAGCAGAATGTAGGTGGTACACCCTCCAGATCGCTGCAGCTCCCAGATCAAAGATAGCTGAGAAAGACTGATGGATGCGAATTCTTTCTTCATATATAGCTGAATGAAACTGTGCAAGTAGAACAGATTTGCTTTTCAAAACTAGTGAATAATGTGATTCATGGAACTAAAAACATCTGCAAAGGGCATTCTCTTAGATCCTTGAAGAAAAGTGCTGAGACTACAGTGTCTACTGGTGTGTGTGCATTTCTCTGCGTTTGCAAACAGAATTTTCCCTTCTGTGTTTTTTAGATATTGAAGTCAATACTGAATTTTGCCAAGCAGAACTTGTTCTTTTACTGATATTTCTTTGCTGTTCTTCAAACTGCTGTTGTCTCACCCTACTTTGTTAAAGCTTCTAAATTCCCTGTGAGGCAGGAGAGAATTAGCTTCATTTTTCAAGGAAGACAATTGAGATTCAGAGACTGACTTATCTAAGGCATGAAGTAGGAGAAAAGTAGGTACAGAAGAAGATCCAGACCACCTGAAGACCAGACCTGTGTCAGAACCCTTAAACTTCTTTCCTGGGAGCAGAAACTGGACTCAGAGCTGTAGAATATCTTGGTTTATTATAGAGCAATTGATATAGAGAAATATTTTCAGAGAAAATTAATGTTTAATGAATTGGTAAAAAGAAAAGCTGCTTTTAAAATAGCTTCTGCCTCCAATTATAGTGGGAGAGGAAGAAGACACATGAGCTTCTTTGGGAAAATTCTGTTGTCCTTTAGTTTGAACCGCAGCAGAATTCAAACCCTACGGGAATACAGCAAGACTTATTTATATACAAATAGTTGTTTATACAGTATTTATTCTATTCTGTTAAAATACTTGCTAAGACTTGTCTTCATAGCCATCTGCTTCCAAACAGAATCCACACAAAATGCCACTACATTTATTTAGACAAATGTATATGCTTTCTAGCTTTCACTGGTCATACAGGCAAAAAATAATTGGATGAAAATGCATCCCAATTTGATTAGTACAAAAATATAGCCTATTTGTACTCTGTTATTCAGAGGAACACACTGAAATACAGGTCACCCTCAGACACAGATGAGTGTAATTTCTGGCATTCTGAATCTATCAGTGCAATATAGTTCGGTTTTATTTACTTTTATTTTGCAGGACTGTGTAGAAATATTATCAGTCTGCACTACTCGGATGCAATTCTGACATTCAAAACTCCTGGGGAGAAATTAATCCCTGCAATATTTTCACAGGCTTTGGAGGGTGAGGATAAAGCAAACACAATGGATCACATTCAAAGCACATACTGTGAGAGCAACACGTCTTATTTAGCATCAAGCATCTAAAATGTATTTATCTGTATTTAAGCTCAGTTTCTAAGCTCTCCGTAAAGTCCATAGAGAGGAACTTCCCTGGGGCCATTTCTGCTAGCTTTTTCTTCTTATTGACTCTAAAAGAAGCCTAAACCTAAGGTCTTGAATGCTCATCACCTGACACTGGAAAGATCACCCCCTCTGTCAGGGGCAGAGGTGTAAGTGCTGTAGCAGCTCCTCTTCCTGAGCATCAAGAGAGATGGGACAGCTGGTACCAGCATCATCCCACCCATTTTTCACTCTCCCAACCTTTGATGCTATGGGACAGTCACCATGCTGCAGCATGTGGCCATAAGGATTCACAAGAACAAAATCTGGACCATCAGGGCATTTTGCATGTTGCAAAGTAGAAGAGCAGGACAGCTGATAGCCTCACAGTCATAGAATCATCATAGAATCTCAGATTGGTTTGTGTTGGAAGGGACCTTAAAGTTCATCCAGTTCCAACCCCTGCCATGGGCAGGGACACCTTCCACCAGAGCAGCTTGCTCCAAGCTCCTGTGTCCAACCTGGCCTTGGGCACTGCCAGGGATGGGGCAGCCACAGCTTCTCTGGGCACCCTGTGCCAATGCCTCAGCACCCTCACAGGGAAGAGCTTCTGCCTAAGAGCTCATCTCAGTCTCCTCTCTGGCAGGTTAAAGCCATTCCCCTTGGCCTTGTGCCTTCCTCTGATGGCTCTTCAGAGTGCAATTAGGGAGCTGCAGCAAGGTTTTCAGGAGGTTTCGCACATCCCACCTTGAGCATGTCTCCACTTGATGAAGGTTTTCACACAACCCTTGCTCCAAACCTAGCCAGAGGCTTGGTCTGCTCATTGGAGTTGGGGGAAGAGGTCCGTGAGTCAGTGGGGCAGTGGGAGTTGCACAATCTGTGAGTTCCCACAGTCACATTTGTGACAGGAGTAAGCCAGATGGACACAAACTGCTCTCCACGGGCTGGAAAACGGTGTCTGGATTGTGCATTTGGGGTGTCTGTGATGGTGAGTATTTGGCCATGACGCAAGGAGTCACACGCAAGAGAGGACTTATCCCAGGAAGCTCATGCAGTCACCCGGGGGTCATCTGTTGCTGAATGTTGTTATCATGAGAGACAATAAAACCAAACCTCCTGTGCTGCCTGGGTAGCAGGAGCTGCTGGGGACTGTGATGTGCTCCTTGGTTTGGAAAGCAGCAATATCAATGCTACCGTCTAGGAGGCAAGGAGGAGCAAAGGAGCTTCTCAAAATGGGAGCAGCCTTGCTCCACCTGTGTTCTCTCCTTCTAACCTCTGTGGGTATTTCCATTTGGCTTTTTGCAAGCACCAATATCTTGATTTCTCTTTCTCCACTCTCAATCATATCTAGCATCTCTGACTATGGAGTCTTTCTGTATCTTCTTCCCCAACCCAGATTTGACCTCTTCCTGCAAGACAACAGTTTGTTCATAAAACACTTCCTTCCTAAGCCAGTTCCTTATTTTGGCAGCTGCTTTTCTCTGTCTGCTTGCCATGCTAAAAAAAAATCACTGCAGACTTTGTGTGATGGTAGAAACCTTCACAGTTCTGCTTTTTAGTTTCAAACCTAGCACTGCCTCCTCCAGCAAAGGGAGATCACCCTTGTAGGATCCCTCAGTTTACCCTATAGATCTTTCCAGCCTTTTCATTTGGGGTGAAAACTGGACTCCCATCTTAAGAAAGGAACTAGCTTTGGTTCCTTCCACACCAAAATGATTGAAGGTAGGTCCCCACCTTTGGGCCCTACATTCTGAAGTCATCTCAGATCAGTTCTATAAAGCAAAGATTCCCTCCTAAGGTTGCAAACACCCAACTGAGAGGGGGTGACACTTGAGACAAGCAGGAAAGCGAACAGAAAACCAGTTAAAAATGAAAGTTCCCTGGAAAACAGCTCAGGTTTTTGGACATCCTTAATTTGGTTCCTTAATCTCTTTTTCCAGGCTGAAAAATTCCCCCAGTGAGAACTGTGTCTCAGACATCAAATAGTTCCCCACAACTTGCCTTACTGAATGTCTCGGAGAAAGCTAAGCACTTTGGAAACAGGAGCAGTAATGTGGCCAGGAATTACTTTCCATCTCCTGAATACCTTTTGCCACACTACAGACAGTGTCATTTTGCCTTATTTTAGCAAAAATAGAGATACTAAATATACCCCTCACCTAACAAAGGAGTGCTATCAGCACATGTCAAAGTAATGAAGAGGGAAGACATAAGGAAATGGCACTAAGCTCTATAGCATTCTTTGCTGTTAATTGGATAGTGGGAGCACAGGCTTGGGGCTGTATCCTCAACTTTCAGAGCAGTGCATGGAGAATTAAGCATTAAGAGGAATAGGAGACATCATGAGGAGGGAAAACAGAAAGCTTGGCTTATAGCTATGAAAATGCAAGTTTAAGTACAGTGGCTGCCAACAGAGACATAATGAGGTGAACTTCTGGCCTTATCACCAAACTCTACTGTACACTGCACCGTTAAAAGCAATCTCCTACTGAAGATGAACGCCTGCCTCATATTAAGCTGTTCAAGTGGTGCACTGTAATTATGCTTACAGATGTCTCAGGAATACACATGTAGTAAACGGCAGGTCTTTAATTATAGGTAAGCCTGCCTACGGTGCACTTTGCTCCACTGCAAATGAGACTGGGCTGACACAGGAGCGACCTTCGAAAGCCTGTTTGAGGAAGCTGCTTTCCTGCCATGATCTTTAGTCAGTCGCAATGGCAATGACCCTCTTTAAAGCACTTCCTTGCCCCTGCGCAATAGTTAACCTCTGGCTTTCCGTGCAAGAGCTGATCTCCTCTTGGGAGTGTCACTCTGGCAGGATGGAGGCACATTTAGCTCCTGGTTTTTCTTGCTGTATGGCTGCGTACTCACACCAGGGCCTGGTCCCATGGGGAAAGGTAACAAAATAGGGATGAATTTTCCCATCCCACTCCAAGCCCAGACCCACAGCTCTTTGAACCTGGTGCTTCTTTATTTTTACCATATTTTCAGCTGCATGCAGCTCATGAGCTTCCTGCCGACAGGGAAAATTGGCAGTTGTCAGAGCAGGTATCACCCTTTCCTTCCCCTTCCTTCTCTTCTCATGCTTTTCTACCTGCTGAATGAATCCAGCCTGGAGACACGTTGAGTGCAAAGAGGGAGCAGTAGTAATTACATGGTATGTGGCATTATTATTGTTTACTTGATTCAAGAAGAAAACCACCCTCCCCATCCTGTCATCTGCTTAGGTTCTTGCACCCTTTCCCAGAGAATACTTCTTCAGGGCCATGTCCCTGGCTATGCATGAGCGTGCAAAACCATGAAGAGTGGAATTAAAATGCATTAACAAGAGCAACAACATCAGCATGCTTAAGAAGCTGGTTTACTAAGAGCAGGGGCTATGTTAGATATGGCATGTGAAGTGTTTCCTGTACATCCAGTTAAAACTTGGCACTCAAATATTGTGTCTCTTTTAAATGGATTTGTACTTCTGTTAGCCTGCAGAGCACACTTACTCAACAAAGAAACCCAGAATTTATGCCATTTTCTGTATTGTTTGTCAGCTTGTGCTCAGACCAGGGGATGGAGATGGGAGAGAGCTGCTGTACCAGCCCAGATGTTTCTCTGTGGCTGCTGTACCTCATTCACCAGGGCACAAAAATGGACAAGACTGAATTTACTTTTCACTTTCTTTTAGTTTTCTAATTGTAAATCAAGGGACTCAGGATGTAACAAGTTCATTAAGAGGATTAAGCACTTTTTCATTAAATTAATTAATTATTAAATGTTTAGAGACAGCAAATGCTATACAAGTGTCAAGAACGCATTGCTCATATGAAAGTATTTTTGTCACTTGGAAAGCACTCTGAAATGATACTTTTCCCCTCTCTTGGGTTAGCTGTGTGATCCACAGATGTGGCAGATACCCCTTTATTTTGCAAAGAAAGGGTCCCACACTCAGTACGTTGTTTTATCCCTACCTTTGGTTTCCCTTTAACTGAGCAGCCCCACAGGGAGAGAATCTTTTAGGTTTCAAAATTGTACAACTCCTCATCATTGTGATGCTGCAAAGCAACAGGGAAGAAAACCATTTCAGTGGGTTTCAGAGAGATGGGCAAAGTGAAGGGACACAAAGAAGGTGTTAGCTGGATGGCTGGAGGCACAGGGATGTGCAGCCAAAGTGGTGGGAGCCACAGTTTTGGGGGTTATGTGGTTTTATACTTTCCAAGGCAGTAAAAGCCCTATCTGAGGACTAGTTAGAGAGGCTGGACTAGTGAAGTGGAGGCTAAGTCAGGATCCTGCTCACGGGGCAGCATGTAGAAGCAATAATTGTGACACAAGAGGATTTCATACCTATTGAGAAACCATCTACCATCTCACCATGTCAGCTAGAAGAGTAATAGTGGCAGCTCACAGCGATGTGCTCCTGCCTGTGGCAAACCCATCATAATGAGTCTGTGGCTTGGGGGGAAGTTATCATAGCGATCTCTCCTTCTTTTATTAAAAGAAAATAAACTAATAAACAGGAAGGAGACACATGTGGAGAGGACCACAGTAGATGGAAAGAAAAGGGGGAAAAGGTTAAAGGATGGTTAGCAAGTTTAAATGTGTTTCCAGACTCTCTTGGAACTGGATGAAAGCTGATCTCCTCCAGGCTATTCCCAGTGTTTTTGGTTCAGGGCTGAGAAGAACATTATGTAAAATATGCTTCCCTGAAACAGTTTCACTGTTTCACCATTTCCTGATCTTACAAACCAGAATAATATAACTATTTTCATTGATTGGGCATAGTGATGTCTATTGATAACGTGGGGCTAAGGCCTTGCCCATTGAAAAGGCCCTGAAAGTGATGCATAATCAGAGGGGCCACATCTTTCACTAGATTGGGTTATCTCCAATGCCAGAGTACACTTCTCAGCATGAAAATTCTGTATTTTGTGTCACTTCAGTCCATAACAAGTGTTAATCTTTACTGGTTGCTAATGGAGGAAGTGTCTGCAGCAGATGGAGAGGGGCAAGTCTAAATAATGAGGCCACTGATGGGACACAAATACTTAGACTAGACACGACTCATGTCTCACACTGTTTTTTATGCTGCTGTATATATAATGCTTAATCTACTGTAGATGGATATGAACTTTTTAATTCATAGGAAGACATTCCTTACACTTCTCTTTAACCTGAGAAAAGTTAACTTCTTTAACCTGACAATTCGAGTTCTCATTTCCCTGAACTACAGTTAACATGAGACAATTATACATGTGAGTCACAGAAGCAATCGTGGGATGGAGACCTGTGCTTGCTCTCCTGCTTCTGGCAGAAAATGATAATTACTATGTGGAAAATCAGTTAAAGGACAAAGGCAATGCAATCCTCTGTCTTCTTGGCATTTGGGAAGTTATTCTTCAGGATAGCACTGCACTCGTGAGTAAGACTGGGTTGCATCTGAAAACAAAGAAGTAATGGGGCAGTTTAACTACCATACATTGTCTTTTAAAATGAGATTTTCTCTTTTAGGTTCAGCTTTCCTGTGGATTTTCATTATAAATAGATCTCCCTCTCCCTTGTACTTTCGTTCCTTGCCTGTTGCAGTTCTGATGACCTGAAGTTGTAAATAACTCAGGAGCTTTACATCTGGTGTTGCAGTGAACCATAACTGGATTTTTTCCTGTACCTGGACAATAATGGAGATTTGGAAAAAAAAACCCACATCATTATGTGCCCACAGTCTTTTCTATGCAGGAAGTTGCTGTAATGCCAGCTCTGCTCATTATATTTAACAGATATACTAAAAGCACTGGCTATTAACAGGACAACTAAAAATTCCTTGGCAGACAGACCTCCCCCAGCATTTACCTTCCTTAGCACGAGAAGGCGTGTCCAGAAGCTTTCTGTGTTCAAGATTTTATGATCACAAAGTCATCTGCAGATATCTATAAAAGTAATGAACCATTTGCATGTATCTCCTGTACAAAACCATTTTCTTTTAACTTAGAAGATTTTTATGCTTCACTGGAGTTTCTCCTTAGCCTGCTTATGCTTAAGAGGAGATGATTCTCTACCTAGGGAAATAGTAAGTAGTTCTTCAGCAGTTCATGCTGTGTGTGGCTTTCTGAAGTTGAGATCGGAATGTAGGTAAGTAAGCACTACCTTGGAATGAAAAGTCTAGTCTGGACACCTCACCAAAATCAAGGAGCTTGTCGTATGGGAGTTTTCAGTTCAAGTCCATCTGTAATTTTATCTTCAAATCTGCAAGCTCATGGGTTATGAAGTGACAGAATCCAAAAATGCCTGCAGGTTTTCAAGCTTCAGCCTGCGTTTATTCTCACATCACTTCTCATGGAAGTCAATTGAACCTTCTAGCTTCCAGAAGCACAGGGAAAAGCCTTGTGTCTGACAGTTAGGGTTTGCTATCAATCAAATGAGATATGGGAGGTAGAGATTCAATAGAAACTTTAGAGCTGAGACACATCCTATAGATCTCACCTCCAGCTGGGTTGTGCCTGGAGTTTCTCTCCCTTCTCCACTTGAATGCAGGCTGCAACCAACTGGGAAAGCTGAAATGAGGAACACAAACAGATTATGTTCATTCTGTATGAAGTTATCCTTCTTTAGTTAAACAGAATCTCTTCTCCTTGTCTCCACCATCATTTGTGCGATTATGTATGGTATTTTAGCCATGGTTTAAGTGAGGCAATGGCTTTTAGGGGGAGAGAGTTTATGTTATACTAGATTGCTGTAAAAGAACAGATAAGCACCCAGGCACGCAAGGCCAAATGGTCACAAAGGAACTGCTTATTTGTAAAGCTTGCCCTTTCTCCAGCTTTGTTAGTTTGTCTAATAACAGTATTTCTCCTTCAAAACTTGGCTGCCCCTGAAACGCTCCACAGAAGTCAGGGAATGGCAGTCTGGATTCCCAGTCAGAAGGGGATCATGGACAAGTTTTGAAGAGCTGGAATACCAGCCACAAGCATGAATTATGTGTAGGTCGCATGGACTCAGATAGGAGCAGGTCTGGCTTTTTGGCTGCAGACGTTCAAGGCCATTCCTTGGCAGTGTTACAGGAGCAATATTTATGCAAGGATGAAGCACAGCTTTGTCAAATCGTTTGCACAAATGAAAAACTTTGGTTTTCCTTGCTATTATTTATAATAGCAGACTGGAAAAAATACCCCCAAACAACCCAAAGCTGGTTTTCTTATGAAGGAATTTTAATTGGTGCTCATGGCAGGACTACACTGCGGGTCCTTTCTAATGGATGCAGGTTCTGGGTTTCTTCCCAGACACAAGACAAGTAGTTTGTTACAGGTTTTAGCTGAGGCAAAGCAACACTGAAGAGTGGTGAGCTCTTAGGCCTGGCATACTTACTGTTTTGCTTTAGCTAGTTAAACAGCATCTTGCCATCTCCCTGTTAGTGCAGTCCCCCATACAATTCTTCAATGACTGCAGATACTCCCAGTATAGATACACGATGAGCTGCTTGGTAGCACCCTTCTCAATGGGTACATCAGCTCCCTGAAGATCTTACTCAAATATTCATGCAGCTGTTTCATGGACAGGATGGACTTGGAGGTGACCGATTTTGCCCTGATATCCTGGTATAATTATGTAGAGTGGTTCTAGCCCATCCCTTTTCACCACTACAGGAGCTTGCTTCTGTAACTCTCTGTTTAAGCTTTTCAGTATCGAAGTAGATATAATAGCATAGGCTAAACCTTGTGTGAATTGTGAGAACGAGGAGGAAAAGGAAAGTATCTTTTCTTCTTATTGGGAATGCTGTATTGGCAATGAGAAGCAGTGGCTTTAATACAGGGAACTTATGTTGAGTGATTTGTCTCTGCTGAGCTGGAGAACAAGCTGTCCCCCCCCGTCCCCCGTCCCCCCCCATAATATGAAACAAATGTGTTTTGGCTTCAGGCTGATCCCTGAATACATGATAATGTAGATAAAGGTTTCTTGAATTTAATTTCAGCTTTAAAGGAAAAAGGAAATGTCTGTATTTAAAATCTGTGCTCACATGTGGACCCCGGTAAGGTCTGTTGATACTGCATGCTTCGCTGGCAGCTTTGTAATACACAGGAGATGCACTCTATGCACTAGAGAACAGATAAATAGCAATGACCTACTAACTTAAATCTCCTGATTGCTCTAGAAATGAACACGAGAGAGGCATTACATAGCTTTCTGGAATGAATAATCCCATAGGCCTCTATCAGAAATATATTTGTATACCTGCATAGGCTCATGATGGCTGGAAATAGGACATTATTTTCTGATGTCTTGGTAGCTGGGTAGAGCTATTTAGAAAATAACAGTTTCATTTTGTAGGCAAATGCTGGAAAGTCTTAATTTCTTCTCATTCAAAACTGGAAGAAAACGTTAACTTTCCTGATACAATAATCATCAAGAAACAGTATTTTTGTGTTACAGTTTAAAAAACCCAAAGCAAATAAGCAGTGAAGGTAACATCTGATTGAAACAAACTATTGACAGTTGCATTAGGAAACTAGAAAATACAGTCAAAATTCATATGTCACCTCAAACACTCTGCTGCTGCAAAACCAGACTTGTCCAGGTCTTGCTCCAGGTCTGTCTTAGCAAGGGCTGCAATGGCCACGTACCCATGGTCAAGACTACATCCTGCAGTTTGTTTTTCTCATGCATTAACAGGGCTTTTGTAGAATCTTCCAAGAGTACCAGTATGTGTCCTGTTAGATGTGCTGGTATCTAAAGCTCTTGTGCCACCGTACCCTATACAAGGGTGTATATCCGTATCTCTCTCTCTATATATCCCCCATACAAGAGATGACTGTTGGATGCAGCAGGCAGAAGTTCCTTCTACCCACCTCAGCAGTGGCTCGGGGGGTGTGTGTGTGTGGTATGATACACAGTGAGATCAATCCTGACATGTTCTGGGGGTGAAAAAGCATATTTTGGGGAATCTCTGATGTCTATCTTTCTAATCCCAGCCTTACTCCCTCTGTTCAAAAGGCACTTGGTGTGGGTTTCATCCTGGCACTGCAATCCTGCCTCACCCTTGCAGTGATGCAGTGGTGGAAATGGTGGGAAATGTTTCAGCATAAAGTCTGGTGAAGCAAGTCCCAGGAAGTCCATTTTGCTCCAGAGTTCCTTAAAAATGAAAAGCTCCATACATTTATTCTTGCTGACAGAGTTAGAAATGCATGAGGCTGTCAAAACCAAACTCAGATGCAGTGTTGTGTCTGTCACCATGTTGGTGGAGTTTAGATAGGATTGAGAAAAAGAAATTGTTTCCTTGGTAGCAGAAAATTGCTGATTTTACAAGGTGGGAGAATGTTATCTACGTGGGATTTATAGGGGAAAGGCTTTAATAATGCATGTCAGCAGGAAAGGAATATTTGTTTTATGACACACTTCCCAGGGTGGTGGTTGGCTTTTAGCTGCACTGTGCCTTGGAAATTAATAATGCACCTATCAGAGAGCTGTGATACCACTTGCCCTAGGGGCAGGTAGGATCTGCAAAGGAGCTAGAGCTCAAACTGTTCCCAAGACTTGAGGCAGATGGGCTGTGGAGGCACCCCAGCTGCCAGGCATCCTGGTGGGACGCTGTCAGGAGCAGAGCATCGATGCATTAAGCGTAGCTCATTATTTTGGACAGCACATCTTTGTGTGGAAATGCCGTTAGCAACAGCAGTGGTGTTGAAGCCATAAAAAGCTATTCCTGTAGGACAGTATCGGGATGTGGTCCTATGAAATAATGCTTGCTGACATCTGGTAACAACAGTGCGATAGCACACGGTTTGAACCAAATTTAAAGAGGATAAGTAGGTGCTGTGGCTTTTATATTGAAGACAGAGGATCAGAAAACACAATATAACGTACAGTTACGTGGTGAGCAGCAGCTCTGTCAGCTGAGTAGAACTGACACAGCAAGCTGAGTGGGGGGAACGCACGTCGCGTGACAAACAGCTAACAGGAGGATAATACCAAGTAGGTGCAGTGAGTTGTTGCTTAATGAAGATCCTCTCAAGGTTGGAAATTTACAGTTCTTTCACAGTTCAATTTTGTTGGAGTATGAAATAGAAATAGCCATTGAGTAGAGTGCAGTGACATGGTGTATGAGGGAAGCAGTATAGACCTTGCAGACCTATGGCACAAAGTTATATTGACAAGGGAAGACAGAGTGAGAACACGAGCCAGCAAAGGTCAGCTAGTGCATGGCATGGGAGTGGTAATTAGGCCACTAATTAGAGTCTTAAAGGCAGGCTGGGGAAGGAAGAATGCTATACAGTAGAAAACGGAAGAGAAAATTCCCAGCACATCATCAGACAGGCATCAGCTCTTCCTTTCGGACCAGTGTGCCTCATGATTGCTACACCGAGCCAAGTTCTAGGTGAGATGAGGTCTGAGCAGCTGGTGGTGGGATATGAGGAACTTCTGCCAGAAACAGGCACATTTTCATTGCAGCAGGTTCAGAGAAAAACCTGCTGCAAGTCCTTCTCTACTGTCCTCAGGGAAAGCCCTTAGTCAAAAGAAGTGGGATCAAAGCTGGAGTTTAGTGAATGAGTAGGAACAGAGGTGTTCAAGACAGGAACCATCCCTTGCAAGCCAGAATCATAGAATCCCAGCCTGGTTTGTGTCGGAAGGGACCTTAAAGTTCATCCAGCTCCAGCCCCTGCCACAGGCAGGGACACCTTCCACTAGAGCAGCTTGCTCCAAGCCCCTGTGTCCAACCTGGCCTTGAACACTGCCAGGGATGGGGCAGCCACAGCTTCTCTGGGCACCCTGTGCCAGTGCCTCAGCACCCTCACAGGGAAGAGCTTCTGCCTAAGAGCTCATCTCAGTCTCCCCTCTGGCAGGTTAAAGCCATTCCCCTTGGCCTGTCCCTACAGGCCCTTGTCCAAAGCCCCTCTCCATCTTTCTTGCAGGCACAGAGTGCACTGCCATCACTCTGCAACACGTAGGTAACATGAGTAACGTAAATTAAAAAGGGTGTAAGTGTTCTCTGGAGAAAAACAGGTCCCCAGTGAGTTCAAGAAGCTGAATTTATCTCATACAAACACCACAATTTGATTTTCTGAGGTGATTGGAGTCCCTGCACAATCGCACTCCACATTGGCTTCATCCTGACCCCCTCCTCTGAATCAAATTTAAAGATCACACTCATTTCATCTTATTTTTCATTTCCTGGGCTGTGAGATCAATAGCCCAACCACATATAAATATCATCCAAATCTTGTTTTCTTTCTGTTTTAGTTGTTATCACAAAAAGGGCTCAGACTGAAAAGAACTACAGAAAATTGTTGATTCCACCAGGATGGATCAAAGCTAAATCTGTAATATGGAGAAAAGAGAGAATTCAAGTAGTAACGAAAAAATGAAGGCATCTGGGGTGTAAAAAACCCCTGTCACTTTAGCTGTGGT
Organism: Pezoporus wallicus; assembly: GCF_028554395.1. Classification (NCBI taxonomy): domain Eukaryota; kingdom Metazoa; phylum Chordata; class Aves; order Psittaciformes; family Psittacidae; genus Pezoporus; species Pezoporus wallicus. Next base: position 735,217 of record NW_026640104.1, read on the forward strand.
TTTTTCACCTCTATGTTTTATCATGTTCATGTTCTTGTTATCCAAAGTAACATCTCCGATGTAAAGGAAGCATACTACCAGAAACAGGAAAAATCTGCTCAGGACCTTAACAGTAAAATTAATGTACTGTAGGAAATATTTAGTGGAGTGATGCTTTCCAAGTACATGTGAGATTGGTATTGACAATGGTGTTGTAACTGCTGGAAGTTATGACTTAAAAGGGCAAAGTCCTATGTCAAGTGTAGCCTGAGGAGCGTTTGCCATCCTTTCTCCTCTCAGCTCTGTATCCTAACCAGACTGTGTATGCCAGGGTACCTGACCCTCTCTTCATCCTCCAGAGCAGAACTGTGAGTGAGCACAGGCATTATAATTCTCTGCAAGTACACGGTAGTACCCAGGGAGGAGAGTGTGAAACATGGCTTCGGATGTCCATGTCTCATGGGTACCATCAGATCTCCGACCACAGAAGCTCCTATGAGCCAACACTTTATATGTTTTTTGCAAGCACAGGCACCAAAAAAAAGCCTTTGTGATCTGAAAGAGCTGGAATAGAGGGACTGCTAAAAAGATACAGTGAAATTTCAGCAGTTTCTGTAGGACCAGCAGCTATGCAGTGGCATCTCAGGAAGGGTAAGCAGAGCTGAGTGACAGCAGCACACCCTGAGTGGCTCTGGGCAATAACACACCTCTGCAAAAGAGCAGACTGGGACATTAGATTACCTCCTGTGACGAAAGCATTGCTAAACATACTGAAAATAAAGGTTTACGGATGTGTGGGATGAGCAGATGTTCAAGTAAATACTTCTACATTGGTCCAATCTACCCACAAATAAAATCAGTGAACCATGCTGGGCCAACCAGACAGGAGGAAAACAGAACTTAATTAACATTACACTTCACTGTAATGGTATTTCATATGTTTGTACACCTTGAAAATAAAGCCTGGAGTCCGGGTACATACTACATTGACTGTACAACCCACACACATCATGAAAATCTTCTCCCAGAATCAGTTATCCTCCATTCTGAGCTGATGGGGATGTCCATCAGAAAGAGCACAATGCCTTTGACTCCACTGAAAAGAGTTCCCTGCAGAAAAAAAATACACTCCAAAAAAGAAAATGACTTAGTGGTGGAACTTTTGTGGTTGGATCTTTCTAAGGATTCAGTGACTTCGGTGAAAGATTGCATCCAACTCAAGACTATGTATGCCCCATCCCTGGCAGTGTTCAAGGCCAGGTTGGACACAGGGGCTTGGAGCAAGCTGCTCTTGTAGAAGGTGTCCCTGCCCATGGCAGGGGTTGGGACTGGATGAGTTTTAAGGTCCCTTCCAACCCAAACCATTCCAGGACTTTCTGATTCCGTGTCACTCGCACTTGTCCTTGCATGTTCTTTTGGGCTAGCATTTGGAAAACATAGAGGAGACTTGGAATAAAGGGGAGAATTTCTGGAGCAGCTAATGACCAAGCTGCAGTACACAGTGGCTGTGAGTATAAGAGGTTGTTGGCCCAGAAAGTTTATCAGAGGTCAGCTTTTCATCTCTCCAAAAGCAGAAAGAAGCAGGAGCCATTGCTCAGCTGGTGACCAGTTGAAAAGCAAGCAGAAGATTGTCATTTCCCCAGGAGCAGCACTTGCCAGGCTCAGCTGCAGCCTGTCAGTGAGACTTCATGTTGCCTGAGGAAGTCTCCAGCCGAGCTCTAAGGGAACACGGTGTACGGGCGGAAAGGACTGCTCTTTGTTTGCCGGTGTTTTGGGAGTGCGCTACCTTCGCGAAGCTGCCGGCCCTGGAGCCTGGGTAAATAGCTGAGCAGAAAGAGAAACACTTCTTGTCCTGGAAAACAAAACAAAAGAAGAGCGGGAATGAAACTGGGATTACAGAATTGGAAATAGAGGGAAGTGCCAGTAGCGGGAGGAAGAGGAGCGCCAGGTTTGGCTGGAGCGGGGTCCCCCGGGAGGAAGCAGTCACTGGGACAACAGGAAAGGCTTGACAAACACCAAGCGTGTGGGACTGAAGCAAATAGTCTGAGTTGGGATGGGAATGATGGTGTTTTAATTGATGGTGCCCCATCTTTTTTATTTCCTTGAAGAAAGTGCAAAATGGATACAAATTGGGAATTTTATCCCGCAACAGACTTCCCACCTTCAGCTAATGTACAGGGAGTGCAGCGGGGGTTCACAGCATCCCAGTGACTGCCGAGTGCCTTCCCAAGTTCACCATTCCATACTTTGATGTTCTTTGCAGGCAGTAATTGACAGCAGCAGTTTAATTAAACAAAACCTGCAAGACAGTTCCTTGCTAAAAGGGCAGACAATAATCATCGTCTAGAAATGGATCCCTCCAGCTCTCACTGGGGATGAACACTCAGAACACTTGCAAATCCTGATAAGCGACTTCAGCTGTTATCTTGCTTTTTTTTCTTAATACTGTGAAGTTGTTGGGAGGAATAAGAAGAGCCAGAAATCTTTATTAGTCTTCCTAAGGGATTCATTGCATTCTACTTCATAATGCTTCATCATATTACCAATTTTCACTGTACATGCTTTTAATAAATACTTATTGTTCTAAGGATAATAACACTCTTATCACATTAATGACTTTGCAGTAGTATAAATGGAAACGAATATTAATAAAGTTAACAGTAACCTTGATAGAGTAGAACACCAGTAACTGGGAAATTTACTCAGTGTTTGATAGTACAAGAAACCTTTCTTTTCTATTTTTCCCTGCCAGCACTGGAAAGGAAAGTATATGAGATAGAGATATAGATATTTGTAAAAAGGGTCAATGATTATTTCCTCTTATAGATCACTGCAGTCTGTCTTATTAAAAATATCTTCTCACCTCCAATTTATCCCTGAGGTATTTCTGCTGCCTACCAGCACTGCAATGAATGAAGACACCATATGGGCACTTTTCTTCCAGCCTGTATATAGGTCTTTGAGGGTTCTGCGTGGATTCCAACATATGGGTCAGACTGACATTTCTTTTTTGATTCAGAAGAAAAAAATAACAACAGTGCTAGAGCAGCCTTTCTAGGCAGGTCTGCATTTTCTCATTCAAACAGCTTTCCTTTTAGACCGTTTTTCCCTATGGCTTGTACACCAGTTGAGATTGCAGCAGGCTAGCTGCAGCCAGGATACACCAGACCAGCTTCACCCCTGGTTTGATAGTGATGGCTGTGCTAGCCCATGGTTCTGCTCCTATGTGGTAAAAGAAGCAGAACCAGAGGTCATGTTCCAGGACAGTCCCGTGCTCAGGGAGCTGAGAACTTCCAGGAAGGCACAGACATCCTGTCCACAGGGAATCTGCAAGTGCACGGTCAGTTCAGACGGCTCAAGGCACATCAGACCTCCTGCACAGCTCCAGCCCATATGTGCAAGGCAGGAGCAGTTCCCTGGCCTGGCTCAGAGACACTCGACAGGCTGTGAAAGATCCCTGCATTTGATCTCCATGACCATGGGAAACACAACAAACGTTTCCAGAGGTCTTGCTGCTTGCTATGAATCACTGGAAGTCTTGGACAAGTGGACAAAATCCTGAACTTGCAGGTACCAGAGAAGGAAAGTTTATGGAAGCAAATGCACTCATTTAATAAATGAGTCAATGACACAGAAGTTTGATCCCTCCTGTATCTGCACTAAAAGAAGAGTCACCTACAACTAAATTACCGAAACCAGTGATTTTTGCATCCCTATGTATTTCCCAAGCATTTTTCTTTGTTCATATGTAGGCTGAATTTGGGAGTGGGAGCATGTGAAAGCGAGCACCAAAGCTTTTTGCCTGATTTTACTACCCCACGTAGTAGCTGTCCTGACTTAAAAGCTCCTGTCGGAACAATTAATACCAGTTGTCCTATGTTCTACAACAGAGAGAATAGCCTATTCTCAATAAAGAGCTCTCAAACTTGAGGTACATTGTTAGTCCAATACAAGAAATACCCTAGTGTGCTGAAAGTGCAGTCAGAGGGAATAAGAGTATTGCAAGATTTGGAGTGCTAAGAATAGAGATTTGAAATTTAAAAGCCAAGGCTTTACATAAGGTTAAGCCTTGAGATTTTTAAGCCTTCAAAATCTGATAATTTCAAAGTTACTGTCCTCACTGTGCTCACCCCTGTCACATTGCTCATTTGCTTTTATAGTTTGTGGACGTTTTTACATGCTAAGGCATAAATTTAACAGAATAAACAGTAAAGTAAAAAGCTACAGCTGGCAACTGCAGAGCAGCCAAGCACTGGTTCTGATAGTGAATTTAACTTCAAGGTCTCCTGGTTTAGCAGATGGCAGAGCTCAAGCCTGACAGCGCATTAATGCAACTTTCTTTTGGTGGAGGGAAGTGTGTGGTCAAATTCACAGAGAATCTGCATTAGCTGATGCTGCTACATTAGCCAAACCACAGTAACATCACAACAAAAAGTGTGTATGTGTGGATATATAACTCACTGGGTCATAGAATCCCAGCCTGGTTTGTGTTGGAAGGGACCTTAAAGCTCATCCAGTTCCAACCCCTGCCACGGGCAGGGACACCTTCCACTGGAGCAGCTTGCTCCAAGCCCCTGTGTCCAACCTGGCCTTGAACACTGCCAGGGATGGGGCAGCCACAGCTTCTCTGGGCACCCTGTGCCAGCGCCTCAGCACCCTCACAGGGAAGAGCTTCTGCCTAAGAGCTCATCTCAGTCTCCCCTCTGGCAGGTTAAATCATTGTGCAAAGAACATTGTGCAGATTTTGAGTATGGCTTTCCAGTTTGGGGAAGGTAGATGGATTTTATAACAGAATGGAGAGCAGAAGCAATGAGATGTCTGAAATGAAGAAGAAATTATTGTAGCCTAGAATAATGTATTTCTCAGATTCTGACTGGGAGATGCAAGGAGGGTGGTAGATATAAATAAGAAAATGTGGCTGTATCACTGTGGGCACTTATGCTAACTCAGTCAATGACCCCAGAAGAGCTTAAGGAACTGTGCAAGAGCTTCACCTCACTGTCAGCATCACCTTTTTTTTTCCCCACAGCATTGTGACAGTGTTACTAGCATTGAATAAAAGTGACATACACAGATGCATTTTACAGGACTATGTAGATTCCAGCATGCCCATTCACCTCTCTACACTGGCATTGCTAACCTGCCCCTCTCTCCACCACTCCCATTCGTAACAGTCCTTAAACTGCATTCTCAAGCCTCTGAGTAGGTTTTATGTCACTGTCATTTTCCCATTTTATCTTGCTATTATGCTTTCAAGCAGTCAGAAGCTGGCAGCCACTGTCTTCAGCCTAAAAATGAATTGCATAAATTAAGGATGGCCAGAGGGTATCATGGCAACAGAGGTGTGAAAGAAGGTGGCCAGGTTTCCAAACAGAGTGATTAAATATGGCAGTATAGCCTTGGCAAGTTAATGCAGCTTCAATTGCCCACAACTAACGTGATAATTTTTCCATCCAGAAATACTCCAGGGAAATAAACGTTTCTCATCAGTGCCAGGAAAGCAGAATCATTAACGATGAGAATGATGATGAAACGCAGAAAGCCTTGGTTCTTGAGCAAAGCACATTAGTTTCTGGGACATGAGGCTCGTTTGTAGTAGGGATCTAATTCATATCATCAACACAAAGGCTAAACACTGAAGAGGAGATTTTCAGAAATAAAGATTAACTTCTCTACCAGTCCTTCTATGTGAAATGCACTCACAAATTGCATTTTTGTGTCCGGGGGAGATATTTAGATGCCTTAATATCCATTTTTGCATACCAATGGGCAGTTTGCCTGCACAGCTAGAAGAAAAGCAGTAGAGATAGGTTTTCCAAATCTGAACTCCCTGGTGGTGCTTCTTGGCTCTCACTTTGAGGAGAACTGGCTACTTCTGGGTAGAATTCATAAGGCATTGAAGTGCTCCATGGCACCAGTCCGACCTCTTTGAATAAGGCTGAGACTATTGCTCTGTCTCATCTGCTCTATAGTAACGGTTGACATTAATATTTCACTTTTCACCAGCAATTCTCAAAGCTCTTTTCAAGCCTAATTAAGGTTCACATCACACTTAAGAATGAGGCAGATATCCTAATGACAGGAAAAATGAGGACAAGAGAAGCAAAGTGACTTGCTTGATATCACACAGTTGCAACCAAGAGACTGAAACACAAAGATCTTGAGTTATCTCTAACCACTAATGAATGATAATGACTGACCATATTGATAATTAATAGCACTTTCACCGAGCTTAATACATGTAAAGTGCTGTTGAAATACTGATTCATTCTCCATTACTGATAGCTGGGGCTATGCAAAGTCTTCATCCCGCAACCCACTCCACTTTGCATATGTGGAAAACTGCTGAGTTAATCAGATACTGCTCCACAATGGAAAGCTGACCATGGAAATGGTTTCAGGATGAGGTATGAAAAAGGATGCTCACAGTGGCTGGCTTTTGGCATGAAGTGCCTGATGTAGGGGTGCTTGGGCTGAGAACTTGGGTCTCCCTTACTGTTAGCAGAGAGAAGCAGGTTCCATTAGAAAGCCCATTCAAAACATTTCAATTAGAAGCTATTTCTTTCTGGAGAGACTAACATTAGAGGTCTGAAGCTAGACATGTGAATACTCTCCCTAAGTTCTTATTATTCCCATTTTGCAGGTGGGTGAACTGGAAAGGACAGGACTGTGCTGAATTAAGTGAGCTGCCTGCAATGGTTAGGTTTCTTCTTCACTCCTGCATAAAACCCCTGGAAATGTGTGTGAGCAAAAGAATGCAGAGCTGAATAAATACCCAGGGAATATGTTTAGGTTGTAAAAGTAGAGACAGATCAAAATACCTCAAAGTGCTCTTGGAAAATATATGGTGAGTCATGAGCAACGTATATTAAATGGTCAACGCTCATTCAACAAGAGCAATTTCTCATGCGAGACCACAGGAGTCACAGGAATTGGCTTTGCACCAAACTGCCTGATTCAGCAAGATATTACCTACGTGCAGAAGCTCTGTTGTTCTGTTTCAACTTTCAGGCATCAGGAGAGAGGAAGAAACCAGCACAAGGAGAAACTGAGAGATCCCTCGCAGCTTCAAGTATAGCAGTGTTCGAACTATATGAGTAGAAACTGAACAGGAAAAATGTGCATTAAGAATAGATAATATATGTATGAAATTCATCCCTCCCATGCTATTTCCTCAGCTTGTATGATGGAGGCTGAATTTTATCTCTCTGCTTTCTGCCATCTCTGGTATTCTTCCTAAAGCCAAAATTCTGCGGGTAGTCATTAAGAATTATAATATAGGAAGGTGTTTATCAGTTCTATCATTGCAGGTGTACTGGAAGAATGATTGCAAATTGAAATGGCTTTGTAACGAGGCCTGAGTTAGCAACAAAACCAAACAGGAATATTCATTTTCCTGAAATTATCAGAGAGAATAACACTTGGAGAGAACATTCATCATTATGTCAGCAAGGAGGTATGTGATTTATCTTTGTAGTAATGGTTTTCATAACTTTGAAGGTAAGGACAGTTGATCTATCTTGATCTTTTCCATATAACATCTAGCAAGTATATTACTTTATTTGTCTATCTCAAATGAAGCCTAAGCTAGCAAAAGCATGCTTGGAAATTCATCTCCTTGAGCCGTACAAGGTCAGGGCCCATCCTCTGGTCCTGAGGGAGGAAGCATGGCACAGACCACCTCTGCACAAGTAAGCCCTCTTTGAAAAGCAGGCTGACCTCATGCATTGACCTCACAGGTGATGTCACACCTATGGGAGCAGTTGCTGACCATGTTATTCCCTTAGCCATGTACTGTTTCGGCTAAAATGGAGTGTGGAAAAGCATAACAGAATGGGACCTCATACTGGGCTACAGATTTTGGCCCTCCCTGCCCTAATACTGCCCAGAGAGCAGACGGGAGGGATGACTGGGGTCCCCCTGGAAGGAGGCCATGGAGATGCTGCGAGGGCTGGAGCAGCTCTGCTCTGGAGCCAGGCTGAGAGAGCTGGGCTGGGTCAGCCTGGACAAGAGAAGGCTCCTGAAGGGGAGACCTGAGAGCAGCTCCGGTGCCTAAAGGGGCTGCAGGAAACCTGGAGAGGGGCTTGGGACAAGGGCCTGTAGGGACAGGCCAAGGGGAATGGCTTTAACCTGCCAGAGGGGAGACTGAGATGAGCTCTTAGGCAGAAGCTCTTCCCTGTGAGGGTGCTGAGGCGCTGGCACAGGGTGCCCAGAGAAGCTGTGGTTACCCCATCCCTGGCAGTGTTCAAGGCCAGGTTGGACACAGGGGCTTGGAGCAAGCTGCTCTAGTGGAAGGTGTCCCTGTCTGTGGCAGGGGTTGGAACTGGATGAACTTTAAGGTCCCTTCCAACACAAACCAGGCTGGGATTCTATGATTCTATGATCTTTCCATCATCTGTCTGCTTCTTAGACATCTCCGACGTTAATCAAAGTTACCAATTTCCAAAGACTTTCTGTTTTTCTTTATTAAAGCAAACAGAACAATTGAATAAGAGCCTGAACCAACCAATGTCAAGCTCCTTGGCTGCTGGCTCACCTAGTTTTGTTTCTGTGATGAGCCCTTGGTTGGTGTCACATATCCAAGAGTGATAGGAGAAGCAGCGTGAAACCCCCAGGCAATCAGCACATAGGAGCTATTTCTGCTGCCAATTTGAACCCCATCTCCATTCGTCTTCTAAAGTATAACTCCTTGTTCATACTCCTTTAGAGAATCACAGAGCTGTGCATGCAGCAGGTTTAAAAGCTTTGCCTGCCCTAGAAGTCACACACATGCATTTCCAAAAGCAGCAGGCTTCAAACAGCTCGAAGCCTTCTCATTGCGTGCGGTGCCACAGAAGCATTATGGTAATTCTGAGCATTGAACCATTTAAAATCTATTTTAATTGATTCCCGGCTACTTCGTGATTCCAGCATGTTATTGAATCAGTGGTAGATAAAAGTAGCAGGAGGTAACATCTTTTGTGTTGCTGCAGGGAGATCACACCTAAAATAAGGCATTAAATTCTGGGTACCTCATTGCCAAAGAGATGTACAGAAACTGGGAGAAATTCATAGAAGAGCAATAAAAATGATTAAGGGTCTGAAGAGGCTGAGTTATGAGTGAAGATTAAAGGAGCTTAATATATATTGCTTGGCTAAATGATGACTAAGAGGGAGATGATACCCTTCGACAAGTACTTGGAGGGCATAAATATCACACATAAAAAAGGAATAATTTAGGGCGCTGAAGGACATACAACTTGGGATAAAAGGATGGTGTCGGGGATGAAAGGATGGCGTTAGGGAAAAGGAAACTGGCTGGCCACATGCATCATTAAAATGTAACAGGCCATTTGTGGGGAACCAAATTCTGACACATTTATCTCATTGTGTTTCAGTATTAATTTTTGCCTATTCTAGGGGAAAAAAGGCATTGTTCTCAATTAAAGGCTGAGCCGGAACTCCCAGATGCACTCCCAGGATATGCATGCCAAGATGGGTAATTCCCAACCAAACTGGGAAAATAACAAACAAGCTTATCACTTAGAAGGTTGATATACTCAAGAGCTGAAGGATGTGTAAGGTATGATATTAGTGATCTGTATTTTAGGGGTGTGTTGTCTGTTGCCAGGATACCATGGGGAAAATAAAATAATGCATTTCTTTAAAACAGACATATCCCATTAATTCCAGTGAGAACCATACCCATATTTTAATGGATATTTTTTTATTTTTTCATTATAATTAAGCAATTATTTAATAATTATTTTTAATTTTACAGCTAGAAAAGCAAATCCTTCTGCAATTTTCTCCTAGCACCAACTCACAGCTCAGAGCCCAGACTTAGATTTGGAAGAAGAGCCGAAATAGTCACCACGGGTGTTGGGGTGCTGTGATTGCCCATCCTCACCTCAGCCTGTGTTAGAAAGCAACCATGCATTCCACAGGATGGAATGTCTGTGCGAAACTGGGCTTTGCTGTGCCTCTGCTCAGCAGCACAGCAGTCTTAAGTCCTGAAACTGTTAAGTACAACATATATATCACCTTGTGGTTTTTCAGGCTCACTGCATGGAAACTCCCTGGCTGGATTTAGAAGTCCCCACCCAATAAGTTATTTGCTTCCAGCTCCTGCTATTCCTTTGCTTTTCTGGGCAAAGGTGGAATCCTGAATCTGATGCTCAGGCAGCTCTCCTGGGGAATGTCCGCTTGCTCCCCACAGTTCACGGCACAAGGCAGGCAGAGATGTTTTGGAGTTTTTGTCTTTTCCTGTCCCAACCCACAGCTGCTTCTGCTGAGATTGCAATCTGATGTAAGGGTTTACGCTGGTACCCTACAGCAACATCCCTTGAGAAAAGCTTTGGGAAGTGGTGCCTGATGATGGGAGGTCATGGGAAAAGGGCTCCCCAAAAGCAACAGGAGTGGGAAGCAAAAGGCTCCGGAGTGCTTGCGGGCGATGAACTTCTTCCTCTGCCTTTTGAGTTTGGGAGAGAGGAAGCACAAAGCAGAAACATCTGCATTCCTAACTCCTCTGTGTGAGAATAACCTAAAGATGCTGATGCTGTAATAGGCAGCGGAGGAAGAGCAGCTCTTTTCCCCGGATTAGCATCCCATTACAGCAGTGCTTTGAGGATATGATCTGATTTGTTTATCCCAGAGTTCAATCTGGCTATGAATGCACAGCTCTGCTGCTCTCAAACCCAGCCACAAACCTCTATGCCCCACTCCTGCCCCAAACCATGGTCAGGAGCAACAAGGAAGGACACCCCTGCGTTAAAAAAAATCATCTTTAAAATTCACACACTTACACTTCCCATTTTATGTCTGCTTTCCAACACTGCAAAAGGGGTCTCCCATCTTTTTGCTACCAGATAAGCCTTCTCAGAGCTAAGAAATACAAACTTGTTTTGGAAGTGGGATGATCCTTTATACACTCACTGCATAGTAAGCATGGCAACCAGCAGAAATCACATATACAGAGGTGGAGGTCAAAATCTTTCATTTTAAGAGAACCAATCTAGTCAGACAAAGTTTACTCGAATTTCCCTATTGAAATCTTTTCCCTCTTTGAACATCTGGAATGAGGAGAATTAAAGTTCAATTTTAGTTTTTAGGCTTTTTAGACTATTTATTCTCCTGAGTATTGCTGGTCACGGTAATACAATGAGCTCCTGGACAGTGATTTATTGTGCCATAAAACGTTGTCTTTTCTGCCCCATCTCACCAGGTAGTGTTGAAAATAGTTTGCAAGAGCCTGTGAAATGGATAGACACAACCTTTATGGGGTGCCTGGAAGTTTGAGCTGCCATGTGTAGATGCCACCATCAAGATATTTACTCCAGCTGATGCTTGGTGAGGAGCAGCATGAACAGAGACTTCCCCAGGGAATGAAGATCTTTCCATGACAGCTTATCTGTTCTTTTTTTCACATACATAAAAAGGAAGGGGGTATAATTATGCAGAAATCTGGCTAAGCCTAATTGCTACCCAGAGCATCCCAGGAGGCCTAAAAAGGCCTGTGAAGGCAGCATATTTAACCCAGACCAGAAACACTGACTGGGCATGAATATTTCATAATTTACAGGTTTCACCCCATCAGATGTCTTATTCTGTGAGTTTTTTTTTAAGCTAAGAACTAGGTGAGAATCTGATATACACACACTGTACTGTAGGAAGCCTGTGGGATTTTTAAGTCAGTACCTTATATATGGTCTTAGGGGTGTATAATCACTCATATGAAATCCTTTATCAGTTTGGTCCTAATTGTAGCTGTGTAACATGTATTTTACTATTGTGTTATATATGGTTTCACTTCAAACCAGATTCCCACAACTTTGTGTAAGTTTCAGGTGCTTCTGAAAGTTATAACCAGAGATGGACGTAATCATGAAAAGAAATACTGAAATAAATATTCATTGTTCTTTCCTATTTAGCTCCTGCTTCATCACCTCAACTTCTTAGAAATAGTGTTGCTGAATATTAAACATGTGGATCTAAGCCAAACAGTGGGTTCATTTAGTGTAAGGGGGGAAATATGAAGAGTTTTCCTTCTCCAGTGCACTCACACAAGCCTTGGCCAGATGCAGTCACAGCCACATGACTTCTGACACCACTAGTGAGTGCTGAGTTAAACCTTCGTGGGAAACTTTGTTACATCACAGAAGGTGTGTGCATGTATCACCTGGATGATTTCATAAGCAAACTATACATTTACATATACATGTATATTTATGGATACAAACTAGAATCATAGAATTCCAGACTAGTTTGTGTTCAAACAGACCTTAAATTCATCCAGTTCCAACCCCTGCCACGGGCAGGGACACCTTCCACTAGTGCAGTTTGCTCCAAGCCCCTGTGTCCAACCTGGCCTTGAACACTGCCAGGGATGGGGCAGCCACAGCTTCTCTGGGCACCCTGTGCCAGCGCCTCAGCACCCTCACAGGGAAGAACTTCTGCCTAAGAGCTCATCTCAGTCTCCCCTCTGGCAGGTTAAAGCCATTCCCCTTGGCCTGTCCCTACAGGCCCTTGTCCCAAGCCCCTCTCCAGGTTTCCTGCAGCCCCTTTAGGCACTGGAGCTGCTCTGAGGTCTCCCCTTCAGGAGCCTTCTCTTGTCCAGGCTGCCCCAGCCCAGCTCTCTCAGCCTGGCTCCAGAGCAGAGCTGCTCCAGTCCTCAAAGCATCTCTGTAGCCTCCAGACTCTTTGGAGCAGTCCCACTGTGGTGTTGCCTCAGAGCTGAGCACATTACTCCAGGCAGGATCCTCTCAGCCGAGAATAAACCTTGCACTTGCTGAGTAGAAGATTTTGGCTTTTTAGCCAGCGTTTGTGCTGTTCCCATTTCAAACTGGACCACGGCAGCACATGCTGCGTGCGGTCTTCAAGGTACGGAGCATCAAAGCCCTGCTCAAGCGATGGCAGCAACATGTCTCCTCGGGCTGACCTCTGACTGCCCGCGACAGTTTGGGATGCTGCTTCCACCTACGCGCCGCTTGCTCGGGACAGCTCGAATTCCTGTAGGATCGCTCGGGAGAGGCCCTTCTGCTTCCCGAAGCTTTCCGGCGAGCCCAGCAGCAGTCTGCGCTACCGGGAGCCAGCGGCTCCCGCGGGGGGGGCGATGCCCGGCGGGACCCCGATGCCGACCGGGGGTGCTCCGCTCCCCTTCCCCCGCAGAGCCGCAGGCACCGGGGTGGCTCTACCCGCCCCATCCTCCCTAGGGGGCACCGCTGGGGACCCCCCGCCCCTGCGGAACCGGGGGGCCGAGCCGAGCGGCAGCACTCCGCCTCCCGGGCTGCGCAGCGCGGCCGGCGAGCGGCGCGGGGCTGCTCCCTCCCTCCCCCTTCTTCTTCTTCCTCCTCCTCCTCCTCCACCTCCACCCCCCCCGCAGGGCAGAGCCGGTGGAGGCGGCGGGCGCGGATGGGAGAACGGCGGAGGTAGGAGCGAGGGGGGACGGGGATGTTGGGGCTCCCCAAGTTTGGAAGCGGCGGGACTTTGCGGGAAGTTGGGCAGGCAGCCGGGCAGCGCGGCTCGGCTCGGCTCGGCTCGGTACGGCTCGGTACAGCGGAGCGGAGCTCGGGGGGGGCGGACCCGGGGTTGTGGGGCTCCCGTTGCTGCAGCCGCTATGGAGGCGCGGAGCTACCCCTGGCTGCTCCTGCGTTACTCTGGGGTGAAACCTGGGGGGTGCTTCCCTAGCAAAGGGGAACCGGGAGCCTTCCTCTCCCCCCTCTCCTCCTCTTCCTCCCCGGGCTGGGGGTGCAGCATCCCCGGGCAGGGTGAGCGGAGGGGTGGCACTTCTCCCAGTTCGTGCCCCCCAGCAGGTTAGTGCTCCGGGGAGGGTGGAATGATGACAAAGATAACGCTGCTTGCTGTCATCTCCTGCGCTGGGCAGACCCTGCTGCCCGCCGGAGAGCCGCTCCTTGGCTCATCGCGGTGGTTATACGGCGGTTTGGGCGAGGAGACACTTGTAAAGCGGCGTTCCCTGAAAGACTCGTTGAATTCCGGCAGCGCATCCTACCTAGAATGAAGCCGGGGATGATGTTGCCATTCACTGACGAATATTTTTAGGTGAAGAGGGGTTTTTCTTATATGCAATCTGTTGGCTGTTGAAAATAGCTTCGTAGCATGCTTTTGCTGAGAATGCAGTCAAGGTTCAGCGATGGGTTATTACGGTTAGAGTCTGTTAAGCAACAATTCACCAGCTGAACTTTGGTGGTGTCATAGATAGGTTTGGGTTTTGTCTGTTTTCTGTGCTGTTTCATTGTAATACTACAGCTGTGCTCTGCAGTGAATTGACTTTCCCAGACTCAGCTAGATTTGTAGGTGAATAGGAGAGGGGATAGTATGCCTAGGCTGGTGCATCTAAACACCTACCAAACTTTCCGATATGGAAATGTATTTATTTCTATGATATGGTTCTGTGGCCAAAAGTTCTCTGCTTATTGATTTTTCTTGTCTGTAATGCAAGAACGGTTTCACTTCTTGAACTGTTAGCCAGGCAAAAAACATCATTACCATCTCCATACAACAAGCATGTATCTTGTGTATTTTGCCATTAGAAAACCCCAGGGTAGTCAGCTGAAATGATTACAGATTAAAACTCAAAGTTTGCTGGCACTGTTCATGAACAGTAAATATTTTTAAGGCTTAACTCAAAATCAGATGCACTCTTGTGTGTAAACAGAAGCCTAATTGAAGAGCGCAGCACTTGGTAGTAATTGGGGACTACTTGATCCCTGGCAAAAGGGGAAATTTCCATCAATAAAAGGTCACAACATACATATTGTTATACAGTTGTATTTATATCTATGGTATTTATATACATTGGTATATGTATTTTATATACAGACACATATATATATATACACACGCACTCACCTACAAAACAGTAAATACTAATGGAATGGTTGTCTTGAAGCTTGGTTTGTCGGTGATTAAAGCGTTGTCACACGTCTCTTGCCCTGAGAGCTTCCCTGCTGCTGCTGCTTCACTCCTGGGCATTGAGTCAAAGGATTCATCTGTCTCTTCACATGCCAAAAGAAAGAAAATCAATTTGAATGCAGAAAAGAGGAAACTACTTGTATGAAGATTTAGTAGTGAAACTACCTTGGGTTTTGTTGTTTTTTCTAGATGTTACTTAGATGCTGTGTCTGTAAGTGCAGTCAGCATGCAGCTCTGAAATCAATGAGAAAACAGTTTTAAGGTTCAGGTTTTGTAATAGGAAGACTGATCTCAAATTCAGAGTGTTTTATTTGGCGGTCTGTAACAGGAATATAGTGAAACAATGGAGATTTACATGACAAAACACTTTATTCCCCATATGCAATGGAAGACAGCAATGGATTTTTATCATTGCTAAACAGAAAGTAGGTATCTGGAAACTGCATAAATGAGAAGGTTGAAGCAGACTCTTGTGTTTGAATTATTCCATGAGGTTGAAGTGGAAGGGTGAAGTTATGTAATCCATTAGCAGCATTAGCAAGGATGGAATTATATAGGCATAATCATAGAGATGCAAATAAGATAATTGCTTATATTTTAAGAGTATTTTAACCCACCTGCAGCATGAGCTCTGTGAGAACCAGGACTTTCAGTGGGCAAAGGTGATGTGATTTCAGTATTACTGTGCATGTTTCTATAGGCTGTGTCCCAGTACTAAGGTACCTCTCAAAGTATTGGTTTGTATTTAAGATCAAGTTGTGAGGTGGATGGCAGCAAACTCTTCCAAAGTTCATGTGGTATCACCAGCCATGATGCTACAATCCCTCCACCCCCCAATAGCGATTTCTTATCAAATTCCTCTGCCAATTAGGAAGGGAATCATTATTAAACTTCTGCACTGAGTGCTTCCTCATGTGCTCATGGGAGCAAATTCTTACGAAGCTGTAACTCAGCACTGTGTTACTATTACCTTCTGATATGTGTTCTCTAGAGATAAGCTAGTGGCAAGGGCTGATCTTGCCAAAATGACATATTGATTTAGGGAGTTACAACATCCAACTGTGTTTCTCTTTCGGTACAGATACATCACTCAGGTGAAGAAAGCCATGACTTAAACAGGTGCCAATATGCTCCCTCTCTTTCTTAATTACTCTTACAGTTACTGTGGCTTCCAAGGCTCTATATCCCACAATCAGAAACTCCAAGGAAATGTGCTATTAAATCACTCAGTGATACTCTGGATACTTGAGTAATGTGAATCACCCTGTTTCCAACAGCTTATAGAGTTTGCAGGAGCTGTACCCTGGTTTGAACTGGGTTTCTCAATTGCTGTTTTCAGGCTTCAATTCCTCCCTTAACCCACCTATTTTCCTCTGTACCTTGCACAGTGAGGGATATAACTCTGGATACTTCCAGCTTAGCAACATAACTCCAGCCAAGGAGAATGGTGGGAACTCAAAGTGCTATGGAAAACCAAGGTAGATTTCCAATAAGAGAGCTATTTTTTTCACCATTTCCCCACAAGTTAGTATTTCTTATTTATTTATGTTTTATAGCGAAGTGCACTGTTTTTCTTAGTGACAGAGTGCGGTGCCAGATTTGGAGTCTAAATACAGCTATTCACGGGAGGGAAAGGGATCTGTAAGCTCCTACAAGTCCTTATCTCAAAGCAGCCTGAATTACACCAATCTCTCCACTTATACTGCAGTTTCACTAAAATTAACTGTTTACACACAGCATTGTTGACCCATTGCCTTAAAAATGCATAGGGCTGCCGATGTACCTAACAGAAACCGGGTTGCACAGTCACACTGGCTGTTTGTCCTGGTTCATTTGTGTTTCCCGGGTTGAAAGACATGGTTACAATTCCATCCTGGTTACTCGATTGGGTTTTTACATGCGAGGGAGACAGGAAAGCTACCAAAGAGGTAGAGTTCAGCAGGCATGTTGCAATGGGAGCACTGTAATCCTTTGATTACACAGCTGTGCCTGACATGCCACTAAACAGCACTTTGAGGGCAAGCAGTTAATGTGGCTTTTCCATGGAATATTTATTAATTTATGTTACACTTGGTTTCCAGGAGCTGTTGAATGCGGTTTGTAAGCACTAGTTTTAAGGTGTGTGGTGTCCTGTCTAAGAAGAGATGAGCATGATAGCTTGCAAGAAGGAACAGAAGGAAACATGATGTCCAGGTGGGTATTATTGCCTGATGGCAATGACATCATTGAGGTGCAGTGGTGGTGTTAGACCATATGTGATGGTGAAGGTGAATAGGAGTGAGGGGTCCATGGCAGGCTCTGTCCCAGTGCTCTACTTTTCTCCCCTTGTGGCAGCACACCAGAAGTCATAGACTTGCCTACCCCAACCCATTGCTGTGCCTTTTCTCATTCCCAGATCCACCTTCTTAACATTCCCACAGTAGCTTGAGCTGGCTGAAATGCTTGTTTTCCAAGCCTCTGAAGTGGCAAGACTGCTGCTTGCCTGATGAACTTGCCAGAAATGAGGTGGTAGATTTAGGCTAACCCAGCTCCAGAAATACTTGTGAAGCTCATGGTGCACTGAGTCTTCCTCCTTGGGTTTGCAGAAAGCAGCTAAAGCCTCTGCAGCATTAGGGATGGTGAAAGGCACCTGGCTGCTAAGGAGCCTGCCTTCTGTGTAATGGCTTTCCCCTGAAAGTCCTGTGAAGAAGAACCGGGTGGGACGGGGCTTGGAGCAAGCTGCTCTAGTGGAAGGTGCCCCTGTGTGCAGCAGAGGGTTGGAACTGGATGAGCTTTAAGGTGCCTTCCAACCTAAACCATTCCGGGATTCTATGATTCTCTGGTAAGAAATGTGCTGGAGAGACAGGGAAGTGACATATAACAATATATATACCAAGCACTACCAAGCACACTTTATATTCTAATCCTTAATGTGTCATCATTTGAAGTCATCAAAAAAGCACACCATTCTATAAATGTGGGGGGCTTTATGCTAACTCTGTATCTAAGGTGGGTCATTCCTCACTGTACAAAGGGCAGATTTGTACTTAAATAGCAAAATCCTAAACCTGACTTTTTTCATCTGCTACACACCTTCCAGTGAGGAAAAATATGTTTCACAAGGAGATAAGTTTCCTGTATAAAACTTTGATATTCAGTGTGGGTGAATGCACCCTGAATTATTTATTTTAATATTAGAATTATTCTAATATAATTATTAGGATTATTATAATTAGAATCATGAGAATTATTCTAATAGAATTATTTATTCTAATAAAATTAGAAAAACTGACGAGATTGATAAAGACTTCTGTATTTTTATTTTTTATCCTGTATATTTGTTCTGCACATTTTTCAGCCAGGTTGGACAGAGCTTGGAGCAAGCTGCTCTAGTGAAAAGTGTCCCTGCCCATGGCAGGGGATTGGAACTGGATGAGCTTAAAAGTCCCTTCCAGCCCAAACCATTCTATCATTCTATGATCATACAAAAAGAGTGAAGATAAATGTCAGGTTTTAGGATGTACAGAGGAAAGAAGACTGAGTTGAAAAAAATGTGAACTTCTGAAACATCAATAGCAAAAATAATACAGATTTAACTGCAACACTTGTCCTTAGGGGATGGAAGAAGCCTGGTTGGTGGTCATGTTGAAAGAGCGCCATGAAAACGGGCAGCACGTTAGATGTGAGTTTGCAATATTGGATGGTTTCAGATGATTGAAGATGATAATGTCCTTATATGTTCTATATGCTGAGTTAGAGTTCAGGTCTTGGAGCAGTAAGGGGAAAAAAGCACCTTAATTAAAGTGCTCAAGATCTGGCACCAAATTAGTCGTGAGATACCAATAAATAACAGAGATCTCAGGAAAAAAAACATAGAAATCAGGATTCTGGAAAGTTTTGCACATGATTTGAAGAAAATATAAGAGCTCAGTGTTAACCCTGATGTGCCTGAGGTAGGATATAATGGCTTATGAGTGCCAGAATTTATTAAACCAAAGAAGGACTCAGTTTGACTGGTGCAGCCAGGAGGTTTGACTGTCTAAAGCTAGAAATGGGAGGAAATAAAGAAGGATGGTTTAGTAGATTGTTAGGTGTGTATATCAAATAATGAGATGGGATTGCCTGCAGGCCCAGCTCTTTGCAGGGGAGCTTCATCTCCTGAAAACTCTTTAACAGGTTCTTAAAACCAACACTGTTTTTTTCTGTCCATCAAATGCCTTATCCAATATTCCCTTCCAGCCTCATCAGTTTTGGCTACTTATAAGTTGAGAAATTTGTCTTCTGACTGAGCTATGTAGATATTATAGAGACAATGCTAAATAGATATTGTTAATTATAGAATCCCAGACTGGTTTGTGGTGGAAAGGATCTTAAAGCTCGCCCAGTTCCAGCCCCCTGCCACTTTCCACTAGAGCAGGTTTCTCCAAGCCCCGTCCAACCTGGACCTTCTTCACAGGACTTTCAGAGGAAAACAGGATGAACAGCCCCAATTTTCATGGCCTGTTGATGTTAACCAAATTAAATGGATAATAAACCTGAAACATCTAGGATTTTTCAAGGAATACTCTGAAAGCTTAGCTTTCCCTAAATCCATTTCACCATGTTAGGCCAGTGGTCATGCTCCTCTTCTGTCTTCATCCACCACTCAGTGCATTTATAGGACTGCTGCTTTACAGTTCACAAAATCATAGAATGGTTTGTGTTGGAAAGGACTTTAAGACCACCTAGTTCCAACTTCTGCCTTGGTTGCTAAAGCCTGAGGCAATTCCCTGAGGCCATTTCTGGAAGGGATTTTGGATGCTGCTGTGTTGAAGTGGAAGAGGAGCAGGTTGCATGTGTCCATCAGGTTTTGAGCCCATGCAGAGCTCCCTAAAGGAATATGGGTTCAGGGGTTCAGGATTAGAGAGTTTTGCTTGTTTCCTGGCTCCCTGGAGCTCTAGCCTGAGATAACACTGTGATGCGTGGGTTGTAAGTGCATTTATTGCAAGTGCAGAGGTCAGGTAACAACATTGCTGTGCATTAAAAGCTACCAATAGGAATTACAACATGAGATATAGTGGTGGTCTCTTCATTTAAAAAGACAAAAACATGTTCTTGAGCACTTCAGCACAGAGTAGTGCAGCTTTATGCCTTGAGTAACTCATCAGAACCATTCGTGAAGTGAATAATTTAGATGAAAAATGTCATAAATTATAGAGCTATGAAAACAGTATCTCAGGTTTAGGATCAACTTGCCTGAGGAACAGCTAAGGATAAATCAGAATGAAACCACTATCGCTCTTGACATTTAGTATTAGAATTACTTCAGAGAGCTATTTATACCAGCTTTACAACAGTTTCAGCAAGAAATGTGAGAGGTGAATAGAAGGGAACAGTGGAACTTAAGCTTATCCTGCTCTTCATAGGAAAGAGAGAAAATGAATTTCTCTAACATCAGGCTGTTTTGAACCCTGAAGTGTTTTAAGTCTTCAGAGAAGATTTTTGAACATTGCTGAGGAGATCAGCAAAGTTAAAAATAGTAAAATGGAATATTTGTTGGTAGCCATGGAAATCCCATGTGGATTTCTCTTGCATTAGAGTAGATCAAGAGTAATTCTGCTTTTGGTTTTCACTCCTGTAAAAGGGACCAGAATGTGGCTTCTCCAAACTGTTGGGCACTGAAAATGTTTTCTGGTTGGTTTGGAAAAGTCCAGAGTCTTCTGCTTGACAAGGTGTGTGGCTATAATGATAACACTGGTGAACCTAAGCATCAGTCTACTGTAACACTCTAGTACTTGACAGTGAGTAGCTTTTAGCTGAAGTCCCCACTAGTTAGAAAAGAAACCTTTAAAAAGACGTAGATTTCAGAAACTCTTTGGGTAAAATATCCTTATTAGATGGCTTCAAATGACCTGCTGCTTATTTGTGCATGCAGCTTTATAAACAATATTCTTGTTGTTTGATATCAGAGTTGTAATGATGCCATACATCATGCTGGTGTAATACAGGGGAATGCATAAAAAGCCTCTGCTGTGTTTTGATAGCTTTTTCTTTTAATGGTACCCATCAAGTGGGTGTAGTAATCTGTTCAGTTTTCCATTTTTTTTATCTTGCTGTACTAGTACATTGGATTAGATGTACTGTGAAAATACAGGTAAGTATGTAAATATCAACAGTGATTTTTGTTGGACTATTACAATTCTTAGATTCGAAGGCTTTTGGGTATTAGAAAATGAGCTGAAAATTTATGACAATGTATATTCCTGCATTAAAAATACTTGCCTGTTACTGAAACAAGATTATCCCCATGCTAACCACTAGAAATTTACACTGCAGTGTTTTAATAATCTTCTCTGTATATTTTTAAAGGTAACAATTCTGAAATAGCAAATACCATTAAGTTGCACTTCAGGAAAAAAAATGGAGGGTTTCAAATGAGGTCATATAAATGCTGTGTTCGTTCCAAACAGCAATTTGCAGGATGAACCTCTGGCTTCATTAAAGTCAATGAAATGTCTTCCTGCTGACTTCAGCATCCCAGGATTGAAAAACAAAGTAAATTGAAATGGGATCTCAAGAAGTTTTATTCTTAGGGATTGACCTGAGTTAAAGTCATTCAGATGCTCCTTTCTCTGCATATGTTCTTTAGTTCAGCCAAGCAGTCTTAAGGTGAAGATACTGTCTGGTGGGGATGAGAGTATGTGAAAAGGATATACTATTTCTCTTTGGAATAATCTATCAGTAGTTATGTTGTCCCAGAGGTCCCCTTTTATTGGGATACTGCAGACGTGTCCTCGTCTCTGTGCTAAGGGATGCTGACCGTGCAGGTTAACATTCCTGTTGAAGATATTTAGGCCTTAAAAGTGATGGAAAGCCCCAAAGTCTAACTCTTTATTTCAAGTATACTGCTACTGCATTGTGTCGGTAGGAGTCTAGGCAGTCATTTCCATCAAGTGCAGCCTTCAGGCATGGTTTTAGGGACATTTTTAGCTTTGTCCTTTTGGCATCAAGGATTTTTATGCAGCAGTTGAATAGGAGGAAGGAATTAATTTGATTTAGTGATGTCAGACTGAAAATGAAGTTCCTCCTAGCACATCCTTCGAAGAACACTCAATGGCTCTGGATTTAGCCTGCCATCCGCCTTATTTTTGCAGGGATATTTTTGAACTTCCTCTGCTGATAAATATTTAGAGTCTGTTTAGATTTCATCTCATTTCTCTTAGATTTTTTTTCCCCATAAATACTTATTACTGCAGAAATGGGTATTACAAGCCTTGAAATCGCAGTGCCAGCAGTTCTGTTGTTTTAACTGTGGCTGACTGACAGTGTATTTATTAATTATCCAAGAGAGGCTTAGAGCATTCAAAAAGAGAACTTCATTCCTGGGCTGTAGGAGTTGGAAAAGGAACTGTAATTGCTTTATGTCTGGAACACAGGTTTAGGAGCAGAAGGCTTGGCTGGATTAGATGTGACCATGACTGAGGATCGATAAGGTATGGAAAGTGGAAAGGCTGCTTCAGATCTGTAAAAGTTTCAGTCACCGGGATGCTTCGAAGCTCAGAATGAAAACTGGAGCTGTTCCTCCATGGTTTAATTAAAATTGAATGAAAAACAACTGGGAGCAACCTGAGTTGATATTAAAGACTTCAGGCACTTGAAGGATTTCCTTTGCGGAATTCAGTGCAGCCTTTCCTCACAGCCTGCCTCTGCGTGGCTCTCACTGGTGTTGCCCAGCTAAATCTTTGTGCTGTTTCGCTATGCCTTGCTAATTCCTTTTTGGAATCGTGTTTTTCCCGGTGTGAAGATGACAATCCCACTTTAATTAGATAACAGCAGTTGTCACCGTGCATGGGGACTGTGATGCCTGGGAGCCTCAGAAGTCTCTGTGTCAAAATGAATAAATAAAACATCTAAAAAGCTTTGCTAAGAAGCAGTAAACTTAAAACCTGAGTCGGTTAACAGCATTGAAATGAGTTGTCTTATTACATTACAGTGTGTAGCCACCAGATGTCACTTATTTTGTGCTGGGGAGAAACATGTCCTGGGTATATAAAAGATTAAAGAGAAAGAGCAACTTGCTCTAAGTGGCTTTGTTACTGTTTGTATTCATAATTGGCTACTGTCTTGCTCGAGAAATATTTTCATCTTAAAATAGATTGTATAGACCCGTTTCTCACAGGTAAGACAGACTTGCGTTTTTAATGAACCTTAAATGTCAGCAGTGACATTTTGAAACTCAGTCTTTAAGAAAATAATGAATAGACTCACTAAGTTTTCAGAAGGATGAAAGTAAATTTGATGGAATGGACAGTTTTATTACTATGAACTCTACTATCATTAAAGACACTTTAACCAGTGGCTTAAATGTGTATTCATCTTCAGCCAAGTTAAAAGCAGGGAGATGAGCCTTCAAGTCCTGCAGGGCTGAAAGCAAGGTGGAAGTACGTGCAGGCAGGGGAAGAACCACTTCTAAAATCAGAGCACAGCATCCACTTACAGAAGGATGCAATTCACCCTCAGGGTTTAAAGGCTTCAAAGAAAGGTGTAAATAAAGCTAGATGGATGGGGATATATCTGTAAAGTGGAAAAGGAACATGTAATACTCAATGCAAAACTGCTTTACTTGACCTGAGTGAGCATGAGCAGGGCGAGATGCCTGATTGCTCATCAGTGAGATGGAGCAAAGGGCTGGTGGTCTGGGTCATGGTGTTCAGCAGAGGTTTATTCCTCCCATTATTAGAGATGCTAAACCGACATGCGCAGGTATCCTTCCTGCTTCACGGTCACATAAGCATAATGCTTGTTTGTATTTTCTGATCTGTACTCTAAGGCAGCACCATTAGAAAGGGGAAATTTAATTTTCTGGACTTGAAGTAGAAAGCCTGAAAATGGAATGATTTCCCAAGGGGCAATTATTAGTATTTATTTGGGATTTTTTTTTCCTTCTCTCAGTGATAGCACTGTTTGCTTCTGGAACTTAAATGTGTATTCTACCTCAGATATCAGTTTGGGATGGAGTCGTACTCCCTCTGCGCATCTCGTGCAGGTTGGACATAAATCCATTGCTCCAAGTGAGTGATGTGAGGACTGCTTTCCAGATTATTTTCCTTTGGAGTCCTCAGGAGCAGCTGTTTTGAAAGACTGCCTGCCTTCATTTTTCACCTGAAAAATGACACAGGCATTTATTCCCCACCTTTCCTTCTGTGCTTGAGCAAATCTAGGGGTGAGCAAAGCCCTCCTTGACTATGGTGTTGACTTCAAAATGCAGTGAATTAGTGCTTTAGCAGCCAGTCTGAAAACAATTCTATTCATGAGCTCCAGCTCTTAACTGAGAGTTGGTTATGAGACTGAGGGTTTCACTTCCTAGCTGGAGGTCTTGCACCGTCACTCCTGAAAATGCCACCTGCCAGCACTGAAAACTGCTCCGTGCTACTGCTCTGCAGCAGCGTCCCAGTGTGGCTCTGGGATGGGGCGCTGGATTGCAGCTTGGGAAGGCTGGAAAAATGCCTCCTCTGTCTTTCAAGCTTCTGGAAAGACTGAAATTCACCCCATTTAATATGATTACTGGGGGAATTCAGGCTGAGTGCTGTCTTAGATGTTTTATGTAGAAATTGGATTGCCAATGACTTTCTGTCTCGTATATTTTGTTCAAAGTCCCTCAATCCCCATGTAATGGGATTCTGGATGGTGAGTTAGGAGAGCCTGATTTTTTTTCCTTGGACTTCTCCCATATTATGCCATATGGTAGCATAGGTAGCGCATGTCAGTACTCTGTCATCTTGTCAGCTGCAGATTGAAAAGCACCTTTGAAAAGCACTCTGACACCTGCTGTTGAGAGTTACTCCACAAAAGTGAATACTGTCCATGCCCCAAGGGTCCGATGCACATGGACGTTAACCAAAGTCTGAGATGCATTTAGTGCACTCCAGCATCCCCTGAGCCTTCTGTGTATGGCATAAACGTTTGCAATGAATGTACCACCTGTACTCATTTAAATAGTTTTTCAGCCTGGACAGAAGCTTCTATTAATAAAATAGTGCATATATTGTATTTAAATGGTTGTGTTTGGAGGATACATCTTTGGTTGTTCCAGATAAGTTTTGCTGGTGTAGCTTAGCCCTGTACAAGGAGCCTTTAGGAGGAAAGTAAGAATAACTTCAAAGTCAACTTTTCACAGGTAAAGGAAGAAAAAAGCATGTCATTGTAAGGTTTTATTCCAATTTGTTACTATTACCAAAGTCTAATTTATAACACTGTGCCATGCAGTAAAGAAACTCAGGTATGTTATTGGCGTATAATTTATTTTTTCACTTAATGAGGAACTGTGACATTTTCTGAGTTTATAGATCAGTCTGAACTTCTGAAGTCACTTACTTTGATTATAATGTTTTGGATGCTGAAGGCTTTTTTGCAGGATTTAAGCACGAAAGAAAATTCTAAATGAAACGGTCAGTGGTGAGGCTATCTCGTCTCTTACGCACCTCGGATGGATGGTTTTCTAGCATGCCTAATTCGCAGAATCACAGAATAGTTTGGGTTGGAAGGGACCTTGACGATCACCCAGTTCCAACCCCCCAGCTGTGGCTGCCCCATCCCTGGCAGTGTTCAAGGGCAGGTTGGACACAGGGGCTTGGAGCAAGCTGCTCTATTGGAAGGTGGCCCTGCCTGTGACAGGGGGTTGGGACTGGGTGAGCTTTAAGGTCCCTTCCAACACAAACCAGGCTGGGATTCTATAATCCTATGACAACACAGGGTGGAGAGGTTGAAGTGTCTGAAACTGCTCCTGCTGGTGGTTGAGTTGCATTCCTGAAGCTCTGATGGAAGACGTGGTATTTTGCGGCACTTTCTTGCACGTTGCTGTTTTTAGATGGGGGAGTGGAGTGATCTTTGTAGAACACAATGATTGATATGGCTTTTTGCAGCAGCTGCTCTGTTTTGTTAACACCATTCTCGAGGGTGGAAGGCATTAAAGGAAACTGAGCATGGGCCAGCTTCTGCAGTGCCTTATTTCTGAAACCATGCAGTTCCTTTGGGTGACTACTAAAAAAATAGGGTAACTCAATAGTGCTATTGATAGAACAGCTCAATATAGACCCATTTTTCATGTTTCTCTTGATCTGAGGCACTAAAACCCCCTGTTTCTGGAGCTGCAGTTTGGTTCATCAGCTGGACCGAGCTCTTTTGCTGATAAATACAGCATATTTCTATACCATTGTCTGCATAAAATGTACATATTTTATTTATTATTGTGTTGTAGTGGCTGCATCTCACTATATGAATGCTGCTTTCATAGAATGCTTGTGTTGCCACTTATTTGATGGGGTGTCAGGGGTTTTCCTTGGTGTTATTATTGATATTATATAGTAGTGCTTAGAAACCGTAAATGGGCTTGGAAACCATCTCTTCTAGCCTAAGACACCATACTAAGCTTTTATTTCAGTGTAGTTCCTGCTGCAGACACCTATTAAGGAATTTCTAGCTTATTCCACATAAAAAATACCCCCTCCAAATGCATCTGTATGCTCCCGATGCCATCTTAGTCTCCTGTGTGTCTGAAAGCTTTGAATGCATTAACAGCCTAACCCAACTTATTACATTAATCTCATGAAATCAAAGATTTGTGTCTGCAGCTCAAAGTAAACACTATTTGCAATAGGGAAGTTTAACAGATGGAAATACATTTCCAAACTTGGGAGGTATTTTTACTGGGGATGTTTTTTGGCTAGATGTGTTACTTCTGCTAAAGTTGGGTTTTTATAAGTCTTTGCAGAATATTTTGTGGTGTATATTCTGCTTCTGGTTCTCTGCAGAGTTTTATAATGTTAATGCTCAGTTTTTCTGCATTAGAAACGAAGCTTTTTGGGTTATCATTAACAGTCATGCATCTGTTCTTGAAAAGCTGGCTGCCAACTACAGCTGATGGAATTTCTGTCACTTCAGGGTTCTTCTGTGAATTGCTTCAGTAAATGGTTTATTTCAAGAAGTGGAACCTGAGCTCCAGAACTTGTGTTGAACTGATTTCAGCTGCAATGTCCTACAGCGACTCTGTGTCCCTCTTTATTTGTATAGAACCAAATATATCAACAAGAACTGCTGTTTAAAAATAAAACCTCCTTTTACCTCCCACTTTTCACTTCTGAGTTGTGCCCTCCTACCCCAGGGACATGGGGAGTTTTCATCGGACCGAGAGCTTCCCGGCTGGAACAGAGCATCTGGGAACAGTTTTTCTTCCTCTCTCCTTAAAGCTGCATCCTTAAGCTGTTGGAGTGAGTCCAGAGGAGGCCACAGAGATGCTGCGAGGGCTGGAGCAGCTCTGCTCTGGAGCCAGGCTGAGAGAGCTGGGCTGGGTCAGCCTGGACAAGAGAAGGCTCCTGAAGGGGAGACCTGAGAGCAGCTCCAGTGCCCGAAGGGGCTCCGGGAAACCTGGAGAGGGGCTTGGGACAAGGGCCTGTAGGGACAGGCCAAGGGGAATGGCTTTAACCTGCCAGAGGGGAGACTGAGATGAGCTCTTAGGCAGAAGCTCTTCCCTGGGAGGGTGCTGAGGCGCTGGCACAGGGTGCCCAGAGAAGCTGTGGCTGCCCCATCCCTGGCAGTGTTCAAGGCCAGGTTGGACACAGGGGCTTGGAGCAAGCTGCTCTAGTGGAAGGTGTCCCTGTCTGTGACAGGGGCTGGAACTGTGTGAGCTTTAAGGTCCCCTCCAGCACAAACCAGTCTGGGATCCTCTGGGCCATCTCAAGAGATGGTCTGTCCAACAAAGCATGTGGGATGAGCATCCTGGCCCTATGCATCCCTGTACAGCACCCACATGATGTTCAGGGAGGATCAGTGAGGATCACCGTGTGAATTATGCACTTGTGCCATCTATGAGTTGTCGAGGGTGGGTTTTTTTCTTTCAACCTTTCAATGAAAGGCTTCACTGAGTGAATTTTGACCTCTCCGCAGTGTCAGCAGGGGAGAGTGGAAGGTTAATTTGATAAAGTCTCCCTGCAACAAAAATTAATTACTTAACATCTTCATTGGAAGAAAAAGCCTTTTAGAGAGAGAACTTGCCTCAGATTACCTCTGCACCACAAATAAAGACCATCTAGTTTGCTAGGCTAAATGTTGGCTTTATGTTGCAGAATATGTTGCAGAAGAGGCAGGGTGTGAGGGAATGCATGCCACATTTTCTGTGGTGCGTTCATAAGTACGCAGGGTTGGGATTTGGTTTATGTCTTTTTCCTGGTTTCTTCCCATGGAAATTCAGTAAGGAAAGTTCTCAGATATTTATCTTGTTTGTTTACAATCTGCAGCCCAGCAAAGTGCAGTGCAAAGCATGAAAAGGTATTTGTGGTTGTGTTCTTTCCAAGTGGAAAACAAGTGGACTGAAGCCAAACATGGGCAAAACCTGCAGGAATACACAGTTGAGTCAGAGGAGGCAGCGACCCAGTGGCTGAAGATCAGATTTATCTTATTGCTCTGAATTTTACAGTAGTTACTTACCAGGTCCCATACATAGCATGGCTTTTTTTGTATTACTACTGTTGTAAACAGGGGTATTCGTGCAGTTGCAAGATTTCTGAGCTAGAGTTTACCGTGTAATGGATATCGTATTGAGAGCTGTGATATTTTGAGAGGCTGGTGAAAGAATGGACAGTAAATGAAGATATGTGAGTTTCTTTGAAGTCTGTAATAAAAGCGTTGTTCTGTTGCTAAAGATATGAAAGGACAATAATCAATTTTTAATCCATTAATGAGTGGATTAGGTTCCACATCAGTTACATGCTCTGCCTGTGAAGATATAATGTTCTAAGCCACAGAAAACAGGGTATATCCATGCAGAAACATCTTCAGAATGATTGTATCTTGTAAGATGGTTAGTAAAGAATTATTTCCCTTTGTGTAGCTAAAGAGCACATAATACAGATGAATGATGGAGTCTAAGCCTTTGATGAAGCACTTATGAATAGCAGTAGGAGACTATAGGAGTAAATGTTGCTTGACTTATGCAGAATAAACACTTTTCCAGGATGTTGAAAGCAATTTCATCTGTTATATCAGAAAAGCTTTGCTTAATTATCTGTAGCCAGAAGTTACCTGCAGGAATTTCATCTGATCTGCTTCACTTTGGATCAAGTGTATGGCTTTTGGTTAATGGGCTGAGATTTATCTGCTGCGTTGTTGCTTAAAGCGTTAAAGTTGTTGGACATTTATAAAAGTTACTACTAAGCTGGGAACACTTTTTAAAGTATTGAAACAAAGCCGCAGTTGTGATTTGGCATCAGTGAATGGTTTTTGTTGACTAATTTTTGTTTGAATTTACAAGAAACTTTAATGACAGACTCTAACACTGAGTTTGTCTTTTCAGGATGCAGCTGTGTATGTTTCCTTTCACCCACTCAGCGCTAGATGAAAGATGAAATGCCTTATTCATGAAAAAGCACTTTCAGGGTACTTATATACAAATGAGATATGTTTTTCCATCCATTTTAATGTCTGTCTCATGGAGAAGGTACCATAGATGAGTCATACCAACAAATTTCAGATGACTGCATTAAGATAGTAAAGTTTATGGAGAAAATTCAGTTTGGAGGTGGAGGAAAATCCCTTCTCAGTCACTAAAAATCAAATGAGCAGCTGTTAGCATGTACATTGCTCTCGAATTGTCACAACAATATTGTGTTTAAAGCAATGTTAAGTATCACATAGACTGATCCCCCTTCAGAAAGACTGCTTATTTATGAAGTGTGAAGGTATATCAAATGAATTCTAGTAGATACCATTTGGTTGCATTATTGCATGCAAAAACATTTTGCCACACCATGAGACAAACAGGCACTGAAGGCATTACCTTATGCATGTTCTATTTATTCCATATAATGTTACTCATCCCTCAAAAGCAGCCTTAAATTAGCAGCTGATCTCTCACAACCCACAAGATTTAGCGATTCGTACCATTTGTAGAGTGGCAGCAAGTATTACATTTCAGATGGTGGAAAGAATATGGTTCTCACTTTAAATCAGCTTGAGGTAGCAGCTGCTAAAATCAAGTAAAATCAAACGTGTAAAAAGAACAAGATGGTAATCAGAGTAACATAACTGTGAATACCCACTATTTTGCAGCATGTCGAGGCTGAAAATGCTTGGCAGGACTGTTGGAAATACTCTCTGAACATTTTTCTCCCACGTCCTGGTTCTGGACCAGTAATCAATGCAAGAGACAAAGGCCCAGGCTTAAAATAACTCTTGAGCACTGACAGATCTCTTCCTGCAAATTCAACTGTGCTACACTAGCTCTCCATCTCTCCCTCAAATAAATCAGCTGCCACTCTGAATGTGAGCATTTATTCTTCTTTAGCACAATGAGGCTTTGGTGTTCATCTCGTCTGACCTTAGAGGTGTGGATGGCAGAAGCCTAAATCTGAGGCAGTCACTTGAGCATTGCATTGTAGCCGACACAGAGAAATTGGCTGTCCAGAGCAATTTGCTTGTGTTCAGATAAGGTTATGACAATGAGCGCGTTGTCCTCACCTAACTGAGCTTTGCGTGAAGAGAAACCCTGTGTCTCTATTGAGCAAGTTGCTCCAGAAGAGCTATTTGAGTAAATTACAGCAGTATCTGTCCAGAGACTCAAACAATGAGGCAGACTTGGAAGCCTGAAAATACAGCAGGATGGGCAGATGAGATGCAGAACAAAAAGTGTCCTTTTGATAAGTGAACTCTGTCAATACCAGACCAATTTTTGCCTCTGGAGTTTTCTGGAGATAAGTACTTATCTATTTTTGATTACACCTGACTGCAGGGTGTATGGAGCTGTATTTAGATAGGATATTTCCCCCCCCCCCCCGCCAATCCCCAAGCCCCATGAATTTGTTTGATAAACAAGCTTCATAATAGATTCACCTTCATGCTTCATGTTTCCCTGTTGTGCTAGCACTATATATAGGACCAAGAATATAATATGTATAACAGGAATCTTGCTGATTTGAGGGATGATAGTGTGATTTGTTCCTTGAAAGAGCATGTGAATTTCTATTATTGTGGAGTAATGTGTTGGGAATAAGCCTTCAATGGCTGTTTGATGTTTGATTATTTGATCTTACTGGTAATGACGTCCACTGCCTGCACCTGAAGTTGTATTTCAGTTGATCGTTTTACTTTTCCTGTGAGCTCTTTGGTTATTTTCCTTTTTCTACATAACAAAAGAAAACAAATATGGAAAATTCAGCCTGGAGAAAAAATACTGAACTTCCACCATGCATTTCTTAAAATAGCTTTTTTGTGAGAGACGTGGACTGGAGTAATTCATGTAAAGACAAAGTTTTTCTACAGTATGCATTCTTTTTCATATTCAATATAAATCTGTCAGTGCTTCTGTAGCAAGACAGCATGTGAGATGAATAGAAACTAAGTGAAGTGAAAAGATGAATTGCTGGAGAAGTTGCACATCGTAGGCAGTGCTTTAATCAAGAATCGAGAAGCCAGTGTGTACTGTAGGCAAAAATCTGCTCTGAGCATCCTTAGAAATAGAATCATAGAATAGTTAGGCTCGGAAAGGACCTTAAGATCAACAAGTTCAAACCCCAAATACATGAGAAGAGAATTTTGCTCCGTGCTTGTACAAGGGGAAGGACTTAAGTCCATTAGTGTGAGCTCTACCTTGACGCATGGTGAGGGATTAATGGTGCAGGGGCCTTGTGCGTGGTTGGGTGGCTGGCAGTGGTGCTTGTATTCTCCCAGGGCTCTTGGAATCACATTTCTGGAGAAGTGGTTACAGTGCTGATGCCCCAAATCCCTACAGAGCTCTTCAGCTCTCATAAAGCCTTCGGTAGATATCTTGCATGGGAATAGCTCTTGGAAAAGACTTTTGTGGGTCTGTGGCAGGTGTTGCTGTGGAAGAATTGGCGAGATCTCATTCCTGTCTTAAATGTAGAAGAACCAGTCCATTATAGTCTAAATCCTTATGTTACTTAGATCTAACTGGGAGATCGTAATATAGTTTGGAGTTATCAGTAGGCTGGACATTGGCTGGTTTTGGTTCTGCTTTATTTTCCTATCTGGACTTCTTATTCTTCAAGCAGCCAAAAAACAAATGGTGGCTCTGATTCTAAACTGACTGGAATCAGGTGAAATCAAAAGAAAAAGCCAAAGGGAAGTCATGAAATCTGTAGTGATATTTTTCCTGCTGACAGATAGTTTAAATTAAAACTGGGTGATATCAAGCTTAATTCTCATTTTTACATTTTTAAGGCAAACCAAACAATAACACATCCGAACGTGCAGATGTGGCATGTTAGGAATGCAAGAAGCTGGACCTTGGTAATTTCTAGGAACCCGCACATGACTTCAGATGTAATAACAGATTTCTGGGGGAAGTCATGACCATGCTGATGCAGAACAGTCTCCTGCTTCCCTTCCCACATCCCCCTCTTTTCCCTTGCTTCCAATAACCTGTTTATTCAGGCAGTGTTTATGTCCTAATTGAGTGGTGATTCAAGCTCAGTAGCTATTTCCTGAGCACTGCAGCACAAATAATAGGAGTGGGTCCTTATTTGATTGAAACAGCTACCATTACACTGATTTTAGGGGAGTTTGCTGATTATTTTGCAAATGGAGGGTGTCATTTATTCCATTCTCGCATTTTCTGTGGAAGTTTATTGATGAGGAAGGAGGCAGAGCCTCTTTGGATCTTGAGAAAGAAAGCAGCTGGGTTATGGAATAAGCCACACTTGTTATTTGGGTGAGATTGCTGATTCAGTGGTGATTCAGAAGCTTTTCTTTGGCTTTAAAAGGCTTCTTTAAAGAATATGTTAAGCTTGAACAAGTGTTCAGCAGTTGTTGGACAGGTCGAATCTGTAATCATGGGGGATGACCACATCTCTGGGCTTTTACAAGTAGCTGGTTTT
The DNA here is from genome assembly GCF_028554395.1 of Pezoporus wallicus. Classification (NCBI taxonomy): domain Eukaryota; kingdom Metazoa; phylum Chordata; class Aves; order Psittaciformes; family Psittacidae; genus Pezoporus; species Pezoporus wallicus. The sequence goes on from NW_026640104.1 coordinate 767,949, forward strand.
AAGTGATTGCCTTCAAAAATATTTGCAGTGGGTTCATATAATTTCTTGGAAGATACATTTATTAGTTTGGGAGTGTTTTTAATTAGTGTTTTTAAGCAAAGAAAGGAGCTTTACATCAGTCTGCAGGAGGCTTCTGAGCTGTGCCATGAGTCCTGCGGCTTTTCTAAACCACTGCTATTGCTTTTTGTTTTATTCTCTTGCAGAGGTCAGTGATTCATGGTTCTCATTTTATTGACATATCTTCTTTGTGGCAGCTCGTTGATTTCTCTGAGGTAAATAACTGTGAGTTCAAGCAAAGTTTATTTCCCAAAATGTTAACTCAAGGAGCCAAACGTGTGCAATAAACGGAACAGAGAGAATGTACAATTATTCTTCTCCTTTTCCGACCTCATTTTCATTTTTCTTAGCTAAGGTTTTTATTACTTGCTCTGTTTTAGTTTTACTGTTATGGTACAACCTGCCCACTGACAGGACGAACTTCCTCGCACTGTACAAATACCTCGCTACACTTGTAAAAACACTTCGGTTTGCTGTGAAAAGGCCATGTCTGAGAGCAAAACCGTTGTACAGCCTGTAGTCTGGTTCAACTGCTATCATTTCCAGTAAGCTTGATAGGTAAAATGTATCCATAATGGTAAAGTTTGCAGGTTTTTTTGTGTCCAGAGGTCATAAACTTCTGTATGGGTTGAAGAATTGCTGATGTACAGGGACAAAGGTGGTCCCTGCTGCCATGGGCCCTATTGCTTTGGGGGAGGGAGGGATGGAAGAGGAATTAAGTGGTTGTGCTGCACTGCTGCTAAATATTGCTTATCTTTTGTCATGTGAAAATGTGATGAAGGTTTTACTCCACCAGCATCACTCTGCCCTTTCATGTTTCCATTCCTCTTCATGTGAGTCATGGAAAGTTTGGTACGAAATGGTTGTGGGCAGCATTTTACTGAGCGACCTACATCTTTCTGTGACTAGTAACAGCTCCATCTTCATAGGAGCTCTTGATAGAGAAATGTTACCAAAGGGAAGTTCATTTCTGGAGTGTTCATGGAGGGTGGAGGATCAGCTTTGCTCTGAGATTTCAGAAAACATTAACAGTGCAAACTGAGAACCTGAATTAGACAAATCTGTCATGGAAGGCACTTAGGCAGTAAGGTTATTTATCCAGATTAGTGAAAACAGGAGAATATGAATAAAACAACACAGCTGTTACTCAGACAATGTGATCAGATATTATTAAATTAGAAGCAGTGTGCTCCTTCAGAATCCTAGAATCCCAGCCTGGTTTGTGTTGGAAGGGACCTTAAAGCTCACCCAGTTCCAACCCCTGCCACGGGCAGGGACACCTTCCACTAGAGCAGCTTGCTCCAAGCCCCTGTGTCCAACCTGGCCTTGAACACTGCCAGGGATGGGGCAGCCACAGCTTCTCTGGGCACCCTGTGCCAGCGCCTCAGCACCCTCACAGGGAAGAACTTTTGCCTAATATGTAATCTAAATGTACTCTGTGTCAGTTTAAAGAAGTTACTGACCAGATGAGCTCCAGCAGTATTATCTTTTGCCTAATCCTTTTTGATTGATTTTTTGCTAAAGGTGCTTATCATTTTTATAGGAGCTGTGGTTTTCATTTAAAAAAGAAGGGGGGCAAAAAGCTAACTGCTGCAGGGGATGTGTTCTACATGTCTGCTTTGGGGGATGCTTCAGCTGAAGTATCTTCTTGCGGTGCAACTTCTCATCATATGGAGAAATAACAGACATCATAGCAGCTGAAAGTCTACGCGTAACAAGGAAGCAACAGAGCAAGAGCATGAAGCGCTCTTGTGTTGCCACATATTAATAGTTCCATATTTTCATTTTTGCTTAGAAGTAATAAGATTCCTTGGGAAAAAGTGCTCCTTTTTCTCAGCTCTAACAAGTGCATTAACACACAAATCCTCAGTGTGATGTATGGCAGGAGTGGCAATAGGCAAATGGACAGAAAGAAGAACGATGTATTTTGTGAGACTGCAAAGCCTGCCTGTGGGAGCTGTAGCTGTGGGGCATGCTTTGACTGGGCTTTGTCTCATCTAACCTGAGAGTTGTTGGGTTATTTTCTGTCTTAGGCATCCCTATTTTAGGCTGTGACCTGCCCAACAAGACAATTTTAGCTCAAATTATCACCTGGCACAGATACCTCTGTTCCTCTCTCCTGCCTCTGGCCATGGCCATGGCCAGTAACAAAGGCTTAATGAAAGAGTGTTAGAACAGGTATTAATAGATTTCTCCAATCCCCATCCTTTTCTAGCTTCTGGGAATTGAGGATAGCAACTGCTGATAGATTCATTCTCCATTAATTGTCTACTGTCTTTCAAATGCATTCATCTTTTGGCCTCAATGTTTTCCACATTTTAATTATCCTGTGTGAAGAAAGGAAATAAAGTGCTGTAGCTCCATGGACATAAACCAGACAAACTGTTCTACATCCAGCTGAGAATTGTTACTGGTGTACTTGAAGTGTGTTTATAATAGGTTAACAGCATGCCACTCTTTCATGTGCTAGTAGGAAAAGCTGAATATGATTAAAAGTAACAAGGCTAGTATAAAATTTAGCCTCAAGATTACTAGCAAAAGTTTGTTTTGTCTTCATTTTAAAGACTTATGAACTAAAGCACATGAAATATTAAGGCTGGTGACCTGAAAACTAGGTGGTATGCTTAGATGTCCAGAAGATGTGTGTGCAGATAAAATCTGTTCCATGTGTTTTATCCTATTTGTAAGGGAGAATTTTAGTTGTATGACTGAACATGTGAAATTAATTTCTCTTTATAGCCTGTCAGTCTTTTCCCCCAAGTAACAAGCAATAGGACAAGAGGAAATAGCCTCAAGTTGCACCAAGGCAGGTTTAGATTGGATATTAGGGAGCATGTCTTCACCAAAAGGGTTGTCAAGCACTGGAACAGGCTGCCCAGAGAAGTGTTAGAGTCAGCATCCCTGGAGGTATTTAACAGACACGTAGATGTGGCACTTAGGGATGTGGTTTAGTGGTGACTTGGCCGTACTGGACCAACAGTTGCACTGATGATCCTAAAGGTCTTTTCCGACCTAAATGGTTCTATGCTTCTATATCCATTTTGATTATAGTCTTCCCTTACAATCTTTGAAGAGAAAGGGGAGGAATTTTGTGAAATGTTTATTTAATAAAAATAAAGTAGAATTTTAAATATTTTCTATATAGGGAATAAAAATAAGTGAATGCTGGAAAACCTTGCATGCTTTATTATTGGTGGAATTTGTCTTTTTACTTTATTTAGCTTCTCATATGACAATTGGTAGGACATGGTTGATACTGCATTTTCAGTAGTTAATTGTAAGATCCTGCTGTTCACTTTTGTGGTACCTGCAAGTGTTACCTGCCAGCTTTCTCTCCGACACGTGGGGCACCCAACACTTCCTCTTCCTATATAATGAAGGCATTGCACAAGGAAACTATCAAATAAAGGCTTCACCTCTTTGCTATTAAGTTCTTTGTTGCATATAAATATGTTTGCTAACTTGAATCTGCTTCAATTTGAAAAAGTGATGCAGGTCCCATTAGCTTCAGTAGGAGTATCTTGAAATACAAGGTAGCTCATAATTTTTTCCCATTTCACTCTGTGCAATCTCTTATACCCATGTTTCCTACTTAGGCATTCCCAAAAATCCTCATTTTTATAGGGAGGGCTGCTTTTGACCCAGGAGCTTGAAAAGATTTACGTTGATTTCTGCTTTGTGGTTAAAGCTGGTCTACAGTTATGTACAACAGACAAATACCATATAGTATAGACATGATCATAAATAATTCACCATTCTCTTCAACAAGAGGAAATTACTTGCTACATTATTCAACAATATACAAAGACGCTGCTTGTTGTGTAGAGAGCAATATTCTGGCAGGGAACAGACAGCAGTTTTGCAACTAAAATATAAAAAGACATAAATGGTTTATTACCAACTCAAATCTCATAACCTTTCTGCTGCCTGCAATTCACATCCTTCTGCTTTCAGTACTGAAGTACAAGAAAGGTGAAGTATATCTGTGGCTGTGGTTGTGACTGCTGGAAGTGTTGAATGGAAAAACAAGCAAGAAAAGATACTATAGATACATTGATTTCTTGGGGTGGATGAGGAAAATGAGGGCTGCTTACGCTGGGGAAAGATCCTGGCCTTCTTGTGAGCACCCTTTTTTCCATAGCGAAAAGTTAGGGAATGTATTCAAACCTTCTTTGCTAAAAGGAAGACAGTGGCAGTAGAGAACCATGTCCTGACTTTTATGCGTTTATTAAAACTGGGTATTTTATTACGTGAACATGACTGTGGAAAATCATGTAAAATGGTATGTCTGCAGCTAAAAAACAATAAAATTGATGTCTCCTTTAGCTGAGTACTATGTCATATCGTACTGTGGTAGATCATCAAACTGATCATCTAATTAAGCAGCCTGTTGTAGTGTGTCTGCATAAGTTGGCAGTTATAGTTGCTGGGGGAACTTTAAATTTCCCCTCAGGGCTGGTGTGATGAAGTTCTCTGTTTTACTGTAGCCTATTGTTTTCCCCTTATATCAGCTTCCCAAGAAAGCATTTTCCTCAGGTGTCAAAGATGTAGTTAACGTGTTTTTCCTTGAGTTTGTCATATTTGCAATGGAGTTTCATGAGAGGCGTCGGCAACTGGGAAAGGTTCAATAAATTCCAGCTCATTTTGTTAACATAAAAATGGACATGAGCTAGGACAGTGAATTTTCCGTGGTTTTGCTAAGATCTTGTGCTCTGAATTCATTAATGTATCTTTGATGGCTCTTTTTAAAAGTTTGAGAATTAATGTCAAATACACAGGGCTTGAATTGATTCTGTGAGGCTACGTCAGATAAACCTCTTCAATCAGTGTCACTGAGACAATTTCAGATCCCGGTTAGAAGAGGACTGGAAATAAATTGGATTTATATTTTTTTCTAAACAGACCGTGCATGGTAACTGAAAATAAACTGCAAGGAGCTGGGAGAGCACTGAGATACTCACTGGGTGTCAAAGCGGAGGAGTTCAGGGTGGAAGGATTACATGAAAACAAACATGTAGCACAGGATAAATTTAGTTGAAGTGATGCTATAGAGCACCTTCTGGTTACCAGATCTTTATATAGTTGCCACTGTAACCTGCAGTCTCTTTATGCATTGTTAAGTCCTTTTTTCATCTCCCTTTCTTTATTTTTTTGTTATCTCTATCCCCCCTTTTTCAATAGTCTTTTTTGGGAACTATCTCTGCTTTCATGTTTTCCTCTATTACCTCTGTGCATGATGTCCAAATCTGTCCTGGCAACACTTGTCTCCTGCCTCCTTTATTTCCTCTTTTAAAATCTTTGCTCAGGTGTCTTACTGTTGCCCCAAATGTTCCCTTGAAAACTGTAAACTTTTCGCTTCTCTTCAGGACCTCCCTTTCTTGTCCTCCTCTCCAGCCATTAGGACCATCACTGCTGTTTGGACAACTGCCGGGTTCTTTCCTGCTTTAAACCTTGGCTTCCTTCCAGAGTTTTTGTTTTGGACGTTTTCATGAGGAGGGGCTTTGTTTTACGTGTATGGAAGCATAAAATCTCTGGGTTTAATATTGCACAATATGAACCCAATTTTGGCTCTCCAGTCATTCAAACTTCTGTCAAAATCATCTCAGGCCCATTTCTTTAGAGAAGTTTTTAAGACTAGCTTATTTAAGAAGTCTTACACTGATTTCTTTCACTTTGGTTTAAAACAGAGTAATGGTTCAGCAATGATTTCTGTCTGCCTCATCTGACTGTAGAATGAACTCATTAAGGAAATGAGCCTTTATTTTTTCGTAGGAAGATATTTGGCAAATACTTTTATAAAGTATTTATCTAAATAATGACTCTTGAGTCCTTGAGACACAGCGTGCTTGCTCTGATTGCAGAAATGCTCCAACAGTGACAGGGTTAGGTGGGAAAAACATCAAGAATACAAATAATTGTACAAAAGCACTTTGTCTCATGCAAAAACCGCACTAGAATAATGATGATTAATGCAGGATCTGAAGTGACGGCCCTGTTTGATCTGGACACTTTAGTGCAAATGAATGAGGACTTATTATCTGGGATTATAGCAATGTTTCTTAAGAATTCAAAGTAAGTGTTGAGAGAGCTAAAGGCAAAATTGCCAAATTCTGGGACTTATCATTAGCAGTCATCATTAGTGATGATGAGTCCCATTACATGGGGGTTGTCCTTTCCAACCCAAACTATTCTATGATTCTAATGATTGTACTTCTATGATTTGGGTGACATGGTTTAGTGTGAGGTGTCCCTGGCCATGGCAGGGGGGTTGGAACTGGATGGTCTTAAGGTCCTTTCCAACCCTAACTATTCTATGATTCTATGATTCTATGATTTGATGTCTTGTAGGAGTACTCTGAGGTCCCTTTCTGGATACTCTGTACTGCCAGGAGAAATTATTTTTGTTATTAGTGTCTTGGACATTACACAAATGTGCACTTCAGAAGTAAGCCGTTTTTTTCAGGAACCAAGGGATGAAGTCAGATAGGAAGAATTCTGCTGAAGACATAAGTGTGCAAATGCATGAGCCAAGTTAGATTGTTTTGGGTGGAACGAAGAGCACTGTAGGAGAGGGAAAACAGAAAGATGTCTGGAAACAATGCAGAAGAAAACTGTTTCTGAGCCTTAAAAAGAAAGATAGACTTTTGTAGGGAAGGAGTAACTATTGCGGGTCCAGAGGAGGGAGCCACTGGCAAAAAGTAATGAAAAGAAAATCTGTACATGGTTACTGAGGTGTATTTAAAATAGGACAAATGTACCCACATGAGAATCATAATGGTGTGGATGTTTTGATGTTACTGTGATAGCACACTGATTTTTCTAAGTGTGAATTGTCAAATCTCTTTTTTATTTCATATTTCGATTAAAGTGACTTGGAAAATGTATTTTCATTTAAGTATTAAAAGTGAATGTTGGACCTTTAGATATCCCATACAGCAGTGAGTTGGTTCTCTGGTCTAGCAAAGTTAATTATAACATGGATTAACTTAATCTAACACATAATTCTAAATAATTCATATTTAATCATCCTTAGTCTTCTGGGCAAAAGATACTGTTCGTTCAGGCAAATTCTTCCAAGTCCTTCAGCTGCTGCTTTTATCTGCAATAAGGTGTTATATTTTATGTAGAAGGTGCAGTCCTTCTGTTCTTCAGAAGCAATATTGAGCCTCTTAATCAGCATATGGTTAAAACTGTGTGCATTGAACCTTCAGGGTAATTACTCAGGTTAATACTGGGTTGTAGCAAACCAAGTCCTGGGTTATGCTGAGGAAATGGAGGTTCTGAGAGGGGATCTGGATAGCTGCTTTCACTAGCATCCACATTGGAATGGACAAGGAACATCACAGCACTGGAGCCTTAAGGTGTCTTCATTCCCGGTGGCTAAAGGGAAGTTCTGTCTTTATCAGGGACAAAAACCAAAGAAGGATTTACCTGTCAGAGCATTGCTACTGTCCTTAGGTTTTCCCCATATTTTTTCTCTTCACCCTATGCCAGTTTATTGGTTTGCTTCTGATTATTCACGATTATTTTAAAACATTTCCTGTCTAATTACCCCAGAAAAGTAATTTTAGAAAATCAGAGTATTTTCTAATATATAGAAGAAGATATAACATTATCTGTGAACTTTTGTGTTTGATAATCTAGCTTCTCAAAGCAGAGAAGCTGATTTTGACCTTAAAATGTGGGTTGTACCAGCAAGGTGTTTATAAGCCATGAAAAAAAAATTCTAGAGGAACTATGCATAAAAATGCTTTAATGAGACCGTCCTTAAGCTGATGACTTGTTTGTGATTTTCAAGTATCTCTGCTCTGAATGTTGCCTGGAAACCCAAGCATGGATGTGCTCAAACCAAGACCATAAATACTTTAAACAGCTCTGGTTACTTTTTGGCTGTAAGACACCATGGTGTTGAAGTATTTATGTGAGGGTGGCACAAACCCTGTGCACAGGTTGCTTTAGCCCCTGGTCTATATGGATGTGGACATCTTCATGGGACCCACAAGTGCTCAAGTCCCTGCCCGTGGTGCCTGCCTTGTAGCAAGGGGACATCACTTCCTATGTTTTCTGCACCACCTCTCGGGTACTAAAGTGCACGCCATTAAGAGGATTTGCTGGATGCAGGGTCTTGCCTTAAAGCTGCAGCAGTGTTGGTACATTTCATTTAAGTAACACCATTTGCCATTTTTATCAAGTACTATGTTTTCAAAACGTATTTGGCCAGTAGCACTGAAAGTACCTTGGTGACTGCAGTGTGCAGTTACTCCCATCCCAGAAACATTTGGTCCAGAAACCAGAGATCCTCTCATGAGCCTTTGCCCGTGTCTATTATTCAATCCCTTCAATTTCACTTGTAACTTTGGGGGTTTTTGTTTGGCTTTTTATCTTACACACTTGAAAGAAGACTGTAACCTTATCCTCTGTGCTCTTAACTAGGGTTCTACTCCGTTTCAAGACAGTTAACTTGAGGTCCCCAGGTACAGATAGAATGTAAATATTTGAACCAATATTACTGAATACTTCCACCTTTAAGAAGCAGACTGAGATCTGCTGGATAGGTTAATGAGCAGCTGAGGGAGTTTCTGTACTGTTACCTGTGGTAGCAGATCTTTGTTGAAGTGAGCAGATGGGTGATGGAAAAGAAAGGGCAGCTTGCTGTTGAACTTGAAGCCAAACGTTTCCTGGGTTTAATATCGTGAGTGCTGTAATTAATATACTTGGCAAATAGAAGTCATCTTTCAAATACAGTTGGGAAATTACTGGAGGTAGATTGGTACTTTGCTGTGGCTTTGAATGAAGCTGAATGTAGATATTCTGTCTGCTGTTCTGTGTGTATGTATATATGTATTTTTGCCTTTTTAGGTTGTATGATGCAAATCTTTGTCTCTGGGAAGATGAAGCTTCCAGGAGCAGCACTCCAGTTTGGAGCCCACTTGCTTTAAGTCTACCTGGGAATTTCTACCCATACTTGCCCATTCCAGCGTAAATCAGAAGACAATGAGTTATTTTTATGTTTTGCATATTTTCATACCGCGGAACAATTTTTCTTTCTTCTCCTTTTGTTCGATGGGAAAAACTTGAGCTGGTTGTTGTAGCTGATTCTTCCTTCACCACATTCCTCTTGCTGAGCCAAATTCTTGGAAACCACAACCACACTACGTCTATTTTTGTGTGGGGGTTGTTGGTTTGGTTTTTTTTTTCTTTATGGGACATATGTCACTTTTTGAGTGCTTTTACCTATTCTGGTTTGAGCCTGTCTTTTTGCATTGCTGATTAGTTGTAATCAGGAACTAATAACTGTAAACTCAAGGAATTAAGTAACTTCAGACTTACAGAAGATGACTCATATGCTTCAGAAACCTTTTCATGGCTTTGCTTGGCTCATTAATACAGGAGTTTAGCAGTAGTAATATGAGGTATTGCATTAATTGCTGCATACATTTATTGCCAAATGACTTGCACAGACAGTGTTTCAGATGCCGTGGACCTAATCATAATAACCAGAAGTGTCCTGTTTGCAAAGAAGAAAGTAAGATCCCTTTGTACACCGATAGCAAGCAGATGAAGTTGCTTGCAGTTTTGGAAGTAAGGACTGATCACAGTGAAAGCTGGAATGGAGTTTTCTGTTTGAGGAAGGGGAAGCTATGCAGCTTGATATTTGGGTTGATTATAATGACTCTAGTGATGGCATCCTACATACTGACTGGAGCCAAACACGGCCTCTTGTTAATACCATCTCCCTTCCATTATGGAGCTTTTACTAGCAATCCAAGCTTAATGGACAATGAAAGCCTTAGTGACATGAAAGACCATTACCAGCCTTCTAAAATGAATATTTCATACGTAAAGGATTATCCAAGCATTAAATTAATTATTGACACTATTACTTCAAAGATAGAGTTTATAACGAGACAGCGCCCTGATTCAGAAGAACTGAGGAAACAAGAGCCACATGTAAGTATGAATTGAAGTGTGTCTTTGATTGCTCTATACTTGCTTATTTCAAGACTTTTGGGTCCATCTTCAAATTAGATAAAAAAAAGTGAGACCACTCAGATGTTCATGTGGTGATTTAAACCATCTAGAGCCTCCTGGCTAACACCAGCTGAAAAGATGATGATGTAGATCACATCTTTCTGAGTCATGGGCAAAATAGGTGGGTTATGTAAATGGCTTTGACACCTAAAACAAAAACCAGGCAGCTCTCCGACAGCTGTACAATCTCGTTGAATTTTCACCTTGTCTCACGCAAAATCATTCTGACTTAAATTTGTCTGTCAACCTAAATGATAAATAAGAAAAGAGCCTTTCTAATAACTGGCTACCTGTGTGCCTCCCTGAAAATCCAGTCATTGCAGACCTTGTACTTTAAAGGTAAAAGCTGTGAGTTAATTTGATTTGAGTATTATGTGGTTGACTTTAAAAATTAAATCCTAGGGTTACAGTGGAGTTGGGGGATTACTGAGGTCCTTTCTGGCCTTAAAAGCAAAGGATTTCCGACTATTCTTGTCTCCTAATCCAACTGTTTGCAAAGGATTTGGTTCTGGTGTCATCAGAAGAAATAGGTTGGGTTTGTAGTTAACAAAATAAGGGTTAAAAATGGCCATATAGTGATTTTATTGTGTCCTCTTACTGTGCTAAGTTAGAAAAGTATAACTGTCAACTTTTTTGCTGCCTTGACTGAAATTGTTGTTCTTTATGTTGCAGATGTTTTCAGTAATTCCTAATAAATTCCTTCCAAATAGCAAGAATCCTTGTTGGTATGAAGAGTACAGAGGAAACACAACCACAGATCCTTATGCAACAAACTCTTATGCACTGTATTCAAAGCGCTTTCGAACCATATTTGATTACCTCAGGAAGGTATTTTGGAACCACTTGTACCATTATAAGGACAAGCACTACCGCCTACGCTGTCTCCCCCATTTCTACATCATTGGCCAGCCCAAGTGTGGGACAACTGACCTGTATGATCGGCTCAGGCTGCACCCTGATGTTCGGTTCTCAGCAATCAAAGAGCCACACTGGTGGACAAGAAAACGGTTTGGTGAGTAAATGTGTCCTCTGGCATCCAGATGAGTTGTTTCTATTAAACTTTGATATTTCTTGTATATATTTGGGATGATGTTTATGGATTTTCTCTGTATTGTCTTCCCTTGAAGTCACTAGAGTTAAAACTTAGACAGGGGAGATTTAGCTTAGATATAAGGAAAAAGTTCTTCCCTGTGAGGGTGCTGAGGCGCTGTCACAGGGTGCCCAGAGAAGCTGTGGCTGCCCCATCCCTGGCAGCGTTCAAGGCCAGGTTGGACACAGGGGCTTGGAGCAAGCTGCTCTAGTGGAAGAGTCTCTGCCCATGGGAGGGGTTGGAAGTAAATGCTGTTAAGGTCCTTTCCAACTCAAACCATTCTGTGACCCTATGAACAGTTTTGAAAAATCCAGGTGACGAATTCTCAGTATGCTTCAGCCTGTTTTTTTTGAGGTGATGCACTTTCATTTGGAAAACCTAGGGAAAAATAAAACCATTGGCTAAAACCAACCCTGTGAACTTGTAAAAGCCGGAAAGAAGAGCAACTCAATTGTGATGGGAGATTTAAGGAAGAGCAGTGATAGTTTTGCATTGCAGAATCCTGTAAAGCCCTTCTGACATGCATAAATGATGGGCCAGTATTTGAAATGTAGGTGGCTTCAGTCCTTACGGTTCAGTAAATAATACAACTGTGCTTTGTGGTAGGAGCTTCATTAGCATCGCAGCTCTAGTCAAGCACTGAAGAGCAAAGGTGCTCTGCATGAGAAAGCTGCCTCACACCGAGGAACCTGCATGTATTTTTGATGCTCTTTTCCTGGGTAACATCCATATTTCATGAAGTGACCTTTCGTTTCTGAAGGCAGACTGGAATAGCTGAGGTTACGGCCTGCTGGAGCAAAACTCATGCACCCCTCATGATTGCACCTTCTAAGGGTGTCTGAGGGCAGTGGGGTGAGAGCATCATTTTATCCAGCTGAAGGGTGTATGTCCTTGTTCTCTCCTCCCTGGGTGCCAAGGAAGGTCAGTCTTGTGATCAGAGACCAGACAAGATGCAGAACACCCATTTTCAATTCCTGACTTCTATGTGCTTAGTGCCTTCCTCTAAATACAGATCCGTATAATTCTTGCTGTATTTCACCCAGGCTTTGGATTTTCCCACTGTCTGGTTTAGCTGTTAAGTGCGATTATGCCCTCACTTTGTATGACTTTGGTATCAAAGATCGCAGGCTTTTCAGTGATATTGCTATTTCCAAGGGAAAGATCCTAGTTATTTTACGGTGACATTGTCACTTCTATTTCTCATTTGCTGATGCTTTACTGCAGACACTGCCTTTGGAACAAGTTAAAACCTAGCTCTGTGGGATAGACAATTGATGACTTTGCATCACTGCTTTCCTTTGGTGCTTTTCTAAGCTTCTTTGAAATGAGAAACTCTCTCTTCTGATGAAGTGCTGTGGCTAAAGGCAAGGACAGACACTGTCTGAGGGACTGGGGCACATGCAGTGCTGCTTCTGTTCTCTGTTTTGGGGTCATACCTTCAATTCTTTCTTTCTCCTACATGTGGTGTTGCCATTTCCACCTCACTTCCCTGTATCCTGGAGCCCAGAAGAGTCTCTGAGCTCCTGCAGATGGGGCTTTGTTCCTCATTGCTCAGTGAGGAGGAGAGCTCAGCCACAGAGCCAGGATTTCATGTTTGTCCTGTGTTCATAGAGTTTGTATTTTCTTCCATTGTGAATGCCATAAGAAAATGGCTAAAATAAGTGGTTTAGACATTTTCTAAATGTTTGTTATAAACTAAAAGTTACAACATTATGATGAACATGCAGCTTTGAGATAATTTATCCCAGTTTAGGAGGCACTAGAGACAGCAGTAGTGGGAATTGAGGAGTCAAAGTCAAACAAGAGAAGCATCGTGGTGCCCCCTGAAGCCCCATTAGAAAACACTCATTCATCACAGTCAGAGGCTGACTGAAGATAAATGATAAGGATTACCTCCTGACCTGAAGGGGGTAAGTCAGTTCAGTGAAGAAAAGAGATTTTAGGCTTGGACACTTTCCAGTGCAAATTCTGTGTATAGATGCAGGGACTGTCAGCAAAAGCTGCTTCGAAGATTTTGTCTTCCATGAGAGTGCTGGCAGGAAAGGGTGAGCTGAACTGATACATTAAGCTGAAATCCTTTACACTGAATAGTTCTCTACACCTACACTAGCCTCAAAAGTTTGGAATTAACGTTGGAGGAGGTAGTGTTTTCCAACCTCACCAAAGCAAGACTGGGCCAGCTAAAGCTCAGAACTGGACCTGCCAAACAGGCAGAAGAGTGTAAGAAATCCTGCTGGAGTGCATATAGTTTCATAACAAGGATAAATTCCTATCTCTGTGTTGGCATTCACAAACTCTCCACTTGCATGGTCTTGTGGTCAGCCACTGGGGACAAGTGCAGGTCCTTGAAGAGAGCATTCTTTGCATAATTACATTTTCTGAAGTGACTTTATAAAGCTGAAGAATGAGGAAGGAATGCAGAACTCGTGATCTCATGGGAGGGAGATCTGTAGAGCTGACCTTCCGACCATCTAGGGCTGTCTGCCATCGAGAATGAAAGATTAAGTTAGCCTCTGGTGTCTTGTCCTTTCATTCTGCCTCAACAGTGCATTAGCTAATAGTTACTATTGAAAAAATACAATAAGAAAAAAGAAGAGAATTTGACAAATAGAATAACAAGTGAAACTGAGACAACCTCATTTATGAGCCAGATAATGAATATGACTCTAATGCTCCTGGCTACTAATTTGGTTTAGTTTGTAACACTTATCTGGACGAGAAAATCTCTTTGTTCTGTGGCATCCTCTGATTCAGTGGATCTTTATGAGACTGCCTAATTCCAGCTGGAGCTAACCAGCCCTCCTTGGGAAGCCCTGTTTCGCAAATCACCACTTTCCCATTCCGCTGGGATGGCTGATGCTCCACAGGACTTTGTCCCAGCTTGACTGTCTCTCTTTCCTGGCTCGTAGCCACCATTTCTATTCTCATGAGTGGAGTGGCAACAGACCAAGACACTCTGTAGCACCACGAGTGTACTTTTATTTCCTTCCCTCAAAACAAGTCATAATTCACTGCTGAGCTTTCTTCTACCCTCATTAAATCCCACTCTTCTAAAGGGGAAAATAACTCCCTTGCTGAGGTTTCCTCTCACATAGTTGATGATTAGTGCCCTTGCAGGAAGAAGAAAGAGAAAGATGAGAATTCCTGCTTTATACTCTTAGGTTTCCTCCTACCCTGTTGCCTTCCCAGTATTGTCCTTGACCATTGTCCATTTAAGAAACTCTCTTATGGTGTGTTAAGAAGCAAGAAAGCAAAGATAGGCGTGGGCAGTATGTACAGAATATAGAAAAGTGAGACTAGATTTGGATAGAAGAGTGGGAAAAAAAAGTATAAAAATCACAGATGTAGCTCAAGATGCTGAGGAATGCAGGGAGCAGGTGATACTGAACACACCCTGGAGTGTAGGGAAGGAGAGGATGAAAATAAAACACTATTGTGGAGCTTTGTTTTCATACTTATGGAAGACAAAACCATGAATGATTACACAGCTTTCTGATTTTGATAAGTGCATGTTGGTTTGCATATTTGGCACCAGAGCCTGTTCTCATTCTCAGTACAGTAAATCTAGTGGGAGTCCAATATTAATATTACTTCAATTTATATTGGTGCACATGAAAGTGGAATCTGGTCTTTTATATTCATTCCAAAAGCTAAATTTGGAAGAACATAAATGCAAGCTATTCATGCAGGAACTATAAACCAGAACACTTCAGATATTTCCTATCTCTGTGAATTTATGGCTTAATCGTATCGTATCTCCAATCTCAGCTACTTCATTATTGGCACTTTTATCTGAGTGTTACACTTCATCAGTCTAATTCTGTGCTGATGTTAACTGGCTCAGTGCCAGCCATGTCAGTGAAGCCATCTTGGTTCACACCAGTGGTTAATCTTGCTCTGCCTTAAACTTCTCTTTTTTCACTGTTTTTAGGAATCATTCGTCTGAGGGATGGATTTCATGATCGCTACCCAGTGGAAGATTACCTTGATCTGTTTGACTTAGCAGCACACCAGATTCAGGGTGTGCTGCAGAGTGAAGCAGCAAAAGAACATGGCAAGATGAACAACATCGTAATTGGTAAGGGAAATAACACTCTGGAATATGACTCTGTAGATCCAGGCTGGCAGCATTTGCAGCTGTGGCATGAGAGGGGAATTGTCCCACTTGTGAATGGTTCTCAGCACAGAGCTCCTGACATTAGTGCAGAAGTTATTATTTTGATCATCTTGGAGAAGGCTCCAGGGAGACCTCAGAGCAGCTCCAGTGCCTAAAGGGGCTGCAGGAAACCTGAAGAGGGGCTTTGGACAAGGGCCTGTAGGGACAGGACAAGGGGAATGGCTTTAACCTGCCAGAGGGGAGACTGAGATGAGCTCTTAGGCAGAAGCTCTTCCCTGGGAGGGTGCTGAGGCGCTGGCACAGGGTGCCCAGAGAAGCTGTGGCTGCCCCATCCCTGGCAGTGTTCAAGGCCAAGTTGGACACAGGGGCTTGGAGCAAGCTGCTCTAGTGGAAGGGGTCCCTGCCCGTGGCAGGTGTTGGAACTGGGTGAGCTTTAAGGTCCCTTCCAACACAAACCAGGCTGGGATTTTTGGCTTTTTCTTGAGGGTTGTTTCTTGCTTTGTTAAAACTGTGATTATCCTTAGAAGATGCCTGAGTAAGCAGTGAATGTCTGATGAACGTCATCATTTAATTGAGTCTTAAAAAGAAAACCCAACCAAACAAAAAAAGAGTAAGAATGATCTTGGTGGCTCCTTCAAACGCTGTTTTTGTTTCATTACGGGATTTGCCTGTAGTCATGGGGTTGTAGCATCAGGTTCAAATGCTGTAACAATGCATCTGGTATAACACACTAATTGTGATTTTATGACATACAGTTGTTGCTGTAGAAACCCTGTAGCTGAATGGAGATAGTTATAGCTCCAAGCAGCTTTTCTCAAGCTCCTACATAAGACAGACATGGGAAGAAAGAACCCTATTTTTTGAGTCATCAGTCTGTGTAGCCTGTGGTGGACTAAAATAAAAATAATTGAAACCCTGAATTGCTTTGTTAACAGCAAAGATAATGCAAGTTTCAAGAGCAGGAACATAGAGTCAAGCTGGAGCTATCTTGCATGGTTATTTCTTTCCAGATGTGGAACCTAGACGCACAGGATACTATTTTAAGATAATCTTACAGTTTCAGTTTACCTGATTAGCATTAAAAGTGGTTTAGAAATGCTGTTATATTGTACCTTATGGAAGCCCATGGTTAGAACTGGGCTCTAGGGAGGGCTCCCTGGATTGCTTTCTATGGCACAGTGTGGTCAGTGCACTGTGCTCATCCACTGCGGTCAATGCTACCATCAGTTCACAGTGCCAATGGGGAAGATCAGGAGGAGTTTCTAAATTCTGCTTTTGCTGTCTGCTAACACCAGAACAGTTCCCTGTTGAGACTTTTCAAATAGGCCTGAAGTCACTATTCTGTGGGAAACAGAGATGGTTTTTTGCTGCTTGCCCTCAGAATCTTCTTGATTTTGTCTTATTCTAACCAAAAAAAGTTTAACATTGTTGGCACGTTGAAATGGTGACTGTCTTACCTTGTTTAAACCAGAGACTTGGCTGGAATCACATTTGCTCAATGTTTCCTTGGCCTCCATTTAAGTCTGTCATTCGCTTTATTAAATATTCACAAGATGGGGTCTTAAGAATGTTGCCATCAAGGACATCTGCAGCTTTTCCTCCTCCTCACAATATCTCCTGTCCTTTCATGGGTGAAGTGCTTATACTAATTGAATTCACTAATCTAATTGGCAGCATACATCTTTGATTACTTACCTCCTGTTATGGCTTTTTCTAGAGTTCGCTTTGTGTTTCGTTTTCCTGTAGTCTCATTTCTTGTTTCATTAAGGTTCTGTTCGCTTTTCTTATTAAGTTTACAGGAAAAGTCCTGAATGATCATACTCATTAACTCAGTCTTTTATGACCTTGGTAAAACACAGAGAGGTGGTCTAAAATGGATATGTTTGTATATCAGGTTTCTGTCTTCTTATTTCAGATGACTAGAAAGAAAAACAAATGGTTAAACTATAAACCTTTAAGTAGTTTGTCATGTTACATAAAGTTCAGCTTCTTTGGATAGTATACTTAGTGGGTAATAATTGCATTTCCCCCTGCAAAAGCCCAGCATCTGCTCAGAGATGCACCAAAGAGGACAGCACTGATCTAGCCGGGGGCATTCTGAGCAGGACTTATTTATTTGTGATCATTAATATAATAAATTCAGAGGAATGTCTTGTGAAAACACAATATGATGTTAATCCATTAGTGACTGAATAAAGAGGTTAGACATCCACTCTTTAGGCAATTTACTAATTCATATGTTCATTAAGTCCATAAGAGAAAATACTGCAGTAATTTGACATAATTGCTCCAGTGATTAATTTATCTCATGTTTATTATGGTTTGTTGTTTTTGCAGATATTAAATCTACATTATAAAACAGAAACAAGCACTGTTAGGATTATTTTTGGCTGCTTCAGGAAATTACAGTTATAAGAGCCAGCATAGACCAGAATGCTGTTTGTTTTTCTAATTATTATTATTCCCTCCCCTTAATTCTTGACAGTCAGCTTGTTTTGGGAAGATTTGTCCTCTTGAATCCAAGCTGTCCTGGATCAACTGCATTAGAGCATCACCTTGAGTCTCTGTTAATGCTTTAGCATGACTGGCCTATGTGCCTGTGGTCTTCCTTTCTGTGTGTGCTGCCTGCAGAGCTTTGATGGTGGCAGCTACGGAGTGGTCTGATCTGTGATGTTAAGAGAATCTGCCCATTTGTGTGTAAATGCACTGATTCTACTTAGTTCAGATAACACACGTGTAAGCAGATGTTCCTAGATTTGGTCACTATATAGGAGCTAATTGGAATAAATCCAACAGAACATCAGATATGATCAGAGATTACAGCGCAGAGGAGCAGGAAGGAAGATCAGACAATCTATTCTAGAGCCGAATAAATGGCCTGAGGAGGTTGTGTGCTTCACTCTTTGGCATGATTTAAGTAAACATGTTTGAGGGAGCAGTTAAGTCAAGCCATTCCAGTCACGGAGATACAGCAGTGACTTTCCAAGGTCGCTCTCATCCCTGGAGTGCACTATTCCATAAATCCATGTACACAAGTGCTCATACCCGTTTGCATGATACCATCTTCTGATAGCACAGAAATAGCTGCACGATGTTTTTGTGGTACTGCTATTTCAGCTCTTGTCCTATATTTAGTCTTTTGTGTTTCTGCTGCACCCAGCATGGGAGCTGGGCTAATGAGTTTTAATTGACAAGTCAAAGCCCACTGAGAATTAGGCAGTACTTTGGCTAATTAATTTAGAATGGAAAAGCTGTGGACACCCAGCTTTAGCCAATGGACCTGATCTCCTCCTTCTGAAAAGGGACAGAATGAACACGACAGAAGATTAATGTGTTTTCTAACAACTTCCAGACTTTATTAATGAATTACATTATGTTAAGCTGAAGTTTGGAGCCAGTATATTTTCATGCTGTGTTTTTTGCCATCTTTTAAGATCTTTATGGGACTTTCCCAAGAAAGAAACAGATAAAAGGAGCGGGGAAATCATGTCCAAGGTCATGTGCAAGTCTGTGAAATCATGTTGTCTCATCTTATTCCTTTTGATTTGAAAAACCTCATTAACAAGAATTAACTCTCTTTAGACTGTCAAAGAGTGGAAGTTTCCAAAAAGCTTCTTTATATGTTTTATTAAGTGGTAGCATGCCACATAAATGCCAGTATTACTTAAAAAGACAGGGAAGATTACACAAGTCAAAACATCTTTTCAGATCATTTATTTAGCAGCTGAAGCATCATGTACCTTGTGTGGCTCAGGCGTTACTGGTTGTGTTTCTCCCTGTAGCATTACATTCAGAGTGAGCTTCTTCAGAAACCAAGGATGTCAGAATCTGGCATTTAACCAATGTGTTCTTTAGTCTGTAGACCTTTTGTCTAATGGTTGGGGAGGGAATAGTTATATTTGACTTCACCTACATGAATAATTGTAGTTCTATAAAAAAACTCTGATAATGGAATATTCTCAAGAAGGGATATTTCAAACCACAATGACTCAATTCAGCTGCTTAGTGCATTGTATTTTAACATTTCCCATGTGCTCACCAGCTCTCCTGTTTATGTTCTAAACACTATTGATCCACCAGTGTGGTGGTTTCTGCTTCTTTCTTTAGTTTGTGTCAAATTGTGCTATTTGTTAGCAGTTACTTCTCGAGACCAGGAGCATTAAAACCAACCCTTTGAGTGCTACAAAGAGCTTGGCAGGTCTTCAGTAGCTCCTCACTGGAGGACGTGCCAAAACCTGAAGCAGTCCATTCCAGCCCAGAGCAAATACATTTCCATGTGTTAACCACTAAAAGGAAGCAGTGTGGTTAGTGGACAGTAATATTTCAGGTGGAATTACATGAAATCTGCCTTACCCATCACTACATTCACACAGGTATAAGGCTGAGTGATTGTTCTGGCCCTGGGGGGAGCATTAGCTAGATCAATTTACAAGAACGAAGGTATGTTGAAATTAATAGCGTCAATTTTAGTCAATCTGCACCACTTCTAAATTCAGCCATTTCCACTCCAATACAAGAAATTAAATGAGTTACTAGCAGAGATGCTTTTAATTTCCAGGGGAGGCCAGCGCCTCAACGATGTGGGATAACAACGCTTGGATTTTCTTTTATGACAACAGCACTGAAGGAGAACCTCCCTTCTTAATCCAGGATTTTATCCATGCCTTCCAACCGAATGCCAAACTGATCATCATGCTGAGAGACCCTGTTGAAAGGTGAGCAATGAACACATTGCTAAAGTACGCAATGACAATTTCTTACTATGATGATTTTATTTGCTTTCGCTCTCTTGGATGCAAATAAATGTTCACGTGGTATTTGATGGAGTTGCATGGTTTGTGCTAAGAGCTGCCAAGGGGTTTTATTCTGTGTATTTTGGCATTGTAATAGTGTTTTAAAGAGGGACATGTGAGTGTAAATGCTACAGTGAGTGCCACACGTGGACACCTGAAAAGAAATGAATATGTACCTTGCCAAATGCAATATAACTCCATCACCTGAGCTAATATGCCCTGGTTCTCAGCAGGGCTCACTTGACTGAGCATGGCACTTGTATTTATAGGTCCCTGCATGTGTGGTCCTATACATGCCTCAGTTCAGGTTAAATAATAAGGTTTATATCTTCAAGGGGTATACTGTTCAAATTGATTCAAAGATTGCAGATAGCTCCAGAGTCAGCAAATGATACAAACTTCTTTTAAGTTAAAAATGCTTGGTGCAACAGTCATATAAAGCTTTACTGGGCAATTTTAGCTTGTTCAGCCAATAGGAGTTCATTCTTGGTCTTCCTGACTTCGTTTGCAGCGAAAAAGCTCTGCTTTTGCAAAGGTGCAGGCTGTTATTAAATTGTTCTCCATTGGGTTAGCCAGGAATGCCCTTTTTTCCACTTGGATTTCACTTTTTCTTCTGGTCTTCCTCCAGGTTTCTGAGGCATTTCTTCCCACTGTGTTGTCTGAAAGATGATGATAACGATGAGGGCAACAGGGAAGGTGGAGGGCATGAGGAAGGAGTTGAAAAGTATCAGACCAAGCGGGTGTGAATTCCTTCTCTCTGTAGCTCCGTAGGGATAGCCAGGATACTTAGGTCAGTGCTCAGGGGCAAAACCCCAGAAATGACTGAGAAGGAGAAGGGGCTGCAGATGATGGTGGGACCAGGATCTGGTGTGAGCTCAAGCACTGGGAGAAGAGCAGGATCGGGATGCTCTTGGAGGCAGCGGGAAGAGAAGGGTGCTCCTTGGAGGGTTTCCCTGATGGTAGGACACGGCTACTGAGGAAAGGCAGAGCTGTGAGTGCTTCTCATCTCCTTTGTCAGGAAATAGAGCTCTCAGCTTCTAATGGCATCTCCTGACCTCAGGATTTAACAGATGGCAATTTTCTGCTAGAGAGCTGGCTGAAGTGGCTTCCTCATGTAAACTACCAACAAATTCCCTGATTGCTTTAACCATCCTTTGTAATACAGGTGTAGTTCTTTGCCAGCTTTAATAAGGGTGAGATAAAAAGTCAGCTTCATCTCACTTGCTCTATTGATGATAAATTGGTGGCTTTTTGTTTGTGATTCCCTATGCCTTTGCTGTTGATAGCTCATCTGAGCTTCAGGAGCAAAAGCAGCTTTGGCAGAACGGGAAGCCCAGGCAACTCCATCAATAATGCAGTAGCCAGGAGAAAATCAGGAGTGTCTGGGCCAGGGTCTGATCTAACCTGCACAGGGTCTGGTCTATCCCCCAGTGGGGGATATTTGGAGGACATCAAGATTTGCGATGGTGGGTGTCAGTGTCAGCATTATTTCATTGTAATGGATGGTGATTGAGGTTAAGGACTTCAAGTAGCTGGAACAGCTGAAATCCTAATCAGCAAAGGTTTTAGTTCCAGGCAGATGTCCCCAGAATTAAAAACAGATGGAAAGAAACATAGAAAATCTCGACTGCCCTGTAGAGATGGAGCTTGTCTTGAAGAATGTAGTTTTCCATCAGATGTCAGCAAGTCTTTAAAATGATGCATTTATTTTAATGGATGAATAGAAATTCTAAGCAGTCATATTAAACATTGCAAATGAAATTGCAGCCAGGCCCATGCTGTACATGATGTCTGCTGGCTGATTTCCCTTAGCAAGAAGCTTTTCATCTTGTCTGCCGGGAGCAGTCGGTCCTGTCATCCCTGGCACAAGCCGGGCAAGCTCAGATCTTGTTGATGTACACACTTCTCTGCAAGCAGGAGATGCTGTTGTGCGCCTGATTTAGTTGAAGTCAGCTGGCTTTGTCCAGTAGCTTCTCCCTCTCATACCCTGTACTGATGGGGTGGCTCTTTGGTGGGTACAGCGTGAAGGAACCAAGGTCTGCCATTGCAGAGGAGACACTCATGGTGCCATGGTTGTGGTCCTCAAGGACTGGTGGGCATCACTTTGAAATAGGCTGCTTAACCAGCCTGGTCCAAACCTAGTACCATCCCTCTGCTCTGAGGTGGAGTGTTTTCATTTAAAGAAAACTGTCTGAAGCATATTTGCCAGACTGGAAGAACTGGATAAAAAGAGTCTTTTTCCTAGTTGGTCACTCCTATACATAGTATTGGGTGTCTCTGCCTCATCTTCTATAGTCTGCTATGAGTCTTCTTTTAGAACATGGGTAAAAGTTGAATGGGAAGCATCCTGCAACAAATGCAACCCTTCCTTTTAAAACTAGCAGAGAGCCTCTGTTTGTTTCATATGGGAATTAAAATCATGCTCTTGCAAAACGCTAACATAAATAATGAGTGTAGAGGGGCTATTCCTGTGCTTAAGTGCTTTGCTGGATTAGGGCCTAAACTTTCTAAATGAAATGATGAATTTTTAAGTACCTGTGGACACCAAGGGAAGTTAAAAAATAAATAAAGTGCGGTACAAAAGGTTACTGCAGCAATAAAATAAGACCGAAATAAATGGATTTTATTAGGTTTTTCCTTAGACACCTGTGTTTTTTGGAAGAGGCTGAGAGATATCTAGGATTTGTGAGAGGTGGGTGCTATGGAGGCACAATATTTGTGCTGCAAATACACTCGGAGAAATGACTCCTTCTCAATAACAGCATATCAAACAATACCTACAGTACTGGTTCTGGTCATAGTTTCTAAGCCTAAATTTGAAGAAAGCAGATCTAATATTTACGCTGTGTCAGGGCATTTCCTCTGTCTCTTTGAGCCACATTTACCTTGGAAAAGTTTAATCAGGGTTTGAGGGATTAATGCTAAAACAGTTATTTCACTTGCCTGGAGGTTTTGGGTTGTTTCACCACCACCCCCGTCCAGAGGGATTTGAATGTAGATAATCTTTTAAAAGTGATATTAAGCAACTGTAAAACTTTGGCTAAAAATGTGCAATAAAGGGATATTCCTTTGCTGTAGCTTTAGAGAAATTCCTGTTGCTGGTGGCTTTTGCTCACGGCAGCAGCTGTTGCAGGGGCTCTGCTTGCCTACAAGCTCCAAACATGCATGGGCTCATGTCCTGCTGTCCTCTGAGCAGAGGTGGGACTGCTTAGGGAGTGCGGCACTAGACACTGTAGCACAAATGTGAACCATTCACCTAGCTGGAGTATTTCAGCTTGAAAAAACCAAGAGATGGAATGCTGTAAATTGGAAGGTTTTGATGGAAAGCCAATATAGGGTTGGAGGGGGAGCTTTCTGAAAAAAAACTATGAAATCTATACTCTTTCCTGCTCTTGATGTTGGCCAGCTTGGTAATCATATACAAATCGCTCCTTATAACCCGTCCCATTCTCTGTTGGTTTTGAAATCAGCATTAAGCTTTTGGGATGGGGACTGTTTCTATCCATGGCAGTGTGGAGCACCAGATATAGAGGAGCACCCAGTCAGCTGAGAACAGTTCCATTAGTGGTAGATAACACAAAATAAAAGCACATACACTTGTAAAACTTGCTTTCAGGAGAGAATACTGGCTTGCACAATTACTAGGGTCAGGTTCTTGAGTGGTGCTGACCTTGAAAGGAGAGATGATGTTTAACAGCTCCCTGAAATGAATGCTACTCTGAGCCAAACCCCATCAAAATGAATAGAAAATGTATCCCTGGCCGACCAGGCTGCCTATGGGGCAATGTTACACACATGTACCCTTTCCCTTGATGCACTTAACTGGTTGCCATTCTCATGTAAATAAGTCTGCTTTCATTCCCTCTATCATTTACGCATCTCTCATTCACAGATTGTACTCCGATTATCTGTACTTTGCAAGTGCTAATAAATCTGTGGAAGATTTTCATGAAAAAGTGGCAGAATCACTGCAGCTGTTTGAAAATTGCATGCTGGATTATTCCCTGAGGGCCTGTGTCTACAACAACACCCTCAACAATGCCATGCCCGTATGTATTTCCAAGAATGTTTGATTCCTTGCTTGTGGGATGGTGCGTTGTGTCAAGGTTATTAAAACACCAAAATGCTGAGCAAATAAGCATCAGGAAATAAAACTTTCTCCGTTTTCATTTGTAAAGGGGATGACATAAATATATATGTAAACATATAAAAGCTGATGTACTGGCTCAGCTGTCTCCTCAGTCTGTTCCCTAATGAATGCCAACAGTAATAATACAGTCTTTCCATTGTGCAAGCGTATGGAGAGCACATTTAGTGAAGATTACACTTTAATGTGTAAGCTTTTTTTTGCAAATGTCTCCAAAAAGTAGTTCTGGCAAGGATCTTTCTGGTGTGAAATTGCCTCAAAATCAGAAGAAATGATGTATTCTTTCTCCAGAAAAGGCTACCAATAATTAGATAAAAAAACTTTCTTTTTTCAGTTGCGCACATCAGAAAATGATAAAAGGAAATACAGAAAGTGCTGGCAGGAGAATGGATGCGTATCACAGGCTCAATATTCCAAACTTCACATTTTCAGTGTAGTAATGACTTCAAACTTTGCTTGAGGGGGGAGAATAATATGGAACAGATTGACTTGAAGTATCACTTCTGGCCAGTTTGCCATTCAATCTTATTTTATCTGCTCAGGCTGTTGAGGACTTAGAGGGAATACTTCCCCTCTTTGTCTCCAGGAGGAAATTATTGCCCTCCTCCACTCAATAAAATTGCCATAAAAGAGTGTATTGCACAGCTTGAGCCCCACAGCAGAGGACATTCCTCTTACTTACCTTGGCAGGTAGACTGGAGCTGCTCATCCTTATTGATAGCCTCCAGGACCTTCACAGACACGAGCTGCTGCTGGGCAATATCACAGCATTTTCCAGCCATCTGCTTGTACAAATGCATTTCTTCCATTGTGGGGAGAGAAAGGCAGAGAGGGAACCAGAAGGAAAGAGTTTCCTCCTCTCTTCATCCTCGGGGTACAGAACCAATCTTCATTTGTTGTCTTAGGCAGCCCTCTGAAGAAGATACTTCTGCAAGTGAACAGAGGATGCCTCTTCCCAAAGAGCCACAAGCAGGTGTTTGTAATAAAACACAAATGCTATTCGTAATAAAACACAAATGCTAACTGTGCTCCTCAATGGGCTTTTTTAGCGGCTGCTTCATTCAAGTTGCTAAAGTCTGTTTGTTATGTGTATGGTTTGCTACATGTTGAAAAAGTAAGGATTATTTTCCCTGGTGAGCTCATTAGATTGCTAACTGTGTGACTATGCCAGAAGACTTTTATGTTGTTATTTGTTAATATATTCCTGAAACAAAAGAGGTGTCATAGACGTTGTTGCTGTGTTGCTGCTGATACCTGCTAACCTGTAAAGAAAGGGGTGTTTGGCAGCTTATCCTTAGAATCAGTGAAAAGCATATTACCCAAAGAAAGGCATGCAAAGCCAGGGTGAACAAACTGAAAGAATAGCTATTATGGAAGGGAGAAGGGCTTGGGAAACTCTACTGATGCCTTCGATGTATAGAGGAGAAGCTTTGGAGCTTTATGGAAGGAGATGATCTGGTTCAGAAGAACAGCGATGGAAAAGAAGTCAGTACAACACACTGTCTAGTGAATAAGATTCTTGCTGATTCCAAGAAAACTGAAAATTATAGGATCATATTAGTTAAAATTATGGGGACATGAGCTTAAAATTCTGCTTTCTGGTGGAAAACTTTAAAGAGGATTCTAAACCTGTGTGGGAAAGCACTGCAATCCCAAAGTATATCATGCAGCTCATGCTTGCCCTTTGCTCACCTCCATCTCCCAGGAGAAAGAAAAGCAAAACCCATCACTGAGGACATGTTTCACCCAGTATTCCGTGAAATGGGGCATTGACTGAGGGCTGGAGAGCTATTATTAGTATATGTGTCATTATTATTACATGTTAGGCTGATGTTTTAATTAAATGTTTCAAATTCTTGTGTAGCATGTATACAAAGAAGTCTGCTAAATATAGATGCTTACTGTTATAAACAGCCAAAGACTTGCATCAGAATCATACATTATGATAATAATGACTAGGAATAATTCAGAAGAGGGCTTATTTTACTGGAATTTAGGTATCAGTGTAGGCCACAAGTCAGTGTAAGAAGTGAAAGACACAATTGTTATCTGAATTCATTTGTTCTGCAGTAATGCGACTTAAAGATGTTAAGTCTTTTTTATGAAAGATGCTTATGACTTGGGATTCGTGATTCTCTCTTCTGAGCCTGAAGGGATTTAGGAAAGTATTTATAGGCACAGTTGGAGGTTGGACTTTTAAGAACTCCAGACTACCCTTTTTATGTTTCAGCTTGTTATGTAAAATTGAGGAGGGAAGAAAAACAGAGATTAGATCAGGATAGGCTGAAAAACTGCCTTTTCACATGCCTGGTCTAACATAGTCTGGCACTCTCATCGCGTACTCAGACAACGTGCCATTAACACTGTCTAGCAGCCACTGCTGCTTCAGCTTAGATCTAAATCTAATTATTGCAATGAGAGGATACAAGCAAATACATCCAAATCTAATTCTTGACACCAATTTGGAGTATTTGTACTACTCACAGTGAAGCCTGGGTCATCCCAAGCACAGAGGAGCATGGAGGTGAGATGGCCAAGCATCCTTCTTCATATAGTTGTTTCTGTGCAGTGCTTTTATGCAGACCTGTGCCTGGTACAGCAGGTACATAACCAAGCCCTTAGTAAAATGGTATCTCCAACCAATAGAAAGGCCATTTACAAAGATTTCCTTAAGCTGCACTGAAAACAAAAGGAAGATTAAACAAATGTTCCATGTTCAGATATTGTCTTTTTATGGTTCCTCAGAAGCACGTGTGTGGGAATTTTGCCCAAAAGGCAGAGCTGAGCTTTGGTTTCTTACTGCTACAAGTGTTCTAAGATGAATTAATCTTTATTTGCTTTGGATTTTTTTGTGCTTACAGGTAAGGTTACAGGTTGGGCTCTATGTCGTGTATCTTTTGGACTGGCTGACAGTTTTTAACAAAGATCAGATACTTGTTCTTCGTTTGGAGGACCATGCATCAAATGTGAAGTACACCATGCACATGGTGTTCCGGTTTCTGGATCTGGGTATGTGTCTTCTGGCTGATTTATCCTTCTTCTAGGTAATTTTTGCTTATTAGGAGACAAAATAGGAGCATGGGAATCTGGCTTGAAGTATGCATTAAACTTGTTGCCTGGAGTCGAGCAAAATTAAAGCTCTCAAATTCCCATAGAAAAGCTGGTGTTGGAAGATGTTAATAAGATTATGTCAAGGAAAAAACTCAAAATCATTCAGCATGTAGGGATATATCTGATAAATCTTATCATATGGAAGCCAGTCCTTCTTCTGAAGGCAGTCAGGGCTTGTTTGACATGGGCTTACATAGGTGCAAGAGCAATCCCATGCAATTTAAACAAATCGAAGTGTGCCTGCTGTTGCCAGCATCCACCAATCCAGGATCTAAATCTGAGTATGATGAAAGGTTGAGCTTCTAGCCTTGGGAAAAGGGGGAAATTGTGTTTTTGCTGTGTTGATTGAGACATCTGCTGCTAATCCTCAGAGAAACGCTGGCAGACAAAATGTTGCCCCATGTTGATTTGACAGTAGCAAGAGGATGAGAATGTGGCTGCAAAATAGTCTGGCTGGTCCAAACACTGGTCTAGATGATGAGAAAGTTTGAATGTAGCAGATTGAACAGATGAAGTGTTTGGCATCTCCTTCCTGAATATGGTTTACACTGGAAAAGTCTGTGGGTTTTTTATCTTGCTGAAACACACTGTCAAGGGCTTACTTTTGTTCCTGGAATAGGGGCATTGCTATACCCGTGGACCACTTTGATCCCACTGACAGCCTCTAAAACAAACAAAAAAGAGGGCTTACATGAGTGAAACCCATAGAGTTGCTGTCAGATATTAGACAACTCACATCATAAAATGAAGTGACACTAGCAAATAATTGCAAATCCAAAATGGATGGAAAGTTATAGTCACAGAATGGATTGGGTTGGAAGGGACCTTGAAGATCATTTAGTTCCAACTCCCTTCCATGGGCAAGGCCACCTTCCACAATGTCATAGCTGTCTTCTGAAAACACTTTTTTTCCTCCAGGAATGATTTATGCTGCTTGTTGTAGCAATGATTAATTAATATGGAAGGAAAACATATTATCTCCATATTTACTAACAGTGATTTATTTCACTAGTCTAAGCCTGTATTAAGTATTCTGAAACATCACCGCTGCTAACGCAAATTCCATTCATCTTCCCCCGGCAAACCTGATTTAGTCATTTGCTGTCTTTAGCATGGGCATTTTTAGTGAAATATGCCAAGATAACCTTCTGGTTTTCCACAGGACCTCTAAGTGAGAAACAAGAAGCTCTGATTACAAAGAGTCCTGCATCAAACACTAGACGACCTGAAGACAGAAGTCTAGGACCTATGCTACCAACAACGAAGGCAATTTTAAGAGATTTCTACAGGCCTTTTAATACGAAACTGGCACAAGTTCTTTTTGATGATGCTTTTTTATGGAAGAGGACATAATATGTAAATTTGGTGCCACAAATACAGCGCTTAAAGGAGTTTTTATTTTTTTAAATTCTATTTTTGTGCGTGGATATTTACATTTTTCCCATTCCAAAGAGAAGCCGATTGATGAGCTGAGACTCTCACCTTCAGTCAGCACACTTCATGACAGCTATACCACATTTTCCTTGTGAGAATGTAAAGCATCTTGTTTATCAGTTTATTGCAACTTCTTTTACCCCTGGAAAAGAGTGGAAAAGCATTAGTACAAAGATGATGTCTTACTCTCTCCATGGGGATGGTGAAGTTTAACCTTCTTTAAGATGCTGCAACACAGCACTAGCATCAGTTTCCTACAATTACACTTATAATCTCATTTTCAGTATATGTTATTCATTCATTTTTTCAAACTATCAATGTCATTTAGTCATTAAAATTTTTAATTGAATTCAACCTAAAATTTGGTTTCTTTTTGTCAGCATACTCACAAATGGTCTTCACTCTCAGTAAGGTTTTTATGTTTCCTTAATTCTGAAACAAAGATAAAGGATAATTGCATTTGCATAAATTTGCAAGTCTAATTTATACCTTCAAGATAAATGGACTTTCTTAGCCACAGATCTTGTGAAAGAACATTTTCTATTCCAGGTAAGAATGGATGACTGAAATACAAACAACAAGCCACATTTAGTGTCTAATATACAAATCCATTGTCTTCCATAGATTGTTCATGTAAATACAAATGCGTATCATTTATTCGTATTATTCACACATTTACCCAGGAAACCACTAACAGTCTTGGTGTAAAGTCCATTACTGGCCACGGAGAGCTTTTATGGAGTTTTCTGTTAGGTTCTACACAATTACTCTTCTCCATTGCAAAGAAATATGCATTTTAAGATCAATATGAGATCTTGTTATTAAATGCATAAATGGACAGGATGCACAGTATCTTGTGTCCTCATAGAGAGGGGGTGTTACCTAATTAATTGGTTGCATGTTGTGTGTTTCCCTCTTCAGGAAAGATGTCTACATCTAGTTAAGAAGGTTGAGATATGCAGAATTGATTAAAAAAAAAAGTTTTATCAATTATGGAGAAATTTTGGACTATCTGAAAGTTTTTCTTTAACCAAAATGTCCAAATTTGTCTATAAATGTGCAGTAATTCAATATTTGATTTCAAACACACCTGGTCAGGGTCACTGATAGCTACAGATGAAGATGGAACTGGCCGGCATGGACACATGAAAATGCTGCCTGTAGATGACTTCATTTTAAGGCCAAAATGGATTGTTTCTTCCCTGAATGCATGTTGAGTGGACCAAATGAAGCTGGTATTTAGCTACCAGGTATCAAAACCCCAAAGAATCATTTCTAATTGGCATTATGTGTCCTTTCAACCTTTACACAGGGCCCCACAATCCAGCTTCCTGATGGATTCACAAATAGATTTCAAATACTATGGGTAACTATTCACCATCTTCTTCCACAGGGACAAGTTATTTACCTCCTGTGTTTCTAAACTGAGAATTAATGCTGAAAACTTACATGAATCCTGAACATTTCACACGTGAATATGACTGATGCTGTGAGATTTTTTGTAACAGAAGTATATTTCTAGGTACTTTGCCAACTGTTAATGTGCTGTCTAAAAAGGGTTCAGTCTGGTGTTTGGAAAGACTAAAATAAGTAAATGAGGGAAGTAGTTCTAGACAACCAGAACAGATTAGTTCTAGTTCAGGAATGCTTAAAGACCAAAAATGGTTTGAGAACTGAGGATGGATTATTTTAGCAGTACAAAAAAATACCATGGCAGAATGAATCAGAAAATCAGAATAAATTCACCGCTGTTTGCAAATGTAAAATTTTCAGTCAACAGTTTATTGACATTAAAAGATTTCTGCTACCTGTGCTCTGAATTAGCGTCAACACTGTGTGGTCAGGATAATGCTATACACAATGTTTGCTAACCTGATCTGCCATGGTCAAATATTTCCATTACAACCACGAGTTCATGATGTTATCTTACCTGCCCTAAAAGCTAATGAATGTTTCTGCTATTATCATTTAGTGTGAGGGATAATGCCATGAACAAATGACACACAGTAGTTTGTGTCACACTGATGTATGGTGCTGAACTCTAATTTCTGCCAGCAGACTCATGCAGTCCATCAGTGGTTGGGGAAATTCTCTCTGCCTTTTGCCCAAGTATATAAACTAAATCAAAACATGCTTCATGGTCATAATTTCTGCTTTTTTTAAGGCTGAATCATACCCATCACCCTCCTAGATTGAGGTCTTGCGTAGTTCTGACTCAGAGTAAGGGAAAGACTGGAGGTTCCCTGTATGATGCTGAACAGTGGTGTCTGGATGTGCCCAAGGGTGGGAGCAGGCAGTGCACTGAGAGTCATTGTGCTGTGGAGAGCACTGCAACACATAGGGAAGGGGCTATAAGCTATATGTGATCTGAAAGCGAAGTCTCCAATGAGGCTGTGTTGTGGTTGAAGCTGCTTTTAGGTCTTCATCTTTTTCATGAGCTCCAAATTATGGTCTCTCACTTTAACACATTGCAACCTTATACTGTTGGGTTGGGGCACAACTAAGTATCAAAAAGTAGGAAATTAGCTGTCAAAAGGGTATCTTGGAAGTAAGGATATTGCTCTCTAGTCCATACCGTAAAAATAATATTGATCTGGTGACCTTAAAGTAAAAAAGCATTTGATTTTCTTGAATGATGTGACAGTGCTGGGTGTCAGAGCCCCTTTCTGTCAGCCTCAGAGCAGTGTATCGCTGCCATTCAGTGGCTTCACTCCAGCCTCACAGCAGATCTCTATATTGGATAAAGCTCATGCCAATTTCTTCCAATTCCCTTCACCTTTCTGTTGACAATTCTAGCTGTGAAAGAACTCAATATTACTGTTATTTGCTGCAGCACTGAGCTGACCTCCATCCCCAGAGCAGTAATTTGCTAAGGAATTGGACTAGCTATCAACACAATAGATTTTCATGTTTGCCAAAGCGTAGCAGCGGCTCTTTGCAGAGACCTCCGAAAATGTGTTGTCTCATACTGCGTTCTCACTCTTATCCCTGCTGAACAGAAGTAATCAGGCAAAGATGCAGCTTTGCTGAGTGCAAAGGCACTGAGGGAAGGGTTGTTTCCAAATATTCTCCCTGCTACTGCAGAAGAATGTGAAATGTGTTTTCTGTAAGACCTCGCATGTTTGGGCCAAGCAGCTTGGCTGGCTGAAAGAAGCACAGTAAAAACAAAGGATCTCCGGCTAAGAAAAACAGGCACTGGTTTACATGGAAAATGTTAGTATCTGTTGAGTCCAGTGCACAGGGTTGTATGCTTCAGCTTAATAAACTGAAGATAAATGGTGAAGCTGCCACAGTTCTGAATACATCCTTCTGACAAGAATTTAATCCATCTTCCAACTAAGCCAAACGCTCTTTTGTTAAAGACAAGGCACAACAATGCCACAGGCAGTTACTCCTGATAGATATCCCTAACACAGGCACGTGAAACGATGCTCCATCCCTGGCAGTGTTCAAGGCCAGGTTGGACACAGGGGCTTGGAGCAAGCTGCTCTAGTGGAAGGGGTCCCTGCCCGTGACAGGGGTTGGAACTGGGTGAGCTTTAAGGTCCTTTCCAACACAAACCGTTCTAAGATTCCATGGCTCTAGGATGTCTTGAGCAGCTGTATTTTCCCAACAAACGCTTGTGTTGCAGCACCATCGTGTGGACAAAGCGGGCAACACTTTGTGCCGCGGACACGGTTTGGGTTTTCTCTTCCTATATTGAAAAAAAGGCAGGTGCAAAAAAGGGGAAAAATGATTTCCACTTCTCTTCCAATGCCACAGGAATAAAACTTCCCGTGCAGCCCAGGAGCTGGGGACCCGGTGGAGGTGCGCTGACTCCACATATCCCCAGCTTTGCAGAATCACAGAATCATTTAGATTGGAAAAGACCTTTAAGATCATTGAGTCCAACCGTTAACCCAGCACTGCCCAGACCACCACCAAACCATTGCTCTCAATGCCACATCTACACATCTTTTAACTACTTCCAGGGATGGTGGCTTCACCACTTCCCTGGGCAGCCTGCTCCAGTGCCTCACAACCCTTTTGGTGAAGACACGCTTTCTAATATCCAGTCTAAACCTCCCCTGGCACAACTTGAGGTTGTTTCCTCTTGTCCCATCACCTGATACTTGGGAAAAGAGACCCAACTCTCGCTACAACCTCATCTTTGCAACCCCTGTTGGGGAGTTGCTTCAGGGTCCTGCATGTGCTGCAGTTTCCCATTGGGATTTGGCAGCACCAATGCTGACCATTATGCAGCGCTTACCTCTGCACAGAGGGGATTTATTAGGTCATGTTATTGCAGTGATACTTCTAGTTGTTAATAGCAGAGCGGCTGCCAAACTGCTGTCAGGCTGTGGCCTGGGAAACACAGTTTGCAGAGATACTGTTAAAGCCTTTGGTCCACACTTCTGCCTGTGCTTCTCTGCCTGCATCAGGGGACATACGTCAGAGGCTGAGGCTGGGGAGATGCTCACCTCCACTGATCCCAGCACTGTCCTCCTGGGGACCCTTGCTTCTAAGTCACAGCTCCTGTGAAAACTCTGCCAGCTCTCTGTGCTACCTCAGTCAATGGAACGGCCCTTAAAATGATTGCCAGCATGGCAGGGGCTTAATGGGCTGCCAGGCAGAAAGCTGCCGTTGAAAATTAGAGGCCTGCTGGGTACGTATTAAGTCACAATTAACAGAAAAATAAGATTTAGAAGACACTCAAATAGTGATCAGCACATTCATGTAAGAGGAAACACACATCCCATCCCTCGCCCTCATCGTCTCTGAGCATGCATTTGCTAGGTGGAAAAGCTGCCCCTTTGAGCAGGTCTAGGTGTGCTGGTGTCTCCACAGCAGTGGAAGGGGCTGTTCCGACCCTTGGGCTGTGCCAGAGCAGGGGAGCACTGGAATACCGGGCTCTGTATGTGTCCACCTGTCTTCTCCTCCTATCACCCACCAAATGTACTTCTCTCCAATGATGGCTTCAGGAAGAGGGGGTAAGATTTCTGTGCACATCTGTATCATGTCTGTATCTTTTGACTCATCTGATGCTCTGCTGGGGTGAGAAGCCCCAAGCCCATGATGTGACTGGTTCATCACCTCCAGTCCTGGAGAAACAAGTCCCAGAGAGGGTTGGGAGTGCACCTAATACCTGCCTCCCTACCCTCAGATGCCTTTCCTCTTCAGTTTGGATTCCCAGCTCAGTGGCAGGATCCTACCCACTGCAACACTCCCTGTTTCCCACCTACCCAGGTGCTCACTCTCCTTTAGCTGCATGTCACAGCCAAGATCTAGAGGAAAATGCTGAAAATGCAACCTTAAGAGCTTTACAATTGCTGTTTAGTTACTGAAGTAGCAGTTGCTGCAGTAACAACTTACTGCAAGGTAGTGGTAGCACTGCAAAGCTGCTGCACAGGGCATCTTCCCAAGGAAACCTCAGGCAAGCACTGTCACTTAGTGTCAAAAGAGGGACAGAATAATTCACAGTTCTTTCCTCAGTCTAGGTATGTCTCACAAAATGATCCCTTCATCTACTAGTGAATGGGAATGAGAAAAGAGAAGGTGCTGATACTCAGCATTGCAGTGGAAGAACAGCCTCAGAGGAGCTCCCAAAGCTCTGTTTTAGGCTACAGAGGCATAAGCCATAGGTGAATGGCAAATAACTTGGGGCTTAGCTTTTGAGGAAGCTTAATCCTGATTGTTTAACATGCTGGGTTTCTCAGAGACCAAAGATGCTGTCTACTTCACACATGTACATGTAGTGAGACATCATCCATCAGTGGCTGCTCGCTGTTTATCCAGCCAAGCTGGGTCTTCTCCCACAGGGATATATTGAGAAAAGGGTTTGTAGAAAACCCAATTGTGTTTAAAATTTCAGTGTTTGTTTTTCTTGGTTTATAAACTTGTTGAACACATCCGCAAGTCAGATGAGTGTGCAACATAAGATTTAGGTCATTTCCAGCTTTTCTGTCTTCCCAGCTCAGCCCTCGTGGTGACACACAGCCTGTGTATATTTATTTATGCATATTCCAGGCCTGAACTGACTTAATTTAAGTGACCGTTGCTTTCTCAGGTCTTCTAGTAGAAGAGCAATTGCCAACTTTCTACTCAGGGGACAGTCATATTGCCATTAAATAGGCATTAAAGCAGAAATAGACTTGGATATCTCCAACCAAGCTATCCCAGGCCTGGAAGGAGCCAAGCACTGCCCCCTGTGCTGTCTGCCTGGGTGGCCCCAATTACCTGGGTGGTTAATTAAGTTTAAACATCTTAACTCTTCCTCTAGTATGTTGAAATCAGAGATAGAAAACTGCTGTCCATTGACATGAGCAGGGCACACAGGGCAGGGTCAGGAGGCAAAGGCTGTGATACAACAGCTACAGAAAGGGATGGAGGAAGGAGGAAAAGAAGACAGAAATCCTGCAGTTGAGTCAGATGAAATCCTGAAGAGCTGAGAGAAATCAATAGGGCAAAACTGCACAGAAGAAAGTAAATCCTCGCAAGGTAGCCAAAAAAATAGAATAAATCAGACAGAGAAATAAGCAGGAAGAGATGTAGGGCTGTCAGAGGAAAAGAAAAG
Organism: Pezoporus wallicus; assembly: GCF_028554395.1. Lineage (NCBI taxonomy): Eukaryota > Metazoa > Chordata > Aves > Psittaciformes > Psittacidae > Pezoporus > Pezoporus wallicus. The sequence continues at coordinate 803,283 of NW_026640104.1, forward strand.
ATGGATTATTTTGACCATCTGAAAAGGCTTAGGTAAAGGACATAATGATATAACCTGGGGAAGCTATGTTGGCTTGGCTGGAAAGGTATCAGCTGAGCCCACCACAGACTTGTCTGTTGTTGCATGTTGCACTGGGAGGTCAAACCTCAGAGTCGGGAGGAGCAGGGATGGGATGGGATCTGCAGAAATGTGTGTTCCTAACCCCCCTTTGCTCAGCTCATACAACAGAATCCAGTGCCTCATTTAGGCTTGGGAAGGAGTAAACTCTGTTAAAGGGAACAGAGCAACTATTGAAGGGGAAGGGCTAAAATAAGAACAGGAGCTACTAGAGTGGATTGAGAGACTGAAAGAGGCTAAATGCTGCATTTATAGCTAAGAAAAGTGCTGACAGTGCCAACCAGAGGAGTTGTGGATGTTGTACCCAGAGAAGCTGTGGCTGCCCCATCCCTGGCAGTGTTCAAGGCCAGGTTGGACACAGGGGCTTGGAGCAAGCTGCTCTAGTTGGAAGATGTCCCTGCCTGTGGCAGGGGTTGGAACTGGATGAGCTTTAAGGTCCCTTCCAACACAAACCATTCCAGGATTCTGTGGTTGGGGGATGTCTCAGTGTCCCTGCATGCACACCTGGATGGGAGGACCATCCAAGGGAAGGACTGTGGTCCAGAGGGTGTGTAAGAGATGGCAAGAATGGCATAAGCCTTTCATTTTAGTCTCTGTGGGAAACCATGCTGGCAATTTTAGGTGGTGGGATGTGATGCTGCTGACAGAGGCAATGTGTAGCAGGAGCAGCACAGTACTTGCCAAAACCCATCTGCCTGCAGTGTGTTCACACACTGACACCCCATCCCCTCAGCTGCAGCTTTGAGGGGTCTCCAGGCGTTTATTTCCCAGGGGTGTAAGATCAGATGAGGTGCGATTAGGCCAGCAGCACACCACAAGAGGGCAGGGCATCTCTGGATATTCAGCTGCAGCTGGAAACACTGGTGTGCAATGGGCAGACCCAGATGCGCTGCTCTGCAAACGACATTCAGGAGGTAGCAAAAGAAACCCGGGGAAAAAGAAGGGACATGTCTGATAGTGACTGCAGCCAGGTGGGCAAATCCTGGTGAGAGATTCACTCACAAAAAGCTTTTAACAGAGGCTGTCTCAGAATCACACCAAGTGTTGAAGGGAAAGCGTTTCTCATGGCGCATAACACAAACGCATACATAACTCAATATATCCCTTACACAGCAGCATAACTCAATCTAACTTGTACATAACTCAACATAACTCAATATAACTCCCACATAACTCAGCATAACTCAATACAACTCGCACATAACATAACTCATACATAACACAAAGAGCTCTGGGAGAATCAGGCAAAAGGACTGAAACATGCACAGCAGTACAATTTACATGCACTGCTGTAATCATTTAGATTGGAAAACACCTTATAGATCATTGAGTCCAACCGTACAGCATTGATGCTATTCGTGTAGAGGCACTGGTATTGGGATCCTTCTCCTCTCTCCTGCATGAGCCCACCAGGTCTGGGGTAGCCCCACACCTTCTAATTCACTCTGATCTGTGCTGCTGAATACAAATCCCTTTTCAAACCTCAGTGCAACTAATATGGATTTTGAAGGTAGCAAATAAAAATACCACTTCCTTATTGTGACTGGCAAACATAAGCCCAAACTCTAGGAGTCTGTTAATTGCAGTGCATTATTTAGTTATCCTGGAGCATGATATATCAGGAAAAGGACATCTAAACAATTTATGCCCAGTGAAAAATCCTTCTGTGATGGTTGCACACTAAGCAGTCAAGTCAGTATTTATTGAATCATTAAACAGTATTTAAGTGCTCTGTTGCCTCACAGTGACATTACCAAACTGAGTGTTGCTGAAGCATCTTTTGGTTCAGTATTACTATGAACACATAAAAACAAGCTTAGACTGAAAAAGTAAGCCCTCTACATCTAAATACCACCTTCCAAAGAGGCACATATGAGCTGGTCTTTGACAGCGCTGTGTCATATGGCCCAGGGTGAATCCTGGACCGTTTGTTCCTACTCCAAAGCCAAGAGTGCATGATGTCTGGCCTGATTCAACAGTTAATATGTGCTTTGCTGAAACTGGATTACCAAGTGCATTTCATTTCAGCAGATGGTGCTGCCGAGCCGTCCCATACTTCTAAGTGGTTGAGCTTTTGTAATACTGTATTTGAGAAGTACTGGGTTTATACATTCATATTAAGCTGCTTTTCAATAGCTCCTTTCTTCTATATTTGCTACAGAAGTGTATATTACTTAATGAACACCCCGGTGGGTACTCATTCCTGTGTAATTAAAGACTGGGGAGCTGAAGGCAGCACAGCATGAACTGAGACAGGGATTTGAAACAGAACAATTGGGTAAGCAATCAAAATCCTCAGCTTCTGAAGCCAGAAGATGTAAAGCACTTGGACCAGTGCAAGCGTACTAGCATGAGTGTGGTAAAACCCTCAGGAGGCAGAAGCTGTAGGTGTCCAGCACCACGTGAAGCAGCATTTGCTGAAGTTAACTGCTTGCAGAACAGAAGCTCAGCAACAGAAGTGTTGGAGACCTGGAGAAGCCAGGTCAGAGAGAGATGAAAGCGTCCAAGTGCAGTCTTCCAACTGCAAAGGGAACCAACCAGTGACACATGTTCAGTGTTCACTGTTGTCTTGGCAGGCATCTACAGCATTTTAGACTGTAAATCTTTAAAATCTGAAGTGCCCTGAGCATTAAAAACAAATCTGTTATTGCTCTTAGGACTACTTTTGTTAGGAGGTGCATATTCTCTGTTCACATTTTCTTTACTTTCAAGAATGCTGCATCAAGGATTTGCAGCACGCAGTGTAACACCCAGCTCATGGTTGTAGCCATCAAAGCTAAAGGAAAGTAAGAGGATCCTGTAGCCAACATACTTCCTTGGGACTCAGAAGATTTTAATGATGTTTTAATGATACCCAGACCCCCATCAGATCTCAAGGAAGCCTCTCAGAAGGCAGACCTAGGACCTTCCTGCCCTTGAGGCTGGTGAGCATCAAGGAGGCAAATCAGCCATGTTTAGGCATTACACCTAAACTAATATTCCACCTAAGAGTATAGGATCATCCGAAGTCTTACAGGATAACTTGTCAATGGGACAAAAAGAGGCTACTTAAGAAACCCAGCCTGTGCATGGGCAGGAGTCCACACATAGCTCCAGGTGGGAAGAGTGAAGGATAGTCTAGAGAGCTTGGCAGGGCTTCTGTATAGGCATGGAGAGAAATCCCTCTTCTGTAAGGAACCAGCCTGATATTTGCCTGATTGGTTGCTTCAAAAGGACAATGCAACTGATTAGAGTAACTAGCTTGAGCAATATCCTGAGATGTTTTAATACGTGGAGCTCCTTACAAAGCTTTGTGAAGGTAGCTGGAACCTGGCTGCAACGAAGATGATTAGGGGAGTGGAACATCTCCCTTATGAGGAAAGACTGAGGGAGCTGGGTCTCTATAGTTTGGAGAAGAGGAGACTGAGGGGTGACCTTATCAGTGTCTATAAATATATAAAGGGGGAGTGTCACGAGGATGGAGCCAGGCTCTACTCGGTGGCAAACAATGACAGGACAAGGGGTAATGGGTACAAACTGGAACACAAGAGGTTCCACTTAAACTTGAGAAGAAACTTCTTCTCAGTGAGGGTGACGGAACACTGGAACAGGCTGCCCAGGGAGGTTGTGGAGTCTCCTCCCCTGGAGACATTCAAAACCCGCCTGGACGCATTCCTGTGTAACATTATCTAGGTGTTCCTGCTCCGGCAGGGGGATTGGACTAGATGATCTTTCGAGGTCCCTTCCAATCTCTAACATACTGTGATACTGTGTGATACAGTCCCTAATGTAGAGTCCCTCCCCAGCATCCCTATAGGCCCCCTATGCAGTCTTTTAGGAGGCCTCCCAACTGACATGATGTTATGATATCTACCATGTGCTTGAGAAGAAAAAACTCTTAATTTATGAGAGGAATTTGTAATATATCAGCAGTTTCACCATGAGAAATACCACGTTTTTATTTAATCCCATTCAGGCCCAGTTCTCGTAACATTTGTCACCGGAGAAACTCATTTCTAGACACACGCTGCAGATTTTCTGCTCTGCAGCTCACACAGGTCCCTAGAATAAACTGAGCTGGTTCCTGATTGTGCTCGAAATATTTTCTCCCTAGCCTGGCTTTAATGCACATTAGTAACACAAATAACATGGGCTCAGGTTTGCAGGTTAGGCAGATGGAGGTACTTGCACCATAGAATCATAGAATAGTTAGAGTTGGAAAGGACCTCAGGATCATCCAGTTCCAACCCCCTGCCATGGGCAGGGACACCTCACACTAAACCATGTCATCCAAGGCTTCGTCCAACCTGGTCTTGAGCACTGCCAGGGATGGAGCATTCACAGCTTCCCTGGGCAACCCATTCCAGTGCCTCACCACCCTCACAGGAAAGAATTTCCTCCTTATATCCAATCTAAACGTCCTCTGTTAAAGTCCATGTCTTTCTTCAAGACGCCACTTGAAGAAATCTTCATTATAATTAATATCCCCTAAATAAAGTGTAAATTGTCTTTAAACAAATGGTTACTGAGCCCACAGGTGAATGGGAACAGTTCTGACAGTGCCAGCATGTCTGTTAGAGGGCCAGGCTGGATGCCTGGATAAGGACCTGAAGCACATGTTGATGCCAAAGTCTTTTCCTGCACTGCATAACATGTCAGGAAGAATATTACAGTATAAATATTGTTTCCCTGAATTACAGTCTTTCAAACATTCCATGTTTAGGAAAAGGAAAATGTACAAACTGAACCCAGAGAATATTACACAACAAAAACCTCTCTGAGTGAGTCACAACAGTAAACTTAGATACCTAAAATGTGCATGCAGTTATGTTGATTGCAGTTTAAAAATCATTTCACATGCTTAAAGTCAATATGAATAGGACTGTAAGGGGCAGCAACACTTATTTCAAGCATCTACTACCTTGTTTTTATAATTTATTGAATGTATTTGGGAAAAGAATTGTTTTCAAATTGCTCCAGCATGAAAATCAGATGAAACCCAGCCCTGCACAGCAGAGCTGAAGCCCTGCATTTCCTTCTGCTTTGCAGCAACCTGGTTTTCATATGGGAAATGTCACCTTGTTAAAGTGTGTGAGGAAGATGAAGGGAAGAACAAACCCACCTTGCATCTTCTGTGTGATGAGTGCCATGCACCTCAGCAAGGGATGGAAAGGAGAGAAGAGGCGGTACTTTCAGGCTGCTCCTCTAACCCAAACAGTTCCTTTGCTGCAAGTTTATTCTCAGTAAAGGGGAAATCCATTTATCTGACATCATTTCCTCAAAGGACCATCCCTAAGCATTTTCAGGCCATATGGCGCTTGTGTAACAGGCAGTTGAATCTCAAAGCACTCTTCTGAGAGGCAGCAGATACAGCACATACCACTGGTTGATCCCATCTCAGGTCATAAACACATTAGCTGCAGCCACAGCTGAGACATGCACCTGAGGCTGATTATTTCCTCTCCATTTCCACATGCTGCTCCAGTTAAATACTTGGCACCCATCAGTTCCACTGATGGAGAGAGAAGTGAGACTTGGGAATAGTAAGAGCTGAATGGGTTTGAGGGGTTCCCTATTGACTGTCCCTTCCCTAACCTAAATGTGTGCTGGTGGTCACAGCCTGGGGGTCTGCTGTAGAGGGAGGGGGGGTGTCAGGAAGGTTTCCAGCAGCAGTGAGCTGTGGAAATGCTTTGGAGTAGGGTTCTGTGCAGACAAGCACTGACTTGGCTGGTTGGGAGCCCCTGTAGTGAGGATTTTGTTGCTTGGTCTAAGGCCAGTAGTGGGGGGACTTAATGGAGCAAGGTCCTCTCTCTGTTATGCCTCTCTTTGGAGCAAGCAAAACTGAAGCAGAGTTGGTTTAGTTTAGGGGAGAGGAGCTTTTTACAAGGGCCTGTAGGGACAGGCCAAGGGGAATGGCTTTAACCTGCCAGAGGGGAGACTGAGATGAGCTCTTAGGCAGAAGCTCTTCCCTGTGAGGGTGCTGAGGCGCTGGCACAGGGTGCCCAGAGAAGCTGTGGCTGCCCCATCCCTGGCAGTGTTCAAGGCCAGGTTGGACACAGGGGCTTGGAGCAAGCTGCTCTAGTGGAAGGTGTCCCTGCCCGTGGCAGGGGTTGGAGCTGGATGAGCTTAAAGGTCTCTTCCAGCGCAACCCCTTCCAGGATTCTGTGGTGTATCTGGAGCTGCCGGGGACCCAGCAGCAAATCTGTGATTTCTGCTCTGGTGCATTTGCCTGCTGTTTGTCTCTGATTCCTGTGTGTCCAAGCAGAGTTCTGCTGCTTCAAAGGATTTCTTACTGGCTAAGGACTAAACAGAAATTGAATCAACATCACAAGACAGTATTTTGACTGCAATCACTTGGAGTTTTACTCTGAAAACAAAGGCTACATGAAGTAACGTTGCAGACATTGCAATGAAAAATAAAGAGATGCAATACAGTCACAGTAAAATAAGTAAAAAAATGTTTCATCTATATGCTACCTATAGACACAAGCAGTAGTGAAGTTCTGGGATCTCTAGAGCCTTTCTCTGCCCTCTGATGCATTTATGCATGCTGAGATGCTCTTTGTGGAGATTTATCTTCTTAAGCCTGTAACTATTGCTTAGGAAATAATTCTACTGGCAATCCACTGGAAGGTATAAAACCTTCCTCTGTTCCTACTGAGCACAGGTCAGTAAAACCCAACAGCAGAACCAGAAGGAGCAGGAGTAAGAGTGCTCCTCTGTGATTGCCAGCCTGGGTGTTATATATGCACAAGTCCCATGTTGGGTAGGAAACAGTGCCACTGTGCTGTTTCTCACCAGCATGAGCATCCCCTCTGGACATAAGCCCCAGGTGTGCACAACGGGGTATCTAAGGTGGCTGTAGAGGCTCAGCAGGAGAAGGTGGGGCAGTGCCAAAGTCATCTCTAATGGAGAGAACAACAGAAGCTCCTGGGAACCTCTCCAAAGTCCTGACTCTGGTTATTTCCTTTGGTGAAAAAAAACTTCCTTACTTCCTTTCTTCTCTCCCGATGTGTGAGGGTGGGATGGCACAGAGCCTGCTCCCTCTGTCTGTGAGGTCCTGGTGCTTTGCAGGAGCAGGAGATCCCAGCTGTGGGAGGTGTTTGCCCAGTGGTGGTCCCATCACGTGCCAAGGGAAGGTCACAGCTCAGCAGGTCCTAGGCAAATAGAGGTGCATCCAACACATCTGCTGGGAGCCATCTGTGGAGTGGGAAGATGCTTGGCTGCTGCTGGAGGGGCATTTCTCACAGTAGAAACTTGTTCTTACCAGCCAGAAAAACCCAAACAGAAAGCGTGGGATGCTGTCTCAGCCATGTGAGTTGATAGGCTGAAGTGGCCTACTTTTAATAGAAGAGGCACTCTCAGGTGAAATGTTGAGTCTTCTCATCCTTGGGAGAACATGTCTCATTAAAATTTTATATGCTCTTTGGATCTCGGTGGTTTATAAACAAAGCATTTCCAATGCATAAGTGAGAAAAGACTGGAATAGCACAAATTGCTTCTTCCAGGGGAAAAAAAGTACAGGAAGAAAGAAAAACTCAGGGATTTACTGAATGTATATGGAAATTTATATAGACATTTGGGAGTTTTAGTCAACAGCAATGTCGTTGCTCTTGCAGGGAATTAGAGTAACTGGTAATTTCCTACGTCATTCCTTCTTTCTCCCTGGGGTGCTTTATAACATGACCTTTGAATTGAGGTCCTGAATGTGTTGCTGGGATAGGTGGTGCAGTCTGTGGGGTGTAGGTCACCTCAGATGGGGTTTTAAGGGAGCCTTCTGAACTAATTATCCATGTCGAGGGGGTGGAACTTGATGATCTTAAGGTCCTTTCCAACCCTAACTATTCTATGATTCTATGATTTATATGGCTACCTTGTGTTACATGGGAAGGGACTTGATAACTCAAGTGGTCCCTTCCAGCTTCCCATTAAAGAAAACCAGTGGAAGAAGTGTTTGTTATTCTAAGGCTCTTTTCAGTTGCCATGAGGAAGCTCTCATATAGTAAAGAAAATAATAATCAGTCATATTAATGCATATCATTCATTGTACTGTAATGCTAAAAAAACGGTTTGATGCCTTTGTACATACAATCTGCCTTCCTAGTAAAAATAACATTTTTTCCTTTACATCAAAAGCAAAGCAAAACTTGCTATTTGTGCTGAGCTTTTTCAAGCCCAACTCTACAAAAATTCATTTCCTAAAACTGCAAAACGTGTTTCAAGTCTTTAAGGAATGAATAAGAGATCTTTGGGTTGGTATTGCTAAAGTACTCTAAGGTCTTTACAACACTGCATTAATTCCTGTGCAAACTTTTCCATCCTTCCCCAATATCCTTGTAATAATTCAGACTCCTTTTTCTATCTTGTATGGCTATTATTCATTGTGAGGGATGCTAAAGGAGGAGTAAGGCCCTGCAGTGCTTGTTGTGCTAACACAGAGGGGCAGTGGCAGCCCCAGCTTAGGCTGTCCCACGGCCTCCACCCACTCACACACCCCCATACACACAGACACACAGGCTGATGCTGGCTTTTCCTGAGACTTTTTAATCACAGTGTTATTTCTGTATGGTTTTGGTATGCTATAGCCATATTATCTTTGGCAGGCAGTCATATAAAGATTCGGATCAAACGAACACTGCAAGTTCTGGAAGAAAATGTCTTCCTTGTAGAACAAGATCCCTCTTTCCTTTGAATAACCCTCTCCCGGCACCCATTGGTGAGAGGCTATTTCCCCATGTCTCACCTTTCTTAGTATTTAACAGGTATAATCACTCTTCTGGCAGCAATATTGAAGATCTGCCAATTTTCAGAGCCTCTGATGTGTGGCATCCCACAGAGCTGCTTAGAGAACCTGGAAGTTATAGAGAGCTAAAGATCAGGTAAACACTTGGAAGCGTGCTTGCTTGGAAAGGCTGGGTGAGGTTCCCATGTCCTGCTTTCTCCACAGGCCACTTGTCATTTGAAAACACTCCGATCAGGTTGTTGGATCTCTGATGCTGATGTGCTCCAGGTCCTCCTACACCCTGGGAGCTGACGTGTTTTATCACAGAGAGACACAGCAGTAAGTGCTTATGAAATGGAAACACTGCAAAGGCTGCCAGTTGTCATTTGTTCAACCTGCAGAATGGTCAGCACTGGTTATAATGCACCACCACACCTCCGGTGCAACCCCAGAGCCAGAAACAGAACCCCTGCAATAAATACAAATAAAGCTGAGAAAGGGCTGCTGAGATGTAAATAAATAAAACCATCTGCTAAAAACTGACCTCACCTCTCTAACAAAAGCCCTCTCAAAACCAGAGGGTGGCTGCCAAATGCATGCTTGCTGCTTAGGCAGCTGTGATGAACGGCATTTACAGACTCGGAGTGGATCCTTGTGAGGTCACTGGCTCTGAGAATGGATCCATTTTGGTTCAGCGCTTGAGCCTGAGTTGTGGCACCCTTCCGGTCACCTCTGTTAGGAGACTGGAGATCAAAAGCAGGCAGTGGGATACCTCTGCTGACAGCGGGCTGTGCTGCCATACCCATGCAGTAGAAAGATCGATATGTTAATTTTACCCTGAGGATGCCTGGTGGCCAGCCCCAGTCTCTGGTTTCTTTACAGAAGACTGTTTTACATAGCATGAGTGGAGGGAGTGTTAGTCAATCCTTAGCACCTTGACAGGACTTCATAAAGTCACAGAATGGTTTGAGTTGGAAAGGACCTTAAGATCATCCAGTTCCAAACCCCCTGCTATGGGCAGGGATGCCATTAACCCAACATCATTTAAGTCAACAGGAATAAAATGTCTTATGAGAATGAGATTTGTGTGCATTGGATACCCATTGCCTTGTGTGCAGGTTGGGTTTGCTCAGTGCCAGTCACTGTCTGCATCCCTTGGTAATCTAAGCCCTTCAGTTTTCTAGGGATATAGTAAAGAGTGAGAAGAGATTAAGGAAGTGCTGGGTCAGGCTGGCTCATCAGGAAGCCACAGATATTTGTGATTGAGAAGCCCCAGGCCCATTGTTAAAAAAAGAGATATTTCTACTCTGAGTCTTTGACTATGATTTTCAAAGACATGTAAGTGCTGGGGAGGACTTCCAAGAGGTCTCAAGCAGAATATAGAACTGTGTTTCCTGTGGGTGGAGTGGAACAGATGCAACAGGAAGTAAAAAGAGCTTTCTGATGGCAGGTGTGGAGCACTTCAGACTCTCTACTGAACATAGCTCCCACCAGGCAGCCTGGGTGAGCTTCGTCTGGAGGATAAGGAGACAGAAACAGACAGCCACAGGACAGATGTATTATGATCTTTCCTGGGCCTTTCCCTCTGCAGGGTACAGCCAGAGCACAAGTGATGCCCTGAGGAGGCCAAGACGCCCCGTGGCATCGTTCCCCTTCCCTTCTATTACATTTCTTGTTGGAACTTCCACACCTTGGCAGCATGCCCATGGTAGCATGAGCTTGGTCATTTAGGTGGCACTTATAATCATGGCAAACAAAGTCATCATCCCCCTGTTTCCTGGTTCTGCAATATAGCTCAGCTGACATGGATATACCGCAGCTGGAGGTCTCAGCACCTTAGGGTTGAAAGATGAGGATAACTAAAGCCTCACCTGCCCCCTTTTTAAAAAATAGATAAAAAATGATTGAGTTGAATCACTTTTGTGCTGGTGATTTTCTCTTGTAAACTTAGAGCACTGTGTACCAACATATCTAGTACTTCCTCCACTTAATAGCAATATGAACGGCATAATTTTCATGGCATGGTCATTATGATTCCTCTTTTTTACTCATATCACAGCCCTAAATTCTGAGTTATGTTTTCAGTCACTAAAATCCCCCCTTCTCTTCTTAAAGTATCAGAAATTTCTGAGAGAATGAGCACCCAAATGTTTTCCAACCGCTTCACTGAATTTGTTGGCTTGCTGGCTAAAAGTGTTTGAAGCCAATATTTGTTTCAGTCACACTGGAAGTTTGTTTTCCACCAGTTCCTCACCACTTATTTCTGGCATTTTGTCTACTAAATTTAAACTCTGTTTCTCAGTCTGTTTGTAAGATGTTCTTTTTTTTTGCTTCAAACTGTTATACTAACTAGATACTAAAAGTAACTACTATGCAAAGTATTGTGCTAAAGCTAAAAATGGACCATTTGTTTAGAACTGGGCAAACTTTCAAGCCAAGGGATACATTCCTACTGAAATCTTACCGTGTAGAGAAAGTTGTCACAGTCTCTGTCTTTATAAGCAGTACAGCCAGCTTTTCTTTTGCTTTTTATGAGGAAGCACGTTTTCCAGGTCAGTGTATCTATAGAGTTGCTCTTGTTTCTGTTCAACTCCGGAGTCTCCACAGGTTATCTGAGACCCACCATGTTTTTACCTTATTTGTTTTTGAGTACTGTTTGATACCATTTCCAAATATCATTTTCATTATTATGCCTCTCATCCTCAATGTACCAGTCATTGGGGAGTTATGCCTCATTATTGTACCAAACAAGTATTTACTGCAACAGGTCTGCAAGTCACATCTATGTGCAACCTGGCTGAAAGCACCGTGCCAACTTCTGGGTGTTCCCAGTGTGAATGTGGAGAGAACTCCCACCACAACTGTGCATATTCTACATCTTGAGATATTTACCAGTTCAACTTTCTCCTCTAATAATCTTTTTCATCTACTGAATGTTGTGCATTTTCAGCTAAGAAAGAGTCAAGTTCTGCATCTGTTCTTTTCTTAGGTAGTATTACCATTATAGAAGCATAGAATCAGAGAATAGTTAGGGTTGGAAAGGACCTTAAGATCATCTAGTTCCAACCAAACAGAATCATGGAATAGTTTGGGTTGGAAAGAAACTTAATATCATCCAGATCCTATCCCCTTCCATGGGCAGGGACGCCTCACCCTTGCACTTTTATTTTCAAGGGCAATCATACTATATCTCTATGCTAAGTGATTGATAGGAAACCCATTGCTTGTGGAAGAATACCCAATTAGAATTTTAAGTAGATGAAGCAAATGGGAATTATTTTGCTGTTTCCAAGTGGACTGCACACAGGTCCAAATGAAAAATGTCTTTGAAAGTTGCCTTGGGGCTGCTGATACCAGACTGATTCTAATAAGCCATCCAAACTACTGGATCTTATTGACATTATCAAGTACAAGGTAATGTTTATAATCCTCAGCTCCTAGCAGTCTTTGCTATCATACAAAGCACCTGGGTTTGTGTATGAATATTCAGGAAAGCATCTTAATTTGTACAAAAGATGTGTTTCAGCCAAAGCATCAGTAGGACATGTCATTCTGTAAAGGTACTGCTCCAGACCTCTGACAGATGTCAGTTTTACTGAGTACTCCTGGATAAGGTTGGGGATCTCCACTCTTGGGCCATGGTATATCTGCAAGAAAACAGGAAATCTCTAAAAACCAGTTGATCATGTAAGAAATCCTATACTTTCAGTTAACCCAGGTTTAATTAAATGAAAAAAAAACTACATATATTGCATGTGAACTGCTGCTAATCCCATGTATTGAAAAACATGAGTCCAATCTCATAAAATGTGAGATTTATTAAAGTAAAACATTTGGGCTTTTTCTGAAGCTTGTGTTTCCCTGTTATCCACAGGTTTCCTATTTCATTTTCATGTTTGCCTTCCCAGCCATGTGGGCTAGAAATTTAAAAGGAAATTGAGACTCTTACATATTAAGTAAGTTCAGCTGATGGACATCTAAAGAAAATATTCATTACCAAGCCACATGTAATAAAATCTTTCATCAGCTCCGTGGTAGATGCAGTGTTGTTCTTCATGGGCTGGCTTCTTCCAGTATTCGGTGTGCATTGCTCTTAGGTGGCAAATGTTGAAAGCCTATGCAATTAACACAACTCCATGGACTGGCCTCGTTACTGTTGCAGGTGAGTTGGTCACTTGACAAGTAGTGTTGCTTAAAGTATTTGCATTAACCTATTTTCACAAGAGATTCTGCTTATACTTTTGGCCTTAAAACTATGCCTTACTATGCTTTTACCACAACAAACACTATATAAATAAAAATACATTCTTTGTCCTAATAGCTGAGACTCTTAGGAAATACCAAATCTATTCTCAGCTAAAGGATAAATTGCCAACACAAGAAAATAGAGCAGGCCTTGAACCAATTAGCATCACATGTTTCCATTTAATACATTTATTACAGTTCCTAACAAAAAGTCCTGCCAGTTACATAACGCTATCATTTTGTGGATGGCAGGACTGGAACTGTAAAGTATGATATTGTTTTGGCACATAATCCCAAGAGCTTTTTCACTTCTGCTAAGTTTAAGGAAGCAGAATGAGGCTGATCCTGATAGCTTAGAAGGAAAGAGGTGCAAGTTTTGTAAACTAGTAGTTGAATACTAGTTCTACAGGTGAAGAGAAATTCCACTTGCCATCAAGTTGTGCTGGACATCATTGATAGAGAAAGTGGAACAAATACACAAATCAAACGACTTTACTGCTGCTCAGGGTCTGCCACAACCCAGGACAGATACAGAACCTGCAGCTGGTCACTGATGTCCTTAGGGAAAAAACTCTCTGTGTTGTAATTGTGGCTCTCAATGGGGTAACTTTCTCTAGGCTGCAAAGGTGACTGTAGGATGCCATCCTGGAATGATAGAATGGATTTTCTTCAGTTAAATTTAACTTTCCAATGCCCCAGATTATCAAAATGAAGGCTTGCAAAGTGCTTTCTCAGCATTGGCCAGAGAGCTTAAATCCATTATATCTCAAACCTTAACTTTTATCACCCCTTGCTGTTGTCACAGATCTATTCCTAGTCCCTTAAGGCAACTTCCTGATGGATGGCAGAGCTGGTGAGTGACTTACTGAGAGTCTGAGAGACAAATAATTATCTATGTGGAGCTAGTATCAATGTACATCCACAGATTTATGGTACCTAGATATCAAAGCTGAGGGAAGTTCTCATATCTGTATTAGAAGGGCGGTGGTTAGTAGGTCGAGAGAGGTCCTCCTTCCCCTCTACTCTGCCCTGGTGAGACCGCATCTGGAGTATTGTGTCCAGTTCTGGGCCCCTCAGTTCAAGAAGGACAGGGACCTGCTGGAGAGTCCAGCGCAGGGCAACAAAGATGATTAAGGGAGTGGAGCATCTCCCTTATGAGGAAAGCCTGAGGGAGTTGGGTCTCTATAGTTTGGAGAAGAGGAGACTGAGGGGTGACCTTATTAGTGTCTATAAATATATAAAGGGGGAGTGTCACGAGCACGGAGCCAGGCTCTACTCAGTGGCAAACAATGATAGGACAAGGGGTAATGGGTACAAACTGGAACACAAGAGGTTCCACTTAAACTTGAGAAGAAACTTCTCAGTGAGGGTGACGGAACACTGGAACAGGCTGCCCAGGGAGGTTGTGGAGTCTCCTTCCCTGGAGACATTCAAAACCCGCCTGGACGCATTCCTGTGTAACATTATCTAGGTGTTCCTGCTCCGGCAGGGGGATTGGACTAGATGATCTTTCGAGGTCCCTTCCAATCTCTAACATACTGTGATACTGTGATCTTAAGAAAATAATGCAGCTCGTTGTGCTCTTTCCTTTCGCCTTTCCTCCCACATTTCCTTATTATCCCAAACTTTTGGTGTACCTTCCCCTCCCCTTCTGACACTGTTCTCCATAATCAGTTACATTATGCGTATGTTTGGTTTTGTACTGGTACATACCATCTCACCATATACATATCCATATATGTTTCTATATAACACGCCATGTAAATTTCTAAACCTTGATTTACGTGAAGAACAAAAGGAATAAAGTCAGACATTTGGTAAAAAAACTAAAGGAAGAGTACAAATACAAAAAAAAAAAGAAAAGAAAGACTGGAAGAAACGACATTTCAACACATCATCCCGAAATCTCCTGTTTCTTGGTTCAACCTGATTCATGGCTGAACTCTTTGTCAAGACCCTTTTCTGTAGACCTATTCTCTTTGCAGAGCTGGCATTTTACATCTGAAAACAAGCACAGAAAGAGGAGTTGTGTTCCTGTTGAATATAAGGCCAATTCCATTGATTTCCATGGTAATACTTGAGCAATAAGTGATTGATATATATATATTTCAAACAAAAACTCAGAACTAAAATCTGAATTGATCTCTCTTTCCCAATGAAAAATACTTTCAATGTCTGATCTCATGCTGCTTAATGCCTGATAGCACTAGGGACCAAATCCTGACTACTGGTAAATTGTTTATTTAAATCACCACAAAACTCAAATATCTGCAAATAGAGTACTTGAGGTTTTCTACTATTCAGGACAAGGACTATACCAGCAATAGGCTGAGCTACGAGTATATGATTTTTTGGCCACATCAGTCTATGTTAGTTAAATAAAACAGTGGGATTTTGAGGATATTGTCTCTGGGAATTCCCACAGTAGTTACTGTGGGTTAGCACACAACATAATCACAGTCTTATAAGTGATAATTGTTCTAAAAAGTAGGACAAAGATTATATGCCTGATGCACAGTCAACTAGAAAATTGCTTTCTTATTAATGCTCTAACTTGAGAAGAAAAAAACTGTGACTCAGAACTCAGTAGAACATTAGGAAATAGAATAGAATCTTTTCTTCTTTTTGTTCACTTTTTTTCTCCAGTGACAACAATAACAATAATAACAACACAGGTTATTCCTTTCATAAAACTGAATAAGTTTTCTTGGTTGGAGCACAATAACTTTGTTTAGTTTGCCTGGACTCAGCATGGCACTTGTCTCTGTAGATTTTTATTAGCATTTAAGGTTAATCATCTTTTTTTCTTTTATGGTAATCAGAAAATTGGATTAATTTTTCTTCTTTTCACATGAAATCCCTATCCAAATGAAGTCAATGGGGCATGCACCACTGACTGCAGCACTAACACCACCAAATTCAGTATGCTACCTGTCATGTACCACACAGCACAGTTATGGTCAAGGACATGGTAGCTTGGGAGGTGGGCTACCAAACTGCCTCAGGTCCCTTATCCTTTGTGACCCATGTCCTTGTCTGCAGCACAAGGAGAGAAGGATGGACTTGTTCCTTCACAGACATCTTCTGGGGACCACAGGGTGATGAGTGCAGGAGTCAAGCAGAGGAAAGCTTAGCTCCAGAAAACCTGGGCTCTGTGGCACTGCATTGGCCTCTTAAGAAACCTTCACTGAGGCACAGAGTGCATTTCCTCAGCCGGACTAGGGGAATTGTAACCATCACTATTCAAAGCCATACACACTGAGGAGTGCCACTGAAATCTCTCTTCTGAGCTGATTTGTTTTTCTTTGCTTCACTTAAAGAACGTATCTGGATATGCTTTTGTTACTGGAACAACCTCTGGAAAGCACAGAGTGACTGCAAGCAATAAAACCCATATTTTATTAATGTACTGTGGGTTATTACAAAGACATGGTTGCAAATTAGGAAAAATATGTTCTTATTTAAATGTAATAAACAATCTGGGCTTGAGATCTGCAAAAGCCATTTAACAATATTTCTGTCTCCAATTTGACATTGGTTCATGCTGATAGATATGAAGAATAACTTTGTGGAAGTTACACTGAAGAAAAATGAGTGTAACAGGAAAACTAAGGAAAGGAGCAGAAGCCACAGCCTCATGGTACTGGAAAAAAGAAAGTTATATGTTGAAACTTGTACTGGAAGCTTATCTTCTGCACTGACAATTTGAGGCTGTAGTTGAGCTTGCTGTGAAAGTAAATATTATTATACAAAGAAGAAGAAATTGTAGGGTCCTGACAAAACTAGATGCCAGCAATTTGATTCATTGCCTCAAGTAATACTTGCATGTAAACAGAACCTTCCGAGCCTGCTTCTACATAGTACTGAAAATGTTCACTGTTTTCTTTTGTCAGCTGGATGAACGTCATGTCACAGTTTGTTTAAAGAAAACGCTTTATATTTCAGAAACCATGTTTTCTATTAAGTCATAAAAGACCTGCCTGTGTAGCTGAGGGTGCAGCAAACTGAGATCTAGGGTAATCCTTACCCTGAGAATACAAGGGTAAACAAAATACCTTTTGTAACCAAAAACATCTCTGCCTTCCTTGGACATATTTTGTGATGAAGCCACAGTGATTTTACCTTCTATAAGACAGAGAGTTCTTTAAGTGGAGAAAGAAAGGCTTCAAATAAAGTTCTCTCTCTTGAGTCTGTCCTGCAGGTGTTATTTGTTCTTTGTCCTGCCACAACCACACCAACAGTGTTAGAATTCACTGATATTTGCACACAAACTCTAGAACTCTAGATATCTGTCACAAATGTACTGGTAATGTTTTCCTAGGGACTTGTGATATTTTTGTCTTTAAGTCCTCCCTACTCTTAATGTTTAAATTCACATGTTCTTTGGGATCTGCTATATGCATTTCAGACACATCCTTTATCACTTTGTAGTGATGGTAAAGACAAATCAGCCAGAAAATTCCAGCTCCTCCTAGAGAACAGTAAATAACACGAGTCAGTTTCAATTACCCTGTTGTATCTTGGGAATGTTTTGAATATTTCTGGCTTGGTATTTTCCCAAAAAGTCAAAATTGTCCATAGACACTAATAAAAAAACAAATAAAGAACAATCCATTTCATTTCTAACCGGAGCAGATCAGAAAAACACTTGCATTTATTTTTCTTGTCCAAGTCCCAGACAACATCCCTCAACTCTCTGTTTTGGCTCTGTGAGGCTAAAGTCAGATAAAGAATGAAAAGCAACCAAATATTGAATAAACATTTCTCAGGAAGGTGGCTGTGTCCGCCAATCCATGATAACCCTATGGCTTACTCTCTTTTTAAACTAAGGGGTAAAGATTTTGTTATGAACATCAGCATTTCACAATCCTGGAATTTCTAAAGCTGTCTTAGATACTCTCTGATTAGCTGAAAATAGAATCACTTGAATAATCCTTTTTCCAATTGAAATGTTATTTAAAAAAAAAAAGATGTTTCCATTAAAATATTTTTAGTTTTCTCTCTCTTTTTTTCAGATTGGCTCTATGCCTGTAAAGGCAACTGTGTGCTTGTGGGCTGCATGGGCTAAGGCCTGAGACAGAGTTCTGCCAGTTTATAATTCCAGTAAAGCACTTTTATAAGAACATAAGGTACAAACAGACAAAACCCCCCTCTATTTTGATGTTTCTGGGAAAAAGAGAATCGACACAACAGGCTGCCCAGGCTAAAGAACAATGACCAGACTGAAGACATTAAAATCAGAGAGGTTTTTCACCTTCTCACCTGGCAAAAGGTACAAGTGAGCAAGTCTTTGCTTTCATCAGATTGTATTCAGAGCACATTCCCTGGTTTTCTTGCAAAACAAGACTGAATGTTTTGCAGATAGCAGACTGAAGTCGGCATCTCGCTGAACCTTTGCCACCATACGCTAAGAAGATGATCTTCATTGCCGCAGAAAGTAGAGATTGCCTTTCAAACACAGTCCTCTGAAAAGGCAGATGCAGCTAATCACCCAATGATTTCTTCCTGTGTTTCTGAACCTGGGATTTACCCATTTTCTCCTGATTTACCCATTGGAAAAATCTGCTGACTTCCACAGTGAAAGCATTTTAACCAGAGGATGGGAGGGAGAAGAAAATGAAGGCAAAGGGAAAAAATACATTGCCTATTCATTAATTGAGATGGAGGCTGCTAATTGTCTCACATATTCACAACTTCATGCCATGTCTTTCAATAAGATCGTAACCTTTTTCCCAAACCATGTCAAAGCATCGACCAGCACAGACAGCTTCCCATTTCATCACTGCCATCTCCACAGAGCTCCCGTGGTTGGAGGACTGGTGGGACAACCTGCTCAGCTTTATCCCACATCGTTGTTACACTTCTTGAGTCAGATGTGAGCATGACATAAGTCTGAGAATTGCTTTGGGTAGTGAAATTGGCAGGTCTTAGTTCAGTGCCCTGGTCCAATGGCATGGGAAAGGCAAGGTTCATCGAGGTATGACAACCACAGCACCACAAAGTTGTTGGTAGACATAAAGGAATATTTCCTGCACATTGCAAAACCTGTGCCACTTTGACAAGAATTGCTATTTTCTTTCATGCTGGAGGATGCTAAAGAGTCCCTAGAGCTCACTGGGTCTCCAAGCTGGTGAGCTCATGATACTTTTAATAATCAGAAGTTGTTCCTATGTGTCTGGGCTGATAGACTGACAGGATCTACCTTCAGGGGGGAAATTGCTTTGAAGCTGTATCAGCAGCAGTGAGGGATTGATGTGGAGAGGTGCTGGGTTTTCAGAGCTCCCTCAGAGTCTGCAGGGGTGGAATTGCTCTGTGCTGGCGCAGGATGAGGAGTGGGCAGAGAAACTGAGTTAGAAACAAACCCAGCGTTTCTATTTTCTGCCTTGTTTTCCAGGAAGCAAGCTCTCTTAGACGGGGGCTTTTGCTGGAAAACATTCAAAGCAATGATATTATTCAATTTCTTTCTCTTAGTTTGTGTATTTTGGGGATTTAAAGTCAATAAGACCAGATTTCTGCCTGTAACAGCCATGGCAGTGCAGGCTCGCATGACACAGCTCAGCACTGACAGCCACCTTGGGGCTCACAGTATTGTCCATTGGGGGCCTTCAAACCACCATGGACTTCTAGGGGAACAGGGGAATCGTCAGTTGCACCCCTTGGTGATTTCAGACTCTGCAAGGAGGGGGAGCTTGTGATCTGCAGCCAGGAAGGCTTATGAACACAGATTACAAATTGTACAGATGAAAATCTGTAATCACAGGTTGTAATTTTCACCATTTTCAGCACGTGGATTTTAGTGTTAATTTTATTGCTTCTTCAGGTATGTCATTTTCATCTTATCCCCTGAATTCCCTACGCTTTACATCCTAGCAGGGTGGCTGTACACTTTGTTTATGCTGGTAAATCGAAATTATATTCATTTACCATATTTGTATGGAAGATAAGTAGCAAAGCAGGCTGAAGAGAGGCGGTAAATCAATCAGTGAATTAACCTCCTGGTTAAATGGTAGAATGCGACAGGACAAATGCACCATGATCCCTCTTTGGTTTAGAAATGTAAATTTCAACAAGGGAGATTAGCACAGTTTACAATGACCTAGAATGCTTGCCTTATAAAATGATACCCCAGATGTTGGCTGTCAGACAAGGATTCAGCCTCTAGAGTCTCAACAGCATGTTTGCAACATGAAAAATGTGCTCTTATCAAGGAGTGGAGACTCCAGGCTCAGTATTGATTTAAATTTATGAGCATATTTCAAAGGCAGCAGAGGGTTTATTTAGTGCAGATGACCGGCTGAAAACAGTATTTAGCTTGCTTTCCAGGGTCGAGCACAGAGGTATATGTGCAAAATTGAACATGTAAGGCTGTTCCCACGCTGTACTAGGGGAAAAGCACAAATCCTTCCATCCAAATGACAGAGAAGAAAAATCACCCTTCAGCTTTGAAGGATCTGCTCTGGCACAGGTTTGGTTTGCGTTCAAATGTGGTACTATGGAATTAGCTGTGGTGACAGCTGGAGTCATAGAATCACAGAATAGTTAGGGTTGGAAAGGACCTTAACATCATCAAGTTCCAACCCTTGCCATGGGCAGGGACACCTCACACTAAACCATATCACCCAAGGCTCTGTCTAACCTGGCCGTGAACACCACCAGGGATGCAGCATTCACAACTTCCTGGGGCAACCCATTCCAGTGCCTCACCACCCTAACAGTAAATAACTTCTTCCTTATATCCAACCTAAACTTCCCCTGTTTAAGTTTTAACCCATTACCCCTTGTCCTATCACTACAGTCCCTAATGAAGAGTCCCTCCCCAGCATCCCTATAGGCCCCCTTCAGATACTGGAAGGCTGCTCTGAGGTTTCCACGCAGCCTTCTCTTCTCCAGGCTGAACAGCCCCAACTTCCTCACCCTGTCTTCATACGGGAGGTGCTCCAGTCCCCTGATCATCCTCGTGGCCTCCTCTGGACTTGTTCCAACAGTTCCATGTCCTTTTTATGTTGAGGACACCAGAACTGCACGCAATGCTCCAGGTGAGGTCTCGCAAGAGCAGAGTAGAGGGGCAGGATCACCTCCTTTGACCTGCTGGTCACGCTCCTTTTGATGCAGCCCAGGATGCAGTTGCTTTCTGGGCTGTGAGCGCACACTGAAGCTGGCGCATGTTCATTTTCTCATCAACCAACACCCTCAAGTCCTTCTCTGCAGGGCTGCTCTGAATCTCTGCTCAACCTGGGTAACTCTTAGTTTTGCATCTGGAAGGAGGGAAAATAGCTGATCCCTGATGGGCACTTAGATGAGTTTCTTGTTCATCATTGAAGGCTGAAGAGCATCCTATGCCTTTCCTTGCATTCTTGAAGAAGAGACAGCTTATGACAAAGAGTAGTGAGGATCAAAGATTTATTGTAAACGTCCCTGTTGCCCTGTGGATTGGTCAACTGTGGCATGGAACTGTTTCTTCCATAATTTTCCACCATATATTCTTTTATTCCATTCTCTTCTCTTCATTACATACACCTTAAAATGCACAAAGATGTGCACTTTGTTAAATATGGTGACTAAAAAGATGTCTTAAACTCCGTTTTTTGTATTACTCACACTGGACAAAATTTAAAAAGGTGACCTTGATGTCTGAGCATATCCAGGATGAAGAGCTCTAGGTGGAGTTTAATTATATCCTCACAAGTTTTCCTCCTTCACCTGGATGACAAAAAAGGAAAGAGAGAAACCAGAGATGGAAATATGGAAGAAAATGAATATAACCCCAAAAGAAAAAGAGAGAAGCTGTAGAAATAGTCATTAACGAAATAGTCTTGCTAAAAATGATATGGTCCTTTAAAACCCTAAGACAGTTTTCAGGAACAGAATCTTGTAGTCTTTTAGAATGAGATTGCTTAAGTGGGATTGAATTAATCGCGTTATAAAACTTGGGATTTAAAAAAAAAAAGAAATTAGAATTTAAAGAAATTGATTTCCTAATGGAGTCTTCCTGGAGATAAATTTCTACTCTGGCCACAGTGAGAGCCCTGGCATCTACAGGGAAAATTGCCTGAAGCATTCCAAACCTAGAGCATAAGCTGTACATCTGCCATTGATGTTCCTCAATATCCAAATAAAGACATCCATCACAAACCACAGGAGACAAGCTCTATCTAGAATTTAATTAAAATTAGAATGAAAAAAACAGTAGATTTAAGATTTTTAAAGAAATTAAAAAACAAACACACCCTACCCCCCAAAAAAAACATAAATAAATGAAGAATCCTTCACTCCGTGACTTTTGTGAGACCTCAAAAGGTGAAGCTATTATTTCTAGTCACTTTACCTGTATTCGCACTGCTGCGCATATTATGACAAAGTTCTGCCTGAAACTTTGTAGACTGAATATTTCTCAACCCTTCTGCAACTCAGAAAGTACAAATAAAGCTTGTCTTCTGGTCTTAGAGGAAATCTATTACTTCTTTACTGACAAAGATCCACATAAGTTCAATTCTGAGGGCTTGTACTTATAATATATGAGAAAAATGTCAACTGTCTCTAGATATACATGTCAGAAAATGCAGGTGAAAACTCATGGTTTAGTTCTACGCTTAGATGCAGAGACCCCAGCCTCTTGTGGCTTTGACAGTCAAGCTCCAGCAGCAGAAGCACAGTGCCATGTACCTGCTTCAGTCAACATCAGAGTAAGAGATGCAAAAGCACAGGCCACATCCATTGGTAGCGCAATCTACCAGCTCAGCCAAAGGAAGTCCCTCGCCTACAGCTCTTCTTCCCCCACAGGCATTGCCACTCTTCCAGACTCAGGAGTGGCCCCACAGCGATGACTCTACTGCTTCAGGAGAGTGCTAAGGGCTCTGTGCAAGGCTTTCCTTTTCTCCTGCCTCACCCTACGTGTGGAGGGGTAGCGCCCTGCTGCCAGCGCCAGGCCCAAGGGAGCTGTGCTGAGGATGTCATGCTGCAGCCTGCACTTGTTGTGGGTGCTTTCTTGGGCCAATAAATAATAACTCTTCCCACCCCCCCCAGTGCTCATCTCTGCCTGTATGTTGGTTAGAACATACTTGTGTAATTCATGGACCTCTATATTTAATTAATGTAAAACAACTGACTTACTGACTTCAATCTAAATGGGTACCTATCTGTTGCAATTAGTTCTTGTTTGATAATTAATTGCCAATGGATGATTAAAGACTCATTTACTGAGGTTTTGCAGCAATCAAGACATGTATGTAGTACTTGGGGGTTTTACTACGCAGTAACTGGGCTGTTGAATTACATTCTTATTGGAGACCTTTAAACTGTGACCTGAGAAAACTTCTCTGCAGCCAGTGGGTCCTCTAAGGGCTTGCCCGTGCCCCCTCCTGGATCTGCTGCCATTGGCAGTGTTGCTCCTAAGAGAGGGAGACAGTGTGGATCCTCCTGGCTCACTGGGGGGAGTAACTTGCTTTCATGGGCAAGTTGAAGGTAAGGAAAAGCAGGATCTCAGGTCTTGGCAGTGTTGGTGGAGCAGCTCTGCCGACATAGGCTCCCAAATACCGTCTGTCTGGTCTGACAGTTGTGCTTCATGTTTGTCTCTCTGCTGATGCTCATCACATGTCTCACTGCAGAGAGACTGCCATGAATGGAGTCTTTTTCTATTGAGACTTGTTTGCCAAGTGGCTTCGGCTTCTGCATGCAGGGTTTTGGGTTTGCCTTTTTTGACACTGTACTAGATGGTTTTGTGGAATTAAGTCTCTGTGGGTTTGTTTGCAGGTTTAGCCCTTGTATTTACAGTCCCTCTGGTCACCAAACCCCAAGTTTCTGCTGACCACTTGATGAATGAGAGCAAGATGAGTAGCTGTGGAGAGGGCACCTTTAGCATCTGGGTGTGGGAAATCACAGTGTCCAGGAGTCTCGATCCTGAAGGGCAAAGAGCCACCAAAGCAGCCCCAAGTCCCTCGTCAGGACTTGCCGGAGAGCTGCCAGTGCTCCTGCATTACAGGGACCAGTGGTGGGAGGGGTGGTGGCAGATTTAATATGGTCATTGGCTGCCATTGACATTCTTTAGCCAAGGTGGGGGCTGCGCCCTGAGCAGGTAATGCCACCCTTGGGAGCGCTGTGGGAGATGGGGGTGTGGGGTGAGCGCTGCAGGGCTGAGCTCAGCCCCTGCTCTAGGGTAGCGTCCTCTGGCCCCAAAGCAAAGCAAACTCAGTGCTGGCCAGGAAGGACGTGGTGACCCAGAGGGAGATCCCTCGTAACCATGTAGCTGTCCAGGCATCTGGCTGTAGTGAGTGCCAGAGCCTGTTGGTGATGTTGGATGACGGCTGTGTAAGGTGTCAGCTGGTTGGTGATCTGCTCTGCATGGTGGCAGCAGGAACCATTTAACAAGTACACACATGGTGTTGAGGGAGCTGAGATACCAGGAGAAAGTGGTAAGTAAGGATGGCAAGGGAAAGGAAATGAAAGATGCAGTGGAAATAGAAATGCAGATGACCTCTGTGACCACTGATTTTTCGAGTGCAAGTGCATTTCCCCTGTGCAATCTTTGAGATGATCAGCCCAGCAGGCTCTGTGCTGCTGGGGAAGGTCGGTGAGGTAGAAATTCATACAGCCTCTATCCTGTTTGAGTGGGTGCCGCTTGATGGTGCTCCTCCCTTTGCTGGGGTGCATGCTTGGCCCTGGCCAGGCCCTCAGACCTTCCTGTGGTGCCTTTCACCATGGGGAGAGGTGTGATGCTTCTTGATGTCTGAGTGCTGGTGTCCACCAGAACCCGCGAGGTACCAGCTGTGCTCCCTGAGAAGCTGTTTTGAGAAGAGGACAAAAAGAAACAGAGAACGGGAGATGATTGACAGCAGCCCTTTAGATTGCTTTTGATAATGCACCAGATGCACCAGTAATAAGATAAGCTTTATCTTGAAATGTTCATGTGTCGTGGTTTAAACCCAGCCAGACAGCTTGTTCACTCACTCTCCCCCTTTTCCTCCCTCTTTCTTTCCTTCCCCCCTCCCCTTCCCCGCTCCCGGAGGGACGGGGAGGAGAATCAAAAGAATGCAACTCCCACGGGTTGAGATAAGAACAGTTTAGTAACTAAGGTATGACACAAACCACTACTGCTACCACCAATGATAATAATTATAAGAGAAATAACAAGGGAAGAGAATATGATACCACTCGCTGAAAAACGAGTCCGACCCAGAAGACCCCGTGTCCTTCCAGGTAACTCCCAGTTACTGGGGGGGGCAGCATGACGTGCTGTGGTATGGAATACCTCTTTGGCTAGTTTGGGTCAGGTGTCCTGTCTCTGCTTCCTCCTGGCTTCCCCTTCTTCCTGGCAGAGCATGAGACTCGCAAAGTCCTTGGTCAGGGTAAACATCACTTAGCAACAACTAAAAACATCGGTGTTATCAGCACTGTTCCCAGGCTGGAAGTCAAAACACAGTGCTGCACGAGCTACCAAGAAGGAGAAAAATTGACTGCTACTGCTGAACCCAGAACATCATGGAATCGAGACTTTGATGGAAATAGGCTTTTGGGTGAATGTATTTTTGAATGGTAAAGTAGAATGAAATAGAAAGACCGGGGGAACATGCAGTATGTGAAGGCAGACATATTTTTCCATCCCAGCATTCCCAGTCAGTTGCCAGCACCGATAATAAATGCTTGGAGCAATGTAGAGGTATTCCAGCTGCTTCAGCCAATGAGCCGGCTTCATTTGGAGCTTGGCTCAGATGCCTCTATACAAACGCCCGTAGTAATGGGAACAAACAAGAGGAATCAGAGATGTGTAAACATCTACAGGGATATGATATAATAGGCATCACAGAAACATGGTGGTTTGGCCTCTGTGACTGGAGTGTTGGAATGGAAGGTTACAGGTCTATGGGACCTGATGAAATCCATCCTGATGAATGTCCCATCCAGGCACATGAAGAAGAAGGTCAGTTTCAGAGCTGGTGTCAAGGAGGTAGAGACACCAGCCTCTCCCAGCATCAGCAGGCAGGCTGCAGCAGGACAAGCACCGGGCCGGGCACCTGCCCTGTACAGCCACAGAGAAAATGCAAATGACAGCTTTTGATAAACCAAAATGTTTTGAATAGAAGGGCCAATGACTTTTCTAAGTTTTTCTAGATTATTCTAATAATTTAACAAGTATTTATTTCCATTCCCTACAATTAGGGAAAATCAAAATCTGACATCTTTTTTGAGTCATATTTTCTTGTTGCAAGGGCATCTGTAGTTATTACAAATTAAAAACCCCATGGGGTTCTTCATGGTGATCTAGGGGGAGGTTTAGAGAGGCAGAGAAATTGAGATTGAAAACATGGCATAAAAAGTCAAGCTTGTTACTTAACAACTTCATATTAAAGTTCTTTGCTACTCATATGATGTTCATCAGCATGACAGGAAAATATAAGGACTCTGTGCAGTAGTAAGTACGAAGTGTCTGTCTTTTAAATTGAGACATTCTCCTAACCTGAGAAGTGTTACAGCATAATGACACTCCAAAATGAACTAAGCAGAGATATGTATATTATATACTACACTCTATTTTGCAGATAGACCCTGAAGAAAGAATTTCTCACTTAAAGGGAAACTAATTATATGACCTTTGTATTTTGAGGATCTGTCTAGAGAATTTTAATCTCTCAGACAGCATGAATGGTTCAAGTCAGCTCTACTTACAATCAATTACAATGTGCAAGCAGTTTTATTGTTAGCACTGAGCCAGCAAAAAAGGCACCTTGATAGAAATAATGCTGTTTACACTGCAAGCTATAATATGTCTTAAGATTTATCCTTTTCCTGATATTAATGCGATACCAATCCTGATCAATATATGAGAAGGGTAAAGGAGATGAGATGCACAAGACAGAGGCACTGTATGGGGAAATTTCAGTTTAGATGGCAATAGAAAAGGAATACAATGAAAAATCAGTGGAAGTGTTATGAAATGCTTGTGCTGCCTCTACTCTATGGAGATTTTACATGTAGCTGTGCATGTCTGTCAGTCATTAATAGCCACCAGACTCAGGAAAAAAGCTATATGTCTTTTCATAAGCTTGTCAGCTAAAGAGACCAATAAGATCACTTATCCCCTTTCCAATCACAGAATAGATTAGAGATAACTTGATTGCCTCTGTATCTTGCAAAGGTGTTTTCAATGCAAGAAAGAGACTCTCAATCTTCACCTTGTTCAGCAGAACAAATGTGCAGTTCCTCTTTATAAGGCATCTTTTCTAGGAATTGAATTATGTATTACTTTTTAAAAGTTCTGCTTTTTTTCCTTTACAGAAGTCATATTTTGCTGTGGAACTGGCTACTCCCAATACCCATTAAAAGTAGGACATCAAAATACTTTTGAATATCCTGGTTTAAGAGCTTAGAGGCTTCACCAGGGACTTTTATGTTCCTCTTGATTAATCATTCTCTTCTCAACTTCCTAAGAAGACAGGCTGAGGAAGTTGGAGCTGTTCAGCCTGAAGAAGAGAAGGCTGCGTGGAGACCTCAGAGCAGCCTTCCAGTATCTGAAGGGGGCCTATAGGGATGCTGGGGAGGGACTCTTCATTAGGGACTGTAGTGACAGGACAAGGGGTAACGGGTTAAAACTTAAACAGGGGAAGTTTAGGTTGGATATAAGAAGGAAATTCTTTCCTGTTAGGGTGGTGAGGCACTGGAATGGGTTGCCCAGGGAGGTTGTGAATGCTCCATCCCTGGCAGCGTTCACGGCCAGGTTGGACAGAGCCTTGGGTGCCAT
Organism: Pezoporus wallicus; assembly: GCF_028554395.1. NCBI lineage: Eukaryota > Metazoa > Chordata > Aves > Psittaciformes > Psittacidae > Pezoporus > Pezoporus wallicus. The sequence goes on from NW_026640104.1 coordinate 831,077, forward strand.
GGTTTAGTGTGAGGTGTCCCTGGCCATGGCAGGGGGGTTGGAACTTGATGATCTTAAGGTCCTTTCCAACCCTAACTATTCTATGATTCTATGATTCTATACCTCGTATTTGATAACATCCAGCTACCTCAGCCACATGTTCTGGGATTTGTGCATTATAACTGTTTAGCTTATTAGATGGTGTAACAGATAGTGATGGTTATTGATTAACAGTATGTTATTATGGGGTTTCTGTTCCATTCTGTTAATACTTCAATTTCTTATAAAAACACTGTAAATTGTGTTTTCTAGAAGGCAAAGGACCTTTTTACACCATCAGAAATATGAAGTAGCTGCTGGAACAGTTCAGTAAATTTCCCTAAAAGACTAACTTGGCTTCCCCATATTTATAAAGATGATTTTACTGTTCATTATCAGAAAAGCAAATACTGACTCAGTCCTGACTCATAGGTAAGAAAAGGCCACAAAAGGACAACTTAAATCCTTGGTATTATTGGGAGCTTCAGACACAGAAACTCTTTCTTTACTATTGCACTAATGATGAATATAGGTTTTAAGAAACACAAGACAGGCAGGTCTGTATGTCCAACCTGAGTAGATTGGATAGCAAACTGAATATATCAAACTAAATTGGATATCAACTGAAACTGAGCTCAGCTTAGAAATGGTAGTTATCTTATTTTCCATACATGACAGATCCTTAGACCTGGGCTAATGTTATGCCTTTTCTTTCCACATCAATCTCTGACCATAGGGGACATGTTACACAATTCCACTTGGACTACAGGTCATGAATCAAATGAATAGCTTATCCTTGAGATTTCAGTAAAAGATTTTTTGATATTCATCATGTTATCAGCTGATTTGGCAAGAAGACCTTTTCTTTATTATTATTTCAGCCTCAAGAAAAAAACAAGAAAACACGGACTTTGTTATCACTGTTTCAAGACTAAATTTTGATCCCAGTATCTGGAGCTGAACAAAACCATTTCCCTTAATTATAACTCCATGCAAAGATATTTCATTAGCCTGTAAATTGACACAGAAACAAAGAGTATCTACCTCAGGACATCTTTTACCTTTTCTGCTTTTCTGTTGAGAACATGGTGAGACAGGGCACTAAGAGACACAAACACCTATAGATGGTCTCTGAAAATTCATATGGAGGTGACCTAAAAGCCTGTTTTCTTCTGCCCATTGTCCTTTGCTATTAGAAGTTTCCATAGCACATTATAAGGCTTTTGCCAGCTCTGCCACCATGATGGAGTTGTGCAATAGCCATGGAGCCTGAACATCTTGGCCCTTGTGGAGTCTGCAAGTTGGAAGTCTCTGTGAATCACCCAATCCCAGATATCCGCATAAATATGGAGACACCAGCAGGAAGAATTTTGTGTGATGATTCCCTTGAATCAAACCTGGTCAAATCCAAAAAAGATGAGCCCTTCCCCTTACTGAATAGGCAACTTTAATTTGATCCACACCTAAGACCAGAAGTTCTTGTTCAGGCTTTGAGATATCTCTAATGGTAATAAAAATAGTAACACATCACTAGTTTGATTTCATTTCCAGAGACAGACTCTGATGGTGATAGATGTGAGCAACGCCAGTAGGTGGCTAAAAGCAGCCTTTGTGGGCTAAGCATTACGCAGGACCTTATGACCCTTTTGCTGATCATGTTGAAAACATGCTGGTATAGCTGGGGGCCTTATAGAAAGATGAGTCCTATATTCATATGGGTAAGATTAAATAAATAATTTTCTCTTTCAACAGCTGTAGGAAATGCTTAGATGTACCCTTTAATTTCCCTCATCAATCAGTTCAGATTGTTTTTAAATGGGGATCATAGGGGAGCCATATGCTCAGAGATATTCTTAACACATTGTTTAGTTGGACAGAACCGAACTTGCTCCTTAGTGGGCTAATTTTTCACTATAATGTTGTATTCTGATTGAATTTCCTAGCAGTTGGTGGTCTGTTGCATTGTATGACAAGAGCCATTTCAATGAACTCCAAAATGAAGTGGCAGAACAGCTCATCTTGCTTTCTTCTAATTGCTTCAAACATCTCCATATGTGAATGACAGCACAAAGGCTTTGCAGAGAGCAGTGATAAGGGTAGCTGATTTGATCAAAGCAGAAGACTGTTGTGAGATACTGTATTCATTATTTGAAGAAAGTCTTTCTTTTGTCACAAGACTCATAAATGTGGCTTGATCTGCCTTTTGGTCTCAAAGGGAGAACAGGTCCTTCTTAGGCGGGTTCTTAACCCTCTGAGCACTCAGTGTCTGTGAGCTTCCCCCCATTTTCCCCTTTAAGGTTCTCTTTGGTGGGGTTCAAGCTCTGCAATAGTAATAATTTGGAGATCATACATGCAGGTCCTGCTTCAGAACCCTTTAAGTGCTTCAAAAAGGAGCAGTCAGGTCTGAAAAGATGCTGGCATCGAAATGGGCACAGTTGTTTTGAGAGAGAAATACTCACAAATGTCGATTTTTTTCCCAGCCTTTTATTGCTTGTGAAGGAGAATCTTGGAAACAGAAAGGGAAGAATCTTCCAAGTTAATTGTAAAGTCTCCAGCTCAGTTCCCTTCATCCTGGAAAGGTTAAAGACCAGGGTAGATTTTCATCTGCCTCCTGGCTCAGCAGTTCCAGACATAAATACAGCACAGAGGCAGCAGATACATAGAGAAGGTGCAACGTGTGCTCTCAAGTCATCTGCCATGAAATACCTCAGAATGGAAAATGTTCAGGTTTTCTGACTGTATTTCTTTGTGTGGAGGTACAAAAAGTTTAAGCCCAAGAACATATATCAAAAGAATCAGCAACAAAGGCAAAGCTTGTGTCCCAAGGCCTTCACTTGCTCTTGCTCTTGTAAGCTCTGCAGGTTTCTGCATGAGCCTTAGCACAATGACTGGGAAAAGGTGATATTACATCCTTCCAATACATACAGGGAGCCTACAGGAAATCTGGAGAGGGACTTTTTACAAGGGCAGGTAGGGGCAGGACAAAGAGGGAATGGCTTTAAACTGACAGAGGGGAGATTTGGATTAGATATCAGGAAAAATGTTCTTCACTATGAGGGTGCTGAGGCGCTGGCACAGGGTGCCCAGAGAAGCTGTGGCTGCCCCATCCCTGGCAGTGTTCAAGGCCAGGTTGGACACAGGGGCTTGGAGCAAGCTGCTCTAGTGGAAGGTGTCCCTGTCCGTGGCAGGGGTTGGAACTGGATGAGCTTTAAGATCCTTTCCAACCCAAACCATTCCAGGATTCTATGATCACCTCAAAAGAAGAGGAGAATGAGCAGTCTTCAAGGCTAACGGGAATGCTGGCACTGGGCATTGCATACATATAGCCTGTTTCTTCTTTCAGGAGCGTGTAAATCAAGACTGAATCCATTCTAAGTAAGAGATAAAATATTATAAGCTGCTGTACACAGAGGAAAAAAGGCAAGAACACTTTTCATTTTGCTAACGGCATGTGCTCTTTGCAGCCTCTAGTAACAGCTCTCATTATGGGAGATATTTTATATCGCAGCATCTGGTTACATAGTGCAAACAAAACAACAATTTACACAAGGGCATGGGAAAAGGTTCGACATATGGTATTTATTTATGAATTTCAAAGAGATGACTATATGGAATTTACAGTCAAATAGTCCCTGTGTCCCATGAAGAGATCCCACAAACGGTCTGTATAATATTGGATTGTTTTGGTATAATAATGCATGATGCTGAGCTAAGGTAACCTCTAATTGGCAGACTTAGATCAAGCACAGATTAATCACAATTTTCCCAGAGAAATCCAGCAATGTTTTCTACAATAAATACTAGCAAGAAATTCAGAACTGAGAGAAAAATACGCCAATTCATAGAAAAGGATTATTCACCAAATAATACAAGCTATTTACCTTATTGTAAGAAGCTTCTTGACCTGACATTAAACATCAAACATTAATGCCAAGTTTTGATCTAGAAGTGGTATGGAGTGTCCTCCATACCAAAGGACTACTTTATATTGCTTAGATAGAATATTTATCAAAGCATTTTCCTAATGCTTGCCCTGCTGAGAGAAAATGAAATGTGCCTAAAAATATTGAAGTTGTATCGACGTCAGTGATTTGCTTGAGGTCATGATAAATTCAGCTAAGACAAGAGTATTAATGTTCTGCATTTACATGCACATCTGCTCATTCCCGCTTTTATCTTCCAAGATCCTGAGTCTATCAAGTGGCCTTGGGAATAAAAGATGCGTGACTAAGTAACTTTGTTGTTACTAAATTAGAGATCTCTAATGTTCATTTCGTGCCCTTATGGGAAAAAAGTATCATTTTCCAGTGATCAAGAACCCTAAATTAGCTGATTTCTGCTACTTTACCCTGATTTGTCTCCAAATCTTACGTTGAAGCCTGAGCTGGTATTTCCAAACACTTTTTAAATGCATCAGGCTGGTGAGCTTGAGTAGCTGTAAATCCAAAATAAATGTGAAAATTCTGTGTATCAAAATAAATTTCTACAGTAGAAACATATCAAACATTAAAATTAGAATCATGTTAACCCTCCATCCTCAACGCATGACATTTGTCATAGAGGAATGAGAAGCTGTAAATTTGGGATGGAGTTTTGTAGTTACCCCTTTTGAACTATTACACAATACAGACTAGAAAGGGAGTTTTATTAGGTTACTTCTACCCCAAAATTCATAACTTTTCAAGGCATTCTCACTTCTCTATCACATCTGTCATCAGTTAAGTCATTCCAATAAAGTTTAGCCTTGCTGTTAAAAATTTGCAGCTCATTTCTGTTCTGCTTTTTATTTGTTTTATCAGTTGGTTTCAGCTACTAGAGCTGGTAATTCCATCATTTGCTGAGCCAAAAGAGCCCTCTGCTGTTGGAAACCTACTTCCACCCAGGGGACTTTTAATCCACAGCTAGTGTTCAGTTGCATAGTGCAGAAAAACAGAGGGGTTTTTAGTGTTTGGAGGGCAGTATTTCTTATGCTGGCATCCTTCTTGTAGCTCTGTTCTGAAATGTTTCTCAGATTGCCAACAGTTGTGTGGATTGGCATCGCAAATATTGGCATTTCAACTGTGAAATTCAAAAGTACTTTCTCCTCGTCTCACTCTCTCAGACTTTTTAAGTCTCAGATTTCACCTTTAAATAGTTACCCTTCAAAATGACATTGAGAAGAATGTCTCAAGTTAAGTTGCTCTCTTTAGTGTGAACCAGTCAGCCACAAGATGTGTATGTGACACTGTTCATTCTTACAGAGAAGGCGCTATGGCTGGTGTTGTTTTGGACTGCCTGATAACATAACCACTTGATCCAGAGTAAAAGAATGACATGAAGTTCAAAAAGTGTAAGATGATAGTACCTGCAAATGCTGTCAAGGGTAGCAACAGGCCAAAGGCTGAAGCTTTCTCTTTTACTTTCACAATTCTCATCAATAAATGGCTCCTATTAAAGGTGTGGAAATGAAACTTTAACAAAAGCTCTGCTTCTGCAAAGTGAAAGCATTTTGCTGATTGAAACTTCAGGTTTCTGTTCTTTGAATGTGAGCTGTGAGAGTTATTTCTATTCTGGCTGCTGCTGCACTCACCCTGATGGTGGACCTTAATCCCCTTGGGCTTTCCCTTGTGTTCTATCCTGCTCCAGAGGCTTCCAGGGGCTGAATTTTGCAGAGCAATCCATGATGAAACTCACAAGGAAGAAACAAGGACCCTTTCTGACAGACACAGGAGTGCTGCAGGCTGTTACATCCCTCTGCCCACACGAGCATTAAGGGACATATCAAGGAAGAGAAAGGAGGAATGGACAGGGCAAGCTGGCTGCAGACACATCATTAAGGACAGTCTTTCTCCCTCTGGCAGCTTGGAGAGTAAACTTAGTGGAAGCCAGGACTGTGTCATCTATTCCAGAAAACCTAGGCAGCCAGGGTGAAATACCAGTTTTCTTTGCACCAGATTGACAGCAATTTATACCTGCATGTGCTTCAGTCTTGTATACTACCAGCATGCCTGGTGCAGGCAGCTCTGGCAGCACTGATGGGTCTCAGCATGAGCCATGCTGGAGGCTGGGTAAATGGACATGTCCCTGCAGCTGCTTTCATTAGTAATTAAAGGGGCATTTATGTACAATCTCATTTAAATGGATCCATTGCATTTGAGATAATTCCAAGGAAATGCTCAAGAAGCAGGAGGTAAGCAGGCACCCTTGAGCTATACAAGCTGACCCTGGTTCAATGCTATCACTGATGGCATTGCAGAAATGACCATGGATCTTAACGTTATAGTGCCTCCTGCACTGATGCCCAACAGTTAATGTGAACAATGAGCCAGTCACAGGATCTTCCTCACCTTTTCCTGATGTTCAGAGGAGACTCCAACGTTCTAATCTATTGGTCCAAATCTTCACAGCATGTTAATTGTGCACATGTGATTAATTTTATTAGGGCTCTGGATGTGGTTACCAAATCCCAGTTTGCTTCTCTAATTACCCTGTTTTGTTAATTAATTAGGCTTTTCCATCCATACTGTGAGAACGTTTTCTCTAATAACCTTTGTTCCAGTTGTCCTGGCTCATTGGAGTTTGACAGAGAACATGGAGGCTGCAGAGTTTTAAAGTTACTACTGATTTCCTTTCCCACATTAATTCTATGAACTACAGAGCACTGATGCTCTGGGTAAGGAGCAGCCCGTAGCTTGAACTGACTTGTTAACATACAACAGACAGTTTATGTGGAGAGATGCATTGTAAGTATCCCAGTCACCATAAAACATTATTGACAATAATTTTTATTGCAATGGGTTATTATGTAACATGGACTGTCATAGAATCACAGAATCCCACACTGGTTTGGGTTGGAAAGCACCTTAAAGCTCATCCAGTTCCAACCTCCCAGCACAGACAGGGACAGCTTCCACTAGACCATGTTGCTCATCCAACCTGGCCTGAGGTTCTGTTCTGGTTTTGTGACAGATATTTGGTCTGATCTTAGTGGTGTCTGCCTATACACAGCTCTGCCCAGCATTGCCCATGGACTTTAAGCTAACACACCTTGGGAGCTCCAAACCACTGATGTCCATGTGATGTCCCCAGAGAGCAGAGGGCTGTACACAAGAACATACTAATAGAAGAGGGAAGGAAAAAAAGTAGATCACAACTCAGTATTCCAACATCATGAGGGAAATGATGGAAAACTGGTGTTCAGCAACACAAACCCTGAGCTGCCACCATTAGTTGCTCTTGAAACACTTAGGAGTAGTGAAGTGGTCTGAAATAACTGACAGTGACTCTCCACAGCACATCTACCCCAAAGCTTTCACTGAGGCCCTGGTGAAAGCTTGGCACCGTGATGGACAGACAGCACTCTTGGGGAGGCCATCAAAAGCAGACAGGGTTTCACACCCTTGCAGCTATTCCTGCATGAAGACAGCTTCTAGGCTGTTCACTGGGCTGATTCACTGCCTGTCTGGGGGATATGGCAGTGTTTTCTGAGCATCCTCTAAAAATTCCATTTACAGTTTAAATTAATCCATCAGCCAGGGGCTTGTCACAGGATAGATGCTGAGGGAAACTGGGGATGCAAACAGGTTGGTACAGGAGGGATTCTTTTAGAACAAGTATCAATAGCATCAAGAAGCAAGATCCCCCCTGAGACAGCATCTACCCATAGAGAGAACGAAACTCACACATTCTTATTAATGACCTAGGATTACTATTTGCATTGATCTCATTTGCATGTTATACTTAAAGGTTGGCTTGGCTGCTGCTGCTGTTTATTTGGTATTAGGATCTGCATTTATTTAGAGATGTAATAATAGTAATTTAAGCTAAGATATTCTGACTGCTATCATGTGATGGAAGTGTTAATCATTAACTCTCCAGAGCTACACAACAGAAAGAAGAGTTAATCCTGCAGGCAGCCACACGTATCATCCTTATATTAAGAAAAGAGCTGTATGATGACATCAGCCTTCCAGAATGTCAACAGACATTTTTAAGAGTTTCTGCTGCTTTTGTGCAAGAAGATTCAGCTCCTCTGAGCATCTGCAAAGGGAGTTAAACATCCAATTATAAAAATTTTTACCATCCAGATCATGAGCCTACTCTTCAGAATTAGCTTGAATTAATGATAAGTGTGGAGAGAGGAAAAGTTACACATCATTATCAGCTGCATGCTCTTCTGGATAAAACCAAATCCCTGACCTCATTCTTAAACCCTCATTAGCAGCACTCATGGAAGAAGTCAAGCCACTCTTCATCCCATCGGCAGAGCTTGTCACAGCAGACCAGGGCTGTGCTGGCCAGGTCAGAGCATCCATTAGGCTCAGGTAGCCAGTGTGGGGAGAAAAAGTGATAAGATTTGCATGAAAAAGTTTGGGAATGAGCTCTGAGTCCTTGGTGCTTGACAAGCCCTGGGGCGATGAGTTTGAACCTTGAAGGACAGGGAAGGTAAGCCATCAAGCCTTGGGAGGTTGGGCCAGGATGTAGTTTTGGAGGCCATTGGATGGCCATTTGGAGGCCAGAGGATGTGGGGGTTGTGAGAGGGTCTGCAACACTGTGATTGGACTATTTCCCTGGAGAGTTTTACAGGGGCCAATGAGATATTGAACGCTGTATGTATGTGCAGGTTGGGAAAGTACCGAACAAGGGGATAAAAAGGGCTTGGTGGTAATAAAGGAGGATTTGAGTCTCTGCATCAACTTGAGTCCTGCTGCCACACCTCCGGCAATGCCGGGCAAAGGCTCAGCAATCATAGAATCATAGGGAACCAGAGAAAGGTTTGGGTTGGAAAGGACCTTAAAGCTCATCCAGCTCCAACCCCTGCCACGGGCAGGGACCCCTTCCACTAGAGCAGCTTGCTCCAAGCCCCTGTGTCCAGCCTGCCCTTGAACACTGCCAGGGATGGGGCAGCCACAGCTTCTCTGGGCACCCTGTGCCAGCGCCTCAGCACCCTCACAGGGAAGAGCTTCTGCTTAAGGTCTAATCTGAATATCTTCTCTGTCAGTTTAAATCCCCATTCCCCCTTGTCCTATCTCTACTTGTCCTTATAAAAAGCACCTCTCCAGATTTCTTGTCAGGCCCTTTACGTATTGGAAAACTGTTATTAGGTCTCTCCAGAGCCTTCTCTTCTCCAGGCTGAACAAGGCTGATCCTATATCTTCCTATAAAAACATATGCACATAACACACTTGCTATATGCAGAAAATTATATTTTGAGTATAACTGAAATATTTGCATGCTAAATGAACTACCCTAATTTCAGTGCAAAGTATAAACATTCAGCCTCATTTGCTTTGGAAAGTACCTTTTACATGAATAACTATTAATATAGTTGGCATCCTACCTAGTGGTTTTGTTTCTCTTTTGTGGCAAAGGAAAACCATGATTATGCTTTATCACCATTTTAGCCAGGAAATTTGCACTGTTGTGAGACCTCAGAAGTCCTGTTAGCTGGAGGGAGACTCTTACAATCCCTTTTACAAACAGGATGTCTGTGAAACTGGTTGGTTGTTTACAAGTCATAGACTCTTCAAGAAACAGTTTGGAGAACAGACTGCAACCAGGTGACACTCTTTGAGCAGATGCCATGATTTTTCCTGCCTTGTCAGGACTGTGGAGTTGACAATTTGTAGCCAACTTGTTAATTGATGTCCCTAATGTAAGTGCTCAATACTGAAAGTATCTGGTAATACTGAACCTGTGTTCAATAGACAAATGGACATGAAAGTACAAGTGAATAATGCTAATAGCTCTTATCAGCTGCTTAAAAATGCAGTTTTTATTAGGAGAATAAACAGAAAGTGAGTTACAGAAGTTAAAAGCAACGAGTTTGCATTCACATTCCGAGCCAGTGCCAGAGTCAATGCTCAGCTCTGCTATTCCTCAGCTTTCTCTGCTCGTGGCTGGACCACGTGTTGTTGCTAGTAAAAAGAAGTTGGACAAAAGGAAAATATGCAAAGAGTATTTCTGTGCCTGGGGGGAAAGGGAGAAACTTAGAGAAACAAAGAGTTTTCCTCTCTCTTGAGTCCTAAATCTGATTTTGAAAGAGTGTGGTATTGCTGCTTATCTGTTTAAAGAACACATATTTCTGATTCCCCAGAATTAACTTCTGATATTTTATTTATAGAAGCATGGTTACAGTCTACTCTGAAGAGACCAGAACCACACCTGTGCCACTTTAAACCTTTCCTTATAGCCAGACATTTGCTTTCTGACAAGCAAATGAAAGAGACTGACAGACCAAGCAGAAATGTCTGCCTGTGAAGGCAGTGTTACCTCGATAGGTGGGTTTAGTGTGAGGTGTCCCTGCCTATGGCAGGGGGGTTGGAACTAGATGATCTTATTCTATTATAACCATAACTATTCTATGATTCTGTGATTCTGTTGGGCAGATAATAAAACCTTCTGGTTTTACCTTGTTTTCTTAGCAAGAAAGGTATTTGGAGATACATAAGATGCTGAAAAGAGCAACATTTTAATAAATGGAGTAAGGAGCCATGTGAAATGATGGCATGGGCATTAAGGACCATGCTACAAAATAAAGGGGTTGCCTGAAAAGAAATCATGAGAGAAAATCAGGGGATTTTTAATTGCTGTGTCTTGAAGTAAGTCTATTTTGGCCTGATGGAGCTTGAAGCTGGCTGCATGCCTCAGCACCGCAGGGTTGCCCACCAGGCAGGGCTGCACCACTGGCTGCCGGGCTCCCCAGCACCACAAGCAGGGCTCTGTAAACACCATCTCATTAAAGCTATTTGAAAAGAAAACTGTTGTAAATTAGAGCTGGGAGTGATGTTTGCACAAGGTTTGCAGCCAGTGGAATTCGCATTCCCGGCAGGTCACAGGCAGGATGAGCTTGTGGTTTGCATCTGATCCCTTGCATGTGGTTCATGTCTACTGCTGTTGCTGATGAGGAAAGGCAATGCTATTTATTCAGGAGTAAGTGTTTAAATACTAGAAAGTTTAAATCAGTAGCAACCAACACCCATATCTAATAATCTTAGAAATTGCAAGGATTTTATTTTCCCAGATTAATGATTATCTGGGGAATTTGACTGTCTGTCTGGAAATTACTGGGTCTTGCTTTGCCTTTCTCTACCCTAGTGTTTTGGTTTAAGCTTCTGGTGTTTTCCAGGGCATTTTCAACATTGCCTTTTAAGTATTTTTTCTTTTGTGACAAGTAGGCAGGAGGAATTTACACATGATTGGTCGAAATTACAACAAATATTTTCCATTGCAATTACAAGGTTGGCCTCATACAAATTATTTATGGAAAAATACACTTAATGCCATTACCCAGATTTTCCAAGATAAAGGAAGATGAAGCTAAAGTTGCCCTCTAATCCATTAGTCTGGTATGTGTGATGCATCAGTTAGAAGCAAACTATGTAGAAAGTAGCTGTAAGTGATCCTGCAGCTGACCTGAACTTTTAAATCTATTTTTCCACTACCAAGGTGAGGATAGATCCGTTACAGCAGAAGAAAACTTTCTAGGCACATCACATCCTTCTTCCCTGCTGTGCTGGCCCTCAGGTTGCTTAGACACAGTTCACCATGCAGCCCTGGAGGCAGTAGATGTTTGCAGATACGGGAAGTCTCATGACATGGAGCATTTCACACAGGAAAATGACATTGGAAAACCCTTCATTTGTCTGAGTGGATTCTTGAGTGCCTTGAATAACTAAACACTAAACAGCAGTGAATTGTGGATCCATGCAAGGAGGTACACAGGCATGTAAAGACGACCACTGGTGAGCCACATACCTACCTGATTCTCTTCCTCATGGCTCAGAGCCCTTCACCCATGTTCACAGACTGCCAATTGCTCAGGAGAGTGAAGGACTTTTCCACCCTGCTCAAATAGCATTCACCAAGGTCTTGAAGCAAAGCGCCTACTGAAGCAAGAAACGAAGTAATTGCAGCCCTGGGATTAAAGCAGGCAGCGGCTGACAGCTTGTCTTGTCATAAAAGTTCAGGGAAGATGATCTGCTGCCAAAGACTGTGTTCATATTAATTTATGAAACCAACCACGACACATACTCACAGCTGTTAAAAAGCCCAGCGGTTCTTAGCTGCAACCTGAATTCTACATATGGCGACTTCATTGGTAGGAAAGGCATTGTGAGTGAAGTTTCCTTTTTCCTCTGCACTTCAGATGAATATATGTGATTGAAATAAAATGTGCCTATAAAAATCCTTCCATTTGGTGATGTGCTGCCTACATGTCTGGAAGCTCACTCAGGAAGAGCCTTAGGCAGTCTGCCTTCCTCCCCTGCCTCTTAGTATTGCAAAGGGTATGGAAATCAAACACCAAAATGTTGGTGCAGAAATGGCAGCTTCGGGCAGTCATTGTCTCTTGCATGAATATAGCAGTAGTACTTCCCCTCTACACACCATGGGAGACCTATGACACAATATTTTGACCAGGGGCAGAGAGTCTGGAAGACCATTGCAGCCTTTGGGAAAAGGGAGGCAGATATAGAAATAGGAAAAGAAACCCCAGGCTTGCAGCAAGTGTCTTTGGGGGACTTGAGGCACAGGTAGCATGTGTAGACAGAAAAGATACTGAGCATCACTTCTTCTAGATCTCCATTGTATGTCTCCTACAGGGCTCTTCTATAATGAGTGGACAGGCTGCCCAGGGAAGCTGTGGCTGCGCCATCCTGGCAGTGTTCAAGGCCAGGTTGGACACAGGGGCTTGGAGCAAGCTGCTCTAGTGGAAGGTGTCCCTGCCATGGCAAGGGCTTGGACCTGGATGAGCTTTAAGGTCCTTTCCAACACAAACCAGTCTGGGATTCTATGACTTGATACCTATGGCTGCTCATCACAGTGAGTTCAGTTTTTCTTCATATCTTCTGCTCCTCTGATCTTACTGAGTACCCTTGGCTCTCTTTCACATTCCCAAATTGCTGTCTTGGCAAGAGGATTCATGTGCTTGGGTTGGTCTAAAGCTATCAGTATGATGAGATACCAGCTAGCTAAACAGAACTGAAAACTGTTAAATCCACAGTGCAGATTTCCATCTCTAGAGTTACTAATTTGGCCGTGCTTTCAGTATTCAGCCAATTTTCATACTATGTGAGAGGGATTTATTTGCCAACTTGATTTTCACGTTCAGCTCAAATGAAATCCATCAGCTGTTCCAGCATCACTAGGATGAGGGCACTGCAGGTGGACACTCACCTCGGAAAGACAAGACAACAGACAGCCTGGTGACAGTGCAACACAACGGGACAGGCATTTCCAAAGACCCTAATAAATACATTATCTTCCACAGACCTTGAGGGAGCAATGATGGAAAATGATGCCTCTGAAACCCCTCTAGCAGTTTGAGTTTGTTGGAGATAATCCAGATGTATAGGAAGGCTGTGACATCTTTGATATAATCACAGTTTTCACATGAGTGTTTGCAAGTGATTAGTCCAATTTATAAAACATCATGAATTCATATGGGTGTAATCTCATTTAAAATACATGTAAAGTACCCTTAAAACCTGAAGCTGTCACTCAGCATTAAATAATCAAAATATGCTAGTGGATGATGAGGTCTCTGGAGAGAGAGGAGCTAACTTTTCATTTTTTGGCAAAGAGGCCTTTGGTAATGTTCTCTGCAAGTGATCTGGAGCCTCTTGTGAGTTTCTGTCAGGATTTTGTCCAAAGTGAATAAAACACAGATGATGAATATTTGAAAATGCATGTTTATAGTCAGAAAAAACATCTTAATACAGCTTCAAATCACCTGTGAAACTAGGTGGGAAAGATAATTATGGTGCAGTTTTATTCCATATAGGAACATCAGGCCAACCACAAAGCTCGGGTCTGCAGACGTGCCCATTCCCTGGTGTTCAGCCTTGCAGGAGGTCTGTTGCTCTCATTCCAAAACTACACATCTGAGATTTCCCATGGAATGGAGGCCTGAGACTGTGGTCACTGAGAAGCAGAGAGGAGCAATGAAGAAGAAGAAAGTCACCAGCATGAAGGCAGGTCTCTGCAGCAAGATTTGTATTAAAATCTGTGACAGTGACACCGAAGCATCAGGGAGCCTGTTTGACTCTAATGCCTCACCCTCTGGAGAAGCAACTTGGTCCTTGCTTTACCAGCCCTCTGAGTTCAGCCTCTCCCCTAATACGCTGTGGTCAAAGCCATACAACATCATAGCCTAAGAAGAGGTCCATCCCAAGGCTAACATGCAGGGACCACGGGCAGGAGAGGAAGAGAAGCTCATAAGCAATAACAGCACATAACAGCATCCTTAAAAACACCATGAGAGTTCTGAAATCACTTTGTACCAATTTTGATATCAATTCAGTTATAGCAGTAAAAAAGAAATAAGAAACTCGTTTGTCTGGATACTGTTGCAAAGGAGACAGCAGTTCTATTAGTCACAAGGGATTTCTTTTAAAAAACAGTATTATCATTGTTATTATCATTATTTCTGTGATAAGCCATTTAAGTCCTGATGGATGCTTCTGGAAATTACTCCCTACTCAGCTGACAAGCTTATCGGGTCTCAAGTGAAGCCAAGGTATTTTACTTGGACTGTGTTTCCCATAACCAGTATGAAGCAAGCAAAACCAATCTGAACTGCATTATGGGCTGTACTTGGCGAAGTTTCAGTATTTCTAAAACTCAAGTTCAGTAACCCAAATGTTAGTGATACTCTTTAGGATAGAACTCTGTTGAAGTCAGTAATATCTCTAACAGTGTTGATCCCACTAATGAGTGGGACATAAAACCACATTGCAAGAAATAAACTGTGTCTTAGAGATCTTATAGCTTAACATACAACTGGGATTAAAAAGGGAGATGCTTATCTCCCAAAAGTCCATTTTAATCTAAACTGTTCTATGATTTTTTGGAAACTAAATATGTTAAGATAGATTTAAAACTGCAAGGCAATTTTCATGACCCAACTTCCTTGGCAGAATTAGTGTGGAAAAATCAGTGCATTTCAAATAATTGGGCATTCGTGACATGAGATGGCAAAATATTCTCTGGAACTTTATGTTATACCACCTATTAGTAAACATCTGCATAGCCTTAAAGGTTTCACTCCATCTTTAGAGCCTATTGCTTCACCCTTCAAACATGCTGGCACAAGCCCTTTTTTAATGGCTGCAAGCCAGGTTCAAACAAGTTTATTACCCAGCTGTGAAACCATATTGGCATATTCGGTAATGTAAGTGTGACATGAATCTTTTATGCCTTCTGTATGACAAGTAAAAACTCATTCAAGAGCTTTTCTTTCCCCTAGATCCTGAATTGTCACTGTTTTCATAAGTGAACGCATTATGGAAGAAACTTCCAGCATATTCTCAAAAATCTGTGATTATGAAGATAAACAAAATCAGCTCTTCCCACCTTTAAGCAAATACACTAGCTTTAAATAATGAAACATCACTAAATTACATTGAATCTGTTTGGATTTGAACATAAGCTACGCAGAGGCAGAGCTCTCATAGGAAGTATCGCATTATGTATTTATTCATCAAAATGAATCACAGCCATGAATACAACTTGTATCTGAAAGGAATAATTCCTTGCTGTTCTGTCTTTAAAATGCAATCCTTAAATACAGAAATTTTAAGGACTGCTCTCTGCTGGTGTTGCATTTGCCAGCTCTATTGTATTTAGCATAACAAAGGCTGTTATATTTATATGTCATATTCAGTTCCCAATGGACTTTTGTCCATGACTTCTCAAGCTACACTTAAGCTGTGGAAATTGAAGAAATCCCAGGAAAAAAGGCTTTTGAGTAGGTTTCAGACAAAATCCGCATTGCATTTCCCTGCTGCTGCCTGGGATGCATTAAACATATTGCTCACACTTTGCATGGCACATGTACAGCCAATTCTGGTCCAGGAAATACCAGACTGAAATGTGAGAGTCATTACGTTTTGAAATTCAACTGTTGGCAGGTAGGTGATGTCCATGGGAATTTGCTGGAAGTGGCTGTTTTCATACCAGTGAGCTGAAAAGGACGTTGCAGCAGCCTGGTTGAGTGCACAGCGGGAGCATCTCATCCCATTTTCTCCAACTGTTCCATAAAGCTACTGTTATCCAGTTACCTCTGGTGCCTTAACACTGGCTCAGTCTTACAGGTAAAATAAAAAAACTGACCAAATTTGCTCATTTTTGAACAATGCAAAATACTCTAAACCATCAGCTAATGCAGACCTACAGTCAAATGCTGACAGATCAACCAAAAGTAAAAATATGTATTCTTAGTTCTCCTTTTTGTACTGTTAGGATTACAGATTGCTTAATCACATGGCAGCCTTTTCAGTCTCTTTCCTAGTGATAATCCTGCTGGCTTCGATCCAGCAGTGGCTGCCAAATGCTAGGGCAATGTGTTGTCAATACAAAATCTACAGGCATTCTAGGGCATGCAGAAATATAGTTCTCAGCATAAAAAAAAAAAAAAGAGAAAAGAACTATTGCAAAAATGCCAGAAATTCTTTTTGGTTTGTTTATGTCATTGGTTAATGTTGATTTCTTAAAATGATTTCTTCTCATCTGTTCAGCATGGAAGGGAGAAATAAAGCAAACTCTGGAAAAGAGTAGGTATTTTTCATTTCTCCAGCAGAAATGGACTGATGCAGATGCATCTGATTTAAATAGCCCTAAATAATAATAATGATGATGAGTGCAATCTCTGCTCCACATTCAAAGCATTTCTGCCATGAACTAAGCCATCACCTAAGATGATGCCTTCAGGATGCTCAAAACATCAAAATCCCACAATTCCGTTTCTTACTAAGAAAAGGATTCATATAATGAAAATGATATCACAGCACAAGGAAGTACAAGAGAACAAGGAACTTTTGTTTCCATGGCAGTCTGAGCTCCTTCATCAGGCACGAGCACAAAGGCAATATGCTGAATGATTATCTGAAGGTCACGTTGCTCTTAGGAGAAGAAGTTAGAGAGAATACACTGAGCTAATTTCACCAGTCAGGATGCATGCTGCATTCCCAGCCAGTTAAAATAAGCAACTGCTAAACAAAATAATTGCCTCCATTAATGTCATTAATGTTTATTTTAGTTCATTTTAAAACCTGTTTACCTAAAGGAAAGAGCAGAGTGCTCGTGAGGGAGGGGAGCATAACTGCCTCTTCTTTAGACTCACTTTATTTTGTATCATTCTTTGATATGCTCAGTGATAAATGTTAAGATCCTGTGTATTTTTGGCATCCCTCATCTGGTCAAATAATGACATTCCCTTTGAAGTCAAATGCCTCTTAAACATGAGTAAAATGTCTCCATATGAAAGCTTGGCTTTGTTCCTAGTAATTTTTGACATAAGAGCCACTGTTTTAAGGCCTTATCAACAAGTGCAAATAGGCTTTTACATGCCTGGGTACCCCAGGGATGTGCACAGTGTACACAAGTAAGCAGAAGGACAGCTAGGTAGTACTTGTCTCTGTTACATATGTAAGAAACAGACATCCAAGAGACACATAAATGTTAAATACAGCTTTCTTTGTATTTCCCGATGTCAGTTTTAGGTTTCTGTTTCCTCTGTGGTGGTTTGACCTTGTTGACAGCAGGAGTAAATGCATTATGAGGAAAAGAAAACGAGTGATTAAAAAGTGTAATTCTATTTTCTTGCTCCACTCTGTGCTCCATGATTTACTACAGATCTGAATTACAAAAGGAACAGAAACTTACTGGTGTTCGGAAGGAGTTATTTTTAGTGTTGCTTTGTTGCCAAGGCATATAGAAACCTTATGTGCTATCTCGGAAAGTTACCGTGGAATTGCAAAGAAAGAGGGATACCTCTTTCTTAATCTTTTCTTTCCAACCAAGTTGGAAGAGTCACTGGGCACTTTGAATTAAGCATAAACGTG
Source organism: Pezoporus wallicus (assembly GCF_028554395.1). Classification (NCBI taxonomy): domain Eukaryota; kingdom Metazoa; phylum Chordata; class Aves; order Psittaciformes; family Psittacidae; genus Pezoporus; species Pezoporus wallicus. The sequence continues at coordinate 848,917 of NW_026640104.1, forward strand.
CAATCATTGGTTATGTAGTATAAATACAAATGAAGACCTTGGGCAAGGACTGTGCCTATGCATACAACTCTCTTCACTAAAAATGTGCTCCTGAATCTGCACTTCACAGAATCATTTAGGTTGGAAAAGACCTTCAAGATCAAGTCCAACTTTTACGTCAGGACTGCCAAGACCACCACTAAACCAGGTCCCAAAGTGCCACATCTACATGTCTTTTATATATGTCCAGGGCAGCCTGTTCCAGTGCTTGACAACACTTTCAGTGGAGAAATGTCTGCTAATATCCAACCTAAACCTCCTCTGGTGCAATTCGAGGCCATTTTCTCTTGTCTTATTGCTTGTTACTTGGGAGCAGAGCCCAGCACCCTCCTGGCTCCATCCTCCGTTCAGGGCGTTGTAGGGAGTGATAAGGTCCCCCCTGAGCCTTCTCTTCTCCAGATTAAACCCCCCCAGGTCCCTCAGCCATTCCCCATCACACTTGTGCTACAGGCTCTGCAACAGCTCCGTTGCTCTTCTCTAACCCAGCTCCAGCACCTCAATGTCTCTCTTGTAGCAAGGGGCCCAGAGCTGAACACAGGATTTGAGGTGCAGCCTCACCAGTGCCCAGCACAGGGAAACAACCACTGCCCTGGCCCTGCTGGCTATGTTATTGCTGATGCAGCCCAGGATGCTGGTGGCCTTTTGGCTGCCTGGGCACAAGCTGCTCATGTTCAGTTCCTTCAGTCAGTACCCCTAGGTCCTTTCCTGCCAAGGAGCTTTCCAACCACTCTTCCCTGAGCCCATAGCATTGCATGGGGTTGTTCTGCACCACAGTGGAGCACTCCTCTGCTGATCGTGCCAGCACTGGAACCACTTGCTTTAAGAACTTCATGACGTTATGGCTGTTGACAACCAGATAGAGAGAAACACAACTGCAGAGTTGGTAGGGGAAAAGCCTAGGTTTCCCATACACAAACCACTAGTTCCACTAAAGCCACATAATGTCAAAATGGTGCATGTGAAATAAGAGCTGGGAAACACCATCTCGAGGCAAGAGAAGGGCAGGGAAGAGTGGCGCACGTGTGCCCTCCACCTGCTGGCACTGAGCATCTCCAGCTCCAGGGTGACATAGGAACTTGCCAGGCTAAAAGTAACTTATTGCCTGTGTTTAGGGGCAAGGGGGAGCTGCAAGTGCCTCTTTTTCCAGGGGTGGTGTTGAAACTGGCTCAAAAGAAGAGATTCAGAGCAGCCCTGCAGAGAAGGACATGGGGTGTTGGTTGATGAGAAAATGAACATGAGCCAGCTTCAGTGTGCACTTGCAGCCCAGAAAGCAACCGTATCCTGGGCTGCATTAAAAGGAGCGTGACCAGCAGGTCGAAGGAGGTGATCCTGCCCCTTTGCTCTTGTGAGACCTCACCTGGAGCATTGTGTGCAGTTCTGGTGTCCTCAACATAAAAAGGACATGGAACTGTTGGAACAAGTCCAGAGGAGGCCACGAAGATGATCAGGGGACTGGAGCACCTCCTGTATGAAGACAGGCTGAGGAAGTTGGGGCTGTTCAGCCTGGAGAAGAGAAGGCTGCGTGGAGACCTCATAGCAGCCTTCCAGTATCTGAAGGGGGCTATAGGGATGCTGGGGAGGGACTCTTCATTAGGGACTGTAGTGATAGGACAAGGGGTAACGGGTTAAAAACTTAAAGAGGGGAAGTTTGGACTGGATATAAGGAGGAAATTCTTTCCTGTAAGGGTGGTGAGGCACTGGAATGGGTTGCCCAAGGAAGTTGTGAATGCTCCATCCCTGGCAGTGTTCAAGTCCAGGCTGGACAGAGCCTTGGGTGAGATGGTTTAGTGTGAGGTGTCCCTGCCCATGGCAGGGGGGTTGGAACTTGATGATGTTAAGGTCCTTTCCAACCCTAACGATTCTATGATTCTATGAAAATACACAGCTTGAGAAGTGTTAATTCAGCTTGGAGGTTAAACCATCATCTTTCAAATGAGTACTTCTTGGGAACAGAAATGAGCCCTGCTCATTTGCAGATAACAGCACATTGTGTTTCACTTCAGCAGGATAAAGACTTAAAGCAAAGTGTAGAATGACTTACACATTATCACTGGCATTAGTCCAGGAGGGGAGGATAATGCTGGTTACAGTTGTTCTATAAAATATTAGTTTGCTCTATCTCCTTCCACATCAACTGCAAACTTTTTGAAAACTGTTGTGATACTTCACAGGCAAAAATAAGGAGCAGCCCTTGGGCCCAAAACATCTGAGCCTTCAGTGATCTTAATACTCTAAGAAGAAAAAACACCTTCGTTCCTGTAAGTTGTCAGTTACTCGGATGCTGACAGACAGAAAGAAAAACATCTTGCAGTGAGGAACACCAAAATTCTGCCTAGAGACAACTTTTGTGTGGTTTTCCAGCTGGCTGGATGCATGCACATCCTGTAATGAGAGGTGGGTCTGGAAGGGGAAGCAGTGCATGTATATCCATATAAAGTATTAGAATTCAGGAGAAATTAAAACAGGGGGGGTGATTATTGACACAGGATGAGACCCAGGAATAGATATTGACATGTAAATTTGGGTGAGTAATAGAATCATAGAATACTTAGGGTTGGAAAGGACCTTAAGAAAATGCCATGGGCAGGGACACCTCACACTAAACCATGGCACCCAAGGCTCTGTCCAGCCTGGACTTGAACACCACCAGGGATGGAGCATTCACAACTTCCCTGGGCAACCCATTCCAGTGCCTCACCACCCTAACAGGAAAGAACTTCTTCCTTATATCCAATCTAAACTTCCACTGTTTCAGTTTGAACCCGTTACCCCTTGTCCTATCACTACAGTCCCTAATGAAGAGTCCCTCCCCAGCATCCCTATAGGCCCCCTTCAGACACTGGAAGCTGCTCTGAGGTCTCCATGCAGCTTCTCTTCTCCAGGCTGAACAGCCCCAACTTCCTCAGCCTGTCTTCATACAGGAGGTGCTCCAGTCCCTGATCATCCTCGTGGCCTCCTCTGGACTTGTTCCAACAGTTCCATGTCCTTTTTATGTTGAGGACACCAGAACTGCACACAATGCTCCAGGTGAGGTCTCACAAGAGCAGAGCAGAGGGGCAGGATCACCTCCTTTGACCTGCTGGTCACGCTCCCTTTGATGCAGCCCAGGATACGGTTGGCCTTCTGGGCTGCAAGTGCACACTGAAGCCGGCTGTCCTGGGTTCAGCAGTAGCAGTCATGTTTCTCCTTCGTGGTAGCTGGTGCAGTGCTGTGTTTTGACTTCCAGCCTGGGAACAGTGCTGGTGAAGCCGATGTTTTCGGTTGTTGCTAAGTGATGTTTACCCTGACCAAGGACTTTGTGAGGCTCATGCTCTGCCAGGGAGGAGGGGAAGCCGTGAGGAAGCAGAGACGGGGCGCCTGACCCGGGCTAGCCAGGGAGGTATTCCATACCACAGCACGTCATGCCCAGGGTGGGGGGGTAACTGGGAGTTACCCGGAAGGACATGGGCTTCCAAGTGGGACTCGTTTCTTGGCCGGTGGTATTGTATTCTCTTCCCTTGTTACTTTCTCTTATCATTGTTGTCGTTGGTAGTAGCGGTGGTGATTTGTGTTGTACATTGGTTGCTGGACTGTTCTTGTCTCAACCCGTCGGAGTTGTACCCTTTCGATCCTCCTCCCTGTTCCTCTGGGAGCAGGGAAGGGGAGAGACCTGGGGGGGGGCTGAATTGCTCTCAGCCCAGCACCACTCACTGGGAGTGAGTGAACAAGCTGTCTGGCTAGGGTTTAAACCACGACAGTTCTTTTTTGGTGGAGAATGAGGGCAGATGGGGAAGTCCGGTGTGTACCTCAAGGGGATTTGATTTTAGGGGAAAACAGCCAATGAAATTAATTGTATGCTGTTGCCCGCTGTGTAATACTTTTATAGCCCATCAACTAGATGTCTCCAGGTCACCAGCGACTGGCCCTGACTTCCTTCCAACCATCATCCCAACAGAGAATGAACTTTGATAGAACCAGATGAGTTCCACAGTAAAGGAACGACCAGCATCAGCAGGCAACGATCCAATAGTGCACACAGCCTTTCCTGCCCTGAAAGATTGTTACAAGAGATGGAACCTGACATCATGGACCGAATGGATTCAGCAGCATTATGGGGTTTGGTCCATGCATTAAGAAAATGATCTCTTTCTCTTGGTCTGTGTGTATATGGATGTATATATGTGGGAGAGCAATGGTGTATTGAAAATATAGGATCTGAGCATGACATGAATGGTATGGAATAAGGGGTGGATTAAAGTAGCCGAAATAGCTCAGCTGGGAGAGTGTTAGACTGAAGATCTAAAGGTCCCTGGTTCAATCCCGGGTTTCGGCAGCTATATGTATCTCTGTCAGTGTTCAAGGCCAGGGTGGACACCCCTTTTTAGGGGTGGTGAAGCTGCTGTGCTTGGAGCTGGAGTAGCTGCGCTGACTGTCCCTTTGCCTTCAGATCCACCGACATTCTTTTCCTTTTGAAGGTGCTGGATAGTGTTGAACAAGGCCCTGTAAACATGGGCCAAGCCCCAGCACGTTGCCGTGATTTGTCCATCTCTGGTATGGCCAGAATGACCACACACCTCATTTAAGTGTTTTACTAATTCTTCTGGATTCTGCAGTTGTTCGGTAGTGAAATTCCAAAGTACTGGAGGGGCCCACTGACCTAGATTCTTGCCCATACTATCCCACACACCCTGCCACTCATGGCTGTCCAGCCTCAGGGAAAATCTCTTGGTCCTCCTACATCGTCGTTTGACCCCAGACAAGACCCAAACCTGACTCTGCTTAACTCCTGAAATCAGTAGTGGGCAAAACACACTCTGTATGCGTGTTAGCATGGTGATTCCCATCACCATCAGCAAACAAGTCTCAACAGCATTAAAAGGCCATTCAAAAACTTCAAAACTCTCAAATGTAAATGGTCTGGGGGGAGGACTGGGAGGGTAAAAGGATGTCTCCTTCACAGGTTGAGCACCTGAGAAGGAGAAAAAAGATGTGTAATTGCTAAGCACCTCCATCATATACCTCCCAAAGTATAAAGGTGGTGACCACACTGGGAACATAAGCCAGATCAGTTTCATGATCAATGATTCTATTGTATTGCAAGTCATTACCATAAAGTACAATGGGACAAAAACCTTAGCCCAAGCCCCACACTTGAAAAACACTAATACAGCCAATACCGGATGGACGTAAGATATGATATACTGAAACTGTGAGATCAAGAGGAAAAACCTTGAGAGCCAATAAATCAGCATTGTGACGAGTGACTATCAATCCAGTCAGATCTGTTCTTATCTCAACCCCTCGTGCCCCACGTTGGGCGCCAAAAGAACTGTCGTGGTTTAAACCCTAGCCAGACAGCTTGTTCACTCACTCCCAGTGAGTGGTGCTGGGCTGAGAGCAATTCAGCCCCCCCCCAGGACTCTCCCCTTCCCCGCTCCCGGAGGAACGGGGAGGAGGATCGAAAGAGTGCAACTCCTACGGGTTGAGACAAGAACAGTCCAGCAACCAATGTACAACACAAATCACCACCGCTACTATCAACTACAACAATGATAAGAGAAAGTAACAAGGGAAGAGAATACGATACCACCGGCCAAGAAACAAGTCCCACCCGGAAGCCCGTGTACTTCCGGGTAACTCCCAGTTACCCCCCACCCCGGGCATGACGTGCTGTGGTATGGAATACCTCCCCGGCTAGCCCGGGTCAGGTGTCCTGTCTCTGCTTCCTCACAGCCTCCCCTCTTCCCTGGCAGAGCATGAGCCTCACAAAGTCCTTGGTCAGGGTAAACATCACTTAGCAACAACCGAAAACATCGGCTTCACCAGCACTGTTCCCAGGCTGGAAGTCAAAACACAGCACTGCACCAGCTACCACGAAGGAGAAACATGACTGCTACTGCTGAACCCAGGACACCGGCTCATGTTCATTTTCTCACTGACCAACATCCCCAAGTCCTTCTCCGCAGGGCTGCTCTGAATCTCTTCTTTGTCCAACCTGTAGCTGTGCCTGGGTTTGCTCCAACCCAGGTGTAGGACCTTGCCCTTGGCTTGGTCTTAAATGATTCCATAAATCTTAAGGAAGGAATGCTTGGAGTGAAAAGAGAGTTATCTGTGGCAACTGCAAGAAGTGAAGGAGTGCGCATGGCACCTCCTGAAGTTCTGCAAAGTTCTTACCTGCAAAAGTGGAGGTGCACCAGCGAGCCTGCCACTTCTTGAGTCCCTTGCTGTGTCCTGCTGGGTACATTCTCATGGCTGACCACAAACAGCTCACCAGGCTTCTCTTCCGGCTCAGGGGTCCCAGGAGTCATACTTAGGGATGGCTTCTCCTGTTCTCAGCATGCTGATGTGCTGGCCTTTCACTTGGTGAGGAAGCCCTTGCAGGGACTCCCAGCTATCTGCAATGCATGGAAACTTCATTGGGATCTTCAGTGTTTTGTAATATGCCAGAAAAATCCAAAATCATTAGGGGTGAGATGACAGAATGAGGCAAAATGCTGCCTGTAGGTGGCTTGGCCCCTAATTTAACTACCAACACCTCACTTAAATGACATGAACATAGAACAATGAGTTACTGGATACAGGAATGATGAGGCATTGTGATGGGTGAGCTGGGTAACATTTGGGTGGGTATTTGTGTCACTTAAATATATTTTTTTATATACATGAAATAAGTACATGTCTGTTACTGCCGGAATGCTTTGCTGCTATACTTTATACATACAGCTAACTATGCATACTCACCTTCTAAAGAGGTCCAAATCCAATATAGCACATTGTATACGAATATATAGAATAAATTAAAATATATGGAATAAATTAAAAAAATAAAGCCCACACAGTTGTCTCTTTATAGATAGAAAAGTTAACATATGGGAGAGAAAAGACATAATGTTTACACACATAAATTACTGAAATCTATACATTTAAAGTTGCCAGAAGCAGATAAAGTAAAATTCCCCCTAATCACAATCCTCATTCTTTTTTATTAATGTACTTTTGACTTGATATTTTATGAAAACACTTCTTGTTATGTTTGGAAATGTAAATCCTCTCCTGCTTCTACACGTCCTTCGACTACTGCAATGAGTCAAATACTAATTTGTAGCTAAAGCTCCTTTAGTTACTGGAAAAATAGATCATTAATGACGCCATGGAAAAGTCTATTTTTCTATTACTTCTCTAGGTATGTGAATGTCCACAATACTTGCAAAAGAGTGACTGTGCTGCAAACGGTAACAGAATTATGCCTATTTTGTGTAGCTTGTGCTCTGCCCTTAGAAGTTAGGACCAAAGGAAGAGAGGACCGGGTAATTTGGAAAGGGCAAACAGAGTAAGAACTCTGTGAAGTCACTAAGATGGGATATACAGGATATTCAGCATGCCACCGGATACAGGGAACAAGCAGTCTGTTGCACACACCATATCCAGTGGGTCTTAGCTCCCACATTGCACCCACTCACTGCACGCTCTGTGCCAAAGGGGACAATGCTATTTCAGATGAAGCTATCTGAAAAGTTTGATGGGAAGCAGTTTTTCATCAAATGAAATCAAAATAAAATACATAATTCAGTAAAGCAGTGAAAAAGCAAAGTGTGTTTTATTGTAGTTTTAGAAAATGAAAATTTCTATATTTAAAATAGAAAAAGTCATAGTTTCCAGATGTTAAAACATGTAAAACTGAAGGATGACAATAGAATTGCTGGGGAAAACATATTTTCATTTGTCTTTTTAGAAAACAGACATCATATAATCACAAAATTGCTTTTAGAACTAGTGATTAGAAAGGAGGGACCATCATTAAATATATGGGACTGGATCACCACAGTCTAACACCAAATACACCAAAAGATATAGGAAGCAAGGTATGAAATTGTGATAATTACAGTATTAAAGTTATGAGAAACACACATGAAATGTGATTGCAAAGGCAGAATAAAGAGTGGGGTAACAGATGTAATGCTGTCTCTCAGATGACTGGACAATGGCAAGATATACAATATACATGATGAAAATATAAGCTGGTGTTTTCAACACAGGAGTAAGGATTCATATTTCATGTGAGCCAAGTGCTGCACGTTTCTTTCAGCAGAGAAGGTTGTTTTTAGACGCATGAAAAAGATGAAAGATAAGATTTTTATCTTCAAACAAATTGATTCTATTGAAGACACAGGGTTGCATGCATGCAGCTGCTAGCACAATACATCCTAATCTGTTTAGAAGATGTTCCAGAGTGAATAAAAGTCAAAATCATTCAAAAAGAGTGAGAAAAGGGGCCAATGATGAAGCATGTCCTTGTTTTTCAGGTGGGCTGAGTCCAGAGAGCTCCCATATACCCTAGGAGAAGCATCTTAAATAGGCACACGTTGAGATTTATTAGTTATAGAATCACAGAATCCCAGACTGGTTTGTGTTGGAAAGGACCTTAAAGCTCATCCAGCTCCAATCCCTGCACGGGCAGGGACACCTTCCACTAGAGCAGCTTGCTCCAAGCCCCTGTGTCCAACCTGGCCTTGAACACTGCCAGGGATGGGGCAGCCACAGCTTCTCTGGGCACCCTGTGCCAGCGCCTCAGCACCCTCAAAGGGAAGAATTTCTTACTAATATCTATATAGATAGACTTGTATATTACTTATATTTTTATGTATATTGATATAAAATAACATCTAAATTTTCTATAATACACTTTTTATAGAAAGTATGTAAGTCATATATACATAACATATATATATAATATATAGACAAGTGAGGCTGAGATGAGTGCTAGAGAGGGATCCCACATTTGTTAAAGCTAAAAAGAAAAGAATGTAATACAATGAAAGGGAATACAGCACAACATACATGGAATGAAGCTCATCTGCCACAGACCCACATCTTCATGTGCACCCAGGGTGAAAGCACAGGCGGATGAACCCTGCCAGCCACAGGCAGGGCTCATCCTAGGCTCTGTGTGCCCACCCCATCTGCACAGCACCTCCTGGGGTGGGGGGGGGAACACTGTGAAGACAGGCTGGGAGGCAAAGGCTGGCTGCCAAGTTTACTGTTCTCTGAATAAGTGCTCTGAGATCAGCTCCGTGCGGGAAGGCTGCAGAAACCGTTGGGGGATTCAGCTGGAACTCTCTCGTAACTCTTACTTTGGAAAGAAAGCAGCCACAGCGACACAAAAGGCATGAGAGGGCAAGCAGGAAGCTAGCCGTGCTGGTGATCCCACCTGCCAAAAGCCGGCGCAGCGCAGCGCTGGTCCGTCCGCCTGGCTGGGGAGCCCGACGATCACATGCATCCCCGTCCTGCCTCCTCCCTCCGCAGCCCCGTCCCGCTGCGCTCCTCGCAACTCCTGCTAAACTATCCCAAAGCGGAGGCGCTTTTCACAGGCAGGATCCTGTAGCCCTCTGCGTCCCCTTCGGGGGGGGTTTGGTGCCGAGGCTGTTTTCTCCCTTTCCATATAAAGTTCTGGGGCTTGCAGAGATTGCTGCACAAGCAAAGGGTAATGATTGCCCTTAGCAAGAAAGGCTCATGCTCTTCTCAACTCTGCCTCGCTCTCTGCGCCTTTGGGGTGGCATTGCTGAGGGACGTGTCCCAGGCGGTACCCATGGACGATCAGGATTATTACCTGCAGGAGATTAGCAACAGGGATCACTATTATTCCTTTCCATATCCCGGTGAAGAGTTTTTCCCTTTCACGGAGCAGCCCGGAGAGGAAGAACCTATCCGTGCTGCAGATACAGAGGAGCACCCCCAGTTCAAACCCAGCAGGAAAGAGTTAAAAGCGAAGAAAAGCAACAAAAAAGGAAAAGCCATTCTTGAAACTCCACCAGGTAACTTTCCACCTCCTCCTCCAGAGCTTGGAGTCTGCTAATCTCATGCTGACTGTGACTTTTAGCATTAATGAATATCCAGTTAATAGCAGTCTTGGTAATAATAACAGTAACCATGGTCGTGGCAATGATGATGACAACACATTATCCCACAGAACAGAACTTTTATAGGCTTTTTAACCCTTTCTTCATCAAGTAAAGACATTTTAGAGTGGTGATTATTACTTATGCTGCGCTCTAGCTAGTATATGGATTTTAACTTCTTACTTACACTTGACAACTGGGTTGCTGTTAAAGCTGTTGTTCTATAAGCGAAGGAGGAGATGGATCCTGTAAAAGCTGATTGTATATGGTGCCACCTTACTTTGTTCTTTGGCTTTCTTTTTTTAATTTATGAGAGGTTCCTGAATTACTTTACTTGTAAACCTGTGAATTGCTTTCAGATTTCACTTTAAAGGCCTCCAGAGGGAGATCTGTAAACAAAGATCTTCCTGTAAAAGGCTAAGTCATAACAAGTTCAATTCAATTACTGACCTGCAAAAATAAAGAAATTAAACAGCAACAAAAATGACTTACACTAAAAAAGTCTACCGTTAATCCCATTCTCTATTTTCTCTGTTTGATGGGATGAAAATATGCAGCTATTAAAGTCTGCAGAAACTTGATCAGCTTTTACCATTCAGTTGTTCCTGGAAGAAGAGTAATTTCTTTCTGTGCTTCCCACACATATGGTTGGTGCTTTAACGGTTTGGGATACCAGTAGGTTTAGGAGTGAGTTTCACCCATGACCTTTTGACTTATAAATCCCTATAGCTACACTCTGCTTTACTTCAGAAGGAAACTTATAATGTCAACAGCTGGAGCATAAGGAGCAAAGTTTGCAATGCAGAGCCATTAATACATGGAGTACAGGAAAACAGCGGATCCAGGGTTGTAGAGTGGCTTTAGCTTTTGCCAGTTACATCTGGGAGATAGTAAACAAAATACTTTCCATTTAATATTAACGCTAACAAATTCATTACCTTTTGATAAGCAAATAGATGAGCTCTTGTAATAATAAATACTGATAAGAAAATACCATTTCTGAAGTATGGAAAACTGTGGGGCAGGCAGTTTGAATTGCCACTGAAAATACTGCCTGGACCATGACAAGGACTAGTTTATTGGCTTTATTATCTAACTATGTGCAACACATGGATTTTAAAGCTACCTACTTAGGTACCAGGCTTACTCTTCTTCAGTGTGGTGCAGACAATACAGATTTCCAGCCTGCAATGGGATGTTCTCCAGTTCAGCTCTGCTTTCACCTTCCCTGTTGGCATTTCCCTGATTTCCTCAACCCCATGGCTTCACATACTCCACCAAACATGACACCATTAAGGACAGCAACCAGTCTGCAAGAGCAGGGTTCATTTCTCTTTACAGATGGGCATCTTCCTTGTTCTCCACCCATGGCAATGAGCACCTTACAAGTGCAAAGAAGGCAGCAGCAGTACCAACAACCACCTCCATCATTGTGGAACACTCATCCCTTCCAAGCCTGATTTAGTTTATGCACTGCAGGTACAGCAGTACAAAATTCAAACTGTGTAACACTGATGACCTACTAGGGGAGCATACTGAGGTCTTGCATGTAGTCTGAATTTGGCCATGGTATCACATTTTTGTATATAGGAAAATACGGAATTAGAAAAAGAAAAATAGACCTCCTTAAGCCTTCTCTAGAAAACACTTCATTTTGTGCCAACCAATTGACATGTGAAGAATTCTTCTAATTTACTCGTTTTTACCTTTCACCCTACCTGGCTCTCTGAGTCCAGGGAATCATTTTATTTCTGCATTCCATCAGGTAAGGTCCTTCCTCAGCCTCCTCCTGTTCCACAGCATGGCCAAGCAGAAAGTCAAGGGGATCCTGGCAAGGGCTTGTGATGCACCACCAAAAGCACCTGGAAAGAGCTCAGTCCCTCCTGGCTGATGCTCTTTTGAACCAACTGAGCTACCAAGCTTTCACCAGCCATATGTAATAAGAGGTTTTAAAGCCTATGAGCTTATGAGCGCTGGAACAGGTTGCCCAAATAAGTGATAAATGCTCCATCCCTGGCATTGTTCAAGGCCAGGTTGGACAGAGTTTTGGGTTACATGGTCTGCTGTGAGGTGTCCCTGCCCATGGCAGGGGGTTGGAACTGGATGATCTTAAGGTCCTTTCCAACCCAGACTAGTCTGGGATTCTATGATTCTAATAAAAACAACAGCCAGAGGTATAACAAGCCACTAATTCCCTCCACCAAACTCACTTCTTGCTCCAGCACAGGAGGGCTTGACACCAGCTCAGCAATCTGCCTGTTAGACTTACTTCAATATGGGAAAATGCTGTATTTCGTTGGGAGCAGCTGAACTATTTTAACTGCAATAGCCATAATAAGCCCTCAGGCAAACACACAGCAAGAGGATGGTTACCATTTGTTAAAGATATAAGTGAAAACAGGAGGTTTTTAGCAGGAAGTGTCTGGCATTTTTAAATGCAGCGTTAAAAGGTCTAGCTATAATACTTGAAATGTTTCCTTTTAACTCTCCCAAATGCAGGTGAGGGTCAGGTCCTGCCAGAGCAGTGACCCCAATGCTTAATGCCATGTCACTGTGTCACCAGGAATTGGTTTGAAATGAAGATCTGATAATCCCAGGTGTCTAAATAATGATACATGACTATAATTTCTCACATCTGACCTGTTAAGAGGACAGCTAAAAGTAATAATAGCAGCTATCAAACAGATATCCATGACTAGTAACTCTAAATCTGGCTGTGTAAATATGGGTGTTGTGTGTATGTGTATACTTTAATGTGTTAATAAATATATCCAGAACTGGAATTAATGTATTAGACACGCAATAAATACAAAAATGTGGGGTTTGTGAGCTTCCCTGGCAGCCAGGGCATGAGGGATTAATTAGTTACAACAAACAATAGTCTGGCTGGGAGCTGGGATGAAGAAAGAGGAGAAACAAGAAATGTGTGATCTGCCCTTTGGCTGAGCAGCTGGTACTGATCAGCCCTAGCTTTGAATCAAAGTTGGAATCGAACATAGCAGTCTGAAGGACACGGCACAGAACAGATGACACCGACTCCATTTATTTAACCTTATTACTGAAGGTAGAGAGAACATATATATTTTATCTGTGAAAGATCAATGTAGAGAGAAGTCCTATTGATGATAGTGGGGTTGCAATGTGGGGGGGGGGTTCAAATAATTATTAGGATCAATATTTGCAAATACTTGATCCAGGTAACAGTTCAAAATATCAATCAGTTTCTTTGCCCTTTAAACAGCTTATAAATGAAGTGGTATCAGGTCATCCTTGGGTTGGATTGACAGGTTTCTGTATATACATATTTCCATTTTCTAATTCCATCCTTGTTTATGTAGGCTTCTATCCAAAGCCTATTCAAATCACTGGAAAGAGTCTTGTTAACATCAATATTTTTCTTTTATGAGGCCTTTTAATAGATTTAATATATGCCTTCTTGGTTATGAGCTGTGGGGCAGACCCATATAAATGGTTTGAGAGGTCTGCCTGCATACAGGCAAAAATCTGTCACTAGGAGGTTTATGGGGTTGAGATCCCTATGAACACTGCTCAGTGCTGCACGTTGCTGTGGGTTGTGACTGAAAGGTTCCCCCTTTTAATTTCTGTTGCACCTAAATCTACCACAGTTATATCTATAATTATTTTTATTTGATTTATAAAACTAATACTTTTTAGAGTAGTTCTTGTTCTGGCCATGCCTCCATTCTTAATGCCCTCAAAAAATAAAGGAGTAATGTTTATTTATATGGCAGCATGGGGTTTACTGCACATTTATTTTGTATTTCACAAATCTCACAGTATTTTATTTCTGTGTAATCTCTGCATAATGTGTGTTTGTATGTAGTTATCATGATTTCGTAGAATCAGAGAATCCCAGAGTGGTTTGTGTTGGAAGGGACCTTAAAGCTCACCCAGCTCCAACCCCTGCCACGGGCAGGGACACCTTCCACTAGAGCAGCTTGCTCCAAGCCCCTGTGTCCAACCTGGCCTTGAACACTGCCAGGGATGGGGCAGCCACAGCTTCTCTGGGCACCCTGTGCCAGCGCCTCAGCACCCTCACAGGGAAGAGCTTCTGCCTAAGAGCTCATCTCAGTCTCCCCTCTGGCAGGTTAAAGCCATTCCCCTTGGCCTGTCCCTACAGGCCCTTGTCCCAAGCCCCTCTCCAGGTTTCCTGCAGCCCCTTCAGGCACTGGAGCTGCTCTCAGGTCTCCCCTTCAGGAGCCTTCTCTTCTCCAGGCTGCCCCAGCCCAGCTCTCTCAGCCTGGCTCCAGAGCAGAGCTGCTCCAGCCCTCGCAGCAGCTCCGTGGCCTCTCTGGGCTTGCTCAAGCAGGTTCATTTGGACAAAAAGGACTTTGCCTTGTCTCATCTGTTGCTTTCCCCAGGCTTGATGAAACTCTTTAGATGCATCCCTGTTTGCTTGCTAAATATACTTTTTTTGTGTGTAATGTTGCCAGCTGCTCAACACTGTAATTCTGAGGGGTTTTGGTTAGTTGTTTTTTTAAATTTATGTAGTGTATAGGAATTTCTTGTCTGGCTCAGGATCTCGCTGGATTTGTATCTGAGGAGGAGTTAGTAAAGGAAGGCAAAAAGAGGATAAAATGACCAGTGCAAGCAACCATGAAATTATCTTGCAGAAAGGATTTGCATGGATAAAAATAGAACTGGTGGTGCATTAATCGAGGCACTTATCAAGAGATGAGATAATGAAGGCTTGGAGAGAGACATCGATGAGTGACTGAGGAGGAAAAGCTGAATCATAGAGAAAAAGGAAAAACTGGAAAGATTTGTCTGTAAAATGGTGATGAAGGCATGAAGAGGGTATGAAGTTGAAAGCATGGATGTTTGTGGTGTTGCTGGCATTTGAATGATGAATTTGTTCACTGCGATGAAGATATGAGTGATATATAAGACATTGAACAGATAGCTGAAAGTACTTAAGAAAAGGTCACCAAGACACACCAGGTTTCCAGATAGAACAGAAGGAAACACAGAAGGAAAAGGTAGCTTGTGAATCAGCAGCACTGCTTGCTAGAGTTGTGATTTTGGATGGGTTTAACTAGAGCAAAGATGGAAAAGGGAGCAAAGATGCAAAAATGGGAGAGTGAAAACACAGGCAGGCTGAAGGCTTACCTAGAGAGTCAGGAGGAAGCCTAGGAGCAAAGAGAGTCATCGAAGTCAATTTTGCAAAGACATTTGCAGTGCAGCGTGTTGAGCTTTGCTGGCACATTGAAGATATGGTAATGCCTCAGAGCTCTGGCTTGGAAGCAGCTATTAGACACAGGGTGCCTTCAAGTGAAACGCGAGGGCCACAAGCCAGATGGGGTAACTGGTATGGGTCTGTCAGGGAGCAGAGCCAGCAAAGGCTGTCAGCAATGTGTCAGGGAGCTTATGGGATGATATGAAGGGGAATGGGGCAGGAGCTGGAAGTACAAATGAGATTCAGGGGGGACAAGAAACAGGTTTTTGGGTTAGGGAGCTGAATCAGAGGGTAAAATGAAGGTTGGGGGATGACTGCTTACATAGGCTGTTATTTAATGAAAGCTACTTAGCGATAAATGACTTGTATAGGGACTAAGAAGAAATAAGCACAGAATTACCCATATGCTGGGTAATTACCAGCACTGCTGTTTTCTAGCCCATTTGTATCACTTCTGTTAAATCCTGTAGCTGGCTCCATTCCTGAGAAGCCGAGAGAAAGTGGAGCGCTCTTGTGACCTAGAATGTAGATTTCAATTATAAAGCTTTTGCTTATAATTCTTATGCCAGCAACTTCTCAGAATGAACTCATTGGCCCTAGGTGCATATCCCATGAATTTTAATGTGGCCTGTATCACATCCTAATTGCCAGATGTGACAAGCAAAGATGAAAACATGTGGCTTTTAATGAGTGTGCTTTCATCTACAAGCTTCTATTTTTCCCTCAGCACTTCTACAAATATGTAGAATAATAAAATGTAACATAGCCATTCCATTTAAGAGCCTGTACTTTAAAGAATGCCACAACGAAAGGAGACAAAGGATGAGCAAGAATGAACAATGAGCAATGCCCTCAACACTGGCCAAATCTTTTTGATTAGCATCTTTCCTTACTCATGATTTCAATGAATAATGTAACATGAGAAAAATAAATCAGAATAAACACATTTGATTATGCTAGAGAAAACTTTCCTACAGTAATTCTCCCATCAGCCTTCTCTGAATTCAAACGTAAGGTGAGAAAAATACCTCTTTAAAAAAGGGATGGTTTCACTGAATAGATTTTAATAGCATGAACTTGAGTCTAGACTTGTTCCTGAAATTCCAGCATATTGCGAGTCACTCATTATTTGAATTCATTCTTGGTTTTTAATGTTATTCTCTGTTCAGTGAGCTGGTTAGACAGGTCAATCAGACAGCTCACAATCAAATTTCACTTATTTCCTTTGGTTTTGGAATGAACACTTCTGTCAGCTGTGTGATCATAGAATCTGTCAAAAAGATGAAGTAGTGGAAGCGGAAGACATGGTGCAGAAGAAGTAATTTATTCCTTTTTCAATGTCTGAGCCTTTTGTTCCTGGGATTTTTGAGCCTTGCCCAATTCGTTGTGTTAAAAGCAGACTACCAACAGATTTGTTATCAGTGTACAGAGCTGAGATTTGGTTCTCATATTCACACATAATTGTTGCTTGTGCTTGTGTTGTTATGATAAAAAGGCTACATTAGACTTGATCTTTTTGTCAGGCCTATGGTGAGTATGTATCTTCTAATCCTGCATGTTTTATTAAGCAGAACTTTTTGAAATGAACATGTAAATACATGCCTTTAACACTAGGGGTTTGGGTACTCAAGGAAAATGGGAACAAGCAAAGCTCTGATGTAGTCCAAATTATTTGCCTTTTACAATCCAGTGATTACACATGAAAAACATTCAGTAGCCCTAACTCAGTTCAGATATTCACCAGAGAAAATAGGGGTTGCAGGAATAGTCACTCATATTGGAAACATACAATCACCTTTAATCTTTCTGTCCCAAGGATATACCTTAGTGGACACTTTGGTCCTATTTAATTCAGTAAGCCATTAATCAAAGAGATCATTTGAGTTTCCTTCATTTTTGCATGGGATTTCATTCAAGGATGGTCATGGCCATCATATCTGTGCAGTTACATCTCCAGTGTAGAAGTTACTTCTCAGTAACCTGCCTGAACACACTGTTCATGTGCAAACAAGAACAAAGGGCATGGACAGTGGAATAAAGGCATTTAGAGGAAACTGTGGCCAGCCCCAGATGGGTCTCTAACACTGCTGCTGTCTGATTATTTTCCTGTTGGGGACTTCTTTTCCTGAGCCACAGATGATGCTGATCACTGAGCACATCTGCCTCTTTCAGGGGCTAGCCTTGCTCCTCCAGAAGCCTTTCTCTGGCTATTTTGGTTGACTTCAAAAGGTGTTTGGTTGGGTTTTTACACATCTGATCAAGTAATGAAAACTACCACATTAAACTGTTAGCAAAATACACTGCAGTGTTAATTCATTATTTCTGATGCAAGCGCATTTCCAATTTCCTTGTAGCACAGCTAACATTTGTGAACATTTGTGATTCCATTCCCTTGCAGTTTTATCATCCCAGTGTGGGAAAGAACAGGGTGCTCTGGGTGTCTGCTGTGTGCTGGAAGGGATGGTACACCACCAAGAAGAGCAAGGAGGTTTATTTTTCATGCAATCACAGACAGTGCTATATCGATAGGTGTAAAAGGAAAACTGCTTCTCTTTTCTACCCATAGCTAAAAATGGCAACCTAAAAAAGGTGAGAGAAACAAGAGGGGGAATTAAGAGATGCCAGATGGTGACTCAGAGCCAGAGTGCCTATGAAGCCATCAGCGGAAGTATGTGGGGATCATTTAAAGCTTCTTTAGGGTACTTGGGTTTAGCTGTGAATCTCTCTCACCCTGTTTGAATTGAATTATGAAGGATAGTCTAGTGAATCTGTTGATAGATACCTAAGTGCCCTTTTGGACATAAAATACTTCTGGTAGGTAACGTATGGGCATTGGCGAGCAAGGATTTGTACCATTATTATAGGCTAAGTGGACACAAGGAAAGATAGGGTTTACCTTCCTTATTTCCACAGTGATCTGCATCATTTTTCTAAGCAAAAAGAGGCTTTAAAGTGACTTTCTGGTTCTGGAGGGGTGCTTAAAGGAGCTTTCTTATAGAGGGGAATCAGGCCAAATACACTGTAAAGTGTATTTTACAAGAATTTCTTAAAAATATTGCATGATATACTACTATATGTCAGAGCTGAGGAAACATATCTAAACTTGGATTAGGAAAAGTGAATGATTTCCTGTTCCAGCACATGAGTGAGCCCAAAACTGTGCTGCACGGTCTGTGTGGGACTGCATTACTCTGTGTCTGTTGGGATTTAGATAGGCAGTGCAGAAAATCACAAAAACTCTGGCAAGCTTCAGCAGACCATAATGACTTCCAGTAACTATTGCTCATGGATGAATTGAGTATCTTATTTAATAGTGGAAGCTCCCAGAATTAGGATTAATCCCCTGGTTGCTTGTGGTTATTTACAGTGTGGGAATCCTGTAAATGTACAGGTCTGCAAATAACAGTAAACCCAGTTCTGCTACTGCTTTCACACAAGCATTAGCAGGATAGTGTAGTTGCAAAAGTGCTGCTGCATCGAACAGTCCAAGCAAGGAATGTAATAGAAACATAACTCATGTACTGGGAGCTTGCATGTCTTCTTACTTCTGTCTGCTACTACATAATGCATTTACTCTGCAGTTTCTGGCTACATAAAACATATTACTCTCAAAATGAATAGTGAACCTCATTAATTGAGCACCTTTGTGGCTTTTGGTTTTTGGTTAATCACAGATTTATTTTGTGGTTTATCTTTTCCTTTGTTGTTTTTAATGAATTGCCTGACAGACTTCTTGTATAACTGTACGTCAGTCTTGAGCTGCTTGTGAATTATGTGAGGTATGTGCCTGGCAATAGTGTTGTTCTGTAATCAAAATGACTCCCAATGACCCAGTTCAACTAACAACACAAAGTAGATATTCATGAAGTCAATATTAAAGGATTAAGTGTATTTTTATAGTTATAAACTTCTAAAAAGATGAGAGTTTTGAAAGAGGTATGATTTTTGTGCTTAACAACAGATTGCAATCTAAGCTCCTATCCTTAGAAATACAGCCACAGGTAGTGATTGTTTTGGTGGTGGTGATGGAAACCAATTGATATTTCTCTATTTCATTCATTGAAAGCTAATACAAATACCAAAATGTACAAATACTCATCTTTGTCCTCCAGCCTCCATTCAGCTCCTTCTGATGTTCATGAGAAAAGAAGTATCTCCTGCAGCATGGGCTGATAGCACCCATGTACGTCAGTAGGTTGATGTTCAGCAACTTTCCCTATGAGATGTGTGTTCATGACAGCCATGTGGGTGCTTTAGCCATCTGGGGCGTCGTTTGAAATCAGATAAAGGGAAACATCCTGTTCCATTGCCTTGTCTGATGGCCATGTTCCTCCCAGAGCTTGTTATGTTGGTTAAGTTTACAGTGTACTGATCCATTCAGGACAGACAAATGCTTAGTTTTGAATCCTAGTACATGGCAGACAGATCTTCACCACCCAGGAGACACTACTAGGTACAGCATTCACCTGTTCTATAATGGGACTCAATTGGCTAAAGCACCAGAGACCTGTATTTAAGTTGTTCTTTCTTTTGGACCTCAGTATCTCATCCAGACAGCGGCTGACAGAGCTTCCTAAATCTAATTTGCTTACTTAGATCATGGAGCTTCAGTGCTTCCTGTAGATGATATCTTCCTCGCATTCTCATGCATCACGAATTTAGTAGTTTTCTTGTCATTTCCCTTCTTTTTGGCTCTACAAGATTGATCCTCCTGGCTGGGACCTAAAAGGAAACCTGAGGGGGAACCCCAAATGTTCCTGCTTGACTTCTGTTTTTCTTTGGCCTATGGAGGGGTTCAGGAGTTCTGCAGTCTCCGTTGTCCCTAGATTTGCCTTTTACCTGTTTCCTCATAAGAACTTTAGAAAGCAAAACAGTCTCCCATTTCAAGGGGAGTTATGTTTGACATAAGAGCACAGAGCAAGGCCAAGTATCTCCTTCCTCTAACACATCCAAGATTTACTGTAAACTGCCTGAGTGCATTAATCATCACGGTGTGCTGGGAGACAGTGTTGTTTGCAATGGGAGCAACTGAAAACCATCTTTCTCATTCTTTCCCAGAAATTAGAGTATTTTTATGTTCTCTTCTTCAGAAATAAATTGGTTTATGGTGACAGGTTTATGGCTCCCCTCTACTTTCAGGGTCCTCCTAAAACATCTGTCAAATGCAGGGAAAACTTCAAAGTATCTTAGAAGAGCTGATCTCAAATCTGGATGTAAGCACTCACCATTATAACCACCCTTATGCCGGATTTGCTTTCAATACACTCTATTTTCCCCCAGGATAATTTTCTATAGTGTAATGAGTTTGCCCCATACACATGACAGAGGATGTCAGAACATGGCACCAGATCTCAACCCTCCCAGTGATCTTTCACTGACTTAGAACAGAAACTTCCATTTCAGCCAAACAGCCTTTCTTATGTGTTTGCCTAAAAACAGAACCTAAAACTTCAGCTTATAACAACATGATTTTTCTCTTTCCCCCCTTAATTGCTTATATACTGAAAAGTTACAGAAAATATTCCAGAAACAGTTAGAATAACATTTGCCACCACAAGCTGGATGGCAAGTTCCCTGTCCCAAAGGATAGACCCAGTTTTATCCCACTGAGTATTTAAACTGCACTTTTTTTACTCACTTCAAATTCTGAGCAAAAATTCCATTGAAAACTCTGCCAAAAGTATGTCTGGGTTATAGATGGCTTGTATACATGGATGGAGGGAAGGCTGGAATTTCCCATGGTAAACCTGAACTCAGATTTGCTCCAAGATACAGGTGACCCAAGAGCATGGGGACATGCATGTCCACTAAGGTAAGGTGATAATTCTTATGTTGCTAGTGCATAGAGGGCTGAGGAGACAAGTAGCCAAGGCCAGTTGTAGCCAAAGTCCAGCACACACCCAAGCTAAGACAAAGAGAAAAATGTCTTACAGCTCTTTTGGCAGACACATTCTTCCTTCGGCTCTTCTGAATGCTTTAGGATCCCAGCAGAGGACTTCAGTCCAAAACTCTTGCAGGCTCCTCAGATGAGTGTCTCACATCTGGTCCAGCTCCTTTGCATCAGGTTTTTCATTAAGTACATGCAAGTGACAAAAAGAGGCCCCCAAAAAATCTTGTTTCCATCTTGTAGTGGAACAGATGATTGGTGAGTCATAAATAGAGGCAAGAAGCTATGAGTGCTCTTTCAAAGACCTTTGGAAATACTGACAAAATGAGCCCAGGTACTGCAGAGGACAAGAGATGGGTGGGATGCATGAGCTCAGAGAAGAAAATGGATAAATTCCTCAGCTGCCAAACTTGCAGCCCAGGAGGAATGAGGGTTGAGGTATCTGGCCACTGAAATCACAAGGTATAGCATCTGTTGTCTGCCTGGACAACTGAATTCTTTACCTTAAAAGAGAAGAAAATATGAAAGATAATATATTCTTGACCCATTTCCTCTGCAAGACTACTGCCTGTTGCTTAGGACCTGAAAACACTTCTACAACAAGGAGAGTGATGTCTGTCTGCAAGCAATAGCTCAAGTCCACAATGAACAAGAAGCAAAGCTCTCAACTTGCAGCTGAAAGTATTAGTGTTATTTTAAACTATCAAGCAAAAAGGGGTGGGGAGGTAAAGTTTTACAGGTCTGCTTTCTAAATAATCCAAATCATGATGAGGACTAGTAGCATGTGGAACACAAAATACTGCAGACACATCTGAATTGTTTGATATTAGTAATACACCAACACCAAATATGTACTTTGGGGGGCTTTGATGCTTGAATGCCAGTCAAATGGCAATTGTACATGAGGAGCCCTTACACAGAAAAGGAATAGAATGGGAAAGTTTTCAGATTATGATCAAAAAGTGCTGGTATGGAGTTAGGCAGCTAAAATACCACAGAGCTCTGAAAAAGAGGAGAGAAAATAGCACTACTGTTCTGCAAAACCACTCCATAATTCTGTTCATTAATTCTGAATCAGACTTTTTCCTCCCAATTAGCAAGTTAAAGATATTCTTTTTCAATCCTCAGGGTAGCTTATCTCCAAGCTTTCTCTAGTCCACAGCTTTTCAAGTGCAGTATACCTCTGCTTAGCAAATACTTCCAGCTCCTGTGGGTGGGAAGGAGGATGGACTCTCCAGGGCAGCAGTTGAGTTAATGATAAATCCCCAATTAATGACCTGCACTTTTCACACTAGCATATTCATGTTTTGCAGTGGAGGCATGGTGACAGCATGTATTGTTGCTAGCATGACTCCTTTCTCCAGGGAAAGGATGGCAAACCTCACTGGGCAAATAACAGAGACTAGGGTTTATTTGAGTGTTCTCCTGAGCAGTCCACAGGCTGGTAAATGCATTGCCTTCGCTTTGGATCTCTGGGCTTTCAGCCTTGATCAAGCAGACATGCAATATCAAACTCTCTGATAACTCACATTTCATATCGTTTGAAGTGCCTGACACACTTAGCATTGAATCAGTGAAGCCTCCTATGTGTTAAATGTTCAGCTTCTGATTATGAGCCTTTGCTGGACCAGGGCTGAATTGTTAAACAAAGCAGAAAGGATGTTTAGACAGACTGGATTTTGGGAATCTTTTGCGGGCTGCATAAAGCTGCAAGATCGTAGGAAGCTGGAATAGGGCGGAAGGACCTCTGAACACTCACTCATTTGAGTTGGAGAGGTGCCCACCCTGCGAGATATTTGTCTGAACCTTGCTTGAACTATTTCAGTTCTGTAGCATGGAGCCGGAGCTTCATAACAGCTTCCCTGCTGAACCTCCAGTTCTTCCTTCTGATCAGCTCAGAAATAGCAAGAGCCATGTCTTTCTCATGGTATTTTTAGCACATTTCCTGCAGGCAGGAAGCTCGAGGCTTGTGACAATGGTGAATGCTCAAAATTAAAAAGATATTAAGAATAAAGCTCCTAAACCCACAGAATCCTGGTGCTCGCTTGGGCTTCAGGCATTTTTCATTTAATCTTATTCTTTAGCTCCCTAAATAGGCTCTTCCCTGAGTGGTTTGAGGGCAGGTAGAGAGGGGGAAGTGAAAAGGAGGGACTATGGTGTGTGCAAAGCGCCATCTTCACAATGGACAAGCAAAAGCTAAAACATTGTTTAGCAGCTGAAATCCTTGAGGAAGATGAGCAAAAGCTCATGGGAAGCACAGCAGGTGAAATGTGGGAAAGGGAGAGCCTGACAGCAGAGTGCGTGTGTTTTATGAGTTCCTTCAAAAACATGGATAATTCATTGCTTTTGCAAACTGGGCTCTGTCCTTAGATTTCTTCATCAATGGTGCGTTTTCCAATGGGATTCCTGTGCTGCCCTGGGGTTCGTGTCTCCACTGTGAGCCCAAATGGCAGTCACAGCCCTGTTCCCAGGCAAAGCATGCCTTCTGCATCCCTCCTTCCATCCCGGCAATTCCACTCTTGCTCTTTATGCTGTCTTTATGTTTATAGGTTTTCAATCCAGGCCTGGATTTGATTTTCTCAAATCTTAGAGATTTAATTGTTCTGTGAAGTTTTACTTCCTGATGCTTCAAACTGTTAAATACTCTGCTTTCAGGGTGCTTCTCAAGGGTACAACTGTTGGACATAGGGTGCATTAAAGGAAAGAAGAAAGCTCTGTTATGTGAATTCCCAAATCTTTTGCTTTTCAGCACTTCTGGGTATATCTGAAGAACCTCTGGTTGTTTTCTGTGTGCATTTGGCCAATTTTTGATCCCTTCACTGAAAGAGTTTTCCACTCGTTTGGGCTTTAAATGTATTAGCCACTTCTGACTCTTTAGTACTGTCTTAGAGCTAGACTTGGATCAACCATGCATTTAAGAATAAGAAAGTCCAGTGCAAAGCAAACAAGCCAACTAAACTTCCTTTTAATGTGCTCTAGGAAATACAACCTGATTTCCTTTTCAGGGATGGGAAGTTTGACTTCAGGTTAATTGTAACCACGCAACTTCCGTTTGAAATCGTTGAGCAATAGCTCCAGGCACTACGGTGGCTTCTATGCTTTATGAGAAGTGTTTGGTTTTATTCATTCCTCTTATTGTTTCATGTGAAATAATAACAATAGATGTGATGTTAGAAAAAAGGTATACATGTCTGAACTTGCTGCTGGAGCAGACACCCCAGGTCTGCATAAAACAGAGACTTGCGCTTTATAAAAGGTTTTAAAACCAAGCTGGATAGATTTTAGGTATTTCCTGTCACAGGCTCTCTATATAGGTCGAGTATTTAGCCCAGATGTGCAACCTGGACAAGGACTAGGCAGCAACTAAGGCCAGCCTGTGCAGTGTGACGGCTCACAGATAAACTCTGAAGCTCGAACAACCATTTCCACCTCCAGTGATGCTTCCTTGCAGAAGAATTACTGCTTCTAGAGGAGGAAAGATATTAATTGCAAGGGGTAGAAATACAATTAGGTGCTGGGGTATGATGGAAACCTCTGCTGAAGTGGTCAGGCCATCTTTGAGGGTCTTCTTGATTGTGCATGGAGGCGTGTTTGCAGCTATGTGTGTTTCTACATGCAGAAGAGGCAAAGTTTAATGTCACTTCTGGTCAGCAGCATATTCTTTGGGAAGATTTAAAATTGACTATTTTTCCACAGAGCAGCAGGGGAGGAATGACTTTCAGAAAGATGATCCTGTTAACCAGGTCTCACTGCAGAATATGCTGTGAATAGAATATACAGGAGAAGAGAAGACTTCTACGTTCTGTTGGTAAATGGGTATTTTTAGTTTTAATCATGAAAAAATGAAAGATGACATTCCAGCTCACAGCTAAGATGACTAATGACTGTCTGCTGCTCATACTACTTCATCACACTGGCTCTCAAGTTTGCTGGCGCACATCAAGAGCTCAGTCAGAAAGCTAAACGGGTAGAAAACAGCCTACTGTGAAATACAGAACTGAATAGAAAAGTGGTTCTATCTTCATCTCTGATTTATTTGTGTTAGACTTTGGACTGCTTCATCAAAGGAAGCTAATACAGCTGTTTCAGTATCATTTTCAGCGCATTTTCTGCCTTATAAAAAAGTGAAAGAAACATAGTTCAGACTATGCTTAACTTGATTAAAAGTTAAGTAATGTTAAGTACTACTGACCTGGAAGTGACTACATTTCTCAAGTGTAAATTTAGTACTTAGGAGTAGAGGTAACTATAGTAATGGCAAGAAAATTTAATGGCTTGTCACTACTAATGAGAACTCCTTTACAATCTCTCAAGTTTTTCTTGCTCTATGTGTGTGGGCTTCGTGTGTGTGCTTAGGAGAGTGAAAACTGGGTCATTTCATAATAGTGCCATCCATCTCAGTGAAATCAGGTGTTTTTAGAGAGCTGCTGAAGTTGTTCATGCGTATTTCACCACTGAGTCTGATATAACCTCACGTGTGCAATTCTGATCCTCCTGATGGAGCATATACAGCCCCTTTCCTGTCTTCCCACTTGGATACTTCCTTGTGCCACCTGGGATCCCTATTTTGCTCCAAAAATATGTCTCTACTCCAAAATCCTTAAAACTGGCAAAATTCTTGGTAGATGTGTATTTCCAAGGCCCAGAGTTATGGACTTTTTCCAGGTTATTTATGTGTAAGGAATTTCATGACTCTGCTGTCACTCTGTACAACTGCAAAGTGAATGTGCTATACCTCACTATGGATACATTTACTTCTGTATAAAGTTACTACTATAGCTTTCATAGAGAGGGAGGAAAATAATTGCACCATGAGCCAATTTTATACTCATATAACGGGTTTTATGCAGTTTTACTATTCTTAGTAAAATACACTCAAATGGGGCTGTTAATGTGGTTAAACTTTAGCATTTTTAAGATATCCCCTTTATTGAGAGAGGGAGGGATGTACCTTAAGAAAGTAGCTATTTTCTGTCTTGATTTTGTACTTGTTAATAGTATTCTAAGTTTCAGTGCTCATTTCTAATGGCCACATTTAATTTTCTCATTGTAGAATCTTTGGTCTTGCAGAATATTGCAGTGATTTGATGTTTTAAGCTATTTCTGGCATGAAGACATTGGACAGATATACGTTTCTAATGGTAATTTTAGTCCTATACCCAGCCATTGTGTAAGTGGTCTGTCTCAAGGTTTTTCTCCATTGTTTGGCTGAATCCACTTGTTTGGCTGTGGGAATAAAAAGGATGGTTCTCATTTTTGATGGTTGTACTCAGTTTTGTGGCTTTAGCTGGAATTACAGAAAGCCTTCATCCTGTGCTTCAGAAAAACATCAGAGGAGACGTGTTAAAATTAATGGCACAGAATTCAGCCTTAGTCAAAACTCAATAAAAAGTATCATATCGATATGATATTTTTCAGGCTGAGGTTTTTTTGTCCATTAAAGGTAATAATATGTCTCTTTCAGAATGACTACACATACTCCTTTGTAGAGAAAGCGGAGGACTTGTCAGGTTTGGATACAGATCAGAGGGTACCTTGTATCACGAGCATCTGGAAACCTTTCCTGGAGCTATGCCTACAGTGAATTCAGACTGCACTGAATGCAGCTTGTCCTCACATTCTTTCTTCTGTTAATGGCCTGGGAACCATGGCCAGGTTTGCAATATTATTCCCATCCTCATTCTTTCCCGTATCAGGTCAGCAAGGTGATGTTCCCATGGGCAGCAAGACAGGAAAACTGGGTTGCTTGCATGCACCTCCCTTTCCTCTGCCTTTCTCTTCTCATAAAAAGGCATGGGAAAAGAGAAATTAAAGCAGTTTAAGGCATACAAGAGCTATGGACAGTGTTTCCACACCTATTGACCTGGGTTCAGCTGTAACATCCCTCTACCTGGAGGAGGCTGATGCCTGAGGCATGTATGGTTGTGGTTGCTTCTTCCTCCTGAGCAGGACCACAGGCAGCAAGAAACAGAGTCAGGAGTTAAAATGGGAGATGCTTCTTGTGCCCAAGGATGCTGACTTTGTCCATGTGGGATTAGGCTCCTGCATCGTCCACATCATAAATCAGATTGTCTCCTAAGCAGGCAACACAATGGCAGCAGTGGGCAGCTCAGGGAATGTGTATGGTATCTGGAGTCTGGATGAGCCTCATGAGTCTGAAAGGTTGGCCAGCAAACTCACAAAGAGCAGGCTTTCTGGAGCTTCCTGCTTCCAGCTGTGCCAGGAATAATAGAAGCTCTCCCTGCTAAGTGTGCTGTTTTGCTGTATCTAGAACCAGCCGCAACCCGGATTTGTGAGGGAGCAAAAATGTGAATAATAATGCAATAAAAAGTGCACTTTGTGAATCTCAGAAATGCTCGGTTTCATGTCAGACCTGACCTAAAGGATCAAGATAATTCTTAATTTATTCTTTATTTGCCTTTAATCCTTGCATTTTCCCTCAAACTTGGAAGGAGGAGCATAGACACTTTTACCCTTGCGTGGAGTCTGTACCCTGCAACTTTTCAAGTGATGGTTGTGCCCAGTCCTTCTCTCTGGTGCACTGTGTTTAGGTGGCATATAGACAGCATGGAAGTGTTTGGTGTCTGCACCATGGGAGAGCGCCTTCCCTGTCCTGGACTGGCCTTTTGCCATCAGGCAGGAGCTGTTTGCAACTTCTCTGTAACTCCCTCCATTCCTAAAGATCTGGTTCAGTTTTTGAAGCATGGGTAGTACTCAAGACAAGAAAGACCATGGCAGCAAATCTTCTGGTGAGAGCCTTAGCAGGGAAAGGAGTGTGTATACCTGGAAGACAAAGCAGTGCCTGGTGAGCAAGATAGGATTAAAAAGTATATCCTCACAGGCTAACAGGATATCAAAGCACAGCCCCTTGGCCCAGAAACAGCCCCGGAAAAGA
The DNA here is from genome assembly GCF_028554395.1 of Pezoporus wallicus. Lineage (NCBI taxonomy): Eukaryota > Metazoa > Chordata > Aves > Psittaciformes > Psittacidae > Pezoporus > Pezoporus wallicus. The sequence goes on from NW_026640104.1 coordinate 876,810, forward strand.
TGGATGCAAATAAGAGGCATATCTGATCATCAAACACAGCTCTGGATATCAAATGGGTAACATTCATGGGACTCTCACTTAGGCTTTTTCCTCACCTAGAGCCAATGAAAATGTGCCTGCTGACTCAAAGGAGCTTTGGGTCAGACCTCTGACAGAGCTGGGTTTTGTGGCTTCTAACCAAAAGTGTTTGTGGGTTTTGTTGGGGCTTTTTTCTTCAAATCTTCAACAGCAACCATAGGATAAACATATATTGTAATAAAATATTACTATAATAGAATAGTAATAATAATACTAAGATAATAGAATAGGAATAATAATATTAATATAATAGAATATTACTAATAATAGAAAAAGCTTATGTTGCAGTGTTGTGATAAATACTGCCCTTCCTTCTGAGTGAAGTCCCCGACGTCTTAAACCCCTTGCAGTATTTGCTACTTGTCCTAGAAAAATATACAGCTTTGATGCAGCATTAGAGAACAATTAATGTTGACTTAGGAGACAAAATTTTGGCATCTGTTTAATCTTTTATTTCATCTTTGATCTGAGAATATAATTCAGTATTTTGACTTCTATATAGGGGATTTGTTGTAAGTGCACATTGCTTGCTCTGTTCTTTTAGTGCCCTGGGAATGAGTTTGTAAGAAAAAGCAAATAAAAGCAAACTGTGTGTGCTTGAAGAACCTTCATCTGCCTCTACTGCTTCAGTTAATCTGGGGTGCATGGGGACTGGTGGCCTGAACTCAGGCCAGAAATGAAACCAGTATGTATTGATAGCAACACATCAGACATGAACAAAGTCAGAATACTGCTCAGACTGAAATCCATAGAGCTGTTTCCAGGGAAAAGCTGAGCCATACCACGTATGGAGTGTGACTCATGAACATCTGTGGAAATCTCACCCTTCCACAATTGCATTGTCAAAACAGCAAGTTTTAGCTAGACCGTGTTCCCCCCACAAATGTCCTAATACTGTAAATATAACAAACTATTTAGAAAATGGAGAACCTTGTTCTGTTTAATTCAGCCCCCACAAAGACTGTCACAGAACAGCAATGCAAAGGTGTTTTCAGCAAGCAGCATGTCAGCAGAAATATGCTTTTACTGTTATTTCGCCTTTCAGGTGCATTACAATATTAAAATATTTTGCATACCTGTGACCTAAGTATTACGTAAGACAAAGCAATTGGACTGATGGAGTTTCCTTTAAAAGTTTTGTTGTTGAAAAATGAATTATCAGCCACACTTTTCATAGGAAAAGCTCTAAAAATACATTTTAGGGGAGGATTTATTATATTGACCTCATTAAGAATTTTTGTCCAAGACTATAAATGTCAAAGAATACTATGAATAGTATAAAAAGCGTTAAAATCTTCATCCACCAGAGTATACGCTTAATCGTGTATAACTTAACTTGCCTATATCAGTAGCTTCACAGATTTGCATCTTCATCGTTAGCTATACATTTGTGTTGCTTAAACAAGAGCTAAATTCTGCATCTACCCTGGGGTAACCCAGAAAAAGAAACAGGGAATCAAAAGCTAAAACTAAATCTGTCTTATTACATGGGATTTTGCCAGGGGAGATATCTGACCATATTTTGTGCTGGCAGGATATGTGTTGAGTCCCCAAAGAATAAGGTCTCCAATGAAGGGACAAGTTTATAGCCAAGCCTCATGAGCAAATGGGTTTAAAGAAAAGAAACTGGTATTAATTACAGTGATAGGTTGTTACTAGAAATAGAAGTAGCTCCTAGAGGACACCATTCTGGCACCTGCTTCCCTTCCCAAGTGACAGATCACCTCTGTTGCTGTAGATGCCTGTTAGCTACCATCATCCACTGACTTGGCCAAGCTCCAGTCACGCTAAGGCCAAGATGTGCAACGTGGTTTTGACTCCCTAAACCGACCAGTGAGACATCCCTGCACATGGCAGGGGAGCTGGAACTGGATGATCTTAAGGTCCTTTCCAACCCAAACCATTCTATGATTCTATGACAATTTTTAATGAGACTTCATCGCCTGTTGCTGCTGAACGCAGTGATAACTTGAGATATGTTGTGTTACTGAAAATCATACTGGTAGTGTATAGTTTGATGGAAATGCGTTAGTTAAATTAGTTACACTGGAAGAGTGATAAGGTCTTCATATTTGTCACAGTGATGTTCTGTTAACTTTGGTGGTGCAAGCTCAAGCCCCAAATGCAAGGCTACAGATACCAACAGCAACAACAAAAAATCCTGGAACTAAGACCATTCTTTGCATAGAGAAAATTCTGTGTTACCTCACTGTCAGCTCTGCCTTGACCTCCTCTTGTCTTCTCTGAACTTCTGTATCCCTGCAGTGTAACATCCTTCCTCCCCAAAGAAATATTTTGAAGTGCAAGGGGATTCTTCTGTATTTAAAAATGACAAAGCTCTTGGAGCTAAAGCACATTTAGAATCATCAAAAATGAATAGTCAGGGTACATTCTGCCCACAAATATCAAGGAGACTGTTAGACTACACAAGGCTGATATTTCTCCGTTTCTAGATTTGAGTATCACTGTGCATGAGACAAGCACAGACTTGCAGGAATTGAGGAGGATTGTGAGTATGGCTCTTCAAAATATAACTGAAGAGGAAACATGATGCTTCTTTTCTTCTTTCCGTTTGAGAAACTAACCATATTCCTAAATTGATGACAAATATTCTTTATTATTTAAAATCATTTGTCTGCTGTGCCTCCAAAAGAACAGTACAGACTGATTTCCTAAATGCATACTTATTAGATACAAGAACTATAAAGACAATCTGTACTTATCTGACAATCTTTACTTAGACCAGATGAAAATAAAATAATTAATAATTAATAAAGATGAACAGAAGTGTTTTCCTTGCCCTGCTCATACATTTGTCTTCTACCTAGAGAATTAGTATGTTTCTAAGAATGCCTGCTGATACAGCTTTATCATAAAGAACAGCTACAGAGCAGCTGTAATTACACCACAGGTGTAAGGACCACCAAGCTGGCTCTGCAGAAGGTGGGCTTTTTGACCACCATCTTCAGTGGAAGATGCTGCATCAGTAGGACACAGCCATTCTGAGGCTGAAACTGCTCCCACACCTGGGCTAATACCCTTGTACAGAGCCATGCTGAGACTGCAATTTGAGTTGATGCTGGCTTGAGAAGGGATAGCTTTAGATAGTGCTCTTAGTACAGCAAAACCTAAATTATAACCGGTAAATTCAGATTTCAGAGGTAAGATTGTGACTGAAGTAATCTCAAATGTTTGCTCTTCCTGACTTCAAGGGAGAGGTGATTGCTAACAGTGTTGATGTGTCAGAAATGCTTTGCTGTCCTTAGCTCGGATGCAATCACCAGTCTGGCTAATAGATGCATAATTGAAAATAATGGGCACTGAGATACAGCTATTTAACATAGCTAATAGGAAAGCAATTTTGAAATGGAAACCTCACAGTAACACTCTTCAAGATACAAATGTCATTAAGTCTAAATACAAGCTCTGTGTCTTTTTAGGTCTTGGAATGGATTAACTAATTTGAACCAGACATCTTATTAATGGCATGTGAATACCTATTTGTGGTTGCAAATCACATATGAAATCATGTTTGGATATGGGCCAGGATAAGAGAAATGTCCATACCTCAGGCTCTTCCCTGCATTTGCAAGCTTAATGCTTGCTTTTCAGTTGCTCTAAAACATGAATGCATTAGATGCACTATGTTAGTAAGTTTTTATGTACCTAGGATGTGGTTTGAAATGTCTTTGAAAGCCGTACTTGAATTTCCTATATTTTATAATGATTGTGTTGTCAACCAGTTAAAAAAAATAACCAAATAACTTGATCATTTCCAGTTGTATCTATGAGGCATGAACTGCCCTGATTATTTATGCTGCTTAATTTCTCTAGCTTCTGCAAGGGTTTGTCAAGCTAGCAGGGAGAATACAAAATCATTCAGGAAGTCTTACTGATTGTGTGGCAATTTTCATTGTTATAGCAAAGATTTCTTAAAGTTAAATAAAATGCATTAAAACAATACTTTATAAACGGTAGTCTTGATGAATGCCAGGAATCAGTTTCTTTTCCTGTATGCTTTTCAAAAGCAGGTTGTACTGGTTATCATAGAATCATAGGATAGTTAGGGTTGGAAAGGACCTTAAGATCATCCAGTTCCAACCCCCCTGCTATGGGCAGGGACGCCGCACACTAAACCATGTCAACTAAGGCTCTGTTCAACCTGGCCATGAACACCACCAGGGATGGAGAATTCACGACTTCCCTGGGCAACCCATTCCAGTGCCTCACCACCTTCACAGTAAAGAACTTCCTCCTTATATCCAATCTAAACTTCCCTTGTTTAAGTTTTAACCCCTGTCCTGAGTTGACTGATACTGCTAAACCCAGGACAACCCCCTAGTACCTTTAAGAAACAGGAGACACACACCCCAACAAAATAATTTAGCTGAAGTTAAAGTCACAGTATAACTCAGGACATTTTCTTTTCTGTAGTGAAATGACTTCAGCTGGGTTGTGTTGAGTAACTTGAAGTCAGTCAGATGAGGCTGTACTGAAAAACTTACCCCAAATATTTTTGTGCATTCCAGATTGATGTTTTGGTCTAATATGCTCCTGTTTTCATCCCTTTATAGATGCTGGAGTTCATATGCACGTGGAAAAAAATAATATGCCTAATGTGTTAATAGTCAAATATTATGGCTATGAATAAAAGACATAATTTCATTTAAAAGCAAAATCAAAGGTCTTCTCTTGTGGAAAACAGCACAAATTCCATACATCAAAGCTACTGAAAACAATAGGCTGGATGACTCCAAGAATATCATTCCTGCGCGAAACTGTGCACACAGAAACATCTAAAGGTCAATGGTCTTTTATGGAGAATCCTGCTGCTCTGTTCCTGGTTTGGGATGGTCACTGGAAAAAGAGGGGCTAAGGAATGCTTTCCATTAATTTTCAGTCAAGTACTGGAGCAAAATACTTGATTTTTTCTTACCAAGTTAAAAGAAAATAAGGTCTTTGTGTGATTTGGTATGTTAGTGAAGTTCCAGCTTCAAGTCTAGTTCACTTTAAGGGAAAGCAACTTAGGTGTTCTACTACTAGTTTATATAAATAACAGTAAAAAGTAAAATCCTGGATACCATTGAACTGATGGTAAAGATCCTAATGATTTCAGCTAACGTATTGCAAGGCTTGACCACACTGAGAAAAGACAGCATGTTGTTAACAATGCATTGCACAGTTTTCATCAAAGGTATCTATACTCCGTATCATAGGGCTCTTGCTTACTCTTAAAGCTCAATCTTCCTTTCATTGAAACTTCTGGTTAAATTGAGCATTTCATAATATTGGCCTGTTAATCTGATGCGTTCATAGACAATACAAATAATTCATTCTTGAAAAATAAAGAGCAGTCAGGCGTGTTTATCTGAGACCCATAGAACATTTTTGAGTCTATTATTAGGCTTCAGTTTCTCTAGAAACAGAGATAATACACACAAATACATGCAGGCAGACTTTCCAGCCTGTAAATACTCATCTTGCAGTCTAAGACACCCTCCCTGAAATCCACAGGCAGCCCAAGAATATGCCAGTTTTATAGTCAATTAGTAACATTTCAGCCTGAATAAAACCAAACCCGCTTCTCGTACATAGACTGCCAGGTGTAAGTCACTGCAGGTCACTTTGGACAGGAAGCTGGCAGGCTCACAAATGGTGCATGAAAACAGGTCTCCATGCTGGAGAGAGCAATGGAGTAATGATGTGCTGGCTGTCCCCAGGGCAGCTCCACAGCCATTGCTTCTGTTCAATAGCAGAGAACGGGGTGTGAAAAACAATGTGGAAGAGACAGAGCTTTAGGGGATCCATTGCAGATGGATCTGCCTGTTCTCTTTGTTTCTACTCTTATTGACTCCTAGCAGTACCTATGGATTGCTCCTCAGCCTTGTTAGGCACAGTATAAAGATGGCATTAAATGATATTTTATGAGCTGAGTATATAAAAGCAGCTTGTTTTTCTTGCTTGGTGCAAGTACTTCTGAATAGCTTTTGAGTGCCTGGGAATGCTACACTGTTCACAGAGCAAAATACACCAAAGTGCAAAAGTGTTTGCGGGATTACACCATGAGATTGATTTCCAAACCTGTCTTGAGGTTCTTGTTAAAGAAAGGCAGGCGGTTCCCAGCTATGCAATATATTCCCAGTAGAGATCTGTCAGAGCCTGAAACTTCTTCCACTTGGAGTATGATGAAAGATGAAACACTCTCTAAGGAAATGCAATTAAAACAATCAGCCAATGAAACAAAAATCCAACAAATTATTCCTTCCTCTGGCTTCCCTTATACATCCTGTCTCTTCTCTGTTTTGGATAATTAGATTGAAAGCTCTTCAAACTGAGGAACTGTCTACATTTTGTCTCCTGTGTAAGGCTAAGATCATTGTTGGTACTTTAGAAGATACTTAAATGTTTAACATTTATCTTTACTGGCTCTGATGGAGACAGTTGGCCCTGGATTTATGCAACAATTCTCCTATAGATGAACAAAGAAATACCAGGGTGAAATGACAACACTTAATATTTTTCCTGAGGGATTTTAGGTTGTTATGTGCTAAGGAGGAACATATGAAATACCATACATTTTTGCCAGTTTGTACGTCGCGATGCAAAACTACACCTGACAGACACAGCCAGGATGAGATTCTCAGGTACATATCCTCATGACATTTTGGTGAGTGATTAAACATATATATGTAAGTGACACACAAGCATAGAGCGCAGGATTGGGCTCTTTACAAGCAGTCTTCCAGTACCTAAAGAGGCCCACAAGAAAACTAGAAAGGGATTTATTATAAGAGCAAGTAGAGGTAGCACAAGGGGGAGTGGCTTCAGGGGTTTTAGATGGGATCTTGGGCAGAAGCTCTTCCCTGTGAGGGTGCTGAGGCGCTGGCACAGGGTGCCCAGAGAAGCTGTGGCTGCCCCATCCCTGGCAGTGTTCAAGGCCAGGTTGGACACAGGGGCTTGGAGCAAGCTGCTCTAGTGGAAGGTGTCCCTGCCAGTGGCAGGGGTTGGAGCTGGATGAGCTTTAAGGTCCCTTCCAGCACAAACCAGGCTGGAATTGTGTGGTGTTATCCTATGAATTCTCCAGCAACTGCAGCACAAAAGAGATTTCAATCCCAGCTGTCAGGCAGGCAGTGAGAAGGGATGGATAGGGAGGGGTGGCCTGGGGATTGGAAATGTGGCCTGGGATCCATTGCTGGTGTTCAGCTTCTGTCTCTGTCACAGCCTGTTGTGCAAGTTACAATAATCCTCCCACATTTAACTGCAGAAAAAAATCTGTCCTCTATCCAAGCCCAGAAGTGGTAAAGCCAGAGCAGTGCAAATCCTAGTCTAACCTAACCAGTACCTGGTCTAAATAGTAAGTATGACGCTGCTTTCCACCTCTGCCCCACACAGACTTTCCTGTTCCAGCTCATGCTGATTTCAGTCACTAAATCGTGCCCTGTTGTCCCACTGAGGTGCTCCCAAAGTGTTTCTCTGTGGTTTTATTCACCTCCTGTGAAACCCTGAGATGGGTCTTCCCCACCTCACCATGCTGTTTTGAGGATAAATATACTAAGCACTATGAATCATAGAATCATAGAATAGTTAGGGTTGGAAAGGACCTTAAGATCATTTAGTTCCAACCCCTATGAGGGACTTACTTAAATCCTGTGGTACTGGGGTCATTTTAGAGCAGGGGATATTTTTCTGATAATCATGAAGAGACTCTTTCCAACTTCTTGTCTTCCAAAACCAGAGCTCCAGCTGCTGGAGTAACATCTGCTTTTCTTTCTTCAAAGCTTTGCACAATTTGGAGCTGAGGTGGCCCCTGTTTCATAATTGCCCTCTTTGTCCTTAGTCAAGCAAGAGCGTGGCTGTCCCCAGTCCCAGACCTCTGGACCAGATGCTGTTGTGCAACATGTACTTGAAGTTTCCAAAACAGATTTTAATTGGAAACATAACTTCATACAGTAGCTTGGAATGAGTACGGGGGAGAATAATCAAAACAAGAGATGAAAAAGTAAATGCCAAAAGGGAAGAAAAATAAAAGGCCATTTTACTGGCATTTTGTACTGAGAGGCACTAGGCAGGAAATACTGTGCATATCCATGAAAACTGGAAGCATGTAGCAAGCAGTAATAACTGAGACCCTCAAAAAGCCAGATCCTCACCTGGTGTAAATCAGTAGAATCATAGAACCATAGAATAGGTAGGGTTGGAAAGGACCATCCAGTTCCAACTCCCTGCCCTGGGCAGGGACACCTCACACTAAACCATGGCACCCAAGACAAGGGTATTCCTTCATTGATTTTGTAAGACCTGCCATTCCTCGTTGACTTCAGTGATGCTGTGCTCATTTGTACCAGTCGAGGACCCCAGCCAGTTTGGCACAATTGAAATCCAGAAACTTTGAATACTTGTTCTGTTTCTTTTTTAACTAAGTTTTAATCAATCTTTTGTTTTGTAGATTGCCCTCCACTTGGACTAGAGACATTAAAAATTACTGACTTCCAGCTCCATGCCTCTACAGCAAAGCGGTATGGCCTTGGGGCCCACAGAGGAAGGCTTAATATTCAGGTAACATCCATTTTTTTTCTCCTAAGTGGGAGAATGGCTTAAGGTTGTACTGTTGTATAAAGAGAACCAATGGATGATTATTGGTTCTGACTACTTTGTCAGCTCATGTAATTCAAATGAAGGGGAAACACTGGAATTATAGGAGTGAATAAGGTTGATGGATAACCTGCAGATTCATGGGGCTTAGTTAGAAAAACTCCAACCTTAGTGTGCTGAGGGTGCAAATCCAAACAGACCTCTATGAGCAAGCAAAGGTGAAGGCAGCCCAGAGCTGCTCCCTTAGCAATCAGCCTGGAAGGAAGCTTACACAGCAAATTGCTTTTTTCGTTGTTTGCTAATGACAGTGGTTAATTAGAAGCGTGGTTTCAAGTGAAGCACTTGCCCCAAGGCAGTTTTTCAAAGGCAGTGATTGTACTACCAAAAATTGCTTCAGTTCAGAAGTCACTAGCAAGCAATCTAGTTTAGCTCCTTTTATTTAATATGAAAGATGTGCTTAGCTGCTTTGCAGGACCAAATTCTATTTCCCCCATTTCTTGTTTCTGTTTTCCACTCTATTAGGGCTGTTTTCGGAATTACAGTCTTTTCCAATGAGAAAAAGCTACTTTGCATAGTAAAACACAACATTTAAGGCTCAGAGTCATAAACAGGATACTAACACCAAATCAACAACAAAAAAAGTCTCTAAAGCTTTCTTAATCTATTACTTACCTGTTATTAGACCCTCCATTAGACTGTTTTGTTCTCCAGCTGAAAGGGTTTGCTAGTTAATGAACTAGGGGAGTTAGGCTGGGACTAGGAAGGATGAGCTCTAATCAGTAGAACAATTTCACGTGGTGCCTACTGCCATGTAATGGGGGGCAGCTGCTGGAAGGTGGGACTACTGTTAGTTAAAATCCCATTATGCAAGTGTTTCCCTTTGCTTCAGCATCTTCCAGTGCCTCTGCTATGTGAGTTTGTCTATGGGGAATGGGGAACCTCTTCTTTTCTTCACTGCCCGTTTTAATCAGTTAATGTTAGTCAGAAAGCTGTTTTGCTATGCAGTTGCCTGAGAAACAGCCAGCTGGAGGACTTCATATGGAACTTCTTTTGAGATCTGTGCAAGGTAGTTTGTGTCTTTACGTCATATTGTTTGCTAGGAATTAAACCTCATGGACACAAATCATGGTATGCAAATGATATTCAGGTTGGCTCTATAGGAAAGTTTAATTATATTATTATTGTTTTTTGTTATATAGTGGCATAAGACCAAGGGCAGTGATGTGAGTCTCTGATTGTGGTCCCTTATTTTTCATGCTGGTGTTAAAGTTCAATTTACTTAAAGACAAGAATGACCCTACTGGTTCAGATCAGGAGTCCATCTAGTTGTGTGTCATGTCATCACCAGTAATGCTGCATTAAAATAAAGATGGGTAAAAGTCTTAACCATGAATGGTGTTTCCCCCAAAGATAGTCCAGAGCCTCCAGTGAAGCCAGGGGTACAGCGTTTTGCAAACTGGGTTTTTACTCTTCTCCATTTAAAATTCATGGGTCTTTTTTTCCTGTGAACAAAGGCTTCGCAATGTCACGCTTCTGCTTCATATAGATTTTGTGTCGTCATTTTCCTGAGCTGTACAAATTCTGCATGGATTGATCCTTATTATTATCCAAAAGCTGCTTTTGCTCTTTCCTGGTATAGGGACTTTTTCTGGTATAGTCCTGATCCCAGGACTGTGTGAGGCTCACCTACAATGAACCCAACCACCTGGCTTATAGTCAAGTGACTTCTCTGGCTTACTTTTTTTGTTTAAATGTAGCCCTTTTTATTTGCTGTGTCTTTAATAAAGATACTTAGCAATGCTTGAGTCAAAATCTTTTACCCTTACTGAAAACTTATCTGTATGCTATCCATACAGTAATTCCCCCAAGCCCCTTGACCACTTAGTGTTACGATGACTTGCAGTGTTAAAAGTATGGGCTTGCGTTTATTTCTCTTTAGATAGTATTTCCTTCGGGGTCAGGTTAAAATTAGTAGGTAAAATCTGTTCAAAGCCACTTTGGATTCTCAGATTTCTTCCCTGTCACTTGGATTTTAGGGCTTAATTTTATTTTGTGTGAAGAGTTCTGAATTTCAGTCTCAACATTTTTACATTTAGAATTTAAGTATTTAGAATTCTAGTGTTTAAAAAGATATATGCTTATAACTGAGAATAAGTGCTATGGAGGACTGATGCGTCAGGTGTGCGACCAGGTCCCTGGTGGTTTCTGTTTGTTGTTTAGAAGGGTGGTTGCGGTGTGCTGGGCAAAGACAAAAGGCACTGGTATTTAGGCAGCTGTGTTTTCATGCTCTTTAATACTACACATGAAGTAAACACTCTGCCCAAGTCAGACTCAGAGAGGCTGATGTGCCTCTGAAGTTTCATCAGAGCGCTATGCTATGTGTCTGGTGATCAGCAGTTTTATGGGCTGGTGGCCTGCTCTGGGTATAACCACGGAGCCATCCCAGTATTCATATGTCCGGAAGAAACCGTTGTGCTTCTTCCTGAAATAAGACAAAATCTGCTGTCTGCCCAGCGTTATCATCTGCTGCAAAGTCAGCTGAGGAGCTTAGGGCTCACCCCAGGTAACTGGCACTACCCCAATGCACAGGGAATTTGTAGAATAATGAAATTTTTCAAAGGCTTTTGAGGGTTAGTTTTTTCTGATTAGACTATTTGAAGTGTATAACATTAATCAGTCAGTTTACGCTTTATTCCAAAGAAGGACAAGCTTATCAAGGCTGGATAAGACCTTCTGGGATCTGTACCTCTTGTGACCTCACGTTGTGTGGGACCTGATTTTGCTTCTGGCCCTGTGTGAGTGTGGTGATTAAGCTGGGAGCTCTGGCAGGCAGGAGCAATGAGATCCAGCCTGCAACTGCAGTAGTACCACGAGTAGTAATTTAACATCATGAGGAAAAATCATAGCATAGAATAATATTCATTGAGGCCCTCTGCCTTCAGGGATAAAAGTCATTAGTATTTGTCACTTGCCCAATAATTAGCAGTGGTTAAATCTGAAATAATTAGTAGAATGATATTTCTTCCCCTTCCTCATTTTCCTGACTGGAGAAATCCAACAGCAGTGAAGATTGAGCAAGTAATACAATTGCGTGTATGCAGATAAGCAGAATGTATTGCTTTTTGTCTTTTCTTTGTTTCATGAGTTCCTTTTGAAAAGCTCCATTCTCAAAACATAAGCAAAAGGCACAATTACTGAAGTTACACTTCCAGCCTCCGTGCTTTACCTCTCCTCTACTGACAGTGCTTGCTATAAATACCTGTGATGAGTAACGCTTTTCTATTTCTTATTTTCCTTCTAAACTTCCTTTGGTAAAATAATTTTTCTGATCATCCTTCTGGGAAACAGGAGAAGAATTTAAACAGACGTGGTTTGATATTATGTGTTCCTGCTGCTTCTCTAGCTGACTTATGGCAGCAGACTGAAATTGCTTTCTTCGTTTGAATACATTTAGGCAGTAACATCTTTGTGTTATAGAATAAGGCTTTTGGAACAGTGATAATGTGAGCAAGTGTTTGTTCTGTTTTGCACGTATCTAACTCTAAAGAGGAACATGAATTAAAACCACAAGTCGTCATTTGTAAGGGAATCATAACCTTTTGATTTCCCTTCATCTTAGCTTCTGGATACATAATAAGTAGTTGGTTTGTTTTACTTGATTTGTGATTTTCAACAGTCATATTTATAGAGAACTTATTTAGGAGTGACATAAAAGAAGTCCCTTATTCTATATCAAAAAGGTATTTTTTCATACAATACGGCATATTCAGGAATGTTTTAGCATTTATGAAATCTGGGTTAATTTTGAGTTATTATTGAAAATTGAGTGATGGAAACAAGGATTTGCTTAAGACTTAGTCCTTACTTTCATTTTTAATTAGTTACTGCACTCCTTATAAAGACAACTTAGGTGTTTAAAATGTATAGCTTGGGTGTGTTATAACTTCTAATTCATAAAATTATAATTTTGTCATAAATTTAATTATCCCTTTAATTCATTATATACAAGTTATACAGATTATAATTTAATTCATATCTCCTTTAATTCAATATACAACTTTTAAATTCAAGTCACCATCTTACTGAGCCAAGGCATCTGGTTCTATATCTTTGATTGAATATTTGATGATGGCCATTCTCATCCTTCAGGAATTAACGTTTTTCCCAAAGAAATTTAAATATCTACTAAATATTTGATTGCATTTATAAGGTGGGTTTTTTTGTTTTAGAAACAGTATTTTGAAGTGGCTGTAGGGCAAATTCAAAACTTCAAGCACCTTAAGAAAAAACACAGACTGAAAGCTTGAAAAGAGAAGTTTTAACGTGTTTATTTCTATTCTTTTCCCCCAGAAATATTTCTAACAAGAACATCTCATTGATTAAAGTCCTCTTTTTCACATAGTGCTCTGTGCTAGTTATACACAGATACCTGCTTCTTTCTGCTTAGTAAAAATACTTTTTGCTTCAGAGAAGCTAATAGCAAGAAATAAAGCAGGAACAAGAAGCAGCATCGTTTCTTTTCTTTAATGCTCTCTTTGCCACTTTTTAAGGCCATATTACTTTAAGATGTGCATAACCGTAAGCATGTTCTTTAGACTCCCCATATTTGATGTGCAATTTAAACATATGCTTAAATCCAATTGAAACCATGGAGATTTTAGTAAGTAAATTAGAATTGGGATTTTTTTTGCATATAAGTTTTTCTTTCTGTCCTCTGTTTCCCACCTCTCACAGTAACGTAGAGGAGAGGTTTACACCCTGATGATCATCACACCAATGGGAAATATCCTCAGTCTGAATGAGGGCCAAGGATCTCAGCTGATGCAGCGAGAGATGCAGGTGTTTGGTGCAGAGAAATTGGTCAAATTTCATCACTGTGAATGGGATTAGCATAATGCTGGTTCAAGGTGCTCTGCAGATCTTAATGCTTCCTGGCAAGCACTGGTTTTAAACCCGAAGGCTACTTCAAATTTCATCTTATTCTAAAATGCATTGAAACTTTTCCTTGTGAAAGGTTATTACTCAGGTCAGTGATCACATTTGTATTCTCCTGTTTTCCCATTGTTCAGTTCTCCTTGAAAAATGTAACCTCCATTGTTAATAGAGGTTTTTCCCTTTATCTCCAACCCTTAAGCAAACTCCATTTTAAAATATCGAGTTAATACATAGAAGTAGGTGGCTTAAGGTAATTTTGGAATTTAGGAAAACAAGTTGTTTTTAAGCTGCTCTTACTCAGATTTGAGTACCTGAGAAAATAAGAAGTTTTAGGAATTGAATCTGTGTCTGTTTTGCAGCTCTTCCTTCAGATGCCACCAGGCTTGTAGTTAATCTCTCTTCCCACTGCGTCTTCACTTTGAGTTAGACCCACACAATGCCCATTTTGATGGAAATGGTCCTTAAAAATGTCGGATCGCTGCCATTGTAACCCCGCTATGACTGTAACATCTGCTAATGCTGCTCAGAGGGAAGCTGAGGCATAATTCAGGGAAATTTGACACTTGTGCTCTTGGATACTTCATTTATGTTTTAAATATACACACACACCAGCTGAAAGTTTACCACTGAATAAGCAGTAGCTTTATATCAGAGCTTTAAGATGCGTCTCTAATATAACAAAGTTTTCCAGACCCTTCATTTATATCTGGGACATGTTTAAGGATATGTTTTCTTAGAATTCCATGGATGGCAACAATAAATCCATATTCAACACAAATGGGTTATCATAAAACTACATGTAGCCTCAGAGAACCATATGGAAAAGCTTCTGTGCTCTCTATGGCAGTAGCTGCTTGGTGCCAAAAATTTCCTGGGCTTTAGTAATAAGATAAATATCTAAAGACTTCAGATGCGATGTTTCCTTAAATATTTCAGCTGTATTTGGAATACAGTTTACTCAAAATACCTTGCAGCTATTTCTCTGAAAATATTGAGAGGGCTTTTTGAGCTGGTTTTGCCAGAAGAAACTGGCATAAAGACTGGTGTACAAGTTGAAGGACAGCTGGGCACTCCTGAATTTTTAACCTTTGACACCCTTGTGATGAAAATTAATAAATCTGGGACTAAAAATTGATGGGAAATAGTAATATTATCTCCATATGGCCTACTCTCTCCTTTGCCAAGGGAAATGACATTGCTCCAGCACTGACCATTATTTACATGGATTGGAGCTGACTTTTTAGGACTTTCATAACTGAAGACCATGGGGATCATTTCTTCTGGATAAAGGCTCTCTCAGGCCACAGACTGGTACAGTGAACTGAAGCCCTATTTATGCTTTCTAACCCTAACTTGACTTTATATGTAATGGTTCTTAGTTTTGAAAAGGACTTTGCAGAATTTCCCTCCCTGCTTTGAGTAAGGAAATATTTTGGTGAGAATGACTGTCCCAGGGGTCTTAAAAGTGGTGCCAGAGGAGGAAGTGGAATGAGTGATGACTTTGTGTGTTATTTTCGTTTTTCCCATGAAAGACCTTTGGTTTCTTGGTTCTGATTTATAAAGACAGTTTTCTCCTTCTTTTCAGGCAGGTGTTAACGAAAATGATTTTTATGATGGTGCTTGGTGTGCAGGAAGAAATGACCCATATCAGTGGATTGAAGTAGATGCTCGAAGGCTAACAAAATTCACTGGAGTCATCACACAGGGGAGAAACTCCCTCTGGTCGTAAGTACAGGCTTACTTTTCTCCATGAGTTTCTGAGCTTTCAGACCAAGGAATTCATGCTGTGTTGTGTGTTGTTTCTTCAAGGGGAAAAAAAGAAAGAATGGAAATGCTGTGTGGCATCAAATAATTGCATAGAGAAACAGTAAAAGGCAAAGTGATTATATGATTATATATGGCATAAAATATGTGTTTATAGGAAGAAAACTTCTATAGGCACTATTTACACCTGGCAAAGGAATCAACATGATTCCGTCAGATTGTGCCTTTGTATTCACCTTTCAAATTTGTTTGACTTAAAGGTCCTAATTCTTTCCCAGCATTTAAATTGGTTAGTTTAGATACTAGGTTTGTTAGATATTGGTTTAGAATAACCACTCATCTTTGAGATTGCCCATTGCATAGGCAACCAACAAATCATTGGTAAAATGTCAAAATAATGTGGTTTCTAAATGAGCTGTTACCAAATGTTATAGCTGAATTGCTTTTTTTCTAAAGAAGAACTTCTAATATAACCAAAACCCTGCAGTGTGTGTGGATCAGGACTGCAGTGTTTGGTAGCAGGCCTGTTGTGCTGTGCTTATGAATGCAAGCAAGACTCCATGCAGTTCAAGCCAGCTTTCCAAGAAAGCTTTGAGGAAGGAACGTTTGCTATGAAAGCTGCCTTGCTGCATTGGTCTGAGGAGGAAGTGCAGGCACACCTAGCTCAGGACCTTAGCTTTGTACTGAAAGTGCTGCCCACTTCCAACACTGAAAACATTTGTGACCTTTCTGGTTACTGCTTGTGTGACAGGATGAGTATATGGCACTGGGAAATGACTTGTGAGCAGGCTTGGTTGCATTCACTCTTTTGGGACCAGCTTCTGAGTGTAGGTGAACATATCACTCTATAACCCAGCCAAGTGTGAATGAGGTGAGAATTGTCTATGAGGAATAGAGCAATCGGCTAGCCCAAACAGGAACTGAAGGCAACGGTTTGTTTTGTTCCTGATCTTTACAGTGCTTGTTCAGTACCTTAATTTCTTGTGGAGTCTCATTGCCTTATGTAAGCAAATACTCCCACTTGCACTACTGGACCTTTTGACCAAGTATTCGGGAGATGCACAGGCTTAGATCCATTCTGGTCAGAAATCTCCCTTAAGAAAAGGAATGTGCCATAGAACAAAAGGTAAACCAGAAAAATACAAGCATATTTAAAAAAAAAAAGGTAGTCTTTATTTTTCTTCTATCATTTAATTTTCTGGAGCTTTTCATCTCTTTGAGCACCGCTGTGGGAGTAGGAGCCTTTTTGGCAATAAAATTTCTATATTTATTCCACATTGTTCTGTGTTAGGTAGATAATTACTGTAGAAAAGTCTTATTCTTTTCTATATTCATACTCTTGACATTGCTGTTTCTCAACACCAGTGCTGCATGGCTTCGTCTTGTCATATTGCTATTTTCAGTTCAGCTCTACTGCAGGTACACAGCAGCACTTGATGCTCTATTTATAGTTGACATTCACAGTCATCTTCAGTTTGTTTGGTTTTCAAATTACTAAGTCTTGCTTTTGCCCTCTTTCCCCCACAAAGAGTTGGTGGGCAGAGCCCTAAAGGTCTGCAGAAAGAGCAGGGCTGATGCTGGGAGAGGAGGCCCAGGCTCCTTCTGGGTCTTTACTCAGATGTATGGAGAAACAGGCACGTTGCTGCATCATAGGAGCAAAGATGATTTCAACTGGATCAGCTTTGCTAATGTCTCCTGGTAAATACATCTTGTAAGACTAATATCTGCCCTATAGAAGGGCCAGAGGTGTGGGAAAAAATAGTCCCAGGAGGGGGTGTCCTCTTTCCCTATCTCCAGTTTGCATACAATGAACTGTCGAGGAGGTGGCTTTTCTTGTCAGCGTGTGATGGCCTCCATCCTACTTGCCATCTCTTGATACAGCTTTGGCTGTGGGACTGGCTTTCCTGGAGTCCACCTCCAGAAATCTCTCCCTTCATCAGATTGAACAGATAAAACCAATGTGTTTGACGTTTGTGTGCTCTGCTTCTGCATGTGTAACTTCTTGGATATTTCTAAAAGCAAGTTGGTACTCCTCAAAGTGCTTTAGAAAGAGTTTAGGCTGATGTATGCAATCCTGTTCTGGGCCAAGATGGGTGTCCTAGGGTTTCCAGAGTCTGAGCATCTGGGAACATCATACCCAGGAAGATGGCAGATGCTGCTTTCTGAATTCTTCATGTCGTTGTGTCTGAAAGATGATCTCAGTATGACTTTCTACCCCAATTCTTCAGTCAAGAAAGGAAAGAACCATGAAGTCCTGGTGTGGAGGAGAGCTACACAAAGCAAAACTGAATCCAAAGAACAGCAGAAACCCTGAGCTTGGAGCAGAATCTGTCTTAGGCTGGGTTTCAGAGGCACTGGTAGATGTTTTGGTGCTTGTGGTAAACTCGGGAGACGATGACCTGACTGTAATCACAGAGGTTGCATGCAGTGAATTGGCTTTAGAAGCCAGCTCAGCATAAACACATCAATAGTACTTTTATTTGTGTGGCTGGTTCTTTTGAGACTGTTTTGCTATAATAGGCATTAGAAACAAAGCGGATACATTATCCTTCTCTTACACTTAGCTACTGACAGTGATAGTATCATAAAAGATCTGTATAGGATATGAAAGTTTGCACAGGAAGATGCCATTCTGTTACCTGAGGCACTTTCCCAACTTGATGAAATTGTGACAATAATATAGTGCTTTCATAACTAATATAATCATATGTTGGAGAATAAGCTGTTTCAGGCATGAGTGCCAAAAAAACACCCCTCTGATCTGTGTTGTATTAGAAGCAAAAGCCTGCCAAGGTAAGATTTTTATTTAAGCCTTGGAGACTTTCCCACTGTTATATTAAAAATAAAAATCAAGGCAGTAGGGTGTATGCAAAGTTCACCAAAGCTATTGTGTGAGAGGGATAAAGAACCAGAAAAGCAACCTTTTTTCCCTCCTCTTTTTATTGAACAAGAATCTTCAACAAAGTGGAACAATGTACTTAACCAAAAGTACCCCCCGAGCTTCTGCCTTGATCAGTTTTGAACCTGTCCTGGTCCCTTTAGCTTCCTCCTTTTGACTTAATGAGGACATGTAAAATGAGCATTGGGAGGGCAGACAAGGAGACCCTGCTGAATCCTGCATCAAATAGCTTTGCCCCTCACTGTAGGGTTGCACCATTTGAGTTATTAACAGTCTGGCCTTTGATTCTGCTTGTATGTCTGAAGCTATAGCCAGAGCTAGTATACTGGTGGTGGAAGCAACCCTTTGCTCCTTTACAGCAGCACTGGCAACTGTAGTCTGGTTTTGCTGATGCCCTACTCTGTTGAAAGACGGTCTATTCGCATCCAGCCTTGCTTGTTGAGGCTTTTTTGAGCTTTATAGGCAATGATGAGTTGAAGATTAATCTTGACACAATGCAAACAACACACAAATGTGCGGGGTTGTCACTTTGTGCTGGCAGGAATTGTTTCACCTCGGATATTTCTCTCCTAATCTCATGGGAAGTTGCTGTTTCTTGTCTGTCTTCTGCTGTGTGTTGTGGCTCTGCTTCACAGTCCAGGGCTCTTTGGCTTGAGGCATGAGAGCCTTGAGGAGGAAGAGGCTTAGGTACAGAAACAGCTATTTGGAAGTGCAGATGAGCTGACTAGAGAAAGAAGGAAGCCATCCTTGGTTAGTAATGAATACTTGAATTATTTAATCATTTCCTTTTAAAGGAAAAACACTTCTGAGTCAAACCGTGTGCTCAGGCTGCCTGGCTGTGAATTCCATAATAGTCATGTGGAATCAAATCTTTCTGCTTTTCTTTTTAACTCCTGTAACAAGCAAAGCCAGGTTTTGAGCAAAACGTGCCTAAATTGAGGAGGTTTTTTTACCAGTCAAAGCAAGCGCATAAGCTCAAGGGCTGTTGCTGTTCAGCTACCTCAGTCATTCTTGGGACACCTGAAATCATGGCAAAGCACTCTTTTACCATTGTAAATGGTAAGCCGTGCTTATATTATTGAGAAGATCTGCAGGCTTGAAATTTCATGTATAAAGTGGGGTCCAGCTGCTAAAACCAGGACTCTTTTTGATTTTTACACTGAAGATATCCAGATCTTGGGAGTGCCACAAGTGTTAGTTGATTCAAATAAAAGCTAACACCTTGAGAGTGGGCAGAACATCAGTTCCTTTGTATGAACTGAGAACATCGGGAGGTTGTTGTCTCTGGACAGTCACCACACTGTTTCACTGTGTGCTTGATAGATGTCAGTGGCATCTTTCTGCAGAGCTGTTTTGTTTGACTTCTCAAACTAGACAAAGTTGTGTGAATGATGTGGCCTTTTAGAAAGGTATGTGACATCCACCTCTGAGAGGTGGATGGTGCCATAGCTGGGCTACAGGAGGGTTTATGGCTGCATATTTTGGGGAGAAACGCAGTATGCAATTCTTTGTATTGCTGCCGGTACATCTTTCAGTTTTAAGAACCAAGTATCTTCAAACAACTGTTCAAGGGTGTTGAGTGGGACACTGGAAGCATCACCATGGAATCTTGCCATATATTTGAAGCAATGATGTGATACTTTAAAATATGCACTCCCTTGACAGAGGGAAAAGATATTAATCACTCTTAGCAGTTTGGCAAGAATCTAAGACACACAGGAAACATGTTTCCCACAACCCAAACTGTCTTTTGATAATTTAACACCACCTTTTGTATCAAGAGAAAACCCACACATCTAAATATATTACAGTACTGACTGTAATATAAAGCTGTAGACGGTTTCAATGCAAAAGCTGTTTTGATTTTTAGAAGAGGATGCAATATGTCACTGAGTAAAGTGTGTTTGATTTGATGCATTTTCTTAAAATTAACCTTTCAACCATGTTAAATTATGCACTATTGCTGCATGTCATGAAATAACATGACAACAACAATCAAAACATGGATGAAATTGTGCAGAATGCTCAAATTCCTAGGGGAAAATCTGAAATCTTTAGAAAAGTCAAAATAAACTTATTTCCATGTATATCTTTATGACTTTTCAGAGTCATGGAAATATTGAGGATTTTCTTACTTTCATGTAAGATCATAGAATCATAGCATAGTTAGGGTTGGAAAGGACCTTAAGATCATTTAGTTCCAACCCTCCTGCTGTGGGCAGGGACACCCCCTACTAAACCATGATGCCCAAGATCATAGAATCAGACTCCTAGAATGGGTACGGTTGGAAAGGAACTTAAGATTATCCAGTTCCAGCCCCCTGCCATGTGTAGGGACACCTTCAACTAGAACAAGTTTCTCCAAGCCTCATCCAGCCTGGCCTTGAACATTACCAGGGATGGGACAATGTCTTGAAGAAGGAGCAAAAAAAGAAAAGGGGGGATGTGGTCATTTTCAAGTCTGATTTACGTAGAGATCTGTCTGCATGCAACAACACTTTAAAGGTTAGTTGTTTTGAGGAGACAACAAATCAATGGTGTTGCTGGCTGGAAGGAATAATTACAATGACTTGCACATATTGCTTCTAAACTGACACTTTTAAAACTTGTGGCTTTTGTTCATTGCTGTTGAAGCTAAGTTTTATCTAGAAACTGTGTCGTCACCATTACACGTTCCCTACTGGGTCACTTGTTTGATTTCCTTGTGCTACTCTGTAGGGATAGCACATAATGAATATCCAGCGCATCAGGTTTTTTCTGATTCTGCTTTTGTTAAAGGCAGTTTATTTGTAAATGAATAGGGGAATGAGTTTGCAAGCTTTTTTCTTGCAGTACACCGTCATCCTTCTCTGTGTGCAGTGTAGCCCTTCATGATCTCCCAAAATCCCTTTTGACAAACTGTCCTTAGGGAATTGTAGCTCTGGAGCAAGTTGGGTACCTTCCAGAGATATAGTTGAGGATAGATTTAGGTCAGTGCGGTTTGCTTCTAATTTTGGTGGTGCAGTACAGAAAGAAGTACAGTTCTTTAGTCACAAAATGAATGTGTTGCCCCAGATTTTAACTTATTGCTGTACTCATTGGCAGTTCCTCAAGAGCTGAGATTTGTTTTTATGGACAGTCTGTGTGTGAGGATTGCAAGGTGGTAAACTTCCTCGCTTGCAAGAGGCCGAAAATCCTTGCTTCCTTCCCAGTTTATCACTCATTCATGGTATGAAGTTCATGATCTCAGCAGTAAGATTGGCCTCATGAAGTGATAATCACATCAGCATCTTCAGTATTCCAATAACAAGAGAATAAAGAACAGTGATAATCCTTTCAGTGTACCTGCATTGGCATTTGGGACAGTGTAGTGATTACTCACAGGTATTTGTATTGTTTCTACGTATACCTAAGAAAAAGAATTTTTCACTGCAGATATGAAGGGGCAAAATACAACAGCAGTGCAGTACTGCTTTGGAAGCATAATAGAATAAACTGTAGAATAAATCCTGTCCAGCTCACAAGGACAGAAGTGGTACTTGGTGTTGACTTTCAAAGTAGTACCTATGAAAACCTACCCCGATGAAACTTCAGCAAATCCAGTGAAAATGTCTCTATGTTTTATCCAAATTACATAATAAAATAAGCAGCTGCTGTGTACAGACTTGAATTGTTATGGTGCATTAAATCAGTGCAAACTGTTATTTGCCCTGACTGGATGACAGGACTGCAGAGGTTATTACAGCTTCCCTGAAGTCAGGCTCTGGTAGAGTGAATTGCTCCAAATCCACTGAAATCATATCAAGTATATTGATGTGAGTTATAAAACAACCTGAGTTCAGTATAGAAAAAGCTCCCCTGATATATTAATGTCACTAGTTACATATTATACTAGTGTTTATAATTGACATTTTTAAGTTATATTTTTCATTAAAATGGTGGAGCCATCTCATGGGCTTTCAGTGGCTGAAGCTCTGAGAGTTAGCCTTTGGCAGCTTCAGCCTTCAGTGCTCTCCACTTACTTGCTTAATTTCAGTCCCTGTGCCATGTTCATCTTCCACCTTGGTTCTTCTACTTTATGCAGGACTTTAGTAGAGCATTTCTCACTGCTGATGAGTAGTCCTCAATGAGGAGCTGGCTTTGTGACCAGCTCAGATGATCCCATGTAGGTGGGATTCTGACAGCACACTCAGAAATGTGCTTATATTTTCACAAGATTGTCAAGAATGTCAACTCATTCTGTTATGGGTATGTTTTGTCGTGGTGCTCTTGCTCCAGTTATGACTCATGTACACCAAAGACTTGGTGACTCATGGTGAAGCACTGGAAGGGAGCAGGTTTGAATCATAAATTCACAAAATACTTAGTGTTGGAAGAAGACCTTAAGATCATCCAGTTCCAACCCTGCTGCTGTGGGCAGGGACACCTCACACTAGACCATGTCTCCTGAACCTCTGTCCAACCTGGCTTTGAACAATGCCAGGGGGGGAGCATTCACAACACTCTTGGGCACCCTGTTCCAGTTCCTCACCATCCTCATAGTAAAGGACCTCTTCCTTATATCTAACCTGAACTTCGCCTGTTTCAGTTTGAACCCCTTACCTCTTGTCCTATCACTGCAATCATAGAATCTTAGAGTATGAGATTGGAAGGGACCTCAAGAGTCATCTGGTCCAACCTTTCAAAGGGTGGTGCTGTGTGGAGAGAGTCTGCTTTGCAAAGTGAGGCTCACAGGATGCTCAGAAGAGGAAGGAAAGCTTCTTAACCTCCTTGGAAGGGCCTACAATGGGTAGTTAGAAATCAAATGAGCCAAAGCCTTTAGGAAGAGGATACATCAAATGAATACAGGCATCTACTTGCACTTATTAATCACAGCCTTGATCTGTATATTTTGCATGTGCATTATGACTTGTTGCAATGAGAATGGTTGTGTATGGGGTTAGCTGGGGGACATGAGGCAGCTGTTCTTTTCCCCTCCATCCATGCCCTTCATCACTTCTGCATGCACCAAGGGATACTTGGCCGCATTTTTGTGTGATCTTGGTAGATCTGAGCTCTTTCAGCATTACTTTAAATATGCTCACGGCTGTGCACACAAATGGCAGTATTTGCTGTTTACTGTCAGAGCTTTTCATTTTCCATTACTTTAATATTCACAGGGAAGGAGACAAAAGGACATGGTGAGGCAGTGCCTGTATAGCTGAGATTTTTCTCCTCAGACACATGACTGATTTACAAAGGTGTAATAGGCACAAAAAAAAATGGTAAATTAAAAACTTCACAAAAGGAAGTTTATAAGGAAAGGAATCACAGCTTGGTTGTGTTTAGCAGATGCAGGAGACCTGAAAGGGGAGGATCAGGTATAGGAATAATTTCAAACACAAGCAGGTCTCTTTGCATAGAGTGGCTTTAAATGATAGATGCTAAGACCACAGAATCTTTGGGGCAGAGGATGTCTTTGACCCCACAAAGACACCTTCAGATGTTACTGTCTGACTGTATAAGAGCAAAAGGAAATACCCACAGCTAGCACTGGACTTTCTAGAAAGTCAGAGACCAGAATCTTGTCAAAACCTGGCTGTAAGTGGCAACCATCAGGTGGGGAACACATTTGCAACCCCAACTCCTCCTCGCTGAGAAGAGCGCTATAAAAATCATTGCTGAATTCATTCTACGCAAGTCAGATTCTGGCCCTGAGCTTTTCTTCACAGGCCCTCTGCAGGGTCTGGTTTCAGTGTATTCATTTAAGTCAGACAGAAGCAATTTTAAAACTTAAACTTTCAAAATTTCAGCTGTTTAAAAGAATTGCCCTTGCTTGCTAGTCAAGCTCCAGCTCTTAAATCACACTGATTGAATTAGTTTGTGAAGCTTGCTGTGCTATCTGTGGCGAGCCTGAGCAGTTTTTGATTTGGCTTCCTTTTGAAACTGTTTGGCAATGGGTGATTTAAAATTTTATCAGTATAAATATTATTATAGAATATTAATGTTAATGGCTTTGCATTTAATTGCATGAGACTACAAATTACTTCTCAAGCAGAAAGCCATTTAATTGTCAGCATGCTGATTCTGTTGCATGAGTAGTTCAAAGCTTAACTAACATGTTGGTTTTTGTATAGGTGTTCTGCTATTTCAAGTGTTTTGGCTTGTTGATTTATATATTATTGATGGATGCATATCTATGTGCTTGTCTGGTTCTGTTTTCTATTAATTTTAGGATTTTGTAATGCAGAGAGATGAGACTCTCATAACAGCAGAATAAGATGGTCAGCTGGAGCCACATCCATTGCAGATGATGCTAACATGAACTCTGCCAATGTTTGCTAGTCGCATCCCCAACATCTCTTCCACTGTTGCCTTTGGCTTCTGCTGACCAGCACCTGACAGCTTTCCTTATTTATCTCAATACGCGTGGGGTTTTAGTGATGCGGAAAAGCATCCTTGGAGACTAGGATAAGAGTATCAGATTTACTTCACTTGTTGCTTATTCAGCTTTCCATAATTGAGGAGATTGGCCTTAAGGTATTACATGCAGCAAGCACAGTTCAAACAATATAAACCCAAACACAAATAGTCAGATGTCTCAGCTGATGTACTTACCTGCTGGAAGCTGGGCAGCCAAAAGCCTGGTGTCCCTCCACTGCTTCTCATTTAGCACTCACTATGTGCTGTGCTGGGTTGAGAGTCTTCTAGGTGTCCAATACACATAAAGAAAAGTAAGCAAGTTATACTGGGAAAGGCAAGGCAGAAGGATGTTTTGTTGTTCTGGTGGCGGCATGGTATCTTTCCCTACACACTGCAGCCTGATGCTACTGTGGTTCGGTAAGAAAAAGCTGATTCTCTAGGCGGGAAGCTGCTAAGGCTGTGGGAGATCTGTTTTTAATTCTCCGCTTTGATTCAGGTTTCCTCCGTGTCCCTGGACAAGTCACTCAATCCCTCAGTTTGTCTTTTCCTTTTTTTTTAAAATGAGAGTGGCCAGGCTGGATATTTCCTTGCATCTCAAGAAACTTAAAGTCAAAGATGTTCAAATAAGCCTTGTCTAAAGCTAATGCGTTACAGATAAACCCAACTAATTAATAATAGTTAAATTCGCCGCAGTGATTTTGAATCTGGTTTTGATTTTTGCGTCTAATTTCTGTGAAATGAATTGATTAATGTTGGCAATAGATACTGAGATTTTCCTGGTGGGTTTCTCCTGAGGAGATAAGGCTGGCATAAATTTTAAGAAGGATTATTAATGGGAAGCACCTGAACCCAAATGGTTCCTGCCAAATCTGTATCTCATGATCCTTTTCTAACATTGGTGAATTAAATGAGGCAGTCATGTAAGTAGCACTTTGTTAGAGCATGATGAACTAGAGGTAACCTGAAACACTTCAGAAGGTACTGTCATGCAATAACTTCTCTATTGCCTAGCTTCCTGCCAAGAAAGGGCTTAATAACTAACGCACTCTTCTCTGAATGTTGGCATAGGACTTCCCTGAATGGTGTCTCCCTGTCTCTATGAAACCAATAAGTATATGTATTTTCTGAGGCATACAATGGTGGGTCCAAGAAGATTTCATGGAGTGAATTTAGAAGAGCTTCTCAATGGTAATTGTAGGGACATCCAAAGTACTGGAAAGCATTGCAGCTTTCTTTCAGTTTTCCTTAGATAGCTTCATTGTTCAGTGCTGATAGGTCCCAAAAAGTTTCCATGTGGTGTGCTGAAGAAATTAATGTATAGAAATTAATGATAGATCTCCCTGTTGTCAGATAACAATACGGATGGCATGCCCCAATACTACTGCTATCAAAAGACCTTATCTCAGTGTCGTGGTTTAAACACAGTCAGCCATAAATCAGCCACGCAGTTTCTTTCTCACTCCGCTCCCTTTTCTTCTCCCTGCTCCCAGAGGGATGGGGAGGAGAACTGAAAGAATGCAACTCCCACGGGCTGAGATAAGAACAGTTTATTATCTAAGGTATAACACAAACCACTACTGCTACCACCAATAATAATAATGATAAAGGAAATAACAAGGGAAGAGAATACAATACCACCTGCCCACTGATAATATCCAGCCTGACCAAGCACCAACCAATACCTAGTCCCACCCTGCAGTGAACTAGCCCTTCTGGGTAACTCCCAGTTACATCCTGGGCATGGTATGCTGTGGTATGCAATACTTCTTTGGTCAGTTTGGGTCAGGTGTCCTGTCTCTGCTTCCTCCTGGTTTTCCCTCTTCCCTGGCAGACCATGAGGCTCAGAAAGTCCTTGGTCAGACTAAACATGTGAGCAGTAACTAAAAACATCGGTGTTATCAGCGCTGTTCCCAGGCCAAAAGTCAAAACCACAGCACTGCACCAGCTACTAAGAAGGAGGAAAAAATGACTGCTACTGCTGAACCCAGGACACTTAGCTATCATGTTTCTGTGGTGGATTTCCCCCAAAACCTTTAGATTTCTGTGTCTACATGAATGAACAGAGCACTGTATAGATATTAAGCTCTTCAATTCTAGGAAGAGCTGTACTTAATGTAAACAGACTGGTTGTTGATTTGAGCATGTGTAACATATCCATCTGCTTCCTAGAAGACCTCCTGTGCTGCACATGTGTAGAAAATCTGCAGCTTCTCAGAAGATTTAGTACGTTGAATGCTATTCTTCTGGTCTGTACCTGTAGAAATATGTGGGAATTAAAAACACTCGGCTCCCTGGTCAGAAGCTTCTGCCAGTTTTCCAGATACTCCGAATGCATGAATGCATGCAGAATTCCCCTTCCCCACCATGGGGAACATGACTTTTAAGCAGAAGATGCCCTTTCTGAGGCAAATCTGAATTTACAGTAGCCTCCTTAATATTGACAAAAAAAACATTTTTCTTATGATGTTCGGAAAAAAGGGGGAAGAATTTAGGTCCCTAGAGGCAGTTTTGGATTTGGTGCCGCTGGGAGAAGGATCTAGTCGCCCATGAGGGTTTTATTCTGCATCTCACTAAATACAAAGTGGATGTTTAATCCTTATAGGCAAGCACAGTTAACAGGATGTGGTGTGTGATCTAATACATTATGCTAATTTATCTTGTTCCATGGCCCTCTGTAGTCCTCCTATACTGCAAATGTAAAAGAATGGATGTAATCCATTTTGTATCTTAATTGGCAGACATCCTCTGAAAAGCACGTTGCCACTCAAGATGGTAAATGTGTACAATTGACAAGTATGCGTTCTCTTTTGGGAGAAGTTTGCACCTTTGTGGGGAATGAGAAAATTAAAATGCTGGAAATAAAAGCCATATCATGAAAATGGCAGTGCAGCAGCAACGGTTTCTCATGCCACTAAAATGAGCTGGTTCTGTTAAAAACTTTGATTCCCATTTTTCTTTAATCAAAAGCCATGATTTTCTTACAAAATTCTCGATTATGAAGAAAGTCCACCGTTGTCTTGGTTTTGTGACTGTGGTATTCTCTTAGGTTTTATTTTCTAGGTGTAATGAATGTATTGCTTGCTCTTATCTTATTTGTGCAACTGAAGTGATAAAGATTCTGGAATATTTCAGAAGCAATGATGTTGATTGATTTGTGACATTGCCATTTAGCCTAATTTTGAAAGAAGGCCAAGAATATTAATAATAATTAAAAAAAAATCCAAAACCCAACCACCAAAACAACTAAACCAAAAAAACCCTCACCATTTAATATGCATTGTATGTGTACACTACCACCACCATCCAAACCCGCGAGTTTTCCTCTTGAATTTGGGTGGTTGAGTTCAATTTCTGGGTGCTTTTTCTACTGTTGGTTGGTTTCCAATCAGAAAAAGCTATTTTTCTTCTTCCTGGAGTTTTGATGTTGGCCTCCAAAATTCCTAATTTTCATGTCTGCTAGAAGTACATCTGCCTTCCTTTAACTTACACAACAAAGCTGAAAGAAAAAAGTTGAATTCTTTACAAGAATTAGTAGAAACCTATGTAACACACTGATGTCACTGTCTATCCAGCATGTAACAGATCCCCTATAAATCCCTTACCCCAGGAGATCTTCCACTGACAGGCAGACAATTAGTATTTTCAGAGTGCTGCTAACTTGTTACAGTTGTTTAATGACCATTGAAGTAGTGTGTCCATCACAAGTCATAGTTATATTCATCTGTTCATATGATAATGAGTTCAGTCTGCTTGGCAATAGTCAAGCTTTTTCCATACAAACTAACATGAATGGCAAAAATCTATTCCTTAAAGAAGGCTGGTGGAAGATTTGCAGAGGGCTGGTTTAGTGTGTGAAACAGAGCTGGGTTTGTTCCGTCATTTTTTGAAGATCCCATGATATCTCCTCTTTGACTTTGGGGAGTATTAGTATACTTACATACAGAAGTGCTTTTCTAAATCTTACTAAACACCTAATCTCTGGATTCAGGTGCCATTGTAAGTCTGGACATCACTTTGAATCTTTTATGTAAGTGACACCACTTTAAATTTCATTCTGCTGTTTTATTTTCTGAGTAAAATTATAGATATTTTGCTGCCATGCATTTACTTTGGCATCATCTTAAGGTCACTATTTTGTACAAGATGAAGCTGAGTGAACTTGTGCTGGTCTTATGGCTGATGATTTTGCTCTTGTTCTGCCCCTGTCCTTTTCTTGGTCTTCACCAAAAGCCTGAATCTCTCAGTGAACGCATAAAGGCTAATTTGTCCCTTTAAACGTAAACACAGTGGAGTCAATGTTGTATGTTCATAGGTAGTTTATGGGTATTTGTTGATTTTTAAAAGATCAAAAAGCAAAGAATGTTGTGTTTGCATGGGTGCGCTACAACGGAAAGTTGTTCCTACCTGTGTCTGTTCTTCCAGGTACTCCTTGATCTCTGATTCATATGCTCTGATGCTTCTCTCATTTCTGCCCAAATTGCCCCTATTCTTCTTTCTAGTCCTAAGAGCTTTCCTTATCCTGGTTTCATTCCCAGCAATCTGACTTTGTAGCTTATCTGAGAGCCTGTGTTAAAGAAGGACTGCTCTAGAGGACTGCTGGTTACGCACAATCAGTTTATATATAATAATATAGAATTTAATCATCCTGGACTGACTTTATAGTACAAACACACCTCCAAGCCACAGTTCTCCTCCAAGTCGCTGCCTGTTGAAACCAGGAAGGTGTTAGGGGAAAAAAGAATGTATTACTGTTGCCTTTTCAGGCCAACAAATATGAGAGGTGTTACGTTCTCCATCGCTGTATACACCTTACCGGAGGGAACATCCAGGCAGTATAAAAGCCACACAGCTTTAAATCTACTCGGAATATAAGAAGCAGCATTCTATTTATTCTACTCTTCTTTAGGTGAAAAAAAAAAATAAAGGTGAGGCACAATTTAGGTACAAATGAAGATTTTGCTTTTTTAAGTTAAAGGGTATTTTGCTGTAAATTGGTTACCAGGCCACTAGAAAGATCAGCCTACTGAAGATGGATGTAAGTATTGTAGCAGTGCATTAGTGCTGTGATTAATTGGACTCTGCTGTGCAAAGACAGAATTGTCTCTCTGTTCCTACCTATTGCTAATAAATACAGGAATGACTGCAGGCTCTAGTCATTCTTGTGTTGGAAGAAATGGAAATTTTCCTGGTTGAAATTCACAGGCTTTTCTTCCTAGAGGATTTATTACATTTTTCTATCCTCTCCAATAACAGCAGCAGAAATAATAAATGTTCTGTAGCTGAAAAGGTAAGATTTCTAAACACTGGGTGCATCTGCTCTCGATAAGCTATTTATCCCCAATTCTGCATCTAAAAAGAAAGGAGAGCAGTAATCCCTCACCTCCTGGAACCTCAGGATATTATCTCACTGTTTATTTGCTATGTGCTAGGCTGCTCTAATGAGCTGTTGAATCTAGATTTGCATGTCACTTTTTCAGCCAAGTGTTGACATGACTGTGCCACATGGGATTTCCATTGCCAGCAGTCTTACAAGCTTTATTACACTAAGCACAGCTTGCAGTCATTCTAAGTTATGAAAAAAATAACTTAGTTACTCTTTGTCTTTTTCAAGGAGTAACTGGGTGACCTCTTACAGAGTATTGGTGAGCAATGACAGTCATGCATGGACTGCTGTCAGAAACGAATCTGGAGATGTGGTGAGTATCACAAAACAAAAGTTTTATGAAGAGCAGAGGTGGGAAAGTGGGGCTGTCCACATGGAGTTTTGATTTGCCAGATTGGTCAGTTAAAGACTACAAAGCAATTTCTCTCAGTCTTCCCCCTAATTTTAAGAGCAAATCACATAATAGGGAGAGGGATCCAGAATATCCTATATAGCAAACCTGCATGTGTCTGCCAATGGATGCAAATGCCACCCTGGCAATGGTCTGGCCTATGATGTGTTTCTTGTTGCATGGCCCATGCAAGGATTAGCATCAGTCTGATGATCCCTGAGGACATCTCATGCCCATGAGGTGCCTATTGCCAGAGAGAGTGTAGAATCCCCTCTCTGAGGGGCATGGGGGAATTTTGTTCTTTGGAGAGCAGCTCTGGCCTTATCCACTGTCATCATGGGGCTGTACCAGGTGACTTTGTTACTATTACCCCAAGTGCTAAAAGACTTTCTGAAGAGCTGATCTTCCATTTTTTGTATGTTTGGCCTGCATAGATATTTGAAGGAAACAGTGAAAAAGAGATCCCAGTTCTCAATATGTTGCCGGAGCCACTGGTTGCTCGTTATATCCGTATAAACCCACGGTCCTGGTTCCAAGAAGGTAGCATCTGTATGAGACTGGAAATCTTAGGGTGTCCTTTGCCAGGTAAGAGTCTTTCTCAAGTGATGTTGATGTGGCTGCCTATAGCAAGACTCAGAAATTTTATTTCCTTTGGATATTTTTGCTTTTGATGCAATACCTGTAAGTACAGTTATGCAGAAAGAAAAAAAAAATCTGTCCAGATACATGATCAGTATCAAGATAAATCTTCAAATGCAATCACATAGTATCTACAAATGGTTTTATTAATAAAACAGCATTGCGTGGGTGATCTAACAAGATTTTCTGTGTTGTTTGGGCTGAAGTGCAGCACAATTAATCTTACAGAGTGTGCATGTACTGGGGAGGCAATAGGATTATGTATCAGGACAGTCACTTGCAGATGTCTTGAGTTTCTCAGGCAAGGAAAAGCATTATATTATGTAGTATGATGATTATTTATTATTATGATTTCATATAAGCCATAGGACTTACCTAAATTAATTTGAAGGCAAATAATGGAACTGAACTAGTGCTTATCTTGTTAGAGGGGAAGGAGGGGAATTGGGGATGTAAAGAATTTCTAGCCAATTTCAAGTGCTATCAAATCCAGCATGATCCTTAGTAAGTCTCAGGTAAAGGTAAATGGTCCAGTCCTTGGTAAAGATTGGAAGAAGCTTTCAAATGTTTTCTCAATTGTCCACTATTCATTCCACATCTCTCATTTTCTTTGTTTTATTTTGCTCTTTGATCTTAAATTCCTGCACCTTGGGGACAGTTCTTTGTTTGGGTTCTTTATTGCCTTTCCAGAGCCCACCATTACTGCTTTATCTGTTCCTGCTGCTTCTTAGAGATTTGCTACCTCCAATTCCACTGTCCCTGTAGGGTCTTCACATGCCAAGCAGAGGTAGCCTGATTTTCGTCTTTTAGGTGTTTAGATACGCAGGAAACAAAACCAGTCTGGGGCACAGAAGGGATAATTCTTTATCAAAGAGAAGTATGGGGCAAGTATTATCATGAAACTTAGTAGGTAGGTGTATTACTATGAAGCAGTAAAATTTAGCAGCGCTCAGACAACTGCTTTTCTGTAGGTAACAAATGCATCCTGGAGTTGAATGGCAGTGACCAGGGTGTCCTGTGTATGTGAATATTCATGTTTTCAATAGGATTCTGATTTCTTCCAACCATGGATTTAGAAAACTTCAACTTTGTGGGTTTCTTGTCCTCCATTATAGCTTTTACCCTGAAGGGGCAATTCCAGAGCTAGTATTTCCCCTTCTGTCTTGAAAGGACCAGTGGGCTGTCGGAAAGTAGTGATCTATCCCAAATTCCTGTGCTGGTTTGCAGAGGATCCACCCTATGACACAGGGCATGAGGCTCAAGGAAAAACATAGGTACTTGAAAAGGAAAGAGAAAAAAATGTTGATATTTGAAAAAGTGATTTTTATTAAGTGCAGCAGTTATTTACACTTGATTCTCATTTGCACATACACCCATACAAGGCCAAATTCTGCTTTGCAGTGTTAGCATTTGTCACCCTTCAGCTTCACAGGGCTGTATCAGTGGGTGAAACTGCTACCAAGGTAAGACCATAGCTGCACTTCCATCAGCACTCCAATGAGTGCTATTCCAGCTTGTTGCAGGTCTTGGATTAGCATAGAAATGTAATCAGTGCTTCTTCCTGGTATTCATTTATTGAGTTAATTCCCTGCGGTTGCTGATTCCATTTATCCCTGAAAGAAAATACCAGAATCATTCATTGAGAAATGCATTGGGAATTGGGTGTGTTTATTCAAAATGTAATTGGACTGAAAGAACTAATAGCTTTTGATAAGCTGCCTACCCATCCTTTTAGCTCAGAAAGAACTGATGTTCCTTTCTTCTAGCTCATTTTATCCATTGCACACAAGGCTCCTAGAGCAAACCTGGTCCTCGGCTTGCAGAGGCCTGTTTTCTTCCTGTAGGACATATGTAGTTCCCTGTAACTGGATTCCTCACCCTTTATTAGTGTCTTACTTGTTCCAAGTTAGATAACTCACTGGTGTGATAGTGCTGCTCTGATACACTGTATTGCAGTGTGACTAGAAATGAAGTCTTCTTTTCTGACGGAGTTTTCCACTATAAAACTGAGCAAGTCTCCTAAGTTCAAAGTCAGGAGGTGGAGCTCTGTCAATTCAAACACCTCTGTCCTTTCCAAAGCCCAAAGACCTATGAAAGAAGTTATGTGATGCTCAGTTTCCTTGAATACCTGCTGTGGGTTTGATTATATTTGCACTCTGTGTGTGAACATACAAGAAATCACGTTGTCGAGAGCAGCAGTTTGGATGTGGTTTAGGACTCCCATGCACAGTGTCCTGAGGAAACAACAGCGACAGGCAGATATAGGGCATAGGGAAATACCCCAAGAAAAAAGAGGGTGGAAGGAAGGAAAGTAATTTTTCAGAACTGTGAATTTCTTGTGTTTTAAACTTATAATGTTAGGGTTTCTATCTTTATTAATCCCTGAGTAAATGCTGCAATTTGCATTCAGGCTGTGCTGTAGATCAGCTTTCCATCACGTAGGCTCACAAGGGAGGGTAAGAAAGGAATACCAGATAAAGGATAAACCTCAATAAGGTATTAATATTCTAGGAAAGCTTGTTTGCATCGACAGAATGAGATGGCAATGGTTAGGACCCATTCCTGTGGTTTGTGAATATACCTCCTTCCTATGCATGGTGTACCAAGAGTTGGAAAAATCATGAGAAATTACTATTTAGATAACTGGAGCAGAGGAGTTACTGATTAGATAATCTGTATTACATAAAATGATGGTAATTTCAATCAGTGAAATATACTACTTATACATTTTTGGTCTATTGTAGGCTAGTCTTGACAAACAACCTTTTTCTAGCCTATTACAGGAGCTCTACAAAAAAAGCTGTGTTATCCAACTGTGTCAGCACTGTCTTTCAGATGGGAGAAGTGATTTGCTGTTTCACCAAGGGAAAAACATTTAGCTGATGCCAGAAAAGGAAAAAAAGGGAAGATGCCATAAAAGCCTACCTATAGCAGAGGATCAGAGGTGCCATTCCTCACTGGGGAAAAAGAAGACAAAAGCACCAGCATTTAATTCCCTCTCCATTTTCCCAAAATGTTGGTATTTACATAGGCATAGACTGATACGCACAATCTTTTGCAGTTGCCTCAGAGGGCTGGATGTACTTTCCGTGCCTCTTCTTTCTTGAACCTAAGGAAAATCAAAAAGAAACTGCATATGATCAAAAGTACCCAGAGATAGGAGAGAGAAAATTAGCTGAGCTCTTCATGCATTTATTTATACTGTAGAGTATTCAAGGCAATGGGCAATTATTTTAATGGAATAAATTTTTTATTAGATTTAATTTTTAATAATTCTTATATAGAAAGCTATCATTGGTATCATGATTATGCCATCACTTTCAACCCATGATAAAAAATGAACTCTGTAATGGAGTGAGGTGTTTTGCAGAGGATGCACCATTTGGTTTTAATTTCCTTGCTTGTCTCTTATTGCCAGGCTACCTGGTTTTCTAGTGCTCACCTTGTATAAAACGGTGACTTTCTGCAAGTATCTTTCACTATAAGTGATATTGCATAAATTCAGCTAACTGCTTGCGAGAGTAATTTGTGCTTAGAGTGACAGTCTGCACTTATGTTCTGCTTTGTCATTGCAAAGCTAAAACTTAATATTGGGCAATGTAATATTTTTTGAAGAATTTGCTGGGTAAAAATGAGACCATATTCAATCATTCTCCTGGGAAAAGCAAATGTATTCTGGTTCTCCATACTTATCAAGACGAATGTATAGCTACCCCCAGCAATGCAGTGGTTCTCATTAAAAGATTTTCTTTCATATTTTATTTGTAAAATGGAGTTTTGAGGAATCAGGATGCTTTGGGATGGAATGGACGGTATCACCTAATTCCAAAAGAATTCTAGTTATTATAAGAATCAAACTGTGGGAAATTATTAGAAAAATCAAATGTTGGCAGAAAAATTTAAGAAGCATACTGCAGGCTAAGAGTTTGGGTTTCCTCTCACCCATTATCATCATTCCTCATGCTTAACTGGAATTATTTGTTTGGTATTTGACTATACATGAACATATATAGAAAAGATTCCATGTATGGTTGAAGAATATGATTTCACTGCTGATTTAGTGTGTGATGTTAATGCTCATGACTGCCATGAAATAGATCATGTGGAAAAAAACTAAAAATCATCTGAGTTGTCTGACAGCAGATTTTTTTTCAGGATTTTTTTTCATGTGTGCTGTCTGTGGCATGTTCAGTTTTGTGAAGACAAGTCAAATTTACTTGTACTAAATGGAAATGAAAATATCAGTCATTTGCAAAATGGCACGGTGAGATTATTAGGGCAGTCTAAAGGATTTAGACTAGAGTTTTATCTAAATCACTTGGATTGACTTCAGTATCTTGTCCACTTTGAGCACCATATGAGTGCCACTTGTGAGCTTGCAAGCTTCATTGATATGACAGCATACAACTTAGTGTAGGACTTCTGTAAGAAAGAAGCACGTGAACAAATCATATGGGGAATGGGTACAGGTTTTACTTAGTAAATGAATTTTGACAATATTTTTTGTGAGTGTTAATTTCATCTTCAAGTCATTGCAAAGCCCATGTCATAACTTTCCTGTGCCAGCTCAGAGCATACTGAAAACTAAAGGAGGTAAGAAACAACCAGCACCCATTGTTGTTTTTTGAATAATAACTGGAAACCCACTGGAGGCATCAGGGCTCCTCCTCTTGAGGTGCTGTGTAGAGCTGTAATATAACAGAAAATCCATTCTATACATCCAACTGATGAGCAGTCAGTCCTCTGGTACTTTCATGGGTAGTTCCTGGAGCTCTCAGAGAGTGGTTGGGCATTTTAGAGCTTCTTAGGCACTTCTCCATACTTACAAAGAATAGAAATATGAAAGTACATTTACCTACAAACTTAGTTATCTCTAGTGTCTAGTAAAGACACATTAATGATAGAAAAAAACAGTATTCCCCTGTATAAATGGGAGTGCCACAGTTTTGCAGGATCCCTTCTCCTGAGAAGTAAAAGAGACTGAATTAGTCCTGTGAATAAATGAATGCATTTCCCTTCTAATTCTTCCATGGTTTGAGTTTCTTAATCTCTTATTCTCTGTCTTATTAAAGAAAATAATTTTTGCCAAAGTGGACCTAACCATCTGTGCACAAGACTCTACATTTTAGCTTTTAATTTTTCTG
This sequence comes from Pezoporus wallicus, assembly GCF_028554395.1. NCBI lineage: Eukaryota > Metazoa > Chordata > Aves > Psittaciformes > Psittacidae > Pezoporus > Pezoporus wallicus. Next base: position 913,016 of record NW_026640104.1, read on the forward strand.
CTGCAGCAGGAATACAGTGCTCCAAGCAGACTGACAGTAGAGCCTGGCAGAAATAGGAGTGTTAATTCTCTAGGGAGCTGTCAAATTGTGCACTGTTTTTGAGGAAGGACCAAAGTTACAATCATTCTCACTGTATGATTTTTATACTTATTTTCCACCAATTCTACAGAGTTCACAGTCATTCCCATGATATTAACGTTTGATGTATGGAAAAAGTGCCAGACTTTGAAAGGAATGGGATTAAAGTATTAGGAAAAAAATATCGGCTGCTGTGTATTTTGGCTCATGGTGATAAGGAAAAGCCTTCAATATCCTGGCAGTTTTATGATGTTTATTTTTATATTGTTACAAGAGAGATTTTTACAGTGGTGAAGATATTCTGTGTGGCATTAAACACATTGCCTCCAGAAGGGGAGGGGTTTCGTGATTTACATTTCTCAATCATCAATATATTAATGAATAATCTCTATGAATTAATATGGGTTGACCCTTTAAGCATTTGGCATTCCAGAATCATCTGCAGCATTAGTGCAGCATTATGGCTGTCAGTGGGCTTGCATCAATTTAGCCTGCAATTAGATTTGAAAGAACACCTGAAAATGCAGTTGAATTATGTGAAACTTAACCCTCTGGGTTCTTTGAAACTTTCTTTTAATAAGCAAAGAAATCTTATTTCCTCACCTGATTAGGCTCTAATTTAAATCCATTTCCTGGTGGTCTTGTTACAGAATAAGTTTTCACTGGGAAGGAGAGTCTGCATTGAACAAGCAGATTTTGTTGAGGCAAGGTGGGGTTTTGACATTTTTCAGTCATGTTTTGGAGTAAAGTTCAACCTTCCATCATTTTTGCTGTAGTTTAGAGGATGAACTGGAGACAAGCATGTGAATGAAGAGTAAATAAGTGGTAGAGAACATGAGTGATGTTACAGTGAAGCTTAATGGAACTTTCATGTTTCATTTCATAAATAACTTAAATAGTTCAAATTTTGCTTTTTTTTCCACATAAGAAAAAAAAAACAGAAAAAAAACAACAAAACCCAAACACTTTTATAATTCCATGCAAAGAAGAAATTTGAGCATTTAGAGGTTTAATGTCAAATACGAAGCTTCAAAATGTTGTTATAAGGTATTTTTAAGTTTTCCGTAAATTCATTGTGTTGTTAGAGGATAATATCTGTGTACTCTTCCTACTAAACATTACGCTTATTGTCCCCAAAACCAATCACAACTGATGGGTGATGCCGTTTAGAAAATAGCCAGCCAAACCTTTCTTCTTCTCTAGAGATAACGTCTTTTGATTGTGTCGCAATAAGGCAGGATCATATGTAGGCTTTCATATTTGGCTTTTTTTCCAACAATCTTAAATAAAGATTGTTTTCTGCAAAGAGAAAATTTTTCCTAACAGCCTGACAGCCACTGATTTCACAGACTCAAAATTCCAGACATCCCAGATACAGCAAATTAAGGAATGTGTCCAGTGTTTTCCAAATAGACTTGTTTTTTTCTAAAACCAAATCACAGTAGATTAGACTAAGGAGCACATATACAAAAATGAGCCCTGAGCAGTCTTGGCCTGGTTTGTTTTGTTTTCCAGGTGAAAGGCTTGGAAAGGCAAGGAAACAAATGTTTTTGTTCTATCCACATGTTCTCCTTTGATACTTCAAGCGCACAAATTATAACTTGTATCCACAAATTAATGAATATGCTAATTTTAAAGTAACAAAGAGATCCAACAACTGCAAAGAAATGTTTAGGAAAGTAATCAGGAATGATTAATATTCACAGTAGAGCCTTTCAGTACTTTGCAAGCAGAGCATAGACTCTGAAAATACTCATCCAGAAAGCTAAAAGATAATTCCTTCTAATAGCAAATAAATCAAGTAGACAAAAAACATTTACTGGGGCTTTTTCTTGAGTTGTGATTTCCACCCCCCACCCCTTATCTTGTGTCTAACTCATTTTGCAGTGTCTTTTGCTCTCCTCTATAGCTGAAGGATGCCCTACTGTTTTTCTCTTGACATTAAGATTTTTGTGCAGACTAGTTCTCTAGCAAGCTGATTCCTGCTGTCTCCTTCCTTCTGTTTGAATCTATGTGAGATGACTTGTGCAGTAATTAGAAATATTTCAAATTTGTTGGGTTTTTGAGTTTTGCCTTTGAAAGATGTTTTAAATACATATAGGCACTTGGAATTCAGATTTCCACATTCTTTGAATGCGCTATGATGGCTAAGCATCTTTAAATCTGACATTCATAAGCGCATGAAAATCTGTTTATTTCTTTCCTCAGACCCAAATAATTATTACCACAGGAGAAACGAAATGACAACCACAGATAACCTGGACTTCAAGCATCACAACTACAAGGAAATGAGGCAGGTAGGCAAAGAAGCCGGAGTGTGATCTCTTAGATGGAGTGTGGATGGGTGCAGGTTTTTGACGTTGTGGAATCTGAATTCTACACTGTTAAATATATTACTAAATAGTGTCTGAAATCAGACTAAAAAAATCTTTTCCCTTAATTTAATCTGTTAAAAGAAGTAATTTATTAAAATCCCAAAGTCTTAATTTGTACATCATTTAACCTAAAACATGACTACATGGCAGGGGAAGTATTTACATATCCTGTGCCATCATTTTTCTTCCATCTGTATTGGAGTGGTGAATGTTAGTGGTTACTCCTTTCTTAGTCTTAGTCATCAGAATTCTTCTGCATTTCAGTGGGTTTAGAAAATCAGAATGAACCATACAGTGTCCAATTCTGTTTTCACAGTTGTGAAAATTTATGCAAACACGCACAAAAAAAAAAAAACACTACGAAAAAAATCGTGCTTCATATCACCACAGGCATAAGTGTGGGTTGTCCTAAAGAAATATTTCTGCCCACTTTGTCTTCGAATGTAAAGTTAACATGTTTGGACTTGAAGTGTGTGAATCATTTGCTGTGTGCTGAATTTTCAGTGTATTTATACTGCATGAATCACCATTCATCTTTATTGAGCAATTGTGTACTGAGTCACACAATTATTTCGGTAGAGATTTCATGGCTTATATTTCTTAGCACAAAGACTAAACAAATAGACACTCAATTGGCATAATTACTGTCAAGAACAATAAAATAAAGTGTATTTTTACATTCCTGTTGCAGAAAGACAGGTTAGTCAGGTTAGAAATACCTTCAGGAAAAAGTGGAATGTTTTTCCACTTTTCATAAAAGTAGAAAATTTGCCACTATGGCTGAGAGCTTGTCAGTTGTGAACTGGCTTTGACTGTGCTTTCCCAATTGCTGGCTCTCTTTTTGTCAAAATAATGGATTTATTTAGAGCTTATTGGATTCTACTTCAGTTCTGCTGCTGGTAGGTGGGATACTGTGGGTTGGGTTGCAACAAGTCTTGTATTCCAAAAACTATTTTTGGAACTTCATAGTTTCTGCCCTGAGAGGAAAATGGAAAAATGACTGTTGATATCTAGAGTCAACTTGATTAGTGTGTGTGCATTATTGTCAGTTTTATTAGCTACTTCACTACCAACCAACATAGAAAACCCCTGTTCTTTGAAGTTATTTGTCATGAACAGTAAAGGAAAAAGAGAGGATGTTCCCTGGGCTGTGTTTTGGAAGCATGTATTACATAGTAACATGTCATGTCTTTATGAGAGGGAGACATTTCATCAGTGCCAGATTATTTTAATAGAACTCACTGTTTAGGAAGATGGAATTTATAATAAGAGTACATCTAGTACATATAAGAGCAAGTAGTGATAGGACAAGGGGAATGGTTTAACCTTGTCTCTCTTGAGGGGAGATTGAGATGAGCTCTTAGGCAGAAGCTCTTCCCTGTGAGGGTGCTGAGGCGCTGGCACAGGGTGCCCAGAGAAGCTGTGGCTGCCCCATCCCTGGCAGTGTTCAAGGCCAGGTTGGACACAGGGGCTTGGATCAACCTTCCTGGGTTGGAACTGGATGAGCTATATAGGAAGCTGTTAAAATGGTTGATAAAGAACCCCAGAAATAGTTTGAGATGGATATTTGAGTACAACCTTGTCTTTGAACAACAAACCCAGATCATATGTTTTTTAGGAAATGGGATTGTTAATTTTTAAATACATACTAGGTGTGACTTTTACCTTTGGACAAGCCACTCCAAGCACCCCTGAAGTCTTGTGTTACTTTTCATGGTCACCTGTGATTATGGACTCAAGGTAATCATAATACACAACATCAAAGACCAGTGTGTGTGTTAACGATTGAACAGGTTTAAGTGTGAAAGAAACAAATGTAGAACATCCTAGCCTGCATGCAATGCCGGGTTGACAGTCGTCTCTATCTGATAGTCTCCAAGCTCAAGAAGGAGGTACTTTTTGTTTTGGCTGGCAGCAGAACGAGAAATACAGAGATCTTGGTAGAGCCAGGTTAACACTTGGATGTGATCTTAAGGGTCTTTTCCAACCTAAATGATGCTATGATCTCCAGAGGGCATAAAGAATAGCCCTAACCTGAAAGGCATTGACTGAGAGTCCTTTTACATCCTCTAAGTGTAGATGGCACTTAGACCTACATTTAATACACCTCTTCTGCAAAATAAAGGAATTGGGCCTTCAGAAACCAGTGTTCCAGGCTTTTTCAACAGCTGCATACAGTCTTTTTCTAGGGTCCAAATAAGGCAAATAATTGTTAGTGACAAACAAATAACTGTCAAATAAGAACTGTTAGTGATCGTAATTGTGAAAGTGTTTTACAGTCCTGCTGGTTGTTAATAAAGCCCCGAGTGACTGTTATCATCAATTGTCTTTGACAGTTTGTAGAAGCACAAAGAAAACACTGACATTTCAGGTGACCTATTGTGCTGGCTGTAGGAAAACCAGAGATGAAATATGTTCATTTTCAGTACTGTATTTACATATAAACATTCAACTACATTACTATATCCATACTGTTATCAAAAGAGCCACAGTCAAGTCTACTACAGAGGCCCTGATTCAGGAAAGATTCTTTGTTTGACTCAGAAGTAATCACATGGTTGCAATTAAAGAGGTGATGGGGAGTTTACTGAGGCCAATAGAAATATTTCCAGTAACTAATATCATATGAACTTGGTTCTAGGCGTTTTTCTTGCTTATAATGAACTTTTAACATACTTTGCTTTCCTAAATTGATGCTCTTGGTGTCCTCTGCACGCTGAAGTGACAGGCATGTTAGGAAAGCTTTTGATCTGCAGCTTTATTTCAGAGACATCTCTGACATGACAGGCTCAAGCTCATCTTCCTTATTTCGTATCCTGGGGAGCTGCATGGATGCAGCAATACATCAGCAAGGACGAGTTTCCAGCAGCTTGAAGAGATTGTATCGAGAGGAATTAATAAACATATGTCTAAGACAAAAACATTATTTATACGTTACAGAAAGCCATTTTTAGCTTCCTACAATAGACCTTCTTTTAATGCAGTATCTGTACTCATTGGCAGAGTGAAAAAATAATATTTATCTCTATTGGAGAAAAACATAGTATTTGATCCAATAATAATCTTTTTCATCTAGTTGCCAGAAGGACATAAGCTAATAATCCCCATGCAGCAGACCTTGGCTAAGTTTTGGTCTGTGATACTTTAGAAAGAGCTCCATAGCTCCATATCCATCGGTAGTATTTTTGGTTCATTAAGAGCAGGTTGACCCCAAAGTTTTAAGGCAGTATGTCTTGGAAAGTTAGTAAATAACTCATATCAAACACTAGAAAATGTGAGTGGCCTCCGGCTTCAGCTTTGTGTTTCAGCTGGAACAAATGATGAAATACCCACTTCTGCATGCCCAGAACGCTAAGACGAGTTCCATAGAAACAGATGGGTATTCCATCATACCAGCACACTGATGATGATGACAGTGATGAAAAAAAAAACAGATATGAAACTAGACAATACACTGAAGGAGCAGAACTGACTGTATTTTTTAAACAAGTGCTGAGTTTAGATTTGCAAAAGAAATTGTTTTTCACATGTATAAACCCAACATGTGAGATGAACAAACATACAGGAATAGCATCTTTTCAGTCTCTTTGCAACATGATTATAAATAGAAGTGAAGCCTTTTATGAGAGGAATTTTAATGATCTTCCCAGTGTGAATTGTGCTTCCGCTTAGATTTCCTAAATGTTGGCATGGGAATCAGACACATCCAATAATTGCATTTCTTTAAAATCATGGGCCCTGTGATCATCCAATATTGTTTCTAAATGAGCACTATGTGAGCAAAGAGTTTTGTTGTGCTACAGTATTTCTTCATTAATGTATGCTCCCTTGTTTATGAAAAGATTGTCTAATTAATAGTCCCTAGGGTTCCAATTTACAGTAAAGTCCTTATTTCATTAATGCCTTCCAATGAATAAAAATGGAGACAAATTCTCATCATTTACAGCTATTCACAATAACTTCTTATTATTAACACAGATATTTCTAGTCTTGTTTGTAAATTTTAACATTTACCTGAAAAGCCACAGTAAAGTTATGTGACAGTTTAGACTCCAGGTATCCTTACCTGGATGACATCTGTATTAGCTTGTTGGTTTAGGCAGAACTACCCTTAACCATGACCTCCCAAGTGCGCTTCAGTAGTGTCCTGGGTTCAGTAAGCACTAAGGCAATTTGATTCTATTTTGACTATGTCATGCAGTATCTGCAGAAAAAGTGAATAGAATAGATTTTGATGGGATGAATGCCTTCAGACAGGCTGTTGGCATTTCCATTATTACTTCTGGGTTTTTTTTCTGAAACATCATAAGCAAATTCTGAGGAATCTGTTATTTACTGAAGGAGTACATCCTTCTGTTTATGGAGTCATTCGGATTTTATCTGTTTCATTATTTTACCCATGTCAATGCTGCCTTAGTTAACAATTTTCCCACGTGAGATTTCATGTTGTAATAGAAGAAGGGTGGGCTTGGTTTCGACGTCAGTGGAGGTGGGTGTAATAAGAATTTACTGGGAAATACAGGTTTAAAATGATGTCCTTCTCTCTTCATTTGTTTTGAATTAAATCACTGCTGCTAGGGGAAAAGGAGAGAGAAACCTCCTTCACTGGGTAGTGTCTGTGGCAACCTGCAATCCTCATGCAACACCATGCCACTAAACGCTATGGGGCATCTCAAATCCCTTAACTGTATGCCCACAGAGAGCAAAGAAAGGAATGTTAAAACAGCTAATTATCCTCCTCTGCATAATGTTTTTGAAGTGTGATTTACTACTTCTTGATGGTAAAGTAGTATGTTTTCACTGGTTTTATTCCTACTGGACTTCCCTCTCACATCCTGAATTTTGTGAGAATATTACAAATACATCTGATAAGAAATAACTTGAGCATCACCTGTGCTGTGGTGTTTCAGCAGACAGGATTCAGCTTGCTCTGGCTGAAAAAGCATTATGGTGTGTTGTAGCAGAGCCATAAATTCATTAAATAAATATAAGGCTTTTGCAACTAAGAAAAAAATCAGAAAAGAAAATGAAGAGTTTTTTTTCCACAACCAATATGGAGTGAAACAATTAATGGCAGATCTATTTTGATTCGGTGTTGTCTAACTATATGTCTTTTTTTTTTTTGTTGGCAGTTGATGAAAACTGTGAATAAAATGTGCCCAAATATCACACGGATTTATAACATTGGAAAAAGCAACCAAGGACTGAAGCTGTATGCTGTCGAGATTTCTGACAACCCAGGAGAACACGAAGTTGGTTAGGATTTAGTCTAACTAAATCTGTTGAAGGGTGTTAGGATTTGGCTTTTTTTTTTTCTCTCCTCATTCTCTGTATCTGCAGTAATTATCACTGATGGGATTATATTCATGGCAGCAAAGATTTCAAATGTGTGTGGGAGGAACTTCAGCGCTGTATTTCTAAATTGGGAAGAGGAGGGTGAGCACAAATAGAAAGCATTTTGAATGTGGGATCAAATTCTTTAATGATAATAAGATTTATTCTTTACAATAACAAAATAAAAGTGAGCTTTAGTACTGGAGAATGGATTTTAGTTGTGGGGGTTTATGCAGCTTTGGATAGAAATTTACCTTTTTTATATGGGGTAAATGCATTGCAAAAAAGGACAAGTCAAATCTCCCAAATCATCTTTCACTGGTCAGTGTTGGGGTACAATTTTCTACAGTGATATAATTCTTCAGAATAGGAACTCATTTGGTCTTTTGTCCTGCTGTCAAGAAAAATAAGGATCTCACTACAATTGAGCCTGAGGCATCTGGAATAAAGATGTCTTGTGCTTTGCCATGTCCATAAGTACCTGGATATGTGTTTGTCCTACGCAAGGAAGGAGCTGGTGTTAGACTGCAGCCTGTGAATCTCAGATGTTAACACCAGAATAAGTAATCTAGTTTGCCTTGTCCACTTCATTTGAGAGTCCTGCAGAAAACATGCAAGGAGTGTCTCATGGGTCCAGACAAACTGGGAGGGTGAATCCAGCCACAAGCTATAGCTTGGGCAGTTGTTGATGTTTGGGTGTGTTATTCATACAAAGGACAGCTAAAATATAGGGTTTTTATCTTAACAGCTGGTATTAGTCCTAATCACATCTGAATTATTTTGTAGTTGAGTGCAAGTATTGTTGCATTATTAGTGAAGGAAAAGGGATGTGTGAAGTTAGAGATCAATTATGTGCAGTTACTGGCTGTTATCTTTTAAGAGTCTTGACCTCTGTCCCAAAGAGCTACTGGCAGTGTAATATTCGTGCTATTTTTAGACTATCAAAACATTTAAAATCTACCTGTAAAATGGAGAAACTGTGAATGTAATTAAGAATGGAAAGTGGTCTTTGAAGGGTTTACAAATTGGCCGTAGGTATCACTGATATATAAGTCTTCTTCTAAAACGGCAACAAATAATCACTTGTTTCTGCAAAGTTATATGGTCATCTATCATTTCTTCAGTTAATACATTTCTCCAGTTCTCTGTCAGTGAAATGTTGCTGATTGACATCAATGAAGTCTGGTTAGATGCTTGATTTCCTGCTTTGTCTACACTTCTCCATGTGTTTTCAACAGGTGAACCAGAATTCCGGTACATTGCAGGAGCTCATGGGAATGAAGTGCTTGGACGTGAGCTAATCCTTTTGCTAATGCAGTTTATGTGCCAGGAGTACCTGGCTGGGAACCCACGCATTGTACATCTAATTGAGGATACCAGAATCCACCTCCTGCCCTCAGTCAATCCAGATGGATACGACAAGGCATATAAAGCGGTAATATGATTATTTGATGAATGAAATGTGCTCCTGTTGTCATTGTTTTCTTTTTCAAAGATCATATTTTAGAAGCAAACAAAATTAAGAAGTGATTAAACACATCAAACATAAACCACTGAAACAGGAAAAAGAAAGCTGTGTACATTGGGTAACAAGGTGTATATGGAAAGGATGGTCACAATGAATGCCAGGACAAACCATACTGAGGTGTATAGATCAATGGGAACACTTATGGAAAATGGAAAATTCATGCAGTCTGTTTCTCATGAGAAACCAAGCTAAGCACATGAAAATTTGCATTCCTCCACAGCTGAAACTTAATAGTGTGTTTAAGGAGAGCACAATGTGTTGGGCATCATAATAATTCAGTCTGGAAGGAGACAGGCACCAGGAGGAAAAGTTGCAGGGGCTGGTCAAATGCACTGGAAAATCTCCCAAGGCAGTCTGTAGAAGACTGGAATACAGAAGTCCCACTCACAACCATGGAAGGGAATATATGCTATCTCCATTGCCACCCAGTGGAAAATCAGTCTGAAATAAAAACCACAACATTTAGGCTAACCCCAAGTAATTTGTCATGGGTTTTGTTTCACTTTATACAAGGTTTCATACAAAATCAAAATAAGTCAATTACTCATTTCAGTTAACTAATTAATCCTTCCATTTCTCTGTATAGGATTTTCTCTGAAACATCCCCAAACACTTTGCTGAGAGCTCACATGTTTTTGTATTCTTAAATGAATTTTTACATTGTTTTCCCCTTGTTCCTTTCTTTTATCTAAGGGTTCAGAATTAGGGGGCTGGTCTTTAGGACGATGGACTCAGGACGGCATTGATATCAACAATAATTTCCCTGATTTAAACTCTTTGCTCTGGGAGTCAGAGGATCAGAAGAAGAGTAAAAGAAAAGTTCCAAACCATCACATCCCAATCCCTGACTGGTACCTGTCTGAAAATGCCACCGTGAGTAAGGCCAGAGAGAGGGAGCACAAAGGCTGGGGCATGTTGAAAGATTGAGCTTTATGTTTCTCAGTAAATCAATAACTTGCAGGTGAAGCGACATACATGATCTAAACTACTTGCCTAGGCTTCCTCATTAGTCAATGGAAACAAAAGTGCACCATGAAAGTACTATTCACCCCCATATTTTACAGGCAGTTAGAATGGGAAGGAAACTGCTTCCTGGAGGATTTTCTTTTCCCCCTGGTGTTGTGAGAACCTGGACGACTCAAGGCTGTGAACCAGGCTTCTCCTTAGTTTTGCAGCATAGTTGAGCTCTTTGCAAACTCAGTAGCCATAAAGAAGTCTCTTGGGGGTTTCTTATTTGTTCTTATTTGAAATGTATTCTTGTCTGAAATAACACAGTAACTGCTGAGGCATACACAAAACCAATGCAGTGGCTTAGGCTAAAGTCATTTATTGAATTGTAATGCTAAAAATTTAACTCATTTTTGCATGGCCTTTTAAACATAATGGCAACTATTTATAGTGGCTGAAATTCCCCGAGCTTGAGGGGAGCTATTGCGGTTCTGTGGGCTTTAGAAATATTTCTGGTTTAAAAATCCCTTACTTTGAAAACTGATTTCAGCTGAGAGCAGGGTGGAGAAGTGCCAGGATCTGATCACTGTTGGTTGCTGCTCTTGACCTTACTCTACATAAGTGTTCCTGCTGCATAAATTACCAATATTAAGGCTTTGATAGCTGTTATATCAGAGATTTCCAAGGCATGGCTGGCATGCACCATAATTTTAGGAAGCCTTTCTCCTTGGACACGTCTCTTGTACTGACTGCTCACTCTAAGCTAAGGAACTTACAGCAGGTCTCCTGCATCTGGTCTACCTTTGATAGGAGATTATCCAATATCAGAGCTTGAATCAAAGCTGCTGTTTCTTTTCCTCCCAGGTGGCAGTGGAGACAAGGGCAATAATAGCATGGATGGAAAAAATTCCTTTTGTGCTGGGTGGCAATTTGCAGGGAGGGGAGCTTGTGGTGGCATACCCCTATGACATGGTGAGATCCATGTGGAAAACCCAGGATTACACACCTACCCCAGATGACCATGTCTTTCGTTGGCTTGCATATTCCTATGCTTCCACACATCGGCTGATGACAGATGCGAGGAGGAGAGCGTGTCACACAGAGGATTTCCAAAAGGAAGATGGCACTGTTAATGGAGCATCCTGGCATACCGTGGCTGGAAGTAAGCGCCTATAGAAACAGCAATTAGCATTACCTTGCTAAATAGGATAATGCCATCACTGCCTGGTGTATGTTGCAGAGGCAATGGTGGTAAAATGTGTCCTAAGAGGAATATTGCCCTAACTGAAAGTCTGTTTATTTCATCAAGTATCAGTATTGAAGGAAACTGTGTCACTGATACCTGGCAACCAATTTCATTTACAGCTGAGGTTTCCAAATGAGCACGTGCAATACATTAGTTTTACAGATTTTGTACATTCAAGGGGGTTTGCTAGGAGAAAACCAACCCACCCCAAACCCACCAGTGGGGGAAACCTGTCAGCATTTGCCATCTCAGGAGATGCCAACAGAAAACTGCTGCTGGACACGAAAGGTGTAACCAGTGTCAGAGCAATAGCATTGACTCCACTGAGACATTCCAGTGGTCCTCAGATGAGAAAATGATGATTTCAGCCTCCTGCTTGCTGAACTCAGCCACAGATTCAACCCGAATTGTAAAAACATGCCACAAAAAGCTGCTTTCCAATTTTTAAACAATGTGGACGCCCTTACACTTAAACTTTGCATGGGCTCCATTGCTTCTGGCATTGCTTCTGCCAGAATAAAGTACAGGCTGAATTATTCACCATATGCCCAAGCCTGTCACCCTGTTAAGGAGCATGAAGGAAGAGCTGTCTCCTGCACTGCAGACAGAGCATCAGTTTTTAGGAAAGCCCAATTAGAAGCACATTTTTAGCAGCATAGGTAGGCATAGTTATCTGTATGGGTGAACACTTCAAGCAGCCTCAAAATCAGGCACTTTGTTGATTCATCACAGTCCTGCTCAAAACCTTTGTTTTATATAAACCAATATTCTATGAAATTAAGAAATGATGTGCATCTCCCATCACTTGAATGAGAATAACTGCAGCAGTAATGGCAAACAGATGCAAGTATGCGTCTGTGCAGACCAGGTTTTATTGGAACTGGCTCGTGTTTGTAACTTGCAGGTAATTTCACTGCATAAACATCTCTAAATTTTGGATATGGCTTTTATGGCTCTTATGTTGGCCCCTGTAAAGTTAGTCCTGGCCAGTCTTTAAAGACTAGAGCCAGGAATTAACTTCCCAAATATTTCTTCAGGAGGTTAAAACATGTTGGGTGAATTTGCGGGGAAAGATTGGACTCTTAGATCACAATGCCAATGCCTGACAATGCATTTCTACAGCTTCCTGCTAATTCCCAAAATACCCTCTCTGCATGCTAGCTTGACTGCTCAATTATCTCATTTATAAGTTTAATTTCCCCGTTATAAGAAACATGATTGTGAATTGATCCAGAAAAGATGACATTGGCCATGTCACTAACAGCTGCCAGACTGTTTCAATAAGTAATGATGTACAATATAGATGCTCAGTAGTATCTTGATTTCTTACTAACAATTGTATATTGGATTATGTTCATCTGATTTGTTATATTGATTTATGACGTTTCTCAATATACTTTACATCCTGCTCTCTTACGTTACTGTAAGACTTCCAAGATTGTCTGTGAGAAAAATGCTCGAAAGTTGCTTTTACTTTCAGTTCTTTACACCTTGGATTCCAGACTTAAACCTCAAAAGATGTGGTTTCCATTTGAACTCAGCCTCCAACCTGCAAGATAGTTTTAGACTTCTTGTCTACTTAGACAAATGTAGGAGAGTGATTTGTATTGCAGGTATATACATATATATGCATACATATATATATGTCTATATATATGTAGTGTACTGATAGGATAAGGGGTAACAGGTTAAAACTTAAACAAGGGACGTTTAGATTGGATATAAGGAAGAAATTCTTTACTGTAAGGGTGTTGAGGCACTGGAATGGGTTGCCCAAATAGGATTCCAGATTTGAAGACAAATTTAAGCTATATTTTTTTCACTGTAATTCCATGACTATACAGATGTAGTTTTATTGCTCTACTTCTACTATTTCTTTACCTTTCAGATCAACGTGTAGCACTTTCTTCTGCTAAGCTTCTGCTTGCTTAATGTCTGAGCCAAAGGTGGCACACCACTATGCCGCTTGTAGAATGCCCTTTGGTTGGGTGGCACCTTCTTGCTGTGCCACAGCTTGAAGCCACCCATCTTCTCCTCATCCACCTGCTACCTGGCCTTGCAGTGATCATGCACATAAACTTTTCACTGCTGATGACATGGGAAAACTTATAAGGGATTTTTCTAATTCCTTTTCAGCACCAGACAGTCCCTAAAGAAGTCTTTGCACCACAGATATCTTGCACGAACACCTCTGTGTTACTTTGAAACCCAGCCATGCTATTTCCTGCACGTATTTTGAACAGCAATCAATGCGAGTTCTTTAGCAATTTTACATTAACGTTTCTGCTTGGGTGAACTGCACAAAGACAAAGAACAGATGAAATTCATTTTATTTCCAGTGTTTTCAAGGCTGTATTTGCGTGTTCAGACACTTCACAGAGTTACTCTTGGCAATGTAAAGCCGTTTTCTTAAATACATGTATTTAAACTGAGCAATTACTGTGTACTGCAAAACATTTCACAACAGATTAATCAGGATGTGATACATTATGTGAGGGGAAAATAATCATATCTGTTTCTCAAACAGAGAGGAAGCATGTTTATGCAGAGTAGCATATGCCACTGTCTGATATTTAGGCTTTCCTCATCCACAAAACTGAACAACTTAACATCTGCATTATACAATCCTCTTGCTCCTTATCCAGAAGGCACTGAGGGCTCGTTAAATACCTGACTACTGCACTATGGTAACTGGATAGGACTAGGGGGTTTTTAACTCTTTTCAATCAGAACCACTTGGTGAATGCATTTGCTGCTAATCTTTGACATTTAAAATACATTTCATGATCATAAGTAAACATGTTTTAAAATATATTTTTATTAGAAATGCAGGTGGAATAGGAAATGAATCTCACATCATTTATTCCTCTGGTGTTCATGTACTTACATTATCTGTGTGATTGTGGAGAACTAATAAATGGAATTTCCCAAGGGAAAAATAATTGTGAGAAATGGGAGAGAAACCTGAGAATAAAAATGTTTGAGATCTGTGTCTAAAGGCAGAGTACCTTAAGTGCCCAGGACCTTTGCAAAGGTCACAGTGCTTTCTGTAACGTAGACTTAAACTGCAGCTCCTCAGAGGTCAGAGGCATTGCGATTCCTGGGTTTTGATTAGGACATACTTCTCATGGAAATCCCTGTTGCAGCACAATAGTGCAACTCCAGTCCTCTACAAAGCCGTAATATGGTGTGCTGGTTTTGGCTGGGCTGCTGTGAAGTTTCTTCACAGTAGCTGGTATGAGGCTATGGTTTGGAATTGTGCTCTAAAGAGTGTTGATCACAAGGAGTTATTGCTGAGCAGTGCTTGCAGAGAGTCAAGGACTTCTCTGTTCTTCACCCCACCAGTGAGGAGGCTGGGTGCGCTCAAGAGTTGGGGGATACAGTCAGGACAGCTGACTCCAACTGACCTAAGGGATATCTCGCACCATATAGGATATGCATAGCTCAGCACATAAAGCTGTGGGAAGAAAGAGGAAGGGAGGGGGATATTCAGAGCGATGGCATTTGTACTCACAAGTTCATCAATAGAATCACTGAATGGTTTGTGTTGGAAGGGACCCTAAAGCTCATCTGGTTTCAACCCCCTACCACAGGCAGGGACACCTTCAACTAGAACAGATTGCTCCAAGCCCCTGTGTCCAACCTGGCCTTGAACTCTGCCATGGATGGGGCAGCCAGAGCTTCTCTGGGCAGTCTATTCCAATGTCTTATCACTATCATAGTGAAGAATATCATAGAAACTTTATCTGGAATGACTTTAATTTGTTTGTTCATTTGTTTTCTGCTAAATTTCTATTTCCTTTAAGTTTTGAGATGGCAGAAGGATGCCATTCTTTGTGGCAAAGGAATTGGGGATGTGGTGCTGGGGTGACACAGTGCCCTATGTTGTCATGGTGTAATATATTCTGTTTTGAGTGTATTGATGGGATACTGTCTTTAGAAAGTCTTCTTTTTTTTCACATATATAGCTCTGATGTTATTCTGATGCTTTGATACAGGAGATGTAGTATTTCTAAAAATCTTTTGCCCTGACGTCATCTATGCAGTCTAAGTCAGCTATGTTTGTGTTTAAATAAGTTAGATTACTTTGCATAAAGAAATCAGGTCTGATCAATAGGTTAAAAGAAGATATAAAATAATTTGGTTTATACCCCCCACTGACAGGCATAAATGACTTCAGTTATCTGCACACAAACTGCTTTGAGCTGTCCATCTACGTTGGCTGTGACAAGTATCCCCATGAGAGCGAGCTGCCTGAAGAATGGGAAAACAATCGCGAGTCCCTGATTGTTTTTATGGAACAGGTATTTGACAGACGAGTAACTTCTGAGTAATTTGATGACTCCTTTCAGAACGAAAGGGAGTTTGAGGTTTCTGATATTTTTCTTACACAGCTAATTGCATGATTATTGATGTTTGTGTTGGAAACCTTACCTACAAGCAGTGTTAGTGTATCACTTCAGCCAGGCTGTTTTGACCTAGGAGAATAAGGCAATGAAGCTTGTTAAAACTTGATGTGAGTGAAAAGCTTGTTACAAAGGAGTTCCAGAAAAACCTTATGTCTGCTGCTTTATCTGCTTGTTTTATCTACCTCTTGAATTTGATATCTTGGGAATCCTACCAGAATTTGTAAGCTGATTCACAAGTGGCTAATGCCTGAAAGGGTTATATTCTGAGTTAGTAATGATACTTCAAAATTGTGTAAGCCATAATATATGTAATTGACATATGGAATTATATGTCCCAACTCTTTTTAACAATAGTAGTGATTGTTGCTGTGCAATATTTCTTGTCTGTTCTTTCACTAGGTTCATCGGGGCATCAAAGGCATAGTAAAAGATGCGCATGGAAAGGGAATCCCAAATGCTGTTATTTCAGTAGAAGGTGTTAACCATGACATTCGCACAGGTAAAAAAACCCCTCAAAACATCAGTGCAAATGAACAGATTTATGGTTTTTAAACAAAATGCAGAACCTCATTGAACTTTGAACTCTTTTCTGAGAAAAGCCAGCAGATAATATTTGGTCCAAGGAGAATGTTGCAGAAGGAGTGGCAATAGGACAGAGTTTGCGTAAGGGCAGAGTCACTTCTTCCCATGAAGCAGCTGCATAAAAAAGAACCAAACTATGGCTTTCTTCTCTAGCCCTCTTCCTCTTTCCACCTCTTAAAGTATTGAGAAAATAGCCTTTTATCTGCCAAAAATCAATAGCCAAAAAATCAAAAATCAATCTGCCAAAAATCAATAGCCAAAAAATCAAAAATCAATCTGCCAAAAATCAATCAAAAGGCTGAGTCCATATCACTCTTATTGCTCCTTTTCTCATTTAAAGGTAGTGCAAATCAGAGTAATTATAGCCCTGAAAACCAGGAGTGTATATAAGGCCTTGCTGAGTGAAAAGCATTCCTCTAGCTGTTAGCAGTTATAGGACTCTGAATGTATTGGAGATGTGATTTAGAGCTGTGTCCAGAGGAGAAAGAGCTATTGCAGGGAAAGAGGAGTTTCACAACCTAAAGTACCCTGTAAAACATCACAGCTGTATAAAAGGTCATTTAATGGGTCTCAGCAGAAACACTGCTTTGCACAGGTGAATTTCGGCCCAAAATGTGCATAGTTAAAAAAAATGCTATTTGTCATGTTAGCACAGTTTTGATCTACAACCAGACACAGGCATGTATACTCAGAGCAAACTCTAAGCCTATTTAATAGCTTGGAAAGTAGATATGGCACTAAATAGAGAACTGCTTTAAATAGACACTAGCCAATTACAAGATTAATAGTAATACCTGAAAATTGCTGTTGAGAGGCGGTGGCTGGGACAGAGCCCAGTACTCATTTTGTCTGCGTACTGTGATTTAATACACACAGTCATCAGAGATGCAGCAAAGAAGGAAGAATGAAGAAAAATAGCGAAAGATGTCAGCAGGAGTCTTTAGTGATGGCACTCAAAGTGCTGGTTGCAAAAGGTTAACAACTTTCTGTGGACTTTTATGGAAGAATCACATCATGGTAACTAATCAGAGAAATCTTGTTGGATAGTCCAGGTTTAACTCAGTATTAGAAAGAGGAACACTAGTTTTATATCATTTATATATCTGACTGGCATTCTGGGCCTTTCATTTGCTGCCACTTCCATGTGCTTTGCCATTGAAGTACAGTACATAACGCTTTGACAGGTAAATTATTGATTTTAGGTTATGGACTATCACAGAGCTTTAGATAAGAGACTTCCAAATCTTTAATGTTTGCTACAGTAAATTATCTGAGCCAATAATAAAACTTGGAATATCTAACTTAGTTTATGATTAACTTTATCTCAGTGCTACTCTGTCTCTGTTGTAAGAGAAAACACTGAATGACAGATAGTTAATTAGGCAATTATGATTCTGCCTTAAACATTTCCAAATGGGACCACTGGGAAATATTAGCAGGAATTAAAGTAATCAGTTGTTTTTCCTCATTGTAGAAGTCTTGGCAGTCTTGAAAGATTGCCATAAATTGTAGTTTGTATTACCCTGTTAACAAAATTAATATATGCCTCTGGTTGAGGCTGAGTAAATGCAAGAGGGGATTAACCTCCAGCTTTCAGTACGTTGGATTGCCACATGGAAGAAAAACCAACAGTTTCAAGACAGCAAACATGCATACAGAAAGGAGACCCAATGACATGTGTAATAAATGTGCAAGATCCCCAAATCCACCTCATAACACTGGCAAAATCTTGCAGCTATTTACATCTAGACTTAGAGCTGAGCTCCTATGGCTCAAAGCCATCTGTGCTTGTTAGTAAAAATAGAAGTACTTATTCTTTTTAATTTTTCTTTTTAATGAGACATTTAAGCTGACACTGTTTGCAAATCACTTTGTAGATGGGAACATAAAAGGTCTATTTTGTTTTATATTACACAGATAACAATGTATGTCTCATTAGTCTTCGAAACTTCTATGTCTCATTAGTCTTTGAAACTAGAGAATTTATGTTGGAGGCAAAAAGCTAAAATGGCATGTATAACTCCAGTGAAAGAAGGCGAATTGTCAGCGGTCTGCTTTCATTTATACCTTTTAAATTGAAAAATGTATCCATTTGAACCTCTGTGTTGCCTTGATGTAAAAATAGGCCAAGCAGGAGAAAAATTATGGCTGCTATTTCTATTCATGTAAGGTTTTTTTAAAGTGAGCTAAGCTGCTATCTACTGTTTCTTTGATACATTAACATGGTCGACTACCCTGTAGAGCCAGACAAGAGTTATCTATAAAGGTCCTCTAAGAACATTTACTTCTTTGAGAAAATTTCTCTGCTTCATCCCATGGACAAAAACTGCATGGAAAGCACTCTTTATTTGTACTTTCTCTTGGATGTATGATACATTATATGGGAAGAGAGGGTTGCTGACACTAAGCTGACAGTATTAATAGCCTAAGTGATTTTGATTCTGAAGTAAGAGCTTTGTGGAAAATTATTGCATTTTCTGTTGATGCAGATGTAACTATTGATTAAGTTTGGGTGATTACATGTTGTTGCAATTAGATGTGAACTGTGCTTTGTAAGATAACCTTTGGAAAAGAATTCATCAGTCAGATGAACAAATGCACCTGAACACCTCTTTCCTCACGGTGCAAAGGCAGTTTTGTGTGCTGCTTCCTGTAATTGCATTTTGGGAATCTCACAGCAAATCTTGATGAAGAAATATAAAATTTCTTTCTAGTGAACAGAGTTCAAATACAGATGCACATTTCTGTGTGATCTTTTTTTTTGCATACTTACATAATACATATAGTTTTATTATATATATTCTTAAAATATATTTTTTCCACAATTTATAATAATAAAGCATATTTAATATAATTTCACATAGTGTGCAGATAAATTTTTATCAATATTTTGATGTCTCGTATTATTTCATAGAATCATAGAATAGTTAGGGTTGGAAAGGACCTTAAGATCATCTAGTTCCAACCCCCGTGCCATGGGGACACCTCACACTAAACCATGTTACCCAAGGCCTTGTCCAACCTGGTCTTGAACACTGCCATGAACACAGGGATGGAGCATTCACAACCTCCCTGGACAACCTATTCCAGTGCCTCACCCACCCTAACAGGAAAGAATTTCCTCCTTATACCCAATCTAAACTTCCCCTGTTTATATTATCTAACAAAACCCAAAGATTTTGAATAAGTGTTTAGTAACATTTAATAACATTACCCTAAGATAAGCATAATTCTCATAACTCCATCCTCATTCATGGCTGCCTGTTCAGTAGAGAAAAGTTAAGGCTTAGATGTTACATGCATTGGGTGTGCAGTACTATGGCTAGGTTTCTTGGAGAGTCTTTTGCAGGTAACAGAGCATTAGGATAGATTTTTATAAGGTATTTACATTAGTGAAATTGGGTACATCTAAGTGTACACATGACAACTGTAACAAAGGTCTGTCCTTCCACACTCGGAGTGTTCCTCTTAATTGACAGGTTTATGGACTCACCTGGCATATTTGAGTTATAATAATATTATAATCATATTTTTATGCATTTTTATTTTATCCAAGCAGACATGGCAATTCTTTTCCTGACCCAATAGATGGAGATAGATGTAGTCTACCTCCAACCTGCTCCCACTGGAGCCTATTCTTTTAGCAAACCTATTATTTACTACTTTTATCTGTATTTTTAATTGTTTTTCTCTTGCCATCTGCTCTGAAATTTTTTATTTACTGCATTTAATCTGATTTAAAAAAAAAAGACCTTTAAGCCTGGTATTAAATTCTGGGCAATGACAGCTGTCAGAAATGCTAATGGCTGCTTACTTGTAAATGGAAAGGAGGTAAAAGGCATCCTGCTAACAGCTTAATATTCAGCTTTGTAGTCATTTATCAGCGGTATGTGAACGTGTTGCTTTTTTTCTGGCCTTGTGTGGGGCTGTGGTGAAGCGCTTGTTAAATGTGTCAGAAAATGTGGGTCAGTTTTGAACACCAGGGGCTAAAGCCGGCCTCTGAGCACGGATGCATTCACGGCCACACACTGGGTGATCCGTAGCCTTTTGCCAGCCCTGTAGTATCGCCAGAGCATTTACAGCTACGGATGAGTCCTTTGGGATAAATTCAATAAACCTGGACAGCTTTATGTTTTGTCCTTTGGTTAAGGTGCCAGTGGACCCAATAGTTAAGAGAGAGCTGAATAGAAAGCTTTTTAGAGAGCTCCTCTTAAAAATGCTTGAGCCCTGAGAAGTAGAAAATCTGGATCTTCATCATCACCCCAAGTGGGGTCAAACGGGCTGAAAGAAAAACCTAAGCAAGCTGCTATGCTTGTGTTCAGAGACTGCAATATCAGGATATAGTTGGTAATGCTCTTTTATTAACACTTGCAGGTTGCAAACGTGGTTTTTATTTTACCAACCCTTCACTTAAAATCCATTTTTTTTTTGCATAGAGGTTAGTCTGCTCTTTTCCTAAATATAATATTTTTATGTAAACCATAGTTAGGTTTTTGCAACACACTGCATTGCAAGAAACCCAAAGCTGCCGGTTCGCATTAGTACTAAAGTATCTCCTCATCATCAAGAGATGGTGCATTTTTGTTTATATATAGAATTGCACATTTGAATATGCACTTTCTTTCACAGTTGGTTTTCCCAGGAAAGAGTACAAAACTGACTTTAGATATTAGTGTTTCACCTTTTTCAGTCCACAGCTAATCATATTTGTTATTTAAAATAATACTTAGAAAGAGGTCTAAAGCCATTCTTATGTATGTATGGGTAATCTGAGACCATTTATAAGGAAGAAAGGAGTAATCAAAGTCCTGATTCAATGACGTGTTAAGATATATCTTGCTTTGTCCATGACTACTTTAGTTGATTAGGGTTATTGCTGTTCATGTGCTTACAGGTAAGCAAGTGATTAAGTACCTTGATGAATTATGCTCTGTAGGAAAATCAGTGTAGTAAAACTCAGTGTAAGATTTTATAGAGGAGGATGCTCAGATCTCTGAGTTGATATTATGCATTCATATGCTTTGCATACTAAATAGTATCAAAACGTGTGTCAAGGCAGTCTGGCCAGGTTCATGAGAGTGATATGGGTACCTCACTGATTCCTTCAGCAGAATTAGTGTGGAAAAGATCTTTTATACCCCCTTGGGAATCACCAGCAAGGTGACCCTTTGCCTCAAGATGGTTTTGACTTCATCTGACAAAAGTCTTAAGAAAAATCAAAGTCCATTGTCATTTTTCATCATTTGGAAAACTTTTGAGGTGGGTTTTCCTGTAGAGTTGGCAGGACGAAGAACGCTATGTGTGATGGGGGACAGCATCACTGACACCCTCCTGGTGAGAGGATGCAGGCTTGTTGCTTGTGGTGTCGTCAATACGCAGGTATTTCTGTATTCCCATAAACAGCACCTTCCTCAATGCTGTCCTGAAAGCCATCTCTTTTCCTACCAGGAGCCGATGGGGACTACTGGCGCCTTCTCAACCCAGGGGAATACGTGGTGGCCGTGAAGGCAGAGGGCTACACCACCGCCACCAAGACCTGCGAAGTCGGCTACGACATGGGAGCTACCCAGTGCGATTTCACCATCTCCAAAACCAACCTGGCAAGAATCAAGGAGATCATGAAGAAGTTTGGGAAGCAGCCGGTCAGCCTGTCCATCCGGCGGCTCAGGCAAAGGGCTCGGCAGTGGCGGCAGCAGCGATAGACCTCAGCCCAGGCAGAACCACAGCATCCATGAGCTCTGCTTCTATCAGCCTGGCTCTAGTCGTAGTGAGAGTTACATAGCTCCTCTTTCATACATATTTCTCTGCACGAGGCTTTTCTGTTAGTGGAGCTGGATGAATAATGGGGGGTTCAGTTGGAAAAAAATAAGAAACAAAATTCAAGTTGAACCAAAATAAGCCCCGGGCTGGGGAGAGAGGCAGGACGAATGTAGAAAGATGTTTTGAGTTAACCTGGAATGATTTTTTTTTTTGCTTATTGGGTTATTTAATCCTTTGTAAATCTGTTTTCTTTAAAATAGAAAAGAGAGACTTATAAAGAAGTGTTGTTTTGAATGAAAAACTGTAAAACGTTGTTTCTAAAGTATAAAATTGGTATATTTTTGCCTTTCAGAAAGGATTTTACACTCTTTACGTTTTGTTCTCATGTGAGAGAAAAGGAGACAACTTCTGTTGAATATCATTAAAATTTGTGTCAAAATTTCAATTCCCTTTTCCCTGAATTTCCACCTTTTGGCAAGCACCATAATACTTGGGAGAAAAAACCTGATGCAAATAACCCAGCTTAGCTTTCCTGCTTGGGTTTTTTATATTTAAGGATGTTTTGTGGTTCCAGAGTTTAAGGCCACAAATGTTTTTTTCTTCTCTGGATTTTAAGGCTGAGTTTTTACTCAATTAAAAGTAAAAATAAAAAGGGCATGGGATGAGGACCACTTCAGCAATGTGGCATGGCACCCCTTCTCTAACCTGGGAAAGGGACTTGAAACAAAGCCTTTCTTGTCAATACAGCTGGTCATATAGTGTATGAGAGGACAGGCTTGGTCATGGATATGTGCAGAGTTCAAAAATCCACTGATATATTTTGCCTTGATTTTTGGCCTGCCTCAGTTCTTCTGTGCTCATGCACACTTTGTGCCACTGACTTCCCTGAGATGGAGAGGATTTTCTATTCCTCTGCATGCTCTGCTCATCTTGCCACTCCAGCTGCTGCTGCTTTTCTGGCCTTACAACTCTATGGGAGCAGGATTTGGGCTTTATTATTGGCTTTTGAGTAACAAAATTATTCAGCAGGATAGAATCAAGGTTCAGGAAATATGCAGTTCAGATCTGGGAAAGACCTAAATAAACATAAAGTATCAGCTGGTGAAAATCAATTTTGTTCCATTAACTTCAAAGTTATGACCTTTATTATACCAAATGAAAGGCCAGATGCACGATTTTAGCCAGTCAAAATTCTAGGGCTAAGTAAACATCTCTTCATATGCTTGGTAGAAAGACTGTGGCATACATTTCCAAATAAAATTGTTTAAAGCATTTTAATTGCTATTATAGTTGCCTATTTGATCTGATTCTTGGAAAACACATTCAAAGTGTCATTAAAAACAGAGAAAATACAATGCAAGTAAAAAGCTTACTGTAAAAATACCATGTGCCATCTCTATTAAATCTTTTTTTTCTCGTCAATGGATCTTGTAAACACATAAAAGGAAAAAGATTACAGAATGAATAATATAATCATAGATAGTTTTGTTCTTAAATTTCTTAGACAATTCCAGCCCATGTTTTTTCTGCAGATGCTCTTAAACAAGAGCAATGTATTTGGCAGCAAGGGCTCAAATAAAATAAAGAGTGCAGATGTAATTTTCTATAACTGAAATTATGGGATTCCAGCTCCCAGTCAGCATCATTTAAATTAAGTAATAGAGGTAAGCAAATAATCCAGTCATTACGTTAACATCTGGAATTATATTTTACTTATTTCATTTTATTTACCACCCTTACAGCACTCTATACACCATATGCCTTTGTATAGGAAATATAACAGCAACTTGTTGAGAAGGGGCTTTTTTTTGGCAGCTGGGAAGGATTAATGATGTCATTGTGCAGATAGTGATGGGAAATGATTTTGGAATAAGGAGTAACGACAGTAGACAATTTGTTAGCATTTGGCTTGTTCATTGGCATATGTGGATTTTATTATCACCACAATAGATCAGGGTCATACATGATTTTTTGTATTATAGGCTGAGTTTCTGAGGTGGCTTCTTCTTCCCTCCCATGGCTACTCAGTCAATGGGGTGATTGGCATGCACAGGCAAACAAGGAACTAACTAGACAAATTTAAATCACTCTGATAATCAGATTGAGGGTACAAACCGCTATCTTATTCCTGACAGGCGAGTTCTTTCTACCTTGTTCCAGACTGGTTTGAGATTTAATTTACAAACCTAGAGGTCCCTATGCTTTGTTCTCAGGTATGAGGTTGTCTCCATGAGAAGTTAGTTTGTTTTATTTGATAGCAACAAGTGGATTTGATGGGAAATTCTTTGATGTCTATTGGCTAAATTAGATGAACTCTGGTTGAAGACCTCAGTAACATCAGATGCTGAAGGCTCGGTGCTCTTTACTGGCCACGGCTAGTGCTTACACATTGGCACAGCAGAACTATGACTCATGCAGGTGACCTTACTCCATTTTAGCCCAGGCATTGCTAAATAAACGGCCTAATAGTTGCCAAGTGTACTTGTCTCTGCAATTATTTTTTGACAGTCTGGCACCTTTACACTGGGAAACACTCAAGTTCAAAGGAATTTTACTGGCAACTTCAGGTGTATCAATGTTTTATATTGAGATAAGATGCGTATGCCTGCCCTGAGTATAACAATACTGAACAAATGTGTGCCTTATTTAGTGCTCTGGTTATGCACTTGGGAGTTAAAATGTTTAATTTCTTTGTAATACCTAGTACAGCTATTTAACCTTTAAATAGATCCCAACCACAATATATTAAATCTGGTACCAATGTTTTCTATTTATTTACCTTTTCCATGGTTTTTGAATAGTTTTTTTTATTAATTTTGTGCTTTTAATCTCTTCTCCTTTCAGTGTTGTAGGAAAATGAGCAACCCTGCAGAAACAGCAGGAGATAAGATTTGAAGATGGATATGATCCTTTTATAATTACAGACCCATTTTAATAGCTGCTTACATGAAGAATTTGCTGAATTTTGACCATCCCTGATAGGAAAGAATAAAAAAAAACACAATCTCTTCCAGTAATAAGAAATTCAGCTGCACAATCTCACCTACACCTTAAAGGTTAAACAAATAAAAGGTTAAAACAGGACACATTCTACTCTTCTTGATAATACCAACCATCAGTCATCTGCTCCCATACAGAGCCCTGACAATCATAAAATACAGTGGGAGTTGCTGGCTTCTCCTTGACTACCCATGCCATGCTATCCAGTTATTAATTTTTTATCTGTTTAATTATGATAATTTTCACCACCCTGTATCTCAGTTTTTCTCATTCATTTTAGTAGTTACAAGAACATAACCTCTCAGAGACAGATCTCGGTGTTTGCAAATCAGCTTGGGAATGTTGAAGCCAATAAAACTGTATCTACTAAAACTATTTCCATTTACACATGTTGGTGTAAGTGTAGAGAATCTTGGTAATCTCTAACCCAAATTTAATCTATTGGCACCAGAAGACTGTTAAAGGTATCTGAGTATTGCTTTTACCAGGATTTTGACCTCTGTGGATAAAACACACTGATAAAATTGAATGTAAATGAAGTTGTTGACTATGCTGGTGAAGAAATTAAATAGATATTTTAAGCCTCTCACATACTTTCATTTTCTGTCACCAACTACTTTCTTTTCTTTTACCCATGTATAATTGTGTTTTTTTCCTCTGTCTTCAGCTCATTATTTTCAGTGAATCCGGGACACCTTCCAAAGTGTGGACTTCGGCAGTTAGTGACAAAGTTTTATAGCCAGATTCACTCTTTTACCATGGTGTGGTAGGTGGCTGACCTTTGCGAAAAGCACCAGAACAGAGATGCGTTAGCTTGAAATAGAGTAAAAGTGGCATCCCCGAGAGTAGTCAAGGCCAGATTTGATGGGCTTTGGCGACCTGGTCTAGTGGAAGGTGTCCCTGTCCATGGTAGAATGTTGGAACTGGATGAGCTTTACTGCCTCTTCCAACCCAAACCATTCTATGATTCTATGATTAACCTTTAAAAATTGGCATGTGATGTGTTTTTTATTGGTCTGAAAATGCATGAGTTTGGAGGCAGAGTGCCTCTTTACCATTTATTTTTTCGATCATTTTCTGCATTAATTTAGTCAGGTTGTAACCACAAGCCTCAGGGATGAAGTGTAAACTCACATACAAGTTGTACAAATTGTGGTAGCATCACCTCCTGTTGCAATACACTGCTACAGCATTACAGAAACACCGCGGGAGAAAGAGCTCTGTGCCCACCTACTAACTATCCAGCAGGAACCCAAAGAAGCCCTATTTCATATTCATTAAGAGTATACAATTTTTCAAATGTCATTTTCCTTTCTTACTGGAGCGGTTGCATACATTGAGAGAGGGACAGTGATTTTTGCAGTAGATTTTATGGGTAATTTTAGTATCACTTTTGCCTGTGCTTCTTTGTGCTATCATAGTGGCAAGCAATTTTTTCAGTCCTTTCCAGCCCTTAATGAGCAGCTATTAATGCTGTGTGGCTTCAGGTGTTTAATATAGTAGTTTTAGGTCTTTATTCTGGTATTTCCTTAATTTTCCAAATTTAACTGGCATTTATACCTTTAGTCTATTGTGCTTGTTTTAATTTCTTTTTGAAGGTCATTTAGCTTGAGATTACTTTTGTATTTCATGGTAACGCTCTAATATGATTCTTTAGCAGCAAAATTTATGTTCAATGAAGCCATCCCGGTGAATGCAGTTTTGTGCCTGGAACAGTAAGTCACCAAATAACCATTCTCTGCCATCTTGCACTGGTATAACCACAATTTTACGGCCTGCATAGTCAGTTTATACCTAGCTGAGACTTAGAAACCCACCAATTCCATATTCAGATTTGCAGGACAATGTGTCACTCAGTTGTTGTGGTGGCTTCTCTGTCCTCTTAACCTGACAAGTGACTCATATTTATTTTCATGGAGATTTGAATTACGGCTTCAAAGAAAACTTTCAGCAGTGCTCTCATGCTCATTATCTGCTCCTTGCTCATTAGGCAGAAAAATGACATTTTAAAGCCTTTCATAAATATCAGAGGGGCTGTATTGACTCGACATTTTTTGGTATAACATTTCTGCTCATAACTACATGAAATGAATACATTTACTAGCAAAAATGCCAAGAGTAGGATTTTGGAAATCCTGTGAAAAACTTTTAGGCAGTGGACGTAAAGGTACTTTATAGCTGCACGTTTACATACTTAATCTGCCTTTTCAGTTATATGAGTGCCTTTATTCATCTGCTGGATTGCCAGGCTCAGAGGTTAAATCCATCTTCCCCTCCCGTGTCTGGTGGTTTGCACAGGCTGGATTAAACAATTTCCCACAGTTTTCTGCTTAGGCAGCTTTGCTTGTCTCTCTTTACTAAACTGATCTTCAGAGACCTTTCAAACAGGGGCTCCCAGATGAAGAGCAAATCTTCATCTGGGAAGGTCATCAGAGCATAGCTGGAGCGCCAGCATTGCATCTGGAGGCAATACCGAGGCTCTTGAAGGTACATCAACACTTCTGAAAGTAGGGTTTTTTCAGCAAAATACTACAAAGGAGCATTGCACTGCTCTGCAAATGCCTACTTTTTTAGCTTAATGCTTATCTAAGAGAAGGTGTGGGCAAATTAGAACGCTTTGTTGTCCTGATCAGGATATAAGTAAAGAAAAAGTTGATGGACTAATGAATAGAGGATGTTTAAAAAAGCAAGATTAAATTATAGCTCCATAAGGAATTCTTTGCATTCAAATGTTACCATTTCTGCAAGACTTTATGACTTTATAGATGTATTTAAAGTTGTCTTGCAACACCAATGAATACCATGTTAAAACAAATACTTTTCCCCGGTGGCTTAAATAAATCATTCTGCCCTTCACTCCACACTGAGGAATTTCAATATTCAGTGTAGACTGGGGCTTAAAGCACCTGAAAGATACTGTCTTAGAGGGTAAAGCATCAGCCTGTACAGTAGGTTTCCAGGCCAGAAAAGGGTAAATGGAAAAGGAAATACACAGATCAAAGAAATATATAAATATAGAGACCCAGTATGCAGCTTGAAGCATGGCAGCTTGATAAGTACCTATATGGAAAGAGCCCAACCAGGCTTGTAGTTGAAAATATATATACAGAATGAGATGAAAACCCCCACCCATTCCCCCCTACACCTTCAAAACTATAAACAAGCAAACAAACAAGCACAAAAAACCCCAACCCAAAACAACATTTTGATTTTTGCAAGCAAATTAAGCAAGTAAAAAATCCTCTTTTGCATGTTTGAAACAATACTTATGAATAGTAATATCAAATCACAATTAGGAACAGAAAGCTTTTTCTTTTGAGTCCTTTTCCATTCCAAATTAGTACTGTATATTCTGAAATACCAATGTTGTTTAGAGAAAGCAGTTACTAATGATTCCCACTATTATTATATGAAGTTATATCAACCACCTCATATTTTAATCATTCTAACCATTAGCTCTCACTTAATTTGCAGCAGCTGCTTTCTAGAATTCAATACACCACTTATGTCAACAGCACAAATGATTCTTATTAACTCCTTACAATCCCAAGAGCAACAAAAAGAGCATTCAGAATAAACGATTATTTAAAGATTTAAGAAAATTCAGCCAGCCCTATTGTCAGCAAGTAAAAATATGAAAAATGGAATTACTCTTTGGTTTGATGTGACAGAAATTCAATACGTGGTTTAATAAGGATTATTGGCAGTATAATCTCACTTGAATGGAGCAGGGGGATTGAAATTTGAGATCTACTTCTCACCACAAGAATCTGGATCTGATTATATAGCTTCAATGTAAAAAGTGTTAAAATCACATTATTATTTACTACAGTTTTCTGAGCTGTTTAACTCACAGGTGAGTGGAATCATTAATTTGGTTAGCAGCATGCCCCAGCTCTAACCCAGCTGACAAATCTGCTTCTGGTGACTCTGAAGTGAGATCAAGTTTGCACAAGCAAAACCACGAGCTTTACAATATAATCTGGAAAGGAGTGGAAGACTAACAGTAGGACAAGGGGTAATGGGTTCAAACTAAAACAGGGGAAGTTCAGGCTGGATATAAGGAAGAAGTTCTTTACTGTGAGGGTGGTGAGGCACTGGCAGAGGTTACCCAAAGAAGTGATAAATGCTCCACACCTGGCAGCGTTCAAGCCCAGGTTGGATGAAGCCTTGGGTGATACGGTTTAGTGTGAGGTGTCCCTGCCTGTGGCAGGAGGGTTGGAACTGGATGATCTTAAGGTCCTTTCCAACCCTAAATATTCTATGATTCTATGACTGTTAGAACTTTGAGAGTTATTCTTCAGAGACATGTGGTATCTGGTTTTACTGACATTTCACAGCAGTGTTTCCTTGCATACTTTTGCCCTAAGAGGGCCAAGGATCAGTTTAATGACTGCATCACTGTAAATTTGAGTACTGTGGTACTATACTGTCAATAATCATGCATTAAGCATTAAATGGTGTGCAGAACATACGTGATTTGGAGAAAATCCAACATTACAGGATCAGTTTCTCACTAATGAAGGTGTTCGTACAAACAAATTGATTCATTTCCATCTTGACTTTGGAAGCAATCTATCATTCTTAAAGCAGTATGAGTCTCCTGAGAGTACTTTTCAGATAATCGCATTTCTTAGATTTATTATTAATTCCTTGTCTGCTGGATGATTTGTGGTTAGCAGGCTGAGAATCAAATGTAGTAAGGACTTGAGAATGAGGGGGTTTCACCCTGCTGCTTGCTTGGTGGCTTGCTGGTACTAACTCTGGGGACAAAAACTTTCCATGCTCTTGAAAATGCACCATTAATACAGATTAAGAAGAAACATTATGGACCAGATCTGCACAAAATATAGAGCTTCCCTGTAACTCATCCTTGTAATCTACAGGGAAGCCGTTAACTTCTTAGGTATAGTGTCTGGGAAAAGAGATCAGAAAAAGGATGAGATTGGGGTGGGAGAGGGAGAACCAATTTTTCAGAGAAAAACTGAGGGATGGGAAAGAGGATTCAAGTTGAAAGCATCTGCTCCTCTTTCTGTCCTGAATAATCTTCCCTGAACTTGCCTTTTCCTGAATTTTCAAATAGTCCTTAGTTTTGGAGCAGTCAGTGAGATGACTAACAAAGAACAACAGTCAATGAGCTGACTAACAAAGAACAGCAGTCAGTGAGTTGATTAGCAAAGGGCAGCCTAAGTATTGGCATTTCAAGATTTCCAGTCAAACCTAGAGAATTTGGATGTACATGTTGGCATATTTTTTTTCCTCAAATGTTGATAACTGTAGTTTTTCAAATAACAGAAAATTACTCTGAAATTTGGGATCTGGAAGGAAGAAGACTGAGTAGTTTTCACACCAACGGAAGAGGAAGAAAGCTGGTAAAAGCTCGGGGTAGGAAACGGAATGGTCAAAGAAGCATTCCTTAAAACAGTTTGTGATGCGACACAAATTTCATGTTTGTTGTGAAGGAGAAAATAGTGTTATATCCTTTTCATGGTAGGAGGGTGGAGCATGTGTGAAATAAGCCAAGCCAGGGCTCTGTTTACCACCCCTTGTCCAGAGCATTTGTCCCATAGCAGGCACAAGCACAGCTCTGTCATCACTGTCCCAAAACACACAATCTGGAAAGAGCGGTTGAATACCTAAAAAGGTATTATGAAATTGTCATGAACTGCTGAGGATGTTGAAATTGTCCATTCCCAATTTAATATAAATTAAATGTCAGTCATTAGAAGGAAGAAAATAAACTTTGGACAGGGAGGAAGGGGCAAATAAGGATATTAAAAATGAATAGAAATAGAATAGAAATGAATCTTTGTCACCCACTACAATACCAGTGTGTGTGTCTATGTGCCTTGTGTGGGGGTATGTTGTATACACTTCATAGGTTTACTTTTAGCAGACAGAAACAATTAAGAGGACAGGCAGCCCTCAGGGGGCATCAACACTGCAGAGCTGCCAATTGTTTGACATTAGAAAACCAAATAGTCCGAATGTGGCTTTATTACAGTAAAAATCAGAGCAGAATGTCGGAGTCTGTAGCATTTGTCAGCTTTCCTGATTATATCTCATTTAATTAGTTTCAGTGGTGAAGCTGCAGCCTTGGAACCGAAATCTGAAAATGCTACTTTGAAATATTTAGGAACTTGGCTATATTTTCATATGGCAGGTTGTAAAGAGGCTTTAGAAAGGAAACAAGAACAAACTCTCATCTGTTGAAGCCATACAAAACCTACTGCCATGAAGATAAAATTGCCCAGCCACTTTGACACTGCATTTGATGGAATTCCTTATCAGTAATTCAAAGGCAGGTTATGGCTCACCAAGAGTTAATATATATTTGATTCCTACTATGAAAGTATGATGATTTTCTACATCAAACTTTATGACTCATCCACACTTGAATGTTTAGGGAAGGGTCTAGCACATTGTGAGTGCTGCTGTAAACGGTACTAATAAAAAGATGTCATTTGAGCTCTGGCAAAATGCTGCCAACACTGGGATTTATACAGATGTCCCTGGAAGAAATTCAGCTTTTGGCTGCTTTTATTTTAAAGCCTTCAGAGTTTTAAAGAAAGCCAAAAATCAGAAGTTTGTAAGCATCTGGAGAAAACATGGTTAAATAGAATCATAGAATCATAGTCCGAGTTGGAAAGGACCTTAAGATCACCCAGTTCCAACCCCCCTGCCATGGGCAGGGACACCTCCCACTAAAACATACCACCCAAAATATCAATGTCCTCAATTGTATTTTCTATTAATTTCATTATTTTTAAGCTAAATTCATTACTTTGCGTGAGCCAGACTAAAAATGTTTGAGATATTGAATGGGTACTATGATGAAGATATTTTGATTTTCATTTGTTGCTTCTGTAGACTGCAGTTCTCAGGAATTTGTGATACACATTAGCACTGAACTTATAACAACATTTTCAGTACTTACAAGGTCACTTTAATCATGGTATGCATGGTACCCTATTGCCTTTGCCCCTTCTTCTGTCTCTAAGTTGTATGAACAGTATTTTAATCAAAAAGCATTAGTCTCCCAGAGACAGGCCGCAGCCCAAGTCACTGCTGCTATTTTCACCACAGTGAAAATCACCCTGTTTTGGTGAAAATAAGCTTTGCAATGCTGTTCTGCTGGCAAAGGGAAGAAATAGAGAACAGCAACCATCCCAATAGAGACAGGCTTTGCAGCAAGGAGACGTGGGGACTGATGTGGATAACTGGCACATCCAGCATTGTACATTAGGGTTTGTACAGAAAACTCCCTGAAATTCAGCTGTAGCTGCCTCTCTTCCTCAGCTAGTTATTTCCCAGAAGCTGTTTGTGATTGTGTAGGTGACTGTAAGAGAAACTGTGTAAGGGGCAAGAAAATAACAAGAGAAAGCCTGAAACATGCTGACAGTATGTTCATGCAGAGCATCCCAGAGGGAGAAGGAGGTGAGAGAGAAGAGTCTTGGGAGCAAGGAAATGCTTTTCTTCTTTTCTGTTCCTCCTGTGCTCAAGCAAACAGTACTTCATGTACAAATAAACTGAGTAGCATCATCAGTGCTTGTCTCTATAACACAAAGAGGGAGGGGAGGGGATGGTGGCAGCAGTAGTCACAGTAGTGTTTGGTACTTCTCAATTCACTGATATGTTGTTCCAAAAGCAAAAGCACAATTTTCAAACTTCTGCAAGTTCAGTTAGCTTTAACAATGCACATATACATATGTTATAAGCAAATTCATGTTGGAGAAGCAAAGAGACTCATTCAAGAGCAGGACTGCATTTCTGGAGTAGGAGTTCATAGAAAGCATTTCTAAATAGGAGACATCTTCTTAAACATATAGAGCCTTTCAAAGCATAGAATCATAATTATTTAGGCTGGAAAAGACCTTTAAGATTGTTGAGTCCAACTGTTCATCCAGCACTGCCAAGTCCACCACTAAATCATGTCCGTAAGTGGCACATTTACAGGTCTTCTAAATACCCCCAGTGATGGTGACCCTATCACTGTCCTGGGCAGCCTGTTCCAGTGATTGACAACACTTTAAGTGAAGAACTGTTTCCTAATATCCAATCTAAACCTGTCCTGGTGCAACTTGAAGCCATTCTTCTTGTCCTGTTATAGAGACCATTCCCCACCTCACTACAACCTCCTTTCAGGTAGTTTTAGAGAGCGATAAACTCTTCCCTCAGCCTCCTCTGTCCAGGCTGAACACCCCCAGGTCACTCAGCCATTCCTCATAAGACTTGTGCTTCAGACCCTTCACCAGCTCTGCTGCCCTTCTCTGGACCCTCTCCAGCACCTCAAAGTCTTTCTTGTAGTGAGAGACCCAAAATTGAGCACATGATTCGAGTAGAGGGAGACAATCACTGCAGGACCCTGCTGGCCACACTGTTGCTGATACAAGCCAGGTATCATATTCTTGGCCACCTGGGCGTGCTGCTGGCTCAGCACATTTCTTTCTGCAAGTCAAAACTCCCCAAATTTATTGAAACTCTGATATAAAAACATGTTAATTTTAAAAAGAGAGGTCTTCACGGTCAGCATGGTAACTTTTTTTCTTATTGTTGATTCTTGAGAAGTACCAGAAGGTATCTGAGTTTGTCATCTTTATCCCTTTGCTCCAGGCAGGGGCAATGGACATGTATATCTATTCTGTCCACGCAAGAAAGATATTTAAAGCAAGCAGTTACACCACATCAAATGACAATAAGCTGCTGCCTGGAAGATCCCTTGTTTTATGTATGTCAGCAGGTAAGATCAGAAGACTAAAAATGTAGTATGGCAAGGCAAAAATGTACAGGCTCTACATAAACAGGACGTATATCTATTTTGAAGGCTTAATGCTTCACTGTTCTATCCATAGAGGCTGCTGCTGCCAACTTAGCAATGAGGCTATTTTTGTTATGCTGCTGCTGTAGGAAGACTCTGTGCAACATGCATTAATGATGAGAAAAACTGTGATAACCTACTGAAGACCAGGCATGTCACTGGGTTATGTGTTAGCCTGCAAGGTGCCCCATGGCATTTTAGAAGCAGTAAGCTCAGATCATCTCAGTATCAACAATAGTGCTCATGCCCTCCCAGCTCAAAGTATCTGAAATCTCTTGAACAGCTTCAAATTGAAATGGAAGGAAACAGCAGCCTTGTAAAAATTAACATAACATGACTTTGTATGTATTAAAAACTTTAAATGACTGTCTTCTATTCTCATAAGGAGTGACTCAGCAGCTCCCTATAACTGTGAACAGGCAGTGGACAATGGGTAAACAAACAGAGCTCAACTCAACCAGCTGCTCACAACACATAATTTGACCAACTTTATGTGTGCAGATTATTTTAATGTGAAAATTATGGCAAATGCAAAGTCACTTCAATAGGATGATTAAAGAGCTGCGGGCTCCTGGGGAAAGCATTTCAGCAGTGTGTGCACCTGCATCTATTAAAAGAAGCAAAATAAAATAACAAGCAATAACTTGTCAGATGGTAGGAACTGAGATAGAAAGAGAAAATATATTGTTAGGCAGCCTGGGACAAGGACGATGTAATGATGGTCGTGAGCACAATGCAATGATGGTCCTCAGCACAATGCAAAACATAAAGGGGTGTTGCTGGTTCAGGCCATGTTATGGAAGCTCTTGCATGGTGAAGATGAGCCAAGCAAGTTGCACAAGATTGGGAAGTCATAGGGACACACTGGGTACTTGCCTCTCCTTGGGACACTCTTTAAAATTGGCAGGTATTTTGGAACACACATGGAATTTGGGTTATGGAGGAGGAAATAGTAAACTTAGAAAGGCACAGCTAGTACCTTGGCCACCTAATAAACCCAATGTAATCTGCTTGGTTTTACTACAAGGAAGAATATGCCTCCATCCCTAGAAAAAGCCTGAGCGAGTCCTCCAAAAAATAGAGGAAGCAATCTAAAGTAACCATAAGCTCTTCTGAGATGATGAGCTCACTGCCCATGTGTGTTTATGTTTTGGTGGCAGGCAGCAATATTCTTTGTGTCCTCTTGACACAGGAGAATTAAAAAGAATCATAATTTCATAATAGTGATATTTTTAATTTAAAATTTAATATTTTTATCAAATAATAGATTTTTTTGGTTTTGTACTATTCCTTTGGATGAATATATTGTAAAACATATGTATCTATATGCAATATAAATATAGAAGTATGTAAATATGGAAGAAGCATAGATATATATTCCCTTCCTCTTCTCTCTTTTGCATTGCAAAGGAGGAACAAAGTATGAGTACAAATATCTTTAGACAAATGCTGCCTAGCTCTACAGTGTGTTCACACATTGCTCGCTCCAGAATTATAACAATATGAGCAAAACAAGGCCAGAGGAACTTATTAACTGTGTTTATACTCACCCAATTATTCTCTAAAGCTGACACATAACTTTTCACTGATGAGACATTTGGACTGCACACATGCCCTGCTTTGTAACATCCTTGAAAAAACCTCATTTGTAAGTCAGCACTTGGCTGGCCAGACCTGCTCCATGAACTGAGCTGGCCTTTCATGTTCTATTGGAAACATGGAAAACGGGGGAGGCCTGATTTTTCCATTGCACTCGTTCACATGACACTGGCATTAGGCAGCTGAGCAGCCTCCCTGGGAGCACGTCCTAAAATGTTGATGATACTTTTTGTTGACTTTTAGTGTTATGTTGATTTTTTTCCCATCGAATTAGAGGCCAGTTACTACTGACTCAGACTTCATTGCAAATAACCGTGTTAAGGATACCAAGGTCACAAAAGGTGATGTTCTGTGTGATTACAAGTGATAAATATAACATCTAATGTAAATTTATTGATAAGCAGAGTCGTAGCCATGGCCAGGAAAGTGAGGTAAAGGCCCTTCAGTACCTAGAAATTGATAAAGTGATTTCTCATCCAAATAAAGGTGTCTTCTACATCCCTTCTATATTGGATGTATGCCCTTGAATTATCAGGCAGTTTTGGTGCAACATCTTCCTGCAGCTAAATACACCATCTAAATAAGAGACTTTAATACACCTCTAACGAAGAGAATGGTCTGAGTTCAGCATCATTTACATTTTCCTTCAGATTTAGATACCATCTGCTGCTCTGTTTTCTTTGCCTACTGTCACAGTCGTAAGCACGTAATTAGCATACTCCTACTCATTTTTTTTTTCTTGTTCTTTTGCATTACAAGCTTAATTTCAGTCAGGTTTTGTCTTCAGTTTTCTTCAAATATGCAATTATTAGAACACAATGAGATCAACAGCAGTGTTTCATGCTTCACAGATATTTTTGAAATGCATTAAATGAGGACATATAATAAAGCACTAGAAGCAATCTTTATACCAGAAAATTGAAGGAAACAGCAGCCTTGTAAAAATTAACATATCATGACCTTGTATGTATTAAAACCTTCAAATATTTTCTTCTATTCTCATAGTGGTAAAACGAGGATTTACAATCCTGAGGAAGTGATCTTTATATGTAATCAGTGTAGCAAAGTGCCATGCTGATTCTTGCTTTTGCGTCCAAGTTCAGAAAAGACACAGCTTGGACCAGACCTCAGAGTACTGGAGGTTTGCTGTTAGCTTCTGATTTATTCTGCTGTTGGCATTTGTATGAGGTTGACTGTTGACTTTTGCGGCATGCTCTCTCTCGGAATCCACAGGGTACAGGTGGATCTTTTCCCAGCAAAAACACCTTGTGATACTGATTTCAAAAAACCATCAGATTTTTGAATTTTTAAAAAACACCTGCTTCTCATAATAGCTATTTTTGATCTCCAGAATAGTCTGGAATTTTTAGCATCTCAAACTGCCGAGAGGCCAATCTGACAAGCAAAGCCAGCATGAGGACTGTGCTTTGCTAAGAGCAGGGATTGACTGAATTTGGATTGAACATAAAGAAATAGCTACTTAGAGGGTGATTCTGCAACGGCTCCGTCCCTGGGACTGTGGCATGCAGGGCTGGCCTGAGGGAGCAGGAGCCTTGTTCCTATTCCCCGTAAAGGGATGTGGGGTAGAGCCCAGCAGGCACATGCCTCTTGTAGGACTTTGGGTTGGGTGTATAGGAAATGGTTTCTATTTGAAGGCTTGTGTTGCTCACACGTCTTTTAAAACAAAGGGGATAGAGATGTTTTAAAAGCACGTGGAGGAAAGAGGAAGAGATCCCTTTAGGCTATGTTCATTCCATTTAGACAGGAGTATTCACCTAAGAGCATCATGGGAGCACTCGTGATGACATTCAGAGAAAGGAAAAGGATATTGATTAAAAAATTGAAAGGCATATAGATGATATATCTAGTGATATGCAGTGTTTCAGGACCAGCCTGCTGGCCCTGGTATCTGGCACTGTTTAAGGAATCTGAGGCTTGGTCCTAATGCTGGGAATTGCAGAGGAGCACCCACCTCATGGCAGATGAGATATTTAGGTTGTCTGTTCCCTGCCTGCCTCACTTTGGCAGTAGGTATTTGTGTGTGTGATGGAATGTCTTGGAGGCATTCCAGAAGGGAGTGAGGCAAGGAGGAACCTGCCAGTGCTGCCCCTGTGTGTGTCTCATCAGGGTTTACATATAACATAGAATCACAGAGTCACAGAATGGCTTGGGTTGAAAAGGACCTTAGGATCATCTAGTTTCAACCCCCTACCATGTATGTTGTAGGTTATGTGCATTTTATATATAAAATACCATCAAAGCCTTTCATCTTCAGGACATTGACCAGCAAAAAGCTCCGATTTTGACTAGTTTTAGTGATCAAAATTCTGAAAATATGGGGTTTGGGTTGTTGGGGTTTTTTTCCAATTTTTTCATTTCCTGAGTCTTTTCAAAAATACCATGTGAGAGTGTTACTGTTGACTCATTAGCAGCCTGGAAATAATGCAACCGAACAGTGCCAGCATCCCATCCATCTGCCTGGAGAGTCTTATTGTGCAAGTGTTTATCCACTTCAAAGGGATTCTGTGGGAGAAAAAATCTGGGGAATTTTATGGGGCTTTTTTCTGATATTTTCCTTTATAGTTTTAGTCTCTTGTAAATAGATATTGAACCCCTCAGATTCTCACTTCCTAAAAAAGACTCCTCCTGTAACTGCAGCTGAATAAAATCGATTAAGACCTATACATTTTGCATCAAAGTTTGCAACAGTAAGTTCAAATGTTATAGAGAATAAGCTAACTACAGGAACAGTAAAACTCTAAAATAATCTAGAGAGGATAGGGAAGTTATTGATAACCATAACTGGGTGTTTTAAAAAAGAGATAAGGCTATCTTTTGCTGGAGATGAATTAGTTATAACTAAGCCTACCTGGCAGCAGGGAGCCCCAGATGTCTGATTCACTATAATATTTTCTTTAACAACTATTTTATTATGCTCCAGTCCAAAGCATTGCAGCTGGAAGTGATTCTGTTAGTGTACACATGAGAGATGAGCCGTGATTGTAAATCTAGTGTTTATGCTTTCCTGTTTGCAAATAGAGAATTTGATAGTCAAATTCTTTCAGATTTAAGACTTTACTCCAAGGCCTTCTAGTTTTAACAATATCCTAGCAGGTCACTTCAGGCTATCTTTTAAGACATTTCTGCTATCATTTCTGATAACATTTTATTATTTCCTTATATTATAAATATATCCTTAAGGGCCTATAAGAATTTTAGCTGTTTGGCATTACTAATAGTTATAATAGAAATGTTTTGTTAAAAGTGTGCAGGGCTCATACAGTAGGAATTTAGTGATTATAAGCAAATTTCAGATTAGAAGTCTTCAGCAAATTTATTGGAAGAAAGACTACACATTTCAGCTGCTGGCCCTCTCACCTTACTGAGGTGCCTTCCTGTGTTCAGCAAGGACTTTCTGAATTACTCTCTTAAAACACCTGTCTCAGTTGATTGGAATAGTGGTCCTATTCACAAGGCAAGACACCACTGTATCAGCTGGCATGAAAGTCTCCCTGCACAGAGGCAAGGCCACAGAAGCAAAGCTTGCTGCCAAAAAGCTAGTCTAGAGCATAGACTCTTCTAAATAGCAGTGAAGGCTCCCATGCACAGGCATGCTTAATAGAACAGATTACATTATTTTATTGAGACATATTAAATTTCCTAAAGGTAAAAGGAAATTTGACTTCCTATGTTATCAAGTCATTGGACTTCCTAAAGGTGTCTGATATGCTCAATTGGCAGCTTTTACACTGCATAAGAAGATGAAAATGCATTTACTATTAATATACCTAGTGCTCTCTCCTGTCCATTTGAACAATGATGACTTTGGAGTGGTGGCTTCAGGACTTGATGATGTAGATGATAATGTGGAAATACGTTCTTTGCAAAACAGGCATGCCAAGGGAAGCCTAACCTGGAGACCAGATGCACATGGACATCAAGAATGCTGGGTCCTCGCTTAGATGCTGTGCCCTACCCAGGCCCTGGGACACAATGTGAGCAGTCCTGGAGCAAGTGTGGGAACATAGGGGATGACTGACAG
Source organism: Pezoporus wallicus (assembly GCF_028554395.1). Classification (NCBI taxonomy): domain Eukaryota; kingdom Metazoa; phylum Chordata; class Aves; order Psittaciformes; family Psittacidae; genus Pezoporus; species Pezoporus wallicus. The sequence goes on from NW_026640104.1 coordinate 952,735, forward strand.
CCCTTGAGGGAGAAAATGTGTGTTCACTTTCTGAAATGCAAGACCTTAAGTATACTTTGTCTGAAAGGTGATAACTGATGGGAGTAGTGTGAGTTCAGATGCTATTGCTTTGCATGTATGGCTGCTCATATCACATTTATTTTTCATATGAAGCTGTATGGATTCCAGAGAAACCTGTTTTTCAATGAAACCATTGGATTTTGACAGTTTGCCTGTTGGGAGTGGAAGCTTTACAATACAAAGAAGTAGGAACTATAAGATAATAAAACTATTTTTGGCTGGATTCTTCCCCAGTGGGTCTATTCATCAAACATTAGCACAATGAGAGGTTTATTGCAAGAAGTTAGTGAAATCTGTGATGGTAAATCTGAACAAATGGTAAATTTAATATCTGGGGAGTATTAGGTTCAGAGTAAATCAAGCCAACATTATCCCTTTCCATATGTCATGAAAATCAAGATATTTAATATACATCAAAAGGAATTATGGGCTGTAGAAAAGGTACATAATAATTTATTTTACAGTTTAAGAAGCTTTCTGATGAAAGCAAAAATAGCATCACATATAGGGAGATATAGCAAAATTATATGTAGCTTCAGTTGTTAAAACGTGATACCTGGACAGCAAAGGTGAAGAATGAATTTTTAAATCATTACATCAGATGTAATGATGAAACCATTATGAAAGATGTCAGAACATCACTTTTCATCTTGGAAACAGGCTTTTTAAAGCACTTTCAGGAAATGCTGGAAAGAAAAAAGAAATTTGAAAAGAAACTTTTGCAATTTTAAAGTGTTAATACCAAAACCCAAAGTCAAATAGCATTAGCTATGCCCAGCCCCAGCTGGAAAGCTGAGTCATTTAGGTTGCTTTAGATTGCTGATATGCAGTGTTTCCTTTTAGTGCTTCTTTCAACTGAAGCCTCTGTGCATGTTCAAAAGTGCCATCAAACTTAATTGATCCTGATGATCATATATAATGGTTCAGTACATGCATACTCAAATATGGGGCTTGAAGGTTAATAATTAATTGGAAAATACTGTGCTGCAATGATCTAAATTTGCAGTTTAATCAAAGTGAGGGCCTCCAGAGCTACACACGTGCTAGGCAGAATACAGGGAAGGCAGGAATGGCTGGAGCGCTTTTCCTTTGCTTAACTGCAAAAGCATCTCCAGAGCTCTGTCTCCTTCCAAAAGAACTTTTCCTACATTGAAGAGCAGTTGTTTAATCTTCTTTTCCTCTGGAACACTTTTTGTTTCTGCTGACACAACACTAAACATGAATAGCCACTTATTTACTGCCCAATATTTGTGTTGGCTTGCTTTCTTCAATTTTATCTTTCATTAGAGTCTTTCTGTCAATGAATACATTGGGAATACATTGGGAGCGACACTAACACAAATCATTTGAGTAAATGGCACAGATATGGGTATTTCTGCATTGTTTGCATGGCATATCTGCTCAAGCCCATTGGAAATGGTCTGTACAGCCACGCATGGAGATATAATATCAGTTTGGCTCAGCCTGTTGTTATCTAATGGCCCATAAACCACTAAATGTCTCACAACCTTTTCCCTTCAGAGGCCTCTTGACCTTCTGGTGATGTGTTGAAGTTTACCTCCTCATGTTATGCTCCTGTGTGTGGGGCCAGACTGACCAAAGAGATGGACTCTGATGGCTTGGCTGGGCTCCTTTTGTACATTGTACATGCAACTAAATACAAATAAAGAAATAAAGAGTTTTATTCCAGCCATGCTGGATGCATGTCCGCTGTGGTATTGACATTACAGCTTTTTTCCTTCAAATTCTGGATAGGAAAAGTTGACATGAAGCTTCTAACTGGGTTCTAGCACAATGCTGGCAGAAGAACCAAGTTTTATAACCATGTGGATGGCAAGTCCTTTGAAATTATATTTCCTTGCGTTTTCCAGGGTAATTATTCTCTCTGCTAAATATCCAGGCAAAACTTTCCAGGAATTACTATTCCTTTGCATCAGCCTTTGTCATGTGAAAGGCAATATTTAGGTCCTTCCACGGGGATAAAAAGAAGCAGTTGTAATGGAGACCAGAGCAAAATAAAACCTCCCACAGATTCAGAGGGAACAGACTCCCAGAATCTCTCACATTGTGTTAGCAGGTTTCCTTTGAGTATTCATCTGAGCCTGGAGACCAGGACAGATCCGTGATGCTGGCAAATGTCTTCCTCTTGTGCGAGGACGTTATTGTGGCATTGAGGGTTTGCAGAGCCGGAATGTCTTCAGCTTCTCCTTCCAAAAACAACAGCAAATCTGTGCACTTGGAGCCTGTTCATTGCCCTCAGTGCAAAGTGAAAGTGGCTATGAGCTGAACATGAATAAATCATTTACTTCATGCAGCCCTGCCAGCCTTTCTGAGAGCATGGTGTTAATCTGCAGAAACCATCTATGTGTGTGTGTGACAAGAAGGGAGAGCATACACAAAGAAGGACATTTTTTTGCTGAGCTGCTTAAAATAAAAGGTGGAAATAGAGGGTGGAAATAAAGGGTGGAAAGATAAAGATGTATCACAAAGTAATCATGTTGGTTAAATCAGAAATTATTCTATGTCTGAGAATTGTGAGCTCTTCTGGGGTCTCCTTCTTTTCTGAAATAGAGATTTAACACGTGTAAGGGAAGCAAAAGAGCCCTTAAGAGGCCTAATCTGTGCACTGGAGTGGAATTTAAACTTCAATTCAAATCTCTGACTAGAGATTACAGGAAAAAGACTGGAGATCTCGCTGTTTTCACCAATCAAATACCCACCTCTATTGAAGCTGTGATGTTTCCCATTGACACCAAGCTGTGAGGCGAGGTTGATGTGCTGGAGAGAAGGGATGCCATCGAAAGGCACCTTGACAGGCTGGAGAGCTGGGGCTGTGTGAACCTCATGCAGTTCAACAGGGCTGAGTGCAAGGTCCTGCCTCTGAATCAGGGCAATCCCAAACCCAATTACAGGCTGGCATAAAAGGGATGGAGCAGCCATGAGGGGAAGGACTCAGCAGTGTTGGTTGACAAGAAGCTGCCCATGATCCGGCTTTAGTGTGCGCTTAAGCCCAGAACCCCCCTGTGTGCTGGGCTGCACCCCCAGAGTGTGAGCAGCAGCTCAGGGAGGGGATCCTGCCCCTCTGCTGTGCTCTGGGGAGACCCCCCTGCAGTCCTGATCCAGCTCTGGGGCAGCAGCACAAGAGGGACGTGGAGCTGTTGGAGTGAGTGCAGAGGAGGCCATGGAGATGCTGCGAGGGCTGGAGCAGCTCTGCTCTGGAGCCAGGCGGAGAGAGCTGGGCTGGGTGAGCCTGGAGAAGAGAAGGCTCCTGAAGGGGAGACCTGAGAGCAGCTCCAGTGCCTAAAGGGGCTGCAGGAAACCTGGAGAGGGGCTTGGGACAAGGGCCTGTAGGGACAGGCCAAGGGGAATGGCTTTAACCTGCCAGAGGGGAGACTGAGATGAGCTCTTAGGCAGAAGCTCTTCCTTCTGAGGGTGCTGAGGCGCTGGCACAGGGTGCCCAGAGAAGCTGTGGCTGCCCCATCCCTGGCAGTGTTCAAGGCCAGGTTGGACACAGGGGCTTGGAGCAACCTGGTCAAAAAAACAGGTGAGCAAAAGAACATTTGGGACCAAGTGTTTTGACTTCACATTGTCAATGAAAGACCTCTGCTCTGTGAGGACTACTGTCTATTCCCTCTGCAGGGTGTGATTCTTGAGTGGTGTCCAGAATTAGTCTGAAACACCCAGAGACCTTTCTGTGGGACCTCTGCTTCGGCAGCGATGCTCAGGGAGCAGGAATAGGGAGCTCCACACTGCAAATAACTCTCTCCCCCAAACCTTGGTTTCACACGAATGTGTGTCAAGGAACAGGTAAATTTAAGTCGCGTTGTGTGTATTAAGACTAGATGTATGTTTTATGTTTTAAGGTTCTCCAATTATTTCACTTGTGTTGCTCATATAACAGAGGAGTAATATTCTATTGCAATTGAGTTAGTACTTGTTTCCCAAAAAGGAGCAGGACTGAGCAGGTCACATCATTGCAATGACATTACTTGACTTTTGCAACAATGAAGTGAAACGGACTTTTGGAAACATTAACTTTTATATGAAAAAATAGTTCACACCAAGTCATTGATCATAACCACGTTTCATTAACAGCAACTTTAACAAAATCACAACATACATATATAGTTTGTATTTATTTATATATGTCGCTTTGTATTAGCCATTAACTCTATGTAATAAAAATATATTACAACATCTGATATGTATTCACAAAGCACAAGCCATTGTAAACAGCATAGACACCACAGGCCCCTTTATTCAGAAATTGGAAGTCAGGATTAAGATTTCTTGTATACTATTTCTTTACATTGTAGGTAATAGCACAGCAGAACTTTATGTTTCTGCCTTTACATGAGTGACTCTTTTGAGAGAGTAATGCAATTTAGCTTACATGGGACCCTGGAATCCATGTTAATCCATGGCACTCTTGAGCATGTTGCCATTACGAATCGGTCTGTGCATCTCTATCCATGCAATTTGGAAAGGTTTTCTTTATATTGCCATTTTTCCCCTACATAAATAGCCCCTGCAATTAGATCTCATTTTTATACACAAAAAAAAAGTAAAATGCAATAAATTATAGTGGTATATTTATAATAATATAATCAAAACATGCCCTATGTACAGCAGCTGTTACTAATGTTATTTCAGAACTGTCTTCAGACTGGATAAGTGCTTTTAGAAATAGAAATCATCTATTTTCATTATTTGCAAAGCAAAACAGAATTTTACATACATAGGGCTAGACCTTTTATTCCTCTCATTATATGAATGGTCCTTACTTAGCCAAGCAACCTCATTGTCCTTATAGTGAGGATTTATAAAACCAGCCCCTAACATTTTTTACAAGCAAATAATCATCTAATAATCTAATCTAGGGAAAAATGTTTACATCTAACTGCATCTGGAGACTGACAATATGTTACATTCCTGCAAGAATTCAGAAGGGAATAATTAAATGCCCCATCCCTGGCAGCGTTCAAGGCCAGGTTGGACACAGGGGCTTGGAGCAAGCTGCTCTAGTGGAAGGTGTCCCTGCCCGTGGCAGGGGTTGGAACTGGATGATCTTGAGGTCCTTTCCAACCCAAACCAGTCTGGCATTCTACGATTCTATGAATTAAAGTGATTACCAAATGTATGAGATCTTTCATCCTACTATGACCTTAAGAAAATAAAAACACTGAAAAAAAATCTAAGGTTTAGAAAAATGTCCTGTGTATAAATAAAGGTAAATCAAGGCACCTTTTAGTTATCTATTACTATTTTCCAAGGCAATCTGTGATAATGTTTTTCCAAACATCTTCTCTGGGAAGCCCTATGGTTTCTGTTATCAAAAGACCCATTCTTTACTCTGGCTGATGCAGGTAGCTTTGTTTTACTCAAATGAGGCTGGGCTGGATGGCAGAGCACAGAGAACTTGCCCCAGCCTTGTCACTGACTTCTTTTTTCCTAACAAAAATCCTTCAATTAATGAGATTTGGAGTTTTTTTTCCTCTGTAGCTCATTGATCACATTAGTAAAGCGAAAGGAGTAGAAACTGCTTATCTTTGCATACGGATTTTGTGGTCAGCAGATAATGTAAAACCCTGATACCCAACAGGGCTTTTTAAATTTCTGTTCAAGAACTCAAGGTACTGTAAGTGCAATATGACTGAATAGGACTGCCTGTGATGGACAGCAGAGGAAAGCTACAGCTGACTTTATACCCTAGGCCGTGTTGCATTCCCACTAATGTCTCACTAGGATGCACTGGCATTTCCTTGGTAAAGCACTGCTTTTCTTTTTCACTAGGTACTCTTGCCGGATCCAAATCCCAGGAGGACTGAGGCTTTCAACTTTTTGCTGTTTGCATGATTCTTTAAAAGGTTTTGCTTTAAAGCTCTGTACAACTATGGTGACTCAAATCCCAGTATTCAGCAATATCTCCAAATGAAGATCTTTATCGTAATGTATCTTTGTAGACTCATGCCTTTGGGTACATTGAAACCATGTGCAATAGTATTTCTTTAACAAAAAGAATCATATTTTACTACACAGTTACCGCACATGCATGCTGTCATACATCTGATGCATTTGCCTCTCAATACACACATTTCTGAAGTGCACTTACAGTCTATAGGGCTAAGCATCTTTCTTATAAATATAGACATATATGATAAACTATAGCAACATTTCTATTTCATTAGATCAGCATTATTTGCTTAAAAACCAACAATCTTAAATACATATTTACATGATACACACCAGGACTATAGGTAAGTAGACAATTTACAAAGACTGCAGCAGCTCTTTTCTCCATGTAAACTTTTATATCCCCCCACCAACAGGAACAGCTGCCTTTTGAGCAGGATGGTTTTCATAAAGAAACTTCACCCATCAAAGATTTTTCATATACTGAATGCTGAAAGCATAAAAAGCAAATTAAAAACAAAATTAGACTTAAGGCTAAAATTGTTCTCATTTATTTGGGCTTGGTTAGGTTACAAAGATTTAATCCCTGATTCTGCAAATAGATAAATCTATGCTTAGCCCTAACTATCCAGGGCTACCAGCTGGAACAGACAGGTAATGACTATAGGATCAAAATCTAACTGAGCTTTCTGTGCTGAATGTGATGTGCTGAAGCATTTTGTGATTTTTAGGGTCAAGTAACAATGAGTTGACATAGGTGTGAAGCCTCTGGATTTGCTTTTAAGCTTCATTTATTCACAAGAACGTTTAACATGGGGAGAAAACATCTCCAACTGTAGTGAAAAACAATCAGTTTCCCAAAGGACATTTCAAAGGTATTCACTGCGTGTGTAAAAATGTATAGGACAAGATATTCAGATCCCTTAGTGCCTTCTTCATTTAGGATTAAGAGGGGTGAGGGAACTATAAAACCTTAGGCATGCAGGTACAAAAAAGCATTATTTTCTCCAAGCTACCTAAACCTCTAAGGTAAGGCTCATCCAGATGTAGGTGATTTCTGGTCCTTCAAGCAGTGTGAGTAATTTCCAAATAGCCCACCTGAAAAGCATTAGAGTTTTCCTAACACATGGAAGCTAAGCCTTAGCTCCTTCTATGGCAGCTGCTGAGCTTTGATGGAAATTTTACTTTTCTCTTTGGGGTAAGTGGGTATCTGAGAGATCTGGAGAGCTCTCCGTGTGGAAACAGGTCACTAGGAAAAGCCTACCGCAGCCAGGGTAACGCATACTGCAGCAGCAAAACCAGTTGATAGCTTCTCAGCCTCCCATTCAGACCCATTTCTGCCTCAGTTTTGTAACCTCTGAAGTTGTTATTTTGCAGCTGTTTCTTGGAGTTAAATTTGTCTTCCCAAAGTTATTTTTTTTTTTAATCAATTCTGTCAAGGATGATTTCATTGTTGACCAGAAGCAAACTAAGACCAATTCCCAGCAGTACTGCAGAATGAACAGATGCGTTGGTGGAATTTAGAAGGTAAAGTACAGCAAGAGACAGGGACATGTGTTTTGGGGGCTGAACAAGATGACCTCTGGCGGTCCATGGTGCTGTGATACACGTGGCTACTGCTGCAGGCTTAATAAGGGTTTGCCTGGAACTTTTTTAATGTCTAGATTTGATCTTTTTCACACATAAGGGATGTTAGAAAGTAGTCTGATTATGGGTCACTGAAAAGAGGTTGTTGAAGTCTTTCACTCAGAGTAAGAACAGGAACAGAACTTGTTTAGAGAACAGTCATGCAGTCACCTGACATTACAAGTGGGCACAAACGCACATGAGGAGCTCACTAAATCCTGCTGACATCTTTCCATTTGCAAAACCACGAAAACAGGGCTCTACACATTTAGAAGACGGATCTATAAAACACGGAAATAGTTATCTAATGGGACCTGATCCTCAGGTGAAACAAGCAGCTATGATGTCGATTTATGTTAGGAGAGAACCTGGCGCTTGGTATTTTATTCAGTAAAGTCTTATCAGTCTCTCATATTTTTTGGTAAATGCAATTACCCAGATCTTCACATTTAAACTGCTTTAAAAAGAATGACATAAAACTGGATATTAGTTCACAGTTAGGGCTTTGAAATTATATAAATAACTGTAAAATGAATGGAGGAAAAAGCTCAGAATTTGCAAAATGACACAGTGGACTGAACTGTCTTCCTCATCTGCCAATGTTCCGCCTGCCAAATTTACAAGGTATGAAGAAAATGTTAGTTGGACATGCATGTGAGGAATAGCTATTGCATATGGAACGCAGCTACCAACAAACAACACTGCATATTGCTGAAGCAGCTGCGCAGGTTTTGCACATGCAGTTCCACATTTTGGGCACACATTGCAGCCATACTTCACGTCTTCAGAAATATTTAAATAACAAACGGAAAATCCAATCCCCCCCTCCCCTGCACGCACACATGTTTTTGTTAGATGAGAGAACAATTCTGCTTCATGATCGGAGATAATAAAGTACTGTGCATTACATTTATCGTTATTCTAACTCACTTGAGTCAGTGTTGTATAGTACATATATACTCAGCAGACAGATAGTTATATCTACATTCATCACTTAGACATACATTTTAGATTTGTGCCAGTCGCCTATAAGAATTCAGCTGACTGGCACCAAACGAGCCACAGAATCATATTTCTAGTATCTTACAAAACGTCATGAGGAAATGTTAGGTATTACTTTTATTTTGTATACTGAGTCAGTTTGTCAAGCCACCAGCCTTTGCAACTCCTGCCTGCTTCAGATGGTAGAAATATGACAATGTGTCAAAGAGCTGATGTAAGTAAGGGGAAATTATATTTATTCTCTAAGATTAAGTCTAGAAGAAAGGCACCATGAAAGAAAGATGAATTTTTAAACACATACAAAGGGAGAGATTTATTGCTCGTGGTGACACGTAAATCGACCAGTGACTGACTGTGATATACAAGGATAATGAGACAAGTCCAATGCTGTATTCTTCTCCATGTTTAACTAGCCATCCTAAACATACAGTGGGTTTTATTTTGTTTCCAGGGAATTTAGCTTACTCTGTGTGAATAATTGATCTGAAATTCAAAATCCTTCTGGGACTATCTTCATTGACATACAAAAGTCCCATTGACTTTGGCAGCAGCCCTATGTATAAGTTGACAACAGCTGTGGACTTTAAAAATCATCCTGTTGTAGTTTACTCAGGTAAAAGTGGTCTTAGTAAAACATATAACAATCCTATATAGAGTTTTTATCTTTCTAAACTCACTAATAATTTTCTAATATCCGGCATTCTGATACAAATGAATTTCTTAAGAAACAAGTATTGAACTGGGTGTTGTTACCTATTGCACCTGAGAAAATTAGGTTATGCCTAAGAAGTAAAATGATTAAGATGAGGTAGACCATTTAATCTGGAGAAAGACTAATTTTGAAGAAAGTGTTGTGAAAACTTACTTAAAGTATGTCTCTATATTTGTGGGTATATGTTATTGTAATTATGTTATATTTTTATAACTAAAAGTAATAGTGAAGCTCCTTTTTTTTATTTACATTGTAGTTGATGATCTTCATTATATTAATTCTTCCATTTATAAATCGTGACAATTTATATATTGTTATGGTTCCTTGTAGATGTAGGACTATGCTAAGGGCTAAAGAAAGGCTCTCCAGACTAACAGCTGAGGTATGACGCCACGTTCGCTGATGATGGGGTGAAGCCTCTCACTGAGTTACTTGTCTGGGCTTTGAATCACAAGACAGAAACCTCAGCAGACAACACTTTTTACAAGGTATGAAAGAATACATAATGTCTGTTCTATCAAAGACTTCTATTCATGGTAGAGTTTGCCAAATGGAGCGTGCTAATGTTTGCAAACTGACTGATATTGATAATTTGAAATGAGTGACAGGGAAAGTACAATTTTATCTCATTAACCTTTGCTGTCAGGGATTGTGCAGAGCTGTAGGCATCAAACAGTGCCCTTTGCCTGGGGGACACGGGAGGTAATAACTAAAATGTAATCCCGTGTTTTTTAGTACTGAGGTCCTTATTTTCTCAATATGATGCAAATCATCTTTTCTTAACATGAAAATTATAAGCAAGAATATTCAGTTATATCAGCTATTATTTAAGCTGTCATTGCATGCATGAAGCCTGATTGACCAAGACTATTCAAAATCTGGGCATGTATTTACCCTCACTGAAGAAACTCTTTTTTTTATGGCCACTGGACAGCAGCTTTCTTGACCTATTCATCAAAAATTCATTTGATTTCTGATGTTAACTTGCTGTTGTCTTTTGGAATTTATGTCACTTTCTGTAGAAAAATGTGTGCAGAATTAAGGTCAGATTTGGTACTAAGTCTTTTGCTTATCAAAATATAAAGCATTTGAAATGAGTAGTTCTGGATCTGAAAAAAATTTTAAGAGTTTATGAGGAAAAAAACTTTGTTTCCAATTGTTTCAGAAATCAGAACAACAGAAGTAAAGCCTGAGTCATTATTGATCTTGATATTTTCCAATTTAATTAATAAGAAAACACTTCAAAAGCTGTCTCATTTCATAGTGTGCTCACTGAATTGAGAGAGAAGTCACTGAAAATTACCCAGGAAAGTAACTCTCTATTAGACACCAAAGGGTGGCTTCAGCATCGCGTCTACATGACAGTTGTGAAGCCATCTACTAGCTGTAGTTGTACTTCCAATGAACTAAATCACGTTTGCAAAAATTAAGATACAGTGGTGATGTCTGAGGAAGGGTGACATGTAGGATTGGTCTGGTTTTCAAAATTTTACTGGTATTGAAGCCTATATTAGCTGTAGGCTGAACTGGAGGTATAGTAAACATTAGTAACATTACTGTGTATAGCTGTAGTCTACAGCTATAAAGGTCTATACTGAAAACTTCTGAGATTTGCATGTTGAGATGTAGATTCAGATTGGCTGCACTCGGGGGGGGGGGGGGGTCTATTATTTTTACTCTATTTGGTTTAGAAATTATACTTTTAAACTCAGCTTTAGGCTCATCTTTCCTTTAAGTAACATATCTGTAGGTAAAATAACCATGATTAATGATATTAGAAAAAGCAATTTTGGGGGTATTTTGGTAGGTTTGTTGTTTGGTGGGTGGTTCTGAGAGGATTGGTGCTTTGGGGTATTTTTTCCCTTGGGCCCAGGGCCCCATTCTCCAGCATCAAGCAAAATCCATTTCTTTGTAGCTCAGATATACTAGAAGGTATGCAGGAGGCATCGTGACCTTTCCATCCTGTCTACCATTTCTATTTTGCTGTAATTTAATAGGGAGAAAACTAACGGTATTCTGTGGAAATTACTTGAAAAACTTAGACAAGACAGGGCTGAATCCAGCCATAGAGTACTTCAAAGTGATTTTTTTCTTCCTTCAATTCTACAGGATTGTTCAAAAACTGTGTATTAGAAGAGTTTGAAAGATGCTTTGGGCACAATGAGTATCTAGGTAAAGGTATTTCTATTAAGCTTTTCCTGTTAAGAGGTTTTCTATACACAACCTACTCAAAGAACCAGGTTGGGGTGGTTTTTGTAAAGGCAGGTTGGCAACCCCATTGGAGGGAGTGTTACCTGCAGCCAGTGAAAAATGCAGCACATATATCCCTCTGTGGCTTTTTAGAATAAACTTATGATGGCATCAGTTTGCTCCCATTACTGTCATGAGTCCTTCTGTTGAAGACTATATGTATGTGTAACTGCTGATGGAGATCAATGGGAGATTTGTATTAGTGAAGCCTGCAGGACCACAGATCAATAACACTCTTTTAGTCGGAGGCAGGAGGTCCAAAGCAGCCTGCCTCCCTTAGATGCTACATGGGCTTCTCGACAAACATGGGCTGGGCTTCAACCTGTCCAGGACTGCCTTCCGAAACCTTGACAGCTGAGGATACTAGGGATAGGCCAGTTACTTTTGTTTCCTATATATCATTTTATGTGTCTTGTAGGTCCCATACCAGGCTCCTCATTCGTTCAGCTGCAATATATTCCTATTGTGCGATTCGCTCGTGAGGGCAGAGGAATTGATGGAGCTTCTTTTGAGGATCTTGTTTATGATGTCTTTCCATGTCTTCTTGTACTGATGCCGTAGCAAAGAGTACACAAAAGGGTCTGAAACAGCTTTGCTGTAAGCTAAGCACTTGGAAATGATTCCCCAGTGGGAGTTGATGTGGACCACAGAGGATAATTCAACAAGTCTGTGGAAACAGGAAGGTTAAAAGAGTGAATGTTCACATTAAAAATGTGGAACAACAGCACAACTGTAAGGCAAAGACACCCCCCCCCCAAACACCAATTTATTCCTGGAAAGCTGCAAGAAAACAAAAGAATGGCATACTCATGAAAATGAAAATGTAGTCCTTCACTTATACATTTCTAAGACTGCAAATGTAAACTTGAAGTCTATTTCCTATGGATGGGACTACACACCTCCTATCAGAGTGTCTTGGCCTCCAAACTTCAAGACATCCTTGGCTGTATGTTTAACTGTACCTTTACTGAGCCTGGAAGCAGACCTTGGATGTGTTACCTCCTACCAGGTTCTCTTACTCATTTTCTTCAATAAATGTTGAATTCTTGAAAGAATTTAGTGCAAAATGGAATAACTCCATCAGGATATGAAACAGTCTTCAAAAGATCCCTTTTATTTGCTATTAGAATATGCCTTTTGGAGTGTAAAACTTGAGTACAGATCTCTGATGTAGAGCTGGGTTTTCAACTCGTCTGTGTCACTCCGGCCATCAAGGTATTTGATAAAGGAGCACCCTTCTCTGCAGGCTACTGTACCCTAGCCCTATTTGTACTGCCTGGTGAACACCACTGTGGGGATCATAAATACTCTGAGATAAGCTGGTCAACACTTCACAGAAAGTTTACTGCTGATGAAATAGGTCACACAGCATCTACTCAAAATCATTTCCTCCATAACATATCCTCAACCATTACACTTTTAGGCTCTGTGCCAAATTTATCCATACAGACAATGTGTGTTACTTTCTGTAGTGACTCCGTGGTTTTCAGTCCTAAAAAGATTTCTTGTTAGACAGTAACATTTCACTTCATTATATATTTACTGTATTATTTTACTTTACTTTTTGTGTATTTTTCTAGTGTGTGTCGTAAGATCACATTTCTGGCAGCTGAAGTTCATCACAGACTTAATATAGCTCTAAAGGGAATGACAGGAATATCATCTCCCCAGATATGCTTCCTGATGACTTTCACACTTAGTGTCACCACTGAATCCATCATGCACACCAAATTTAACCACAACTATTTTATAAAGTTATTTCTGTATAACCTAACATGATTTTTGAAATACTGATGCAAAACCACACTTTGACGGCCTAAGTCTGAGGTCAGGACACCAAGTGCCATTGCTTGGTCTTATGGGAGTCATATTCTCCTTCCATTAGCTGTCTAAAAATCAAGTATTTAGTCTGAACTTGTGGTTCTAGGTCCCCACGTCAGCATTCGAGAAACACCATCACCAGTGCTCTCTGGCTTTCTTAGCCAGTCCAGCTCCTAGAGAGAGAGTTTGATCCTTTAAACAGTTTGTCTGGGTCATAGGAAAAGCACACAAGGAAGGAAAATGCATCTTTGAGAGATGGCATAATAGATCTTGAATTTAAAAAATACTTTTAAAGGCCAAACATTTACATTTGCAACAAATACAGCAAGGCAAAACTTTTAACTCATTAGGGGATGGAGGGAGAGAAGGAAGAGCTTTATGTATTCCTCATACTGCTCTAACACAGAGAGATCACTTTGTACTAGGATAGAGTATATTTAACAGTGAAATATTGATATCTCCACAAGGTTTTCTCTCTCCATGTCTTTGAGCAACACTGAAGGGCAGTTCTGTTCAATATGCCTCTACAGCTGCTGAGAAACTATTGATTCTTCTAGAGGACAAACAGCTGCATGTGCTGCTATAGAGCCCCACTATGCAAGGGCAAATAAGACCTTTGCTGAAACTGTCTCCAGCAGAAGGTGCTGTCAAACCAGCCTGGAAAATACTTCAATTGCTAATGTATCTTCAGACAAAGCACCATATCCAAGGTGCATTCTGCAGCACGGTTCCTGCAGCAGCAATGGCAATAGTGTTGGTACTTCAAGCAGTTTAGGGATGAGGATTTTTTTCCTTAGTCATTTTGTTCCCGTTCCATAAACTTTCACTATGTCATGTTGTTTAAAATAGCACTGGCAGATGGCATGGTCTGCCATCTGAGCAGATGGCATTTGAGCATGAGACCATTTGACCATCATTTGAGCATGAAAGTGGGACTAAGGAGCCTTAATTTGTTACAGCACTGACTCCAAGATTCTGTCTTCTCTCCCCATTCTAGTTTGCCTAGACTGCAAACTCCAAGGCAAAAGCTCTGTATCTCCCTAGATATGTGTGTTGGGCTTAGCACCATGGTCTGCATCTAGTGCTGGGGCTTAAGCCACTGTCACAGTATTGGTAATTCTAATACTGAGCATAGTTGTGCGCATTTTGTGCTAGCAATTTATTCACATTGTGTATCACTTTCATTGGAAATGAGGTGCACCTGTAAGATGATGCTTTTAGGGGTGGTGACATTAGCCAAAACACTCTTTGGAATCACAGATGTGTGAAACATCTGAGGTGATGAGGTTATGTTACATGAAAACAGTTGGGAATTTTGCCCCTCCACTAGTACCACTTGTGTCAGCTTCTCACCGTAAGCAGCTTTGAGATACCAAAGAATGTCCATCTGTCCATTTATCTCTCTTTTCATCTACACCAAAAAAATGATGTTCTTTCAACCTTTCCTTGCATCTCCTGGCTGATATCTTTCTTGCAAAGTAGGATCGAAACCCAGACGTAATTGTCATTTGCTCACACTGCCAGGTGGTCTCGTTTGGTGTGCTCTCTCTTGTTTAATAAAATGTTCCCTCTGACACCCACATTGTTATGCTTGAAAATGAGAATTTACTATTTGGAAATTAATCATCTACTGAGTCATATTTACTTTGTAATCTACCATGAGCCATCTTTGTGATTCTTCACTTCATATATTCAATGCCTTCTTTGTATTTTGAGTTTCGTTGTGTTAAATTTCATCGGGTTGATTTACTTTTTACTGAACGTTTTATAGATGTGAATTTGATCAAATTCAATTAAATCCAGTGGATGCCTCAAATGACCAAAATATGACAGATTTATGTCTGAGTCTCTGTCAGTCAGCTCTACAAGATGTTAACAATCTCCATTTAGAGCATATCAAATACAGTTGCAAGCCTAGACTTACTAATTTTACCTTCACTGAGTGATCAGCTAAGCCTACACTTTAACCAAAAGACTTTGAAATATTTTCCTTGATTGCGTTCCTAAAGTATCCTTGATATTTACACATTTCACAATTCTTGTGTATTATTTTTGATGGTAAATTACGTTTGCAGATATCAAGAAGCAAATACAGAATTTGTGCAATTCTATTTTCTGTACAAACAATTAAATTTCAGTCTTTCAAGGCACGTCCCTTACTTTATTGCCTCTGAAAGAAGGTTTTGTTTCTCATTTATGAAGGAAATTACATGCATAGCTTCAATATTCTTGAAATGTTTCAGCTAGAAAGAAGACATTTTCAGTGAAGGAGCATTAATATTTCAGTGCTACCTGTAAATTAAATTCTAGAGTATCAGCTACATCAGTTCCTATCTTGCTTCCATAAGCCACTCTTCTACCTTCTGGTCTTCAATATCTTTTTATTTCAAAACTAGAAGATGTTTTGCTGTGATATTTGATACTTTGATCTCTGATGCAGATAATACACACTGAAAACCCTTTATATACATGTGAAGTTAATCACTACAGTAAAATGTTTTCATGACCATGTACGTGTCCAGCTTGAAGGCTCCTACAACTGCAAGATATCTGTTATGTATTACATAAACCTGAGAACTTAACTGAGTTACAGAGAAAACTATGGATAAACCAGTCTTAAGCTAAAATACTTGTTGTTCAGGAGCGAAACAAAGCTGGCAGTGTATTCGGAGCTGGTAGATGATGTAGTTCTCACAAGAAAAAACACAGTCTTTTCCTTAAGGATTTGTATCAGCTCTTGCATTCCTAATATTTCTGTCATATTTCAGATTTTTTTTGTCTCCACACAAGTCCCATAGTATCAGGATTATACTTTTATTTGTTTCTATTGTGCTATTGTTATGAATAAGCTGAGCATGAGTTCTATCTTGATGTTTATTTTACTTTATTTTCACTTTATTGCTTGGTAGGCTGAATTCTTTGTATGCTGTCTTGCTAGTGAAAAAGCCCTATTTTAGTAATTGTTTCCTAATACAAAAAATGGCATCGCAATTATCATTACCTCATTTACTCTTAGCCAGTTTCGTGTCTGAAGTGATGCATGTATTACAACCAGACAGCTTCTGGGAGGAAGCAGTACCAGTTTTGGACTCCTGTAGTTAGAACTGCAAATTCTGCAAACCATTGCTTTCAGTCGTTCCTGTTCCCCACAGCTGCAAGAGCCATCTCCCAGCACAGAGATATGAGGGTAGCAAACAGGACTGGCCAGCTTGTACCAAAAGATTTTTCCACCCAGGAGGAAAATTACTTAACATCAGCTGAAGCTTTTGACCAGAAGGCCTCTTTCTTCAGATGTGTCAACCTAAGATGATTGCATAGGAAAATCATGCATTTATATGCACAGACAGGCAGGAACAAAACTTGCAGAAGAATTGTTAAGCCTGAGCAAGATCTGCATGCAGAAGGCAGGCAATCAGTTTAAAAGCATAGTTGCAGTTTGCTTATCCTTGTCTCCCAGAGATGATAAAGAGAACATTAATCTTCTGCCTGTTCCACCATCCTCCTCTGTAACCTGAGGACTGGGGTTATGAATGTCTTTCTGCTATTACTTCAGGATTTTTAATTCAAGGCCCATTTCCTCACACATTGACGGCACTTATTAACTTCCATATGCAAAGTTCTGTATTTCAATATGAAATACCTGGTGTTGGAAATGAATATTAGAAATTGGTATGACTTACTTTAAGTTTTCTTATGCAAAAGCTCCTTGCAGAAAGTGTTTTGAACAACGTTATTGAATTGCATAATGATAAATATAGCAAAAGAAGAGATGTGTGCTAATAGAATATTTACAAACCAAGAAACAAGCTATGCCTAAAAATATTTACTATGGGATAATACAACTGTCATATAGGTACAGTGGAAACACTGAAGCAAAAAGAATCAGCTACTGAACTAATTAGAAGGGCATTTTCTTGATAAAAGAGGAGCTTAAACTGATTTTTACCTTAATGTAATCTGAAAAACTCTGGTTTATCTAGAGAAGAATTTATCTGATTAGGGTTATTAGCACAACTCTGTGACTGGTTCATGGAACTGCTAGAGACAACTATAAGTTTTTAGTGTGGAAGCAGAAAGATGTTTTATAATAAAAGCTTTGATTTGCTGCTTTCACACCTCAGTACACGAAGTACTTAAAAGCACATTTAATTTAAGATTATTGCTGTCCAAATGAGAAGCTGAGCAACAGACTTCATTAACTGTCTTCTGTTCACTGCCTTGAACTGATTGACTGCCTCCATCTCTGCCTCTACCTACAAAGCACTGGACTTGGTCCAGAAGATAATACTTGCTTACATAATTAAGCTCAAAAGCCTCCTAGTCCTTCAGCACCCTCAGCCATACTTGTGAGGCATAGGGAAGTCCTAGAACAGTATAATGTCCAGCAAAGTCTCTCAAGTAGCTAAAGAGGGAATTCCCACCTCTGACAGTGTTCAAGGCCAGGCTGGACAGGGCTTGGAGCAAGCTGCTCTAGTGGAAGGTGTCCCTGCCCGTGGCAGGGGTTGGGACTGGACAAGCTTCAAGGTCCATTTCAACCAAAACCATTCTAGAATTGTATGATTCCATAATTCCCTGTAGCTTGTTGAGCAGAATCCCCCTGATGTTTCAGAACTGAAAAGTTCAGGGACATGATAGCCTTTACCCTGTCTGACAAGTGTCCAAGTCTATCCCTGTGCAGGCAAGCGTCTTCATGCGTTCAGAAAGCTATATTTTGACTCTTCTCATCATTGCTGTCTCTGGCAAAGCTATCAGTCCTCAACAGACTGAAGGGGAATATTTAAACGGCCCTTGTATGGACTAAAGGGAGGGGGCTAAGGATTTTTCTAACCCCTCTTCTGTATCTTAAGTTTACTGGGAAGCAAATTAGGATGCCACAGAGTTAAGAGAAGGTGAAGGAGGTGGTGCCTGTTTGCTGGGCTGAGATGCCTATGGAGGAGCACAAAAATACTTCTGACAGTTCTGGTTAGAGCACTCGGCGTCTCTCAGGATGAAGCTGCCAGCTATTCTGGGACTGTGACGATTCTCATTAAGTTCAGAGACCCAGCATAAAATGAAAATTAACCATTTGCAAAGCGACAAATACTTCAATATCTTATACCCTGAGAGCTAAGGTTAAGTGTCCATAATTACAAATCCTCTCATACTCCCTTAGAGTGTGTGGTACAGTGTTTTTTTGTGACTACTAAGTGAAAGTGAAGGTAAATCTAGTAACACTGTTACAAATGTGTTTGCAACATTGTTACAAATAAACAGCATGAATCAATTACCTATTATTATCATGAACATAAAACCAATGTGACATGCAGGTTTCTGTTTTTACCAAGAGATTAAAATACCTTCTTAACAGTTTCGTTAGAAATAGAAATTCAAGATATTATGTTGAATTGGAAAGACTTGGGGTTGGCACATGCCCACTTATATGAAGTCTTAATTCAGCTTTTTTAATGATTATTTATGATGGATCTGAGTTTGGCTGAAGTCAGCCCCAATAATTTCTATTTGATAGCATTAGAATAGGAGATACTTTAAAAATATTCTTTTCTTTCTCTATTCTGCATAGCAGCATTTCAGTTTTCTCCGGAGTCTTTTAATAAGGAATTCAAGTTGTAAATTTTCTTCAACAACTAGATAACACTTTTCTGGATATACTCACTTTCCAATACTTTATGTTTCATAGGAGTAATTTTGTGTTTCCCACAGGAGCCATTCCCAAAGATAAACTAGGAGATAGATAGACATCTGACCATAAATCACAGGATTTTTCTTTAGCTGTATAACAGAACAGCTTTGATATTTGATGTTTATGGGTAATAAACTCTATCCAGCCAGACAAAACTATCATTTAAGTCTGTGGACCATGTTCTCACCTCAGTTGGATCTTGTTGACCAGAGTTTTACAGTCTGACCTACTCAGACAAGTATCTCTCCCTGAACCAGGGTGGGAATCTGAAAAAAGCCCGCAAAATCCCATGGGCTGACTTCCTAAATTAGATTACTCCCATGCAACCAACACATTGACTGGGTTGATGGGACAGAGTTTGGTCCACGGACAGCATCAGGAGTGTATCACATAAGCATTATGTCGTTTTATATAGGGCTTTTTTAGCTCAGTAAATGCAGTCTCTGTCATAAGAGTTGAAACAGTGCACAACATTTTTACAGGAGACTTGAATCATATTCTGGCTCGGAGTGCCCTACTTCTCTGAGCTAAGAGTGCATCTCAGTACTCTTTTCCAGTATGTAGGTTCACACTTACCTCGTAATTACATAAGGTGCAAAACAAAGTATGAAAGTACCAATAAAGGTACTTATTTTCTTTGTTGCTCGCTGCCTCCTCCTCTTTTGTTCTTCTAGACAACGCTCTCTTACGCTGTGTGACATTCAACACAAACAAGAACATGAATCATAATATCAGGTAGCAGATTTTAATGGCTTTACTTATGGAACGATGGAAATCACTCTTTCCAGGAACTATTGTAATCACAGAAGTCAATACCACGTGCACTGCATTTATGTGGGGCAATACCAAGTATTAATTCATCGTATGATCATCCTACTCTCCAAAAATGATCACTGAGAAATGCATGATTATACATTCATATGCACACACCCCCGTCATATAGGTTTATATATAGTGAAAGTGGTGGAATTCAGCCTTGAATTCAGTTACAGCTTCTTTTTGAATTACTGCAAGCACTCTTTTGAACCCAGAGTTTGCCTCATGTTATTCAGAGACTTGGAAAATATCCAGAGTGGGGTAGGCAGCATGCTACTTCCCTAGAAACAGCAATTCCAACATCACTGCCTCATATAGGAGAAACCTCCCAGCAAGATAAGCAATAAAACACAATGAAATAATAACAGGGAAAAATCATGCTCTCAACATTCAGCCCAATGTTGGAGCAATAGCTGTGTCCCATAGCTGTGAACTGTGTGGCCATAAATCTTTTGTGCTCTGCCTGTGCTGAATGCTCTGCAAAGCTGGGAATCATATAACAAATCCACAGCGCTGTGATATTGTGATTGCTCACCTCACACCAGGCTTGATTCCCAACTAAACAGGTACAAATTAATCACCCCCTGGGATTTTTTGCTACCTGTGGCACTTTAGGACAAGAGTTTCTCTTTTGGTTTTCCCAGTGATCTCACCAGGGCATCAGAAAAGCTGGTAAGGCCTTTGGTGTGCCAGCTAGGTGATTGGAGCAGGAGCTGAGGTCACACTTTCACTGCAGGAACTCTCCTTTGTAATCAGCATATTAGCTTACTAACAGAGTAATAAGATCAAAGCCCATCCTCCATCTCTACCTGCTTGTGTAACTCCTGTGCTTTTTGTGCCTTTTGAGGGAAATGGATGAGTTACTCTCTTCATCAGATGGTTAGATTGGATGGGCAGCACTGGTTGTATCTCCCAGAGCACCAGGGCCATCTGTACCTGAACAAACCCCTTTGGGGAAGGGCAAAACCAAAGCCAGACTGAGTCCTGAAACCCCTCTCTACACGCATAACTCTGCTACATGGTGACTCATTGCATAAGTCTGGTGGTAACACAATCACACCTTAGGCAAACTGAATGGTCTGGCCCATGTGCTGCATTTTGTAACTGCTTAGCATCAATCTCTCTGTTTTTATTATAAATTTTATAACTGATGAGTCATTGTCAGATTCCACACTTACATATATTAATAGCTAAGAGATTTATGGCCACACTCTTACGTTATTTGCTCTAACTACATATGTTTGATCATCTAAACATGTTATGTCCAGAGGATCTCAGTGTGCTTCAGTGATCTCTGTGGCAATGAGTCTTGTATTACTTTTTGTTTCTGGTAGCGAAAATGTGTTTCCTTTGCTCTGTTTTATATATGGTATATAATGGTATACATTGTCAGTACCCGGAGCTGTTATCATGGTATGCAAAATGAAATAAATTCTGGAGGAAAAGTTTGTTCTCCTAGAAATAGCAAATTGTCTTCCTGTCAAAGAATATGCGTAAGTAGAATGAAAACACATCTAAATGTGTTACATGTTCTGCGTCTCAGTTATTTGCAGCTAGAAATGACAGCTCAGAAGGAAAAAAAAATGCACCTTTTCCAGAGAACCTATGTACTCTCAGTTCTGCAAGAGCTAGAGAACTTGGAGTATTTTTAGGTGCAGACAGATGATCTTTGACAGCTTAACCTAAATCGTGTGTTATTAAATTCATAGTATCTCAGACACACAGTGATGTAGGAAAAGCAATCCCCAAAGTAGGTTAAACTGGGGGGGTGTTAGGGTGTAAAGGTGGCATGGTTTTTGTCTCTAACAGTTTCTCCAGTAACATCTTTTCCTTCCTGGCACATAGAAAACTGTCTTTCAGTCCTGGAGCTCACACATGACTTGGGAAGTCCTGGTACGCTTCAACCAGTTTCTTTTGTTCAGCCTTTCCAGGTGTAGCTAATAAATACCCCATCATAGGGGAAGGTATTTTATCTCACTTCTTCACATAGACAATGTACGCAGATGAGTACTCTGCTTTTGCACACACTTTCATGCACTAAGATAAGAACATACATATGAGTTCCAGCAGTGACACTAGCAACAGAAGTGGATTATTGACTAAGCTTTTGTTTAAAGATCTTGATATCTTGGGAAATCTTGGAAATATCCCTTTGAAGGTTTGGTATTTAAAACAACATTTATGAGATACTGGACCTTAAAGATGCATAGAGCTGAATACACAAAAAAGATAGTGTAGATAATTTGAGTGAAGAAACACATGGGTTAAGCACTTAAGTGGGATCTTGCCCAAACTCTCACAATACCTAAGATATCTTGGTCTTAAGAGCAAAGTCAAGAAAGAAGCAGTATCCAGTAAAAACGCCTAAGCTAACTCGAAAGGGCACGTGCCCTCAACATTCACATAAATCTGTGTGGTATTTAGAGGCTTCCTTTGTACTCATCTTGAATGATCTTCAGAAGATCACTCATGTCTTTCCAAGTCACAGGTAATGAAGCCATCTGTCATAATGCCTGTCGCTGGACCCCCTTGCGGGTGGATTCTGAGTCATAGGAAGCAGAAAATTGTCTGTACACATTTCTCAGCCTTGAAACTAGACAGTGTGAAAAGCCAGAGAAGTCAGGGTAGTCTAAGGTGGGATTGCAAACTTAGTTCTCTCATGCGAATTCTCCCAGCACCCATGTCTATGCTGTTAGGTACTATGGTAAACACTGAAAATGCCTGTACATATATATATATCACTTCTGTAATTCAAATGATGCTGTTGCTCTGTCAGGGCTTTATGAACATCACTGACTTCTCCAGGAGACCTTCAGCTTTTTGTGTAGCTCTCACAGCAGGGAAGGCTATCTGAGGTCTAGCCCTTTCAGTGGTGGTAGCTGTCCCAGTTAAGGCAACATCACCATAGACCATATCAGCCACCAGTTATGCAGTCTAAAAAGGAAGCTAAAACTCCTTTCTTAGAAAGAAGCATTAGAATAACCTGATGTGACAGATAAATAAGAGTTAGCACTACAGGTTATTCGCCTCCTCTGAAGAAAGGGGATATTATTCCCACAGCCCCATTGAATCCACCCCTCTGTGCAATGACTGCACACATCCTCAAGTTAACCTAGACCAGAAAAAATGCAGAGGAGGGGAAACAGCACTGGGATCTTTGTCCTTTTCCTAAACTTTGCTGTGCAGTCCAAGCATACTTTAAGCATTAGGCACAACGATTGCTATTTCAAATAGCCCTGGTAGGTTTATGGCACTGTCAGGGAGTAGCCACCACATCTCACAGTGCGTGCAGGAGCTAAGACCAGTTGAGGCACAGTTTAGCAACCAGACAGCACGTAGGGCAGGAGAGTGTTTTTTCCTCTATGTGACTTGGCGAATAAGGGAAGATTTATACATGTGTTTCTCAAGAACAGTTATAGGAGTTGCCCAAAGTTCTGCTCTGCATACTTGGTCAAGAGAAAGACCAAACAGCTTAAGTGGAGAATTCTGAGTAAATGTTCCTGTTCCTCTAACAGTGTGCTGTCCTGCCCTGATCCTTTCAGATTTATTTGTCTTGGGCTTAGGAATCCCCAAATTATGACCTTTTTTTGAGGACAGCCACATTGCTTTCAGTCCTGAAGCCCTGCTCCCTGCTAATGGAGAGAGCTGCTGTTTGCCTCCAGCTTGCAGAGCAAAGGACATCGAAGGGGGATCAGGTGGGATGTCTGGCTCGGGACTGCCCTCTTTGACTACTCTCAGCTTTCCTTAGCTCCAGGCAGACTTCTGCCCCTGTATCAGACACCAAATCTGCATCCCTTCCAGATCCAGACATACCTATTCATGCAAGATTTATAGTTTGTGTCTAATCCCTGACGTGATTCTTTGCACAGTATCCAGGACACATTCATTCCCCTTTGGAGCTTGCCTTCAACCTCTTTATCCTCCCAGCCCCCAGAGACTTTTCTCCTCCTCTGTCTAGGCACAAGGGGCTTGCTTAAAGACTGTAATTTGAAATGAATTTTACTTCCCTTTGCTTGTCATATTAACATCACTACTGAAGTCTCTCACTTAGATGTAAGCATAGGCACTTGAGTGTATGCATTTTGCAGATGTTACTCCTTGACAATTCTGCCTTCAGGAAAGATAAAGTTACAGAGAGTATGGCAATAGGGAAACTGCCAGGTGAAGGAGTGGGACACAGCACCCGGCTTCCCATCAGAATTCCAACTGAAGGGACATGTGCAGCCTCTGCCTGCTCCTTCTTAGGGATCCAGCAGCGTTTTGGGCTGACAATGCCAAAAAATGCAAATCTATCAACTGCTAAATCAACTTCGGAGACAAACGGCAGTGATCTGATCACTGTCTCAAAGGGAAGTGCATGCCCAGCCAAAACTGCCTGTTTGTTTGCTCTGCCTCCCAAACAAGCCCTTAACCAGCACAAAAAAGAGTTGTTTCTGCAGCCGGTAAAACAAATACAAGTAAAGGAAACATGCAGAATAGAAACTGACAAGAAGGATGCTTGCTTTCTCCCCCTCCCCATCCCCTGCTGTGACACAAATCAGGCTGTATTTAACATCATACCGAACCCTGTCCTTGCTTCCTCTGCAGCGAAGAGTCTCATTTGCTGAACACACCGGCACCTTACCTGGGATGAATGTCCACAAGCAGCACCAGGGTCTGCATAGTGATCACGTCAATCCGCTTACAGTGAAACCGTGCCACCTTCAGCACTTTTAGATATGTGAAACACAGGACTATAAGGGAGAGGAGGAAGCTGAGGGTGTGAAAGACCCCAGTGAAAATCACAAACTGTGTCCTATCCTCTGGTCTCTTGTTGTACAGGGTGCAGGAGGCATAGAGGTGATGGAAACCCACCCAGGAGAGAGAAGCTGCCACTATCGGGAACGACACTGAGTGCAACCACGTGTAGCTCAGTATGAGAGCAGCATCTCTGTACCTCATTTTGGAGTGATAACTTAGAGGGAAGACCACAGCAATCCACCTGTCAATGCTCAAAGCTGCCATGCTCAACATGGAGTTCGTGGTGAGGAAAGTCTCCAGGAAACCCACAGCGTGGCAGATCTGATCTCCTCCTGGTTGACTCTTGTAAATGATCCCAGCCAAGGTCAGGGGCATGTTCAAAACAGTCATCAACAGGTTGCAGAAGGTGAGGTTGAGGATGAACAATCCTGGGACCTGCTTGCGGATGTCAGCGCTGTACAGGAAGCACATCAGCACCAGCACGTTGGCCAGCAGGGCCACGAGCATCAGCACCACCACCACGAAAGCCAGGATCACCTCCCAGATGCTCATGGTGCGTCCAGTCACAGGAGGGACATCTCCGAAACTGCTCCGTGCTGGCACCCGGGGAACATGGTGCAAGGTGCACCCACCTCGCCCTCCTCCCCAGCCTGCTCACACTCTTGCATGCCCTCCGTATTTTTAGAAGAGCTGCAGTTTTTGTCTCCAGCCGCCCCCTCCTCGCTGCTCCTTTCCACGTCAACGCTTCCCGAGACGTGCACAAAAGCACTGGGAATGCCCATCAAACTGCGAGGAGGGCTTAAAAAATATCAGCAGGACTGAACCACTGTCTCCATTCGGTCCATTGGAAGGAGAGAGGGTTATTCTGAGAAACTGCTCTCCTGAGATCCCTAATTACCAGCCCCAAGCTCGCAAGCAATTCACCGAGTGAATTGTGCTCCCCTTCTCTCTTGCTTTCTCTCTGTCTCTGTCTCTTGCTCTTTCTCTCCCCTCCCCTCTCCTCCAACCCTCACTCCCTTCCAGGCTGAATTTAACCTGCTTTTTATGATCACAGATAAAAACCCCATTAATGGATTAAAGCATGCACACTGCTGGTGATTCGCAAACGTGATTATGTCATCCCCACCCCACAACCCCTCCCCTTCTCCTTGCGACTAGACTTTCCTCAAGAGAATCCCATGCTTTCATTTAATTGATTTAGCCATTAATTTGCAAACAGCCGTGTAACTGAATTCCTGCACTCCAGTGTGTTTCCTACGTCTCGGTGCATCACTCTCACAGTTACTGCTTGCACTCAGCAAGGGGTTTTCGTTTCTCTTCATTAGCTGTGCTCAAAAAGATGAGGGGAAAAATAATGGATGCATTCTGCTACTTCTCTGGAGCTGTCATTAAGCTAACCAGGATGTTTATACTGCTCGAGTTTAGCACTTTGCAGTCTTATGTCTCCAAGCACAATGTGCAAGAGGAAAACGATTGCCTCCCCTCCTCCTGTAAAAACAGGGAAAACAAAGCCCCAAATGCCACTGCCACATGCCCAAGGGCACAGAGCAGGTGAGTGGCAGAGGCAGCAACGTGCTGCTTGTC
This sequence comes from Pezoporus wallicus, assembly GCF_028554395.1. NCBI lineage: Eukaryota > Metazoa > Chordata > Aves > Psittaciformes > Psittacidae > Pezoporus > Pezoporus wallicus. The sequence continues at coordinate 978,939 of NW_026640104.1, forward strand.
TTGCTATTCAGTCAGGCTTTCTCCTCCTCAGCAGCCTTCGCATCTTCCTAATCAAAGCCTCCTTCTCTGTGAGGGTGAGCACCCTGCGAGATCAAAACCAAGCAGCAGCTTGGCAAAGGAAATAGGAATGAGCCTGTGTTGCACATAATTAAGTGTTAAAAGCAAGTTTGTTTTAAAGGGCAGAGTGGGAACTGATTTCTGCTTGCCTTTCCTGTCTCTTTAAAGCAGTTTTCACTGGGAATGCTGCAAGTTTGTGAGCAATCGGGACAGCTTTCTCATCAAGGCAGCCAAGCCTTAATCCCTGCACAATAACAAGGCAAAAGATACCCTGCAGCACAGCTATTGTGGCTTAGTAAGTGCCTCTGCACGTGTGCAAGAGCTAGATGCTGAGGTGGATTTCTCCTCCGTGTCACAGCCCTTTCCAGCACCATGCACGCTTGGTTTCCAGCGGCTATTCATTGCACTTGGGTTCAGCCACTCAGTAGCAGAGCTGTCACCCTGCACCATGTCAGAGCATTGCATGCTACAGGAAGGACCTTTCTCTTCCACTTGTGTTTTGTTTTCTTAAACCAGGCTTTAAAGGGCTAACAGAGACAGAAGACTGTCATGAAAGGCAGATGGGACTCTCTGGGACAGTGTAATGGGGTACAACTGTGAGCTCCTTGTCTCCAAAACATGTTCTCATGTGGGGTGGATGAGAAGCAGGACTCTGGTATCTGCCAGTCTTTTCCGGAGGCAGTGGTCCAAAGCTACATGAGAATAGCCTAGAGGAAAGTCCTTTAAAGAAGAGGAGTCTTTACCCTCTTAGGAGGGGCAGGCTGAGGAGATGAGAGAGAAGATGCAGATCTTCTGTATGACATCGGTTTGAGAGAGCTGGGCTGGGTCAGCCTGGAGAAGAGAAGGCTCCTGAAGGGGAGACCTGAGAGCAGCTCCAGTGCCTAAAGGGGCTGCAGGAAACCTGGAGAGGGGCTTGGGACAAGGGATGTAGGGACAGGCCAAGGGGAATGGCTTTAACCTGCCCGAGGGGAGACTGAGATGAGCTCTTAGGCAGAAGCTCTTCCCTGTGAGGGTGCTGAGGCGCTGGCACAGGGTGCCCAGAGAAACTGTGGCTGCCCCATCCCTGGCAGTGTTCAAGGCCAGGTTGGACACAGGGGCTTGGAGCAAGCTGCTCTAGTGGAAGGTGTCCCTGCCCGTGGCAGGAAGGGCTGGAATTAGATGATTTTAAGATCCCTTCTCCTTAGATAGGAAGAAACAGTCCTTTCTGAGAAAGGCATCCCAGCATCAGCAGCCTGAGTAGGCTTTCCATGTTACAGTACCTATCCTGAGGCCAGCTCAAAGCTCAGCAAGCAAATACAACTTCCAGCCCTGGGAAGAAACCTGGGAAGAGTTCAGAGACAAGAAGAAGAATGGGGCAAGGCTTGCTACAAGACTAGGAAGGACAGTGAAAAAGGAGAAAACTTGGTGGCATACAGGAGGGAGGCAGGTACTCTGTGACAGTGGTAGAGGGGAACCTCATACCCACTCAGTGTCAGTGACTGCTCCTTCCCATGCTCAGCCTTCTCCTTGTCTCAAATCAATCCTGTGAGGCTCCCAGCTGCACAAATTGTTCAAGACCCTGCAGCACGGCATGGGGTAATTTAGCCATTTATCCTGCCCTGCAGCACACGAGGCTTTGGGTTTATCAGGATGTTTCCTGAAGCACCATGCTGGTTTCCCTTTAGTGAGCTGTGGTGCCTCATGGATTCAAAAGCTCTGCTCGAGAGTAAACCCCTGGTGTGACAGGAGGTCTGGCATCAGTGTCAAGCCTGGTTGACAGGGAGAGGGGAAATTTGTGTCTGGAGAGAAAGGATTAGGGATAACAGTCAGGAAAAGAGGATTCTCCCAAAATGATGGATAGATGTGAAATAATAGGAGGCAGAATGAGATAGCGCAGTGAAACAATGATGGAATATGAAAGGTCAGATTTGGGAGTGGTATGGGATTGACACTGCAGTGGATTTGCCATGAGGGGGCCAAAGTGGAGCTGGTGTTCTGGAGACAACGGTGGACAAGGGGTAATAGTGGACAGGGCAGGAGAAGCTGGCAGGACTGTGGACTAGCCTTATTGGATCTCTTTACCAGGGAGTGGAGAAGCTGCAGGAGTGGATAGCTGCAGAACAGTCACTGTATCCTCTGCATGGTGTCTGAGCTCCTTCTTCCAAGACCTGAAATCTCCCCTCCTTTCACCTGGACTTTTTTCCCCCATAATTTGATAGGATGCTACTGCCATTCCTATCATTGTAGGAAAGCTAAATTAAAGCAGCAAGCTGGCAGGTACTTTGGTAATTGTTGGGCTAAATATATGAAGCATTCCTAGTCCTATGCTTCACAGTTTACTGATTGCTTTTCTTATCAAGCTATTCTGTGTCACACAAGTTTCTCAGGTAAAGCAAACTTTGTTTTCAGTAAGGTTAAACTCCCTGTTTACAGGGAAAACATAGCAGCTAAAAAGGGCTTAAATTAACAATCAAATGAAAGAGCTTTCTAGATTTCAGGAGAAAGCTGAAGTTGTCTATGGTTCTCTTTATGACTGATTTGAGTCTCAGTATGTATGTCTAATTTTAAAGGCCCAAGTGATTACACAATTGATTCCCCTGGTGGTAGCCCCTGCAGGAGATGATATCTGCTGAATGCCTCTGGATTTATTTATCATGCATACCTAAGAAAGCGTGATGGACCCATCAAATATGGGTGAATTTTATAATTAATTTTATCCACAAATGACTGGTTTTAGAAGGATCACACAGATCTCTTGCTATACTTTTACAACAGCCTATAGCTAATGGATTTATGGCCAACACACCACATGCACACCAGATTACCTTAACGAAGCTGTGATGTGTACTAGTATTGTACCAAACAGGAAAAATATGCAACAATATGAAACTCCTCTAGATAAGAGATTAATTTACTACTCTCCATGCAGTAATTTTCATTACATTTTTGTCTATATTTGGAAATGAATGAAGGCATAAAGCTGATTAAAGCTTCAGTATTTTGGGTTGACCTTTCAGTTTCAGAAAGGCTATGACATGCGAATGGAAGATTTGTCTTTGCTGGAGTGTTCATGAAGGGAAAACCATTCTCAGCATGTTGTCCCACTGAGATGATGAAATAGCTATTTGGGATAAATTACATTTTCAAAGTTATGTCCTAAGTGTCCTAGATAGGAGGCTATTCTGATGACCTAACTAAAAGATCTAAGACACTCATTTCATAGGAAACTGATGTTTACGGCTTTGCACCTCTGAGAAAACTACTTGGAAATCTCACCTGAAGATGCCTTTGAGATCTAATGCATTTCCTTTGTACTGAAGCTTGCAGCTCTCCAGTTTTTCTCTGGCAAAATTAGGGAATCTCAATTTCATGCTTTCACTGTGCTTCCCTTCTCCTATGGTCTCACCTTCCTCCTTTGATCAGCAGTATACAAACTTTACAGAACTTTCATAACAAGAGTATTGACACATGGAAGAGATTGTTTCTCCCTTATCTGTGTCTTAGCCAGTTCAAAGACAATCAATTTCCCCCAGGAAACCAGTGTGCCAGCAGAAAGCCCATGGGCATTTCTTCTTGCCTCCATCAACCTTTATTTTTTGCTTCATAGCTGTTTGGAGAGCTTGTAATACATTCACAAACTGTAGAACCGGGTCATTTCACTTTATTGTCAATTAAACTAAGTTTTAGTAACAGCAGTATCTTTAGTCTGATTATTTGAAGGTCAAGTGTCACACTGGAATAGAACACAGTATTAGCCTCTTTTATGTAAGATAATGGCTCATTAAATCATCGTTTTGCTGGATCAATGGTAAAGTATCACTGGCTCCAGCTATGAGAATTTCACTGTATATGTATGGTAGAGGTAGCATGAGTGATGACTTGTGTAATGTCTACATACTTTGTCAGGACGGTAGACCAAATCAAAAGGGCAGCTGGCCCTGCTAGTTCACTGCTCCATTAACAAGGTCAGAAGCAGCAGAGAGCACTTTCTCCTCTGCTTCTGCAACACCATGACTTCTGCATGGCAATTGATCCAATCCTTTGGTCATCAGAGCAGAGGCTAAAGAAGAGAAGGCACAAGGAAGCTATTTAAGCACTCATATGAGTTGACTTTGGTCTGCCTTCAGCCCACTACCATGCAAAACCTTGGCAAGGCTGCTTGGTGGAGAGAGAAGCTGCAGTTCTCTTCCTCTCATGCCCTGGCTGACAGGGTGTCATGGTGCAGAGGCATCTGCTACACCTTCACTGAACAAAATGTGTTTTACTTCATCCCCCACTCTTCCTAGCCCCAAATAACTAGCATAGAGTCATAGAACCATATAATAGTTAGGGCTGGAAAGAATCTTAAGATCATCTAGTTCCAACCCCCCTGCCATGGACAGGGACACCTGGCCCTAGACCCTGTCACTGCATCATGCAGTGGCTTCCTGCCTGGTTCCTTGCTCTCCATCACGTGCCATGCGTTGCACCCAGCAAATGCTGTGTGCTACACTGGGACTAACTGAGTGTTACTTGTCCAGATGGTTTCTCATGGGCCACTCCTTTGAGGAACAGGGGAGAGACACCCTCCACTGCCTGGCCATGCAGCCCTGGCACTGCAAGGGCCACGACAGCTATGGTCACGCTCCTCAACCACATTGCTCCTGGTGAATTATTCATTCTCAGGTTGTCATTGTTAGTTTGCTTCATGGAATTAAAGAAACATCAGGTCCTGAGGCACATGGCTGATGCTTCTGGCACTTCTGTCTGATGGATGGATGGATTTCTAAGGGCATTTAAGGCAGCGAAGGAAATCAAACCAAGCCAGCAGCAGCAGCAAGCCATGTGAACCTCTGCATAAGGGACTTCTGTGGGTGGATGTGTGTAGGTAGAAGGCAGAGCTCTCCCTCTCTCTGGGCTGCTTCTGCACCAGGTGAGAACTTCCTTCCTGGGGACCAATTAGACGATGAGCAAGCTCAGTCACTTGGTGTGAGTAGCAGAGTAATGTGGTCTCTCTGTGTTACTCCTCCAAATGAAAGATGTTAAATGATGTATTCCAGCATGGGGTTTGGTTCACAGTTTATATTTTGGAATCACTCCATATCAGTATCATCATTAAGTTAACACTTCACCTTCATATTGAGCTGTATTAGAATATTATTCATTTAAAGGAGGGGGTGAATGGATGTACTTGCTTTATTTGGTTTACTTATAAAGACAACAAGAAGGATTCAAAGAAAAGCTTGATTGGTAGCTTTAAAGTGCACTACCATTACTCACAAACAATATATTTATTAGCAAAGAATAATTACTCATAATTTATTATTTTTAAACATAAAGGAGACTTTTAGTTTTATTTTCTGATTCTTTTTTCATTTTACTCCTTGCCTCTTTTTTACATGTAAATGAATAAAAAAAACCTAACCTGAAAATTAACATAATTTTCTTTGAGGTGTTGAAAAATTCAAATCAAACACAAGAAAAGAAAACCTATTTGAATTAGAATGAAATTACTATACCCATAATATTGCAGCCTTTAGAGTAATGCCAGCACTTTCAGAGAGGGGAAGTATACTTTTCCATCAGCTTTCTCTATTCATCTTCTTGCATCTGCATCTGCAGAGGTTAGAATTAATCAGCACACCCCAACACACTTTCTGACCTAAACCTGGAAGGTATTCCTAAAAAGGCTGAATTCCGGTATCCAGGAACTGCTGAAACATTATCTAGTATGCTACTTGCATGAGCTGAATGAGAGCTGCATTTGGAATATTGAGGAAAAGGAATTCATGCATTTAAAGTCTACTTAGATGATGCTATCATTATTTGCAAGATGCATAGCTATTCTGATGATATTCACATGAAAATATGCCAATCAAATATCACCTAAATCTAATAAACTGGTATTATTGCTCTGAGTTACGCTTCTGTTTTCCTGTCAGTGTTGTCATAAGGGTGAGAGCAAACTGATGTGCATGTAAAAGGACTCTGTGAGTACCCACGAGTGCTTCTCCCATGTGGAGACAAACCAAGAACTCTGTCAGATATTGAGACTGTCTTGACAAGAGTTCAGCTGTCACAATTGATGGTGATGTCCTTCCCTTTTCCAGACTTGCCATAGGATGTGGCACAGCGCCTCAGAAAAGCCAAGCTGCCTTGCAAATTGATGCAGCAACCTGAGCTCAGGTAGGGCTGCATTTCAGACTCATTGCTAACAAACATCCAGCACGTGCTTATGGCTAACAGGGATGGCTTTTTCACCATGAGTGTTTAAAGCACAAGCCGTGACTTTCTTTGGCTTTGTTTCTTAACTTTAGAGACCCATGGTCATCTTGCCATGCAGTTAATTTGCAGTAGGAGTGTTAGAGGTCTCCAGCAAATCCAAAGGCACTTCTAAGCTACATCTACACATATGTGGGGGAAAAGCTTTGCCCTGAGAAGTCTGTGCTTATTCAGGTGACTTCAAAAGCACCTGAAAAGTTTTAGAGACCTATCTCCAAACAAGAAGACAATGTAACTGGACGAGCACTCATTCAGGGAAGGTAATTAAGCTTGGGAGTGACCTCTGGTTCGCTGCTCATAATGCTACACGAGATGTGATAGTCACTCCACAATTTAAACTGTCATGGGAAAAGCACTGAATACTTGAAATGCAGAGGAAGAAGAAAGACAATCACTAATTAAAAGACCCAAAATACCCCTGGGTGTCTGAGAACAGGTAAAACAAAGTAATTCCTTATTTTTATCTTTTTTGGATGAAAAGCATGACTGTATTTGCTAGATACTAAATTTTATGTTGCCCCCATGTTCTGATAACAAGCGATACGTGCCACAGTTACTCCCTTTTCGATAGAATTTGTTCTCTTTACCCTGTGGTTCTTCAAAATGTCAGAGCAGAAATCGCTTTTGTCACACTTGCTCTTTTTAGATGTGCAGCGTTTCAGTTTCCTCTTGTTTTAAACTGGGCTGGCTCCTTCGCCTTCTCACTCAGCAGGGACAAAAATAGAGGCTTGCAACAGAAGGCTTTTTAAAAGATACGTGGATGTCAGTGCCTGTTTCTATATAAAACATCACACATGAGCAGGCACTCTCATAATCTTCCATTTAGCAATTAACTAGGTATCTTATTTTTTGTGATTGCTTCTACTATGGCAAATTTACATGGACATTCATACCTAATCACTTCTTTGCATGAAATGTCCATTATGGAAATTGTTTTCTTGTCATTTAAATAAATGAGGTTTGCATCTCGTTTTCCTATTAAGCAGAGCACCATTGCTGCTCTTTCTAATAAGTTCTGCAGGGGAGGAGGCTGTTATACATATAGGGATGATATAACCAAATACATCTGCTTTATTAATGAAGGATATTTGGATTTTGCCTCAGGCTGGGCAGCAGAGTTTGGGTTCAAAAATCTTTTTAATTTACATGATTATATGTATTTTTTATACAGCTTGCTTTTGCTTTTCCTCCCTTCCTGTGCTGGAACTGGGGACTTGGGAGCCCAACTAATTGTGTATCACCTGCAAATTCTCCACCTGACTCCTCGACTGTACTAAATATACAGGAAAGATTATTAATGCTACTCCATCTCAGGGAAGGTATCATTCAGTTCATAGGTCTTTAAGACACTAAAAGACTCATTGCAAAGTTGTCTATAAAAGGCTTAGGTTATTCCCCTGTAACAGCTTTTCTGGGTTTCTGATTCCTTTGGATAATGTGGTGTGTTGATAAGGTTTTATAAGGCTTTTTACATTGGAAGTTTTTCTACAGGTCCACTAACTTTAAGGACCTTGAAATTCCAGTTTTAATTATTGCCTTAACTAGTTTACCGTGGTAATGAAGGAATTATGCAATCCCTTCAAAAATCCCAGGCAGCCTTTTTAAAACAGATACGTTATTTCCAGGCCTGTAGTTTGGGAATCAGTATTAATGAGGTATGGCATACAAATGTTATCAGCTCAGGCTTTTGTTGTAAAGTGTTACTAGTGTAAAGGGTTTTAGTTTGAAACTGTAAAACTAAGTCAGCATTTCACAAGCAAAATGGAGGGCAAAAAGCAGATGAATACTAACCACACTTGGATTCTGTGTTAATTCAAAGCAATCATTTATCAGCCACAACCAGTAGGTTCTTAGACAGATTGTCATGTGAAATTACCACAGATGTAGCTGTACTGGTATTTCCTTTGTAATCAAAGATGGATCATTGGCCTCTGAAAAAAAAACAAACCCCCAAATCTTACTTGTTTTTATCAAATTATTAAGATCACAATAAAGTGAAGAGCTGATTCTGCGATCCTTTATTGACACCAAACAGGACTTTATAGAATCATAGAATCATAGGAATTATAGGAATCATAGGATAATTCATCCAGTTCCAATCCCCCTGCCATAGGCAGGGACACCACACACAAAACCATGTCACCCAAGACTCCAACCTGGCCTTGAACACTGCCAGGGAAGGAGACTTTATCACTTCTTTAGGCAACCTGTTATCTCAGAGATGTCCCATTTGTAGTTCTATCTGTTGCTTTATATTTCTGGGAGCACACACAGCATTCATTTTTATTGCAAATCATGTGCAATGTCTTTCCTTTGGCTTAGAGCAGGGCATGTTCCAGAAAAAATACAAATACAAAAGTAATTGACGAGTGACTGAGTCGCTGTAGCTCATATTATTCAGGTACTGCAGCCTGCCTGGAGCGGCAGGAGGTGTATCTGACCTACAAGAGCTCACAGAGGCACCAGAGTCAAGTCAGACCATGCTGCAGCACTGTAAATGAATTTAAACAAAATGAAAATGCAAGGCAATAAATGTGTTGATATCACACCATATATATCCCTGCAGAAATCCTCCTGCATTTCTGTTAGGCAAAAACGCACTGCAATGTGTGCAGATGCATGATCAGAAAGCTGATGGTCAAACATTACTTTTAATTGCCTGGAGATTAATGTCTACTAAGATAGAGAGTAGCTGTATCAGACTGATTTCTTCAATTTCATCCTACTTAATTTCACTTAGTTCATTTAGTTCAAGTGTCATTTATTTGCATAGTCAATAGAAGGGACTGTTATTCATTGATTAATAATACCTTAGACTTTAAAAGACCTCTTCAAAATTGCCTGATAATGAAGGAAGCTTTTAATGTATTAATGTTTTTTGGAATGGCTACTCTGCACCTCAGGAAAAAATGAAACACTTGAAGAGATTTAAACGCCTTTTTCTTTCATCCAGTTCCTATCATGACCCAAAGACATAGGACTGAGCCATCCACACTGCCCTTGTAGGTTAGGCCTCAGCCATGAAAACAGAAAGTTATCTGAATCCCCTCTTACTGACATCAGCGGCAAAGCATTCATCTTGTTTTCCTGCTGGTTTTGAAGTAGGTTTACAGAAGAGAGGAATGAGAGCAAAGCAACACTACAAAACCTGGTTAACTTTTCTTCAGTTTAACATTACCAGACAAGGTGAAATAGGAGTTAAATTTCTAAGAGAGTGCTCAGTAAGTGACTTATTTCAAAACAACAACCATTTTGAAAGCTCCCACCAAAACACAGGCATCATAGCCACCTACCTGGACCTTTTACTAGCATAAGTCTCACATTAAAGATGAATCAGTTCTCTAACAGAGAACGCACAGCCAAAACGCCATACTGCCACTCTTCTCCTATGAACATGGGAAAAATCCATCAGGATTAGCTTTCCTTTCATTAAATAGCTCAACCAAAAGGATACTGAGGTCTGGTTTTGCAGCAAAGTTTCATATTTTTCCAAGCTGTCAATGAAGTCTCTGTTCAATAGAATCATAGAATCATAGAACAGTTAGGGTTGGAAAGGACCTTAAGATCATCCAGTTCCAGCCCCCCCTGCCGTGGGCAGGGACACCTTGCGCTAAATCATATCACCCAAGGCCTTGTCCAACCTGGCCTTGAACACTGCCAGGGATGGAGCATTCACAACCTCCCTGGGCAACCCATTCCAGTGCCTCACCACCCTAACAGGAAAGAATTTCCTCCTTATATACAACCTGAACTTCGCTTGCTTAAGTTTGAACCCATTACCCCTTGTCCTGTCACTACAGTCCCTAATGAAGAGTTCTTCTCCAGCATCCCTATAGGCCCCCTTCAGATACTGGAAGGCTGCTATGAGGTCTCCACGCAGCCTTGTCTTCTCCAGGCTCAACAGCCCCAACTTCCTCAGCCTGTCTTCATATGGGAGGTGCTCCAGCCCCTGTTCATCCTCGTGGCCTCCTCTGGACTTGTTCCAACAGTTCCATGTCCTTTTTATGTTGAGGACACCAGAACCGCACACAATGCTCCAGGTGAGGTCTCACAAGAGCAGAGTAGAGGGGCAGGATCACCTCCTTCGACCTGCTGGTCACGCTCCTTTTGATGCAGCCCAGGATACGGTTGCTTTCTGGGCTGCAAGCGCACACCAAAGCTGGCTCATGTTCAGTTTCTCATCAACCAACACCCCCAAGTCCTTCTCCTTGGGCTGCTCTGAATCTCTTCTCTGCCCAACCTGTAGCTGTGCCTGGGATTGCTTCGACCCAGGTGTAGAACCTTGCACTTGGCATGGTTAAACTTCATGAGGTTGGCATCAGCCCACCTCACAAGTGTGTCGAGGTCCCTCTGGATGGCATTCCTTCCCTCCAGGGTATCAACCGAACCACACAGCTTGGTGTCATCGGCAAACCTGCTGAGGGCGCACTCAATCCCACTGTCCATGGCAGCAACAAAGATGTTGAACAAGACCGGTCCCGATACTGATCCCTGAGGGACACCAGTCGTTACTGGTCTCCAGCTGGACACTGAGCCATTGACCACAACTCTTTGTGTGCAGCCATCCAGCCAGTTCTTTATCCACCGAGTGGTCCATCCATCAAATTGATGTCTCTCCAATGTAGAGACAAGGATGTCGTGTGGGACAGTGTCGAACGCTTTGCACAAGTCCAGGTAGATGACATCAACTGCTCTACCCCTGTCCATCAGTTCTGTAGCCCCATCATAGAAGGCCACCAAATTGGTCAGGCAGGATTTCCCCTTAGTGAAGCCATGCTGGCTGTCACCAAGCACCTTGTTGATTTTCATGTGCCTTAGCATGCCATCCAGGAGAATCTGCTCCAAGATTTTGCCAGGCACAGAGGTGAGACTGACTGGTCTGTAATTCCCCGGGTCATCCATTTTCCCCTTCTTGAAAATGGGGGTTATATTTCCCTTTTTCCAGTCATCAGGATCTTCACCTGACTGCCATGATTTCTCAAATATGATGGCCAGCAGCTTCACAACTTCATTCACCAGCTCCTTCAGGACCCACGGATGGATCTCATCAGGACCCATGGACTTGTGCACATTCAGATTTTTAAGATGGTCTCGAACCAGATCCTCTCCTACAATGGGCCCAAGGTCTTCATTCTCACAGTCCCTGCATCTGCCTTCCAAGACTTGGGTGGTTTGGTCAGAGCCTTTGTCAGTGAAGACAGAGGCAAAGAAGTCATTCAGAACCTCAGCCTTCTCCAAATCCTGTGTAGCCAGCTCTCCTGAGAGCTTCCTGAGGGGGCCTACATTCTCCCTAGTCTGTTTTTTATTTGCAGTGTCCCTGTAGAATCCCTTCCTGTTATCTTTAATACCTCTAGCTAAGTTTAATTCTAACTGGGCTTTAGCTTTCCTAACCTGGTCCCTAGCTTCCTGGACAACATCCCTGTACTCTTACCAGGTCTCCTGTCCTTGCTTCCACTTATTATAAGCCTCTTTTTTCAATTGAATTTTCCTCAGGACCTCCTTATCCATCCAAGGAGGTCTCCTGGCCCTCCTGCTGCACTTCCTTCTGGTTGGGATGCAACACTCCTGAGCTTGTAGCAGGTGATCCTTGAATATCAACCAACAGTCTTGGGCCCCCCTGCCCTTTAGGGCTGTATCCCATGGAACCTTCTGAAGCAGGTTCCTGAAGAGGCCAAAGTCTGCTCTTTTGAAGTCCAGGGCAGTGAGCTTGCTGCACGCTTTTCTCACTGTCCTGAGGATCTCAAATTCGAGCATCTCGTGATTGCTGCATCCAAGGCTGCCCTGGAGAGTCACATTTCCAACGAGCCCTTCCCTGTTGGTGAGCACGAGGTCAAGCATGGCACCTCTCCTTGTTGGCTCCTCTATTACTTGCAGAAGGAAGTTGTCTTCTACACAATTGAGGAACCTCCTGGATTGGTTAACAGCATCCCTCATTTCTCCACCAGCATAGAACACAAGAAAAAGCTCCTCTGAAAAAGGGCCTTTTAGTCAATTATAACTCTGCCTTGTCATCTTCTTTATGTTTTTTCAATGTAGTAAATGTTTAAAATAAACCAAAGCAATGAAATAGCAAGTATTGGCTGCTGTCTCCTGTTTCATCAGTAACGTAATCCATGTGGGTTACTGACAATGAAAGAAAACTACCGTAAAACTCATACAGGGAGACAGAGCCAAAGTGGCATCCAAGATCAGCAAGCTTCTGATGGAACAATTTGGAAAACTACCCAGCTCACAGTAGTAGTGTGCAATTATCAGCTGTAAATGAAAAGGGACAGATTCAGTTTCTTTTTGCCAAGGACTTCTCCTGACCAGCCTCAAGTAAGTTCTTCCTGCAATGGAAAATACAAATGTAATTCACATTCATATAGTTTATTTCTAAGTCTACTAGCTAACCAATCTGTTGTTTTAAAACACCCTTTTAATAAAGGTTCAGAGCAAGAATGAGAAAAGTAAAAAGAAACCACACAAGAAGATTCAAGATTTGTGGAAGGAACAATTGAAGACAGAGACCCTGAAGTGATCTGTTATATCCTTTATAATACTCTAGAACATCTTTGACTTTTCTTATATTAAATTTCACCTGATAGTTGAGACTCTAGCTATGAAATCTAATTATAAGGCAAAAAAGAAGAAAGTGATGAAGTTTTGTCTATGTCCTTAATCACTATTTGATTTTTATCAACCCTAGGCATAATAAACATCACCTGCAATTATCTCCCACGCAGAAAGACTACTTCCTTTTGTCATGAATACCTGTCATCTAGACCCAGGAGCCCTGGGTTGTTATTACTTGGGGCTCAAGGAACACCTGCGTTTTCTTGGCAAGCTCTGGAAATGATAATGCTTTAGCAGTATTCATGTAAGAATTTCCTCTGCATTCATGAGTATCTCATTGATCTGTAACTATAAAGAAAAATTAAAGCAGTTGCTGACTGATTTCTTTTCACAGTGTTGAGGATCTTCCAGTGTGGATGGATTCCATTACCACAGAAAGTCCCCACTTTGGGAATGCTGAACCCCCTAATGATTTGGACAGAAAGATCCAAATGTTTTACTTTCCTTTTTCTCTTATGTAAAAGAGGAAAATCTAGTTATTGGTAACAAAAGGCTTGCTCTCTTTTTGGTTTATATCAGTATAATTCAATGAGCTTCAAGGAGCTGTTCATCCTCTACCTCCAGACCCCAGGAGCTGGGGAAGCACTGCAACCAGGAGGAGCATAGGCAGTGTCCTTGCAGCTCTGCAGCTAAATGAATGCTGAAGCTTTTGTTCTCTTCTAAGTACATTTTCTTTAAACTGAAACAATATCTTCAGAAACAGATTTAAATGCAGAGAAGAAGCTGTCTTAATGCATATCCTTGGCAGTATTTCTTCACTTGCAAGGAGTGCTGTCGTTTTGGATTTCCAGATGTCATGATTTCTCTCCTCTGTACATAGGCTCCTCCTCATCTTTGATACCAGCTGCATAAGGTCACAGTGGATTTTGACTTTATTTGCTTCTAGCTTTTCTTGCAATTTAATGGACGGAAGCAACCAAAACTTGAAACTGATACTTTCCCAGACCTTTCAAACTTCTAACAGTCTCTCTTTTCTTTGGTGTTATTAAGAGAAGGACAGAGCGTTGCAATGAGGTATACAGGAAAGCACACAAGGAGAAAGACAAATTCGATCCAAGTAGTATATACTACATGTCTGCTCCTCAGAAAAACCTCTAACATATATTGGCAGGGCAGAGATTCAGGTGTCAGTGACTGCTTTCAGCTAAAAGACCTTTAGAAACAGCATCTCAGATCTAGCCACCAAATTGCACACTGTCTCTTAGACAAGAGGATGTATTCACTAAGTCTTTCCTGCACTTTCTCAGCAAGGTGTCTTGTCTACAAGGCCCAGAGTAAAAGCCACCTTGCTGGCCATGCTCGGGATCTGTGGGAACCTGGCAGCAGTGATCAATGCACAGTGATGTTTGGAAACAGCTCGAAAGGAGTCAGCCAAGAGAGCTCAAGTACTCCACAAGAGAGACACACGTGGATAGGAAAGTCTGGATTTCAAGGCATTTGGCCAGAAGCAAAACTGATGGTGAAAGAGGAGCGTGTGCTGTAGGATGTTTAAGACTCTTCTGGCTCCTGGCACTGAAGGATCCACTATCAATAACAGCTAAAGGACTCATTTATGATTTCAAATAGGCCATTTTCAATAGACTCAAAAATGCCTGAAATATTATTGTTCCAGCCATGCTCTTTTCTTTCTTTGTGACCCTAACATGTACTCCTGTATCAGTGGAGGTCAAGAGCCGCCTGCCAAAGCAGGATTTCAGGCTGCCAAAAGAGAAAAGGATCCATCCCTGGAGCAGGATACAGCGTGCGCTGCAGGAAGGCCTGGTTTTTATACACAACATGCATTTTAGTTCTCCTAATCCACATGTCAGGCCAGAAGATCATGTTTAATAATACCTGTCTGCTTAGCAGACATGGAATTAAGCCACCAGTTTAAATTCTGTTTAATAATTTAAGAACTGTGAGAGGAAAAGTGACTGTGTCTCTGTGTGTGTCAACAAACAGCAGAAACCACTGCATTGGAATAAATCCAATGACCTATATTATTTCTCTTTGCCTACCAAAACTTACATAAAAAGCTGCAGAAAAGCCTTCTCATGCATGTCTTTCTTGTGAGGGTGATATTTGTCATCATTTTTCTCCATTCCTGGGTTGTTCATAATGTTATATTTTATCAAATATCCTCTCCTTTCTGTAAGCTTTGCTCAACACCATGAAGGAAGCACTCCAGGTACCATTTGGGGACATCTTGCCTTGGTTAAGGGCACCTTGTCGATGCTTTGGGTGCAACTCTCATGCCCACACTGCCACTGTGGGGCAATGCAAGAGCAAAGAACGTGCCTGAAGCCCTCCTAGATGTCATAGCTTCTAGCCTGCTGCCACATTATAGGCACGCAGCCTGCCTCCTTAGTCGCACCTGGCATAGATCATTTGGAGAGCATGGTACCAATCTCTCTTCACATCCGCATGAATTATTTCCCTAAATATTACTCAGAGATAGTGAGGTGATTGAAAGGGCAGAAAATCTTTTATTCCAAAGCACTGGAGAATTTCTGCTTATGAATTCCATGTGATCCCTACAATGGTTTCCAGAAGGAAATTTCATGCGAACTTGCCCATCTTAGAGGCAAGAAAAACTGCCTCAAAACCACTTGATGGGCTTTTGCAACTGGAGGAGATGATAAAGCAATGCTGAAGCAAACTCAGGGGCATTATCAACAAAGAGCTTGCTTGGTCTAATAAACTGTAAGTGTAATTCTAGAGGCAGCCCATCTCCCTTAGCAGCAGGAACATCCAAGCCATGTATTCCCAGGGTTCCCAAAGTGGGATAAAAGCTCGTATTTATCCACTGAGTCATGAATCAGCTAAAATCAATATTTTTATTTCAAAGCATGGTTTGAGATTATTTTTCTATATAAGCCTCACATGGATGAGGCTTCTACTGCAAAATCTCAGCTTTAAACTAATTTTTTCTGACAAGACATGCATCACTGAAAATATGGGTCTGTAATGAAAGTGATGGCAGAGGTTTATAGCCCTGCAAACACAAACATGCAATGACAGTATCTCGGAGTAATGGTCTAATTTTTACATACATATTCTTCAAAAGTATATTTTGCCTTAGTGAGATCCCATGAGGTCTTAACCCCCAACAAATCTGAGCAAAGGGTTTGTGTCATTTTCTGGCATTACATAAAATGGTTTAATCTGTAGTGGCAAAGGGCATTGTGTAAACCATCCCCCTGAAGAGACTCTGATGTGGGTGGTGTACCTGGCTGTAACAATGAACATTTATTCACTGTTCCTCAGTCAGATCATAGGTGTATCAGCTGCAGTTGGTGCAGCCCTGTCCTGCCACCACCCCAGAAAGGACTCATTACAGTTTCATCTTGCTCTCAGTCATCCACAGAGATCCCACAATGAGGAAGGCAGAAAAATAGCCTCTCTCCTCCATTCCTGAGCCGATAACAAGAAAACTGGGTTGGTAATGTTCGTTCTTATACTTCTCCCTTTCCTAATAGAAATGTGGTTATTTCTTTCCTTAGCATGATAATAACCCATGCTTCTGTAATCTTTCTTTCTAAATTGCTATAGATAGATAGACAGAGATACAGGTAGAGATTCCAGGATATTGTCTTTATCCACCAAAGAATAGGATTACTTGCAGTGCAACTTTATTAAGCAGTATGCTAGATGACTTTCACCAGAGAAAGCTGTATTATAAGGTTGGTGAAAAACTCACAGGCCCTGCAATGAGAATTCTAAAAGGCATTACATTATCCAAACTGAACTTTAAATCTTCTAAGAGATCCTGGTAACAAAGTGCTATGTCTCATTTTCTCAATTTCTTTTATTGCCCTATTGCAATAGAATTGCAAAGTGCTGTACTTTGCATATAGAAAGCCAAGGAGGCATTTTCTGATAATCCGATTTTCGGAGTAACGTAGAATATATCATACCAGTAACTCCTGGATCAGGTGTACCCTATTAACTCCAAGACAAATTAAGAGAAGGACTTTGCCTGTATGTATATTAAAGGAGCATGAATTCTAAGAGGGACTGGGTTTCTGAGAGCACCTGTGGGATGGGCTTTGAGAAGCTTTGAGAAGCAGGAATTGGGAATTGTGACAATACCTTGCAAAAACAATGACCTGCTCAGCCTTTCAGCCAGGCTAACAAAATATGTTCTAGCTACATACTTAGACCACTTAGGATCTCTCCTGGCTGCAACCAGGCTCTGCAGCTCCAGAAATCACCCTATTTATCTGTGGCTGTCTCTATCAGAGACTTTTGAAAGACAGTCCTCACTGCTCTCTCTCAGTGGTTTACTGAATGTATGTTGAAAGGGTTTGGTTGGGGTTTTTTAGCAAGAATAGTATCCTTGCTCTGTTTTCTCTAAAGCTACTCCATCTAATTTTGCTGAGTCTGTAAGCCCTGAGCATTTAAGTTTCCAGCTGAATGTGGCAGCATTACCTGCTTCCTCAATACAGCAAGATAAAAGGCACAAACAGAATGTGATGTTTTCTAACAGGATCTGAAAAACCATGGTTTCTAGGTTAAGGCTGGGTGTTTTTTTCCAAAGAAAAATCTCATAGGTGAGAAAGACATGACAAGAAGAAAGGCTTCTCAACTAATATGCTGAAGAAACTGTTCAGGAACAGTTAATCCTCCTCAAAGATATTTCTTGAGCAATTCTGGAAAGATTAGATAGCAAAGACTATTACTTACGTGTTTTGCTGTTATGTGCAGCATGGGTAGGAGGTGGCAAGACACAAGCCTATTGAGAATATATATTCTATATTTTAGGTCATTCTTCCTTCTGCAATCAGCATTATTTCTGATTCATGTCACTTCTATCCTCTTTTCATTATTCATTTTAGACTTCTATCCCTATGGAATACAGTATTTAAGTCCTGATCCTAAGCTTGCTAAGTTAGTAGAAAGAATTAGGGAAAAGACTAGTGAAAAGGCTGTAAGGGCTTTTAATTAACCCTAGTTAAGTTTACTAGGAAAGGCTGCTTGTGAGTAATTCCTAAGCTGTCAGACCATGCATCGAGTCATGATACTATAAGCATGGCCATTAGGTATATTTATACAAATTAAAATGAAAAATTAAACCCAACAGTTAGTTTGCAAACAGTCAATCATTCATGAAAAAAGGCTGAAAAGCTATGATTGATGCTAACCATAAAAGAGATGTTTGCATTTCAGATTTATGTCATGTGCTTTTATACAGGTAGTCTGGTATATAGTATATGATCTGTTTGATCACCACAATCACTATATTTGTTTCTTGCTAAAGTCAAAGTGCAGCAGGTCTGGATGGAGCTGAGAGTCCAATAGACTACCAATGATCTCAAGGTTGAGCATCCCATGACCTTTACTGTTATGAGGTATCACAGGGCACAGAGATATGTATGATCCCAGCCATCCTAAAGTAGATAAACCAGTAAATGGAGTAATCAGTTGTACACGGGACTGGAAAGATGTTTTGTTACTGAGTAGCCTATGATGTGATTGACTAACTAGCTAACTATAGATGATAAAACTAATGTGCTTTGAGGGGAAATGAGGTAAAAGCCATACAAAGATCTGTTTATGTGTGCAGAGATGAGTCTCCACTGAGCTGTAAAAGCCTGAACCTTCAAAGGGTTGTCACACTTTCAAACCTGTGGAGACATTTCTCTGCACTGGACTGCTGTACCACTGTTGTTTCTTGAGGAGATTGAAAGGAAAGATGAGTGACAACCAAGCCCTGCAAGCACCTGATTTAAAGCCTTCACTAACTTCCAACATGTCTTTCTCAGCAAAGTATCTGCCAGCTTAAAGCGTTTTCTGCACTGGATTTTTACTTCACTTGATAATTGAAAATTTTCAGTGGGTGTCCATTAAGATCCATCCAACTCTTCATTTTCCAGGGTAAAATTATGTGTACGTGTCTCAGTTCACATCTCTCGGGTCTTTGCAATCCACAGTGTATGTTGTACCTGCTCACAATAAACTGTGTCCCATTATCATGCTCCACACTGCACAAAATGTAATTAAAGCACCCTGGCCACTGGATCATCATAACCTTCTGAGATTAATCTTAATTTTTCCTGCCTATTTTAAACCACATTAGGCCACAATAGCCAAGGCTAGCCTGACTCAGAAATCCCAATGAACTCACACAGAGGGACACGATTATTTCTTTCTGGTATAACTTTACTACTCAAATAAACAATCATCACTATGTGATTGTCCAGCTGGGGATGATCTTTGTTTTGTGTCTGGAGCAGGGAAAAATTCATGCCTCTGAAGCCGGGGCAAGCAACCTGTCCTAAACCATGTCTGTCAAGAGAAGAGTGAAATGGATCTTGATAAGATAGTCTATGTCCCACATAAGTAAATGCATTCAGGGACATGAAAGTAAAGATCAGCCTGAATTTGAAGGCTAAGCTGAGACCCTTTTTAAGAGGTTAACCTCTTACTCCTAAGAAAAGCCCAAATGAAATAACATTGCTCTTATCTTCTGTGAAATATGGCTTACCACATTTTAGAAAGGAAATAGTTGTGTTCTAGTTTATTTATTGTCCCAACAGCCTGAATTGTATATAGTCACAGATTTCTGTAGTACTCAAACTCTTAAGAAGTTGCTTTCTGTTCATAAACATGAACAAGCTTCCTAACAGCAATTATTTCTTTAACAGAAAGTCTTTTGTATTTGTGTGGCCTTTGTTCTAGTCATGAGTTTAAATGCAGTAAGAAGACTCTATTAGATACATCAGTTAGTATAATTATAAATACGTGTTTTATTCAGTTTCCTCTCTGAAATTAATCAGCCTCGAGATACTCTGTAGCCAAGGTTATCATACCGTATTTAATGAACAGTTTAGGCATAGACTGCCGTTAGAATTCAATCAGAGTGGTATTTCAAAGAGCATTTTGGATGAGTATGATACACACCCAAGTGGTTTGTGCAACACAGACATAACAGGAAAGTTCTCCAGTTTTGCAGAATGAAACAGGCATGGGAAATGGTTCAAAGTGGGGTAGAAGTCCTCAGTATCATCTCCAGTGTAAAGTAGGCTTAGTGAACATCTCCAATGTAATAAAGGCTTAGGGAACAGACTAGTTTGAAAGAAACACTAGTTTCAATTCACCTCCTTCCTGCAACATTATCCTTTCCTTGTGGCTGCCATAACTTACTTGGGAGAGTAACGTTACAATACTGAGTCTTCATACGACTTATTTCCTGGAGCTGAAGAGGAGGAAAACAGTAAAGTCGCCTTGGTGTCTAAGAACCATCACGAGTCTGGGGAAACAACATAGAATCATAGAATCATAGAATAGTTAGGGTTGGAAAGGACCTTAAGATCATCCAGTTCCAGCCCCCCTGCCATGGGCAGGGACACCTCACACTAAACCATATTACCCAAGGCCTCGTCGAACTGGTATTGAACACTGCCAGGGATGGAGCATTCACAACCTCCCTGGGCAGCCTATTCCAGTGCCTCACCACCCCAACAGGAAAGAATTTCCTCCTTATATCCAGCATTCAGATGTTGTGGGCACCTTGTGTCAATTCAGACTGCGACTGCAGCGAAGAGTTTTGATTTAGTTCAATGAATTCAAATTAAATGCTTTGACTTGGTCATATCCAAAGTTTTTGCTTCCATTTAAGAAGCTAAAACCAAGTGTTTTGCCATGTCCATTCTCTTTTTCAACTTTCCATACTGCAAATCACTCAGCTCGCTGACTTTTCAGCTGGGTTTAGGAAGAAAAACATCAGGGTTTTCCACAGAGTGGAAAAAGAGCTGGAGAAAAAAAATGCTTACGCTAAACCTAATTGGCAGCAGTGAATAATATCAGATTTCTGAAAATATGTTTATGTATGGCAACTCTTGCTGTTTAACTGGCAGGCAGGCTGAAAAATGCAGCTGGATTAACCGTGTCCCAGACTTTTAGATTTCCTGAAGTGGCATTGGTTGACACTTATGCCAGATCAGCAGTGAGAGGTGGTGGTGCAGCCTCAAGAAGGAGCAGGGGATCTGGATCATTCCCAGTTCTGCAACATTTCTGCTGAATAACCAGAGCAAGAAGCTTTCAGTCCCATCAGCTGCAGCTTCCCCTGTGGCAGCTGATGGGCACACATGCCCCTTATGTAAAGGATTATGCTATTTAAAGAGTGTTCAAATGTAAGATACGAATTCCTCTGTGTGAGCAACCCACTGCTGCAACCTCTTCAATTAATGAGAAGCTTTCTAGTGACAGCATCTCTGAGTTCTGTCAAACCTCACCATGGCCCTATTCCATATGGAAACAGCAGTCAAAAGTATCAAGTCCAATCGAGTTCACATTTAAAATTAGAATGAGAAAGAATTGACAGTGAAATTCTAGGAAATTTTTCACACAGAAAGGAAGTGGTGAGTTTTGCTTTCCCATAAACTTGCTAAAAGCTTAAATATCACTGTGCTCCGAGAGAGTTTGGGTAAAATGCAATGTTTGATTCTCAAAAGCCAGCATGAAAATGGTATTTAGAAATGGAAATGTTTTTGTTTTCACAATGAAACCCTCAGCAAACATCTTCTCTCGCCTCCCTCAGATTTGTGTGACAAGTTTCACCGGCTCAAATAGAATGTATTTATTTCCAGAGAACCATTTCAAGCAAATGGTTTTGAAATGAGCTGACTTTGGTTGTAATCCTACACTTTTTCACATTCTATTAACTTGACTCTTAACAGATGGTGTTTAATGAATAATTACATAGTAATGAAAAAAATACTTTGTATTTAAAGAAAGCTTTATGCAGATTTATTAATCAATTTAGACACTGTATCTCATTTGTTTATAGTACATCTCCCAATTGGAGTGTAATTATCTAGCTTTGTAGCTGTATTTAACTGTCTAAATTGAAGGAAATAAGACAGAGTTGAAGTAAGTAATTGTCAGCGCTACCCACCAATTTGTATTGAAGCATTAATCAGTGCAGAAGAGTATTTTAGCATAAAATATTCTAAGCTTTTATAGATACTGAAGAATAATATTTGTGAGTGCTTCCCTATTCTGTGGATGCTCCCTTTACACAGCATCATAATCTACACCATCCACTAAATATTTGTTGAAACACGCAATTATAGCTGGAGTAACACAGCCATTTTTCACTGCAATAAAATAATGAGTGGATGGAAGAAAAAAAGAGACTTTCAGGGTACTGTAAGGCATGACACACCTCACTGTTCAGCACTGTGAACTTCTTAAGATGATGAGCCTGCTCCAGCTTCCTCCTGATCCTGTGGATAACATAGCACTGATTGCTTGGAGCCCAACATCTATATACTTGGTTTAAGCGTGATGCTCAGTATTTACAGTTTCCTAAATTTGGAAACAGTGTTTTCCAATACCAGGCAGATGTCTTTGCACTTACACAAACACCAATCCCTCAGCTTCCTCG
Source organism: Pezoporus wallicus (assembly GCF_028554395.1). NCBI lineage: Eukaryota > Metazoa > Chordata > Aves > Psittaciformes > Psittacidae > Pezoporus > Pezoporus wallicus. The sequence continues at coordinate 1,001,221 of NW_026640104.1, forward strand.
CCCCTCAAAAACCTCTCAGTCCTTTCTTACCTCTTCCTTCCTTTCCCTTGTTTAGATCTCCCATAACGCTTTCCCACATTCCGCACCCCCATATGCATTTTTATTCATGTTTGAGCTTTCAGCTTGTAAAGCAGACCGAGCAAATCCCAGCAATATTGTACTTGTCACAGAGCTCACCACCGAGCAGAGTCACAAATTAAGTGTACTTGCTCCCCCGTTTCGTGCTGCAAAAACCACAGCAAGAACCAACAAGGGTATGAGCAGCTGTGTGCGAAGCTGGTTTCATGGGGCTGTGAGGCGTGATTGGATTTCGCATCCTTGCGTGTTTTATAACTCTTAACTTCTATTATCAAAGGTTTTCCATTCTTCTCAGATTTTTTGCTTTTCCCTGAAATGAGTGCCTATAAAGAATAGTGTCTTCTTTGGATTTAGGGGGGGGGAAAAAGCCTTTTACTTAAAAAGGGAAAAACATTCAAAAGGAATGCAAAAACACTCAAGCAGCACCCTGGGGCACTGCCTGGTGTAATTTATTTATCTCTTTATTTTGCCTATCTATTTCCTCCCTGCTGTGTCTATATTGGCTTCCGGGTTCTGCAAGATTATTGTGTTAAAGCTTTTCCATCCAGTGTAACTCATCTTAAACAAACCCGTAGGGTTTGGTGTTGTCTATTCTCCAGGTATTTTTCAGCGATAGAAGTAGACTGTAGAAGAATTTAGGACTTTTAACTAGGTCGCTCCAGTTAAGTATAAGAAAATTATAGGCAGATAAGTGAAATAACAGATCAAGTCTTAGCTAACCTAAGCTAACCTTAGTCACTTCTAACACTTGAGAAGTGTTGACAGGACTAAAAGTTGTTCTCTCTTTTATTTTTTACAACAGCTGTTGCAGCTGATCTGAACAACTTTAGAATAAGTATTTCAAGTGCATTTGGTTTTTTTTGATTTATAGCAAAAATAACAAAGAAAAAGAACTTCCATTGTCACTGTTCTCATATGCATTGCTGATATTCCACATGACATCAAAGAGCACTTTTGAAAGGTCATTTAGCACATTAAATAAATTTAACTGGATGAATGTTTACACCAAGGAATCGGGACAACCTCAACACCGTGTTCTAAATAACAGTGACCTCTTGCTCCCAAGTTATAAAACGAATTTAAATAAGAATCAGTGAAAATTTTGCTTCCTGGGTCTGCTATACTTGAAAACTACTTTATCTTTTTTACATATATATATATATTTTATTTTTTTTTACAATCCCCTAAAATGTGCTAAGGAATATATACAAAGTTAAAGACAAGGACAGAAAAGATCCTGATGTAACACTGACGGGATGCAGCAACTGGATACAGATCATAGAATAATAGAGTTCTAGAATGGTTTGAGTTGGAAGCGACCTTAAAGCTGACCCAGTTCCAGCCCCCTGCCACGGGCAGGGACACCTTCCACTAGAGCAAGTTGCTCAAATTAAGATGCAGATATGAAAATATAATGTGCATGTGGAATGAAAGTAACAATTGACCTAATATATTACTACAAACTCAAATACTCAAATCAACTGAGCCACAAATATGATACTTCTCAAAGGCGCCAAGGAATGCAGTGTTGCTCAATAAACCTGGAATTGTCTCAGAATATGAGATCAGCAGAATTCAAAAACTGTTCTTCCTGGAAAAGATGAAGACATGTGCCCAGGCCATGCACCGGCCACCAGGCATGGACTTCAATCGATAATCACAGACTGCTGCTGCACTGAGTGAAGTGGAGCCAAAGCTACGTGATGCCCAGGCAGGAGTGCCCCCAGATATAGGCATCAGATGGCCCAAATTGCAGAAATCAGTGCTGTTAGGCTCTTCAGTCTCCTGGAGATATGCTGGGATTCTCAAGTGGTAACTATCTGGTGCGGCAACCATTGTAAAGACATTGCCTTGCTGAACCTGCTGCTCCATGGAGGTACGCAGCTTGATCCTCATGGAAAAGAAAGCTGTGGCATGTCTGCTTCTCCTCATTCTCTTCTTTCCCACAGTTTCCTCTTTCCCTTCTTTCTTTTGCATCCTTCCGCTCTCAGAAATGCAACTGCCTATTTTTGACCTCATTTATTTCAGTGTAAAACACGAGAAACTCAATGAAGTCATTTGAAAGTATGTTTATGCATCAGTCGTGAGGTCAGCATCTTTGCAGCTGCCTGCAGATTATTTCCAAGAAACTGGAAGGAGTTAGAAAAACACTACTCTACACTCAGTATTTCATGTTCTCCTGTAGTACATTACACGAGAGCAACAGATTAGCATGACAAAGGACAGGTACTATGCTCCATCAAATAATATAACTCAATACAAGCAGAATACATCCTGTGTATGTAGTATATATATATGATGTACTGGGTACCCTTTTCAGTTATTAGTTGCACCTGTGGCTGAAAACACTTGCAGTGTAAGTGATGGCTATCATGGGAAACCCAGGGAGAGAGCAAATCAGAGAGATCTAGAGTGATCCAGACAGCCTTAGATAGAGAAACAGAGGGGAAGATGTGGTAATTGTAAGTGGTAAGTCCCTTGGCTGCCTGTTACCCTAGCTGCTCTTTCAGTGACAAGTCACTTTAGGGAGGAACTGTAACCGTTTGTGGCATTCTGCCTACAGGGAGCAACTTAGGAAGACTGGAAAATGTCAACCCATACGAAGGAATTGTTATCTGTTCTCCGGGAGGAAAGAGTGAGAATCCAATCTCCTAATGGAGAGCAGGGTGAGAATGGCTGTGAAAAAAACTCAGCTAGCAAGTGCTGTCTCCAACTTTTGAAGATTAGTTAAAGGCTCTTCTGGCAGCTCTGCAAACTGAAAGCCTTTCCCCAGTGGTGTGTGGGACCTGGTGCTGGATGTGGCTTTGTCTGGCACTGGACAAGGGCAAACCCCATCCCCAGCACTCTCCCTGGGGCAATCCCAGCCTCCAGCTCTGCTGCATTTCAGAAGGGAGACCAAGGGGACCATCAGTACAGCGAGATACCGCCAGCTGGAAATGAGATGCCTACAGAGATTTTGGATGGGTGCAGGCACAGGGGTTTGTCCCCTTCCGAACTCATCCCACTTGGCGTTCATTAGCTCCATATTCTGCTGTAGTAGACTCAGGTATGGAGAGAGAGCACAAAACTGGAGGAGACTGTTCTGCCAGGCTCGTCTAACTCACACCAGGGATCAAAAAGTCCTTTTTGGCCTTAGACACAGAGGTGGCTTACAAAGCCCTTGCTTGTTGTCCTCAGTTTATAAGCGTACATACAAGAAACAATGCATAAAGAGGCCACGATTTGCAGCTCATGTTTGTGATGAGCTGCAGACTTCAGTCAGTAAGATCAACTATGCCAGGCTTGTTTGATTATGAAATTTAGATAATATCCCAGCAAAAGCTATGAAAACCTCTCTCACTGCAATGTGAGGTCAGTGGGTAATTTTCTCCTACAACAGCTTCATGAAAATAGTTATTTTTCATGTAAAAAGCTATTTTTCAGGTAGATTCACAGCCTGAGTTCAGTACTTCATTGACAACAAAATCCTGACCAGGGCCTCTCTCTTTTCACAATATCCATTCCTGCATCACCATGCTGCATCCCTGTAACACTGACACCCCAAGGTGGCCTGGCAGGGCTAGTGTGGGTATTCTGGCAAGCATCCCATCTAAGTGACGGGATTCTAAACCTTTGGGGCAGATGATGGTTGATGAAGAAAAGTACATAATCTATGAGGTCTGGATACTAGAAAGGAGAAAGAAGATTTCCCCCCTTACCTCCAACAAATAGCAGAACCTGAGCTGATGGGCTTTCACTGCTGACCCATCTCAGCAAGCCATGACATTCCTCATTCTGTGATGAAAAGAACCACAGGTAATACTGAAACAAGGAGGAGAAAACAACCCCTATGCAAAGGCGATGAAACAGCAGGGAGGGGATCTGCTTACCCCAGCCTTGCTACTGCCTGATTAGTATCTCTCATAAAGTGCACTAGCAGTAAATACACGTGGTGTCAAGAGGGGGATATAATGAGGCATGAGAGAGGATGACTTTGCTTTTCCTTGCCTGAATTTCTCCTCTTTGGAAGCAGCCTACAGAAGCCCTCAGGGCTGCACAACAGCAAGTTGGACTGTCAGTGGGTGCAGGCAGAAGCACATCTCACTGCTGGATCAGCTCATCAAGAGCAGGTTCCACAACTGCTGCTCCTCACTGGGTTTTCAGCTCTGCCTCCTACACCCAAAACCTGGTCATCCTCTGTGGGAAGGCCTCTGGCAAAACAACCCACCAGCCAGCCAGCTGAGGCAATGCAGGAGATTTTGGAGAGGTCTATTAGTAAGCTCTAAATGATGTTGCTTTAAATCCATGAGGCTAAAACTACCAGCACAAGACTTAATTTGTTTGCAAGTCCTGCTTGTTTGCAAACATATTTTAAACAGACACACTCCCATTTTAAAGACTTCCATAATAACTTTATTATACGTTCTACAGAAGGGTGAGATTGCCCAAAGGTGCTGTGAATCATTTTATCTTTGCAGCAAGATAAAGTATGTACAAAGCTATGAAGTATTATAATACTGTTTTCTGCAGTTTCAGGATAAGATCTTATGGGGAATCGTGCTAATAGCAAGGTAATTACTGAGTTAGATGAAACGCTTACAGCTGGTTAGAGCTGGCTGCAGTAGGAGCAGAGGAGAGGACTGTCAAAGGAGCTGAAGGGAATCAGACACACAAATCCCACTGACATGTAGTGCATTTGGGATGTCTGAAGTCCAGTAAAAGTCCCTGCCTAAGCAAAGAGTGTGATGATAGATCTTTTACACTTGAAAGCTGTTTGTGATTTGAAGTTGGTCCCACTGCCGGTGCTATGAAGGTACCACAGCAGTGAGCTGTGCAGTGCTGTTCCCGGAGCTCCTGCTGCTGATGGAGAAGCACTGTGAGAATACCATGGGTGTTGTGTCATGCAGAGAGACCATTTTGGGACAGAAAGGTACAAGGTGTTATCTCAGCACAGGTGTTCTAAGCCAGCCCTGGAAAAAGGCAGCAAATGCTGTGGCTGGAAAAGCAAAGTGTTGAAGACAGCATCTTCTTGCCTCGATTCTCCCAGCCCTGACCCCTGTTCAAGTTGGGGAAATTAAAGTTACTAAGATTATACAGGAAAAGTATGCAGAGAGCTGAGCTGTTGGATAAAGACAGTGCAAGAAAAGGCCATAAGCATCAGGAAATCACCCAGACTCATCTGCCTGCCAGAACTTCAGAGCAAAGAGAAAAGCCTGCTAATGGCAGGGGACATCTTAGTAAATTGGCCCTTACCCCACACTGGTGAAACCTATTGAGTTTCATACTATCCTAAGCAAGGTTCTGTGGTGCTTAGCTTGTTTTTCTCTCACATTTTTAATCAATTCCATTTTTTTCTTGTGTGTGAACAAGGCTGTCAGAATATTTAATGACCTCAGATGTAGGTGTCTAGTTCTATTCTTACACCTCAGGGTGTCTGAGACCTTTGGGACTGATGGTGGTGGTGGTGTGGGGCAGCTCAGAGTTCAGCAAAGACAGCCAAGAAGGACTGAAATAGGTTGGGCACTGAAATTGCTCCTGTAGCATGAAATTGTGATGGCAAAAATATGAACATGGTAATTTCTGTGAGAAGACTCTTGCTGAGTTATCGAGGCAATGCCATCCCCCCTAGACATCATTGCAGCACCGTGTTGGTGCAGGGTGAAGATGCCCAAGTTCCTTAGCTGGGGAAAGGACAGATCTCTGTGGTCTTGAAGGCTTCTCAGGCATGGGTTTGCAGTATTTCTCTCTTCCAGACATCCATGGCTGCTGCCATGTGCAGATCTGCCAATGCACAGGAAAGAAAATAGCTCAGGAAGTCCTTCACCAGCCCCTGACATATGCTTGCCCTGCCTTGCCCTCCTCCCACCATCTCTGGCTGTTTACGAACAGCAAAGAAATCCCGTGTTATCTTAATTTCCTTCCATTTCTTTGTGCAGCTATCAAATGAGTCAGGTCTACCGTGCTGAGCAAGGCCATAAGCAAAATTATGAAGAAGAAACTGAAACCAAACTGGGAATACAACCCATATGAAAGCACACATGGTTTTTTATATCTGTTACAACGCTGAAGTTGAATCGATGGCAGGGTGGTGATGCTGTCAGATATTTCAGTACACTCTACTCCAGCTGTTTCAGGGTTACATCCCAGGATTATTATTTAATGAGTTCCTTCAGCCAGAGTGTTCACAATTAGGTAAACCAATAGGTTAAGGGCAAAACAAATTCCACTAAAAGGATGTGCTCTGTTTGCTCTGCTCAGGTATTGCTAATAATAGAGGTATCGTAAAGTGACTCAAACTGTAACAGAAAGGTTGAATGCTTGAGTGCACACTGCAGAGGAATACCCAGCTGTATAAACACTGAAATCACGTCCTTCCAAATTAGCCCTGGTATACCCTGTCCAAGCAGCAGGGGTTTAACAGTACTTCAGGTCCTTTTTGCCAGGCTGTGTTTGACAAAAAGAGCATCCCTTGTAAAAATTACCTATTACCTCTTCAAATGACAAGCACCATATTTATTCATCAGCAAATGTGCATTTAACAAGCTCTGCTGGCTGCTGCCTGCTCTCTTAGTTTCAGGAAAGGCTTTCTTCCATTGCTCTCTGCTTTCCTAGTGGGCTGGGGATGCCAACCGCTCTTTCGCCTCTGCTGGCTGTTTTCCACGTATTTGCTTACTCTTTTCCATCCCAGTTAGCTCCATGTAGCCTGGAGGGAGTGAACTAGATTCTCTTTCTGAGGCATCATCTAAGGAAATGTTTACTGAGTTGCAGACAACCACATCTGTGTAAATCTGGTGGCAGCACATGTGCACTGCAGTGGCCTGCAGAGATTTCATTTTTCCTGATAACATGGGAAGAAAAGCATCCAGTGCCCTTCAGCCCAAGCCCAGGACCAACCAGGACACAAGGCTGCATATTCGTCAACACTTCCTGTCTGCTTGGAAACAAAGGGATCTGAACTGAGACCATTTGGGGATTATAAATCTACTTAAATTGTGGTTTGAAAGAGTCTTCCTCTGAAACAATCTTCAGCCTTCCCCCATCAGCTGCAAATTACCTATAGCCAGATTGTAAACTACCTTATGAAAGAGATGTTTGTAGTTATTTGGATCAAATTTGTCAGCTAGAATATTAAAATATTCAGAATAATATGCACTCAACATGCATATTTCTTGAGGCAGAAATTATTTTTCTTGTTTCATAAGCACCAAGTTCACTCTCACCAGCTAACCTGCACTGACAGGAATAAGATTTCCTTTTACATTGAAATCCTGGATTTCCAAACACAGTTTTCCAAACTCTCCTTTTGAACAGATATCAGGCTTAACAACAATTCAGCCAAATGCCATCCTGGAAAATGCCAGGCTGTGCTGGTACTGGGGCATCCGCATGGAACCAACTCCTCTTTTCTGGAATTCCCACCTGAGCCAGCCAAAAAAACAGGCATATGCAAAAGTAGAAACACATTTGTAGGTTTAAATCACATCAAAGACATTTTTGCATATGCATCCGCTGGGTTTAAGCAGAATTTTTATGAATTTGTCTTTCAAGATATTTGCCTTTTTTTTCCAAGAATTAGAAAATTGTCCATTTTATAACCATGTTCCTGGTTCAAACCCTATTCCTAGATCGATCCTTCCACTCTTGATCTACAAATGAAATATCAAATATATATCTAAAATATCCTCAAACAATTATTCAGCATAAAACATAAAGTTATAGCTCTAGAAAGGATCTCAAAGGACTAAGCAGTTCATCTCCCTGCCCTGCAGCACTTGTAGCCCATCTGACAGACATTGTCCAAAACGTTTTCGACCAGTGAGATCTCACTCTTGCACTAATGAACTGTCCCAGTGTATTGTCAGTCTGTCCCTCAGCAATATTCGGTTTATGCTTTAGGGAAGGTCTCTAAGAGTTAAATCATCAAGACCTGATGATTGGAGAACAGGTAGTTTATCCAAACTTTCTCTAACCTGTTTTTTCTTACTCATTGACATCTTGCTCTTTTGTTACTGGAATTAATTGTGCTAGCCATCTGATTACAGTTGACCTTATTTTACTGCATGAAGGCTGTAAGCTCTATTTTCATAGCATCACTTATTGATTGCAGCAAAGACTCTGGTTGGGGCTGGGGGACATGCTCAGCTTCCAGATGGTTCCAGCAAAATGTTTTCTTCTGGGGGTAAAGCAATCAGGTATTCACACACAAATAGACACCCCCAGGATGTTAGACGTAGTTATTGTAGAATCATAGATCATTGAGTCCTAGAAAGGTTTGTGTTGGAAGGGAACTTTAAGCTTATCCAGTCCCAACCCCCTACCCCAGGCAGGGACACCTTCCACTAGAGCAGCTTGCTCCAAGCCCCTGTGTCCAACCTGTCCTTGAACGCTATTAGGGATTGGGCAGCCACAGCTTCTCTGGGCACCCTGTGCCAGCGCCTCAGCACCCTCACGGTATGAACTGGAATATTGCATTTACAATGAGGAAGGGCACAGTACAGGGGCACAGCCTCAGCACAGCCCTTCCATATAAGATATGTCAGATACCTGAGAACTGAGCACTCAAATCATCTCATATGGGAATAGACAGGAAAAAATATAGGAGTGAATCTGGCAGGAAAGGAGGCAGGTAAACATGTCATATATTCTGGGAAGTGAAATTATTAGGTGGGGGAAGGTAACTTTAGCAGACAAACCTTAGGCTTTGCTAGGATTTATAGTTCTGCAGCATTCCCACCTTTCCCCTTTCCACTGGTAAAACTCAACCAGTTGGCTTTCTTCCCACCATGAAATCCATAGGTCCTTGACTATGTGTGAAGATTTATTTTGCTTCTAACTCGGCTAGGGAGCAAGCATTTGAAAAGGGTTTCTTTCTGTGTGTTCAGCTTTAGAATACAATTTCTCTTGATGGTATTTGGAAAACTATGTTTTCTTTGTGTTTTATTCATTGAAATTATGTGGGGTTTATTTCACATATGCTGTATTGGAAAAGCAGCACTGCTAGCTGAAAGGCTGTTTTCACTTTGACTGGAAAAGCCTTTTCTGAATATTAGCTTTGGATTGGCAAATTTTCAGTAATTTGTACTCTCAGCAACATATTGGTATGAAAATTGGATTTGGGCAATGGGCACTCCCTAAGCTACTTTACTCTCACTGTAATGACTTCAGCTAGAAGCTGAGCATACGTCATGCTTCCATCCACTGTTTTTCTGCTCCGGATCAGCTGCACAATTGGGGTTTCAATCTTTTAACCCTTGTTCATGCTGATAACGGGAAAATAACATCACTTTGATTGACCCGTAGAGCTCGACAATTTAAGCCTCCATTATGAGAGTCCTGTGAAAATTAGGGTATCATTTAATTGTACTTATACCACAAGGTGACCCCGACTTCTTTTCAAAGCATCCTGATTTCAGTGGCACACTGCTTTGGTTTCTAGACTGGTATTTTAATCGCTTTAACATTTAAGTGGCTCTTGTTAAGACCTGAAGTAGCACTTTTGAAGAAGGAGGAGGAGGAGGAAGGACTACAGCCCATGCACTAGCTCTCATGGCTGGACGTTGGACATCAGGATCAAAGCAGAGCCCTATATTATTTTGTACTAAGAAAGCTGCTCTCTTCTTAAGAAGACAGATAGAAAGCTTTATGTTACAAATCAATATATTACCTGATGTCCAAATGTCCGTGTCCATGAGTTTAAATGAGAAGCTTTTCATTTAAGAAATAAACAGGTTTTAAAAGAAACATTGCTTAGCAACAACTAAAAACATTGGTGTTATTAACACTGTTCCCAGGCCGAAAGTCAAAACCACAGCACTGCACCAGCTACTAAGAAGGAGAAAAATGACTGCTACTGCTGAATCCAGGACAATCCCATACCATAACGAAAGGAAAGCTGATCAGAGAGGTGTATGCCTGTCCTAACTGCATGTAAAAGCAGAATTTCCCTCCATAGCCAGCTGAAGGAAAGAAATTGAAGAAATTGTTATAGATTACATTTTTTCAACTATCCCCTGCCTTCAGATGGGATGACACCCCCTCTGAAGCTGCTGTTCATGCCAAGTCATATAGCCTGAGGATCTAAGATTTTTCAGATTTTCAGTTCATTTACAGCTGTGAGATGGTTTCTTCCTTAGGATTTATTGGAGTATCTTGTTAGTCTTGCTAGGAAAACAAAGGAAGATAACTATGTCCATTTCTGTGGAGAAGTTCTTCCCGTAAATGAATACACTTGCAAGTACATGAACATGATTACCTCTCCCAAACCCTTTGAAACTCTTGTTTTATCCTTCTGCATAAAGACTTGCTGCTTACAATACATTGCAAGAGCTCTGAAGACCTCATTTTGCATACTCCAATTAATAATATTCTAGAGAGACAGAAGACACAAACAGTCTTTCTAAATTAATACTCAGGTTTCTGTGCAAGCTTTTAATCAAAGAAGACAGCATGACACCTCCAGAGGCTTGTATGCCATTGTGTTGCCAATAACATCATATTGTTCTATTTGAAGCATATTATATTTCCTTATTCTCACAATGTTTTCAGTTCCTTATAAATTGCTTCTAGTTATTAGTTTTGTCTGTGGTTGGTCTTCAGTTTGGGGAGGATGATTATGGATTTGGAATGAGTTTTTGTCATATATATTTTTTCATTGCTGCTGTAAATTATTTTTATTAAGTATCTTCATTTCATATGTATTTCTGGGATAAAATGCCTTCCTTATTTATACCCCTGTGAAATGTTAAATACCCACTGGGGTCCCAGGAATCTGGTGATCATCCAGGCCATCTCATGTGGCTTTTGACATGTGTGTGAGTACAGGACACACCCGCTACCAGCAGCATTTGTAGGATGGTTCAGTTTGGGCTCCAGGGTTGATAATACTTTCCCAGAAGTCTCTCCCCAGATTTTATCCATACTCCCATGACAAATTGCACATCCCCAGGGTGCATGTGCTGGTAGACACAGCAGTTGCAATCAAGTAATTTTGTTTCTCATCAGAACAAAGCTTTGTCATCAATAGGCCCATGGAAAGAGAAGCAATACCGTTGGACATACCATTCCTTATAGCTTCAGCCCAACAGCCTTTCCAAAGATAAAAATATCTTCCCATTATTCTTGGATTCCCAGAAATCTGAGGAATATAGGACAGTATCTCAGCAGGTACTGATTTTAGCACAGGGATGGTTGAAATCAAATCTTCGTTATAGTAGGAATTGCCAATTTTGAGAGATTCATGGATCAGAATCTCTCAAAATTGGCAATCTATTTAGGGCATAGACAAAGATTCTTAAGGAAACCCTGGTCAAAAAGAAAAGAAAAAGAAAGGAGTGTTTTGCCATGGTAGTGATCAGAAATAGGAACCAAACACAGCTCTGTACTCAGGAACTTCACCAAGAGCTATTGCTCTGGTTTCTCACCATCCTTGCTTTCCATTTCATGAGGAAATTTTTGACACGGTGGTTCCACTTGTTTGCTGAGGACTACATTGTGTTCCCAGTTCTCAACTGGGCCAGTGCAGTTCAGTGGGAAGGAGGAGGCAAGAAATACCCGATTGTGTGGTCACAGGCTCTTACATACATAGCAACAACTAACGGTCTGCTTCACAACACCTCATGTGGTCTAGGCCATGGATCATATAATCATAGAATAGTTTTTAGAATAGAACAGGATTTGTGCAGTTTCTTTAATTTAGAGGAGCTTCTGCCCTCCAGCTCTCTTTTGGCTGGAGATTCCATTTTAGTGTCTCTGGAAGACAGCCCAGCTCTTCTGTATGGCTTGCAGACTTCTGGGAAACAAGTGATATTCTCACTGTCTTCCTTGTTTCATGCCTAGAAGAGTAACAAGCTGTAATTTGCACAACTCACTGCAGCTTTGGTCCTTTCCTTTTGAGTCCAGAGGAGTTGCAGTGTGTACATAACAAACAGTCCATGAACATGGCATAACCTGGAGTGCAAACTTTAACCCGTAAACCTTTCTGGTCCCACGTAAATATAGCACAGATTTAATCCTCTGGTTTCCTCTTCCATGGGGCCACCACAGTCTTACTCCAAGGTGTAAGGACTCTCCAAGGATGGCACAGTCTGTAGGCTTGTTCTCTACAATGGAAACACACAGGCTGCAAGTAGGTCTAGTACTCAATTATTCAATATACCTGTATAAGGCAACACAACCTGTTTGTATAATAACACTTTGGCTGGTACATAACTGCCAAAAAGTGGCCAAAATCATAACAAGAAAAGGGCTGCGTGCATTTTTTCTTACCCTTTCTTCCTCACTTACACCACTGAGTTCTGCTATGCAAGTAGATGGATTTCTCCTATCTCTTGACTCGGCTGTGCAAAGCAGCAAAAAAATCTCAATGGTACGTGCAGGGGAATTTTTAGACTTGAAAGCAGGCAAGCCATTGCTCTTGAAAAACATTACCAGGGATACATAAAGGATGGGCCAAAAAGACTGTCCTGGTTCTTCTGCTTCATCTCACAGAGTGAAATACACAATGAGTCTATCATGGAAATATGTAGATCCTACAGTCTTGATATTTGTGCTGTGAAGCTTAAATATCTTTCTTACCCAAGAAAAATGTCAAAGGCACATAGACATAAATTACTTCCCTCATATTTTAGGCAGCTGCATCTGCAGCTATGGATTGCTTGTCTGGAATTTTTCCTTTTACAAAGTTATAAAAAGGTTTGAAGAAAAAACCATTAGTAAACTGGTGACTCGTATTTTTCTGAGGTAGATGAATTAATTCAGTTTAATAGAATTAAAATTAGCCTGAGCTGTTTATAATTGCTTGGTTATTCTTTTCTCCTAGATGCATAATATGCAATTTATTTTGTCAAGTACTAGTGGGCGATGCAGAAGGAAACTGCTTCTGTTTGAGGTGGGAAGCAGAGGGGGAGCTGCTTTTTTGGCCTAAGAAGAAGAATATTTGGCTCAGAGGGCTGGAAACCTTCTCCCAGCCCCACCTCCTCTTTTTCCTCTGAATGAATGGGTTTATTTTCATGCCTGTTTATGCAGCATGGTGTATAGCAACCACTTCTTAAATGTTGGAAATATTATGGTTCGCCATTGACAAAATAGCAACGTAAATTAGAGAAGGTATCTCAACACTCTCCTTAGCCAAGAGAATAAATATTTTCCAGTAGAAGTGCATCAGTTGTTCCAAAGAAAAAAAGAAAGTGAATGAATTTGAATGAATTTGAATATCATTATTATATAGAAATTGAAGATGGAACAAGTCAAGAGTGTTGTGGTTTTAGGAATATTTATCCCTGTTTTTCAAATGACAAAGGATAAGCAAGATTAATTCAGATTAATAAAACAGATGGCTACCACTTTAAGAAATGTGACTGGAAATATATACTTACGGTTAATGAAACATTAAAAAGAGTAACATTTTACTCTAAAGTGTTTCTTGTTAAGTGATATTTGTTGTATTTTTACCAAATTCTGCATTATTGCCTACAATTTTAAGACAAATATCTCTATATTTGCAAGTCTTGCAAAACCCATGCAGGCTGAAATGCTTTGTTTCTAGAGCATAAATCTTCTTCTTTCATCAGCAAACAGAAAACTCTTCCCCCTTAAGTTATTAATTTACATCAGCTAAAATGAAAGCCATTTTGCCATTCAAATGGACTGAGATCTTGAAAACTTTTCTCCTGAGAGCAATTAAACATGCCAAAATCCCTGTGACGCTTTCTAACAAAACTCAGATCGAAAGTTGAGATGGAAATGAGAATTACATGCTCTTCATGGGGCTTTGTACTCTTCCAGGTTTCTCTGTAAGAAAGGCACATAGAAAAGTTATGTTTTGATGGCTGAAATTAATGTTCTCCCAATTTTATAATCACCACATCTTTCCTTAATATTGATGACATGAGAAGAGTTTCATTTCGTGTTGCTGTGAAGAGGGTGAGGAGCACAGCGATCCATAAGCAAGTACCCAGTGTCGTGCACTGTGCAACTCTTGGCATCAGTCTGTAGGAAGGACCTTTCCTCCCCAGCACAAGAGGAAATGAAAGAACATGAAATCTCTGCCTTCCAGCCAAAGGGTTTCTGCTTTCTCTTTTAGATCTGTCTGTAGCAATACAAGGTTGGATTCTTGCTGTCCTTGTATTTGAAGTGTAAGATGAGTTCAAATGTTCACCTAAACACTTGCTTTTGATTTTGTCAGAGCTCAGCCCTGCTACTATCTTTCCCAACAGCAAGATAAAAATCAAAAGGGAACACAGAGGAAAAGATTAAAACGAGAAAAAGAAAACACTGTCCAAACTGTAGATTTATTGGCTTTCTTTAAAATTCAAGTTTCTTTCTTAAAGGTGGTAATTTCCTTGTAAAAGTGACTTCTGCCATGGAAATTATAAATGCAAATACTTAACGTGAGTATTTGGAAATGAGGCCTTGCATGGGCAGTGGTGAGTAGATTCACTATAGAAAAACCTAAATACAATAATAAGAAGAAAATATTGTCATTGACTCTATTATGAAAATACGTGCAATGTGAATGTGTGTTATTATCTTTTCTGAAGGTGCTTCAAACTCTGTCAGCAATAACTTGGGACCTAGTCTAAGGCAGGCAGGGTTAGCAGACAGGGTAGACAGTCCAGGATGAGTTGGTTCATCATTCCCCTTTATCACATCCACCCCATTTCAGTACATTTAGTGATAAGAATCACACAGAAAAAAAGAGCTCTTATGGTGATGAGCCCCTCTGGGGCTTCAGCAAAATGGCACATCCCAGCAGATAGTTCCAGGCAAGAAACCCAGCCCAGCAAAGAGTAAACTGAAATACCTGAAATGGCACCAAAGGAGGGAAGAATTATTTCATTTCGTTTTTACAACACCAAGCTACCTCTGCAAGACGGAAATGCAGGTGTATTAAACCAGCTAACACCTCTGTTAGAGCTTAACTGATTAATGCTGGCTAATTACCTAGCTGCTGGGATCACCTGGTCAATGGAGCGGAGATAGCAAGATTCAATCTAATTATTTTGATTGTAATGTTTTAATTGAACCAAATTACTTTCAATTCATATGTCAGAAAGTCTCTGTGAAGAAGTTTATAACTGGGCAGCTTTTATTCTCTACTGCTTGATAATTGCCATTTGTTCCTAAATTATGGGTTTTTCTCTATTGTAAAGCTGGCTAGGTTGGATTTTTCTGCATAGACTGAAGTCCCCTGCAATTAACCCACTTCTCCCCACAACTATTGTTTAAGCCACTGAAAGACTCCCAGTGCCTGAGGGATCCAGCTATCTTCAGCAAGGCTTAATTCTATTTAATTTCATATTTAAAGCTCCTGTGACCTTTTTCAACATACAGATCATAAAAATACTTTCACACATGGATATATCAAATGACATGTCCACCTAGGCTTGCTAATAACACTGCATGGCTCTGTTACTGCTGGCCCCTGGCTATATTAGCTGTCTGCTTGCCTTATTTGTGAGTTATAAATAGCCAAAGACTGCATAATCTGTCTGGTTACATTGAACAAACTGTGACTTTAATTCCCTCAAACAAGCCTGTCTCCTGGCACAGGTCTGTCCTGAATGCTCAGTCCTACCTGTTTCCCTTTTCTTTGTGTTTCTTACATGTCTGGGAGATTCTTAAGCAAAATTCCCTAACTGGAAAATATTCTACAAATAGCAGAGCCACTGAAAGGCATTTTTACACTGTTCACAAGCTATTAATTGCAAAGTAATCCTCCACGCTGTTTGCTATGTTCTGATTTGATAGCATTTTATACTCACATTGCACAAATGGAAGGCATCAGGGTTTCTGACTTGGTCTTCCCAGCTTAGCTCATACTAAGAAGTCATGAAATCATCTCAAGGCTCTGCTGTACTAATTTCTCTGCAAGCTGAAGGCAGCAGGCACTCACTTCCAAAAGGCTTACAGCCGCAGGACAAAAATGCTTTAGAGTTGAACCAAGGCAGGGACAGCTGAAGACTAGGTTCACTACAGGATTAAATAACCTAAAGAAGGATTTAGGTGGAATTTGGCACCTAAATCTAAAACTGCATGCTGAAAATCCTCTGCTCTCAGAGCTCATACTGTATCTGGGCATATCCTTGTGTGACTGGGAAGGTCTCTGGGGTGATATTAGGATGCAGAGAGCTGCATCTGCCCCTGGCTTCCCAGCATCTATTTTTCTGCTAAAGGTCCTTAAGTACCAGGTTGCAGCAGGCTTGGAGCAAGCTGCTCTAGTGGAAGGTGTCCCTGCCTGTGGCAGGGGATTGGAACTGGATGAGCTTTATGGCCTTTTCCAACACAAACCAGTCTGGGATTCTATATTCTCCTAAATGCTCGTGTAAGGCCTGCATAGAGCACACAAGACACTCAGCCATATCAGTGGGTTACACAACATTTGAGTTTGAGGACAAGGTCACTCCACCATTTTAAATGCAAAAAAGTCCAGTAGGCAGCAGTAATTATCAAAGCACCATGCAGGAAAGCCCAGAAGGCTGCATCTTCCGTACCCTCATTTCAGGAAATTACCTTGAAATAGTTCAATGTTGGCCTCTTCTCAAAAAATGAGAATGGCTCCCAAAAAACCTCTCTTCTGCTAAACTGGTTCCCAGGTAAGACATCTGGTCTTCACCGGCTTCTTGAAAAATACATAAGGGGCACATGAGTATTCATCTTGGAAAGACTTGCTTGTCCTTTGTTGTTAGATCCAAGTCCAGACTATAGTGTCTCCCATCGATCAGAGGATTGCCCCCTTAGAGAGGTTGATATCCCCAAGCACAGGCCTGCAAGGCGCTGAGCTGCTCTTGTTTAGCAGGACCTGGGCAGGCTCAGGGTCCCCAGTGAGATCTGTCACTCCAGAGGACTATTAGGAGCAAAAGAAAAACCACCGAAGTGCAGATATCTGCAGAATAAATTATAGGCATGATTAGTGTTGATTAGTAGAATGAACAAGTTCCTCAAAGAAATTGCAGCCTCTGGGGAAATCATTTACAATGGCCATGATGAGTAATATCTCACTCCATGACTCCACTGACTTCCATCATCCCCTTCCCCTACAGTTACAAGGAGCATGAGAAAGATCAGCTTATAATTGTCATGTGTTTATGCTGGCAGGAACTAGTGTTTGCTTTATCATTTGTATTAGGACTCATGTGGCATTTGTATTTTGTTTAGCCACACTATCAGGAAGCTCACTTA
The DNA here is from genome assembly GCF_028554395.1 of Pezoporus wallicus. Classification (NCBI taxonomy): domain Eukaryota; kingdom Metazoa; phylum Chordata; class Aves; order Psittaciformes; family Psittacidae; genus Pezoporus; species Pezoporus wallicus. The sequence goes on from NW_026640104.1 coordinate 1,018,456, forward strand.
TCCCCATGAAAGCTTTTCCACTTATTTGTGCACTTGCCTGGAGTCATAACTCACACATATTCCCAAGAGTACATATGCTGAACAGAAGAGAGATCTGGTTTGCTCCACAATTGCTTCATACCTAGACACCAAAAACAGTTGTGAATATGTGAGATTTTGGGCTGTGTAAAGAAACTATAGGCTGACCTTTGGCTGTGCAAATCCATTGGAATGATGCCATCTGCAAAGTTCTTTTCGAATTCTCATGTACTGCAGCATATCCTGGGGTAACTTTTGGACTTGGTGAACTTAAAGGCCTTTTCCAACCTAATTGATTCTATGATTCTGTATAGCCCATCCAACGACACAGCAATGCAGCGGTCAGCAATGTGGTTATGCCCTTATGTCATATGTTGCATGAAAATAGACATGCATTATCAATGGCATTAGTGGAGAAGTTAAGCTCACTACTTCGTCGTCTGTCCTTACATGCTTTTTGCTATTTTCTTACCTGCATTTGTAGACCTATAATCTGACACATTTCTCAGAAAGGATTGTAACATGTCATTTCCTGTGTCAGTTTCTTTGACTTTCTCTGATGCAAATGGAAGCATTCAAGGCCAGGTTGTACAGGGCTTGGAGCAAGCTGCTCTAGTGGAAGGTGTCCCTGCCCATGGCAGGGCTTGGAACTGGATGAGCTTTAAGGTCCCTTCCAACACAAACCAGTCCGGGCTTCTATGAAATTGCTTCATTCCATTTGCATTTATGAAGCAGTCTGATGCAGTGATTTCCATTTTCAAAACCCTCATTCACTTTACTAATTTATTTTGTTTCTGCAGTGCTTGCTGTCCTCATCTGAAAAAACGAAGCAGAACTTCCATTAAGTTTGGGCCTTACATGAATTATCTCCAATCTCTAAAATATCCCTTCTGCAAGGTAATCCAGCTTCTTTCCTTTTCATAGCTACCTGCCTAAACAAGCTTTTGTTGTTTGTATTAAAATCCATCCCAAATTCTTATGAAAAATATGTATTTTGTCACTTCTCATTTTATTCCCTTACTTAATGACATGTAGCATACAGAATATTTTCTGCTTACTCTTTTGTTTTTCCATTTATCACAAACTGTGGTTTGGGTTTCTTTCCCCAATACCGCTTCCTAACACAATTATTCTCCTGGTGACTGCTGGTGCCTCACCCAGCACTTTCTGCCACATCTTTCGAATATCAATTCAGCTGTGGGTACCTTGTGCCTGTTTGATTTAAAGACTCATTCAAGTCACCAGGTTACTGTGTTTAATTTCAGGGACTTGCTTATTAAAGCCCACCTTTCAAATATTCAGACTCTCAGCTAAACTTTTTGACATCTGCTTAGAGGTAATTTTGACCAAAACAAATTATGCTTTACATATGTATGGTTTGTATCGGTTTACTGTCTGTCCCAGGTTTATCTAAGGATTTCTGAGCCTTGCAAACCTCAGTACTTACAAACACAATGCCAATAGCACAAAAATTCCCCCTCACCACCACGCTGAAGTGTTGGTCTGGATTTCCTGAGGCTTCAAGTCGCATCCAGGGAAGCCCCATTGACTTTAACCACCCTAGTTGTCTGTTTTATTATTGTTATTTCCCCTTCATTTTAGGCCTTTCAATTTGTTGATTAATGCCCACAAAGGCAGCCTTGCTGCCCCTGGAAATGCAGTTTGTCAATCCTGTCAGCCCTCAGTTCCATACGTTGCCACTTCGTAAGCACCATACCAGGATGCTAGGCAATATAAATGAGCCAGGCTGCATAGGACTCATACAGTTTACATTTCATCTTTTATAGTCAAAGCATGATTTCTTACCCACCTTTTTCATGGGAAGCATAATCACCATGTAATTTCTGGTTTACATGATTTAGGGTGCACTCTAAATTTGCAGGACTTAACAGGCTTCAAGGCTTGCCTCTTGAAGTCAGTCTGGTCACACAAAATGGTTGTGTACACTTTATAACATCTTTCATCTAAAGAGTACAAATAATATACCTATTAGCCTACCTAGAAGCATTTGAAATTCAGAGGGATAACTGGGTAGAGAAGTAGGGGCACACCATTTAAAGGCCTTGAAACAGAAGTCACACAGACATGTCCTTTGGAGCTTATCAGACACAAACAGTTAAAGTTATATTTATTGTCTGGCTCAGGTCTCCACTGGTGTGAGGTTCCTGACCCACAGATGTTCACACAAGCAAGCTTTCTGATGGAAGAGTCTACTCCTATCTCTCCAGCTGCTTTCCTGTGGAGACCTAAGACAAGTCATGTTTTCTTTCTTTTCCACCATTCATCTGTGCAGTTTTGGAGATGAAGCTGGGACAGTCTCTTCACCTGGATCTGGAGGTGCTGCTGAAGTCCTACCTTAGAGCCACTCCCTGCCCCAAAAGAGGTTTGTCAGCTTGGTTCCGCAGCCCAGGACCACTACAGCTTCGTGCCCATCACTTACAGCACAGATCAGAAAAGGACCTTACGCAGCCTTTAATAACATCAGTCCTGATGCTGATTAACTCTCATAATAGTAGAGAGTGCTTGCAGATGTCCAAGTAGATCTGGAAAAGATACAGAGTAATAATTAATAACCAGGATAATAATCAGTGTATGACTATCTGGATTAATTGCCATTCCTTTGAACAGCAGAGATGCCAGAACTCATCGCTCTAATTACTTTTCTTTCTGGAAACATAAAATCAAGCAGGACATATCTGAGCAGATAAATCTTTCCACCAATGATAAAACCTAGAAGCTACAGTAACTGGCAAAGCTTATCTCTCAGCACACCACGTTTTTGGAGTTATAAAGCTGGTCTAACTGTTACGTATTGTTAAATGGGGGAAAACATGGGAGGTTAATACATGGTGGCATCTAGCCTGTTAAATCTGGTTTTCATATGCCCATGGAAAACACCATACTGGAGAAGGGAACAGGCAGTCCACTTTGGAAACAAATTCTCAGCATTCATACGGTGAAGTCATAACTCTTGCCTGTTGCTTTTGTTTCGCAGCAGTTTCTCTTCTCAGCTCATGCCAAGAACACAATTGCGGGATCTCAAAAGCCCGTTGTTTGTAAGAATAGCCACTTTTCATGGGCTGCCCTCAAAAAGAGACTTGAATTCATCTCTTTCCAGCCCTCTGGAAACTCCCTGAAGCTATTGCTTCATCTGCTGATGCTGGAGACATGTTTGTATAGCCGGAGGACAAGGTGTGTCTAAAGCGTGTCCTAAAGCTTCCAACTGGTCTTGACAGTACATTGTTAAGTTTAAGAACTGAACTAATTAAGAAAACTATAAAAATACAAATTCATTGTAAAGAATTTAATCACAAAGCTCTTTGATATGGGTAACTGCTTAAGGGGAAGATTCTGCACTATATGCTATGAATTATTACACTAAAAGCCTGTGTAGGTAATAGAAATGTATGCTCAGTTGCTTTGGTCCACAGTTGCTGGGGACAAAAAAAGCCCCAACCCATACATTCTGCTGTTCCAAAAAAGCTAAGGTTTTCATGCATTTTTCTTGGATGGGATATTTCTATCATACAGAAATACTCAGCCCAAACTATGCCTCATGAGAATCAAGACAAACAAGGTGTGACCTGACATTTGTGACTAAACAAGAATAGGTTCTGAATGTTGGCTGAAAGAAGTGTTACCGGCAAGTCTGAATAATGAAGAACTTCAATAAGTGTGCTCATAACCAGCTCTGGAAAATAATGAGACACGATTTGAGGAATACATTGCTACTGCGATACTGAAGTTGCATCTTATCCAGAAGGCTGGAGAATGAGTGATGCGAACCCATGTTCTGAATGTGTTTATGTGCTAGGTGCTGGTGGCACACTTAGCTGATGCTGTGTGACCATGCTCCGTGTCTACCGCTGGTCCTGCAACCCTTACCTGTGCCACCAGCCATTCCTGACACCAGATTCCCAAGATAAACCTGCGGGGTGGTTCCCAAGTCTGTCCATAGAAGTGGAATCAGGTGTTTCCCAGCTGCCTGAATCTTTAGACAGGTATAGATTTACAGCCTCAAAACCTCACTTCTAAAAGATTTAACTTCTCTGCTCTTTATTTCTGCTTCAAATTGCTGGAGAATCTCCTAATGCTGAGAAATCCCCCTTAATGTATTTTAGCCAGCACAAGTAATCACAGGAACATTCATACTGTTCTATCGCACTCAATTATCCTCCTTTACCAAAGAAATAATTGCACAGAAGCAATGAAGGGCAGACAAAACATTGCAAGAGTAAAACTGCAACCCCAGGACCACAGCAGTCACTGCAGGGTGGGTTGCTGTATACCGTCTACAAAATCAAAGCAGTTGTCATGATTTTTTTATGAAGTCGTGGTGAAAAGAAATACAGAAGACATTGAAAACAGCTATAATTGGAGTAATTTTTAACTGCTGTTTTACTTAAAGTACATTTTTCTGTTATCTGTAAGTCAATAAGTTATACAGTGAATATATTTCTCCTGTGTGAAACCTGGGAATGCAGACTGCCATTTTTGGAAACCTGTGTAAGAAACTCAATCAGGAATCATAGAAGCTTAGAGCAGGAGCTTGGCTGAGACAGGGCATTCAAGACCAGAAGGAGAATGCCATTTATTGAATACGTATGAAGCCAAATACATATGAAGCTTGACTCTACATAGCTCATGCAGACTGAAGCAGCTATAAACTTCATCCCAAGACCTTCCTTACCATTACGGTGCTGATGTGCCCCTCAGGCCCATGTTGAGGAGATGAAAAAAGCAGTTCCAGCATTTTGAGAATGCCCCTAGCAGCTCCAAATCCAGGCTGCAAATCTGGGCTGGTGGCTTGGACATCCTTCATGGACATCTCTTTCATATTTTTCCCCTCTTGGTGGGAGACACATTCTCTCCATACTTGTCCTGGCTGTTTGGTTTGAACCCAGGGCAAACCTAAAGCCCTGAGGAGAAGGACTTGGGGGTGCTGGTTGACAAGAAGCTCCCCATGACTCAGCTTCAGTGTGTGCTTCAGCCCAGAACCCTGCCATGTGCTGGGCTGCACCCCCAGAGCATGAGCAGCAGCTCAGGGAGGGGATTCTCCTCTCTCTTGTGCTCTGGGAAAAGCCTCCCTTCCAGTGCCTAAAGGGGCTACAAGAAACCTGGAGAGGGGCTTTGGACAAGGGCCTGCAGGGACAGGCCAAGGGGAATGGCTTTAACCTGCCAGAGGGGAGATTGAGATGAGCTCTTAGGCAGAAGCTCTTCCCTGTGAGGGTGCTGAGGCGCTGGCACAGGGTGCCCAGAGAAGCTGTGGCTGCCCCATCCCTGGCAGTGTTCAAGGGCAGGTTGGACACAGGGGCTTGGAGCAAGCTGCTATAGCCTTACTCTTGTCTTTAAGAGGAATCAGTAAATAATCATTTCCAGACTCACAAAAACACTTATGCACAGAACCCAGATTTAACCACCCCACTGCCTGCCCCTTCCCACTCCCGTATCCCCTGAGAGCAGGAGCAGGACTGTAGAGAACACTTGTCTTCCCCTTTAATCTAATCTATGGCATCTTGGCCTCAGCACCGCATATAAATCAGAAGAGCAGCAGCCTGTAATGGCAGTGGGAAGTAGTCTTCAGGCTTCTACAGCAGGAAAAAAAAACAACTTACAGCAGAAAAAGTTAGTTTTCCCTGGATTGTATTCATACCTTCTGGATCGCCACGGGCAGAGCAGGGTCTTGGTTTACCTGAAAGTGCTGCACTGATGCTCGACAGGACCTTGCAATGTGTGATTTTGGTCACAGTCAGGGCACAAGGCAAACTGCCAGGTCGGATGGCACAGAGAGAGGATGCGAGCATCCCCCAAAGCGATGACATTTCAGAGTCCGATGCTGTCAGAGCCATCCTTCTCCACGCGGCACTGACGACCACGGAGACTCACACGAGCAGCTAGAAACCGTCCCGGGGTGATAACACACGAGTGCCATTTGCTCCCGACATTCCAAGGGGTCACTGCATTTAAACGGGATGAAGTCAGACGCGGCCGCCGGTGCCGGGAGTGCGCAGGGATTTGGGGGGGGGTTCAGCGGTGCCATCAGCGGCCCGAGGGCCCCCCCGCGTGGCGGCGGCAGGACAGGGACCGGTCGGATGTCGAAAAGAACGGAGGGATGGATGGATGGATGGATGGATGGATGGATGGATGGATGGATGGATGGATGGATGGATGGATGGATGGATGGATGGATGGATGGATGGATGGATGGATGGATGGATGGATGGATGGATGGATGGATGGATGGATGGATGGATGGATGGATGGATGGATGGATGGATGGATGGATGGACGGACGAAAGCATGTGCAAGCTAGAGGGGGAACAGCACTGGCAAAGACGGGGGTGCAAGCAAGGAGAAAAGTGAAAAAAATATACTTTAAAATGCACTTGGAAATTCCAGATCTTTTTTGAAAAGGAAGTGGGTGATCCCAGATTATACAGGCAGTCTCTGGAAGATCCCAAGAGTAAAAACAGGGCTTCAGGGGTGTTTTTCACTAAGTACTTCAAACACCCATCTTGTCCCTTTCATCAATCAGCTATCTCTGAGGACTTCTGTATACTCCTCACTGCAGCACAGGAGCTTCAAAGACTCATTTCCAGAGTTTAAAGAGTTCCTCCTTACTAACATAACTAATTAAACATTCATAGAATCCCAGACTGGTTTGGGTTGGAAGGGACCTTAAAGCTCATCCAGTTCTAATCCCTGCCACGGGCAGGGACCCCTTCCACTAGAGCAGCTTGCTCCAAGCCCCTGTGTCCAACCTGCCCTTGAACACTGCCAGGGATGGGGCAGCCACAGCTTCTCTGGGCACCCTGTGCCAGCGCCTCAGCACCCTCACAGGGAAGGATTTTAAAAGGTAAATTAAAATGAAAATTAAAAATAAAAGTAGAAAATTAAATTAATAATTGCTGTGTACGCATCGCTGACATATTTCACCCAGTTAAAGCTATCAAAAGGCTGAAAACATATCCCTCCTCTTACTGGGGTCTCCAAGACACTCTCTGTGTACTTCTTGCACCTGCTTTCACCCCTTGAAAACCATCTGACAAAATGGATTACCAGCTCCCGTGTTAGCCCAGCAGCTGCCAGCACAGCAGAAAACATACATTAGTATTTGGGCTATGGGAGATTCACCTTGAGGTGCTCCAAAGCAGTGACTCAACCCAGGGCTATGCATTGCTAGTTCAGAAAGGAATTCTTCCACATTCATGTTAAGTCACTGGAAAGAAATCTATTGACATACTGGACCTTGGCCACAGCTCAAACACTTTGAAGGTATAGTAGGTGTGAGTTTTCTCAGATGTTTTTGTAACCTGAGTTGTATTCATTTGCACGTGTCTTTTACATAAAAGGGTATCTATTCCCACTGTGAGCTTTATCCAGGTGGCAACAACTTCAAAAATACTTGTCTTTAGCTAGGAGAATATGTTTGCAGTTTTTGGAGTCATTTAATTTGCTGGCTCTAGGTAAAATCCTGGCCTCACTTAAATCAGCATGAATTTTGCTAATGACCTTTAGCCGAGTGGGGTTTCAGTCTGTGTCTTCTAAGGCAGATCAAACATATCTTTTAGTAAGTATCATTAAGACTCATTACTCCTTGTACAGACAAGGATAGCCTCATCTTCTGTAATGCATACCAGAGATTCATATTATTGGCCTTCATCCAACTCAGCTCTTCCTCTGCTTTCAGAGGCAGCCAGACTGGCATCCTCCAACACACAGCAAAGGTGCAGGACATCTTCATATCTGTCTGTGCTCTGCTCATCCTTCCAGCAGACCCCTATGTCCACAGGACCCTTACAGCATCAAGAGCTGCATTTGGCAAAAGATGTGCTTTTTCACCAAAGCTATAGGGAGATAATGCAGGAAATCCAGCAGGATGCAGGGTGCAGAACCTGGGATTCTCAAGCCTCTGTCATAGCGGGTGTTATCCTTATTGTCTTAACTCTGAACTTGGATGAATTGTGAAAATGGTGTTTGAGCTGGAACAGCCCTGTTTCCTGCAAAGAGGAAAGAATATACTGATATATGAAGTTTTGCAGTGGCATTTAGGAAGTACCTGGGAGGTCCGTAGTGTGTTGCAAAGTCATGCTTCTGTGTGTGTTACAGTGATAACTGCCTGACTTAGACCTCTGCAGCCTCCTGTTTCATAGGATCATAGAATCATAGAATAGTTTGTGTTGGAAGGGACCTTTAAGCTTATCCAGCTCCAACCCCTGCCACGGGCAGGGACACCTTCCACTAGAGCAGCTTGCTCCAAGCCCCTGTGTCCAACCTGGCCTTGAACACTGCCAGGGATGGGGCAGCCACAGCTTCTCTGGGCACCCTGTGCCAGCGCCTCAGCACCCTCACAGGGAAGAGCTTCTGCCTAAGAGCTCATCTCAGTCTCCCCTCCAGCAGCTTAAAGCCATTCCCCTTGGCCTGTCCCTACAGGCCCTTGTCCCAAGCCCCTCTCCAGGGTTCCTGCAGCCCCTTCAGGCACTGGAGCTGCTCTCAGGTCTCCCCTTCAGGAGCCTTCTCTTCTCCAGGCTGCCCCAGCCCAGCTCTCTCAGCCTGGCTCCAGAGCAGAGCTGCTCCAGCCCTTGCAGCATCTCCATGGCCTCCCCTGGACTCACTCCAACAGCTCCACGTCCTTCTTAGATTTGAACTCTCCAAATAAACACTTCCAAAACTTTAGGAAAACTACTATGAATAAATGCAGCTCAGCCTGAAGGGAGCTGCTGACTCACTCCTGCACTAGCAGCATAAGAATTATTCCTAAAGCACCAGCAATAGAGACAGCAAAACCGTGGGCAGCATGAGCAGGGATTGAAGCATCCATCTAAGAAGGCTCTTCCTCCACAGTCACTATCTCAGCTACAGCAACCTGTCTCATTAGAGACAGCAATATTCCCCTATCAATTTTACATTTACACCGTATTTTGTTTTGTTATGGCAATCTTTTTTCAGTGTTTAGCGTTTGCTTTTCAGAATGCTTCATATCTTGAATAAAAAATGAAGTAATAATATAAATCAAACTAAAACCAGCCTGCAGTTTTCCTTTTTGGATGCATCTGTCTGTTGCAAGTTTAGTGTTACTGATCTAGTAGTTATTTTAACTGCTGCTTGGCTTCAGCCCTGTTGATATATTGGCTATTTTTATATTTGGTAGGCCATTTGTGTGACTGATTTTGCAATTCATGCTGCCTTCTGAAGGACATCCCTTGAAACAGACCTCATAGCTGGATTCTCAAGATGAAAGTAATTGGACAGAAGTACCTTTCTGAAAAGAGGGACCTCTATTACATTTATTTTTTCCTTTGAATTGCTTGCTCAAGCCAATTGGTAAGGTTACTGGAAGAAATGAAATGGGGGAAAAAATGATAGGATTCATGTGTCAGTGTGTGGCATTAAAGCTATTTCTTATCCTTCGCAAATGGTGACTGTTGGTTCAAATTCCACTATATGGCCCAAATACAGTACAAGGAACTGTGCTATGATTATGCTTATCATGCTAGCACAGGGTTAGGGAAGGTGAAAACAAGTGCAGCAAAAAAGCACAACCAGATTACACAGGGCTGGTATTTTAGGCCGCCTGTTGTTCAGTCTCCCTGCCCATGGAAGAAGGATGCTGCGATAACTGTAATTTCACAGATAAGTTGTATTTTAGGTGTCAATATGAAAAAACAGGAGCCAGGCAGGAAAATAGCAAAGGCTGGTAACAGAAATAGACTTTATATGGCAAGAAGGTTTCATTTTGTATTAATATTTTTATAAGCTATAAAGACATGACCAAAAGGCATCCTACATTCAGTGAAATCACTGATTTTAAATACATATACCCAGCGTGTTAAGTGTGCAGTTATGACTCCTCAAGATGTGTGAGCAGGTGAACAAGTTCTTGCCAAAATTTATGCCATGAACACCACTGGGACTTGTATATCTTGCAAACGTGGGTCTGTGTAAAGTTTCAACTAGACCACGTTGCTCCAAGTCCCGTCCAACCTGGCCTTGAACACTGATAGGGATGGGGCAGCAGCAGCTTCTTTGGGCACCCTGTGCCAGGGCCTCACCTCCCTCACAGTGAACTGGCAATTTGCTTGATTTAAGCTTGCCACTTGGTTTTATTGGATGCCCCTCATCTCTTTCACTCCCCATCCACATGTGCCAATCCATCCTTTGAGCTGTATCTGATTCTTACACATCTGGTTGAGCTGCACCTGGTGGATATCTTGGACTGAAACCCCAGCTGGCAAAGACTGAGCTCAGTGAAACCCTAGGTATCACTATATGGTTATGGGGAAGAAAGCAACAGTGGGATATCTGTGCTGATGATGGATGGAGTATTGCTATCCTTCTTACAAGCCAGTTCAGCAACAGCAAGAAGTCAGAAATCACAGATTGCTTTGTTATCCCAGGTGACATACAAATGTATTTCTTTAATTCTGTTCAGGTCAGTGACTGCAACTGTTTCTGTCAGATGTGGACCAACGTAAACAAGACCATAACAAATAAATATGCAACATTTAGAAACGGCAGGGGTTTTCCCAAATAACAATAACAAAGGAGCCTGGTTTATAAAATCCCACTTTGCAATAGTCATCCATCTGGATACGCAAAGCAGAACATCTGTGTGCTCCAAGGGAAGCGTATTCATTCTGAAAGGCACACACAAAATGCCACCCTAAACAAACTCCTTTATTTTGTCTTCCTAATTTTCAGACAGAGATGAGTCCAAAAACCACGTGTGTTTATGGGGCTGTTCAAATGGAAGGTTTTTCACTGGACCCATCCCTGGCTCCAACAGCCTCAGAGAGACTTCTTATGCCCAAACCAAATGTCTACCAAATTTCACACTGTCACACACCAGTCTCCAGCTTCAAGCACAGATAACACACCAAGCTGCCAGACATGCTCCTAGAGCATCATTTCACCCGCTCAAGCACAGATAACTTCCCCTGCCAATTGAATCCGTTACGAAGCTTTTGGGGTTACACTCTCCTTCACTTCAGTCATTTCATGGCTACTGCTGTCATATTTCATCATCAGGATGAAGGAGGGACAGGGCTTGGATTACATAAATGAGGGTGACATAAGATATTTCCATTGGTCAAGTACAAATAAAGATGTTAATGCAGAAGATTGTGAAGCACTAACAGCCCAGCTACGAACTCTGCCTGTACCCTCACTATATGCATAGGAAAATGCTGGCTGATGGATTAAAGTGGATTAAACCTACAGATCTGATATTCTGCGGTATGTTGGACTTTCTTTGGGGAATTTAAAGCTTTGTGACTGCTAGCCAGGAAAAATATACACAGAAAATCACATGAAGAAACAATACCTGAGCTTAATATTAATTATAGAATCAGTTTCATTCATCCATCCTAGAAAAAATGTCTCTGTGGGGCAAATATTCAGCATCAGTTCCCACTAAAATGAAGATTGATATGATTCTCCTAGTGAAGTGAGCAGTTTATCAAATACCTGGTTTAAGTGAGAGGTATTTTATATGAGGGTCACTGTGTATTTTTAAGACTGTGCCTTTATTGTTCAATAATCTACTCTTACCCTTTAAAAAGAAGGCATTTCCCTTCAAGGAATTGACAAGCACACAATATTGCGACTTTGCATTTCATTATAAAACCAAATAGATAAATGGATTCATGTGTTTTGGGGCAGGGAACACCAGAAGCAATGATGGGATGGTTCATACACTGCATATATTATATTTTGCTTGAAAACTGCTGATGACAAAAAAAAAATAGACCAGAGTTCCAAATATGACATTTGCATGCTTTCTCTATGACAACTTGCTTCCTCAGGGTCACACGTCACTAGTCCACAGGGTAGGGAGCCCATGTGAAGCAGGCTGAACCAGATGGGGAAATCTCACGTACCGGCTGCGGCAGATGGGAGCTCAGGAGGGAGATCCCACAGAGACCGTCTATCTCAAACTTCACTTCCTTGCCAGAAGCTCTGGTTTTTTGAGGCCTGACCAGATGGTTTTTAAAGCTCTGGGATACAGCAGCTATCAGGGTTTGAAAAGAGATGGGCAAGTGGAAGTTTAAGTTGACCCAAGCTGCTTGGTGTGATGAACACTTGGTTCATTACTCCAAGACATTCCACCCTAAGAGCCCATCAAGAGCCAGTATCAAACAGGAAATGCTTCAAGTGCAAACTTTAATCCACGTGCAAAATTAAGATTGTGCATTTCTTAAATATCTGCCCCAGAACTCACTGAAACAATTTGTCATTCCCGTGTTTCCATGTGCTCTGGATGTGCGCTTGCAGAGCTGCTGTCCAGAAGCACCCCAGGGGCCCTATTCTCAGAACAGTGTTTTGTAAAATCCTGGAATGATTTGTGTTGGAAGGGACCTTAAAGCTCACCCAGCTCCAGCCCCTGCCACAGGCAGGGACACCTTCCACTAGAGCAGCTTGCTCCAAGCCTCTGTGTCCAACCTGGCCTTGAACACTGCCAGGGATGGAGCAGCCACAGCTTCTCTGGGCACCCTGTGCCAGCGCCTCAGCACCCTCACAGGGAAGAGCTTCTGCCTAAGAGCTCATCTCAGTCTCCCCTCTGGCAGGTCAAAGCCATTCCCCCTGGTGCTATCACTACCAGCTCTTAGAAAAACTCCCTCTCCAGATTTCTCGTCAACCCCTTTAGGTATTGGAATGATTTCCCTCCCACCTGGACAAAGCATCGCTGCACTGCAGCTTTGCCTGTATTACACCACCATGCATTCACAAGTATATCCAAAATGTTGGAAGTGTTACAAAAGGAAACAACTGTAAACTAGTGACTTGCTGGAAGTCATTTTTCAGTGAGTGGAGAAGCTTCGTATTAAAACAATAGAAAAGGAGGAAAAAAACAAACCAAACCTGGAACCTCACCGCCCTACACAGGCTCCTGCTGCAGGGGTTCGGCATCCCCAGCGCTATGCTCGCTCCTGTCTCTAGAGGGCTGCCTTAAACCGCTGAAAACCTCACGGTTTTCAGCACTTACACCTCAGATCCCAATTTCTGCCTCATCATCAACGACCTACCATCGCTGTATGAATTAACCATTGTCCTGAGCCAGGAGCAAACGTCCTTTGGAAGGAGACTGTTGTCTGCAGCTCTAATCTGTGGTTTGCCCAATGCTATAGGAGCGAACCAACAGCGCTGCGCTGAAGGTTAATATTAAATCTTCTTGACATTGTGCATTTAGGCTCAGACTAGTGCAAAAGTGCAGGTTTATTACCTGGCCGGTTTTCATTCCAGAAAGATTAAATCAGGAACTCTGGGCAGTTTTAACAATGTTTTAGCTCAGAAACTGGTATTTCTCTGTGTTCCTAATACCCAGAAATCACAAAATGGGCACTCTGAAAGAGTTAAAATAAACAACTCAGCTTGTGCCCATGTCCAAAATGATGCAATGTTATGCTGCATCGTGTCACTGCATAATAAAACCTAAAACGAATGGACTGTAGATACTCAATTTTCAAATGTCCCATTTGAAACCTTAAAGAGACACATTATATTTTTAACTGCTCCTTTTTTTTAGGATAAATCTACACGTTTCAAGAGTTCAGTTTTCAATAAACTGGAGTAGATACAGAAGAAAACATGAAACAAGGTCATCCAGTAAGGACCTTTACCCCTGAAGCAGTTTATGCTGAAAACAGTCTAGTTTTGTAAATCTGATGACAGCAGAGAACCAGCCTAGTTTTAAAATGAAACAAGTTCATTACTTCTTTCAATGATGGGAAATGCTTACAGGAAACACGGCAAGTTGTTAATGTTTTGTAGCAAACTCCGGTCTCCGTAGCCCCCATTTAGTGCATGAGCTGATTCACAGGGAAAGCAAAATGAACTATTGCACTTGTGCACAAAACAAGTCGTTAATCCAAACTCTGAAGATACCTGGAGGGTCCTTTGAAAACTGCCAAAGAGACCTTGTTAGAGCAAAATCCCTTCATGGGTGTTTGGCTACTCTTGAAAACCAGGTTTTGTTTCCTTACCATTTTTAATGGTAGTCATAGGGGTGAAGGGGAGGTTAAGAGCCCTTGATCCCCTCAGCCGTGGCTATGCACTCAGTCAGGGTCACAGGCTGTGCGTGTCCTCCAGCATCCAGCCCCTTCCCATTTAAACCAGGACCTCCTGCACTTCAGGAGGGCTGTACTTTGGGAATATTTAGCTGCATTTCCATGGGTGAAAACTTCCTCTGCTGAAGCCCTTCTATGTGATCCCAAGTAGATGCCACACATGCACACCACGCAATCAATCCCTCCTGCAGCCAAGCCCACCAGCTTGGCTACACAACACTAGAATGGGCTCACACTCAAGTGGGCAGGGCAGGTCCAGAGCACAAAAACACCCTAAAAGCTTGCAAGTAAAAGAAAAATGCCCTTGGCAGCCTGGCTCATGGCTGCGTCCAAGCTCCATAAGAATAAAACCCCCATTCCTCTTCTTTCCCTGCTTCTTTCGAACATACAGCATTTTTGTTTCTGCTGGGTCAATCATCATCTATTAGAACATACTGAATTAAGGGCATTTTCTTCCTGTGAGTGCTTGGCCAGCCCTCTGTGCTCTCCAGCCCCAACTGAGACAACCCCCTGAGACAGGATTAGCCCCAGTGCCTGAATGTCCCCTTGTCCCTGTGGGCCACACTCCCAGGATGGGGGGGGAATCTCACCTGCGCTCCCTCCCTGGGGTCAGGTTTAATCTCAGAGTCGTGACACACAACCAGTGGTGTGGAAACCCTTTAAGGACCCCAACACCTCTATAAAATAGGCAGTGATTGAATAACAAGTTCCTATGTGCGAAGTGGATGCATTATACCACATAGCCACAAATTAATTTACAACTATTCTATTTAATACATAGCATTTAACCAAGTACCATCAGGGGGATGGCTTACAAGGGGTAAAGAGGTTGCATTTACTAAGCCGCTGTGGAAATTATAGTAGAAGAATCAAATGCATTTCCTGGCTTAACTGAGCATTGGATATGATTTCTCTAAGCACTGTCACCAGTGTTAAAAGTATGTGATGGGATATATCAGTAAGAAGCATCTTCAAAGAGGATTAAAGGTTCAGATTATTTTTTTCTTTTGTTTGAGGCAATAGTATATTGAATTCTTCTGGAGTAATTAAACTTGAAACTGATCCAGCTTCTTTCTTTCTTTCTTTCTTTCCTTTTTGGGTACAATGCTTCTTACAGTTTATAGCTAATTGGCAGGTGAGCAAGATAAGTAGCACTGAACACCACTTGATGCTGTTACTGCCTAAGGGAGAGACGGACAGCCTGTTGTACAGGAAGAGGCTGTTCAAACACACATAGAAGATGAGCATAATGAATTTTCACCTGAGGAGACAATGCAGTGACTTAACCTCTCACAAGAAATAAGACCTCGGTGTTCCAGGAAATTTCTTATTGAGAAAGTGTTTCAGAGATGACAGCAAAGCTGCTTTGTGGCTGCCTAAAAAGCCTGTAGGTTGCATTGCTACTTGGTTGAAATTACAGAATCAGACCACTTGACTTGCATTCAGGCTTTCCTAATCCCCGTGGAGCTTTATCCCCTGTTTGTCATTAGCTGACTGCACTGACAGACTCCCCTGCTTGCCATCCTTAACCAAAACAGCAACAAAAACTCCCTTGCATCAAAGAGAATTTCCTTTCAACTTTGATCACATTTCTTGTGGTGCTCAAGCCTGTTGCTAAGAGAAATTACAGCCGTGAGGAATGGGCAAATCATTATTATAATTACTCTTGTTACACCCCAGTGAGAACAAGCCTCTCTTTGCAGTCAGCTGAATTATATAGCAGCATCCGCTTTAATTGATAGAGTCAGTGACAGGCCTGCTGGGTTTGGAGCTACAAGAAAGCCCAGCCACATGGTGCAGGGGCTCGTGCCACCCTGGCTGCTGCTAGGGAGGTACTAAACATCCTCTGCCAGGTTAAGGGGATGTGCATTGTGCTGTCTGCCAACTGCGTACATGTTATTGCATCAGCCCGCTTATTTCAGTGAACTCAGTACAAGCCAGCAAGGAGCAAAGACTTACGGCTTGTGTAATGCAGCCTGTGCTAAAATACCTGCTCCTGCTGTGCCAGTGTTTCTCAGTCTGACCCAGAGGGCAGAACTCATGGTCAGGGTAGGAGCAGGAGCAGAAAATAGCTCAAATCATGCGATGGAGAAAGTAGGACCCAAGTCTTCTGGCTGTCACATGTTCCACTGACCCAGCTACACTCTCTGGGTGACATTATTACTCTGGAATCCGTTATAAAAGCCAAAATTAATTATAAAGAGCAGTATTAAATACTAAGCAGACACATATTTCATAGAATTTATACAATGGTTTGTGTTGGAAGGGACCTTAAAGCTCATCCAGCTCCAACCCCTGCCACAGACAGGGACCCCTTCCACTAGAGCAGCTTGCTCCAAGCCCCTGTGTCCAACCTGGCCTTGAACACTGCCAGGGATGGGGCAGCCACAGCTTCTCTGGGCACCCTGTGCCAGCGCCTCAGCACCCTCCCAGGGAAGAGCTTCTGCCTAAGAGCTCATCTCAGTCTCCCCTCTGGCAGGTTAAAGCCATTCCCCTTGGCCTGTCCCTACAGGCCCTTGTCCCAAGCCCCTCTCCAGGTTTCCTGCAGCCCCTTTAGGCACTGGAGCTGCTCTCAGGTCTCCCCTTAAGGAACCTTCTCTTATCCAGGCTTCTACATTACCTCCAACAGGTAACAGCAGTGCGGCCACAAACACTGGCAGAAGTTTCTAGATGTGCAGACCTTTTATTTCTGTTGTGCATGAATTCAGTCTTTCTGATTGTGTAGCATCAGATCTGAGCTTGGTTATGCTCCAAGAAACACCTGCATAAGCTTTGAAAAGAAGGGTGAAACTTAATCTATTGCCACATTCATCTGGAAAAAGAACGACAAGATATAGTGCATGGTAATGTAAGAGGCCTTTTTCTTACGTTCCCAGGTATAGAAGGAAAACTGCAGCATAATCCCTATCATCTCCTGGAGACATCATGAAAAATATAAATACATCAACTTCTAAGACTGCAATGTGAGCACTATAATAAATACATAAAGAGGTGTTGAGAATGTCTGCATTCATTTGAACATATGCTTCTGCATTTTCAAAGTGCCTCTATTTCATAAAGGTGCTTGTTCTGAAATAGTGGCACTAAATAAAAGCCTTTTAATTTTCCAGACAGTACAAATAGAGTGATTTATCCTTCAGGTGAAAGAAAGAAGAGAAAGGATTATCTTTTTCACCTCCTGTGTTTAAAAGGTACCCCATCAAACTCGAGATGACATGACGTTTACATGGATCACTGCTTAGACATTCAAGATGCAGGATGGCTGAAAGATGTCAAGTGTAGGGCAAACACCTGCGTATGTCAAGACAGTAGGAGTTACACATTGCATTTAAGAGCACTAAAGTGCAGCATGAAAGGGAGAAACTGAAATGAATGTGGTGAATACAATGGACCTGCAGCATAACAAGGGAAAGGGAATATTCATTAATGTGGAATTAGAGCTCAGGGAAATTTTGCAGAGAGCATACACAAAGCAGTGTTTGCAATGCTGAAAGTGACTTTGAAAAAGGATGTGCACCTGACCAAACAGCCCTGGCTGTATTTCATGTTCCATGCTGCTGGCTCCCTGCACTGCTGCTGATGGGGCTCGTGTGCATTAGTGGGTAATGAAGTTAGCAGAAGCCTCTCTGCAGTATCTATGATCATCATTTTGAGCTTTGTCAAACCCAACACTGGAGAAGCAACAGAGAGGAAGAGAAGCAGCATCCTGCCCCATGGAACAAAATACCCCAGAAGAAATCAATGTGTCAGCTGGGATTCGTTTGAAGGTGCAGTGAAACTTCAGTGCTTTACTTCATCAGGGCTCCCAAACCTTTCAGAAACTGCTTGAGGGCTTCCTTTTATGTTGGGGAAGCCGCTGCCAATGATACAACCAAGGAAATTACAGCAAAATGGAATGTATCCATGCGCACAGGATAGTCTTTATCCATTTCTCTCTGCCTGCTATCAGTCATAGCCTGAGACATTAAACTCTATCCCAGACTAAAAAAGCCTTCTCTTTGCTGTTAAAGATAAGAGACAACAGCTTTGTAGAACTGGAAGGGTTGGAGATACTTTAAAATGTAGTTTACAGAAATGCCTCTTTAGCTTTACGGCACTTCTGAAGTCAGTCAAAGAACAGGGCAGAGAAGACTGACAGCCTGCATCCAGCTATTTCCTTGGAGTTACAGCTATTGATTACGATTGCATTGACTACCAGACCATTTAGTCTAATGAAATTGTACTTGAATGACACTACTGCAATTGAGATGAAAATGTAGACAACTTGGAAGGAAAGCTTGAAACTGTCGGAGGAGCCAATAGTTAGGTTGCATGGTACAGATGTGTTTATTAGCACGTATTCTGCACTGACTGCGTTGTCTTCAGCTGTATTCCTATAGAAACTCTGTTATTTCACCAGAAGTAATGCAGAAGGAGAATACTTAGTTTTCCTACTATTTCAGTGAGTGTTCTCCCATATAATAAATTTATAAAGCTGTCAGGTCCTAATGCTGGGTCAATAACAACTTATGGATATAGGAGGCAAATGAAGCTCCTAAAGGCGCTTAGATAATTCTGTTACTTGTGGCTTAAGATGAAGATGGAAAATTAATTATCTATACTATGCATGGGTGTCACTAAACGAGAGCTGTGATTTGCAAGATGAGATGGAGTCATAAATTAATGCTTTGCAAAAACTGTTCTTTACTCAAAGCAAAAGTAAAGGTGTTTGTGGGATGGAGCAGTGAGAGACACCACTGTAACCCAGTCAGTCAAACTGCTTCTAGAGAGCCTCCCATCACTCGGAGCTACTTATGCAAATATTCTAGGTTTCCTCATGCACTTGTCCTACCCTAAATATAACATTGTCTGCCTTTTGTCACATTTCCAAAGAAAAATTATCAGTTTTAGTTTATCTGCTGAAAGACCACTGCACGTGTCAGACACCAGTCTGTTATGTCTGAACCTGATATGAAACCCAGTATAGTTATATTAGTTCTGTGGGTTGTTTTTTTTTTAACTAACATTGTTTCTTGACCCATTTTTATCTGTCATTGCACCCAAAAAAGAGAGGCAGTACTTGGTTCACAGACTTTTTGTAAGTCACCTTTTCAAATTAGACAATTTTGATTAATCGCTTCAGCTAGCAAGGGTCTTCAGAGCTAGCTTGAGAAAAGGAGCCTTTCTAGTCAGGACAAAGGTGCAAGAGATAACATGGTTGCCCTCAGACAGCCCTCCATTGATTTGAAATTATGTTATAATATTTCACTGCATTCCCTAGTACAGGATCTCTTTAGAAGAGGATGAAGGCAGTTCTGCTCCCCCTGCACCCCATGCTCCCTCTCTGAGCCCTGGGAAACCTCTGCAGACTCCTTTCCTGCAGCCACAGAAACTTCGACTTGTCATTATTCCTCAGCTACTTCTCAAGTTTATTTCATCTTCTTCCCTATTTAAACCCTGAAATTCTGTCCCAGCCATCTTTTGAAACTGCAGCCACCACATCTTTAAAGCTCTTGGGTTACCTACTGCCTCTGTTGCTCAGTTCTTCAACCAGTTCACACTTCTGTTGCAGCACTTAACTGTAGGTGTTAATTGATGGACTACAAGTGATGTGAGCATTCAGCCTCGTAGCTCAGGACAGAAAGAGTTTTGCTATTCTGCCAGACAAAAGAATTAAGGAAACTGCTGGCTCCTATCACCTTACATGCAAATAGTGCCTAAGCTCTGGGAGAGATACAGGTGAATTATTAAAGGGGAGGGCTCCTGCTAGGGCACCTGCGTGGCTTGAGTGGGGCATCCGAGCTCCCATAGAAGACACTGGGAAGTAACTCAGGAATGAACAACCCTTTTAATAAATTACAGATTAAAAGCTCTTTGGCCAGTGAAAGGTTAAATAACAGGGATAAGTGAGTCACTCTGTCTTCCCTTCCTTCCCTCCCTTCCCTTACTGCAAGTTTAATAAGCCAAAATCAAAATCATCTAGGCCTGGAGCTTTCTAAGATTTAAGACTTTAAAATGTGAAGCACCTCATTATATCTGCCTATTTTCAATAAAAAGGGAAGATAACCGGTGTCACATCAATGTCTTATCAGTGATATTTGTTTGACTTCTATTTCAAAAGTGCACTGCCTGCTTTTTCTGGTGCTGGAATCAAACACTTCTAAATCGTACAGTATAAGAAGATGTATCATTTTTCACCTAAGAACATTAAAAAGGAGACCAGTCTGTGTTTCACTCTGTAGAAATAAAGAACTATTGTACAGTATAGCACATAACACTTGCAACATGGCCAATTGACTTCCTTCCTATTAATCAACTACTCTGTTTACCTTCTTATACAAACCATTTCAAAACCATTAAAACTAAGAGGATTAGCATCACATTTCTGGCAAAATGCACCTCAATTTCAGCAAATGCTACTTTCACTCTCCGAGGAGATTTAGAAAACCTTGAAAGAAATGGATTCTTTATTGTGGCAAATTCACTGAAACAGGTATAAATTATATCTCCCATTTAAAAGGTGGGGGGGGCAGAACAAGCAGGGTAGAAGAATTCAATTCTCTCAATCCAGTGAGAGAAGACTGCAAAAGAATTAAGTTACCAAGAAGGAAAGAATTTCAAAGCGATCCTGAAATGTGAGTTAAATCCTGACAATTCAAGTTAATTGTTCTGTCCTGGCCATGTACGACTAGTTCTTACTCTTGTAGCCTTTACTTCTGAAACAGTTGGGAATGGTTCACTTGGTCCACAAGCCAAAAGTTCAAAGCTGAAAGCTCCCCTTTCCATATGCTCTGGGAATTTGTCTGGCACAGAGAAGTAGATGCCCTCATGCCATTTATTTTAACTTAAGTGTATTTAACTTCCAGTCTTGATCTAGAAGTTTTGCATGGAATTAAATGGAGGAAAGCAATTGTTCCAAATAACTTCGTATCTGCTTTAAGCATAAACACCATGTAGCATCAGTTTAAACATTTGCCTTGTGCCACTGCAGAGATGCATTGTGTTTTGTCAAATGTGGTGTGTAAGTGATCTAACAACTAATCACTTATCTGAGAAAATGTATCATAAAAGCACACTAAATGGATATCATGGAGACCTCACACCTAAAGGACACACACCCCAACACAAAGGCACAAGGATGATCATGATCAAATATAACAGAAAAATTTGCCTCTGAGTGAAATTACACACAAGGGTGGAATCAGGGGTCTAAACTGTGTGTAAAGGTACTAGATATTAGATATACTACATAATGTTTCTGTTCCTTCCCTAATAATTTCTAGTAGCAAATTTACTCTTTGCTTACTAAGCAAGTGTATCCAGAGAAACACCAAAGATCCCACTTGTAAAGTAAAAATGCTGATTTGGAGCCCTTCGATCACTGTATGTCACTATTTTCTCAATACTGTTACCAAATTCCATCTACATTCCCAGTACTGTTACTAAATTCCGTCTACATTCTGAATCCTATTACTAAATCCCATCTACATTCTCAGTACCATTACTAAATTCCATCTACTTTCCCAGTACTGTTACTAAATTCCATCCCTGATTTTGTCATTTGCTCATAATAATGAAAAATATGGGGGGTTTCTCCATTGTCATTACATAATTTGAGCCTGCTGAGCAGGTCAGAGAGTAAGAAGCTCTTCTTCGTGACACCCCTGAAAAATAGATATTGACGAAGCAAAGGGAAGAACTCACAGTAAATATCTTTTTTAATACTGAAGACCATTAAAAGTCATTCAAAGCAGCACATTTTCAGGAGAGATAATGTGTTGAAAACAGAGTTTTCCACCAAATGTTATCAATTTAAGCATTGTTTTTCCAGCTAACTCTGCTTAAATCACACTCAGAAATAAAACAGTGGCTCCAAAGGAAAGTTGCAAACTGATGATAGAAGACACCAGCTAAAATACCACTGAAGTTCAAAGCCGGCCCTTCTGGCTGTCTTTGCAGTTATCCTGATATCTAATATATGGGTATTGCTCTGTGATTGCTGGTTTGGGATCAGGCTTTTTAACGCACATAATTTTTCAGACAGACCTTGAAGATCAGTCTCTGGGATCTGATGATGATGGCCTCTTCTGCCTGACAAGATAAATGATCCTTTATAGCTCTTGTCATATCATAGAGCTGGCATCAGGAAATTAAGATAAAACTTTTTTGCTGGCATTGCATTGTTATAGGCCTGCATGACTAAACTTCTCATTGCTGGAAAAAAGGCTTGTCGGGGCTTTTCAGTTGAACAAAGGACACAACCACACCAGGTGAAAGCTTGGAGGAGCTGTTCTGTTATCTGTCTTGGGGCAACAGGCATTACAAATGAAGTGGTTATCTCCTATAGCTGAAAAATTCAATCTGCTGGGCTTGCTCCTCAAAAGGAAAAACTATGTTTGATAACAGACCCTTAATTCCAGTTTAGTCTGGAGCATTTGGTTAAAGTAGAGGATTCCTATGGTAGAACTTCATAAAGGATTTATGAAATATCTACCTATGTTAGAGAAAAAGCCTCTGACAGCAAACAGTTTTGGTTCATAGAATCACAAAATGGTTTGGGTTGGAAGGGGCCTTTAAAGGTCATCTAGCCCAACCTTAATTATTATCAGAAAGCTTCTTGATCAGTGGTGCACAAAGTACTTTCACAGAGGGTATGGAAACAACTTTTTCACAAAGAGTAGGCTTCTTCTCATCAGCAGGTAGTAACAAACAATTCTAGAATATTGCTTTTCTGTTGCAATGATAGTTATAGAAATTACAATTGAGAAAAATAACTGTGCACTCAAAAGGATGATAACAGAAAAGAGCAAAACACTGCATTTTCCATGCAGTGGTCCATGCCATATGCCACTGCTGTAGGTCTCTTCTGACATAAAAATAGTGAGGATTTTACAAGCACTGTTTTTGCAAAGCATCTTTTTTTCCCAGGTCCTAAATTTCTTTCTAAACTTTTGGGGAATGCAAGCATAGAGCTATAGCTTCTGCTTTTTACTCCACCCCAAAGAAATAAAACGGGGATTTCAGCATCATCTGTCTCATAGATCCGTTCATAAATATAACTAACTTTCTTCTGCAACAGAAGATAAGCTCAAACAACCCAGTGCTGGGCTGCATCTGATGGCTATTACATAGATAATGCTGCCAAAACTGGAGGCTTAGCCTCAATCAGATGGACCTGGCTTTGCTGCTGTGAGAACCCAGAATGAGCATCCTGAGCCCTGACAGCAGGGTCCTGCCTTTAGAGTCCACCCTGTGCTTTGCATTGCAAAGTGCTGCACTGCAGCTGCGAGCTGCGTATGAAGAAGAGAATAAAGGAGCCCAGCTTAAACCTTTGTTTCTGTCAGAAGAGTTAAAGGCCATTAAGCTCAGTCTTTTAAGCTGGTTAAGAGAAAGCCACAGTCCATTCAGCAAGATATACTGCATATTAAAAGGTTCCTGATTTTTTCAAAATGATAACCTGCTGAAGGAAATGATGTCCTCTGCCACAGTACCTGGTTGTCTAATTGCAAACCATGCAACCTTATCCCCCCAGAGATTTACAGATAAAAAACCCCACTGTCATCACCTCCACCCTCCCTGGCTCCACTCTCTCTGTACAGCAGGTAAGACAAGAAACAAGGACTGGGAGATGTAAATAGATAGAGTACATTTGAGAAACTGGACAATTACGAACACCAGCATGGACACGCGTGCAGCAGGAATGTAACAAGTTAGTGACAGGAGGCTTTGCAACTGAATACCAGTAAAATAAATAACAAATGTGGCTTTGGAGGGACATGGTAGCCCTGAGTACCTCAGTTTGGGCGACTGATGAAAGTACCCATCTAGAGAGAGTTTAAAAATACATTTATTACAAAAGAAGAAAAGCTGAAAGAGGGACTTTGAGATGAGCTCTTAGGCAGAAGCTCTTCCCTGTGAGGCTGCTGAGGTGCTGGCACAGGGTGCCCAGAGAAGCTGTGGCTGCCCCATCCCTGGCAGTGTTCAAGGCCAAGTTGGGACAGCCACAGCTAATCTGATGAGTTGTAGCCCAAGATTGCTCTTTCACTCCATTGTTCTAGAAACTGGGTTCTGTTCCCTGCGTCTCCATCACTTCCCTCAATGAGGAAGATTTCTGTCCACCATCTAATCTTTGGAGAGATCCATCACTGCTTAGATACTTTTGATGCATGCATCTGCTGCACCTATTTGTGTAGTTGGTGATATTTCCCTGTCCATCACTCAACCACAAGCCTTTCATTGCATTTTCTTTCCCTTGTCCAGCTGAAAGGGGAGTAACAGAGCAGCTTTGGTGGGTACAGGGTGTCCAACCAGAGTCAACCCACCTTGAGAGCGCACAGCTCTCTGCCTCTCATCCCTCTTGCCCTGGATGCATTCCCTTGCCTGCACCATCGGGGCATTTTTACATTCATTCTTTACTACAAGAAGAAGGACGAAGGAGGTATAACGGGGTGTGAAGATCTGCCTGTTTCATGCAGGAGTGTATTAACAAATTTTTATGGATGTGGAAATCTAAATGACTTTTCTGCCTCTAGGCTTTCTGCGCAGGATTGTATATTCAGGTGGATGAAATAGATGAGTAAGGTTGGGTGAACATTTAGCAAAACTAAAATCTTTAGCTAAATTCGCCACCCCTGACCTCTACACACATTGATTTGGTTTCATTTTGCTGGGCCTAGCATCAGGTTAGGATGAGAGAAGACAAAGAAAACCATATGAGGGGAAAATGCCAAATTTCCTTTCTGCTGCCTGTACCTCTCATCCCCCGTCCCAGGAAACCCTTTTCCTAGGGTGATGGGTAAGATGAGCAGGGACTTGTCAGGGCTGGGTAAATACACTTTCCTAAGCACTGGCAATGCAAACATGCAGAACCAAACCTCTCCTCCAAACACTGACTATGAGGAAGCTATTTGCAGACACAGGCGGTAGGAAGGTGGCAAACAGGGTCATATGTGACCTTACACAATCCTCTTCATCCCGTTTCCCTATCTCTTCTCAGTTGTTTTAAATAACAAGTAGTTTGAGACAGGAGTTCTCTGGAGCCCTGTGGCTGTAAAAAATGATGCCCTGACCCCAGGCATGCAAATTCTGACACACAGCTTGTGAGCATCTCTTCTTTAGCATGGTTGAAACACCCATCTGATTCCTAAAGCTCTAGCAGTTCATTTCAGCTTTCTCCCTATCACAAGGAAATCAGAGTCTCAGCAACCTGTAGGTGCTACCCTGCCAGGAAAAAGGAGACATCTGATCTGACCCATTTTCTTACAAAAGAAGCACGACCAAATATAGGCAATTTCCCTGTGTGTTGCCCAAGAAGGCTACAAACCCTGACTTTCCAGGCAAAAGGCTAGGAGGGTAAGCTATTAACATCTTCAAATGTACAACCCCCTCTCGTTATCTTACAGTCAGGCTCACACAGTCTATTTAGTATCGTTCAAGAGTTCACTGAGATGAAAATAATGACAAAAAATACTGTGACAAGATAAAGTACAGTGCTATAAAAATTCTCTGCAGTGCTATAAAAATTAGATTCTTAGCAGAAAAGAGAATGAAGAGGTAATTTAGTAAAAGTGATGGATGAACCTCAGAAGGTTTGGAATTTGAGTTCAGTGCAGTCGCTTATTCAAACCTGGGAAATTCAGGAGAATGGTTTCCCATCATGAGAGTCGGTCCCCTCCAGTTTCTCACCCTCCTTAAAGCTGGTAATGAGACGAAAACAAGAAACAAACGGAGATTACAGTCTTTAATCTAGATAGATTCCTGGTGGTAGTTAAATCTACTCCTATTTGACCTAAGCTGGTTCTCACATTTCCCACAGGGAGAGAGCACATATTTCCATCAGGCAAAATGGAGACATGTTCTGCAGTGTGTGGCAGGAGTTGCGCAGCATCTGAGGTTGCCAGAGTTATCACCTTTTACATGTGTCCCATTTTATGCAAGTAGCTCCTATAACTGCAAAAAGTCCTTTTTGACTGGTCAGCAGTTTAGTAGTAACAAAAGAGAATACTTTGGTAGTGGCATGATTGTCTGGCACTGATAAAGAGAAATAATGGCTTGCATTTCACTAGTACTGTTGATCCTCAGATGTCAAAGTGCTAAGAACTGAAATATCTTCATTGCCACTGTTGTAACTGCAGAAAAGTGAGTCCTAGCGAAATGAAATAACACTCCATGGTCACTATGGGACTGGATGTTACAAACAGGAGTAAAATTCAGATCTACCAAACCCAGGATTTCATTTTCAAAAGGGAATCTTTACCTATTTCATTGAATGACAGGCAATGTTTTGAACATGTGACCATATTTTCCCTAGGCACTTTGTATGAACACAAGAGTATGAAGTATAGACCTTGGAAGTTTCATGAGTGCTAACATCAGTTGGTTGAACTACTCATGCTAAAAGCTACACAAATGCCATAAAACTACTTCAGTACTTCACTGACTTTTACTTTACTTTACTTTACTTTACTTTAAAGGACCTTTACTTCTATTCATCCCCAGAAGGCCAAATTTCCAGTGATGACATTATTTAGAATTTCATATTACCTAAAAATTATATATAGATGTATATACATATATATATGTATGTCTGATAATGTAAAAGTTCAAGTGTTGAACTGGGCATTAATTCTACACACCTGGTCACTGAGAAACTTTACAGCTTCACAGTGAATGTAAAAGGGAGGGTTTGAATTGTTTAGATGGCTGCATGTAACAGATGTAAAGCGTGGAGAGCTGAGCCTGAAACCACAACGCTCTATGCAGGACAAGTGCAGTTTGCTTTAAGAACCCAGCAACACACATGAAAAGCATTGTTTTTGTTTTAGACAAGCGCTTTGTACTCTTTCCAGCTGGCTGTACAAGCGAAATAATAACTTTCTGCTTCTCACAGTGTCAGTAAACTATGACTGAAATTAGGGTTGTTTTTTTTTAGTCTTTAAAACATAAGCCTTGATAATCTTTCTTAACTTCATTGATTAAACTTAAAGAAATATTACATGCATTTAATCAAATATGTTTAGGATGTTTCATTAGGATGAAAAGAAATATGACAGCTTCTGGACAAGACATCCTTTGGAGGAGTGACACGAATGCATGTATTCATTTAAGCCTCGAGTCTTACCTGGCTGGCACAAGTGAAAGGCAGCTGCCTTGAATGTAGGAGGAATGCACAAGAACAGCCATAATTTAACACAGAACATTTCACCAAAGCTATGCCCAGTTATGTGAAAGTGGCTGGATAGGGTCAGAGCAGAGGTGCTCATGGTCCAGGGCTCTCTCCCCAGATGAAGAGCATATACAGAGCACACATACATGTGATGCTGTCTCTGATGCTATCTGAATCTTTTCCACTTGGAGGTGTCCTGCTCCAAGTATGATCGTATACATTTATGCACATATTACATAAAAGAAGAGATTCTTCTTTATTATTTCCCTTCTCATTTGTCCATAGCAGGTTAGGCAATAACTGGGGGTGTCAGTGGCCTTCCCTCTCTCAAACCTGGGGTCTGGCCAAGCAAGCTATGCTCCTCCAAAGGGCAGGCATGTTCCTTGCACCCTCCCCGCCTCCTCGCTGCCCCTTGGGAGAATGCTTTTTCCTTTTGTCATTTTCCCCTCACACCTTTCTGATTGGACACACTATTTATGGATGTGATATACTGTATTTCTGAATTGATTTTGTGTTCAGCTATTGTAAAGCATTTTTGTGGACCAGTACCTCGGGGTGATATATATTTTTTTCTTCACTGATGTTCTGACTTACCTTTTTCTCCCTGAGTTTCCTCCACTTTGCCTCTTGTTTTCCTATTTCTTCTATATTGGACTAGAATATGCGGCTAACGTCCTCAGGAAATAAAATCTCATCAAAAAATGATAATAACTGAAGTGCATTTATTTTAATGAAACAATTGTATCCATTTGCTTATGACCAGTAATAAGGAATGAGAAAACCTTTTCATTTTATGTTTTTCCTCTCTTTTTTTAAATCACTTTACTCTCATTTCCATGTAATTCCGTTCCAAAGCCCTTCACTAAGAGCTCACAGCATTTCTGATGACATGCTGGTGGCAGCCAGCAGAAGCCCAAGGAGATGGGGACAGACAGCTCTCCATGTGCACTTCCACCCTTCTCACCAGGAAAAACCTCCTATGACAAACAGATGTGGTGAGTAGGTTGGTGATATAAAGTCACACAGATTGCAAGACTCATTTGGAACAGAATCCTAGAAAAGGGGAGGAGATAACGGTGGATTTGGATAGAATGAAAGACCTCTTATAGGGGGTGAATGGGATAATGGGAAACCATCCAACACTGGATGCATGCTTGAAGCAAACAAAAGTGAATTCACTGGCCACATTGCCCTAGTATAAACAGAAGTTTCTTCTGTGCATCATTGTTGACAGACTGAAATGAATGCAGTATGGAAGGCCTGGAGTTTGATAATGTATTCCCATCATGTCAATGATTAAGCTAGAAAAATCACAAACTGTTGACTATGAGCTGATCGTGACCTTTGGGCTTTGTGGCCTTCCAAAGCATGACTCAGTCACCGACTCCCATTAGAAGAATAAGTCTCTTCCATAAATAAGGCAAGTGACAGCAATTTAAAGACCTATAACATAAAAATCAGATGTCGTAACAGGTTGGAGAGATTGTCTTGATCCATTTCTTCTGGTCAGCGCTGTGGCTGTCATTGACCTGCTACTCAAATGTTGTAATTTATTTATTAATAAGGTTTATAGGCAAGCACACAGGGATTTTAGCTGTTGTTGGAGTTAGAAAACAAGCATATATTTCTTTCATATATCTGCTTTAAGAAACACGAGCACAGAAGCGACAGGAGGAGAGGTTGCTTCTGTAGCACTGTTTCGGCACCGGTATTAGTTCCTCCTCACACCTTGCATTTGTTATT
Organism: Pezoporus wallicus; assembly: GCF_028554395.1. Lineage (NCBI taxonomy): Eukaryota > Metazoa > Chordata > Aves > Psittaciformes > Psittacidae > Pezoporus > Pezoporus wallicus. Next base: position 1,047,427 of record NW_026640104.1, read on the forward strand.
CAAATCATCACTAAAGATATTCAAACTGTACACTTTGCTCTAGCCAGGAGGCAAAATTTCAGAGATTTGATGCTAATGCCTTTAATTAATAAGGAATGGCAATGGTAAGTGGCTCATTCAGCAGCCAGGATGAAGATGGGTAACTCTCCTGTCCATGCATCATCACAAGGACTTCTGGAAGGTGCTGGCTTCTCCAGTACTTACCAGTGAGCGCAAAGAAAGATGTAGAAAATAAGAAAAGAAAGGTGCAGACATTGTAGATCGATAAAATATTTGAGAACCAGTCTCTACATACATACTGATGCTCTCTAGAGCAAGCTAGCATGGTTATATTTCTGATACTTGATTTGCCTGACTCAGGTCTAGTTGGGGCGATTCTACACACAGCCCTGCACGGACCTATGAAGACAAATATATCATAGAATCATGGAATGGTTTGTGTTGGAAGGGACCTCAAAGCTCATCCGGTCCCAACCCCTGCCCCAGGCAGGGACACCTTCCACTAGAGCAGCTTGCTCCAAGCCCCTGTGTCCAACCTGGCCTTGAACACTGCCAGGGATGGGGCAGCCACAGCTTCTCTGGGCACCCTGTGCCAGCGCCTCAGCACCCTCACAGGGAAGAGCTTCTGCCTAAGAGCTCATCTCAGTCTCCCCTCTGGCAGCTTAAAGCCACTCCCCTTGGCCTGTCCCTACAGGCCCTTGTCCCAAGCCCCTCTCCAGGTTTCCTGCAGCCCCTTTAGGCACTGGAGCTGCTCTCAGGTCTCCCCTTCAGGAGCCTTCTCTTCTCCAGGCTGAACAAGCCCAACACTCTCAGCCTGGCTCCATAGGAGAGGTGCTCCATCACTCTGAACGTCTTCATGTCCCTCCTCTGGACTGTTTCTCACTTGTCCTTTGGGTGCATCAAGACTCTTTTGTATTCTAAATTAGTCCCACAGTCAGACCTGACAGATCCAAGTCACATCTAGTACCTGAACTCTGGGTCTGAATGTTGTAATCCTCCTCTTTAGTGAGAAGCCCATACCCCCATCCATGCAAATGATGGAGCCGATGTTGTGTAGTCTCTCTGTTCTCAGCCAGTTGAAGATGAAGATTAGTAGTTAATCTGGACAGATAACTGGCTTTTATTGCTTGTGTGGCTGTGTGCTCAGCTGTTACTGAATGGGCAGTTCTGTACAATACTTGGATTTACACATCAACTACAGCAACAGTTCAAGTTTGGCCTAGGTGAGCAGTAAGCGCTGAGAACAGAGGCCGTGTTTTTTATCCCAGGTTTTTTATCATTTTACCAGATCCTATTTATTTTCAAGCATCCGTTCAACCTTTCATGCAAGATGAAAACTATAGCTTCAGCTGCTTTCTACCTGAGCACTGGAGGAGTTCAAGCTGATATTCACATCAAAGCACTCCGCATATTTATCATTCCTGATTCTGTAATAAGCAGCGACATCTGACAGATGCACAAAAGCACCTCAGTTTCCACTTGGACCTTACAATGGCAGCAATGACTTCAAACCAGGATTAAAGACTCACTCAGGAAATACTGAGCATTTTCCTTACTGAATAATTACAATCTCCTCGCAACTTGCATTGCTGGCAACACCACACTGCACCCAGCGGCTTAGGAGTAAAGAGCATGGGTTGGGAGTTGCTGCTGCTGCAGTGGAGTTCACTGTTGGTTTTAGTGGGAGCAAGAGCACACCTATAATTCTTCTCCAGCACTTTATCAAATGACACACAATCAGTTTGGTTTAGAATTTTTCAGACATGATAAAGATGCATGTCCTTGCGAGTCTTGTTTTAAGGAATAAGTCACTTTTTCATTTACGAGAAAGCAAATCTTGCTCTGCAAGTTAAAGCTTATGTTTAAGAGAAAAAAAAACATACCATAAATAAAGCAAAAAATATCTGAATTCAGCTATCAGGGTGCAGTTCCTCAGTTGCTTGTCTCAGGAATAACTTGTATCAGTGACAGCCCCAAAAGTAAGGAAGTAAGAATATGTAACAACTTGACATTATTTAATACATAGAAAAAGCTGTTAAAAGAACATTATCCAGCCTGCAGGGAGAGGCACCTAATCACCCTTACAAGTGTGTCAGATGCTATTATTTTCTTTCCTACAATTTTTGAACCATCACATACATTTTTTATGGAATGTACTGCTTTATGCTATGTGAGAGAAATCAAGAGCATTGGCCACAAGCTCCAAACACATTCAGTTACAAGAAAATTCAAATCCTACTGGAAAATTTCAGTTCCATTATGGAAGATTTGTGTAGACAGAGGCAATACATGCTCTACTCAAAGTAACAGGGTATAGATACATACTGATCATAAGAGACCATTAAAAGTGCTTTAATTGATATCTACTAAGATATTGGGTAATGTCAGTAAGTAATAATCTCATTTAAGGTTAGCAGATTTAGACATGGATGCTTTATAAGTAACTAGTTTGCTTAAAATATGTTTTTCATGTAATTATGGGATTTGGCTGCGAAAAAACCCACTTTGCAAAATTTAAAGCATCTTAAAAAGTGCATAACAGTTTCTTCACCAGTGTGCAGTAGTTGCTTGCTCTGGATCATAGCGTGAATGCATCTGCAAATCAGTAAGATGGTGAAATAAAGTATTTAAATTGATCTTTTGAAGGCACAACTTGCATTATGGGCTCATGCCGGGTGAAATTAATATCAAACAACAGCATAACAGTATTAGCATCTTCAACTATAGGTCCTCCTACAATACACTAGTTAGTATGTGTCCCTAAAGGATAAAACGGCTCTTTCCCAGAAAGCTGTATATTTTTATGTTTAAATAATCCATAAAGACTGTCCCTGTTGAGAAGTTCAGAAAGACTGTTCTGAATACTTCACTGCAGGGCTCCAGGTTGTGTGATGCAAGGCAAATCCTGGCACTCATGGAGTAGGTCCCTGGTTTAGCTCTGGATGGCTTTTTGGGGGGTTCATGTTGACTGCTAGAATGTGATTCTGATTTACCTTTCATTTCCTTTTATAATATAGCCTGGAGTCCTTAGTGTAGTGACAGCAAAGGATTTAAACTTATTCAAGGAGCAGTGATCAGGAAGACCTTGAAATCAAAGGTTGCAACACATTGGTGAGCAGGGCTGGGCAAAAACTGAGCACCTTCAGCAGACACCAGCACACGTTCATTACACTGATGTGCAGATAATGGTCAAATGGCTGGAGCCTGTGTGTGATGTTCTACCCTGTGCTATGAAAAATGGGGTATTGATAAAAAAATAGTGGGTTAGGGCAAGCATGCAATACCTGGTCATGTTCACGTGGACTCAAATCGCCCCATAGAAGCCCTATTGCTTACATGCTTAAAACTAACGCATATACACAAAAAAAAGACATAAAATTAAAATTAAATATATACATAATTAGAGTTTTATGGAGCAACTTGTGTCCATGTGTTTAAAATTAAGAATATGTTTAATGTTTGTGCTGGTTGAGTCATCCTGACTTGCTCAAGGTCAAGGAACGATTTGACAACAGGACTCAACAGGACTCAAAACTTGGGGACCAACTGCAGTCCCCTATACACTGGCCACTCTTTCCCTCCAACATGAGGCAACTGAAGCAGACATTATTTGCTGTATTAAGTGAATATGGTCCTCAAGTTTTGGTTTTTCCTCTGGTAGGCTTAAAAATGAACTGAAGAACTCATAGCATCTTGATAGCTCTTGTTTGTTTCCTTTCACAGAATTTCTTCTTACCTTGCTTGAATTTGTAATTCTAAACAATTCTCTACCGTGCTTCCAAATTCCAGCCCGATATTAAATTATTAAGGAGGTGTTTTTTGAAATATCTTATCTTGACAAGTATCTCCTGAGCCAAATGACCTCAGGCACTGTTTCTAATTAATTTCATAAGGGAAAAAAATAAAAGGAAAGCTGGCAAGAGGTACCAGCAATGACCGTTCCCAAAGTCCTCCAGACTGTGCTGGGCTGCTCCCTGCTTGGAGGTGGATGAGAGGGAGGCCAGGTCCAGCATTGCCCCATGGATTCACTCCCTTCTGCCACTGCTTGATGTGAGGGTGGCAGAGCAGGGATGTTTCTGCCCGTCTGATGCCATGGCCAAAGGCAGCACAACCATTGCCAAACACCCACCAGGGCAATAACCAAATGTGACATCAAAAGCTCCTTTTTTTATCATTAAAAGCCATTGAAACAAAGGGTCTCTTTTTTTGTTGTTGTTTTTTATAAACAATATATTCTGAGAGAATGAGAGATTAAGTTTGAGGAGTCACTTCCAATCAGAAAGCCACCATTTAATTACAACACACAGGAAATTACAGAGTGAATGGCCAGGACAGTGATAAGAGACTGACACCGGAGGATGACAGGTACTGAAATCCGACCACTTCATCACAAAGCTACTTATCACAAGAGCCTGTCTGGAAGGCTGACAATCTGATTGTACTGTCAACTCAATTCATAATTAATATATTTATCAAATTAATTACTGAAAAAATCTCACTGGTGCTCGCCATAAAACAGTGGCTAAATTCATTGCCTGTTGGCTTCGTTTACTGCTAATAACTGTGCTGTCAGTTTAATGAGGGCAGTGAGTGGGCCCTGTTTTAGCTGCATGACAGACAAATTGCCCTCTTATAGAGAATGATACAGAGAATTTAAGAGAAGAAAAGAAATATGTCATTGTTTGGTGACAGCCACAATCGGAGCCTTGTCTCGGAAACTTAGCATCAGCTCTAACGTACATGAAAGGGAGGTTGGGAATTCCTTTGTCAGCTAAATAAATACTTTATGAAATCCTGACTGATCCCTTCGTCTGAAATGACCTCGCAGCACCGCGTGGAGCTCTCAATAATTCCTTGTTTATTCCCAAGACCTGACAGGAGTTTGTTGTTCAACAGGAGTCAGGAACTACGGTGCACGTCTGCTGGTGTGAACACAGCAGCGATTCCCATGTCTCAGGATGCAGGATGCTTGAGGAACGGCAGGGATGGACCTGCAGGTTTCATAATGGCCAAGTGATTCACAAAAGGAACAGGAGCCACAGCCATATGGAAGACATCACACTGTTTAAACTTGGACAGAGAACCTGTCTATTATGCTTCATTACTGCACATAAGCTAATTGAGGTGCTGCATTGCTGAATCTCAGTGTCTTCTGTGAGGCTGTGCAACCCAGCTCTGGTGAACACCTGAAAGCTGCTCCATCCCTTTGCCAAGGGGGACTTTGATAACACAAGAGTGGTCCATGCCTGTGAGAAGGAGATGCTGCCTCTTCAGGCGAGCAGTATCAGGGCTAAGCAGCACCTCAGCAGCCGTCTGCAAAACTTCCAGTTATTGGGTCAGATCCTAGGCACTGGTTTTAATTGGATTTCACGTGAATCATTTCAATTTGTTCAGCTCAGCCTGTGGAAGCTGGGCTGCAATAAAACAGGGCAAATCTGCCAAGAAATGAATATTTAATCCCAAAAGTCAGAAGAAAGTTGGGTTTTTTTTCTTCTAATGACTATTAATTCAAGCTGTCAGCTCTGCAAGGTCAGAAAACCTAGCTTAATTTGAGCTGATCATCTTTTACATTGTGAAAAAAGAAGACACCATGGAGTGTGTACATTTGCCCAACATGTCAAAATCCTCTGCCCTGAAAAGCATTATGTTGGCCTAGAGGCTTGATAAAAGTTTTTTCTCACTACACTATGTAAGCAGTATTAAACTAAAGCCCAGATAATTTACATAGTGTTTAACTAGGTTTTGAAATTCTAGTGTTTCTTGTGTAATCAAGGGGTTTGAATATAATGTGGACAAGCGGTAACACAGTGCAATTCTACCTCACAAAGGTTAAATGATAAAATTAATGCTGTGAAAAATCTCTGTAGTAAGCATTCACATTAAAACCTAATACGTGTTATAAAGAATACAAACACCAGTGATCACTGGGGAAAAGCGTTTGAGGGAGAATAAAAACCCTTGCAGGTTACTGATCATACTGGGTACGCTCAAATCTTTATCACCTGCTCCTTGCAAAACCATTCAAATTCCTGCATCTAAAAAGAAGGAGCCTGAGATGATGAAAAGGTTACTTTATAGTGGAAGGATTTCAGACTTTTTCTTAGCAGTGTCCTAATTTTGTGCAATTGGTTCAGTCAAACAGCAATAAAATCATTAAAACAGTTGACAACTGTGACAATGAGAGTTAAAAGAATAAATATTCAGCATTAAAAGCAGTCTCCCTTTGTATATGCACATGAATATATATGCATATCTATGTATATGTTTTGTCCTTACATTATTTTCATGAGTCATCTTCCCATTCTGCAATACTTTCTTTTGGCAGCAACAGCTTGTATTTTCTAGCTGGTTTCTGCCTTTGACTCCAGATACTCCAATGAGGATGTTGCTATAAACACACAGCCAGCAAAACCACCGGGCTCGAGCCGCCATGCAAGACATTTGTGACTAATATTACGAAATAAAATTCAGACCTCTTTTTTCTCTTTCATCTAGGTCATACCCAGATCACAGACTGAGATTACAACCACTGGCTGCTGCCCTGTCTGCACATCACTCCGGCTTTTTATCCCACTTTCCTTCTCTGAGCTCCCCATCCCTGATGTCTGCCCCCCCTAGACATCATGCCCAGCTGCTTCAATGCATTCCCTTGTCCATCGGTGGCAGCCGCAGCAGGGCAGCAAACACAGTCAAGTAATTACACAGCTATTCTCTGGTCTGCTTGACAGAAAGAGGATTGCACACCCCAGCTGCGGGGAGCTGCTGGCATTTACAGCTGGGAACACTGGGAGACATCAACTGCATCTTGTGCGTGGCCACCTCTGTCGCCTCTGCGACAAGTCTTGCCCTGCTTTGTCCACTTGTAAAATAAAAATCACCCTATTTCCTAGCCTCAGAGCTGACGTCGTTTCTTGCTTGGATTAATGTTTGCAAAGCATTGGGAAGTGCTGGCTGATGTGCAGAGATAGATGCTTTCATTTCATTCTAGCGCCTGATTTATGGAGGTAACTAGCTACCGTCTGAATTAATAAAGATAAAAGTGCAATTGTATCAGTATCAGGCAACGCTTGAAAAATAAAAGGAAAGGCTCAGTTTGCACCATCCATCCCTAAGGGATAAGAGTATGTCTGCAGGGAATGAACTCGGCTAGAAAGCCTGTCCTCAAATAATAAAAATGATCAACTCCTTAGAGTTATCTTATCCAGTCATCTCCTGTGAAACATTTGGATCAGATATCCCTTACCTGAGTTATTTTATTTGGCATACAGCACTTTAGGCAAGATTTTCAGGAGGCAAATAGGAAATGAGAGTTGGAAAACATTAATTAAATGTGAATACAACAGCTTAATGGGTTTTATCTGCAGATGAACTGGAGATGACTCTTTGCCATTCACTTCTTAAAACTGCAAGCAGAGATAAAGGAAATGTAGCAAGAAAAAGCAACCAGGGAAAAGATGAAAGATTTGGTAGATTGACAAGACCAAAGTAATTTGATTTGTATTCAGGTCGGATCAGTTCACAAATTTTACATATCTCTGCTGTATGGCTGCATAGCAAAGACAGGTAAAATGATGCTTGATTCTTGCACAGCCACCTTTAAGAGTAAAACTATCCTGTCTGAAGGCTCTTCTACAAACAGCAGAGGATTGTTCCGAGATGTTTCAAGAGGACAAAAATAAATGTCAATGATTTTTTTAGCATCAGGTCATTCAAAATACATTGCACTTGAAATGCACTTTTATAGTTCAAGCAGTTCTTTGCACTCCCAGCCAGCTTTTCCATAGCTCAGTGTCCTTGGGAAAATCCTGTGCTTCTCAATACCTACAGAAAATATTTCCTCCCTATACAAGTAAATGGTCAAGCTGATGAGAAACAAATCACACTTATTCCAGGCATAATGTGCTTTGAAAATGGCACATAATTTTTGTCTGGGTGCATGTGGGTGTGCAGATGTTCACACTTGGTTTGTTTGTGCGTAGAGGTAACTACATTGCCTTCCTTCTTCTTTTCCTTGCATACATGGACCAACCTTTATCTTTGCACCATGAATTTTTGTATTGGTCTGGGGTTTTCTTTCATATTGTTTATACAAGAAGAAAATGCAAATAAACTGAAAGTGCTACAGGTATTGGAAAAGTCTGTTTGCAGGTTACTTGAAATATTCCTGGATTTCAAACTCCTGCCTGTAGTTTTCCATCACTATCAAACAGAAAAAAAGGTTTCCAATAATGTCCATTATTAAACTGCCACTTCTGTACCATGTCTTGATTTTGAATTAGACATTATTGGTGCAAAACTACAGTCCATTTTCACACAGGCTCACATCCCACTCCACGAAGGCACACCACCATCTCTCCTATCACTCTCTTCCTCCCTTGCCGATGCAAGGACGTGCAGTTGGGGATAGTTATCTATAGATGGCAATCTTCTTCTTAGCACAGAGCTGAGGTGAAACCCACCAGTTGTTCTTCCAGAACTAAAATAAAACCCTTCTATATGCATACATATGTGAGCCCTGGAAAGCAATCTTTTACCCTGGGATTGTACAGGACACATAGCAAAAGAGTTTCAGGTTTGATTTCAGTCCAGAGGGGCTGCTTTACCATTAACTAGTCTTGTATAGCAACTTATTAATGTCTGCTAAACTGCTGTAGTTATAATACTAGTTATAATAATGTAAAAAGCTGCACTGAGTTTTGTGTTAACTTAAGTGGGCAAAGCACTGTCATTTCCATAGCGTGTGGTCATGTGCATTACAGCAGAGGATTGACCCTCATGCTTAACACTTTTCAAATACACTGCATCATTCATACTATTTTGTTCTCATGTTTTTGCTAGAGAAAAGAAATTGTACCATTGCTCTGGAATGAGGAATTAAATGATGCTCTAGCACTCACTCTACCTCCCCTCAGGTTAAACCTGTTTAGCAGAAGGCAGAGGGGAAAGAAAGAACACCCCATACCAAACCAAAGGGAGATGTTTGGTGCTTCTCTCTGTAGGACGAGGGAGAGGACACCATAGGATGGATGGTGAGCATCCCACACCTTCCCCAGAGAATCAAGAAAAGTGCTGAATATGGGAACCTGTCTATTAAGAGAATAAGTGGTTGTTAGTAATGAGAGCATTATTCACTATGTATCTGGTGACCAAATGTGTTGCCTCTATATCCAAGACATCTGTTCACAGCTGATTCTCCAAAGCCATGCACACTGAGAGGACATGGAGCCAACCACTGCAGGTATCACAGTCGAAGGCTATTTTTAATACTGAAATTAATTTTATATCAAAGAGTATGCTACAATATTAATATGCTTAATAGACACGTTAAATACACCTCAAAGAGATTTTGACATGTATTTGAGATCGTTATGGCCTTCATTTAGCTCTGGACCTGTGCTAATAAGGACAGATATCAAATAGCCAGCACTGTCAATAGTCCCATGTTATTGCTGGAAGTGCTGTTAAAACGAAGACCCCTTCAGCTGGTAGGCTGAGGATACAAAATCTTGATACAGTCAATTACCCAAAAGCTGAGTAATTAAATGCACAAAATATCTTAGCAGATATGAATTTCTCACACAACTGAAAAATGTTAAAACTGACAGTGGCAATATTCTCAAGGTACCAAAAAAAAGTACTTTTGGTATAACACCGCACAGTATTTTAGACTTCTTTAACACATATTATAGAATCATAGAATTATAGAATCGTTAGGGTTGGAAAGGACCTTAAGATCATCCAGTTCCAACGCCCCTGCCATGGGCAGGGACACCTTACGCTAAATCATATCACCCAAGGCCTCGTCCAACCTGGTCTTGAACACTGCCAGGGATGGAGCATTCACAACCTCCCTGGGCAACCCATTCCAGTGCCTCACCACCCTCACAGGAAAGAATTTCCTCCTTATATCCAATCTAAACTTCCCCTGTTTAAGTTTGAACCCGTTACCCCTTGTCCTATCACTACAGTCCCTAATGAAGAGTCCCTCCCCAGCATCCCTATAGGCCCCCTTCAGATACTGGAAGGCTGCTCTGAGGTTTCCACGCAGTCTTCTCTTCTCCAGGCTGAACAGCCCCAACTTCCTCAGCCTGTCTTCATATGGGAGGTGCTCCAGTCCCTGATCATCCTCGTGGCCTCCTCTAGACTTGTTCCAACAGTTCCATGTCCTTTTTATGTTGAGGACACCAGAACTGCACACAATGCTCCAGGTGAGGTCTCACAAGAGCAGATTAGAGGGGCAGGATCACCTCCTTCGACCTGCTGGTCACACTCCTTTGGATGCAGCCCAGGATATGGTTGGCTTTCTGGCCTGCAAGCGCACACTGCCAGCTCATGTTCATATTGTGGAGCTGCTCTGCTGCCCGTTTTAAAACAAGTCCCAGAGTAGCCCATTTATTGGAATTCACAAGCTAACGCTTCCAGAGCCCACTTCTGATAACTTGAAAAATCTCAAACTCCTCATTAAATGCCAGATAAATTGACTGGCCTGAAGGCAGGATGGGTGAATGGGATACGTGAGCATGAGTCCGGTTCCCTGTAATTAATGAGCTCTGAATAAGCAGAACCAACCCAGCCTGAGTGTGAATAAAATTACTGCACCTAGCAAAGTTCAGATAAGAAATATGTGAACCTTGAAGTAGTTGAACACAAATCAAGATGTTGAGTTTTTATAAAAACCTTTCTGAGCTCCAAAATCTGGAGCTTAGTGTGACTTTTTTTTAGTGCATGGGCTGGCAATTTGAGATTTAGATAATGTTATATTTCAAGGGCCCCAGTTCTCTTGAAATGTTTAATTTTAGGCACATAAATAGTTCTATCTCTGCTCATCAGACATTTAAACACAAATTCTTGCTCCACGCTATTTGGTCAGAGACAGGAATGAATTTCAGTTCAACTCTAAGGTAAAATATGTTGTTTCATCCAGATCTGCTCTGCCTGGAAAATAATATTTTTGAGAATTTGGTCATCTTATCCAAATCATAGGGTTTGGGTTTTTTTTTTTAAACATCATTGGAATTTTCATAAGTTTTGCACACTGGAGTCAGGAAAATCTTGCAAATGTCACTGTGATGCTGCATTGTCCAAAATGCCAGAGAATCATTCCCCTGCTGCATTATCCTGTTCTGGGAAGTGACCAGGAAAGTCTCATTTGTAGGAAGGAAGGAGAATTCAGATGCAAGAATAAACACTTCCATATCAACCCATCAAACCATCTTAGCCTGTCTGGTTCAGCATGGAAATTGAAATTCATGGCCAATCCCCACAAAATTTGTTTCTCTCTCTGTCCTCCTGGTTCTTTGCAGTGTCACAAGCAGGAGGTCCTAAGCAAGGGCTAAGGCAAGGTGGAAGTGGACTCCTCACCAGTAAAACCAAACCATGCTTTACGTGTTAGCTTAGCATCCCCTGGCATGGATCTCAGGGGCTGTTGGGTTTGAAATATCAGCCATGTAAAAGCTGCTGTGCTCCAGCTCTAGGCAATGGAGTACAATTGCTCTGAAATCAGAAATTGAGCCTACTTATCCATGAGATCCATGATTGTTTTTCTGATGCATTTTCCAGACTTATCTATAATGTTTCTCTGTTTAATAAAACTCACTATAAAATTTGCATTTGCTAGAAAGAACAGACCTGGTAAGTATCTTTAGAAAGAGGAAGTTGAGTGCCCTTGTGCCATAACATACTAAAAACTGGGACCTGGATGCTTCTTACAACTTTTTGTTAAAACATTTTGTTTTTGCCGCTGACTTAAGGAATAGCAAACAGAGCTGCAGTTCAGACAATAACTGTTATATCTCCTTGCCTCAGTTTCTCCATCTCTAAATTAACCATTGTAGCAAATGTCTGCTTCACCAGCAGGGAACGTGGGATCTTTAGGTTTCAAGCTCTTTCTCAGTGAAACTGCCAAAAAATATTACATCTCTTTACTTAGAGACAGCTGGATGAAACGCAGACATTCTAGGTCAAAATGCCTCATATTTATATTTTCCATATATTGGTCAAGTTAAACTTTACTTCTTGCAGCTTATTTTTCATCTTGATACTTAAGCACTGATCTAAAGTATAATTGCATCTCAAATTGTGTACTGGAATAGAGGGTTTAAATGAGTTTTTCTTTTTAAGTAGCACTTGAAATTCCTGCGTTGGCGGAGAGCAGAAATATTGCCTGAGAGTTTGCTCAGGGGAAAATCCAAAAGTAACATAAATACAACTTTAAAGAAATCACATTTGCTCTGAAAAGCGGTTTCTCAAGAGACTATGGTCAACTTCAAGGGTGCCTTTATCAGACATTCCAGAGGGAAAAAACAGGAAGAAGAGCTGAACGCTGAAGGTAACACAATAGGAGTCTGCAGCAGTCACAGGAGTATCGGTTACAATAAACCAAGCTGTGCAACAAGGAGATTAAGATGTGGATTACTGACCACTTACTATGTGTCATAAAGAAAAGAATAGTTTCAGATGCCAGCTTGACTTAATCTGGTACCGGTGGCCTTTCCTTGAAAGGATTAATGGGCACTTTTTTCTACCTAGGCATTTTTAAAGGGTTTGTCGTAATAAAGATTGAGAGGAGCAACAGGTAATGACAGAAACTTTGGCATGAACTATTAAAGGATTTGATAACAAATTATCTGTTTCAGAGTCAAAGCAAATCACCATTAGCTGTATGCCTTGCTTAATTAAGGCAACATTGTATTCCGATGACATTAGCTGTGGTGGTGATAGGGGGTCTTCAATCAGTTTCTGTAAACATGAAATCAACTCAAAATGTGCATTGATTTGGTGTGTGGGTCTAAGACAGATTATTTTTTTCTTTAGCAGTGATTTTTGATGCCACCACCTTTTTTTTTAGGCATTCCTCTATTTTCTGCCAAATTTTCCTTGTGACACTATCTTGCTGCAGATGCAAGTACCTAAACACCCCAAACTGATGTCAGCCTTTCCCTGCTGTGTATTTCTATAATTGGAATTCATGTTATAATTTGAAGGAAGGCCTTTGTTATCCAAAATTATGGTGCAAAAAAATGGATGCTCGGTAAAATGAAGGAAATGCTCCTGAGACGAAAGAATTGCCAAGAGTAAGAAAAAAGAATTTCCAAGAATGAATGCTACAGATGACATTTTCCAGCAGAGACCAAAGAGCACAAAGACTCTGCATGGAGGAGAAGGCACAGGGTGAAGGGGAAGAGAATACAGTCTCACAAGGATATATTCAAAATGTAAGATGCCGCTCAGACCTGTTTACTACACAGTCATCATCAAGGGAGGCACCTCCAGGTACGAATCAGAGCACCAGTCACAGCAGAAGTGCCTATCCATTTGAAATTGTTGTCCTATTCCCCCATATCTTGCTTCTTTAATGGTGTAGTTACTTCCTATTGATAAGTGAAAGATGGCATCTTTCTATAAATTTAACTTTCTGCTCAATTCAGTATTGCACTTCATTATACTTTTATGCAAGTCACCATCCATATTAAATACTGACCTCTGGAAGGACTTCCAGTCTTTCTGTTGGTTACAGACCTGCGTCACAACACATGGGTCACTTTAACCCACTCCTGCAGCTGTATGTTTTCTGCTTAGAATATAAACTCTTACTTCCCTAACACTGATGGCCTCTGCAGGTCAAAAGTTTCCTTTTTTAAATGCTTATATCTATTTCACAGAGTATCAGGCTGTTCTGTTTAACAAGATCCTGGCTTTTTCCAGGTAAGATTCCTAGAAACAACAGAAATTGGGAGTGCTACTTATTCTTTTACAAGTGCATTATGTCCGAAAGACTCAAAGTCTCCATGCCCCATTTGGTGGTGGTAATTTCTAACCCAGTCTATTCCAGCAGACTAGAAATTCCATAATTATCCAAACAATATTAGTTATGATGATTCATGGATTCTGTTTTTTTATCTGCCTATAATACATAAAATATAGATACAAAAAATCAGAAATTTTTTCTCTTTTTTTTTTTTTTTGACATTTCAAAGGAAAAAAAAAGGACAGGTAAAATATTTTGAAACAACAATAATAACTAAACCTTGTAAATCTTAAAAAAAAAATGGTTTTAGATTAATCTTACATTGTGAAAGACATTTGAATGAATCCTTATGCACATGGAGCTGATTTACTGATGTGACTGACAGAGTAAATTTTTAGGTTTTAAATTTCAAAACCTCAAAGCTCTATAGCACATATTAATTTTTTCCTCCTAGAATCACACAGAATATCTTCAGAGGAATAACTTTTTGACCCCTACATTTGTAGTCCACACACCATCAGGAGTTGTTTTGCCATTAATTGTGACATTGGATATTTGACTGACAATTTCTTACTCATTACCCACTCCTTTCAGCAGCTTCCTAGCCACTGGCTTGTCCCGTTTAAGGACAATTCATTGTCTCTACCTCTGGGTAGAGAGCCACTGGTTTTCCTCACCTTCTGTTCCCCACTTACCTTGGGACAAGACTGTGCCAGCATTCCCCAGTCACTGTCATGTCCAGGGTTTCCCACTTTCAGTTTACAGCTATAAAAAAGCCCCAGAAATCAAAAAAGCGAGAGCACATTTACCTAGAACCTCTCAAAGAAAACATCAGCTTGAAGCTGTTAAGTCAAGTCTAAGACACGTTTTGCTGGTCAGAAAGACCCATTGGTGCCGGTTGGGTTGCAGATGAAGCTAAGCAGGACCAACCTGGCTCTAACAGGATTAATTGAAAGAGAATCATTGGCTTCCACCAGTTTTGATTAGTCACCAGATAAGATGAGAATAGTGCTAGTGCAATCGTAGATATATTGCATCAGTCTGGTCTCCATTTTTTCTTTTATAACTAAAGGTTATTTCTGTCAGAAAAGCAGAAACATTAAAGATTCTAAGAAACACCTATTTTGAAATTAAAAAAAAAAGAAATCTTCCATAATTTTCTATAATTCATAAATATTTCTCATTCAAAACTACACTTTGGGTCTATCCATCGATAGATTATCAAATACTGATTAATTAAGTGTGAAATTGAGGCAATTTTTATTTTGTTCTGTACACCAGAAATATTCTCAACATGTAGGAAAGTCACAGAGAGACTTTGTGATTTTAATACAGATTTTAACTGTGCAAAGCAGATTTTAACTCTGAGCACTTATGGCTCAGTTGAGGAGATCAGTAACCTCTTGAAAACCAGATTCTTACAAACATACTCAACCATAAACAGACAAAGAGTCCAATTGCCTGAAATTCTGGTCATAAAAAAAAGATAAACCTTAAGCTGTTAAATGCTATAATACACTTACTTGGGCAGGTGCAACCTCTGTGCTCATAATTCACCATTTAAACTTTCTTTCCCCACAGGTTAAGAGGTTGCAGGGCAAATCTTTAACAACATTGAGCTCAACAGAGCTATGACCATTTGATGCTATGTAGAGATCACGACTAAGAAATATGTACTGATGTTAATGGGTAATGGAATAAACACGTTGTCCATCCCGAAAGCACAGGGAATAGGTGCCCACATTTAAGCAAGTTTGCATTTCTCTCATGGCACAAACACATTTCAAAAGCATTTCCCAGGATATCATCCAATATTCAGTATAAGGTACAAGAGGTTAACTTTCTTCCGTTATAGCTGGAATCCCTTAAAATTAACCAATCAAACTGTTGTGATTAGGACATTGATTACCACAATACCAAATTTTAAGAGCAGAAAGATTTTAACACCTTTTTCAAAACAGAATTTTGTGCATTTTTGTGGGTTTTTATCAGCAGCACAGCTGCACATGCACCGATGTCAGAGTTTACCTACCCTAGTACGTTTGCACAGAGAAACTCAGTGAAGAAACCAGGCAGCATTTAGAGAGCATCAGTAAAATGATGTGTGTATATATACATACATCACGTACATGTATATACACACATTTACACTCTCACTACAGCATCAGTTCAGCAAAACAGATGAACTGCTCACGTGCTGACGACTGAGCACATTTTACTTGATGGGAGCTGATGGAGGCAGAAATAGCTGGAGCAGCTATCACTGAACATGGGATTCGAAATTAAGCTTATACTGTAAGAGATCTGCCACACATGCCTGTGTCCCTGTGAGATTAGAAAATAACACAAATAAATGCTGGATGTTTTTTCACTTTTTTCAGCCAGGCAGTTGGTTGGATTTTCTCCAATTTATGATCAAAATTAAAACCTTCTCTTTGGTCAGTTCATAAATATGCTCTGACACACTCCACTCCGACCTTTAGAAATGCCAATGTTAACTGGAGCACTCAGGGACATCTGAAGGATATTTGTTTTCATGGGTTGACTTGCAAAAAGAGCTCACCTTCATTTTTAGCAGTTTTCCCAATATACACATGCAAACTAGCCCAGATCTCATCGCATGTAATTTAAAATGTACAGTTTTGTCCTTCCATACCAAAGTGAACAAGAAAAACAACAAGCTCTTATTCAGAGCTAATTCAGAAGGCAGCTCTGCCGTGTCTCGCTGGCTGCTCTCTAACAAGCCCTTCATTCATTGCGGTTTCATGCAGCTGAGCTGTTTCTACCTGAGCCAGTGTTACAGACCTTTAATCAAACAAATGTACAAGGAAGCTCAACTACTTAACTGCTGTGCTTGTTCTGCGGACTGAGATAGCCAAATACAACAAAAAGAATTTTATCCCGCTCAAGACGAGTACATTTCCTTGCTGTTGTTCCCAACAAAGGGCAGCAGGTACAAATGGCCCCACTATCTGTGTCAGTGAGAAGTGGAGAGCAATTTGTTTCTATTAAACAGGATGGTTCTATTTTTTATTTTGTTGGCTTAGCCTCTCCACAGCCTGTGCCAATCATGGTCTTTAATCTGAACTGCCCTTGACCGTTTCTGCTATGCCACAGAAGAATTCTCTCTCTTTTTTTTTTCTCCCCCTTCTTCTTGCACAGGTAATTGTGAGAAAGCAAGTGAAAGCCCTGGGGTATTGGATTCAAAACACAATCCTGCCATTCTCAGAACCATACAAAGAATAAACTTGAATGCGACATTGAGTCCTCCCAGACTGCACCTGCTGGTGATCTCCCATCCCCTCCAGTTCATGGTGGGGTCACCGCAGGCTCTGCTTTACTCCGGTGGTAGGAGAGCTCCTATGTTTTCAGTTCACAGTGAGATTAGATCTACAGTGTTTGACCTGTCTAATTTATTTTTTGTTTGATGAAGCAAGGAGAGCCCGGCACACGGTTAAATGCCTACCGACCTGTTCCCTTGGAGAATGCTGCTGGTGTCTTTCAAGGACCATTGACGTGGTGGCATGTTGAGAGGTTGTAGATTGGGGTTGGTATAATTTAATGTGACCCAATGTGCAAGACAAAACTTTGCTACATATGTACTGCCCTGAATCCTCTCTTCTAGGGATCTAAGAGGAAAACCCAGTGCAACCTATCCCATGTGCAAGTTCTGAATTACATGGTGTTTTGTTTTCCTTTTTTTTGATGTAGGTTCCTTTGGGCTTGAAACCTGTCCTGAAAGCACTGCTAAGAGTCATTAGTGTAAGGTGTCCCTGCTCATAGCATGGGGTTGGAACTGGATGAGCTTAAGGTCCTTTTCAACCCGAGTTATTCTATGATTCTATGATTTTGCTCACTGTCTGAATTTCATGGTCCTGAATTTCACCCCCCTGCTTTGGCATGGAGAGTTCATGTTGCCTGGTATAAAAAAGGCAGAAGAACATGAGCTCAAACTAGTTCTAACTGCACCTCCCTTCTTCCATGAAATATTGTTGAAGGGTGACCTATGTCATACTGCCAAGATTCATCAGGGTAGAATCCCAAATACTTCATATTTCTGTAAGGTTTCAATAAACCAAGAAATGCCTCAATTTTCCAGCATCTGCCTACATCCGAGAAGACCCTCTATTCCTTCTTGTCCAGAAAAGACTTTTCTTAAGTATTTTTTCTCTTTCTTATTTTAAAGCAGACACAAATGTCAATTTGGTTCAATACGGAGTATAAAAGCCATTTCTACTGGTCTCCCTCACAGGCATTTTTTTCTTTTCTTGTTCCTGATACTAGGAATTACTTAACCTGATGTCCCCCAGTGACATTTCTGCTGCCTCTTCTTGCTTCCTTTTCGGAATAAGATTCTTAAAAATCCACAGAATACTCACCAGTTTGGTACAGAAAATTTGCAGATACCTCTACTATTCATTGGTTTGCCTCCATTTACATCAAGTCGACCTCCTAAGCTATTTCACAGGCTTGCACAGTGATGGAAACACATTCAAAACCTCTGGATTTACAGGCTTCATACAGCCACAGCTGCCTTTGGAGACAGAATATTTAACAGAAAAATTTTAAGCAGTCACCAAAAAAAATCCATGATTTTTCATTTTGTTCTGGACATCTTGCAGTAAAACAGATCTTCCGTCAGGAACTGCTGTAACCCCTGGGGACCTGGAATTAGATCGGGTCTTTTTTGGCCTTATTATCTCTGATCTTAAGATAAAAAATCAGAGACCTGTGGAGGGGGAATAAAAGCTGCAGTTGCACAAGCTTCTTACCTTTAAAAATACTGTGGAAGGAGATGTTCCAGTTTGGATTTTTTAAGGAAAAATTCAGGTTAGTTATAATTTTTTTCTGAGTATTTTTATCTACCCCTAAGGCAAGAGATAAATGAAGTGTGATAGTACTTTGGAGAGCTTAGGAACTATTTGCAGTGAATAATTTATTAGACAAATTTTGCCCTTATTTCAGTTCATGAATTATCTGTGAACTGACTGGTACTTTCACGAATTTATTCATAATTCAAAGTTATTCAAGAAATGTTTCTGTCCAAACACATTTTGCTGCCCAGTTTGCCTATGAGGAGATTATTGATTTAGCTATTTATTATCTGCAATGTATTGCTTGGGGGGGGGGGGGGAAATTACAAAGGCCCTGTAACCCATCCTCAAACTGCATTTCAAAGGTCTCAGAGAGCTAACCCTTCTGTTTGCTGCCTTCATGGGGTCTGATTTCCCTTCTAATTTTTGTCACTATTAGCCATTCAGTCTGCTCTTTAACTGGGTGTTTGAAACTGTTTTAAATTAACTGGCTTTAGTACATAATTTGTGTCTCTTATCAAAACAGATAACAAACTTATAAAAGAAAAGCAGGTATTCTGTTGATACATATGACAACCAACAGATTAGGGATTGTCCTATGTATAGGTATGGTTTACATGTGATTTACATGATTTATACAGCTACATAAGGCAGTTACTATTTCTTAACCTACAGCAGTGTCCATGTATTTGAGTTTGTTTTAAGAAGAAAAATTTATTAAAAACGAAAATAGAAAGAAATTTAGTGCAACTATCTTCCTATAACTTCAATTTAGTTTTCTGTGGTTCTAATGCCCTGATCTAATTTGATACAATTACAATAAAAGCTGCAATCTAAGGCGAGTAAATGAATTTTGTGTCAAGAGTGAAATACAATCTGTTAAAATTGGTTTGAAAATACAATTTTAGGTCTAGTACAGCAAGTCCTGACATTTCAGATTAATCTGTCCTATAACAAAATTAATGACACTCAAAGTTGTTTAAGAATGGCTGTTAACTATACTTACCCTATTCATCACCGGCTCTATCAGTCTAATCCATGAAGTCACCAGGCTATTAAGTACAGTACATCAGTTCCCTTTAAGGACATTCAGATTGTGATTGTTTGAGGGATCAAACTGCCTGGTAATGAAATGCAAGGCACTGCAATAAATAACAAGAGAAATACCCCTGGAAGTTTGTTGATGTGATGCTTGTGCATAAATGTCACTACAGCAGATCTCCAAGAAAAGAAAGAAAAAGTTAAAACCCAGAGGTCATTTCTGGCAGGCACATGTGGATGAACTTCTCTGGGTGATCTAACCTTTTAGGACTTCACAGAGGCAGCATATCTCATGAGAATGCCTTCTTCCGTATCACAGCTTGAAGTTCCTGCCCCTGGCCCTGGAAAAGCCATGCAAAAGCCATGTCAAAGTGAGGTTCCTCCTACTCCTGCCCACTTCTGTCCCAGCTGGAGACAAGCTCAGTTTTCATCCTATACATCAGATGTGAAGGTCCTAGGGCTGTCCATTACTCTTTGCTTTGTTCCTCTTGTTAGCCTCAAGCATGCAGCAGTAATTGCAATTTGGGGTCCATTTGGGGTTTAAACTGGCCATAAAAAGCTCTGCAAGCAATTAAGGCACTGCAGATAGCAGGTGTGTATGGGCTGATTTGCAGAACTAGAATTGAGAAGAGCCAGAGCAAGCATTGTTTTCACCATTCTACTATATTTTTTTCTAACTAAAAATAAGAATAAAACAAAAAATATTCTGGTTTTATGTAAAGTGAGTGAGTTTATCTGAGCCACAGTGATTTTGGTATATCCTTATTACAGGCTTTTTTTTTTTTTACAGAAAAAAATTAAAACCAGACTTTTTCACTAAAGATGCAGAGTCTTTAAGATCTCAGAGACCAAAATGAAGTTTCTCCCTCTGCCTAAGTGAATTTGAATCCTGTCCCCAGTTTCATTGGAGACTGTTCTTTCCAACTGTCTAGCAAGCATCTCACTGGTCGTGTGGGTCAATGCACGACTAAATAATGTCTTGCAGAAAGGAACACCTCCAATGTTATCATCAATGAAGACATTGTCTCCAGTACAGATTCACTAGAACATGTTTCTGAAAAGTGGAAGTTATTGGTCCAAAGACTAGAATATGAATTTTCCCTTTATAGGGGTGAGTAGACACAGTTCATTTACATTCTCCAGGAGTGCCTTGGCATAAAAAATGATGTTGTTCTTACTCCAGTCATTTAGTGACTTTCTCCCTGCCACCCCATTTGACAAAAGCTACCTGGATCTATTGTCAGAGATTAACTGAAGCTGTTTCCTTCAGAAAGTGGAGTATTCACTTTAGCTGAAGAGACACCCAGTGCTATGAATATTAAAATTCCTATTATTGATCTAAAGAACTGGCTTGTTGTGAAACATACCTTTCATCTGGGGATGAAAATGGCACTCATATTTCATCTGGCTTTGTATGTCTTTTGATCTAAATTACTTGGTTTTGCATAAATTATAGATTCTCTTTTCCTGCTGTTGTGAAACTGGAATAGCACCACTGAGGTGACTGAAATCAATAGATATGATCTCTCACCATGTATTTTGTGCTGAGCACATGCCCGGCTCAGACACCATCTTCTCTCTCCATCCCCATGGAGTGAGACCACTCTAGGGTTTCCCACTGAAAAGTTTCATAGCTCACATAGCAGAATTGATTCTTCTTTACTTTTGACACTGAAGGTGATATCTGTTCCTCCAGGATAAAGTGTTACATTTGCTCACATAATAGCCATACTTTTTGCCCAAATGTTGCCATTAAAACTCAGATATGGCCATTAGGCTCTCCCTCAAGTAAGGCTGAAGAAAATTCAGGACTAAACCTAAGCTGTAATTACCTAACTGAATGTTCATCCACTCACACATTTTTCATCCACTTTGAAATTGCATTCCCCTATACATTTCCTGTATTCTAATGCCTCTCCTGCAGCTTTTAGCTTGAATCAGCAGAGTAATCGGTGTCCTTCGTTGCAGTCTAGGCAAGACTAAATGCAGAGCTAACATCCCACTGAAGTGATATGAATCACATCACCACAAAAAGCCTGACATCTGGGTTTACCACATGTGGAAATGAAAAATTGCTTTCAATGTCTCTTTCTCTTTCTGTTATTTTTAATGGAGAAAAAAAAAGAATAAAAAGAGGGAATGACCATTACACAGAGGTGTGATTTTAACATCTAAAGGGATGAAGTGAAGAAATGCCAGCATGGTACCTGTCTGGGTATTACACAAAGAAGCAAATGCAAGCTTGCAAAGGGCAACTGTGAGTTTTGATGCTATGGGAAATATGTAGAAATTATAACATCTCTTTCCCAAAAGCACAACGATATTGTCCTTGAAAAACCACTGCCAAGTCAATTCAGAGCATGTAGATACCCAGACTGTTTGTTCTTCTGTTTTAATAATAAGAAGCAAATACAAATATGCATCTATTATTCAGGCAGAGGAGGAAGAAAGCAAGCAGGAGTTATGTGCTCAAATCCATTTTGTGCCATGCCAGGGTATAAGAAAGGAGTAGCAAAGGCCAAAAGTTGGAGTTCATCACTAAAGGGTTTACTGATGTGCATATGCCTTTGTAGCTGATAGCAGTGATAGCTACCTCTACTGCTCTGATGAGTCTTACCTTACTCTATCTCCTGCAAAGCAAGCAGCAGCTAGGGACTGATGTTTCCATGATATTCCGGACAGAGTATAAGCTTAGGGGTGACCTCTGAAGCTAAATAGCTTATATAAATACAAACCAGCCCATAGCAAATGCATATTTGTTTCCACTTAAGATAGTCTATCCATCAACAATTTTAAGATGACAGTAGGGGCAATTTAAACAGTAGAAAATAAATAAATCCCATTTATTAGTGGCTGAATTTTTCATGACTATATTGGTATTAAATATTAACTATATAGAATGTTTCTGTATCAGCTCAAAGAGAGCATGGAAATCAGTTTGCAAAAAAACTGCTCTTAGTTACACATAGGCCTAAGTCGTAGAGATTTCAGGACCTTTTATTACCATTTTAAAGTGCAAAGATGCATGAAGATAAATTTACCTCAAAGGCAAGCATTTATCAAAGGAAAGGGCAAACAATATTTATTAACGTAGTAAAATCCTATTTTCTGTTGGGCCTGTGTCAAACTAAATAGGCATTTGTAACAGTTTATTAACAGACATGTTATAGAGGAAGAGGTGGATTCGATTACATGGGACTATAGATACAGTAATATCTTTCCATAAAGAGTTTGGTCCAAAGAATTTGGAAAACATGTAAGACATTTTAGCTCAAGGAAAAAATATGATATTTTGAAACTGATGAAAGTTTGAGTGGGGAAAGTTAGTCTTCCCATGGAAAATTGCAAGCATGGAATGAGAAAAACTCCTGATGTTAATGAAAACTTAACATCTTAGATACCATGCTGGGCAAAGCTGTTCTACCTCTTGAATAGGGATGTAACAGTTGGTAACCCATGGTGAGACAGCAGCTCTAGTTGAAAGCAGTGAAAACAAATATATCTGTTTGGACATGCTGGCCACAAAGAAAGAAGGGACCTCAGGAAAGGAGAAAATGCCACCAGGCAGGGAAGAGATGGCTAACCACTGTCCCTATGTGCTTGAAGACACGAATAAAGAGATACCTTCCACCACGAATGGTCAGAACCCCAAGTTATGATGCAAAATCAGTTTCTGAGTATGGATATGAGCAATCTTGAGAAAATTCCTTTTGCTCTTTCCACACATAAGACATAACCAAAGCACTTGTACATGCCAAGCAACACTCATCATCGAGGCTGGGCTGCTTACTTCCACTGGAGGTTCTCAAACCACTGAAACTGCTGCTGTACTGCAAATGTGACACTGAATTATGCAAGAGATGAAGACTGGTGTCACATTAAACATAACGTTACAAACCAAAAGAAGCAGGATGATCGTAAAACCCCTGATGACATCCTTTGGTGCCAGTCACCTTTAGGTCAGTTCTCTGGGTCAAAGGAGCTCTCCCTTTCTCTGCAGAAAAGAGAATAATTGGATGACTCTTTTACCTTCTCCTGCAAGTTCCCATTGAGCTTTTTCATTAGACAGTACATGAACCTTGCAAGTTGTAAATTAAGCATGAGAACAGCTTGGCTGGCAATGCGCAGTGATCTTGGGACAACCAGGGCCAGGGCTATGCCCTCAAATAAAACCAGATATCATCTGCTTGCTCTCACAACACTTCTGTTGTTTTCTTCCTAGTGTAAATCACACTTGTCTGCTTGCTCATCCTCCTACAATCCTTAGCCACTGCTGGATTTGCATGCTTAGCTTTCCTTCAACAGAAGAGACAAATAGAGCTGCTGATTCAAGTTTTGATAACTCCTTTGCTTTATTGTTCCCACAACAATTTCCAGTAGGCAAGCACTCTGCCCAAAGGAAAATAAAGAGTAAAAATATTTTGCTGGATCAGTGTGTCACAACTGGATGTGTCTCGTTATCTGAAAGCAGATGACATTTGTGGCTGTGACCATAAGGGTGGAGGTACAACAGGGAAGTGTTTTAGTGGCCTTAGTGTGAGTCTATTGATGCTGAGGAGCTCTGCCAACCAACACCGTCTCGTGAAGAAGCCTTTGGACTTAATTCATGATGCATTAAACAGGCTTTACTGCAACCATGCAAGTGTGCCAGTGCCCAGGGACGCAGGCAGGCTGCAAGAACAGCAAACCAAGCCTTGTGCATGATGAGTTTTGCACCATGATATGAAGTTCCATCTTGCTGTATCCTTAAAAGTGATGCTTCTATCTGTTTGTGCTGTATTTTGAAATATGGGTCTAGCTCTGGGCTGGAGCTAGACTGAATTCTTTAAGAGGAAATCATGATGAACTGGTTTTCTTAAAAGTGGCCAAGCATAAAATGTTTTGTCCAGCTGTTATTTGGACACAGCTGCTGTAGCGGGTTGCCTGCTGCATCTCACGTTGTGAGATAATGGAAAGAAAGCTTAAATCTATTACATTAAAATCTTAAACTACTTTAATAAAGCCTTTAAAAATATTACATATTTATTTAAACAGGTATGAGGATGGTAAAAGCTGACCCAAATATCAGAAGAAATTGGAGTTCAATGGAAATCTGTTTTCATGAATCCTTTTATAAAGCTAGGGCATATTGAAAACATTGGACATCTCATTGTATGATCACCTTGGTGACAGGGTTCCTCTGTCAGATCTCAATTTAAAAACACAAAATCAAACAAAAACACAACATAAAATCTTGAAATTAATTCAAAGTATCACGTTTACAATGTCTAAGCCCAGATTCTAAATTACAAGTATTGATGAAAACCGCATAGAAATAACACTGATCTATTGCTGTCACGTAAGAACAATATATTTTAAGTCAGGCTTAAAATAGTTTCATTTTAACAGTATTCATATGCGAATATCAGGTTTCACAACGAGTTTCTTTGATGTGTCATTTTTCTTACTCCACAGAAATGTTCTGTTCCTTGAAGAGGAAACAGAGGCCTTTGCTTTTCCAAGTTATACATGTCAAAAATATCAAAACTTCATAAAACATCTGGTTCTCTCTGTTTTGCAGGATTCTTATTTGGTCACTGACTGAACTCTTATGGTCCAATTAATTAAATTAATGGCTATCTCATAAATTTAAAAAATATATATCCCATGTCCTTAAATCTCTGAATCCCAGCTGGGAACCTGAAAGGCGTGAAATACACAGTAATCATCTCACATCAACAGAAACTGATCTTAAAGCTGTAATTACATGATAAATGTCATTATGACACATGGCCACTATTTGGTCATGCCCTAGAGACAAATGCTAAGAGCCAAGAGAATGGGGAGGGGGGAGGAAAGGTAGCTGATATCCAATCCCTTTAGCGTGTTTGCAATTTCATTGGCTTTCTTTCAATGACCTGAGACTTCCAAGAGCATGATAGATATTTCCTAAATATTTTACATTCAGGTAATTACAGTAGTATATGGATTTGCTAGTCAGCTTAGAGGAGACCAATTAATTGCTGCAAATCATGGTATAAGGGATGAGCCTGCAGTGGGAGAAGGGTCACATCTTAATAAAATAGGCAGAGCTGGATGCATATGACTGAAGTCAGTCGCATGCAAGTTTGCTACAGACTGGTAACCTCTACAACCTTCACTTAAGCAAAACCTGCACACATTTGAGGGTTTGCCTGAGTTAGGACCAAAGCCTTAAATTTCTGCAGTTTCCTGTTAGCCAGTCACCAGAGAGGAACAATTTTACATCAGCTTTTCTTTCAGCTTAACATCCTTTATTTCATTATTTTTTACACAGGATTTCAATAGCACATTACTTAACTTTGATTTCGTGATTTTTATATTTTTTACTGATCTTCCACGGACTTTTTCTCTAACAAGCCACTAAGTTGACACAGCCTTTTAAAAACACCAACCAAGGCAGATTTGGGACCATCTTGTTTATCTCTCTCTAGAACTGCAAAAAAAAAAAGCATCAGCAAAACCTCTGTGGTCATCTGAAATACACTTGGCTTACAAAGAAAATTGCAGGTCCCTAGTATCTGAGTCCACTGAAACTCACTAGGACAGACCATGCCCCTCAAAATGTTATCATCTGCTTTGGAAACAGATGGACAAAGTGTACAAAAAAGGTTCCTTTTATTTCTAACTCCTTTGTTTCTGTTGAAGGCAATGTAAAGTAGGCCAGATACTTATTTAATCTTGGAAAGTCTTAAATTTAGTGACAGCACACTTTCCTTTGTTTAAAAATGTTTATATAATATAGAGAGAGAAAACTGAAAGAAAGGCAGTTCCACTGGTGAAAGTTTAAACATCCAAGTCCTTAATGGTGTAGAGGTCCCCCAATATTCTGTACAGTACAGAAGCCAGTTCTGTACTTTCCAAACACTCAAAGAGATTCAAATTACTGCTGTTTTGTCTACTGGAGAAGTAACATCAGTAGTTTTAAGAGGTGCTGATTATATATGCAGCTAGATATCAAGGTGTGCAAAGCCCTTGCAAACCAAATAAGTGGGATGGAAATCTCTTTAGAAGCACATTTTGCTTTCTCCCAAGCCCACAGAAAACACAAATGTATATATTTTTCCCAGTCGGATTAGAAGCATATGGTCACATTTTCAAACACGTTTGAGTTACAAAGGAGCTTATGTGAATAGTGCAGCACAGTCGCGATCACTTCATAGATTAAAATGATCTTTTTAGAGCATCAGCGTTGCGCTTACATGGCTCTACTTCCATTAATTTCTGCATCATAGGCAAATGTTAATTTTTTACTGGAAAACAAGGCAACGTAGTGATTTTTACCTGTAATGTACCATTAATGTAACATTACAAAGCTATTCTGAGCTGGCTGCATCAAATCATATCAATGCCATATTTTTGCAGCTTCATCTGACTCATTTTCAAATATGCCTTGAAAATTGGTTTTGAAGCAGTGTTACTCTAAAACCTTTAGATCTTACTTACTGCCAGTAATCAATGATGCTTCTCAAGGTTAATCACAAAGATAACTTCCGTATTTTGATGTACACATGACTTCTCCTATTGACTTCAAAGGTAATCTATGTGAAGACTGAAGCTGACATTCAGAAAGGAATACTAAAGAGTCAGGTTAATCTTAATCAGCATAGAGATGTAATTACTTTGATGTGAAATGCAATTCCATATAAAACTCCATCAAGAGCTCAAGCTTACTGCATAACGTAGATCTTTTTTAACTTTGCTTATAAGTAAATTTGCTGCTTGTTTGGAAGAAATATACATGCTTGTATAGTTTTGTAGATTAAGGCTTTAAAAATTACTGGCTCATGCACCATGCTTATTCACTCCAAACAGACAAGAAAAAAAATGAGAGAACCTCAGTGCACTAATCACATTTTATTGTGTGTCAAAAACAGCAATGATCGAAATAAAAAGTCATGGAAAGTCTCCTGGAATAATGAACCTGATTATAAACAACCTCTTGGGTATCTACGTTCTACCACCTAAGGAAAGCATGGACACAACATGCCAGTGCTGTGCAGGTAGGAGCCCACCTTGTCTCTCCTGGGAACATCCGTCTTGCAAAATGTGCTTGAGGGAGTTATTGCCCACAATTCCCTTACAAGAGGTTAAAGCATGCCTGTGAGTTTCCCAGACTTGAGCAAACAGTAATAGTTTTTTCAGTTAAATGTATCCACCCCCATTTGTTTCATTTCTGAAAAGAATCTCAAGACATTAAAAACAACAACAAAAGGGTTTGACAGAGCCAAAGAGCATGGAGGATAATGGAGATGATGCAAAAGAGCTTCAGGTATTGAGGCAAGGTTGACTGAATGCCTGAAATGGCACTTTACATAAACTCCTGTTTGATTTTAAGCCTGTGAGGAGCTTAGCATGCTCAAGGTTAAAATAAGTGACAAATAGCTTTGTAGAATAGGAGCTGAAATTCAGGAAAGAAACCGTGTGTGACAATGGGATCTATAATACAGTTATAAAAATACACAGGTGCAATAAAATGCAAATTTGAGGTATACAAAAAACTGAATATCTGTACCATTCTTCCTGGCATGGTATTCTTTGTGGAAAGACAAGTATGTAGAGTAGAATCAGTTTTTATACAATCTTAATCTCAAAGAGCTTTCTTAATATTAAATGCATAAATTAGGGTTTTTTTTTCTCTAACAGTCTCTAGAAAAGCTGCAGTTTTAATGCAAATGAGTCCCAAAGAGACAAAGGGAAAATAAATATTTGTTTTTCATTCAATGATCCTGTTAGGTTTTATCTGCTGTGACCCTCCCCTAGCCTTACCATCAGATATCCATGCAAACGGGGCCATTAGAAACGAGCAGCTTTCTTTGAAATTAAATATAGATTTGCCTGAAAATTTCCTTATCTCTTTACATTTACATTTCTAACAATACCCGTGTATTATTGCGAGGCTCACTAGTAAAATTCTGGAAGGTCATTATTAAAAGCTTGTTCTCATACAAAGGATTTTAGTGACTTGTTTTGCAAAGACAAGTCTGCTTGTTTAGTACACAACACAAATGCTTCCTTTGGCCATCTGCTAAGCAGAGAAAAACTTGAGTTCACAAAGTTGTTTTTTCATTTGCAAACTACTGCAAACAGAGAGTATCCATATCTAATATATATATATACTATGCCATCACCTCATAGGTGAGAGTGTGATAGGTGTTTATATGTATTTTACTGGCGCTACCCTAAGCAAAGAAGCATGCAAGTGATCATCTGGGCCTGGTCTTGCTGATAGTTGTGCACGACCATAGACCACAACGCCTTCCTTAGACCTGCTCTGCTATACATTCCCTTTGCCTTGCCCCTGTTGTAAAGCAGGGATAAATATTCTCCTTCTGAATTCCTACTAGTGCTTCCAGGTGACAGAAGATCTGGGGTCAGTGGATGGGGATGTATGGTATCAAGGTATGGGCAGTGTCAAGTTATCAATTGTATCAAGGATGGGGAGTGTCAAGCAAATTGGAAAATGGATACCACCACCAAGCAACTGCAGCCCTGCAAATATATATATATTTTTCAAAATTGATGTATTTTTAAAAACAAATGTATTGGAGATCAGATATGAAGTCCCATTAATACAGCTTTTTTCTGGGAGCATATGCATGAACGTGAGTTAAAGGTGTACTTGTGACTGCGAATACCGATGACCAGCAAGTAGATGGTGAAGATGTTTCCAGGGGTGTCACAATGAGTCAAGCAGTACAAACACCTGAAATGTAGAAATAGCACTAAAAGTAAAATAAGTAAATATTTTTAAAATTTTAGAAATAGTCTGATAAAGGCAACAACATAATTGAGTAACAGCTCGTATTTTTCCACAGGATATTTTTATAATCCATAGGACATTTTTTATTTACCTCTGTACAAGATTCCAGTGAGTTTTAACCATATGGAAATCTAGAAAAATTACAATGGTTACAAGAATGACCTAATGGAAGGACTAGAAAAATCTGACAACATTTAAAGAAGTTATTTAAGATTCAATTTTATGTTATCCTAGATCACGAGCTATTTAACTGACATCCTTTAAAGTTCCCATATATTCATTTTAAGCTCAAGGAGAATATAATTTTAAAGATGGCCCACTGTATCTTTTCAGATGTGAAGTGGCTGAATCACAGCATTCTCACATGAAGTGAGAAAGCTCTAGAGGTTTTCAGAGAGCTTCTGTGCTGTGCTCGTACGTGGTGTACTGCTTTGTGCCACCGGAGATCCAGCAGAAGAGGCATCTGCCAACGACTCTTCTGCTTTGAAGGGCTCTGCCAGCTTTAGAGCAATTTTCCATTGGGAGCCTGATAACATTAAGTGAAAGATTGCCATTTCTTTTAGTGGGTTTTGGATGGCCCACAGAAGCAAAAAAACGTTTTCAAATCACTGCCAACTTTTAAAAGTATCCTTTCTGAGCACAAGGCAAGCACTTACGAAAGGGCTGCAGACTATTCTAGGACTTGACCTTTCATAGCAAGGAGAAATTTGGCTTGCTGCAGCAAAGCCCAGAAGCATCTTTTTTTTGTTGAGCACTAGATAGGCTGACTGTGTGCTAGTCACCTTGCAGGCTCAAGGCTTTCACAAGTAAAGCATCCATTGGGCTTTATATCTAGCTCCTGAAATTGTGAGGAAGTAGAGCCTGCTTCTGCCCCTATTGAAGCAGGGGAGAGAAAAGTCCTTGACTTGATTGGGAACGTGTTCAAGTAATGAATCAGGTGGTTTTGGTGGAAATTTGCAATTCAAAAGCTGCCATTAGAAAAGTAGCATTTGAAACTGTGTTGCTGTGTTATGCCTCATGTAGATCAGTATCAAATTAAATTTCCCTATTGTACCTCTTATGTTGTTAACACAATGCAGGGAGTGTTGCTTGCCTCATCTCCATCCTTCTAACTGCAACATCCTTTTCAGTTTAAACTATACAGAAGTGAATAATTATTGAGGCCTTCTGTTTACCATCTTTGGAAGATTTAATTTATCCCAATAAACATTGTGAAGCAGACCTTTTGCATTTGCAATGACATATAATTTACTTGGAACAAATGCTTCGGGTTCAGTATAAAGACCATTCATCAGGCAAATCTGAATCAGAGGCAGCTTAGAAAAAGAATCCTTTGTCTAATTGTTTTCCATCACAAACAACATGTGGGAAAGAGATTTAGGCAATATTTTCAAACATTATAAGCTACATAATTATTGTCCTCTGCAAACCTGGTGATAGTTTTTGCAATCACAATTGCACTTTATCTGTCTAATCACCTATTCACTGTGACCAATTACAGACTTGGCATTGATGAGGAGGCATTTAATAATATTAAATACAAAACCCTAGATTTGAATAATGTTGAGTTTATGACACAAACTAACAAAAGCCAGGAAATTCAAAGGCAAGGTTTACGCTCCATCCTTAATTCATGGCATTCTGCCTAGGCATAAGAGCACATATGAGCACTGCGGAGATCTCCATGACACAAAGAACATTGCAGTGCTGAGTTACAAAGGAATAATAAAGTCTTGAGATTAATTTTTAATGTTTAGGTCTTTTGCAAATTTACCATGTAACTGCAACAATGCTCTTGTTATGTGATATGTTTGTAGCACTCTTTTACTGTACAAACTTTTGGGCTAAGGAGTTAGGACCTGGTATTTTCTACATCCATTTAATACCACTGTCCTGGCACAAAAGAAAAGGTTAATAGAAACTGGGAGTTCCCCTCATTTTTCACTTAGTTTCTTCTATTGCAAGCTTCCTTTTGCAAAAGTATAGCCTTTTGTCAAAGAAAAGAATGAAACTGAGAGACAGAAAGTCCTCACTGGCACAGATTAGAGGAATTTTGAGGCTGCTCTAAACTTAATCTGAAATTCACCTCTGGATACCCTGAGCAAAGAGTGATAGAAGGAGAAGATGGAGTAGCATCTCTTTTCCATCCTCCTGTCACAGATTTAATCTAATTTGGTGACACTGGAAAACAGTTCACAATATTATTCTGAGGTTTTTCTACGTCACTATTGAAAACAATGTGACAAAGTAATGTAGGAAATCTATTTTTGTCTTATTTTTCTCAATAAAGGTGCATCTTATTCATAGCTACGTAGAGTACACTGACTGCTTTGTTCTAAGTTTTTTGTTCCATTCAAAGAAATACAGTAGCTCTCAGGGAGATATTTTGAGGAATCAAGTAAATAATCTATTATGATCCCATCATTAATTTTGATGCAATGTATTTGCTCTTCTGTAACTAGAATGGCAGCTTCACAGGCAGCAATACCTCTCACATAAATACATATAACTCCATAGTTTTAAAACTAGATTTTGCCTAGATAAAATGTACTGGCTCCAAAACAGCTGTTATGGTCTATCATGTAAATCCTTCTTAGTTTGTGGATTATTGACCCAATGGACTCTAATGGGAGCTCTTTGGAGATGTTCAATCTATTGTATCTGTCCAGCTGTGTCTGATGCTCCTGTTATTTGCTCTTTAGAGCTTTAGGGCTGTTATGTGAGTCCAGCTGCTGACAATATATGGAAAAAAAAAACAAAAAACTTATAAATTATCAGGTGTGTAAATGGGAACGTTAACCCCCTGTTTGCTTTTGCACATGCAATTTTGTGACTCTTCTCTAGCCAAAATCATTATTGTTTTGACAGACACCTTGGCAGAAAAAAGGGAGAAATGGAGCAGTTATTGATTTTTCCGAGCCTTCCGCTTGGGAAGCATGAAATAGGAGGAGTCTCCTACAAAGAAAGAGGTGAATGAAACCACAAAGAAGCCTTTCCTTGTCTACCTCTTACAGCTCTTCTGGGAATGGCTGCAAAAGGGAATCACTATTATTGTTCAGTGGCATTATAAAAGTGGATCAGTTATTTCAGCAATGGAGTCAGATGGGTCAGCAAAAACACGTACCAAAGTAACTCAGGTGATACAGATGAAGTTGCTGGCCCACATCAAAGCAGCTGGAGGCCACCAATCCCCCAAAGAATCAGCTAAGCCCAGGTGTCCCTAGTTCCACTTCTCACAGGATTTATGAGCCACGTATTCCTGCTTTAGTCCTAAAGCACAGGAAAAGGAGTTACTGCCCTGCAAAAACTGAGCTTACTCAGGTCCTGTGGCTGGTTAAAAATAGCTGAGAGATGGATAAAGCAAAGAACTTCATTAGCAATGCTTCATCAAACAAGGGGAGAGGCTGGGTTCATGGTAGGAAACAATCATTTAATTATATTTTTAAAAATAATTATGGGATCAGCTCTTGCTAAAATATGCTTGTTTTCTTAAGGTTATTTGTAGAGGATCCTCTTTATTTAATAGAGCCTAAATTCTAGATGTCAACAGCACTTGAATATCATAAAAATGCATATATTGCATGGTTCATATTTATGCCAAAATATGTTAAAGTACCCTTTATTTTCTTCTGAATATTACGCTCATTTTAAAGACAGACCAAAAAAACCCTAGAGAAATCACAGATGACTTCTCATTCATGAGGCATGATTTACCATGGCTGTAATTCTTGACCTACAATTTCTGCAGACATTTTAGAGCTATCAACCAACAGAAAAAGCAGTCCTGCACTTCTGGTGAATCAGTAACAAAAAGGGAGAATTTTGCTTCTTCAAGAAAGAAAAATCAAAACACAAATCACCCCGCTGCGTAAGAAATCCAATTAAATTAACAAATATAATCTATCTTAAAAAAAACATTCAAACATTTAATTTGCATAGAAACAGGCAGCGCTATTCATTTTGAGACAAGAAAATCAAAAGTCATAGCTAGCAGCCACTCTTCTAAACCAGATTTTGAGCACAACCCCCCCAGGGCTGTTTCTACCAATTTTCCAATAAATCATGTAATGACTTTTAGAAAAGACAGATATTTAATTCTTGAATTAGAACTATAGGACCATAACCAAAGACTGACAGCCCTCTTATTCTGCCATACTCCCATCCAAACCCTTTCAGCTGATTGGTTGTGAAATAATGCAATAATTAGGCAATCAGGTATTTGGGAAGATGTAGAATGAAGCACTGAGTGCTGACCTTTATTACATAGATCAAAGTACACTGCAAGAATGGCCAAATATATCTTGTTTACAAGTCCTTATCAATTCATTTTTCATTTCAAAATTAAGAATTAGGGGTCATACCTCCACAGCTACGCAGACATTTGCAGTTGATGGTGGATACAAAAGACAAAAGTCGCACCCTTTGTGCATAGAAAGCACCATCTCTTTAACTACTGGTTCTTTGGCTACACATATTGATTTAAACCTAAAACATATGTTGAGTGACAATAGGATAAACATTACAAACAAAATGTTCCCAAATAACTTTTCCATTACTGTTAACGGTGTTACTTAAAAGAGTGAGGAAAAAAAATCAAAATTAATAATAAACAAAATCTCCCTTCTCTGAGCCCTTGTTCATCATCAGAAGGAAGGATCTCTCAACACACAAACTTACAAAGGAGCTTTAATTTTATCTTAATGGTGAGAAATATGAGCATTACATGAGGTTGCTAATGTGGGCTTGGGCCTAACGAAGCCCAATGTGGAAATAAGGCAGTGTTCAGGAAGAAGGAAATAAGGTTTAACTTGTAAATTATCTGAAATCCATGTATTTCAGCCATGGGGAGAGCCAAGAACTAGGTCTGTTGACCAAAACCTCAACCCTATTCCAGGGTAGGGGATTTTTAGAGGAATTCAGGTACGTTTGATTGCAGAGTGATGCTTCTGGAGCATCTGCTGCTGTGCATGGGCTGTACATGGACTGACTGTACAACGGATGGCTCCCATTCGCATGGTCATACCTGTCACGGAGTACACAGATGTGGAAAATGAGTTTGGGCGCAATGGTCTCTATTATTTCCATATTGGCTTCAAACCAGGGGAGGCAGTTATTTGTAGTAAACCATGGCCACTGGATCTAAACAACCCAGGGAAATCTTCAGAGAGTTGAGATGTGAGCTTTCAGAGGAATGAAAAGCCCTGCAAAACTGGTTTTCTTCACTTCTGCGGCTGTTGGAATTTATGTATTTAACTTTTATCCTGACTGGAAGGAGAAGGATTTGTGATTTTTTTTCAATTAGCTGGTCAGAAGATCCATATTTTCCCCCTTGGTGTTACTATGTTTGTCATCAGGGACAGTTAGAGCTAGTTAGAAGGTTCTAGAACATGCCTTTTAGTGGCAGCTTCTTTAGGCCAGTCTAACTGTGGAGAAACTCCTTCTTAGTCTGTAAAAGTTACAGCGTAAAAGTTTTATAGCTTGCACAGCTGGAATGTGTGAATGTGGAAGTTCCTTCTGAGCAAGACTTATAGTGAGATAGAGAGTCTCTTTAATGCATAATTTGTGAGTAAAGCTAATTTTCTACTTTAAAATGCATATTGCCTCTTTGGGTTTTAAAAGAAGGTTCTGGCTCTGAGACCTTGCTCTAAAGGTTCTTCAGCAAGAAATGTGATTATTTGTGTGGAAGCCTGTGGAAGGCGAGGAATAAGACTGGAAGTAGCAGATGCACTTAAAATATAACTATTTATAATAAAAACCTGATGTCAGAAATTACTCACGGCCCATTTCATCTCCTTCCCCACCCCCAAATAAAAATACAGTTGTGTTTGCAATTAGACCATATCCTCTTAGTTGAAGCTAGTGGAGTCTCCACAGTGCTACTGCAGACCTTGGAAAATAAACCCCCTGTTTCAGAGTTGAATTTTCATAGGTTTACATTAGTTAGAGATTATCTTGCATGTAAATAAAAGTACTCAGAAATAATTTGTTTGAATTTGCATTGTATACTGCTTTTTTTCTAATATTCAACGAGTAGCTGAAAAGAGCCAGCAGCTTTTATGTGGCCAAATACAATTTAATTATTTCACCTTGAAATGCCACATTCTACAGCTTGTCCATCAGGACTTATAAAATAAATACACTCTAGTGTTTAACAACCTAAGCATATATGTGTCTACATATTTTTAGAGATTGGTATTTAAGTCAATATATTACACACATATGTATTACATAAATCCCAACTCAAAGTAGACCTTCAAACATCTCCACCCTGATCGCAAGGTACTAATAATAAGAGGAACATATGAATTAACTTTGCTGGGATTTGAGTTAGGTTTTATTACCTTCTTAGGAGGAGGAACAATCTGTGTATGATCATATCTCACAGTCATAGAGTCATACCTCTGTATGACTATTAAAACTTTTACAGAGACTTCACTTCTCTCATGCACATCTAGATGTCAGAGGGCTGCTGCGAGTCTCCATTGTTTTTATATCAAGGATGTGGCTTTTAAAAAGTGCGCGCCGCCAGATAACTCATTTGGAAATAATGTATTGATCAGATTGAACTGCTTTGGTCACTGAGATTTGTATCAGAGGAGAAACTGAGTGAAAACCAGATGCAAGAAAATACTCACAAAAAATCGCTACTACATTGGGGGATTCTTCTTTCCAGAGATCTGGGATACCTCATTAGGATATCTGTAGTTATCAGTCAATCATTATTTTCTGCTGGATCTGACCAAGCAATATATCCCATGGTTTTAGACCTGATGTGGTGGAAGTGACTGAGGATTAGGAGAGAACAGGACTGTCCCTTTAGGGATAGCATGAAGTCACATTGACCTAAGATAAAATTTTACATTGCCCTTAATGATTACTAATACTAAAGCTAGGGCTGTGCAACAAGGTTTTGACATTAGATACGTTGATTAAGAATAAATTCCAATTGTAGATTAAATGTGCACAGAGTCTTCCTGTTCTGATATCTTGTCAAGAAACTTTTTAAAATCTGAACTAAATAACAGAGGAATACTCACCCCTTTCTATTGTGGAGATAGAATGAAAATCTCCAAGTGAGCTCTAAGAGGAAAATTTTTCATGGACTTCTGTCTTATAGAGTCAAGATTTTGCTTTAATGCCCAAATGTGTACAATGTGAGAACTCAAGGTGTATTAAAAGTTAAACCAATATATCTTTGTACCAGGTGTAGGTAGAGGCTGTGTTGCCAAAATACCTTTCACTTTCATTTTTTATCAGTATCAGGAACGCAATAAAATTAAATAAATCAAGTGAACAAGTCAGGAGAACGTATGCCCAGTTTAAGCTAAACCTGCCATAAAAGCCCTTTTCCACCACAGTACAAACAGCAAAATCATTGATTAACTTGTATTACTCCACAAGAAGAACAAATTATTGCTGATTAAAGCCATGCAGGTGATAAAGGAACTTAACCAACAAAAGCTGGCAGCTTTAGGTTAGGAAACAGCTGGGTCCCTAATTATGCAGTCTGATTTATACTCTATTAAATCAGTATATAAGTAACCCATTTCTCTGAAAGCATTTAAACCTCTTATATTCCACCAAACACAGCAATTTTATTTGAAATAAATGTATCCAGCTCTTTTGGGAACATATGGTATATTTCTCTCTTATTAATAATTCAGTTCAAATGAGCAAAAATTAGTTGGTGCAGTTACAGCTGATTTTGTCCTGAAAAGATCTGCATTAATTTTAGACGTTTTGTAAATTGGGCTATTAAATAAAAACATTATATGTGAATTACCCTTTAAATTTTAAGCAAGTTGGTAGTTTAATGGTATTTTCTAGTCAGATTCATTTTCGATCTCTAAAAAATTATAGTCATTATAGTAAGACAAATTTTTGAAACCTGCTCCTTCCATCCAATTACATATTGTGTTAATAAGTAAACTAGAAAACTTCGATGCTTCATTTCTGTCTATTCTGTCTTTTCCATGAGCTGAGAATCTGTCTCTTCATTTTCTCTTGTGTAAATAAGAAGCTCACCTCCAAGCTCCCCACTGATAAGGTCCATCTCAGAAAGTCTCTGCAATTTCTGCTTCTCATCAGTATAACTTCTGCCAGTTGCTGTTTCCACACATCATTTGTGGTACTTGTGCATATGTTTCTAGGCTGGCAGTGATATGCATCAGGGAATTAAGAGGAAAACGAGTACATATTCTGTATGAGAGAAATTTCAGTATGCTACTGTGTTAGTCTAAGATGATCATCAGCTCTTTGTGATATATTCTCCTCTCAATGCAAGTGCATAACTTCTATTAGCGTTAATGGGAGCTATGCTCATGAATCAAGAGGATATGCCCCCGTAAGTTTAAGTTCTGCCTCTACCGCAATCACCAAATTGGTTTAAAGATGTGCTGGTGAAGTGGAATACGAAGTGATGTAATGATGTTCCCAGCTAACTACTTACTAGGCAGTAATTCTTCAACTTTTCACACATGGAGACCCATGAACAAATGTATAGTCTACAATTAACTCAGAAGAGTGAAAAACAAATAGATTTCTAGACAGCTATTTTCAATGTAGTTTTTTGATCTCTTCAAGCAGGTTTGTGATCTCTGACATGCTGCCACAAACAAGTTCATGGCTAAACATTTTTACATTCTTATCTTGCATGTGAGTTTAGAACAAAGAAGCTTAACTCTGATTTTATTAACAAATTTGAGCCTCTGAGCCAATGGCATTTTTCAAGACACTGAATAATCTCAAAGAAGCAGTCTTTTCTTTCCTGGTGCCCTGGGTGTATTTTTGTAGCTTCGGTTAGTTTACCTATTGAGCACCTCACAATTAGCAGCTACATGTGCAAACTAAAGAGACCAGCTCCTTAGATTTCCACATGTAGGATACCTCAGAATATTACAGCATAGATCATTCTAATTTTAATAACTGCTTTGCTCACATATCTTCATTCATGTCTGTACCTTTTTTGTTATATTATCTACCATTTTAGAAAGCTATCTAGCTTACTTACAGAGTTAAATTCAAATAGTCTAAAGGTTAATGTGAAACACTGGCAAGACATTATGAGCACGGCAGTATATCTTAAAGGTACTCAGCTGTTGGAATTACTGAGAACGAATGCTCAGTGTAATTCCCCACTTCTGCATCCATGAGGCTTACCAAAATATCCCCTCTCCTACACACCAAGGAGGTTCTGCGCTGCCTATCTCACTGGTACCAGGGTTGTGAGATGCAATGGTGACTGGTCTCAGATATAAATCTCTCGGATTCTTGGTTTCATATGAACCCAGTTTAAATCAGATTCACATCTCATTTGACCCCAGAGAGAATGATGCTGTGAGTATCCTGCAGCTTTTATTTATACCCAGATCCTAGAGTTATGAGTTCAGGGACTGGGAGGTGGCTTTGACTTGGCACCACTGGATCCTGTATCCCTCTAGCATGGAGCCTAGAGGACAGTCTTGGAAGGAGCTACTCAGGAGCAAGCATTTCTTGCTCCTGAGGAGGTGAAGTGGCAATGAAGGAGGTAGAGAAGGAAAAGTTAGCCCAAATCTATAACAGATACATCTATGCCCTGGTGGCCTCCTGTAATAGGGCATGGCTTCATCTTGACGCCATCCGCCAAGTCCTCCATATGTAAGTCTGCATGATCAATAAGGCAGAGACACACCATGAACTGGGGGAGAGCATCACAGCCAACACTGGCATGAATGGCCATGTGCGTCCGGTGTTTTAAAGATCATCCAGTCTTTATCCTTCAAGCTGCTGGGGATGGTGTTGTCTGGTGAGCTGCTTGTAGGCCACCACAGTCCTGTATTTTGTCTATTCTGGTGAAAGACCATGAGGCAAGCTTGGCAGTAATTGTGGAGAAAATACTTCAAGCACCAGACACTAATGAAACATTAAATTATGTAAAGCAACTTCCTGCCATCAGAGAGAACCACACAGCATCAGTAGCCAGATAAGAGACTGAGTCTGAACTCCTGTGTGGTTTATGCTGGTTTATCTATGCTTGCTTCCAAAGGTAGTCTTATTTTTGCAGCATTCTGAGTATAACAATAATCACAATTGCCTTTTCTGGATGTTTAAATTCAGTAAGCAACTGATTGAAAAGCAAAACAAAAGTTTCAGAATTAGAGAATACAGTGAAGAAAACCCTTAGAGTGGACAAGAACAACAATTGTATCTGTACTGCCAAGAGCAAGGGGAATAATTCCCACTTCCACCCTTTTTTTTTTGCTGGAAAATAAAGCAGAAAGATTCCCGTAGAACACAGACAGAACGTATGTATTTATCTTATTCTAGAAAACTTACAAGCATTGAGTGAAAAAAAAGAAAAGAAATCTGACATACAATTATACCCAAACCAGCTGCACTGGGTGTCTAAATCCACTGATGGCTACTTTTTCCCCCCCTTAAACTGAGGAGGCAATATTTTTCCATTACACTCTGCACTGTTCCATATGTATTTTCCATTGCATAGTCCCTCCTTGTAGCACAAGGCAAAGGCAAGTAGATGGGTAACATCAGACTGTGCTGTTTCTTTTATACACTCTGAGGTCACAGTCAACTCCCTTGGTTGTGCAGAT
This sequence comes from Pezoporus wallicus, assembly GCF_028554395.1. Taxonomy (NCBI): domain Eukaryota; kingdom Metazoa; phylum Chordata; class Aves; order Psittaciformes; family Psittacidae; genus Pezoporus; species Pezoporus wallicus. The sequence goes on from NW_026640104.1 coordinate 1,087,399, forward strand.
CCCTGGCTCAGCACCATTAGCTAGTTTTCTTGAATAGACACAAAGAGGAGACTTTCTGCCATATGACTTTTATCAAGATATTGATATGAGCGCCTAGAACGTGTATGGGGGAAAGGGAAGAGTGTATCATCTTATCTCTTCCGCACCTTACCTGTTCTCCTACTGCCACTGCTCCCTCCTGATATAGCCCACTCAGACAAATCCTCAGGTTAATAATGGTAAGTACTGATAAGATGAAAAAGGCAATAACCTGTGTTCATAAGGGCACTCTTTGATCTCTCAGCAATATTCTACTTCCACTGGTCTTGAGCACTGTCAATACTTTAATGACGCAAACAACCTGACCCAGAGGATGCAAAGCTGATAGAGATCCATCACTTTACATCAGCTCTCAGCCTGACCATTGCAAACAAACCCCAAAGAAACTTGGCAGTTTTCCCCATACCAACTTTCATGACCAACAGATCAAGATTCATGATCCTTTTCAGTAAAATGAATTATTTTGGTTCCTGGTAGGGGTCTTTTCACCTGCACATCTGTCTTCACCCACACATGTGCAAAAATCACTGCTGGGAACTTCTCACAAGAGTTTTCACTATCCTTTCCTTTTCATATCCGTAGGTTTCAGGATAATGTGGCTTTGAGGATGAAGGAGCAAAGTGTGTGCTAGATAAGTCTTTGGGTTTCAGGCACTTTCCCAGGGAGAAATTTTCTTGTAACTGCACATTTTCCATTGTGAGAATGAGTCGAGTCTGGTGAGAGTCTAATTGCCTCATTCCTGATTAGACTGTCTTCACCCTGCCCCTCTGCTGGCTTCTGTTAGAAATGCAAGCCCATCTGAAGTGGGTGACAGAGGAGAGCAGGATTTTTCCCATAAAACCAGTTTTATTTCTGAGATAGAGATGCAAGCACACCCTTTTATAGGAGTTAGCAAGTAAGATAATTAAATCATTAAGATTTTAAAACAATACATCCCCAGAAATGCTAAGATATGCACGAGAAGTAACCTTCCCTCCTCACATTCCCCATCATGCCCTGAAATTAACTATATTATTCTCTTAAAATTTACTTCTTCCATGGATCTATCATTTGCTTTGCAAGACCTCAGCTTTGGGGAGCGCAGCTGTTTCATTTGATTCACCATCCCATCAGTGTAAGTTTATTGTGGATATATAAAGAAATCTGCAACCAGTCCAATGCTAGCTTGTCCCTGGGAGAGGAAATTCCATGTTTATAACTATGGCTGCTGGTCTAACAAAGCAAGAATGTGTGCATCTTCATCTGAGTGAATAGCATCATTTTTACCCAGATTTAATGTAATAATTGAGAAAATAACAGTTATATTAATACATTTTTTAAATGGGAAAACAATTAAAAAATGCGAAATAATACTCATGGTAGCTAAGCGCTGGACATGCTCCCAATATTTTCCACCTACCTGTGATTTGCCTTAAATTCAACTGAAGCTAATTAAAAATAAGGAATCTGAAATATTTTTTAGGAAGATTTAAAAGCAAGTTAGAAGAGTATCAGTAAACAATTAAACTGCAGTTTTATGATGACACAGACTTTAGTAATGAGGCTTCATATTTGTCTCCAGCACGCAATAGATTTGAAATAAACCCCATTCCATGTCAGAAAAAAGCAAAGCCTGAATTGACAGTGCAGCAGAGAATTTATTTTTTGCCTTTTCTCCTTAGCTGAAGTTATTATCACAACTGCTAGAGAATTTGTGAGATTGGGAGATAAGAATCATTATGATCCATTGGGGACTCGTCAATCACAGCAAACTGCTACCAGAATCGAAATTGCATCTGCATTTGAATTAGCAACATTACTCGCCAATTTAGTTCAGAGTGAACATTTTTCCATTGAAGATGGAATTAAATTAGAAAATGAGTGAGTCTTTAATTTCCAGATTATAAATCACTGAAAATAATTCAACTCCTGTACCTTAAGGCCAATTACATTATCCTAAGCGACATTTTATCTCACAACCTTCCAAGTGATTTCATGATAGGGAACCATCACACAAATCAGTTTTGCTCTAGTAGCAAGAAATATATCTACCCATAGAGTCACACATAAAATACTAGGAACAGTTTTAATGCTGGAGCTTATTTTACATGAAATTTGATTGTCTGTTTGATAGAATATTTTCATGTATTAATGAACTGATGCATAGACCAGAAATGGTCAACTTAGGTGTCCAAATGCAATACAAAATTTAAAAAGTTGATATTTTGTATAAATTTTGCCTCTGTTTTGTCACAAACCTCAAAAAGAGCATAGCATGTTCCTTTGGGTACAAGTAAAATAAAGATTTTAAGTCACAGGGTCAAGCCTTTTAATTTTTCCTGAGAACCCAAAGATACAGATACAGCAAGAACTTGATGAAAATAAGAATTATTTCATTCTGGCAAAGAATAGACAGCTTGTTAATTGTTTTTATATGAGAAATATATCGTTACTATGTGCTGCTATTTTTCTCTGGGTTTTTTTCTTGGTAAAGGCAGAAGGCAGGACACCAGCCTGCCACTCTTGCTGACCTGGTAGTATATGTTTTCCACAAAAAGGATGCAGCATTAAATCCGAATGCTCATGGATGTAAATGTGCCTGTGCATGTTTGCTGAGGCCACACATACTGCGAACTTCTTTTTCTTGTATTTGATTTTGACAAATCCAACAAATCCATTTTCAAAATGTAAAGGTCTTGGTTTCATGTCCTTGGGACATGAAAGAAATCTTCCTGATGGGGTTGTGATACCTTCCCAGTGCAGTTCTTTGGATTCTGGCCTGTCTTCCCCATACAAACATCAGCAGGACCTGTGTCATCAGTGCTTTGTCATCATTCATGAGGCCAACAGGCTTCCATGGGTTTATCATTCAAAAGATCTCACCTTAGTTACAGATGATATTAGCTGCTGAGCTGATTAACAAGCCCACCCTCAAGAAAAGCTATTGTTTTAGTCATCCCAGTAGTCCTTTTCTGCCCCTGACGCAGTAGGATTTTATCTTTTTTGACCAGTTATCATTGAAGGCTGTTTAGACAATGCAAGATTATGAATGAGCAATTGCATTCGTTTTCTAGACAGACACCTATTGATAGGTGATATCTTTTCAAAGAGCAGATTCCTTCTGGATGCTGAACCTCTTACTGTCCCAGAAAAATGTTTTGTGTTCTCCCACAAGCAACAGCTACTTCTTATGTGTTGTATAGGCTAAAGGAAAAGTCAGTCATAATATTGCTCATAGAAATATCCTTTCCTTTTCTCTGAAGACTCGGACAACAAAGACTTCATTTTCTCACCACCATCTTCCTCCTTGATCTCCTGAAAGACTTCTGGATCTTGTCCATTACTGGCTTTTGCAGTCACAGTCTTGGTCACTGTTCATTATCCTCTTTCATTTGTTCTTTTTTCTGCATCTTCTTCAGTTGACTGCTTTATCTCATCTTGCCATACTTAGAATCGTAGAATCATAGAATAGTTAGGGGGGGAAATGACCTTAAGATCACCCAGTTCCAACCCCATTGCCATGGGCAGGGACACCTCACACTAAACCATGGCACCCAAGGTCCAGCCTGGCCTTGAACACTGCCAGGGATGGAGCATTCACAACTTCTTTGAGTAGTCCATTTCAGTGCCTCACCACCCTCACAGTAAAGAACTTCTTCATTACATCCATTTTCATCTGCCCATGCTTTTCTGTATTCACACTTCATTTCTGCTGCAATGCCAGAGAGAGCCAACTTAAATAACAGTGAGAAAACAGTCATGAATAAAACATATGATTCTCATTTTTATGTATATAATATAAAATACATTTTATATAGACCTGCATTATATACATAAAATAAATTCATTTTTTAATAATTAGCCATCTGAGTGAAATTTAGCCTATTCTCATTGCTAATTACTAAATCTTAATTAGCTATATTCATTCCTTGTAATTGTTCACTTCATTGACTTGTTGCATTTTACCTTTATTAACCTCTGTTCTAAATAGATCAATCTATTTTTAATCTTCTTAGAGTACAAAATCATGATTCTTATGCCCTACCATAAAATACGTGCTGTAGTCAGCCAATGTATTTTTTCTTACTGAATGTCAACTGACCACTCCTGACTTGTCATATATGTCTACAATTTATATTGTAAAATCACTACCGTGCAATACAGAAATGATGCTGTATTTTTCCTATGTATTACTTGTATAACTCTATATAACCTGTATTTTTGCTACATTCTGAAACAAAGATAATGGAGCTCACTTACTAAAAATGTATGTCTAAGGATAAGTCCCTCTTTAAGACCTTTGAAATAACCTTTTAGTTAGTTAACTCGGATATTTAACCAACTAGACCTAGGCTGTGAAAGATGATAAATCGATTACAGATGACAGACTGCACTATTTGATCCAGGTTACATAGAGTCAGTATCAGACTTCATGATATTAAATGGATAAATATCCTACATTTCTCATTTTTCAATTCAAAATGTCAGCTATCACCAGGTCATTATTGATGTCCAAAGTATTCAAACAGAACTGTTGAGGATCCCATCTGCAAAAACCTTGTGATACCCTGCCATCAAAAAGAACCTAAAGCTGTTCATGAGGCATCCAGACAAGCTTTCTGTGCAATATGAAAATGTTTATCTGACCAGGATCTACAAAAAACCCCTACAGAACAGGAAGGTATATTGGCCAGCAAGTAAGGCACACAAAGTTTCATTTCTTATCCATCCTATAAGCTTCCTTTTCTTATTCAAGGTCCACATCCATGATCTCTGTCCTAAAGTTAGTCAGCTGAGTAAGATGCTTCCATAAGGCATGGAAGAAAAGGGGTAGTTATTAGTCATCCTGTCTTCAAGGCCCTGATTCAGACATGTTCTCTTGCTAAAACTTCAACTCCTGCTCCACTTCCAAGATGTCAGCCTCAACGTTGACACCTGCATATAAATCCTAAATAGTTCCGTCAGTGGTAAAGACGCTCTCCCTATCACTCAGGAACACACAGATTGGTGTCTTCTCAGCAGTGAGATGGCTTTTCATACAAATAGAATATGTCATTATCATCACCATTAAAATAATCTGTTGTTTCCGCTGTTTGCACAAAAATTCATGCATAAGGCACATCAAGATCACGCCAGAAGACACCCATATCAACTTATTAAGATGCTACTTGGTTTTTCGATCTTCCTCAAGTTTTAGTGATGCTGGGCAGCTGGGTACCTGGAGGAAGCATGAGTTTTCACAGTGAGACAAGTATTGAGTATCAGTTTGGTGATCCATGTTTTTGGAACTGGGATTGTGAAAATTTGACATTATCTCATACCCATTCTCTTTGAGTATGTAGTATTTCAAGGTTATTTAAAATTGTCATGATGCGCTCAAAAAGTAGGACCCTACAACTTGAAACCCACAGTCCCATGTTGGAGAGAGAAGTCCATCCACATGATGGATTAAACATTTTCCTTGTAAATGAAGATACAGTCCTTTGGACAGATAATTTTCGGACAAAATGAATTGAACCATCTTGCTGTTATATTTAGCCTCTAATCCCCTAGAAATGCATTTTTGACCAATCTCGCTTTCGTTTTGTCATGCTTTACAGATTGTACCTACAATTCAGCAATGCCACAGTAATTGAAAACTGAATAAAATTTCCCATCTCGATTTATTTGTGTTTTGTTCTGCAATGCCATTTTATTATTCTAGTCATTTAACTTCTGGAAGGTAACAAAATAACAATAACTATGGAATTGCTGCATTTAATTGAACATATAATGCAAAGTTGCTGTTTCTCAAGGTATTTTGCACCCTTTGCTTCCAGCACATTTAATTATGTATGAACTCTCCAAGAAAAAAAGAAAATCCTCTCAAATAATGTGAGTCGTCTACTAGGAGGGAAGATTTAAAGATGATAAATGTTATTTAGAGTCACTATGATATGATTCATATTGTGATGCGATTGGGAACAATATTAAAACCCACCAAGGCTATTATACCTAAATTTTTGTTTCAATTCATGCAATATTGCTGCTGCTTAATATGATTTCTATTTACTTCTTTCCATTGTTAGTGTTTTATTGAGGTTGTGTCAGCTTTATCAAGCTAATCTCTGCTGCAAATGGAGGTCAGCAGAGCCAAAGCACTGGCAAAAAGCCTGTCTCCATTATATTCTACTTGGTATGAATTTACTCAAAAATCCTCTCTAATATAAACTCTTTCTTCACTATTCTTCAATTCTAATATTTCTACCTGCACAAACCCTGAACAGCTTGATATTTAAAAGCTATATAAACTCTCCCAATCATATTTTATATTCTTTTTTTATGAGGAGGTACTGTACTTCATTTAAAGTAACAGTGAATGTGTTCATCAAAAGGTTTAAAACCAAGCAATCTTGGCCATCAATAAATGAATTTCAGGTAATTAAAATTCTAACTTAAAAACATGCACAGCTACTCTTAATGACAATGACAGCAAGTCATTAATTTGTGTCCTTCTGGTGTCAAGGGTGAGGTAAGTAGTCCTGTCATGCCCTTCCTAGAATATAATTTGGCAAAACAGGATATTGTAGAAGCTTTATAAATCTTATATCTCTATTTCTCCTTGTACTGGTCTAGGGAATAATGAAAAAGAGTGACACATAAATTTACCTACCAAATGGGGTATGCTCTCTCTCTTGAATACCCAACGTAACTTCCATTAACATTAGTATAAAATATACATGCACACCAGGATAGCCTCCCAGATATCCAGAGGTCTAGAATACGAACAGAACTATATTCCCTCTAGTAGCTGTCAGTTCATCCCAGACCACAAGGATGTATTTTTCTTTTCAGTTTGAGTTCAACATTGAACCTAAAACATTTGCATAAAAATAACTACAGCTAAACTGCAAGGGAATAAACTGTACATCAGAGAATCTTAAATCTTTTTTTGGTTTAAGATGTTAGGTTTGCATAGTTCTATTCACAGTTTAAAATCAAAATAATACAATAAAAAACAAACAAAAGCCCTCAAAAACTGTATTTTTTTTAGGACTTTTTGCAATAAGTTTCTAAATATGTTATTGGAGAAGTGATTGAAATCTGACAAAAAACACAACGTTTTATAATAATGTCCTGCAGCAAAAGTATGGCACCAATAACTAAACAATACTTTATCACCTTTGCCACTCTCAACAGCTCCCATTAATACCGAGATCATAGTGTTAGGCCTTCTATTCCCCAGCTGACCATGTTAGTGACAGCCAGGGCTTAGGCAATGACATTGAAAAATATTTGCAGTGACACAGCCACAAATCACTACGAGACAAGTTTAAAACTCAATATTCACTAAACTTGCATCTGCTCTTTTCTTGTTAGAACATCTACAACACATTTATTATAGGCTGAATTCCTCTAAGAATCAAAACATTGATAGAAAGTGATAAAAATTATTGGTTGATAAAACTAGATGCACAGAGGGGCCTTTGTCAAGTCATTTATTCATATGAGGCTGCTGTCTGAGATGGAATCAGCTAGGACACCTGATGAAGAGATGTTTTCCTAAGATTAGTGTTCAGTTACATGAACACAGTGAATGAGCACAAGTACCTCTATGTCAAATTTTCTTAATGGTCTCATCATACATGTATTGATTTTTATTTTCATCCCTCCCAGGGAACCTAAGCAGACATTTGACTACTTAGCAACTGCCACGTGACATTATCTCTTCCATGTGATTCAGATCCTCTCTAAATGAGCTGTGTCTATAGCTTCCTGTTTTCTGGGAATGGTGGTTTGCAGATGTCCTAGGTACATTATCTGTTCCCATCTTTCAGCTTCAAGTCTCCTATCTCTTTCTGAGAGCATGCAGGACACTATTTCCTGTTTTTTCACAGAGCAATATTACTAAATCACTTAAGCAGGACACAGAAGCTCCTGAAGACAAGTGATGAACATCTCCATGTCTACTCCTGCCCCTTCAGGAGAAAGGACCAAGCAGACTTGCTATCATGACAAAGTCATTATGTTACATTACCAGAGTGTCCTCATTTGAAGTGTTGCCTGGTTCTGCCCTGTCCTTGGACTCACATGACAAAAGATGTCCATACCAGGGCACTCCCAGAGCTTCTACACCATACCTGTCTGCTTGCTTTTTTAAAGGATCCATTTAGGGGCAAATACCTCATAGGACACATGGAAGGAGAGGGCTACCTAAGAGGGGGAAAGAGGGGGTTGATGGTGGCAGTATGACTGAAGTTTGCAATGGGTAGGGTGATTGCCCAACTGATTGCTACCAAATTGTTCAGCAACAGAAGAAAGGGAGACTCTTTGAAGCTAAAAGATCTATTTAAATGAAATATAGGATAACCTAGGGTGCATAGTCATGTCCTGGCATTTCTCTCTTTAAAAGACTGTGGAGAAAGAGCACCATCGGGATCAGGAAGACATAAGGCTAACTGGTGGACAACAAACTTATACATAGATGCTAATAACAGTTGGTAGTGGAGTACCTTGTGACATCTTTTAGCCAATGAGTATAAAAGCCAGGTAAATAGGGAGGCAATGGACTGCAGGCAGTGGCCCAGCCTCCATACTCCCCCCTGAGGAGCATCTCTTAGTGTTGTCATCTGATGACTGGGCAAAGTGGACTGCTGGTCCTACTGCAGCAAGAAGTCTTCAAGGTTGTTAAAGGGCAAAAGTTGTTTCTAAGACATACTGAACTCTGTAACAGAGTTCTGTAATTAATTTTCATCCAACCCATACCCTACCAGAGCAGATGATTTTCCTGACTCAGAATATTTTCCGAAATGGCAACTTTTTGGAGTGCATTGAAGAGGCTGCTCAAGAAGGGGAATGATTAATTCTTAATAGCAAGTTTTGCAGCATATTGAATGACACATTCTTACATTATATATTGATATATAACACACTGGTCCTATGCCATGCTGACTAGTAGTTCATTTCCAACAAGGAATAGTTTATAGATAATGCAGTAGGTAAGGGACAGAGCCATAAAACTGTGGCATTTTCAGTTGTACCAAAATCTTTTGGAACTTCATTTTGATTTGACTGATGACTGTCTTAGATGTTGATATTAAGCAGAAGCAGCAGTAAATGTGTGCAATGCCAATCCTGTCCCTGCTTCCCTGAGGCAAGAGCCACAGCCCAATAGACTTAAATTTAGATGAGCCACAGAAAGTCAGACACTTGTCTGAGGATTACTCAAACTTCTTTGTTCAGAACTTTCTTATGGTTTAGTGTGCCTCATTTTTGCTTATATTTCTAGTATGTAATCGGTGCATTAGTGTGTTTTGCATTTACAGATTCTTATAAGGCCTTATAACTGAAATTTAAAAATCTAAGGGTTATTTCCTTGCTGTATGCACAAACTTGTACAGTTGGTTCTGTACAGCAGAACTACTTTTGTTTCCTTTTTGTGCTAAAACAATACCCACACAGTAGCTTATTATGTACTTACGTGTGTATAAAGTTATTTCCACTGTTTGTTATGATCAAGTGCAGTTTTATTTTCAAACTGGAAACTATACCTTGCCTTGCCGCTAGGGTGACCCAGAGATCTAAAATGGCATTTCCACCCAAGGGCCCCTAAAAGCCTTTGTTAAATTTGTAAAGGAAATACTTTAAACGTTCAGCATCTATGAGCTTTGCAATGAAATAGCCCAAATATTTCCAGTTGCCTATTTTGAGGAACAAATCTGCAGTTTTTCTCAGCTGGGTAATAAAGCATTTTGTTCCTTTGGCTTTCATCTAAAATCAAGACAAAAGATATATTTTTAGAGATGATATGAAATGAAATTGAAAAGAGTGAGGACTTGGAAGAAAAGAAGCCTTGAGTGCTAGAAATGCTTTGTTCCGACTGAATAAACTAAATATGCTTAATATGAAAGGTAATGGTGCGACTGATTGAATAGTTTGACATTACTGCACATGAAATATCATTAATGGGTTCACGATGGTTTTATATCAATACCAAATCTCAGAATAAAATAAATGGAAATATGGGACTACAGCGATCTGTCACTGGAGCCTTTCAGTGTCATTTAAGAAAATATTTTCAATGAAAGACTAGTCAGCATGAGCTGGTGCAGCAGAAATTACAGCCTTGTGTATGTTTGAAAAGAAGCCCAGTTAAACAATTTAGGACAGCTGCATCTGTACCTGTAAGGGGACAAATATGTGCGTATCAAATCAGGCGTCTTTGACTTCATTGGACATCACCAGTTCATACCTGTAGTGATTACTGTTTCCAGTTCTCAGGATGCGAATTCGCAGCATAACTCCAGAAAGAGGTGCCTGTGTTGATGTTGTCTCCCAAGCATGTGATGGTGCCAGGTTCACTGTTTATTTGCAGTGTAGATGTAAGAGCAAAATTATACACCTCAAAGTCTTTCAAAATCTTTCAAAGAGCAGAGATGCAGGGCCTGTGCCAGCACCGCAACAACAAGTGGCTTATGGATAGTCACAATGAGGACGATAAAGTTCTCTCACTACATGATAAAGATCCCTTGGATTTTGCCATAGGTGTGGTTCTCCCTTTCACCTTACAGAGACACTGGGACCAGAACATCTATATCCACCCAGAACATCTGCATTCACAGATTCTCAAAGCCACCTCTGTCAGCATAGGGCAATGTCTTGTGTAAAAACATACAATAATGAAGGCTTGCAAGCTGTAAATCAGGACAGTAAATCTGACCTGACATTTCATGGCTGCTGTTAGTTGTAGTTGCTGCGTAGCCATCCAGTTGCTCTCCTGCTGTTGACAACAACAGAGGTTATAACAACTCTTCCCATACAATGTACAGCGTCCAGATGCTAATCGCCATTTCTGTCCACTGAAGTATATTTTCATCTACCCATACACTTTGAAGTGACCAATATTGGGAGCATTTGAGCACTGGATTTCACTTGCTCTTTTTAGAAATCAAAACTAAAATTTAAAAAAGTAAATACAATAATACACAAATGAACTGAAATAAATATTAAATAAATATATACATGCAACCCTGGTTTTACAAACACTGGGAAGAATTACATAATAGTTATCTGCATTTTCATAAAATTTCATTATATAGAACTGACTGTTTTCCGTATTTGCATATTTCTGATATTTACAAGGATGGAAAAGAAGAAGAATTGCACCAACATTTTAAAATCATGGTGGTCTACAAATTCTTATGTTCTTGAGCAAGAACCAAAATGGAAAGGTGAGTTTATTCACATTTTAAAGTAATATCACAAATTTGCATGAAAATAAAAGGGGGCAGAGAAAGTGATAGATAAGCTACCGATGTTCATGATATTGTATTTAATACAGATACATATTGTCAAGTGTATTTGACAGCCAAAGCTTCTTTTTGGTAGGAAGTTGCATAACACTGAGTATATTGTTAGTGTCAAGCCATAATATATTTATCAAAACATCAAGATTTGGAGGGACAAAAAGCAGCATCAAGTTTTATTACAAGTTTCAACCTCTGTCCTCAAATCACAGATTTGCTAAAAATGTTTCTTATGGTTTCCAAATCAAAGGTTTTCATTTCAAAATGATGTATTCCTTAATTGAAGCTCTTGCATGATGATTTCAAATCCAAAATTAAATTGATTCCCTGCCTCTTATTTATTTTTTTATTGTTTGTCTTACTGAAAACTTGGAGACCAAAGAATTTGCCTTTTCTTCTTCCAAAGCAAAATGCCCTGTTTATCCCAGCTATTTTCATGTATATGTTATTTTTAGGCAATATAAAGATACTTCTTTATGCTAAACCATGAGAAGTTGCAGATTTTGCTTAATTAAAAATCAGCAGCCCTAATGTCATTCCACTGGGGGGAAAAAAAATGTAACAAGTTGTCACACGTGCACAGGATTAATGTGGAAAAGTTGTTAACTCTGTGTGTATTTTTCACTATTGTGTCTTTCTTTTCTTCAGTTTCTTTGGCAATCCTTAAAACTTTATAAGCTGCATTTATGTTAAGCTGTTCCTGATATGCTCCAATAAGTGTGCTTTAGACACATTGTTAACATAAGGCCAAATCTGTAATACAGCATGGACAATTAAGTGCACAATTTTTGTATAAATGCAAAATCCCTCACTGTGAATTATTTAATTAATGCTCTACAGTTCATTTAATAGTGCTCTTTCAAAGGCCATTTCACTCACAGAAAACTAATTTCATTCTTCGGGTTGATTTAATTAGATTGTATGATATATGGTATTGCTAATTCAGTGGCTCTCTTTGCAGTGTCTAGCCCGTTGCTCCTATTGTCGGCAATCTGTCAGCCCCATTTTTAACAGTATTGAAAAATTCAAGCTTTATTATTGCTCGCTCACTCTTTCTCTCCCATCAGGAGGAAAGTAATGAGCTTTTCTTCTTATGAGAGCAAGCAGAGAGTGTGGTGCCCTTAGCGCTTCAGGCACCGAGCAGTATTAACAGCCTGATTCATGAGTTAAGTTTCTAACTGCCCGTGGCTATTAGCACTCAGTCCTTTGGCTGTCATTTAGTTAAAAAGACTCTTCGGTTAATTCACTCTTTTAATGAGACTGTGCTATTCAACTAATGTATTTTACTGTATGAAAGGTCACACCAGGAAGCAAAACAGATTGGAGGGAATGTAGCGGGAAGCCTGGCTGTCAAGAAACAGTTCAAGCCTCGCAGGCATTTCGCCGTCGCGGCGCCCGTAATAGGCTATGGAACTGATGGGCCAGCGCTCACCTCAACAGTTGAGCGCCATAAATCACGGCTAAATAGAAAGCAGATTAATCAGAGCCACAGACAAAAAGAGCACGTGTTTCATTACCCATATAATCACTAACATGATTGCCAGACAAGCCAGGGGAACTGTACACGGGGGCTGACAAAATGCAGCACGGCGGCAAGCGGGGGAACTCGGCTCCACGGACCTGCGGCCACTAAATCTTTTCATTAAGTAGCTGCTCTGCGAGACCCTCTTGTTGGAGGGCCATTTGCTCAGAGGGTGGTGCGGGGGGAACAGGCGTAAAACAGGAATATAAAGGGCTGCGTTTGAGAGAGAAGGGTCAGAGGCAGCAGAGGCGGAGGCTGGGGAGAGGCTTTTCCTCTCCATAGCTCAGTTTCCGCACCATCCCCTGTGTTATTGTGTCTAGGAGAAGCACATGAGTGATGGGACGACCCGCTCCTCTTCCTCCCATCTTTATACAAACCTGCAGCAAGCCAGACCCAGTCTGCTCCCCACTGTTTTCTGGTTTGATGTACCATCCCCTTAGCTGTGTGGCACATACCAAGTCTTAACATATGAGAGGACATGTAATTTTAATTTATTCTGTGCTTCTCCAACGTCATTTCCTTATTGCACTCCCCCTCCTCGCTCGCACTCTTTACGTCATCGGGAATTGTGTGTAATACATGTGTCCACATCCCACAGCTTCCCTCTGCTGAGCTTCAGGATAAAGGTATGGTTGAAAATCTGGTTTACTTCAGCATCTCTGCTTGGGATGCCCAACTGAAAATGTTTTCCTGAATATTGCTCATTAATTTACAGGAGAAAACGAGAAGAACCTCTGCTTTTCATAACTTTGCACCTGTCTACCGAGGCATTAAACGTCTGAATTATTGTGAGGGTATGTGTGTGTTTTGTTCATTTCTAATTAGTGTCACTGGGGGAAAAACTCCAGCACTTTAGGGGTAAAAGTATATTATTTTTTAGAAACTGTAATTCCCTCAAACTACGGTAAACAAATCATTCTGATTTAAATTTCCCCAGCAACTTCCAAACAGGGAAACCGTATGTTTAATTACTAAACATCTGTTGCAAAGAATACCCCTAGCTTTTGCAGCACTAATATCACTGTATGAATTTTAAAACCTGTCAGCAAGGGATCACGAAAGCTTTGGGAGCAAAGAGCTGCTCACTTTAACCCCTGAACCAGATAATCTAACAGTAATCCATTCAAAACTAATCAAACATTTACAGAAACGCACCAGCACTGAGGAAAACAATTCATCATCTTCATATGCTCATTACACTTCCAACATCTCAATCTACCTATGTAAATGAGACCGGGGATCTGACATCAGGTCCATGTACAGAAATTATAAACAAATATTCATCCATTATGCTGCTGAAATTTAACAGCTGGAGCACTAACAGTAGCTGAACTCCAAGCCCCGGGTATCAATTATTTATGAACCTAAAACTGACAAGACTGTCTAGGTGAATTAGCTGCATATGTCAAGCTTTGTTATAAATCCCAGCCTACTGTAAAACTCATTTTCATAGAATGTATGTACAAGGCTGACAATATATCAACAGTACGGCATTAATAATTTAGAAGAATGGTACCATAAGGGAGCACCTGGAAACTCTGCTCTGCAATATAGTTGATATTACAAATAAAAAAGTCAAATAAAATGAATTTCCCATAAACAGAGAATCAAGTAAAGCATTTCTCTATGATTTTATATTCAATTTTCAAAAAAACTTACCGGTTGATACTTGCATTTTTTAGAAACCATAAGCATCACCTGAAGTTGTTCAGTTTTTTTCTTCCATTGCTAAAAATGCTTTTGAATTTTTAGGCCCACTGATGCTCGCTGCATTGCATTTATTTTATTTTCACAGAGTGAGAACTAAAATTAAGGTAAGAGGTGGAAGGAAAGCACTGTTTGCAGCAAGCACTGCTGCACACTCTGGTTCAAAACACTGCAAATAAACGCAGTTAATTGTAGGCTAAAATCTACCCTTTGATATATGCAGGTGGCACAAATTCAGGTAAAGGCTGGCCTGTTCTGATAGTAGAGTTTGGTTAGGTATCTTAACCACTGATCTCATTACAGATATGATATTTCTTATGTACCATTTTGTAAGAAGTCAATACAAAAGCTTTTGGACACCCTACATGGCATAAGCAAAATGAAAGGAGAAATTCTAAACTGAAACATTTCTAAGGAATTTTTCAAGGAAAATTCTGATCCAAATATCTACAGAGAGATCTGAAAAAAGGGCATATCACAACTTTGCCCAGTGCCTGAGAAATTCAGTACAGGTCTGAATTTTGCTGTTCTATCCCACCTCCACCAAAGAGCGGCCATCCACTGCTTTGATGGAGCAATGCGTGCAATTACTCAAAATCTGAATTTTGTTCAGAAGCTCCTGGTTTATTCCTGTGTACAATTTAACCTCTGCCCATGAAGACGTGGCTGGTTGCAAGCAGCTTTTTGCTATTCAGAAAGGTTGTCCACAAAAAAAGTGAATACACACTTATATGAAATCCATGTCTATCAAATAAACAAGATTTTATCTTATATACACAAGTAGGCCAGGTTTTGATCAACTATGAACCTCGGCTGTCCTTCTCTCCACAACACAACTTTCAGCTTATTAAGAAAAAGGGAGGGGAGAGGGAAAGGAGGGAGGAAGAGAAGGATACTCAGTCCCAGTCTTGAGTACAGGCACCAATGCTGAGGGGTGGTTAAACAAAATTTGTCGTGTTAAGCTCATGAGGATGCTATTGACTTCATGAAGCTACTCCCTCACTTAAAGTAAGAGTCTGTTTTGTATACCCTTTAACTGGGATTCATATGGACAATATACCAAGAATCCACGAGGGCATCATTTAGGAATGATGAAAAAAAATCCCTAGAATTTCAAGACTGAAAATATTTTGTCACTACACAAGTTAAAAATAAATGTGCATTTTAAAAGAATCAGTAATGGTTCAAGAGAGGTTGATAGGGAAGTTAACAGAGTGGTTTTGAGTCAGGAGAAAGCCCAGAGAAGGAAAAACGTCCTTAGTCATGCACAGTTATACATCAAAACAGAAAAGAACAGTTGATTTTATGAGTGAGGTGTGGAAAATGCTGCAATACTATCTCCTCGTCTGCAGGATACTGCTGTTTCTGACTCAGGAAATATTCCTGAGAGACTGGGAACATTTAACAAATAGACTGTATTAGATAAAAAATAAACATGTGCCTGGTTAATACATCATAGAATCATAGAATCATAGAATGGTTAGGGTTGGAAAGGACCTTAAGATCATCCAGTTCCACCCCTCCTGCCATGGGCAGGGACACCTCACACTAAGCCATATCACCCAAGGCCGTGTCCAACCTGGCCTTGAACACTGCCAGGGATGGAGCATTCACAGCCTCTCTGGGCAACCCATCCCAGTGCCTCACCATCCTAACAGTAAAGAATTTCCTCCTTATATCCAATCTAAACTTCCCCTGTTTAAGTTTTAACCCGTTACCCCTTGTCCTATCACTACAGTCCCTAAAGAAGAGTCCCTCCCCAGCATCCTTATAGGCCCCCTTCAGATACTGGAACGCTGCTATGAAGTGATGCCTGATACATCAGAGATTTATGAAAGAAGAGTTCTTTCAGGAAGCCGGTGGTAGTGTGATCGGGGGTACTCATGGGTTATCCAGTGGATCCTGTAGTACAGAAGGAGGATTTGTATAGCCGTTCCTATGTAATTCTTCAGACCATAAGGGCTTTCTGCTTCTCATTGTTTTAGCATAATCTGCATGGGTTTCTTGCTTTGTGTTTTCAAAAGTAGATGATAATAATAATAATTATAATAATAATAATAATAATAATAATAATAATAATAATTCACTGAGGGTGAAATTCACTCCCAGGCAGAAAGCCTGAGACAAGGCCTTGTATCACTCATGTCATGCCGAAGCACTTTAAATAGGACTTCATTTGGATTTAAGTGGTGCAGAGATCTTATGCTGTCTTTCTATATACAAATGAACTTCATGTTGAATGTTCCTAGATGCCATGGTGCTGCCACAGGGACATAAGATGTTTTCTGTTGAAACCCCTAAGAATTTTCCCTACAGACTTCAAATGCAGAATGAAGGTCTTGCCATCTGCTTGAAGCAATGAATGAGGTGTTATAGGCAATCCACAGAAGAATTATCCAAGTTTAATTTTTACATTTAATTAGCTGATGTGGTGTCTGATGACATCTCTCACTCTACAGGTGGTTCTTCTTGAAGGTTGATGCTTTTATTAATACTTCCAGTGTCTTGTTCAGCTACACATAAGCAAATTTTCTCATTAGCTCTTTCAGTTAATATACTAAATCCTGCTCAAATACTTTCTGTTTTCCAAAGGTTGTGACTTCCCAGCATGTTGTAGAGGAGCTACAAGCTGACACTCCTGTTGCTGCTGCTACACATCACACCACAGCACAGGCAGAGTTACCTGTGCTTCCCCAACAACTTGGCAGCCCTTGCTGTCCTCACCGCCTGCCACAGGCACTACTAACTGCTGTGCCAGGGACACAGCACCCAACAGGATCCCTCTGGGATCTTCCTGCCTTCCACTGGTAAGAGTTGTGCCTTTTCTTCTCTAGCAGAGGAAAACGTGGATTCAGGTTTCCTTTTCTAATTCCACCAAGGACTGCTACTATTCAGAGTCATGATTTTGGTTTGAAATTACCTAACTATACTAGCTATTTATTATGAAACATTACCGCAATTAAGTCTGCTCACCCGGTTAAGAAAACATTCAGCAAAACCCAAACCTGGCTCTTCAAACTGTTTTCTAGCTGTCACCAAACGCCACCCTACTCAAAGCCAAATCAGAAGCCATTCAACATCAGTGAGCCAGAAGGATGAACAAACAAACCTGGCAGTTTGAACACCAGTAATGACCTTATGAAATAAAGTCATTATTTTCTACTGCACAGTAATCTCTACTTACTGAAGAAGAGCTGTAGTTACTCATATTTGAAAACTGTTTATGTTAACTTAGAGTAGAAAGGTAGACCAAAATCCAGGCTCCAAATATAACTCCTATGGGCTTTTGTAAGTGTGGGTTAAGCTTAAAAGATATAAGCCAGCAACAAATGAAGAGCGATTTGAGTCCTTGTGTGAGTTTGGGCTAACATTTCATGTAAGACTGGTTTTATGAGGGCTACATGGTACATTTCCAAGGCATCAGCTCAACAGCTGTATGCTTTCCTTTAATTTCTGAGAAGGCTTTTCAACACAATAGTCCTATGATTTCTTGAAAATTTTAGGTAGAACTGAGCCTAGAGCTGAGAGTCTCATAACAGTAACTCAGAAATTGGATTTGGAGCTGAAAAATAATTCAAAATGAAAAAAAATATATATTTTTTTTTGAATTGGCGATACTTGGCGATAACTCTTGACTTATTCTTCTGTGCTGCTGCAATAAGCTATGATTCTGGGGACCTGCCTTTGTGACTAAAAAGATAACTCCCTTGTTGGGAAGAAAATTGCCTCTCTGACATCAATCTTTGGAATAGGGGTTTACAGAAAGTAGTAAACATGAAAGGAAAAAAAATAACAACTATCCCAAGCTAACTATCCCAAAACAATCCCAAGCTAAACAAGCACTAATTTATGGGAATACTGCTTTAATTTATGGATTGCTGAGTGGAGCAGCCATCTGGTGTGCCCAGAAAAGCAATATTAGCCTTCGGCTAGGGCCTTGGTGAGCATAACAGGAGATCTGAAGGACCTACAAACTGTACTCAGGGAGCTAGTGAAACTATCTGGACCGCTGAAACTCACCTTGACTCTTACAGGCACTTTTTTTCACGTCTTTAACTTGTGCATGCTGAGTTTCACCATATGGATAATTAAGTTTTCTTTTCCCTTTTACTACTCTCTCTCTGGTCTTGGTACAGGGTCTATGTCACATTGATGCAATAACCACATGTAAGATCACTGCACTAGTTAGTAAGTTTATTTGGATAGAGTCTAGCTGTAAAATATCACTTGTAGCACGTCTGGTTTATGAATATTTTCATTTTTCATTGACAAGCGGTTTACTACTGCTTAAGTCATGCTGGGTGCTTTCTAAGGGTAGCTGGTTGCTATGAGTCTCTAACAAGACTGTGGCCTCATTGCTTTTTGCATTGATGGTAGCAATAATAAGCTTTAAAAGGATCATAAGAGAAGATGAGCAAAGACTTGCATTGCATCGACCATAAAGATTGCATAGTAATAACAGACATAGTTTCTTGACTACTGTTTTGGTTTTTAACTGGACTTTGCATGTGATAACCCCCTGATTTTTTGTCAACAGAAAGATCCTATATTAGCTCCTCTGCACAGGTAAGAATGAAGTAGAAAACTCTAAAATCCCAGTCTTATCTTTTCCTCTCCAAACTGTTGTCCATATTTAAGGAAGCCTACACAAATTCCTCTCAATTGAAGTGATCTGATTATAAGACTCAAGATCCTTTAAATGTCAGATGTAGACTATAGTGCTATATAACACAGTGTGATGTGATGCCAACTCACAGTCAGGTAAATTACAATACCCACAAGGTACAGAAGAGTACACTGGCAGGAGACATGCTCTTGATTTTGAATGACACCTGAGGTAAGTACCTGTCCATCAACAGCAAAGATCCCAAAAAGAATGTTGATTCTCATCAGCCTGATGAAAAGCACCAATTATCACTTTTACATAACACAAGGGGAGCGTGCAGTAGGGGTTGGAAAGCGATTCTCCATTTTCATTTCCTGAGGCATAGAAGTAGTAACAACAGGCAATAGGCAGATAACTTTTCTCCAAAGTTTAGCTGGTGTGACTGACATCCCAAAAGTACTTTCATTTTTTGACCTCCTAAAACATATCCACTGCAGTGAGTCTCACCCTACCTGGCTGCTACTGTGTTTAAAATGCCTCAGGGTGTATTTTGCTTCCAATAAAGCACATTAGACCTACTTGTCTACGAAATAGAGCTGCTAATCTTGGCAGTGCTGTTGATTGTGCATGGCCTATGCACACCTCATATATGGACAATTAAATTTACAAACCATTTCAAAATTACATACAGCTAGCAACAAAAACGAGGTTTGCAATATTTGGATGGCTGAATTTGATGCCTGATAGATCTCTCCTTTCTGCTTTCTTTCCAGTTCATTCGGAGGGTACAAAGCATATGACAGAAGACAGAAGTTCACTTATAATGTTCTCCATGCTTTAACATTGGAAGATCCTTGTAGTTGTAATGATGCTGATTTTTGTTAATAATGTCATCGTTAAAAGCAGATGGTGCTTAAAATAAGAAAAGCTACTGCGTTCATCCTATTGCTGGCCAGTGGCTGCAAAACAAACAGAGAAGTACCAGACTGGTGCAAATAAACAAAGCAAAGCAAAACAAAACAAAATAAAATAAAGGAATAAAACCCCATGGAGAGTATGAAACAGGTTTGTGGCTGAGACTGCTAAATAGAGCCATGAATTTTAAATGTATGTAGGAACTACTGACTTCTGACAATGAGGAATGGCTTTAAACTGACAGAAAGTAGATTTGGATTAGACATTAGGAAAAAACTCTTCCCTGTGAGGGTGCTGAGGCGCTGGCACAGGGTGCCCAGAGAAGCTGTGGCTGCCCCATCCCTGGCAGTGTTCAAGGCCAGGTTGGACACAGGGGCTTGGAGCAAGCTGCTCTAGTGGAATGGGTCCCTGCCCGTGGCAGGGGTTGGAGCTGGATGAGCTTTAAGGTCCCTTCCAGCCCAAACCATTCCATGATTCTATGATTCAATAAATCTTTTGTCCTGCTTCATCTTTTAATAAAGAGTGGACAAATGAAAGAAAAGAGTTAAGAGTGTGCTGAGAGCCGTTCTTTCATTTTGGTGTAGTTTTTAGGTCTGACATGAACTGTTGCTTTAAATGTGTATGAATTCTTCCAGTGGCCTTGGTCTTGTGCTATGGTAACTTTTGAGTATCATATGTTGATATGATTGTTGGGAAGATTTTCCACAAGTTGTTTTAGTTTGGGAAACCAGTGAGGAAGGAAATGGACTTGTAAATAATTAAAAATCTCTATAGGATGGTGTCATGATGGCTTTGATGATTTTACTTCTGCAACACTGGTTTCGTTTAGCGTAGAATAGTAAATAATATGTGACTATAGAGAGTGACCCTTCCTCACTGCATCCAGATTGTGTGAATATGCCCCAAGTGATGCCCTGTGGCTTCAGATTCTTACAGACTATAGCAGAACATTTAATGGCAGGAGAACAGACTGAGTCGCTACAGTTGAATTTAATGGTGGCATTTCCAAGCGTAAAGGTTGCAGGGTAAGGAACTAAGAAATATTCTTCTGGAAGAAGGTTTTCTGTGTTTGTCTCCCTGAATACTTGTAATGGCAGTGTATTCTCTAATGATATAATGTAAGGGAGGCATCAAGAAAGCCTTTTAACGGCGTGTAATGCCTATTAATGTGGATAAAAGCAAGAAATGGGAATTACGAAGCAGATATTGTCTGCACAAAGAACTGAGATCCTTTGCTGGTATTTTTCCAGTTACTGAGCTATCAGGTGTTACTGTATAACACGAAATATGGAAGCCAAACAAATGTCATACTAAGTACTTTTCAAAGATATAATTGATCATCAAATTCCAATAACAGTTTAGGTACTTCAGTTGATATTGATATTAATATACAGCTTGCAGCAGCAAGAACCTCTTCAGTTTCTGACCTTGGCTGGTAGTAAAATCCAATCGATATTTAGACCAAGTAAGCCTTCCAGAGAGGATGCATTGAACACATTAGTTTTCTAAAAAAGTACTGTCATCAGCTAGAAAATCTAATCTACTGTGAGGAATATGATGGAACACAATTGAGCAAAAACCTGAAAGAACGTGAATATTTACCTGAATAAACACAAGGTTTACTTCAGCTCTGGTTTCACTCTTCTGGGTTCATGATTTTCTACTACTACTTGCCTCCCATGGAGAAAATAGTTCCTTCATGTTGTAACCTGGTTAGTGGACATGAATCAGCAATATGATACAACTGATATGTCCAATGAAGATTAACTAGTGCCTCTTAAGTTTCAAGTTGCCAGGTACCTACTACATGCAAACATTTCAGTGGCCAGGAGCTATTCCTGGAAATTCTCCGAGTGAAAAATAACAGATTCACTGCTTTTTTTACTTTCCTTACCCAAATTTCTCAATAACAAGTCCACTAACAATGTCACATAAATGTAATCAAGTAATACCTATTATTTAATTGGAATAGTGTTTTCGTCATACAGATTATGATTTCTTTTCCTTCTATATCATAGAATCATAGTATCGTAGAATAGTTAGGGTTGGAAAGGACCTTAAGATCATCCAGTTCCAACCCTCCTGCCATGGGCAGGGATACCTCACACTAAACCATGTCGGCCAAGGCTTCGTCCAACCCGGCCTTGAACACTGCCAGGGATGGAGCATTCACAACTTCCCTGGGTAACCTATTCCAGTGCCTCACCACCCTTACAGTAAAGAACTTCTTCCTTCTATCCAATCTAAACTTCCCCTCTTTAAGTTTTAACCCATTACCCCTTGTCCTGTCACTACAGTCCCTAACGGAGAATCCATCCTAAAATATATTGCTGAGTAGATAATATTTTGCTCGGTGCTATTTTATCAGTCTTCTCAATGTCTTTGGGATCTTAAAGTTGACTATCCCAACTATGTGCTAAACTGAGGGAAGAGCTAATTTCCAAAGGGCTGCAAACTAATACGGTTTTGTGTAGATTTTATGCAGATTATTATGCATGGCATACAAAGTTATGTCTGCAAAGTACCTGTGATATCCTTTTGCAAGCAGGTATAAGTGACATAGCTCATATGGACAAAAGCAACTGTCCTAAGTGGTTTCTTCAACCAGATTATTTTCCAACAAAGCAATTGCGTGATGCTCTGACACAATCTGAACTGAGAACATCCTGATTTCTCAAGCTGCCTCAAGGAAGGGGAAGAAAGGTGAGCCATGGGGGCAGTTTTCAAGAGCACTCATAAACTGAACACTGTTCTGTGAGAACGGCTTGTTCCGCTCTCCTTGCACTGCTCAGCTCGGGTTTGTAAGAGAAACACACTGCTTTCATTTCCTCTTTTTTATGGATTGTGGATGGGTAAGGTTTATTTTTACAGTCAGCTGCCTTTTGACCTGTGGAAAGGACTTTAAGGAGCTACTCTTACAAAAGACATTGTGCTGCGTTCCCCAAGGGCAAATGCCAAAAGGGAACTTCTCCCAGTCCTCTCCTCCACTGCCCTCACAAACCTTTACTTGGCACCTCTGTGTTGGCCAAGGTGGTATCAAGAAAAAGAAGGAAAATGTGAAGGGAGCTCAGGGAGAAAAACGCATTTTTTCTTCCTTTGGACTCATGAAGCTAAAAAATATCTTTAAACAATTATTTTTTATTTTAATAGCCATTTATTGGATTAACTGTTTTATAAATAATTATCTAATGCATCTGTCCAGGAAATGGATAAAACAGCAATACTTACACGTATTTCCTTAATGAAAGGCATTGCTGGGCAGTGAAAGGCCTGACCTATATTTGATACACGCTAGAGTAGAAGTAAGTAAAAATAAGTGCAGCAAACACAGCTGCTAAATCGCCACCTTTTTCCATCCCATTCCCTTCAGTGGAGAGCATCAATTATTTCTAAGCACAAGATTAGCTCAAGAAGAGCAGCAGAGGGATAGAGGCTGGAGCAATTCTGTGCTTTGGAGGACACAAGCATTGTGCTCGGTACACATCTGCAAGGCTCGCCCTCTTAAATCAAACACTGCTCTTCTGCAGTATCTTAATTGTTCCAGGTGTTGTAGTCAGTAAACATTTGCTCAGGATTTTATGTGTGTACTATACTTTAAAGATTTGTTTTCTATTTAAAATACTTGAGTTTCCTTCCGTCTTTGTAAAAGGTTGGGTTTTTTTTGCACTGGAATTAAAATTAACTCTGATAAACCTATGTGGGGTCATGCGTTGTTTGTTAACCCATCCTGGTAGAACTATTATTTTCCTGTATGATTTGGGGTTTTTATATTGTCATGCCAGTGTTATCTGCCTGATAGCAAATAAAAGCAGAAAGGAGCACAAAAAAGTGAAGTGAAACTGCATAAACACCAATGTAATGCTCTGGTTATGAAAAATACATATAAGTTTTGGATGGCAAATGATAAGAATATATTAAAATTTTAGAATTCTTTAAGTGGGTCATTACAGAACCAGGCTTTTGTACATTACAGCGCAGAACTGAAATAAAATGGAGTCTAACAGCAAGGCTAGTAACAATAATTTCCCTGCAGAACATGCACAGAAACTTCATCTGTATTCTGGCATAGAGCTTGCGTTCAATTGCGCTTTTTAGTCTTATTGGCATTGATTGCATAACAAATAGAACAGCAATATCCAATACACTCAGTTAACTATGTCTAACATGTCTGCTAAAGTTTATCTGAAATGTTCCATCTTTTTAATCAGTTCATCTCTCTCCTCAAAAAAGAAGAGTAAAAAAAAAGGGAAACATTTTCAGCTCATTCCCAGAAGCCTCTTTTTCACATCCAAAGATCTGAAGAAGATACAAATAAAAGATAAATGGATCCTATCCAAAACTGCAGGTTAATTAACCAGGGACACCCAGAGATCTATTTCCAATTAACATGGCTCTCATCTCTTCACAGAATCATCACAGAATACTAGAATGGTTTGTGTGGGAAGGGACCTTAAAGCTCATCCAGCTCCAGCCCCTGCCACAGGCAAGGACACCTTCCACTAGAGCAGCTTGCTCCAAGCCCCTGTGTCCAACCTGTCCTTGAACACTATTAAGGATTGGGCAGCCACAGCTTCTCTGGGCATCCTGTGCCAGCACCACAGCACCTCACATATAAGCACAATATCAGGGCATGGTCTAAACAGGCTCCCTCTTTTCCATCACATATATAAAAAATTGCTTGACTTTGCTTTCAAAGCCCTTCACAGCTGGTCTTAATCATCCTCCCCACTGTGCTAAGGCACCAGCTCTCCCCCACATTCCAGGAGACCAGCTTTCATTCCCATCAGCTTCCATATAGGCAGCCCCTTTGTTTTCTCCAGTGCTCCTGACAAAGTTTCCTTAAAAGTCTGTAAATCCACCTTACTGTCCTGTGCAGAGAGGACCAGCAACCTGCTGACTAGCTCTGTCTCCTCTTTACGGAGCTTTGATCATGCTTTTTTCTCATTTATTCTGTAAATACTCACTCTCTAGGGCTTTTCTTTTTCCTGCCCAATGTGCAGAACACTATGGCCCAGACACCTTAATAATTAATATAACCATTGGAGCGACATCAATTTGATGGATGGACCACTCGGTGGATAAAGAACTGGCTGGATGGGTGCACGCAAAGAGTTGTGGTCAATGGCTCAATGTCCAGCTGGAGACCAGTAACGAGTGGTGTCCCTCAGGGGTCGGTGTTGGGACCGGTCTTCTTCAACATCTTTGCTGCTGACATGGACAGTGGGATTGAGTGCGCCCTCAGCAAGTTTCCCGATGACACCAAGCTGTGTGGTTCGGTTGATACCCTGGAGGGAAGGAATGTCATCCAGAGGGACCTCGACACGGTTGTGAGGTGGGCTGATGCCAACCTCATGAAGTTTAACCATGACAAGTGCAAGGTCCTACAGCTGGGTCAGAGCAATCCCAGGCACAGCTACAGGTTGGGCAGAGAAGAGATTCAGAGCAGCCCAAGGAGAAGGACTTGGGGGTGTTGGTTGATGAGAAAATGAACATGAGCCGGCTTCTGTGTGCACTTGCAGCCCAGAAAGCAACCGTATCCTGGGCTGCATCAAAAGGAGCGGGACCAGCAGGTCGAAGGAGGTGATCCTGCCCCTCTGCTCTGCTCTCGTGAGACCTCACCTGGAGCATTGTGTGCAGTTCTGGTGTCCTCAACATAGAAAGGACATGGAACTGTTGGAACAAGTCCAGAGGAGGCCATGAGGATGATCAGGGGACTGGAGCACCTCCTGTATGAAGACAGGCTGAGAAAGTTGGGGCTGCTCAGCCTGGAGAAGAGAAGGCTGCGTGGAGACCTCAGAGCAGCCTTCCAGTATCTGAAGGGGCCTATAGGGATGCTGGGGAGGGACTCTTCATTAGGGACTGTAGTGACAGGACAAGGGGTGATGGGTTAAAACTTAAACAGGGGAAGTTTAGATTGGATATAAGGAGGAAATTCTTTCCTGTTAGGGTGGTGAGGCACTGGAATGGGTTGCCCAGGGAAGTTGTGAATGCTCCATCCCTGGCAGTGTTCAAGGCCAGGTTGGACAGAGTCTTGGGTGATATGATTTAGCGTAAGGTGTTCCTGCCCATGGCAGGGGGGGTTGGAACTGGATGATCTTAAGGTCCTTTCCAACCCGATCTATTCTATGATTCTATGATGTGGGTATACGCATGCATCCCTTGCTACCTTCCAGTTCAGATTCGCTTGTAGGATATTTGGTTTTGTTGTCATGGACTCCTCAGGTAATGGAATCAAGGCTCAGGCATCTGCATTTAACTTGCTACTGCGTGTTGGGGTATTTACAGAGGGGGGGTTGGAACTGGATGATCTTAAGGTCCTTTCCAACCCTAACTATTCTATGATTCTATGATTCTATAATTTATTCCCTGGCGTTTGGACAATGTGTTGTTTCAAACTAGTGCATATCCTGGAAAGCCCCTCACATCCAGAAAGACATATCCCAGCATCGAGGGATGGATTTTCTGGAGCTGACAGCAGCGGTAGAGTGGCAGCCTCTGCATCCTTTGTATCCATAGAAGAGTCACAAGCCTTGCAGCGCATAATGTACCTCTCCACATAGGCAACACCTCAGACCATTATGCCTGATGCACCATACATTATTAGCTGTGGGAGGATGGTTCTTTCTTGTTGATTCTTGATGTAACAGCATGCACAGCCCTGTAGGATCGCTGACACCTAATCAGCTATAGCGTATGTGGAACACTCATGTTCCTATAGAGCCATAAGTAATGGCCCCACAAGAAAACCACTAGCTATGACACACCTGAAAAAGCATCCTGTCCATCACAGGCAGGTTTCAAAAAATCAGTTGGTCATGCACATCTAAGTGCCTCTATGTGCTATTGTAGGTAGAGCAATCATTTCTGACCTCGGGGGACAGTTTGACCACATGTAGAAGACTGGGGGACACAGCCTGGTGTTTTTTTCACTATTCAAATGAAATCATTTGCAATCATAACAAAAAGCACTCTGCTCAGAGGGGACCTGGGCTGAATTTGGGAATTTTGCAGGCACATGCCTGTGGGAAAGTGAAGGAGAGGAGGAAGCTGGTGCAGAAGGGGTGTGATGAAACATGAGGAGGAAGGATGTATTTCCCTGCACCTTTGGGGTGCAGACCTGGGCAGAACTCATCTGCACCCTCGCTGCAAAGCCAGGCTGATGGCAGCTTTCAGCCTTCTCCAGAGAGGAAAGGCTCAAGCAGGCAGCCTCCGCGCCCCTCGCAGCTCTCCACACATGGATAGCTGGGGGTTTCTAGCTCCATCTCCCCATCCTTCTCCAGCCCAGCAGGCGGTGGGTGACACTGCTGGATGAGGATGCTCAAGGATGCCCACTGGGGTTGAGCTACCTGCCGGCCCCTTCGAAGAGGTTTTGCATCAGGCTACCGCTGCCTTGCCTTATGGTGAGTAAAAGTCATAAAACTACCATCAGCTCAATGACTGTAATGACTACTCTGGAAGCTTTTTATAGGCGGTAAGGTACTGTAAAGGTCTGCTGGTAATTTGTGGTTAGGGTACATTACCGTTATCCTTCAGGAATTTCCGCTTCCTTTTTATATGCCTTTTTTCTCTTGAGGGGACTCTGAAATTAACAGGAGGCGTTAGTCTGAAGCTTTGCCAGAGCCTTTCGCTGAGCACAGACTGCATTTATTTCTCTTCAGGCATGATATGGTGCTCCTGAAGAGTGCTGCAGCCTGCTGATGCCTCCCTCTACCCCTCTGCGGTTCAGAGGACGACAAAGGAGCAGTAAAGTGAATTGAAATTTCCTGGAGAGCATAAAAGGTTGGGAAGAGATTCTAAATAGCATAAACCAGCAAAAAGCTTTAATGGTCATGTGTCATGGCAAACCCTTCTGAACCAAGCAGGGGAGAAAATGTGGGAGGTCACTTGATTTGTGCACTACCCACATCAATGAAATGCTCCTGGTAGCATCTGGGAGAGGGACTGGGTGAAGTGGGAGATTTTTCCATATAAAGCAAGCTGCAGTCCTAGCTTTAGGCCAGTTCTTCCTGCAAAACTCAGCCCAAATGGAAATTGACGATGATTGAGTAATTTAACCAGTAATGGTAAAGCTCAAGTAAGTGTCCTCAGTGTAGTTTGTCTGGGCTGTAGCTGACACGACTGCCACAGCACTGATTTTTCCAGCAAGTGCTTCACACTGCAGGCAGTATTGCTACCAACAAAACAATCTTCCAGAGATCATAAAATGTTAAGAAGTTCATTTGTTTAAAGCATTATGAAATAGTTCCCTTACAGATCTCATTCTTTAATTTCCTGCACTAGGGCCGAGGTGTGGGACACCAATACTGATAGATCAGATTAACACCTCTGATGCTCAGGTTTTCCACCGTGCTGCTGCAAAGCACATCATTGATATTGTAATATGAGCTCTGGATTCTGGACCTGTTGCTCTCAGGGGACTTGAACAAACTAACATAAAGCAAAAATAACACAAGCAATTCCTTCTGATGGGGAAACTAAGCCATCTGGGTTGCTAATTTGCCTTTTGGGGGAAGAAAAAAATCAAGGAAGTGACTGCTTCGTCTTTATCTTCCTAATAAATCCATGTTCTCCGTGCAATGCAAAGCTCCATACAAATCTGGTAACTGCAGCAAAAAGCTCAGTGTGATTCTAGTGGCTAAAATGAATCACAGGCTAGAGACCGACGAGGGGTTGTAGATGTCCCGTGATACAGCCTGTGATTTGACAACCAACATCTAAGGCCCAGCAAAAACAATTTGTGTGATTATCAAGCAAAGAATTTTTGGCACACTATTTGCTACATTACACTCAGAATTGTGCTATTTAAAACAAGGTTTCAATTACAGTAAAACAAGAAAGAGATGTGGGGGGAAAAAGATGAGGAAGCCAGATATCCATATGTCGTGGTTTAAACCCAGTCAGGTAACTCGTTCACTCACTCCCAGTGAGTGGGGCTGAGCTGACAACAATCGAGGTCCGTGTCCGTCTCCCCCCCCCCCCCCCCCCCGCACCGGGGCTCTCCCCTTCCCCGCTCCCGGAGGAACGGGGAGGAGAATCGAGAGAGTGCAACTCCTACGGGTTGAGACAAGAACAGTCCAGCAACAAATCACCACCGCTACTATCAGCTAAAACAATGATAAGGGAAAATAACAAGGGAAGAGAATACGATACCACCGGCCAAGAAAGCGAGTTCCACCCGGAAGCCCGTGTCCTTCCGGGTAACTCCCAGTTACCCCCCACCCCGGGCATGACGTGCTGTGGTATGGAATACCTCCTTGGCTAGCCTGGGTCAGGCGCCCCGTCTCTGCTTCCTCACAGCTTCCCCTCCTCCCTGGCAGAGCATGAGCCTCACAGAGTCCTTGATCAGGGTAAACATCACCCAGCAACAACCAAAAACATCGGCTTCACCAACACTGTTCTCAAGCTAGAAGTCAAAACACAGCACTGCACCAGTTAACACAAAGGAAAAACATGACTGCTACTGCTGAACCCAGGACACCATATCATAGAATCAGTGTCCCAGGCAGGTTTGGGTTGGAAGGGACCTTAAAGCTTATCCAGTTCCAACCCCTGCCATGGGCAGGGACACCTTCTATTAGACCAGGTTGCTCAAAGCCCCGTCCAATATGGCCTAGAACATTTCCCTATCCCTGCAACTGTTCAAGGCTATATTCACTATTGAAACAATACATCCCTTCTCCTCCTAAAATATATTTGCATTTCAAACACCTTCTTCTTCACGTCATGGCAGCACCTTCCAGCTCTCAGACCTGGAGGCCATGATTTCATTGATGTGGCTTTAGACAAAAACAAAGCAAACCAAACCTTGCCTTGCATTGCTTCCAGTTTGTTCAGTAATTGATTCTCCTTGATGTTTTCAGACTGTTTAAGGGGAAAACTAAATGTAGATGACACATTTTAGAAGTTGCCTTTATCTGTGCAGAAGGAGAACTCAGGAAAAGTTAAGGCTTCTTATGACCTAATACCTGTTTAAAAGTGCATCTTTTTGAGATTCATCCTGTTTCATCATGAAAAGGATTTTTCTGAATGTCTTTAAACATTTCTAATACACTTTTTTAATGTGACAATGAGAAAGAAAACATGCAGAAAGTTAACTCTGTTATACAAGTGCTCTGGAGAGAACATCTTGATAGATGTGGATGGCCCCACAAACGGCATAGAGATCACAACCCAGGAGAGAACTCAGTTTTATGGTGGTTTGAGGTACAGCAGCATCCTCCAGAGAATGGTTCTGCTCCTAAAATTGCATACTATCCTATAGTAAGACTGAAAACATATGTAGCATTTGCAAATATTGTAGCATCTGATTTCTTAGAGTATATCTATACAAAACAATGCAATCGTTTGGGTTAAACTAGGTCATCAGTAGCCGTCTGACTTCAATTCCTAATTTTCCTTGAAAGGTGAAGGAATTTCATTCCTCTCAGTCTGGTCTTCAACCATCCAGTAGCTGAGATTGAAGAACACACACAGTAGTTTCATGGGTCATTGGGAGAACCAAGAGATTTTCCATGCTATTTGGTCCAGTGTTTGCCTTGCCCAGTTTCACCCCATTGCTCTTCCCTGCATTGTCCCATCCTGCACAATGCTCTTTGGAGCTCAGCTGCCTCCTGTGCACCACCACACCAGTTATTTCGCATCACAGTAAAGGCTCCAGAGAGCTCTTCAGAAATGGAAATTTGCTAAGAGATGAATTTCCCAGCCATTAATGCAGGTTATGTTGCTTACCTTGCTGTGTCCCTTAGCCTTTATGGTTGTTGAAATGTGAATAACAAACTGCCAAGAGTCAAAGAAAGTGCAGGACCAGCTCCCTGATGGGGAGGTTTTCTTTGTAAATGCAATTGTTCAGCTACACTGCTGAAGAAACCAGGCAATATCCCTGCTCTAAGTTTTGCTTCTTCATTAATCAGCTTCTGTCTCTCTTTTTGTACTTAAATATGTTTTAATAGCATGAAAGGCCAAGAAAATGAAAAGCATGCAAATGTGGCAAAATAAGGTGGTCATTCCTTAAACCATCCAAGGATATTCAAGACTCCCATTCTCTTTGTAAAGCATTAAACTGCTGGGATGCTGCACACCCTCCATGTCCACCCCACAGAGGGGTTAAATCACCCATGCCCAGGATGTCGGTGGTTCAAGATTAACTACAAGAGGACAGCAGTTTATGGCAAAAAAGCACAGTACACAGTGCGAGGGCTAACAGATAAACATTACACAACCAACACTTAGGCTGTGTGTAGATGTAAGGATTTCCTGGATGAAAACAAGTCACTTTACTGATGCACCAGTGAGGGATTTCACAAATGTATACAATTCTATATTCCTTTTTTAACTGGCAGTACTCACCTTGTCATCCTCCCTCTGTTTCACAGTTCTAAATATGTTGTGGTATTTTGTGGAATTTAAATGTCCTTCCTGCTCTCCTTTCCCAGCCTAGGAGCTCAGCCCTGCTTGAGGCCAGGCTTGTGCATCAAACCCAAGGACTTGCTCTGCTTGACTAATCCCAAAGATGCTTCTAAGGTCATGAGTAGCTCTATGAAAATACTCAAGGTCAAGGCACATTCGTATCGGTGATGCACCTACCCTTGACAGCAAACAGAGCTGCTCTCGGTCTCCACTGGAGTTCAGCCCACTTCTGGCTCTGCAGCAGCTGCACAATATCCTGACCTATTCCCACCCACTTCCTCTGAAAGGGAAACCTCGAATTCTTGCCAGGCTTTGCCACTTTGAGGCCAGCATTGGAGCAGGCTGAGGTGATAACCCAGCATCTCCCTGCCATCCAGAGAGGTTGCTGCTTTCCCTGCCCCAATTTCCTTCTCCCTTCCACCAACTTCTTTGGCAGCAGGAGGCTACCAAACTACAGTTCCCTCTTGGTTACTGCTCAGCCAAGTGGTGTTGGACCAAAGACACCAAAATAACCTTCATTTGTGCAGCTAAGAACTTGTCCTATAGATCTGTTTGCCAGCAAAATGGTGAAGGATCTGGCCGTAACATGGTTGAATCAGTAAACTACAGAGCTACCTAACATGCTTTAAAGATGCTTTTTGGTAAATACAATGCCATTTCACAAGTAGAGATCCTTCCCAATACACATATAATAGTGGAGCAGCAAGTCGCTGCCTTGCTGAAACCTTGTGTTGCCTGAGAATTATGGCTGTGCCATGCTTTGTGTTCACGCCAGCCCTAGAAACAGTGACTTCGACCACATTGTTGCATAAACGTTGGATGTTTGAAATGCACTTGTGAGCTCACTTGTTGTGAAAATACTCCTGGCTTGCTTCAAAGGCCTCATTTACAAAGGCCTGGGGGATGAGTCCATCCACTCTGTGGGATGAGCAGAGAAAATTGGGTGGGACAGAATGTATTTAGAGCTGTCGGGAGAAGAATAAGGGATGTTGCCCAAAATCAAGGGGAGGAAAAGCCCAAGAAGAGCTTGGATTTATTCACTGAACTGGAACTAAGACTTTTTGTAAAGGTTAATATTGTGTGAAAAGCTCCAAGTTGCATTAAAAATGACGTCTAAAACAACTTAGAAGTAAAGCACATAATACCAACACAATTTCATGAGTGTAATACTAATAGCCTAGGAACAACCATGAGTCCAGAGCTGGAGACGTACCTGCAAAAACACAGCAAGAGGAGGAAACACAGAAACTGCTGGATGAAGCACCAACCATCTCATCTTCCTTCATCCCAATCCTTTCAAAATCCCAGGGCAAAATATTGTTCATGGGCAGAGTGAAAAAATGCTCACTACCTGGCAGAGCAGCAAAGTTTATTTGTATTAAAAATGGCAGCAAATAAACCTGGGAAATATACAATAAATCTCTTTCAATACCAATGTTGTTGATACTGTCCTATTGATCAGGGTTTTTTTCTTTAAAACCACTACAGTTCTCTCAATCAATATTATCTTCTCTACAAACCCTACATGAAGAAACAACATCCACAGAGATTTTTCACTGGGGAGTTTCTTTGCTTTACTTCAGCTTTGTCACTGCTATAGCTTTATTCTCAGAAAATCAAGTTAATCAATGGTTCTGAGTCAGGTTTTGTGCCAAAAGTAAGTCCAATGCATTAAAGTGTTGTCCTGAGAAATGTTCTTCTAGTCAGGCTCTCCCTCCTCAGTGTCAATAGTAAATCTTTTCTTCCATTATGACCTTTTTGTGAGTCCATTGGTAAGTAAAGCCTTAGATGCACCACACAATGAAAATGTTGGGAGCTGATTTGCCCTTTTTTTCTCAGAAAGAGAAAAGCCCAGTCACAACTACCAGTTACTCCATGTTACTTTTACAAGACAGCAATTTTTTTCTGTAATGGAAGAGAAAAATACTATGAATTCAGCTAATATATTGCATATTAATTACCAAAATTATTGATTTTTTTTTTTTAGAAACAGTATCAAGAAAGTAATTAAAAAAGTAACTTTATACACCACACTTTTAGATCTAGAATGAGAAATGTGTGTGACTACAAGGGGCCAAAACCTGGCACATTTAATTTAAACCCTGGCAGCAAGGGGCAGGTTCCATTGCAGCTATAATAAATTACATACAAGTGCTACAGAACAATAACAAAAACTGTGAGCCATCCATTTCAGTACCATTTACAAGAAATCAATATCAATACTTAATGCAATACTGGTGAAAAATGAGCAAAGATACAGAAAGCATAATAAACCAGTAATGAAAGACCTTGCAGTGTTTCACTTTGGAAGAAAAAACTAACTGTCTATATTTTCATGTAGAGGGATATTTCACTGAGGCAATGTGCTGGAGGTATGAGTGTTTTGCAGATTTAAGTTTAAAATAACCTCTTTATTCAATTTAAGAAAAGTTCTTTAAACTGTGGATTACTAGCCTAGTAAAACTCATACATACGGAAGGAGGCATTTCATCTTCCTACTGTCCTGAATATTTTTCATCGGATTGCCTCAGATCAACCATCACTGTTATGTACCTCTCTGAAGGCACAGGCAAGGTCACTTGCTTCCAGCAAATGTTGATGTTCTGCTTTGGAGATTCAGGGTTTAAACATTCTACCACCAGTGAACTAAACAGGGTATTTCATCAGGTATCCCCATTTCCTCCACTGGATTTGGTGTGAAAAAATGTGTTATAATACCTTTCAGAAAAGATCTATTGCAAGGTGTTTTCTGGGACACAATAATCCTGAAAATAAGTGTGAAGTCCCTGTTTAGTGAGACTACCAAATGTAAGTGAATCACCATTTGTTACCACAGCTACTATCCTCATTGACACAATCACCATCATCTCTTTGCTCTCCACCAATCTATACACAGTGTTTATAGGTAGGATAGATAGATAGATAGATAGATAGATAGATAGATAGATAGATAGATAGATAGATAGATAGATAGATAGATAGATAGATAGATAGATAGATCGATCAACAGTCAGACAGACAAAACCTCTTACAGTCCTCACTTAATTATCATGACCTGATTGCTGTGCCCTTCTTTAGTATTCCCATTTGAGTTACTTCAGTGGTTTCTCTCTCCTCTTGACATCGGTCATAAGTATCCCACCTTTGTCTTTGCAACTCTTCCTTGCAAAGGGGGAAAGCCCACCACTCACATGTCCCTTCCATTGCATGGCAGTGGACATCAACTCACTTCAGTCACACGTTTGTCACATCCTTCTCCTCGTGGGCAGGGTGACTGGAATACCTAGATGTCTGTCACAGTAGACTACCAAGAAGCAAGGAACATCTAAACGTAACATACCTTTTTGAGGAGCAAAAGTTCTGCTTTACTATGATCAAATAGGAATTAACAATATACTTTCAAAATGGTTCACAAGTTTTTTGGAACAGATCTGTTTCCAAAGGATCCTGCAATAGGGCATTCAGTCTCTAGCTGATACGAGTGATCTAGTAACAAAATAAACTGATATTGACTATAAGAACAAATTTACACAATTTTGTACACCACATCAAAGTTCTGCATTACTACTGCCCATCCAGTACAGACCTCTCCCAACTATGTGTGTGATGAAAAAAAACCCTTTCTAATATAACAAAGATAATGTTATTCAGACAAAAAAACCTCAACAATAAATAGCTTCTCCCAACTGCTATATTTATAATTGTACAAATACAAAATGTTTTTCACATCAAGGATTTCCATGCAAGTATCTTCAAAAATTGAGGCTCGACCTTATCAGCTTCTCTGTCATGAGCACAACTACAAAAAAAAATCTTGGTTTGAGGTTGGATTCATCTTTATTCACGCTAAAACCAGCCTGCATCAACTATTAGGTTATCTTATGCAAAAAAATAACCTTTTGCATGGGGTCTTCACCAGCAGTGAAAATACAGAAATTCAGTGGATCAAGCAGAAACACATAACAGCCTTCAAACATGTTGAAGCCTTTCAGTCAAAGGAGACCACTTGAATGGGCTTCCAGGAGCGCACACAGATGACAACAGAGGCATTCCATAATCTTATTGCAAGGCTTGTGTGATTGGATTCAGTGCAAAATAAGGACGCCTTATAGCACTTTTAGCTTTCACCCAGTATCAACCCTAAGGAGGCTGAGGAAAAGGTGATAATACTGAATATGGCTGTTTAGGCCACCGTTATCAGTCGTCTTCAGCTCAGACAACTGGGAGACCTACTCCTGCTGTTCCAAAATGATCAAAAATAATCACACATATGAAGAAATAGTAGTGAGAGCTCAATCCTAACAATCACATGAAGCTTGGCCATCTACTTCATTGTGCACAGGGTTTCATTTCCTTACCTGGATAGTATTTTTGGCTGTCTCACTTCCCCACATCAGTGTGATTACAAATTCTTATTCATTAGATTCCTGTTTTAATGCGTGAGGGGTTTTTTCTATTGGAAAGTGTGAATTTTTCTTCCAACAACACAGAATATATAAAGGAAGTATTCATCAAGTGTTAGTATATGGAAAAGACAAATGAGTCTTCCATTTTGGACTCACACCATCTTCTGGGTTTTGTTCATATAGTTCCTCAGCCAGTTTAGTGCTGGTACATGACTAGAAGTGATGGAAAACAAGGTCAGTCAGGAGGGGAAATATTTTTACTCATTCATCCATCACATCACAGACCAATACTGTTGCCACTCTCTCTATGTAATAGTAAATGGCAATAGAGAGAAGAAGGGCTGTGAGGTCCTTTCTGGGGAGCACCACAGGGCTGGGGCTGTCAGACCTGCCATCCAGGTCCTCCAAACCACAGATTTTGTCCTAAGGACCAGGACTCCATCAGGAAGGGGCTTCTTGAGTCAGCTCCCACTTTTGCCGCTCTGTTAGTAACTTCTATATGGCAGTCCTTCCCCAAAATTCCTCAGATAAAGGGTACAAGAAATACATTTATGGGCACAAAAATAAGAGCATTACCCACTATCAAAGATTTTGCATTACTGTCTTGTGCTGAATAGCGCCTTACTTGAGCAGGCAGTCACTTAAGGATCATGGTACTAACAGACGGCAAGCAGCACTACTCAGATGTTAGCAGGGTTATGTCCAGAACACAGTGGTGTAAAAGTCAGTGGGAGCCTGGATTATGTGCAGAATGAACAATCATTGGGGAATGAAAATATTCAAAACATTCTCCTACTATTCACCTTTTACACATATCTCCACTCCAGGAGGAAATCAATTTTTTTTGCAATACTAGGGATTCCTATTACATGGCATGAGTTGAGTCTAACTGATTAATCCCTTAAGTAAAATGTCTTCCTTTGAATTAATTCAACGCTTTCTGCTGCCATTCAGTTGTTTTGCCTGAGGACATCACATT
Source organism: Pezoporus wallicus (assembly GCF_028554395.1). NCBI lineage: Eukaryota > Metazoa > Chordata > Aves > Psittaciformes > Psittacidae > Pezoporus > Pezoporus wallicus. The sequence goes on from NW_026640104.1 coordinate 1,124,243, forward strand.
TGTTTGCACACTCCTACCTGTCTAGGCACACCCATTCAGCGGTATAATGTACTTATTAGTTAAATTGATGATCCCCTGTTATAATTATATGAAATTTATTGCAGCAGCCATGCTGTCTCACTCTTTAGATCTGTTTTTCATCACTGAGTCCAAGCTGGTAATATGACTCTAGCTGAGCATCACCGGAAAGAGTCGAATCCCACTGAAGTTAATGAATCTTTGCACTGAATTCAAGAGCCTTCGAGTTTAGACGCTAATGAAATGACTTTTTCTTTCCTGGAATCATCTTCTGAAAGTGACCCTCTTTAGCTGCCATAGAGATACCAGGAAGGGTCTGGGGAAATGAGAAGTTCAATACCCAGTAGATGGTGCTGTAATCAAATCCTAAAACCTGTTACGCCAGAACCACTTAAGAGATGTGTCATGGCAAATTTCTGCAATTACTAAAGAAAGCATTTTTGTTTTAAAGACACGTGTTATTGCATTTAAAACATACTTATTAATCTGAGGCGTTAATTGTCTAAGCAATATGTTGAAACAATCCAAAGAAATATGTTGTGTGTGCTTTACATGTCTTGCAGAGAAACGGTTTGCGGATATTTCTCATGTCACTCCGGCTCCATGGCCTGCGGGCTAATTTAGCTATAGGACAGGGAATGCATATCTCTAATTTTAGGTAAGAAAGGCAAATTTCTTCCACCTGCATTTGCTTGTGTGTTCTACCTAAGGGTCAGATTTCACAGGAGCAGGAATGCGATCAGCTGATAAGACAGGAAAGGAATATCATTTCCCAAGTGAATAAATTATAAGTATTTTGTTTTGAAAAAAAAAACTTGGATTTCTTTCAAACTCTTTGACTTTGTTGCTACAGCCCTCCACCACCTGCGCTTGCATATCTGATCCTCAAATTCCCCTGTTTTGTAGCTGGAACTGAATACAATGGCCATGTCCTGAAATCAGCCCTTACTTTTCTCTTCTGCAATCTTCATTAAAGCTCTTTGCTGTTGATAACCTTTGATCTCCTCTCCAGGTCTGCCTATTCCTGCTTAACTTTTGAACGGTACATGCCTATCTGATATTGCAGGTTCTCCCACGGAGGGAACTCGCCCTCTTTGCCGACATGGCTAGGAGAATAATCTCTCAAAAGGATCTGGGGAAAATTCAGCACTCAGGTGACAGGTACCCTGATCACACAGATACTGACATTGCAGAATGGTAAGAACCATCAACAACTGGCAGAAAACCATAATGGCAGTTGCTGCATCTAAGTATTTGAGAACTTCGTTCCATTTATAGAGGTTTTTCTTTATTTAACCTGAAAAACAGCTTGGTCAGATGTCCTTCCTATTGGCAGCAGCCCCTATGCACAATTCCCTGGCCAAGACCTCAATTTTACACAATATCCCAAATGCAGAAACATCCTGTCATATCATGAAATACCAAACGAGCTCTTTTGCTATTCATTGCCCCTCTGAACCACCTGGAAGTCATGCCTGGGACAAGCTGCTGAAGAGCTGATCATCCCTGTAGTCAGCCTTTGGGGCTCTGCAGCCAACAGAAGTCAGCGCATTGCCAAACAAAGTTCTCACTCACTTCAAAAGCAAATTTAATACAACACTTGCCTAAACAGTGTGAACATGGATGCTATGTGCCTATATAAGAGAACATCTGAAGTCTAAGAAAACTGAACCAAAACAAAGACAACTTTTCCTCATAAATCATGTTTCCTACGGTAACAGTTTTCACTTATGCAGAATGCAGGGTTGCAGCAAAGATTCCTTGGGCTACAGAATTTCATTTAGCACACAGCATGGTTTCTAAATAAGAAATACAGCAGGATGAATTGATATACTTCTTAGAGCACGGAACTCCCTTCCCAGCATTACTAATGTAATAATGCACACACACCCAAGGCCACATCATAGCCTTGAGTACACATGCGGGTTTGCATCGAAGTCAGTGAAAGCTGCACAAATACATCTGAGAACAGGAGTTTCCCTTCATACATTTTTCAGAAAATGTTATTATTATGCATGATAATTTTAGCTAATGAATATATTTGTATGATTCATTCATTAGGTATCAGTCATTTATAAGGTATTCACAGCATGGTTTATTAATTATTATTAAAACCTTGTATTTACTTTAATTCATATTTCATCAGGGTTACTTCTTTGAACTGCCATAGACTTTCTTTTTAACCTAATCTCAGACATGATTTCTGCTTCTGGGAAAATCCAATCCAGTTTCTATAGAAGACAATAGGAGGCTTTTCAATTATATCCGTGGCCTATAGATCAGGCCAGATATGCACAAAAGGATATTATTAGGTCATTGTCCTATACTGAGCATATATGTAATAATTTGTATCATAGAAGGTAGGGGTGGAAGTACCCTCGAGAATCACTGAGCTTTGCCCTCTTCATGTACATGAGAATGACCAAAGCCATCCCCTCAGAGGTATGTGATGGAGGAGCCATCACTTCTGTTTATATTTGTCCAAGACCTGGAGGAGTAGCATCCTTTCCCAAGACTATGACTTATTGTGTCATCATTGCCTTCTTTAATTCTTTAACACAAGGTTCTGCTTTACCTTCCTATTTTACGTCCTGTTATTCTGCTGATTCTTCTGCTGCAACATTCTGCTGTAAAAAGGAAAGAAAACTCAATTCCTGATAGATTTGTACTTTACTGTGGGAGTTTTTATGGAATGTAACCATTGAAATAACACCTACCTATAATAAATACCATATTCCTTTACAAGTACTGCACACATACAGCTTCATTCCTCCTTATCACCAATTTTGGACCAGACCAGGGTCAAATGAGCCAAAATACTAAGACATGAGGAAAAGAGAAATCCTAATATCTTTGCCACTTAAAGAAGCCTCTGTTTTTGACCACCAGAAGTATGGGAAGTTTTTACATATATCAGTAATACAAAATTAATTAAATTCATATTGGAAATAAAAAAAAGATGAGAGGCCTTGCAAAAGGATGTATCAAGGCTCTGCACACTTTGCTATGGGAGAGCAACCCCAACGCTATGGACCTAAAACAAGAGCTGAACCTCAGGCAAGGCAGGAATTAGACACTAATCTGGAGGGGGGAAGTTATTTTCATTTCCAGAGCCTTCAAATTATAAACTATTAATGAGCTACTGTAAAAAAAAGAGGCATGAAGGGAGTGAAACTGCTCATCTTCAAAGCAGATCACAAGAACAAGCTGCCATTCTAGCCATCCCCACTCCGAAACCAAATCACAATATAAAGGATGCTAAGCCAGTATAAGTAAGTCCTAGAGCTGGAAAAGCACAAAAGAAGCAAAATAGATTAATTTTTTTCCCTGATATACTTGATATCTTCTACACTGCAGACTCACTAGGTACTGGTCCAAAGACCTTTATAGAAGTGGAGAGGTTCCCATTCCACTTTCATGAGATTTCAGATGAATTCTCGTGGCCCACTTTTCATTCTGGTGTGCTACCTGTGCAGAATCTCAGTTGTAATGGGGAAAATCCTCAGTCAGTCGTCACCATCTACAAACATTTTGCAAAATATACTTTGTAAAAAAGGCCGGCTCATTATTAAAGTTATTTTCCTTTCAACACATTGATTTCCAGCAAATATTGAAAAATGTCACAGATGTTCTTCATTTTTTACACTTAAAAAGATCCAAACTGACTCTGAAAATAAACCAAGCGAATACATTTGCTCCCCACGTATTTTTGTGTTGAAATTCAACTCAGGCTGAATTTTTTTACAGGTAAATTACAATCTCTGGATTAAAATAGGGTTTCTATTTGGAGCCTTAATACGGCTTTCCTAAGGGTGGCCCAATAGTATTGCTGTGCCTTCGACCCTTTATTCCTGAGGTGCAGAAATGCCTGGTTCCGAATGTAGCAAAATGAAAAATTACAGAGCCTGTCTAACAAATCAAAAATAAATGAAGTAACAACATAAAGGTAAATTTACTGTTATTTATAATTTACCATTTTTACCTTGTTTTCAATTGTCTCTTAGTCCTCTTCATTCGAGGAGCCCATTACATTTTATTATGCTAAACCCTATCTTCTGTCACATAAATTACAGTTAAAGATCTTAATATTAAAGCCTCTTAGCTCCCAGACCATATTTCAGGCTTTGTTCAAACCAGACATTAATGCTGAAATTGAACACAGATCACTTTGTCATCATTACCTATGATCTCAAAAGTATAATACAATCTTTGCTATATATGGCACAAAAATGCTTCTTTGTATAACACTGAATTATGGAGATATATTGATATTCTTAATATTTTGACAAAACAATAAAACTAAATACGCTAGCTCTTTAGCAGATACCAGCACATCAGCCCAGCTATTATAACAAGAGTTACAGAGCTAAAGCTTTATTTATTCCAGGTAAAATAGGAAATTAATCGTATAGTTATTTTAATCCTAATTTTTCCCTGGTATATTTTAGCCTTCCTGCTTGCTGATACAGGAAGTCTGTTGCCAATGTTCATCATCATCTGCTTGGGGTTCACAATATCCACCTTTGTTACAGGAACAATATTCTCTTTTCAGTGGTCATGACTCCAGCAAGGAGAAACACCGGCACAGACTGTCTTTCATCTTATTGTGTGTCTTTTATCCTAAAAGAGGTGTTGTGAGCTCTGGGCTGTGCAGAGGGGTGAAGGAAGCAGCACAGCACAGTCTCAGCATATTACCAAAATCCTCCTCTGTTTTGTGCCCATATTATTATATCCAAAGGGCTGTTCTTTCATTCCAGCAGAGACTTTCACACACCTCTGGCTCGTGTTCAGAGCTTGCCCACCGCTGTCAGACCATTTGCAGGTACATGCATACTGGGACAAATTCTGTTTCGAGTTATTACCATGTCGGTGAGGAGAAACCTTACTGAATTAACACGGGGGGTGAAGTGAGAGCAAAATGTCGCCTCTTGCAAGAGGAGTAAGTTAAATTACTAGTGTAATGGTAACAGACACAGTAGTATCTTCTGCAGGGTATTTTTATAAGTCAGCACCTGCATAATATCTATTCCAATGAATGAAAAGCCTTAGATGATTTATTCTTACCCGGGACAATTAAAAAAGCCCCTGATGTTTGTAGCACCCTGGCAGGGCTTTCATCCCATCTTGCCACTACAGCAGCGAGAGAGGCAGCCCTCAAAAAGCTCTTCCCAAGAGAAAATGCCATATCTGATTTTTCCTCATCTTTTGGACTGCCCACAAACCACTCCATTTGTCTAGTTACTCCTGATTAATTGCCCTGCATAAGAGGCCACTCAAGCTACGAGGTATTTTCTTCCACAGCCAGGTTGGATTTGAGGAAGAAGCGTTGCTTCTCAGCAATGACTACTTTTGTCTGCCCATGGATTGTATAATAAGTAAGATCTGTGTAAAACAAAGGCCTGGCTGATACATCTCATCACAGGTGCACAGAAAACGTGAATTCACAGCTCCCAAATCTAAGCAAACTCTCCCAAACACTGCTTTGTACAGGTGCTCACTTGCACATCCATGTCATTTCTCCAATGGAATACATCCTGCAATGCTTCAAAATATCTCTGTCCACTTGTATTAGATTTTGGGGTATTGCAACGTCTTTCATTATAAAGAGAGGGTTATTTTTTTAATATATACCTTTTCATTACATCTAGGAGTAAGGTCATGAGTTCTTCTCATGATGGAGGTATAAATATTACATTGTATGGCTGAAATAGTCTGCCTCCGTTCCTGGAGAATACCCTTGGGTAAAATACTGTGTCAGGGCAGCTGATTGCCTGCTCATTTCAGTTTGCTTACTTTTTACAAATAAATTGCTAGACAAATGAATAAAAAGAGAGCGTTAACTTCAGACAATCATATTCATAATACAGCCCCATTATGGCTCCTGAGGCTTTAAGTCTAAATTAGAGTTATTTCTGAAATTAGCTATATCATTTTTTTGGCTCATTACTTTCCTCCTGGAAAAGGTGGGAGGAATCTTACAGCGACAGCAAGAACATGGGATGCAGGAGGAATGGGGTTTGCTCACAGTTTACCTGTATGAAGCTGTGCAAGCTACGCATGCTCAGGTTAGAAAACCTCTTAGCTCCACTTCGGTCTTTGGAGCGATCCCAGGTGGATTTGAGCAGAAGATGGTGCACACTGTGCCAAGTATGCATACAGAGTTCTGCAGGCCTTTAGCCAGGCATAATCGTATCCTTTTCCTTACAATTTTGGCTTCCTTATTTTTTATTTAGTGCCCCCCTTTGTAGGCACAAGCAACTTGATACTGCATGTGCATACAGCACCTAACACCATCAGCTTGTTTCAGGCGTGAAGCAGACTGCAGACGCTCTGGTGTTTCACATGCTTAAAACTTCTATTCCTATCTTTCAATTTTTCACATTCATCTTACTCTGGAGGTGCCACTTTCTGGTAGATTTTCAAGTACTCCTGGTTTTGATAATTTTTACATCCTGTTATTACCCTATGAGTGCTAAATGATAATGATTCATCTGTTCATTTCAATAGATACACAGGTATTTGCAGAACGGTTATTAACCAGGGGCTGTTAATTACACAGAAGATAATTTCATGTAAATGTTGGTCTTAAAAAACAAACTGCGTCCCTGGTTTTTGCCCAAAAAAAAGCAACTATTTGGATTTGATTTTTTAATTTTTGTGGGTTTGTTTTGTTACTCCTTGTTCACACACAAGTGAAGGAAGTGATTGATTCATCGGACTGAATGAAAAATGCATCATAATTGCTGGGGTCTGTCCAGCCTGAATTATGTGCTGCTGGCACAGGAACAAGTATATAATACCTCATCTGTTTACTGCTCTGATCAACCTTGCCATTTGAACCGGTGGCTAACAAAAGAGAGAGGAAATCCACGGTTTGCAGACAGTGTGAACCAGGAGTTGGCAAACAGCTATGTGTCCAAAAAGGGATCATGGGCAAATTTTGCCTGGCAATCTGTGAGGCTGATAAAAGGGGAGGATACCCTCTCAGCCTCAATTAAAACTGTCAGCTTTGGGAAGGGTTTATGTGTGCATGTGAGGGGGAGGTTTTCCCCTGCTTCTCTCCTTCCCAAGGCTTGATCTGATCTGTTGGCCTGTGACGCATGAGGTGCTCCCATGTGTTGTAAGGAGGTTGATTCACATGAAATCATGGAATCATAGTTAGGGAATGGTTTGGGGTTGGAAGGGACCTTAAGATCATCTAGTTCCAAATCCCTGTCACATGCAGGGACACCTTCCACTAGACCATTTTGCTCCAAGCCCCATCCAACCTGGCCTTGAACACTGCCAGGGATGCGGCAGCCACAGCCTCTCTGTTCTAGTGTCTCACCACCCTCACAGTATTTTTGGTTTGCTTTAATTTTTGTCGCTTAAGCAACGTCAATCCTCAGGTTTATATGTATGAGACCATAAATCTTTACAGAAGACCTTCACTGCTTGTGAGAATGTTTACAGCACAAATAAGAGCAGCTGACAACACAGCATCTCTCTGCATCCCTTGGTCTCCTGTGTGGGTTGCTGCAGTCCTTCTTCATAACAGGAGCATCTTTTTTACCATGTTTCTGAACTTAGGAAAAGCTGGGGTTAATGAAGTGGCATTTTCCATCCAGAACAAAACTTTCTCTAGAATCATAGAATCATAGAATCGTTAGGGTTGGAAAGGACCTTAAGATCATCCAGTTCCAACGCCCCTGCCGTGGGCAGGGACACCTCACACTAAATCATATCACCTAAGGCCTCGTCCAACCTGGCCTTGAACACCGCCAGGAATGGAGCATTCACAACCTCCCTGGGCAACCCATTCCAGGTCTTCACCACCCTAACAGGAAAGAATTTCCTCCTTATATCCAACCTAAACTTCCCCTGTTTAAGTCTGAACCCATTACCCCTTGTCCTGTCACTACAGTCCCTAATGAAGAGTCCCTCTCCACCATCCCTACAGGCCCCTTTCAGATACTGGAAGGCTGCTATGAGGTCTCCACGCAGCCTTCTCTTCTCCAGGCTGAACAGCCCCAGCTTCCTCAGCCTGTCTTCATACAGGAGGTGCTCCAGTCCCCTGATCATCCTCGTGGCCTCCTCTGGGCTTGTTCCAACAGTTCCATGTCCTTTTTATGTTGAGGACACCAGAACTGCACACAATGCTCCAGGTGAGGTCTCACGAGAGCAGAGCAGAGGGGCAGGATCACCTCCTTCGACCTGCTGGTCCCACTCCTTTTGATGCAGCCCAGGATACGGTTGCTTTCTGGGCTGCGAGCGCACACTGAAGCCGGCTCATGTTCATTTTCTCATCAACCAACACCCCCAAGTCCTTCTCCTTGGGCTGCTCTGAATCTCTTCTCTGCCCAACCTGTAGCTGTGCCTGGGATTGCTTCGACCCAGGTGTAGGACCTTGCACTTGGCATGGTTAAACTTCATGAGGTTGGCATCAGCCCACCTCACAAGTGTGTCAAGGTCCCTCTGGATGGCATTCCTTCCCTCCAGGGTATCAACCGAACCACACAGCTTGGTGTCATCGGCAAACTTGCTGAGGGCGCACTCAATCCCAGTCCTTCACCAAGTGACTCTTGTGCTGCATTCACATCTGGATGCAGTGTCCTGCTCTTATTTATCCTTTAAAGACATAAACTGGTTTAAGGAACATAAAGAGATCTCATAGAAAACCAGTTTCTTCACCATCTGTGTTTCTATTCCCTCCACTGCTAGTCTTATTGGCAAAAATCCATGTCTATGCATAAAAGTAAAGAATCCATTAAACTCAGAAAGCCATTAACTGATAACTAAAATCACTGACAGAAGGACCACAGAGATTTAAATCAAGTATTTGACCTCAAAATAAGTATTTGATCTCAGTGGTAGCAAGTGCAGAGTTCCTGGTGGTATTGGCAAGCTGGATTCAAACTCAGAGTTGCACAAGTCCACAAGGGTTTTTCCCTTTAAATCACATCATCCTCGGTTTAAAAGCTTGAGTTGAATTCCATAATAAGCAATGAGAGCTGTAAACCTGGCTATCTGGCTTTGCCCAGATAGGATCTGTGTCGTCAACAAACATTCACACTACAAGCAAACAGTGTTTGCTTTCATGTTTTTCTCCCATATTTGAACACTGATTTTTTTCAATTCCTGGGTTTAAAATTCAGATCAAGCTCTTACGATTTTTGCTCCTGACCTTCATTACACTTCTTTTCTTTTGCAGCTGTCAAATTAAAGTGATTTATACTTTCTAAAGTTAAACCATATTTCCGATGATCGTGATAATTATCTTCCAGATAGGAGTTCATCATGTTTAAGACATTAGGTCGACAGGGAGGTGTAATGGCAGCCATAAGTCACATGAGGACTTATCTCCTGGGGACTATCTGGATGTATACCCAGGGAAAGATGCCCCAGTGGGCTTTCAGCTCCAGCACAGAGCCAGCAGTACCAAAACTTCTGCACTTGAGCTGCTTCAACACATAACCCCATGTACCTTCCAGTATAATTATTGCTATCATACATTTTGGGATGCTACTTACAATTAGCATTATATTGACCTTTTTTTGTAAGGCAAACATGGCAGATGTCATTCACATGCTAGACAGCTCTTTTCCCTCAATAGATTTTTATTCGGCAATTGAATAAATACCCACATAATTTTGTAGGCTGAAGGATGCTGGCTTTTTTATTTGCATCGCATAATTGCATTCACAGAAAGCATATTTTAATGTGTTATGTTTTCAATATAAATTTATTTTATTTCATCTGAAAGGAAAATTTAATTTTACTTTCCAAATATAAATTGGATCTACTAAAATGCAATGGACTGTAAAGTAGATGGAAGTTATTTTTATGTGGAAAATATTCTTTCTACGAAAATTAATTGGTCCTTACTTTCAAATATGTGTTCTCTATGTATATGGTGTTATCTGGCTGTAAAATTTATTACCACCTGAACTATTCTTCCCCATATTTCAGGACACTGAATATCATAAAGATTGCTCCCTTACGCTGAGGTGAATGCTAGCTCAAAGCACAATCATTTCAATTTCAAAATGATAAAAGACAGTAAGTGAAAATGCATGAGAAGTTTCAAGAACTGGGGGGGGGGGGAAAGAAACACCTTTTGAACTGTTGAATTCTACCAGTCAAGTAATAATCTATTTGCTGATTTCAAAGGTAAATTTTCACAGATACTATCATATGAGACATAAATCTGATTTTCCAAGATACTAGGTATACATCAAGAAGGCCCCAAAGAGGCAAATCTTCATGTGGTACAAAGGGCTGTGGGGTGATTGCAACAAATCAGTCTGAAAATTCTATTATCCCCAATGAAGCACCAAAATACCAGCTCTGACATAGATAACTCCTGTAGCAGGAAGAGCTGAGCTGTGCTTTTAGACAGAGACTTGCTTGCCATCGTGCTGCCTCTTCCCATTGCCACCCCAAGGCCCCTATTGCATGCTGACCAAATGCATTGCAGAGTACCACTCTTTCAGTTCAGATCCTGAACAACCATTCAGGGTTCACCCAGAAGACAACAGCTCAACAAGAGCATAAGGTGAAGTCAAACATACCAGCTCACTTTCCCCATGGAGATTTCCGACTAACTTTAGCTGGTTGCCATGGGTGTCTTGGGGGGGTCTTTCCCAGTAGAAGTCATTGCAGCTGGGCATGTGCCGAACTGACTGCAGCATCTAGACCTTTGTTAGTGACATCCACTGCTGCAGAGAACAGCACTTATAGACAGGCTTTAATGCTGCTTTCCAAAGCAGATTTGAGTTTTTAAGCACGTATTTCCTAATGTATTTTTAAGCCATGCAGCTTTACCTTTTGAAATAACTTGCACCTCATTTTTTCACCTTAAACAAGGAACTTTCTGGATGAATAATAATACATGTTTTTTTCTAGTTGGGCTGCAGAACATGTTGTCAGATTTAGACATTAGATTAGGTATTAGGGAAGGATTTTTCACCATGAGGGTGTTGAGACACTGAAACAGGTTGGCCAGAGAAGCTGTGGCCGCCCCATTCCTGGCAGCGTTCAAGGCTCAAAAGGGCTTGGAGCAAGCTGCTCTAGTGGAAGGTGTCCCTGCTCGTGGCAGGGGTTGGAACTGGATGAGCTTTAAGGTCCCTTCTAACCCAAACCAGTCTATGATTTAGCAAAATCAGTGGTTTCCTGCACAGAAGCCTTCCAAGGCAGCAAAGAATCAAGCCATGGGAAACCACTATTGCTGACCCAGTCACTCCCCAGGCAAATCCCCCTAAACTACTGCCCCTGCCTTGCCACTTGAGCCATACTTTCTTTCCCTGGTATTCCTTAAATAAAGGCAGCTAGTCTAGTTTTCGCTCAATTACTTCACATAATTGCAGAATATGTGGAGTTCAACTGGGAAACTAGCATGGAGCTGTAAAAATGGTGCAGTGGTAGCAGTCACTATAGGAGGAATAAATCCGCTTTGGTGTGAGAATCCCCTCCGGGACATCTTCCAATTCTGCAGTAATTTTCTTCCCCCGTAACTGTGTTTTAGTCTCACTGCAGCTTATGTATCATACTGGAGAGCAGCAATATATGAAGAAATGAAACTCCTTTTGTTGCTTGTCTTTAAGGTACCTCCTATTTGTTCAACGAAGCCTGTTTTACATTATCGCATGAAGGACAGAAGAGAAGGCACCTGTTTCAGAGATTTGACCTTGTGACAAAGATGGAGAAGAATTGCTTATTAACAGGTTGGTTTCTTGAGACAGAAAGCTGTCTAATAAGAATCCTGATGTAGTTCTTTGGGCCACCAACAATTGCTGGGGATCTGAGCCCCTGTGTTGTACTCGTTCTATGGTTTCAGATACTGCACTTGGAAAAAGGCACAAGTAAACCTTTGCCGTTGCCTCCACCTTCGATATTCAAGCAGGCCAGGTTTAGGGAAGAAGCTGGACCATCGACAAGGCGAAAAATGTGCAAAGAATCCTTGCAGAGCAGCTATCAACTCTGCCTTTAAAAGACAAACACCCTGATTATATCATTTTGGCAACCTTTTCAGAATTACTGTGAGAAACCAGAAGTACATACTGGTAAACCATGGGACCTGGCAAACTTTGAAGAGATTTGAGATTGAGGCTGATTGAGATTCATAGATAAAGCCATCCCTGTGCAAAATCTCTATTATTCTCAACAAAAAAAAAGATAGCTGTGCCGCAGAGATCACAGAAATGTATTTTCATGGAAGGCATAGGCTGAAGCTGATGTGAGTCATCTTCTGTGAATCAGAGTTGACCAAGTATTCTACAATGGAGAGAGCATATTTCTGTTCTTTGCTATGCTGTTTTTATACAATGACCCTTTTATGATATTTTTTGTGGAGATCTCCCTTTTTCTGAGAATTGGGATAAATGTCAAGATGGCCCCAGAAGATACAAAGCAAGAGTCAGATAGGCATGAGCTTTGGAACACACTGGTCCTGCCTGTTTCTAGAAAATTAGTATCATCGTCTTTGTTTGCATCAGCTTTGATTAGCAACCTCTCCAAATAACTGCTGCAATTGGTCATTGAAGTTAGAGCAAAACAGTCACTATTCTTATCACAAATAAGTCTCATTTTTAATGGATTGACCAGCAAAAACTATGGGCATTCCGTTGATGTGCAATACACAGTTTTACCATTTTGTATACATCCCTTTCCTCACTCTTTTTATCTCCCAGCTTCATCTTTCTTCTTGAGGCTGTAAGTCTTTCCACAGCTCTTCCACATAATGAAGTAGCTAAAGAAACTAAGAATACCTATATCTGGGGGCATTTTAGCAGTGATATTTCAGCTGCAGATGTTTTTATGAAGGGAAGCCAGAAAAATGAAGTCTCAAATCAACAGATGAGAGCAACTTGCTGCAGTGTATCCTCCTATTAGCAACCATCTCACAAGCAACACGCAAGAAACGAAAACAGAGAGTAGCTCAGTACCCTAACAGTGCTGTCCTGTGCCAGAAGTGCAAGCTCCAATGCACACCTGTATCTGGAAAGTTGGATTTGCCCTTCACAGACTTGGCCACCAGTGTTCGTCAGCACAGTGCTGTCAAGTCTTGGTTGATCTGAGCTAATCCAGAAGCACACACTGAGGGTTCTCTGGCAGAAATCAAAGCACTTTGGGAAATCATACTGGGAGGAGTTGGCAGCTTTTGCAGGAGGATCCTTATGTACACACTTATGTAATTTTAACATAGATCACATGAAGCTCCACGTCTTGATCCAGTTTCTTTACCAGCTATGCTGATTTCAAGCTCCTTCCACATTATAGTGTTATTGGTGTTTCCACACATTTGATTTAATAGGCATTAGTATCTAATGATGTACCCACTAAAACCACTGCAATATTTACTGTTGCTTTCAAGCCCTTTCTCCACAACAAATCCTTTAAAATAAACAAAACACCCAGAAAATATGTGTAGATGTAGGAGACATATTTCTAAGTAGCTTTGCATTAAATTATTCATATTTTTCATCATGACAACCAGAGATTAGTTGCCAAAAAATATCAGGGTATTTCCTAGGGATAAACAATGTGATGGTGCTGCTTTTCTTTCCACCCAGTATAAACAACAGTTAAATAACACCTGATATATTGCATGAATTAGAAGTTTCCCCAAAGCCTGATTTCATTCACATTGATAATTTGCTTAAACAAAAATAACCAGAAACTACAACCTTTTAATAAAGATATTCACTGCTAGCAAAAATCTCATCCTGCTCACTGTGCCTTTAGTACAGTTTCTAAAGGTTCTCCACACTTTGTTACTTAATTATGCATCATGTTTACCATACTCATTTTACAATTACACGACAACGTGGTTGTAAGCAGCAGATGCTATGGGAGGCAAGGAGGAACCTCGGTTATCTGATAGCTCCCTTGATTCACTTTTCTGCCCCAGAAATAGGAAGCACCTTTGATTGCTCCTTGTAAAGAAGCAGATACAAGTCTCAAGATATCCCAGCAGCTACTCGTGGTTGTCACACATGGCAACTGGTTAAAGAGCTGTACTATTCATATTGTTATCTTACTTCGAATGGAGATGCATAATATGTTTATAATGGCTATAGGTACACCAGTGTTCTGTCCATCAGCTCCGTGTGTCACCAGATCTAGCACCGATATGCATTGCACACGTGTTTAACCAAACAAGGCTCCCTTGCTGTGGCAAACATCAGACAAAGGAAACAACAGCCTCCCTGATTCCAGGAGCTTCAAGGGGATGACAGAGCAGATTTGCAGGAATGTTGTAGTAAACCATTATCTGGCAAACTGCTCTGATGTGACTGGGGAAAGAGTTATGACTATATGTGCTTAAGCCCTGTGGTCAACTCCACACACATAAGCAGGATTGCTCCACGTGCAGGACAAATAGGGATTTCTTGACGTGTTAAATCCACCATGAGAACCCAACCAGCTGGACCTGACTAGAGAGAGAGGCAAAACATGGCAGCAAAGGCACACCTTGGGTGAGCACCTTCCTTTCGGTGTTCACTGGAGTAACAGGGTCTCTCCACGAGCTTGACTCTAAATTTGGCAGAATGGTCCTTTGCTCCCAGTTCGGATACAAGGGTAACAATGACAGGTTTACTCACCATCAGCACTTCTGTTAGAGGGGATTTGGGGTATTTTACTGTCTGTGTGGGTAATTATGAAGTCTCCCCATTGGAGCAGATAACATACAGCTGAGGATGTTCAGTCAGCTGCCCATCATGCTTTATTTCAATCCTTCCTTTTGCACTTGCAGTCCTTTCTATCATGCGTGCTTATACTTTGAAGCAATTCCTACTTACTGACGGTAAGATAAATGACCAAAACTGAAGCTTGCCCAGAGGCAGATATGGTTTTTCTTACATTAATTAAAGAAATTAGGAGATGATGAAGGTGTTTCCACAGGAAATATTTCAGGTTTTATGTCACAGGCTGATAAATTTTGATTTAGAGAACAGATTTTTAAACCCCTCATCGATGGCTTTCAGCATTTCCCTTGCCAAAAGTTACCAGCAAGCACAAACACAGACTGCTCTCCGGAGTAAATTGCCACTAGTGATAAAGCTGGGGCTCTTAATTATGCTGAAAGTCATTGCTCTCTTTTTTTGTGAGTCTTCAAGGTTTGCTCAGTTGAGAAGGCTGAAATCAGAAATTTCACCTTGCAACTGATCAAAGTCTTCAATTTAAGAGGCATCAGCTTTACCTCTCAATAACAGAGTGAAATCATTCCTGTTGTTCTCCCACATAGGCAAATGTCATTTTTCTTCAAACTTTTCTGATGTCTCCAAAACCTATTTTTCACAATTTATGATTTTTCAAGCCCATTTACATTCCCATTGAATATCAATAGTTGTCCAGAAATACTAAATGGTAATGAGAAAAGCTGAAGGGCACTCATACATGGAAGAAAAAGGAGGCTGAATGTCTTTAATTTGTCCCTTTCCTGTGTTAGTGGCTAATTTCAAAACTGTGACCATTTCCAATAGTTTTATGCACACATTTGAAAGACAGGACTTCACTATATTGTCACATCCCATTCCCAAAAGATAAAACTACAGGTTTTTGACAGTTTTTCCAAAGACAGAAGCCTTTTATTCGATCATAAATTGTTGGGAGGACAGAGTGGATAGACTTCTTTAGGCTGATAATGTACTTTGAAAGAAAAGGCAGTTTTACACTTCTGCAAAATCGTATTTAAAATATTTATATACCTATCAACGGAGACACTGAGGTAATTCACCTCTGGGTCACTGGTTCAAAACCAAACCAGCTCTTTTACATCTCAAACCTGTCGCCTTCTGACAGCTGTAAAGTTGCCTAGATTTTTTTGTTATGATCCTATTAAGCTTGCTCCTTGCATTGTAGAGTCCTCTGGGATAAAATCTGGCAACATCCAGAGGAGTGGCCTAGGACTGCATAGGAAAGCATATAAAGTTGAACTTTTTGTTTTAGCAAATTTTCAGAATGAGGTGGGTGAGATATCACAGGACCAAGCAATAACTTCCCTACTCGAGTTAATACAATATGTACTATTAGGAAATGCACTGAATATAGCTCATAAACCAGCTAGTCTGCTGTACACAGAATGCCTGCAGTCTCATGAAATGTTATTCTTTTGCTTTATCTTGTTAGTATCATGTGAAGCTTCATTAAGCCGCCAGATGAATCATATAGTAATTGGATATAATGAATTTAATTATGTAATTTCTTTTTTCATAATGAAACAAAGTCATATTTTATGAACAGGCAAAGTATTGTTTGGAGTTACGGATTTAAGTTAATATTTGGCAAGAAAAGTATAACTGAGGACTAATGGCTCTTCTCTTG
The DNA here is from genome assembly GCF_028554395.1 of Pezoporus wallicus. Classification (NCBI taxonomy): domain Eukaryota; kingdom Metazoa; phylum Chordata; class Aves; order Psittaciformes; family Psittacidae; genus Pezoporus; species Pezoporus wallicus. The sequence continues at coordinate 1,140,566 of NW_026640104.1, forward strand.
TTTTTCCCCTTTGCTTTTATCTGACCTTCACTGGTTGGATTTGTCTATGCAGGGAGCACAGCCACATCTATGCTAAACAGAGGAAACTTCACGTTCATGGTCTGTGGGCGCTGGTGGAAGGTGAACCACTCTCCAGCACATCATCCTCAGTGTGGGTAGTAGAGCCAGTAACTGAGAACAAGTCTCATGTCTGGAGGAAACAAAGTGGGGATAACCAAGCATCACCACCAGAATTACCCTAATGAGCCTGCCTCAAGGTCCAGTACCTTCATGTCATCACAGAATCATAGAATGGTTTGAGTTGGAAGGGACCTTTAAAGCTCATCCAGTTCCAAACCCCCTGCCATAGGCAGGGACACCTTCCACTAGAGCAGCTTGCTCAAAGTCTTATCCAACCTGGCCTTGAACATTTCCACTTTTCTCCATTAGTGGTCAGAAACGGGTATTTCTTTTCGGGTTTGACCCCAGCAGCCAGCAGGGGGTAAGAAATTAACAACTCTGTGTTAGGAGCAACTCTCTGCTGTACCTGCTGTCAAGGCATGCCAATCTAGCAGCTAACAATTAAACAATATCATCTCTATAGGAAGGCCCTTTGCCTGGAGCCTGATCCTTCTGCTCTCAGGTGCCACTGGTTCCTCTGTGAGATGGAGGAGCTCAGAGTCTCCCAGAGACAGCTCGACATTTCACAGGGTGAGGTATTAATGTCAGTCCTTCCCTTCCTAACTCCCATTAATGACTTTCTGATGACCCGTGCTTATAATATCCTGCACCCCTCTCACTACTTGGCCATTGAGGATGTTCCAAGGAAATGAAACCTAATGATAAAACAGTACTTGAAATATCAACATCCCTGGCCTAATTAGAGCTGGGCCAATGGGCCCTAATTGCATAACTAAAATGCACCCAGTTGAGTTCTTTCTATTGTAACTTGACTACACATCTCGGCTCTGATTAATGGGGCCAGCGCTGCAAACTAAAATGCAGTTAATTTATTGTAAGTTTTATTAGGCATATAAAAGGAGACCAGGAATTACTAGCCTTTGGTTGCTAGAGATACATTTCATCTATGACTCAGACCAGATTCTTCACAGATTAAGCTTGTTAATTTTACTTATTGCCAACATTCTTCACCACATTGCTGGAGCGAGAGCCACGGGCTCTTGTCTAGAGCGGGCGGTATGAAAAGAACCGGAGGCCTTGGACAACAGTAACATTAACTACTTTGTCCTTTTAATTCATCTAATTACATGCAAGAAAAAAGAAACAGACCATTTGCAGGCTGCCTTTAGTTGCCTTTCTGCAGTGATGCTGAGCCAGTGCTTTTGTAGGCTTTTTGTTGTCTTATTAGCGAGCTTTTGTTCGGAGAGATGGTTAAAGCCATTTTCAGCAGCTAGCGAGATGAAACAGTTTCAATAAGGACACAATGTACTTGTTTAAATTACCTTTCAAAATGCTTGAAACCATTAAGGGGGAGGTGCTACAAATAAAAGTTGGATTTTTTTTTGTTATAATGTTTTACCCTAATAATAGCTTTTATTTTATTATAATCCATTAGTTGACAATATTATTCTATAGATTATTAGGCAGCAATTTTGTTATTTCATCACACTTTCAGCACTCACTCACAGAGCTGGAAACCACAAATCTCTGTATAATATGCTTTCAATTTTGTTAAAATCTGTATTTAACCGGTTTGGCTGTGAAACATCTTGGCAGAAAATGTGCTTTTAATTCTATCTTGATTAGCGTAACAGTTGACAAGGCTGAGTAGTGACATGATGGTATCCTATTTTCTACTATTCCCACTGTTACCTTTTCCCTGACAGATTTTATTTACTATTTTCACTTCCCCACAGCTAACAAGTCCAAGCATACTCTGCAACTTCCACTAAAGGGAATTTATCCCTTGTTGAATGAGCATCATAGTTAGAAAATCTAATTAAAAAGAGCTGATGTTCCCGGTTTGCTGGCAGGCTAATAGTAATGTGAGGCTTTTGAAAAATTTAGTGCCTACAGGTAAAATAAAAGTGTATTTAGCACTGTATATTTAGGTGGTCACAAACAGAAGGTGATTCAGAATTGTAGCAGGGAAATAAGGCAGGCAAGACTTCTTGGTTAATGTGGGGAAAATGGTCATACATTTTCCAGTTTCACATCTTCTGTTCACTTACTTACCTAAAATTGTTCTAGTATTGTGGCTGTGGCTGAGCGTTCTGCAAGATGTGAAATTTGGCGTGTAACTCTCTTCAATGAAAATTTACATTTAATCTGCATATTTTTCTAATTATTGGAAGTGAATTGAGTGCTAAGGAAAGATGTCTCATGCAATGTGCAGAGCTAAACTAGCAAGCCAGGAGAAACCAGCAAGTATAATTTCTTTTGTCCCTGTGCCTGACCTGGGTGCAAATGGTGTGACCTTAACTGGCTGAACTGGGAAATTTGACATTTAGGATTCATTTATAGTGAGCTTGGTCTGGTTGACCTCCATCTGTGGGATCAAAGCCTCTTTTCACACTGCTCCAGCACCTTCTGCTGGTTTTGGTGTGTGCCATGGAGACCTAATGTGTGGGACTACGATGACTGTGTGGTTAAACCAGATTCATGGGAACCCTGTATTGTTACCTACCTTGAAAATGAGATCTGCTATTGTAAACTAAGGGGAATGCAGGTGGGATGGGCAGTGAGCAAGCTACAGGAGCTGTACCCAAATCCATTTCTTGATACTAAACCCTGCACAGGTTATTTTCAATGGTTTATATTCTCTCTGCATTTTATACCTCAAACCAATCAGGCTAATACAGCATTTACAGTGCCATTTATGTAAATTACAACAGGATTTTATAGTCAATTTCCCAATGAAAAAATCAGGAATATTATAGTGGTGGATTCTGCTATGAGCATACAGGGCTAACCTGTGCCCAGAAGCACTGCTCATATAAAAGCAGCAGTCCCTGTCATATCAAGACAGCCCCTCCTGATCCATCACTTATGCTCGGAAAGAAGCATTAAGCCTTGCTCAAGTCCAGCCTGGCCAGTTCCTGAGGTCAGATTGAGCAGCTTTAGGGCTGGTGTAATTTTTGCCCTCGACTGTGATCCCACAAGCTGGTCCCCAAAGGAAACACCACGGAAGTTTTCACTGTGGTTCTTGGCGGGCCTCAGGATGTACTCACATAGATCAGACTGCAGGATGAGACCTTGGACACTGGATAAATATTTTTCCACAACATAGCATGAAATTCATTGAGAGCAAGAGCAAAACAGACCCATGCTCTAAGGACTCACTTAACTGGTTCAAACCATGTATAGTATGTGTAACATATTACTTACTGTGAGAAGATGCTTCCCCCACAGATTGCCAATACTCTAACGCATGAGTTGTGATTCAGAGATGCTGATCAAAGGATTGTAAGGAGGGAGTGCAGCTTTGCCTGTACAACCAGCTAATTGTGGCCTCAGTCCAAGGAAAAATGTAAATGTTTGATTAAAGTTGGACAAATGCAGGGGAAAAAAAAACCTTGACTTTGAGCACACACAGGATGGATCAGGACCTTAGCTCGTGCATGTTTTTTACATTGGCTAAGCTGACTGCTGACTCTGTGTGTCCTGAGTGTGATTACAGTTTATCTTCCACAGCAGTCATAAAAGAAACCTTTTTAGATAAAGAATGTTAGGGAACCTTGTTTCCTTATTACCATTTATTTTCCTCAAGTGAAACTGGAATGGGGTCACATAAAGGCATGTTTTGTGATTTAAAATCTTCAGTCTTCCTGTAGATGTGTATGGTGCACACCATGATTTTCTGCTGAGGTGTGTTATAAGAGGTTGGATAGATTCGTTTGCAGTGAGACTTAGTGCCTTCTTCCAGTGCCCTGATTTGTACACGCTGGCTGCTAAGTGCAAATATGAAGCCAGGGAAAAGCTACACCATGTTAAATAGCTAGCTCTCTAGCTGAACAATCCAATTGGTAAATAATAAATTTATAGGTATATGATGTGCTTTATGGGATTTTAAGAGAGTTTTTTCTTTTCCTTATCTTTCTCACTACTTCCAGGCAAACCTGAAAATAATTCAGGGAAATTTACCAGTGAAAATGAATTCTTCCATAAAATTATCAACAAATCTGAAAGTGGTCATAGTCTGTTGTACCTTAAATTGCTGGCATGATTTATATTATCTAGCAGAGAGAATATAATGTTCCCCACGTTCTCTTCCAGATAGATATTTTTAATAAAAAATAATAAAACTTAAAACTATGCAGAGAACCAAGAATATGCCAAATGTGTGTGCAACTTACGGCAACTACAGGAGACTAAGAGTAATTTTTGTTCTCTCCAAAATGTAACTCATTTCTTTTTCATGGCAATATGTTTGCTCCAAGTGCGTCTCTTCAGGCAGATAGATAGAGGAAAAACTATAGAGACCTCACACAAATAGCTCTTTTGATATTCTTTCTGATAAGGCCACCCTTTTAGGGAACAAAAATTAAGTTGGGCCGCACATTGTAACATCCATGTGTTTGACCATTGAACGCAATGTGTGGCCATTAGAAATAAAAGAAAAATCAATAGGGTTTCATTAAAACAGCAGGCAATCAGGGCTACGGCACTAGCTTAATTACAGTTTCAGTAGCATTTGCTTTAATTGGAAAGAATAAAAGAAGTGAAGTGGAGTGAATGAAGAAATTAGCATATCTATCACTGTTGTCACATTGTACTGTGGCCTTAAAGCACTGTTTGCTCTTTAGTATCCCTGATGCTTTGTGAGGCCCTGAAAAAATATGGAAAGGCAATCAGCAAATAATCAGATTGCACCTTTGCAGGATTCTAATTAAAGATCTTTTTAATGCTGGGAATGCATTTTTTTTATCTTTATTACATACAACAGATATAATTTGCATCTCTTGCGTTCACGGAGCATTGTGCATACATATAGCTGATAGAAGGGGAAGGAGTTTGTGCTCTACATTGGATGTCCTCCAGTGGGAGTTATCCTGCAGATTGCTGTGACTCAAGAAACCCTCTTCATTCAGCAGCAACCTCCAGCAACTATGTGACTGTCCAGGCACTAGGTAACGTCTTAGTAAAGGGGTAAGAAATGAAGCCAGGGCAAACAATTGTGTTTCCTGAGCTTCTGGCAGGGGCAGCAGAAAGACATATACAGATTCATGCTGCCCTCAGCCATGGACTGGTGTGAGTAGACCGTGTGGTGGCCAGTAATGCCCTTTATTCCTCTATACAAGGTGATTCCTATATTCCTAGACAAGGTGATGCCCCATAAAGTTCACTTCCAGGCTCCTGGCTCTTGGAGACCCTCCAAGACCTGTGTGTGCTTCAGGTCTAGAACAAACACCTACTCCACATGCAGAAGACAAGCCACCCCACCGATGTTTTCCCACCATTGCAGTCAGTGGCAGCAGGCATCACCTCCAGTCCTGGCAGTCCAAGGGTGACACCAGGATGCGTTTGGGTTCCTCCTAAGGCAATCTTAAAAGCTGAAGCTATGAAAGGCATTTCTTTACAGGCACATCAATTTCATAGATTCACTACCTGTCAGCAACCAAATGGAATCTGGGGCAGTTCATTTCACTTCTATCTTGCCCTATCAGAATTAGGAATAAAACTCTTCCTTCACACTTACAAAAAGATCAACCAGTAAAGTGGCATTTTTACCTCTTTTACGCAGATGTCTTTTGAGGCCAACAGCTACACCAAAGCACAGTTAATGACAGTGAGATCACAGGTAGGCCAAAAAAAGTGTAGAAGAGCTAATATATTATTCTTACTGCTCCTGAAAAGTTAATTCAAATGTCAATTATCTTCTTTTTATTAAATTGCTCAGAAAGCAGTCATGACTGTCCTGGATTAATTCACTCATTGAAATTATCATGTGATTATTTAGGGAAAAAAGAAACATGTTTTAGTTCACAGATTATTCATGAATGATTCATTACAATTCATTTTGAATAGTCTGACAAATATTTTATTCTGTCTTGTGTGTCCTACCTCTTACATGGCACTCAATAATACAGACGTGCTTTGGGTTTGGGTTTTTTTACCTTTTTCATCTCCCTGTGACATGAGACCTCAGGTTTCTTTGAGATGTATCACTTTTCTATAACACTCAAGTCCAAGCTTCTTAAAGGATCATCTATCTTATGAGGGCTCTAGGTGTATGTGCAAAGCTGGAATGTTTGGATATCATTGCACAAGGACACACTGGAGATCAGGGAGCAGAATCTAGATCTTTCTGAGTGATAAATACAGGGCAGCAGCTATGTTTGTAAAGAGAAATAAATTCTTAAATATGTAGGTAGGTACATAGAACAATTTAAATCACTCTGTTAGCAGTGAAGAGTGTTAAAGTCAAACTAAAAATCAGTGTAAATTAGGCACCTGGAGGGTATAAGTCTCCATCAGTTCACTGTTGCAAGCTTGCTTATGAAAACATGAAGTGTTCACTACTTCCACCTTCCTTTCATGGCCTTACCTTTATGCAAAGAACAATTCAACAGAGCCATAAACCAGGGAAAGGCACAAAAAGTCCTGCCCATTCTTGACATTGTCACAAAGTTCTCATTTGTAATAAAATTCTCATTTCTGAGTGGGCCAGCATCGCTGCGGTTCATACCAGAATACTGAGGATGCCTGCAGCTTGCCATTGTTTTCTGCCAACTTGAGGACCAAAACTTCCATCCCCAAGTCACTGGCAGAGCAGCTGTGGAGTATCTCTGAAACATCAGGAGATGGTGACATGAGCATGAAGACACGGAATCAGCTCCCCACAAAGGATCTGGAGAGAAGGCACTGTAGGGAGACAAATGTTTTCATAAATTACTACAAAGAAAAGTGAACGGAATTAATTGCAGGTTTGATACTGTTTTAAGCACTGTCGAATAAAGCATCCTTTTACACAGCTACTATTGAATTAACTTCCTAAAGTTACTGCAAATGCCTTTTGGCCAGAGGATTCTTGAAGGGCAGAAATATATTTATGGAGTGGAAACCCAATTTGAGGAGGAACTTCCACAGACACAAATGCCTCAAACCAGTTTGGCAGTACGTGATAACTCTATTTGTAATTAAAGGTTAAAGTATACTTAAACCAGTTTGGCAGTTAAAAACAATTTTAATTGAAAATATACATTTGTAATTGCAAATGGAAAGATTTCCTGTAATAGCAGTAACAGACCCATTTTCTAATAAGATGAACAATACAGTTGATGACTGAAGCATCTGTATATAGTTACATACAGCATTTCTGTACTGCAGGCTGCCAATTTATTTCAGCAGTGAAAAGCTTGATTTATTGTTTGTAGCATTACCATCTGTTGTAGTTATTACAGAAATTATATATAAACCAGTTAGTAAACACTTTGCCCCATTGTCTGTTGTTTTGATAATCACCCATAATAACATCTAGCATCAATATGGTCTTTAAACCCGATTTGGGAGTTAATGGAATAAGAGGAGGCAGTCAGTATATGCACCAGGGTAATGTCATTAGGAATGTTTGTGAAGAACAAATTAAATCAGTTGTAAATTGTGCTCTCAAGTCAGCCAGAAAACCAGTCTTGTTCAGGAGAAGGGATTTATATTTTAACCTCGTGCAGAAAATGTACTTAAGCAGATTAAAATAAAATAGGGACTTCGTCGATGGATGTAAATGGTAATTGCTGGAGCTCTAATGGCTTCCTGTTGGCTATGTCATGCAGTGGGCACAGCTATTTTAAAGTTAACCAGTGCTTGAGGTCATACTTTTACAGATTCAGTCATTAAACAGGACTAGACATGTCACTAAATGGCTGATTATTCAAATGATCAGCCTGCTCAAAAGTTACCTATGTCATATTCCGGACAGAGGATTACAGGAAAAAAAAATTTAAGGTAGAGTTGAAATAAAATAAAGATGAAATTAATTCAAGTATAAGTCAATAGAAGCGTCTGTGTGGGGTCTCGTTTGTTTTGGATGCAGACTCTGCTTTATATCAGCTTGTAGTGGTTGCTTAAATTATTCACACTGGGTTTTTCTTGTGTACAAATAGTTTTATGTATCAGAAGTGTAGTCTCTCAAGTATTATCTGTCTGAGGAGCTGTACGGGTTGTAGGCATATGAGAAATAGATTTATTATATACTGGTGCAATCTATTATGTGCCTGTGACCATTTCACTTGCCCACCTACATGTCAGCAGCGTAATGCTGTTTTAGCACCATTTTAGTGATATACTGAAAAGTCGAATACTGAGTTTTCTGGAGTGAACGTTTTCTTCCAAAACAAAATATCACTTCTCATAGATAATTTTCTCCTTGTTCCATCTGCACCAAGGATGATCAATAAGGTCTTGTTTAAAAGTGAAATATTAAAGGCATACTCTGAGTTCCAGTCATGAATTAGTAAAAAAGGAAAATGTCAAGCTAAAACTAGTGGTTTTCATAGGTTGATACGTAAGAAATAACCACTAATATTTAGAACACAAGCAATATATTTGCATGGTTGTTATTAGTAAATATATTTCTCTATCAGCGTATATGAGCTTTAGACCTTGCCAAGGAGAACTAAAGAGGATAGAGTTTGTTTCCAAGGCTTGAGGACATCTGAGACAAACCCTGCCAATGCCACCTCACTGCGCCACAAACCCAACGACGATGCCTCCACCAAGTGAAATGAGAAGGAAAGAACTCTCATGGAGCAAGGTTCTCCAAGCTTTATGAGCAAAACCAAGATATTCTTTCTGCCCAGAGCAGAACTGGCACGTACTGCTGGAGGGATAAATGAGTGAGTGGCTGAGAAAATCCTGACATACAATAACAGGCTGAGCTTCCGAGCAAGGGGCAGAAGGACTCAGAAAACATAAATAAATGTGGGGTTTCCCCTACAGAGCTTCCAAAACTTGAAAAGACACAAAATAAATGGGGAAAACTTTTGTGTTTGACACTCTTGAGGAGAAGCTATGGAGATCTAGCAATGGAAGAAAATAAAGGAAAACTGTTGTGCAGATGGGAATTAGAAAGCAAAATGAGGGGGGAAAAAAAAGCACATGTGTTTGGAATATTTTCTGTATTAAACAACTTGAGGGCAGAGAGTATTTTTCATAAACTAATACAATTATTTTAATTAAAAAATCCTTAAAATATTAATGGAAGGCGTCTGAAGGCAGAGTTAATTATAGCTGTGCCACTCACACAGCTGTAGTTAAGGCTCTGTCAGGATTTCCATTACGAGTGCTGGGTTTTTGAGAGGTAATAACTCAGTCAGCCCAAATTTCCTAATGGGTAAAACTTACATTGCAGTTCTCACCATAGGGGTTATTTTTTCTCCTCTTTGGTTTCATTTGTTGCCTGTATTTCAGAATCGATTTGGTTCTTCAAGAGGTATGGAAAGACACCAGTTTGGAATGTTTGGATTAGATGGCTAAATGGATGTAGAGGGCTTATCTGGGGATGGGAGCCAGAATCTGGTCTCATCTCAAGCAACCTTGACAAGCACTGGGCCTGCATTGAGAAATAAAGAGTGCAGAAGGATTGTGTAGGGGACTGTAGACTCGCACAAATCTTATGCATCACAGCAAAACACTATTTATTATCACTTGCATTAACATTTTTATTGATTTATTCTTAGGAATTTAAAATGAAAGACTTACCAAATAACATCTCTCACACATAGGGTGATATTGGTATTTATATTGGTATTTATAAATAAATATATTTGTAACTGTTGGTATTTAGCAGTAAATTTTATGCACAAGACATCCTCCACATGCATTTATTTTTATATAACTTTCATTCTGCAGATGAAGGAGCTTTGCTATTTTCCCACTAAAAAATTATAGAATACAAATTTCAGTCACTCCTGAAAGCAAAACCTGCTTATAAATATCAGAGTTCTATCCTTTGCCTAAACTCAGCCATTAAACCACTTTCATTCTGGTGAGAGATCTGGCTTGCATATACCATATTAGTGTGAAAATTACCCTAAATATGAATGCAACATCATTGCTTGCAGGCTAATGGCTAATATTGTATGCCCTGGAAAAAGCAAAATCATTGCCTGCATGTTTACTGTGTCATTTGCGTTAGTTCTGCTGGCTGATTTTCACAGCGTATTACAGCTGCTGGGGGAAAGGGGGAACCAGAGAAAATGCACATAGTTTCATTGCGAGCATCATTCTATAACCACACAATACTGTTACCTTGCACTTTGTAAAGGTATCTATCTGCCAGCAGGTAGAAACACATTCCTTTCTCATTACTATATAGGATTATTTGGTAACCATTTAATGTGATATTGCAATACGTTAGTAGCAGAACACTTTTTTCACCTGCTGGGTAGTTGTTCAACTCAACCTGCTGAAAGAAATGGGCTACCATGAGAACACAAAGACACAGCCCTGAATAGGCTATCAGTGATTTTTTCCTAAACAATATCTATGCTAGAATTATGCAGTCACAGGAGTTATTACAAAGTAAAGCACAGACACTCCACAAGTTTGAAATGTGAATGTTGTAATAAGGAAAAATTACATTTGTTTCGTTTTCTGTCCTTGTTACTTTCTTCCTTGTGATAATAGATTCAGATTTTCTGCCATTATCTGGTCTTATTAAAGGAAAGTGGTATCAAATTTAATACTTCATATATAAAGTAAGAGAGCACCTGCTCATAAAATGTATTTTCCATGCACCTCGCAAAATACAGGGGAATTAACAAAATGGCTCTACTATATTAGAACAAGGGCACAACTGTTACTATCTGTATAAGATTGATTTTGGTGAAGATTATAGGAATGGTATTTGTCTGACAATGCCAAGCACTCAAAATTTATCCTTTTTGTGGGTTTTATTCAAAATTGCTCATTTTTAATGCGACATTGCAAGAACTATTTTTCTCAATTATACCTTTTTTTAATATAGGTTTTAGAAAGTACATTTATGTCAGAATTTCTTTCATATATAATGTCCTGGATTGCATTAGACATGATGTACAAGCCTAGACCTTTAATGTGTGAAAAGATATAGCTTTTACTGGATAAAACACATGCTAACCTGGAAAATGGGACATGTATCATCAAATCAAAATCCATGTTATATGTGAGACTCCTCAGTTTGGAACAAGACCATCAGCTGGAGCAAAATGCATCTGTCCCAGACATCAGGAACATTTTAACCAAACCTTTTCTCTTGCAAGGTGCCCGCAACCCTGTGTTAATGAGATTTTTATCAAAAAACACGCTTCCTGACCAGCCTTTTCAGACAAAAATCATAGGATCATAGACTGGTTTGTGTTGGAAGGGACCTTAAAGTCATCCCATTCCAACCCCTGCCACGGGCAGGGACACATTCCACTAGAGCAGCTTGCTCCAAACCCCTGTGTCCAACCTGGCCTTGAACACTGCCAGGGATGGGGCAGCCACAGCTTCTCTGGGCACCCTGTGCCAGTGCCTCAGCACCCTCACAGGGAAGAGCTTCTGCCTAAGAGCTCATCTCAATCTCCCCTCTATCAATATAAAGCCATTCTACCTTGTCCTTTCACTACGTGCCCTTGTAAAAAGTCCCTCTCTATAAGCTGCAATGAGGTCTTCCAAGAGCCTTCTCTTCAAAGGCTGCTCAAATGCTGTTGAATGTTTGCTCCTTATCATGCTGAAACGTTAAGGCAACCCAGCACCTGCATCTCTTGCTTCTCAGGTGATATCGGGTCCATTCAGCCTTGTTTTCCTTCAGGGAATGAGTAAACCCTTCGTGTATTCCCTGCCCAACACTGCTCATGGCAGGCAAGACTGGAAGCCAATTACATCACTTCAAATTCTCTGGAAGATCCTTCTTGCTTAGAGGAATCTTTGATGGACCTGTTAAATTGCTTCTCTTGTACCAATGGAGAGATGAAAGGGATCAAAGCTGGAGATCAGTCCCTGACTGATAATTGCTGCAGCAGCAGCATGAGAAGCAGGGAAAGAGGGAAAAGCAAGTCAGAAGAGGAGGTGATGAAGCATGTGAGAAATGTGATTTTGAAAAGGTGCCGTAAGACCAGGCTTCTGACAGTGTTTCTGCATCTGACTCATAAAGTTAAGAGGTTTTGCAAGATGGCAAGATCTGTTCTCTCCAAAAAAAACTTGCTAGAGTATATGGCATCACTTTGTTGCCCTAACCTTCCCCTATATCTGGTCCAAGTAATAGTTCTCCCAACTCAAATGAGAAGCGCTGTTTATTTACATCCATAGCACACTGCTGTTTGGCAATGTCAGGCTCTGGGATTCAGGGCAACAAAGTGCAATGCATATTGTATTTTATTGGTGATTGAAATAGAGAAAAATGTTTTCCTTTGAATTAGCTGGTCCTGGCAGGTTGCAGGCAGCCAAGCTTGAAGGAAAAGATAAAGTGAACACTCCTTGGACCACATCACTCTTTTAAACATAGCACACCATTAAGTCCAGCTTGGTTTTACATTCGTGCAACATGACTCTTGTTTCAGTTATTTACTTCTGTTTCCCCATAAATGTGGGAATTCATAATCCACGGGTGCCGCCTATCCATTGTACTGTACTGAAACAGCGTGTGTTGAACTCTTGAACTGTAAAATGTATTGATTATTGTTTCCTTTAGTAATTTTTATTTACTCACAGGAAGATTGCTCTTTATTACTCTTCTCAGCATTTCCTTTATATATATATTGTTTCTACTGCAAGGCCTAGATTCAGGTCCACAATTAAGCACTTTCCTGCAAAGAGAACAAAAAACCTGTCTGAGCTGCAGTTACTCTAAAAACCTCAACCTGCAAATGCTTGCAGGAGTAAATATATGCAAGATGCTTGCCATTCACATGTGCAAGTGATTGTAGGTCTCAGTCCAATAGGAAATAACAACAGCAGAAGAGAATGGGAAATCCTGAGGGTAAGTTGCTTGTCAGTTTTGCCATAACAGCGTTGCCAGTGACTCTATAAGGGAGCTGCGGAATTGTCTTACAGAAATTGAAGATTTCCAGGATGTTGCTGCGAAGGAATGGGAGAAATCTGTAAGCCATTGACTCCCTTAATCTCATTTATTAATGCTCCATTGTGCTGTGAGAGTGAGAGCCACAGACAAATTGGCAAAGCAGAAACTTGCTTTTGAGCTGGTTTGCCATGATAAGTAGGATACGCTGGCACTTGAAAGGATACCAGTGTGGTCCAATTTCTGATGCTGCTTCCAGTTTTGGAGTGGAGTAAAATCTAGCCCTGCTCTGTTTGCTGAAATGCCAATTAGTGATAGCAACCATGGTAATTGTGCAGAGGATTTAGCCAAGGCTGACCTTGCCTCGTGTTCCCCAGGCCAACAAATACATCAACAGAAGAGTCTACTAGTTAAACTTTCTATTAGTTCAGTCTCAGGAATGAACTTGTAGACATGAAACGTGGGTGATACATGCCCATTTCATTAAGAAAGCTTCAACAATGATTTCCTATTAAAGGATTGTTTAATTTTTACAAACATAGGGAAATGTTTAAAAAAAAAATATAACCAGACACATCTTTGGCTGCGTTACAAATGTGTAGTTCACACTGATGTTGACACAGAGTTTAACAATACCTACAACACCACCAAAGCCTATCCTTTGACCTGGTGATGTAACTGAGCCTCAAGAACATAAAGTAAAAGCAAGCAAAACCCTCAGATAGACTGTGCAGTTCACCTGGATGTGTTCCATGAGTAAATATTTGGGGATGTTTGCTTTGGCTCCAAAACAGCCATGAAAAAAAAAAAATGTCCAAATTCACTGTTGGTATTAAATAAGTGTGATTCCCTTGGGATGATTGTAACACATCATTTTTTTTTTCCCCCAGGAATTTAGGTATTGCCCTTATATGAGTAAATGTTTCTTTACAGAGAGCTCGATAAGAATTATAGACATCATCCTACCAGGTCAAAAATGTTATCTTTTACAGACTTATGCACCGTCAGGCATAAGTAATTATATAAGCAAAGGATCAAAGAATCAGAGAATTCAGGTATATCAAAACCATGAACTCATGACACTTAGACCCCAGAAAAACAGGAAAACAAATAGAAGACAAAGAATACCACATCTCCAAAACAAAGCCTTGGTCTCCATTCATGCTTACTTATAAGAACGTATTGCACTGAATATCATGGTTCCTTAAATTAAGATTCCAGCTTAATTTAGTTCATTAGCACTAAGTAAGTCCACATGAATAGCATGGATGCTGACTTGGATCACAGAAGGAATTGAATAAGCTGGACACTGAGCCAAATTGACTTGTAACCAGGCCACAGCTTGAAAAAAAGCCATACAGTCCTAAAAATGCAAACATATGCTGTATTTTATAGGATCAATCACAGTTATTACCTTTAATTAATGATCCTGTTCCATCTCTGACCAATGTTTATAAATCTGGCAGACCTGAGAGTCATGGCGATGAACTGACATATGTGAAGAAACCCTAGCTTCTGGCCAGGTTTGTGCCTGGGATAAATGGTGCTTGTCTGCCTGCCAAAAGCTGTTAACTCACACTCACTCACATATACACAACCAGCCACAAATGCAGCCTCAACACTCAGGAAAAAACAGATTTAGAAATTGTCTGTCTGGAGAAATAATCCCAAGCAGCTCTTGCAGAACAGCTAATTCTCCAGGGCTCTCTCCTCCCACTCTATGGATGCCCTTGCTCCAATAGCTCTCCAAGCTCACTTGGGAAGTGCATGATGCTAAGCTGCACAAAGACACTTCAAGTGCAGTATTAAAGTATCTAAACTGGGAGTTACTGAGGAATCATTACCATGCTTGAAACTGAAACCCCACCCTTGTTCCATGCTCACTCCCTTGCACACACCAGCTCTTATTAAAAAAACATAGCTCCAAGCTAGGAGAAAAAAAAAGGACACATTATTCCAGAACAAGGAGCTCAATTTATTTTATATGGACTTTTGACAGATATTAAGAGCAATGTTTTCAAAACCATTAGTTTATTTTCCTTCCCTTTCTCAAAGAAAATAGGTAGTCCAAGAAAAACCAAAGATGGGCTCCTCTGCTTACCTCAAGTTGATCTAGAAGCCATATGGCTGTGCCCATTCACAGCTTCCTCCAGTACCTGAGCCCAGCCAGCAGTTCAGGTAGACTTAGATAAAACCTGCTTTGTCCCCAAAGTCAGGATTTCAGCGTTTGTATGAGTGCTCAACATACAGACCTCCTTTTGCACTTGCTACAGTCAAAGAAACCCATATCAAATGGCTGCAGAGTACTATGTGATCTACAGACACAAGATGAAAATGGTAGCACTGTTATTAATGTCTTTTCTTTCATGACTGTTTCTTCGATCCACTTTTGTGGTTATTCTAGTACCTCCGCAGAAACTGGTTACCAGATTTCCTAGTTTATGGGGATTTAACAGATCACAAACTCCAACTTCCAGTTTATTTCAGTTAGACCTAATTTTATGTCCATCTTATTTTCCTTGTTGCATTTGATATTATAAAGAGGGTTTGTCATCCTTTACATTTTTAGCAGTGAAGGAACCCTTTCCAATGGTCTGTGAGGATATTCTGTGGGTATTCATGCTGCAATGAGCCTTCTTCCCTACCAGCTGTTATTCCCAGTCCTAATCTCTAAACAGGGAGGTGCAGCAGCACTCATTTGTGCTCTGCATTTTACTTCCAACATTTAGGATTTCACAGGATCCTAAAACAACCTGACACACTCATGGCAGCAAGAGAGAGGATAAGGACCAGGAAAACCTGTAATGTTTCCACTGCCAGATTTATGGAAAGAAAATAGCACATGACCTTTATGATGCTGTCATTATGAGCCACTTTTCAGGACAGCTTCAAGAGAATATCTGAACAGTTCTTTGCTTTTCTGCCTGAAAATGAAACACTACCAAATTTCTAGTCTTCAAAGTAGACAAGTAAAGTAAATTCACTTTATCCAAAGGCCATCGGGCAAGACATAAGCACAGTGCCTTCAGCTAAATGAGTTCCCCAAGTAAAATGAATACTCCTAGTACCAATGAATCACACCACCAGATTTGCCACTTGGCATTTAGCATTTAGATATAAGGTTTTAGCTGCTCTCTTATTAAGCAGAGATTTTTCCCTATAGAAAGCAACCTTGAAATAACTGAAAGAAAATTGCTATAAGCCAGAAAAGAACAAATAATGGACTAAAGGGAAGGTGAAATACCATTTTGGCATAAACATTGGCACCCAGCACAGCATCTGGCTATTCTGACAATGGGGGCACTTTGGGAAAGGTTAGTTGAAATGATTATGAACAAGTTCCTAATGACATGAAAGGTGGTAACTTTTACTGCAACTCTCCCATGTAAATCCCAAGGAGGGTCACTCTTACATCACCTGATTCCATTCAAGCTACAGGACTATGCATACCAGTTAAATCTGCTCTGTCAGTAACTTGTGGAAGAATTGAATATATCCATATATACTGAGAATGGCTTCCAAAACTGATTTTTATCATAGCACATCCACTGATAAAATCTTGCAATGGCCACTTACTGCATTTTCTTTTGTGTAACTTTGAGTAAACCACGTGTTCTTAAAATACTAATCCTCGAAAATAATTCCCAAACAACCTCAAAAAGACCCTCAGTCTGTTTAGAAGAAACACACAGAAGTGAGTTGACAGAGGAAGGCTGGGACCAGAAGCAGGACTGCCCTGGTAATGTTTGCTTTCCTTCTCTTACCCATGCAGGTATAAACCACTCTGCTGCTGAATTCCTGCTTGTTTTCACAGCTCTGAGGCTGATACCTATGAAAATATATTGCTTATAGAGTTCACAGTGTAAGCCTTCTCCAGGTTGAATTGAATCGGATTTCATACATATTGCTGCTGACTACAATGTCTCATGGATATGTTTGTACATTTACCAAAGACATGAAAGCAGATCAGATGTATTTAAACATAAACAAATATATTAATAGTTACCAACACCTCCTCAGTGAGATGGAATAGATTACATATACTTGTTTATTTTCACTAATATAGCCACTCAAGGAAGACACCAGTCTATGAGAAACAGCTGCAGTGAAAAGATTAAAAAGACTATTCCTAATAGAATTTAATGTTTCTAGGCTAGTTTTAGCTGAAGCTTTCTGTACTTCTCATCTTCAAGACCTAAATGCAGACCTATACTTTACCTCAAGAGCTGCAGAAATACTGTAACAACCTTGTTCCCCAGATAGCTGTCTAAAGTCTTCTTTTCTATCTCCTTCATGGACCAGACAAACTCGGAGGGCTTCAGGCTACCTTCAAAGGCAGGTGTTGACCTCCTTTGTGGTCTTTTCCCACAGCCAAACTCACTGGAGGTCATGGAGTCTTCTGAGCTGAGGATGAAGTCATTTTAAGGTCTAAAGATTGACAGAAATTGAACAAAGGATCCAGTTCTAATGATGTATATCATTGAAAATCATACAAATAGAAATCTTCCTGAGGCTGTGTTTTAATAGTGATAGTGGTTAGACTGTTGACTTAAGCAGTGGGAAGTCAAAGGGCAGTCTGATTATGTACCTAAAGCATGTATAATGCCTCAGATTGACCCAGGCTGGTCGTTGCTCCACGTAGACCATTTCTGGGGTTATTTTCTTGAGTTGACCGGCACCAGCCTGACACATTTGAGGATCCTCTAAACTCTGCTTCCAGCAAGTCTGCACAGTAAGTTTCAAAGCGAGTTTGATTCTGCAGCGTTCCTTTGTTTTGGTGCTTTTGGAGATCGCCTCAGGCAAACGTTTCCCTTGTCTACTTCCCAAGTAACTTTGAAATGGAGCTTATGGCCATCTTTTTCTGTCTCACTCCTCCTCCTTCACGGCGTTTTTCAAAGCTCTGTGCAGATATTGACTGATTGACTAATGGAAAAATGAACAGAGGCATTCAGGTAGCCACTTAAACTATGCACTAAACTTCAACCATGTGCTTAAAACCTTCCTCAATAGCAGGCTTTTCAGAAGTCAATAGAGAGGAAAAATAGCCCTAAGGTTTCAAGTTGCCCATATGCAATTAACGGCATCTCTTCATGTGTTTATTTCAGGAGTGTATTTTAAGGGTGTATTTTTGTTTGCTTTTTTCGCAGTTCAAAATATGTACTGCAAAACATAGACACAGCCTAAAGGCTTTAGATTGTGCTGGCTTTACCCTGTACCCAAGAAGCTGACAATGTGACACATGGGGACTGCTCCCTGTGGCAAGCAAGGCAGAACAGTCAACAGCTAGAGATCTTTCACCACCGCCTTGCTCAGCCCCCCTGGCCTGAGGAGCCAAGGACCTAATCCACAACAGCCATCACCAGCTAAATGGAAGGACTGGATTAGATTCTAACCATAGATAAGCTGTATAGAAACAAGGACTGTGACTGGGACCTCTCTCCTGTCCCACTAACAGTGCTCATGGAGTTATGCTGAGGTTATCTGCAGAATTAATAGTTTTTAGATTTGGTTTCACCGAGGCTTTAAAGGAAACACCTCTGCAGCTATGCAAAGACAAAGTGTTCTATAGCTATTATCTGCCTTAAGAACAATATTAATAGTTTTAATTGAAAATCATGGCTGAGCTATGTAAGATGCCTTGAGGAGCTTGTGAGAAAATACACTATAAATTGTGCCTTACTGTCCAGCTTCTGGAAATCGACTTGGCTACTGTTATTTGAAAGCCTGGCAAAGCATGGCTAATGACAGCTGCCTGCCTTTATGCATAGGTGACTGGTATCCAAAAGAGACCGTGTCTTTAGGAGAGGAGTCAAATCATCCTGCTTACTTCAACTAACCATAGGAAAGTCAAGCCCTCGTAACTTGGAGTTTGGCCTTACAGGGCTCTTGCCTGGCTCCCTGCTCCAGGACAGGATCCCAGATGCCCCATGGGCACCTACAAGTCTCAGTCAGAAAAGTCTTGTCATGGATAGCATTGGCCTGGCTATAGCAGATACCTACCCAGTCCCTCAGGCCATTCCTGCATGAAGGAATCAGGGATGTAGGCTGTTTTTTCGTCCTCAGACCTCATGGAAAGGCTCCAGAGATGTGTCAGTAACCAGGTGGGACAAATAACATCAGCCTTGCTTCTCCCATGCCTTTCTCTTCATTTTAGTTTCCTTTTGTCTCTCCTGTAATACCTAAGGAGGGAGCATTCAGACCAGTGGGGTACAGTGCTTTCCAGCACCAATATTAGCATGTGTTCTCTGTAGAAGCCCCGCAGCTGCTGAGCATCAGCTGCCTGACCCTCCTGGCATATCTATTGCTGAACACACCATACATATACCCCAGCTGATTGATACCCTGTGACAGAGCAGGGCAGGAAAGCTGGATGTGTGGGGGCTCACAGATGGATAGTTTTGTTACTTTAATTTGCTCGGTGACAGTTTTCAGAGCCCATACAGAACCAAATGTCTCTTTCTGCAATAGTTGGAAGAGTCAAAAGTGAAAACCTTCTCAATTTTTACAACCTTGCCTCTGTGGCAGGCTAAGTCATTTCGGAGACTTCCTAGGCAATTTGTCTGGGATCAGGCTATTTCCCCAAGCATCCAGAAAAAATCAACTTTTCTCATTGTTGTTCAGCAGGTTCACAAACAACACGAGAGAAGCCACCTGGAAAACACCTAATGTTAAGCAAAGAAGCTGCAAAAAAAGATAACTCGAAGTGGAAAACCATAGAAAGGGAAACACGTGCAATACCCTCAGCTACAATTCTTCCCTCATCTCAATGCTTTTATTTCAGTCTTCAAAGCTCTGATACCTTCATTTTCATTTCACAGCACCAACATTTAATTTGTGCTTCTTTTTAATCACTGACCAATATGCCAAAGCATCTCTATATATTATAACTTGTCTATATAGGCATAAA
The DNA here is from genome assembly GCF_028554395.1 of Pezoporus wallicus. Taxonomy (NCBI): domain Eukaryota; kingdom Metazoa; phylum Chordata; class Aves; order Psittaciformes; family Psittacidae; genus Pezoporus; species Pezoporus wallicus. The sequence goes on from NW_026640104.1 coordinate 1,160,392, forward strand.
TATGGTTGTCAAGAGGGAAAAAATAATACCTTGGTCAACTGAAGAAGGAAGCTAGATTATGTCATTTCTGATCATTTCAGTTTGATTCTAATAATCACTCCAAGTGCTGAGTCTTTATACGACTTTAGTTTTGGAACAAGCCTTTAAACTTGAATTTGTCATTAAAGCACTGAATCTGAAGTGCTTACTTGGATTAAACTTGGGTAAGTTTTGGTCAGTACCGGAAGGGTCACCAGCCACATTTCACATCTGTACCTCCCAGAAGTCACAGCTGGATTCTGTGTCTCCAGTTTTACAATTTCTAGCCAGACCAATGCTGTCCTAAAGCAAAAAGGAAGCGTTATGCGAAGCTTCCCATGGCTTTACCAGCAAACCCTTTCCTCAGTTTTACTCACAAAGAACTTTAAGAACAAACTTAACTTTTCTAAACAAAAATAATTTCATCATTTTGTGTGGCATTAACACCCTGCTATTTCTATATGTTATCTATATTTTTCTTGTTGACATTCAACCAATTCAGAGCTAAAAATCCATCCTGCACTTTTTCTGGGGTCGTAAATCATAAAAAGGTTATATTTTATGAAAGCTGAAGCTGAGAAGTAAACAGCATATTTGTATCAAAAGAGTTTCATCTATTAAGCAGCAATGACAGGGCCCTCTGGGCCAAAATCTAGTTTTCTTACTTAAAAAGCTTAGTTCCTTTGTAGACTCCTGCAGGGACCTATAACAGTTGGAATTGGGTTTTTTATGCCTTTGAGGCCTCCAAATGAATGTTACAGTTTTCCATTATTTTCTTTTTTCTTTTGAGAGAACGAGGCTACCTGCTTATTGCCTAAAACCTACACCCTGTGATTGTTCTGTTGTAAAATCTGTCTTCCAGCCAGTAGCCTCACATGTGATCAGGCATCCTTAGTGTGGCCTTTCCATTTCACCTGATGCAGGGTAAAATACATGAGACAAGAACTGCAGCTTACAATTGTGTCTGTTCAAGATTTCATGCTAAACTTCATGCGCTTCCAAGATTTCTGATATTACCTTTGAAGAGCAGGATCCTGCAAAGATGTGCATATGTCCACTCTATACCCTGCAAATATGCATGTTTTGATTGAGATACTCACGTCAGTGGTTGCAAAGGGAGCACAAGTGGCTTGTAGCTAGTAACTCAGATGGGATTATTCCTTTTCCATTCTCTGCTACCTTCTCTGTGACTTTACCTCGGAGGAAGATGCTCAGTCATTTCCCTCCAGCTACTGAGAGCTGGGCACCTCAATACCTTGGAGGTATCTCTGTGTGATACCTTCATATCTCTGTCTCCCACTTTTAAGATACCTCCCCATCGCATCTGAAGCTGTGAGGACAAACATATTAGGTCTGTGTGGTACCGTTATACCATGGCGTTGGGAGTCACCAAAGCAATGCCAGCAGTGTCTGAAGGATTGTTCAGAGTATAAAGCATTAAACACATGTGAATCAGTCTTTGGGGATCACGACCTGAATGCATTAACTTTCGCCATTCTCACTTAGCAAACAGCCTCTATTCATACCAGGGCATATTCCTCCCAGGTACAACCCAACCAAATCTCAAATCACACCAAGGCTGAATTTGGCTCTGCACCCACCATGATCTGATTTACCAGATCCCCAGCACGGCTGACTGTGAGTCAGCAAATTCACCACCTCTAAACTAGTAGAATAATCACTAACAATTAACAAAATGATATATCCAAGTCACAGTAATCTTTTTAGCCACTTTGAACATATATTTGTTCTTTTGATGTCCTGTGTGAATAGGAGTGCTTTATCTGACTGATGATGGGCTAAACAATGGTTCAGAGTTGTAATATGGAACTCAATTTGCTGGAACTATCATCTGAAAGGCCTGGACAATTTATTGAACACTGCAGATGAAAGAAAGGGGAAAAAAAATTTAAAAACTGACCACTTCTAAAATGAAGAAAATAGAGCAGTAAAGGGTATTGTAATATACTTTAATCTTCCTTAATGTAGAAAAATATGAAATGCCATTAAAGCCTCCTTTGAAATGGATGTGTCCGCATGGCTTGAGCACCAAAATCTAGTTAATGAATCTATTGTTAAAGCAAATAAACAGGAAAGCAGCAGAGAAGGAGTGATCACGGCTTTATACCGACTAATTCAGAAGATGAAAGCAGAGAAAAATTAAAGTTAAATTCATATAAATATTACAGCCAAGGAGAATAGTTGCAGGTGTTAAAAAAGAAGGGGAGGAGGGAAGAGAGAGAGAAAAGGTAAAACATGAATTTTCATTCAATTCACAAGTCACAACCAGGAGACATTTTTTGTATAAGAGCAAAGTCAGGCAAGATGAAAGCTTTTCAAGGGGCACAATAATTAACATTTTAAAAGGTTTTAGCAATAAAATAATGATTCCACAATAACAGCAATTTAATCATTTTATTTGAGAAATTAAATTGATTGCTAGTGTTCATTTGTAAGAAGTGGCATTTACTGCAATTGCAAGAAGTTATCAAATCATGTTTCCATTTTAATAGTTGGGGGTTTTAATACGTAGCCAGCGTTCAGACGGAGAAGAGACATCGCCATCATTTGTCTGCCTAAATGATCGTGCCTGATGCTCACTTTTTTATGCACATGCCCATGTTTATGGTATTAATAAATACTGCTAATAAACGTCAGGAAAGAACAAGGCAGAGCGGGGTGATGCCACTCTGAGCGGAGGGGAAGTACCCTTGGTATCAGCAGCCTTTAGCAGCAGAGCAGTGGTTTCATCCAGAAGTCACACAGGCATCAAGGTACACACACAGGGCTGGCCAGGCTTCCACCATGAGACACCAGTAATGGCAAGGGAGCTAGGGCACCTCCCGCATGAAGAAAGCTGGGGCTGTTCAGCCTGGAGAAGAGAAGCTGCATGGAGACCTCAGAGCAGCTTCCAGTGTCTGATGGGGCCTACAAGGATGCCAGAGAGGGACAATTCAACAGGGACTGTAGTGATAGGACAAGGGGTGATGGGTTCAAACTGAAACAGGGAAGATTCAGGTTAGATATAAGGAAGAAGTTCTTTACTGTTAGTGTGGTGAGGCACTGGAACAGGCTGCCCAAGGAAGCTGTAGCTGCCCCATCCCTGGCAGTGTTCAAGGCCAGGTTGGACACAGGGGCTTGGAGCAAGCTGCTCTAGTGGAAGGTGTCCCTGCCCATGGCAGCGGTTTGGAACTGGGTGCGCTTTAAGGTCCTATGTGATCTTTAAAGATCTCTTCCAGCCCAAACCATCATATGAGTCTATAATTTATGTCCCTTGTAAGCCTCTGAGGATGCTTCCAGAAATCTGAAATGGTCCAGCTGAGCTCACCACCACAGCATCTCAAGCCAACATCCTTCTGAGCAGAGGGGATGAAGACCCAACGCTTTTCTTCTCCCCACCCAGGATGGGGAAGGTGGAGAATGGCTGTGTTCATGTGCATGATCAAGGCATCTGGGCTTGGCTGGGAGCACCTTGTGGGGGATCTGTCTTTTTGCTGTCTCCTTTGGATCCTGAATGGCAAAACACACTGTCTCCATGTGAGAAGCATCTCATCTCACAGGGCTGGAAAGCAATGAGCAGGAAAAGAGTGAGGCCCAGCCCTGCTGAGGTCAGTGGAAAGACTGCATCAATTCCAGTGGGTCCAAACACAGACTCTTTGCATGTAGAAAAAATTATATACATGTGTGTGTATATATATATATATATATATACACACACAAATATCTTTCATGTAACTAACACAAAGTATGCCCAATGGGCTCAGCTTCACTTCAACATATGTCCAGGGGAGAGCAGCAGGGTCCTAACTCTACATGTCTTCTGCAATAATTAAATCATGGCATAGATAAAGTGAGCAAACCGTATATCATCTCAACCAGACTATCCATATAATTGTCAAAATCTAATTTAGATGACAGATCCACTGCAGCATACATTTTGTGTACATCTAATGAATTTGTATTTCCAGCCCATATATTTTAACTTTCTAATCGCATTAGTTCTTTGGTTGAGTGTCCACACACCAAATAAGCACCTCTAAGATAATGATAATGCATCACTCTGTTTTCTATATCTGTCCAAATCAGAACCTTAGACGAGATGAGGCTCTTGTGGCTGACAGTGGCGTGTTGCTCTTCCTCCCCCCAAAAACAAAAGTGCATTGTTCAGAATTGGGCTATTTCACTTTTCCTTTTAAAACTACAAGCTTTAACTCTCCGAGGTGGGAGTTGTGTAGGAAGAAGCTGCCAGGTAACAGATGTATCTGTTAAAGTTGCTGCTTGAGTGTGGACAATAATAGGATTTCCAGAAATGAACTGCTATTTTGTGAGGCACTAACACAGAAATGTACAATGGGAAATGAGAGCTTGAACTTTGCTTCTCCCTGAGAATTGAACCATCTGTTTCAAAGAAGAAAAAATATAAAGATTTGAAAACAAGCCGTTTTCCATTGTTTAACCTTTAATGTTTTATTTAAGAATAAGAACCATTTTTTGCTTTGTTTTGGCATCAAGAAGGCCAAAATATTATAGGACAAAATCAACCTGAAAGTTCTCAATATCTAGGTCTCTATCTGTATCCATCCATCTGTATACGTCTTTCTGCCTCTCTTTGCCTGTGACAGCACAGGAGAACACGGCGATGTTGTGTGAGCAATATTTCCTTTGATACGGTTACACCAAGGAAACTTGTCGTTTCTACCTGGCCACTGGGACGTAGCTTTATAGCTTTTTAAGACAGCCAAAAAGATTTGTGCAGTGTTCCAGCTAAGATAAATAGATAAATAAATAAGCAAAACCATGTTCATTAAAGACAACAGCTTGATGAAAGCTAAAGCTTAGGTCTGCTGTGTGACGGTGAAGGCTTTACAAAAGCCTAAGAGAACTGTGGATGCTGCTCCTGACCTTCACCAGTCCATGCAGACCACCAGTCTGCAGACCCTTAAACACAGCCTTAAGCCAGGACTAATTGAAAATAATTACTTTCTCCTTCCTTTACTGACCTTTTAAATCTATCTTTCTGTGTACTGAAAGACCTTTAGTCTATGAAACTGATGATTGTAAGATCTTCAGCCTTCCTTTCTCTCTGTGTTTTAAAGAAGTAAGTGATCTGGTTGCACCATTTCAAATGCAAATGCGTATGAAAATTAAAAAGACATCACAGCGTGGTACAGCAAGAAACATTTACAGTAAAATCACACAAGCAAATGTACTCCCTAGTGAAAGGGAATCCATTAACAAACACAGCTTCATTCAACAGCAAAGTCAAGATGTTCGCTGCCTTGTTGTGCTTTTCTGGGGGTCAGGCTCCCCATGCCCACCGCACCCCTGCACTCCCTGCTGAGCTCTGCTCCCTGCCTCTCAGCCTAGCAGCTGTGGGTTAAATCCCATCAGCTTCAGCCCAGCTTCCAAACCCACACACCCAGCGTATTGAAGCACAGCGGCGGCAGCAAGTGCAGGGATCGGGTCCCTAATTCCTTTCCTTGCTTTTCCTTGCAAAGTGCTGCCACTTTGATGAGTGACATTTCCTGTGGCAGCCTTCCTATTACACATTTAGCACCTATTCCCTGCTTGGCCGAGAAGCTGTTTGCAGCCCAGCACTTGCCTAATTTTTTTCCTGTTAGCTTTCTAATTCTCCTCTTCACCCCAATTCAGTTGCAAAATTCAATTAAGGCTGGTTAAAAACTGCGAGTGCAAGTGAGCAGCACCTGGCACGAGGGCAGGCTGCAAAGTCTGTTAACGCAAGCAGCAAACCTAAAGAGCTGTTCAAATACCCCCATTTGTTCCTTGGGTTTTGGTTGTTTGGATTGGGGTTTTTGCAGTTATCTTGACCTCTTTATGATCTTACCACGGCTGCATGGGATGGCCAGATGCCCTCAGGCCATGTCAACAATGTCAACAACCTTTTACTTTTCTAATATATATATAAATGTGTACATATATATATGTTTAAAACTTAAACTTCACTTTTTGCTATGCTTTGTGCTGGGTTCTGACTTGAATTACTATTTTCAGCAGTGATACCACCACTGGGGATCAGCAGTGGGATGCTCAAAAATGAGCAAAACTCTTCAAGTTGAAGGAGGTGGGAGCTCCCATAACTCTCCTGGAGCAGGGAAGTTTGATCACTTTGGGCTTTTAGAAGCACTATCTTTTAAATAAGATTGCAAGGTGGTGAATAAAGTGCAGCCTGAAACAAAAGCCTGAGTGATCCTTGGCAGATTACTTTGGGAAAAGTACAGCCCATTTCAGAAGAATCAAAGCAAAGGAAAACATTGACTGCAATTCAGAGGCCTAATGTATTATTATGGCTTTTTATGGATTTTATATATAATTCCCTGTAAACTTAAGAGGTTGAAGTGATCTCTTACATTCGGCTGCATTATCAGCATAGCACCAAACAATTTTCTACATCTTATTATGTTCACAGTTGACATACTATTAGAGAAATGTGCAGCTGTCTTACTCTGCTATTCATTTCCTCATTACTATTTTATAAATATATGATTAACAGTTATTGCAGCTGCCTAATTCACATTTATTGCAAATGCAACCCCACAAATGAATGTTCAAAGCAAAGAGATGTGGTTTTAGACTAATTTAAATTTTACAGTTCCATTTACCCTGCTTTTTAATTTACTGTATAATGACCCTATTAGAATAAAACACATCTGGAAGTTCTTTGGGGAACATTTAATTTTCTGTGGCTTCAGTACTAACAGAACTTGTACCATAAAGGCCACAGATGCTTTGAACACTGTACAAATTTTCACATTTTATGCCAAGATGCTGGTTAATTGTACAGATGAGACAGTTACAGCGAGGCAAAAGATAAAGTTCTCTCTACCTTGAAAGCAAATGAAAGAACCTCACACTTAGAAAACTGCTTTTTGGTAATGGCCATATATTATCCTCATCCCTAGAACAGGGGAAATTTGAGTCAGAACATAAAATTGACCTGAAATTTTCATATCAAAACCAAACAGCATTTTTCAAAGTCCTGTGACTTCTGCTTAGTCTTAACACTCTTGTAAGTAAAGGGAAAATGCTCTCTCATATGGCTTTCCCATCTTCATTGCCAGCCTCTAAGCTTCTCATCATCACTATTAAGTGAAATAGTAAATCAATGAGACCAGAGAAGGCTTTGGAGGTCAGTGGGCGATTCCATAAACATCCCATATTTACAGTCTGTGGCAGGGATACAGATGCTGCGAGTCCCAGCCTGCCATATTAGCAGAATCATCCTGAGAATTTGAAATTGATTTGAATATTAAATACAGATCACTGCAGCAGAGCTCTTTTACAAGAAAGGATGTGAATCCATTCTCATTGATTAGTTAATTTATGTTCTACAACTAATCGAAACACAAATCTCATTAGCCACAGGTCAGTAGACCTGGGAAGGGGGAGAGAAGAAAATCATTTGGATAGCCCAGTTAGCTGTAAAGATATAATTATAAGCCAAACTGTTTTAAAGCCAGTGCCTTGATCAGCGTGTGCAACGGGCTGTCAGCAAGCCATTGTGTGACTTCTCAACAGCGTGGGACTTACATCTATTTGTAAGTAAGATGGTTGCAGGCGCTGGGCTATTACAGTGGGAGCAGCAGCATCGGCTCGTTCAGAGGTGAGGCGAAACAACACAAATCCCAGATTATTCACACAGCAGCTTCAGGAATCGTCAGCAACATTCATTAATTGTGAACTACTCCATGTCTGAAACAACTAAAACACACGTTATAGCCTCATCCCCTTTGCCTGAATATATTCCAGCTACCCCCCGTAAAACACTAGACAGAAGCAGCATTGAAATACAGCCAGATCAGAGATGTATTGCCTGATTTCTTGTGACTATTCTGTATTGTTTCTACACCTATAAGCAACAGCATTTACCAAATGTATTTTTGGATAAACAACTGCAGTGGTTTCCAGCTTGGAGGTGTATAAAATACAGAAGCATACGTGCTAGAAACACTTTCAGTTCATTGCTGAATACTGTTTGATGAATTAGAATTTGACAACTATATTCTAATACAAATTATTTGCTAATTAAATGAAAATTTTCCATGTGTTACGTAGGTTTTGTCCATTTACACTAGAAGTAATGGGAGTCGTTTCATTAAAAGCTCATATGTTGTACTACAATTTTAGCCTGAAGTCTTTTAGCAACAAAGTTTCAAAATCAAATTATTATTCCAGGCAGATCTTTCTGTATTTCCGCAGTACCTTATATTCTGTAATTGCTTTATACTGTATTAAATGCATAAAATAATATTCAGGAGGTAGTAGTAATAATACTAATGAACCCTTTGGAGCTGCAGAGCTCTATATACACACAGGAGAGACAGGCAAATGGCAAGAGGCAACTCACTTTTGCAGCCAAGGAAACACAGGCACAGCCAGTTAAGCGATGTGCCCAGGGGTATGTGGCTCAGTGGCCAAGCTCAGCTCAACACAGGAGCCCTTCTTTTCCTGAGCCTTGAGAAGGAGGCAGAAAGCCAGAACAAGGGTGATGGTGCTGTGCATTGTGCTTGTCATCTCCACCGATGCACCCAGAGCATGGGTGATGCTCTCCAGGATGTGCCTCCTTTCCACAGCAGAGATCAGCTGCCCTCAGCAACTGAGCTTCCATGTCTACAGGGCTTGGAGGAGCAGTGTCGAGGTTCATCTGGGGAGGAGGTAAACCATCCTCATTAATCATTAATTAATGGAGGCTTTCCATGTGAAGTGAAAGGGACACCATTGCAGTAACACAGGCAACATAATTAGTTCTCATCAAACACTCTTGTGTTGGTTAACTGTGTGGGCTTCTATGTGTTTATTTCACTCTGTGTTGTTTTGTTTGGGTTTTTTTAAGAGAGAATCTATGTTGCAAGGATCAAAGCAGCCTGTTTGCATCACAGCGCTTTTGCTCTTTCTGGTTGTTTCAGTGAGAAAGATGGTAAATGTTGCTTCAGATTTCTCCAGTGAACACCAAGCTTTGATGCCTCCTCAAAGCAGCAGCACAGGGATTTAGCAGAGGTCATGCCAATCCGAAATCTCCCCGCTTTAGTATCAGTCAGAGCAAAAGACCAGAAACTAGGAGGTTCTTGTATTTTATTCTCAATAAATTCAGTGACTCATTGTATAACCTTTGGGAAGTCACTTGACCTCTTTGGCATCCATTAACCCACATGAAATCTCAGTAAATGGTTGGACCTTGCTGAAAAGCAGATACTTAAAACTGAATTTTCCTGGGTAAATAAATGAGAAAAACAACCAACAAAGAAAGGCACTGTTCAAAACTCATCCCGTGACCCCATTATTCATGGATCATTAGTGTAATAGGCCACATGGGATCCATAAAAGGCATTATTGCCTTTTATGTCATTGCGTATTTAGAGAGTGATAATCCATATATTATTGAAACAATATAGATTCTAACAACTCCTTCCAACCTATTTGATGAGATCCTGAGATTTCAAAAACAATAACCAATGAGCATACCATATATCTGCATATGACTTATGAAGTAATAGTAACTACAGTGCATTTACAAAGAAAACTCCTTTTAATCTCTGGACTGAAAGCATCTAGTTCACATTATGGTAAGTAGTTGGCAAATGATCATTTTATTAAGTTAAAGGCATTCATTAGTGCTGCTTTGAAAAGGCTATGAACCCTACTCCTCCCTGCAGAGAAGTATTAATGCGTTAGATGGCTGAAAATACTCATAATCAAATGAAGTGCAAACAAAAAAGCTGGATCTAACGGCAGATATTCAACGGTTTTCCTTTTGGTTCAAACATCATTATTCTCCATTCTGTATTTCTCTCTCTTTTTTTTTTCCCTTTTCTGCAACATATGGGGACAGTTCCTTTACTCCATGTCTCTCTCAAAAAGGCATAGGCAGCTACTGTTCTGAAATCAGTTCTAATAATAGCTACACAGGAACAAAACCAAAATCCATTTGAAACAGAAACGTGTTCGTACTGTACAAGGTGCCGCCACTGTCTTGTGTCTTGACATCTTATTTCTTTTCTGCATTCCACATCCTCAAAGTAATTCAGTAGGAACTGGGCCCATAAATACAGCTAAGATTCTACACCCAGTAAATTAAGCAGTACCTTAAAAACATACAAAGATCTACAAAATCTCTCCACTACAGCCATCAGCACTGAGTTAGGGTACTCAAATACCACCAATTGCATCCTCCTAGGCTCCAGCTAGCAGGTCAAGAGACAGCTGTCCCTAGTTACTTGCCACAGACACCACCCAACAGACTGGCAAGCTGTCTTGCTTCTGTGATTGCTCCTGACCCAGTTCAATCACTGCAACTGAGCTATCAAAGATCTGCTACTTAAACTGTTCCAGCTGACCCAGCTCACGTAGACCAACAGTGGGTAAGGAAACAAGCACCTGAAGAGTTCAGCCAGCAGCTTGGAGGACAAATCTACTTCCAAAGATAGCACCTTGGGGGATGGCCACAACCTTTTCCATCAGAGACATGCAGGTAGTCCCTAAATGGGACAGTTATCCTAATTTTAAGGCTGTCATATACTGTTGGAGCTAGGAGCAAGCTCTTGATCCCAATCTTCAAAAGCATAGGGTTACTATGGAACAAAACAGCACAGCCAAGGAGGACAGAGAAGGCCACAAGCTCATAAAGATAGTCAGGTAAATTCAAGACACTCTAAATTCTAATAGGTACCACCATTGCTCATAGATGCAACAGGTATGTGTCTCATCTTGCACCCATTCTAACAAATGCTCTGCAGAAGAAATAGGCTTCTATATCTTCCCCAACTTCTCAGGTAGTCAGGCTTTGAATTTACAAAGGAATAAGATTTTGCGAACCTATCTTTATTACTCTGTGATTAGGCTCCTATTACCTGTAAGGGGGCAGAAACATGAATATAAAAAGACCATAATCATCCTGCTTATAAAACACAGTCTCACTCTGGGAAACTTTGAAAAAAACACATAATGTTTTCTCAAAACACCCATTAAACTGTTACAGGCCTTTTCTGCCTTTCTCCCCATCACAGCTGATTACTCAGGGTGCACATCACTAAGTGTAAACACCAGCTTTCTTCTTTTATAACCAGTCATCTCCCTCCTTTTCTTGTCTGATTCTCTCCCTGATGCCAGAATCTAGTATATGTGGGATTGCGACTGCTTCCATGGCAATGAAGACCACAAATAAATAAATAAAGCAGTATCCCCAACTTGACAGTGAGAAATTCAAAGCCGTAAGTATCTATAGTAGGAAAGGAAACTGCAGCGAGGCAGAAAGAAGCTGGAGCTGTGATGTTTATCAAAACGCATTCTGCTCTGCTATTTTAAATTATTAGCTGCTTTCTCTGCAACTGATCCTGAGTCTCTCATCTGCTCATTTGTTGCAAAAAATCTGGATCATTATATAAACTAAATATTACATGACTATACTGAGTATATTTTTCCATGCTGGCTCTCTAAGGTGTAGTCAGTCAAGTTATGATTCTGGGGGTTAAAGGAGGAACACATAGAAGGCCTCAAGTCCTATTATGCATGAATCTGTTTCTAAACTGGGATTAATAAGCAGAGTCCAAGTTTAATTTGCATGATCCTATAGAGTAATAGCACTGTTTTGCTTTATCATTGCATCTTCTTGAATAACTGTATACACAAAGAACAGTTTGTAGTCTCTGGGCTGTCAATCTAGCATCTTTCACAGGCACTATCAGGGTTTAAGACCCTAAAACTGCAATGATGCATGTTGGCCAGCAATATGCTCCCTTAAATTTTAACTGAAAGGAAGAGATATATGCCAAGCAATAATGCATCCTGCTTAGATTCTTTTGCCTAGTTTGATCTCTACTAGTTACAAAGCAGTCTGAGCTTTCCTCAAGGCACAAGTAGCCATATGAATATTATAGGCACTCTGGTTTATTGGGAGAATTTACTCACAGCTGCAATCACATTGAGACATCAGCTAGGATATGCAGGCGGGCAGGTTAAATGTTAATTTCCTTTCTACTGTACCATTTTCTAACCTCCATCCATGAATCAAAGTGAGTAAAAGGTTCTTCACTTAGAGACATAAAAGAAATTGAACAAATTATGTTACTTAACTGAGGAAGGACTAGTTTGTTCATTGATTTTTTTGTTTGGTTTCAGATGTCTCTTTTTAATTCATATGAATTTGCATGGGTTTTAATTTTGGATCATTATGCCCCATATATTCCAGGCAGGTATTTCAAAGCAACACAGCCCCACAAGTGCTCACGTATCTTAAACTAAAGAGGAAAATCCTTGGTTGCAGCTGTTTAACTTCATTAAAGCCAACAGCCTCGTGATCCGCTCTTCCACAAGTGTTAAGTCAGGAGCAGCTCCACTGAAGCCAGGTTTAGCACTGGGAGGAATATAAAACCAGGCCCCATGGGGCTTGAAAGCTGAAACAGCCACTGCAATACGTCTAAATGAATTTAAAACCAGAAGGCAGGGGATTAGAGTACAATGCGGTTATCAGGATATGAAAAACAGCCGTTAAGTTCCCAGTTCTTTGAGATGGATCATGAATCATAGTCATCAGTAGCAACAAGTTCCTTAAGCTGACAATCTGCTATTTAAAGAGTACAAGAAGAGAAGGAATTTAAGCTTGAGCCAAGTTGAGGTACATTTCTCTTTCTATGGCAGCACTGACAGCATGAAGAGGAAATGTTTAATACTAATGGGGACTTGTAAATTTTTTACTTAGAGGATATTTTGGTAAGTATCTAAAAATTGTCTGAGTTTATTCCTACACTGAGGGAGCAAAATTTCCACCGTAGTCTCTAAGCATGCATGTAGAGATGATACACAGACACAGGATTTAGAAAGACAAATGTGATTGCAAGGTTTGATCTTGCAGCTGAAACTGTTATCCTGGAGTGTTAATTCCCTTGTCAGTATAATATTAATAAGATATCAGTGTCACAGGAAATATGCTTTCACCTGTGGTGCTCGTGAGTCCATCTCCATTCTACCCATTATCTCTTCTTCTGGAAACTTAAACTCCTGAATCACTCATTCCTTTTCTTTGCTCAGCTCCTTTCTCAATAGTGTACCCTATTGCATATTCTCATGAAACTTAAACAGGGGAAGTTTAGATTGGATATAAAGAAGAAATTCTTTCCTGTGAGGGTGGTGAGGCACTGGAATGGGTTGCCCAGGGAGGTTTTGAATGCTCCATCCCTGGCAGCGTTCAAGGCCAGGTTGGACAGAGCCTTGGGCAACATGATTTAGTGTGAGATGTCGCTGCCCATGGCAGGGCGTTTGGAACTGGATGATCTTAAGGTCCTTTCCAACCCGATCTGTTCTATGATTCTATGATGTGGGTATACGCATGCATCCCTTGCTACCTTCCAGTTCAGATTCGCTTGTAGGATATTTGGTTTTGTTGTCATGGATTCCTCAGGTAACGGAATCAAGGCTCAGGCATCTGCATTTAACTTGCTACTGCATGTTGGGGTATCTACAGAGGTAAAGAAATTCACAGTGATGGTATTTCCACTCCTGAACTTTCTGTGATGCACAAATAGGAAAAACATATGCAGAAGTACTGCATCAAAACATTTATTCTATCATTTTAAACCAATAATTTCATACCTGTGTCTACTTACAGCATCCTGGAGAATGACATATCTTTAAAGGAGCAATACTAGCAGAACCTCCTAGAAAAACATTACACTGCCAAGGACTCTTATGAATGATGAGGAAAAGACCAGCAGTTTGATGCTAAGTGGGTGGAAAATCGGAGGTCAGAAATAGCTTTTGAAACATTTGTCTTAGGAATAAAGGTTACAACACAGTAGTAGCAATTCTCCATCCAAAGCAGAGATGTCTCTCCCTCCCCACATTCTCTCTCTGAGCTGAATATTGATGCACACAGACAGAGCTGCTTTTTAGTTTGCTCTGAAAGCCCATCTAGCAAAGACTCTTGGGTTTATTCCCATTTACCAGCAGACTACATGTCAAGCTTATGAAGATAAGCTGTCCTATCCGTATGAAGACAGGTTGAGAAAGTTGGGGCTGTTCAGCCTGGAGAAGAGAAGGCTGCGTGGAGACCTCATAGCAGCCTTCCAGTATCTGAAGGGGAGCAATAGGGGTGCTGGGGAGGGACTCTTCATTAGGGATTGTAGTGATAGGACAAGGGGTAATGGGTTAAAACTTAAACAGGGGAAGTTTAGATGTGAGGGTGGTGAGGCACTGGAATGGGTTGCCCAGGGAAGCTGTGAATGCTCCATCCCTGGCAGTTTTCAAGGCCAGGTTGGACGAGGCCTTGGGTGAGATGGTTTAGTGTGAGGTGTCCGTGCCCATGACAGGGGGGTTGGAACTGGATGATCTTAAAGTCCTTTCCAACCCTAACTGTTCTATGATTCTAAGCTTTACATAGATATTTATCTTTAGCCTCTAGAAAAACTGTGAAGAACTTCCTTTATGTCTCTTTTGTCTCTCTCTTATTTTACTCCCCTTCCTTGGAACAAGATAGAGTGAAGAAATTGATGACAGTGATTTTTCCTTCTAAAATTAAACTTAAATAATAAAAGTTATAAAGAAAACCCTCATCTAAACACTCTTACAGAGAAAACGTTTCACTTTAATATAAAAACATCTATTCACTAGAGTTACCAGGCTGGATTTCATTTCTTCTTTTGCTTCCACAAAACTGCTTCTGGGAGGTTTCTTATTGCTCTTCATCCCAACTGGAGCAAGATTATCTTATGGCTGAAGAACAGTCGCAATTTCCTTTTGAGATTGCGTAGGTCTGTGTGCATGAGGCCCTCAGTGACATGGTTTAGTGGTGGACTTGGGATAAAGGTTGGACTTGATGATCTTAAGGGTCTTTTCCAACACAGTTGATTCAATGATCTGGAAGAGAAATAGGGCAGCAGAGTAATAAAACCTACTTAGGATTACACTGCTGCTCTTCTGTTTCTTCATGCCCTGTCCAGGAACTGGGGGAGAGGAGACCATCACAAACGAAGGTGACCAAGGCCCCACCACTCTTTATTCTAAAGCATGCGCTGAAGCCTGTGCTCAGGTAAATCTTGTTCTGATATCAGTATAACATTGTACATTTCTTCTACTTATGGTGTTAAATGTTAACCTAAGGCAAAAATGTAGGCGAGGGCATAATTTATTAAAAAAATCAATACCATATTCCCCAGTAATGGCACAAACACTACAGCTTATAATAGCTTTACTGTAGGACGGTGGGCTTTTTATCATTACTTTCCAATATGATAACACTTGTTCTAAGGTCAACAGACATCACATGATCAGGTATATATTTTGATAAGGGTGAAATGCCAAAGCAGGTGCAGTGTTAGGCTGGTGCATGTCGGGCTGAGCTCACTGCAGGATGGGAGGACGCACACACAGAAAGTCTTGTAACTGGAAATATGCTATAGATTCCTGCTTTCTGTCCTTATAAGCATTATACCATGAGGTTCTTTGATTGCTTTTCTAAAGGTTTTTCTGCAAAACCTCTCCTCCCAGGACTATATCCCAGCCCTTTTCTATGTCAAAGCATCTCCAGCTACCTGTCAAGCACACCCTAGCACACAGCACATAGTCCTCTATCCCCAGAACACAGACTGTAAAGGGTTTATTGGAAAATTAATTCCTTTCTTCTCCTGCTTGTCTCATTAGTTGCTAAGTTATCTAACCTATATGATGTAAAACTATAAACAGCTGCAAAGGCACTTTGTATATGCAGTTGGAGCAATGAAGAATGTCCTCAATGAGATTACACTAACTTTATATAACTTATTAAAATGAATATCAAACTTTGTTTTGCCTCATTCAATTTTTGATGTTAATTAAGTAAGCACAAGCATAAGAAAGGAAATTGGATTTGCTACTTAAGGAACTTCCAATAAAGCCATGGATGTTAGTGAAATGAGTTTCTAATAAACATTAATAAGTGTCTATATAACAAGCAGTGCTTGTCTTTTAAGAACATTGGATTTTTCTCACAGGATATGGACAGCAATAAAATACATTTGTAAATATGAAGATATATTGCAGGCACATTTTTCACTACCAGCTTTAACAAGGCTCAGCTCCCAGCTTTCTGGTTTCATGACCTTGGGAACAATCATGAAAACCAAAAAGTTTAAAAAAAAATACATTTTAAAATTCATACCAATGTAATTTGGGAACAGCACCGGCGAGATGGGAACTTTAGACAAGATTTTTACAGTGAATAATGCTTTTCTTTGTCCCTTTCAGACAAATCTAATGTTGTTGCTACATTTGACATCAATCACCCAGTCACGAGCAGCCACATCCTTGCTCAGCCTAATGACAAGAAAGGAAGGTGCATGGGTAGACAGTACAGCTGTGCATATGGAAACGCAAGGACAGCCAATGCTTTTATTTTACCTTTGCTGCTGCAGCCAGAACAGAGCTATTAGAGCCAAGGAGAAGGGGAGCATCTCTCTCCCACTTAAGCTCATTTATTGTTGCTAAAATTAGGTTTTTTCTGTGAATTTATAACTAGGCAAGAGACTATTGCAGACTTACAAAATAAGCTTTGAAGCAGAATCTGTGCCTGCTGCCCCTGCATTCAGCAGCTGGAATTGGTGACAGATGCCCAAGGAGAATTGTTGAGCAAGATGGTGACATTTTTGCATCGTCTTCTGAGCATAAAATGCTACCTTTTAAACACCAAGGCACTGTAGGGTGCTGAGGGTGCCACACATGATGGTTAAAGCCATAAACCTGGTGTCAACGAATAACACAGTGAAAGAGCAGAGCTGGTCAAAAAGAAATGAGACTTTTTTCACTAAAACAGAAAAAAAAAACTAAAAACCTCTTCTTTTCATCCACATTTTCAACTGAAAAACTTAGCTTTTCAAAATGTGTCTTCATATGAAACTGCTGCCCATCTAGAAATGCTGTTTCTTGTACCATCCTCAATTACAAGGGATTTCCCTGCTATGCTTCCTGCCAGCCCACAAAATAAACCATTGCATTTGAATGCCATGCCTAAAACTGTTCTCTCCTGCAAGCTGGCTTTGCCTTCTCCCCAGTGGATCTCCCAGGGAGACCAAACTTTCCTGAACTCCAGAGATTTCTATGTCTACGTGGGTGAGGAGCTGGCTTTCTATACACTCCCATTACTGCACAATCACCAAACCAAAGTTAACAGCACTTGCACTATTTTCTGCCCATATAACAAATCTTGTAGGTTATTCCTTGCCTCACTGCTCAAACCTGCTCAGAGGAGAGCTGCACACTTTTATTTTGGATTACATCTGGTTTTATAGGTGATTTTGCCCATCCAGAGGTTTAAAACCATAATGCCCAAAGCTTTTTTGCTGGAGGGATGACTGATAAAATTCAATGATTCTCTGATCAGAGCTTTTAGCAAAGCACAATTCTGGGCTGCAATTACAAGTCCAACAAATGTATCCTGATTTTCATTACCCACTATATAACATCAGCCGAGGTAATTCTGGCCCATGCTGGCCTCAAAGTCACTAACTTCAAATATGTGAATTTGTTTGCCCATAATGAATATGATGTATCTCAGCCAATTCAAAATAATAACTGCATCCCTTCCTGGTAATGAAAAGTGATTAATTTTCAATTATGGTAAGTATCCAATTTCTCAGCGTGCAGCACTGGTCTAAGTCACCCTATCTCTAACGTTCTAATTACAGACATTAAAAGTTCCTTATAATTATTGCAGACAGATCAGTAAAATTAAAAATATTGGTTACTTGCTGCTGTTATTACATTTGCTCTAATACAGCCGAGGCTTAAATTTATGTCGGAGCTGCCAGGCGTTTCATCAGTCTCTTTTTGTGACTTGTTTAGAACAACTGGTTTTATTTCACAGTCTCAGTAACTGTTCCAACAGGTCTATTAATGCTTTGGCACTCTACATTTTGTAAAGCTTTAATTAAGTGAAACAAGCTAAAAATCACTAATATGTGCCTTTAGCAAAGTAGCGATGTAATTATCTCATTTAACAGATAACTACTTGTATTTCATTTTTCAAAGCACAAAGAGAAAACTAGCTCTAAATGTCACTTTTCAGGCTCATTAAACTCACTAGAGAAATATCAAATTAGAGATTTCCACTACAAATACTATAATAAACTCCGCGAGCTGATATGAAAAAAACATGAGTATTCGGGGAAAGGACAAGTATTATAAAAGACTCCGTTTTGCAGAATAGATGCTGGTTACACATTTGCAAACAACTTTTATTACAACATTACCTAAAACTTTGGTCCTCTTTAAAAGAATCAAAGTATCAAATTCTGTATTGCCCATTTTTATAGTACAACTACACAATTTTACATTCAAGACATGTTTTTATAGTACAACTACACAATTTTACATTCAAGACTCCTTTTTCTCTTACTCACCCTAAGCATTATTTTTTTCCTAAATCACCTTTTCTAAGTTACTCTTCTAAACTGCACAAGAACTGCGTGATAAGAGAAAGTTATGCAGATGTCAGCCTGCAGCTTCAAGGTAAGATGTATTTGTGTGTGTGTGTGCCTGGTATAAGCATTAATACAGATCCAGTTATCTGGCGTAACCACTGTGATCTCAAAACAACATATTTACATTAAAGCCTGAGACCTAGACTGCAAAGTTTTCATACAGTAAGCAAGAAGTAATCCATAAATGGCCACTCGTTCACTTTCATAGTTAAATACTCCTGGACTTTGACCATATTTCTATAAAGCTGTTCATACACACATTTGCGCTTATTTCAGTATCAATATAGGTGTATCTGTCTTTGCTGATGACAAAACTATTGCCCACACATAAAGTTTACAGAAAGCCTATGATACATCTCCACACCACAGGAGCCAAACAACTGGAAAGAGAGAAGAAGGCAATTCCTAGCGAGTACTGTTATACACAAGGACCTCCTAATGCGGGCTAAAACTCCAGCAGTTGGGAGCAAAGTGTACCAGTCGCACATCCCAAATCCAGAATGTAAAAACATCGTACAGATGGATGAAGACCCCATGGTTCTGGTACAGGACCGCAGCAAAACCAGTCCTCTGCTCAATTTCCTGTCCAGCCACCCCACTCTGTTTTTCAGTCCCCTTTAAACACCAAGAACCATCCTATCCACGAGCACAGCCGTAACGTGGCTTACCCCAGGAGCCCATGCAAGCCACCACGGCTGACTGAATCCATCCCTCCAAGCTGGTCTGGCAGGGCAGAATCAATGAGGTTACACCAGGGACGCATTCAGCTTGGTGTGACTGATGCTCTGGGATATTCCTAAGAGTGCAGCTACAGGCCTAGAAGTAAATACACAGAAATGTTACTGCATTAAAATGCATTTGTATTCTGTTGTGTTTCTTATCGTGTATTATAATACTGCTTATAAGCTCGCTGCAAAGAAAGTTGAAGCAATAAAGCGTGACTGATTGATTGATGCATCCCCATTTTTAGGGTCCGTTGCACAAACTATTTTGATAGTAGAAGCCCATAAAGTATAATGTCTGTACTAAAAGTGACACAATGAAGAAGATGATGCACCTGCTTCAATTTCAGCTTTGAGTCATTTTTCAGAGCTGGGGGTCTAGGAGTTGCAAAATACTGCCTTGCTAGTTCCCCACTGGTTTCCCAGAAGATAAATGTCTAAAACTAAGGACCCCAGGCACACAGTAATAAAAACCTTTTTAGAGTCTAGACCCTTCCACTAGTTAAAGGAAACCTATTCCCATTTTTCTGTTAGGAAAAAAAATGGGATGCAGTTTCCTAGTGGCAGAGATCAAGTTTTTTATTTATATTAAAAATGCAGGATTGGAAAAAAAAATAAACAAATAAATAAAAAATCCTTGCATGGACAAGACCAGTGAGTTGAGGGGTAGATCTGACCCCAGCTCCCCAACTCTGAAGGGAGAGACTGGCCTTATCTCCATAGTTAGACATAAACCATCCTTGTAAATAAGCTGACAGTGTCATTTCCATCTGGAGAACACCCTGAAGTTTAACGAAGCACTCTGAAAGCTGATATCAATTAGAGCAGAGTGTTAGTGCAGAATTCTTGGCCAAATCAATGTTTTCTTTCTCTTTGGTAAATCAGAGAATCAACCAGGTTAGGAAAAACTTTAAAGTCATCAAGTCCAACCCTTACCTAGCACTGCCAAGGCCACCACTAAACCCAGTCACTAATGGCCTCCTTTAAGGGTGTGTGAACACTTCCAGGGACAGTGATCCTACCACTGCCCTGGGCAGCCTGTTCCAATACCTGAATATGAGTAAATCTACAAGATCTGAGTCACCCAAAATTCAACCTCCTCCAAAATCAGGTTGTTCAAAACTGAGCGCCTTAATTCAGTCCCGACCCGCACTATAGGTTGACAGATCTCTGAGCTGGCAGAGGTCTTGAGGGGCAACATATTCCTCTTTTAAGCTCAAAACTTTTTATATTTTTTAGAGGACAAATCCCACAAAGGGTATTTTTCATTCCCACCAACACTAACATCAGTTAAGGACTAGATTGAGATTAGAAAGTTTTTTTCCCTAAAAAAGCTCAACTATTTTATATGTTTTGGGGCTGTTTTGGCCAGAATGAGCTATCCGCTACTAACACATGCATGAGCACAAACACTCACAAGCAAAGCCCTCTTGGAAACTATGAGCACTCGTGGAATTCCCACTGGACCGTGGGGACTTCTCTGCTGACACTGAAAACCCTGGGCCTGAGTGGAGTTTAGACTGAGACATACCTCAGTTCCTCACACTGTTGCTCCCCCATGGAGAAGCCAGCCTGCAGACCCTTGGCTGTATGTTCACACTGTGTTATCTTGCTCAAACCAGTATAGATCCACATATACATTCACCACACCAGACTAATGAAGCTGCAGTATGGACTGGCATCGCCCAGTGCAGGGTTCAAACAGGACATCAACGCCTTGAAACACAAAGAACAGCAAAGTTAGTGCAACACCGAGGAATGGGGATTTTGTTTATTTAGCTGATGGACTTCATCACTGGGCTAAGACAGAAGATATGCCAGGGGACACATTTGGCAGAAACAATGGGAGAGCTGTTGTGACAGAGGGCCAACCCCAACCTCTTGCCTTTCACATCAACCATTACTGGGTGCAAGTCAGGCAGGAGAGGACTGAAATGAAAGAAGAATGACATCAGACTTTGTTCGCAGATCATGAACAGACTTACCTTGAAATGAACCTTTCTCAACCAAGCTCATTAAACACATGTTCTTTCTTCTGTCCCATTTCTAGCATACAGGTTTGTATCTGTGGAAGTTGTATGTAACATGCTTTGCATTTATAACAAAGCGGCTTAGGTATCAAATGACCAAATAGCGCCAAAGAAAGGTTAAAGAGTGTGACCTGTTGAACTCTAACCTTCAACTGTTCTTGCAGGAGATATGTTTTCCCTTAAGGAAAATAACTAACCTTTGAACCTCAGGCCTTCATATTTATCTTTTGCCTTCTGGCTCTTACTGACAAAGCTTCAGAAGAGCAGTCCTAAAAGGAACAGGTTTGCTTCACCTTTCTGATCAGGTTGGGCTACATCTGGCTATATTCTGCCCTTTATACCTGCACAGATTCCATTAGCTTTAAGTGGTAATGTCTTAGGACCAGAAATAAGCCCTGGTTTTGCTGCAGCCTTATCGTAGTCATCATCCCAGATTACTTTAGATCCTCATCAACACAAAAGTGATTTGATCTACTTACTCTAACTCACCATCACTGGATATCTATTTATTTACCTGTAGGGTTGCCCTGCAAAGCAGTGGCAAACATCCTTACAGATCAAGCAGGACACCATTATCCTGCAATAATATTCTTATCCATTGACGTTATCTCTTCATTTTTATCCATTGCAGAGTAAACCAGCATCTATCAGAGGGGAAACTCTGTACATGATTCTCCATTTGGCTGTTACTTAAAACTTTACTTCTGAGGAACTTCTATTCAGATTCTATTTGCATTCACCCAACAGACCCCCTTATCCTATAAAAGTCTGTAACACATTCTGTAAACAGCATCCACCAAGGGCTGTATCCATCCTCTTTTCCCTTCTTGAACACATTCCAGAATTTCCTCTGCATTTTCCATGTCTTGTTGGTATTCTGTTGGGAGAAATAATAAATATGATCTGTGGTACCAGAATATTGACTCAAAAACACTGAACACATTTCCCAGCACTATCACAGACTTTCTGCACAACTAGGGTTTAGTTTCCCTCGGCCAGATTACAGACCGATACTCTGGTAACTGCTCACCTGTGCAAGCAAATTTATTAACACCAGTATAAAAATCCCAGAATCAGTTCCTCAGTCTCCTCCTTGAAAATGAGGTTATGGCTTTTTACCTTCTCAGACCCATCATCCGACTCCAAGTCAACAAACTGGATCTTCTGTTGGGTTCAGCTGAGCTCAGCCAACAAACACCACAGAGGACTGGCTTAATGGGAAAATTGTATGAAAACACTAAAATATCCAAACCCATCACTAGCCCAAAGAAGTCCTCATCCCTTATGTATTTACATATGAAATGTAAAATGAAAAAGAACATGGGTTCTTCTCATTCCATCCCACAGCTATGACCACGTTTCTGCATTTTGCTGAAAGGATTCACCAGTCTACCTATGCTACTGCTTCATCTGAGGATATGAGCTTCACACTCCTCAAAATATATGGAAACTTAGAAGGTGGGAAGAGGTCTTTTTGGTATACCAGGACAATCAGTGGTGTCAGAAGCATCATGCGTGGTGCTCATTGGAAAGTACTTTTCTTTCTTCCTTTTCCCTTTTCTCTTTCTCTTCAAGTTTCAGACTGAAATACTACAGTGAGCTTTGTCCAGCACAAATCAGCTCCCAGGCTACAAGCAATTCAGAGTCTGCGACTGAGTCTTCAAAGTAACAAACAGAATGAGGAAGCTCTGCCCATGAGCCACCAAAGCAACTGTTCTCTGAGCTCAATCTCTTCTAGAATCATAGGATCATAGAATAGTTAGGGTTGGAAAGGACCTTAAGATCATCAAGTTCCAACCCCCATATCTTCATGATTTCCAGGGTACAACAAGTGAGTGCTGGGAACTAGGGGTTTGGTTGTGGGATTAACTTCTCTAGCACTGTTAGATCAATCCAGCCTTACCCCTACCTTTCCTACCAGGCTTCCCACTGGAGCTGGAATACATATCCCGAATGATGTTTTCTGCAAGTGAGAAGACCAGAAAACTCCATTACATCAACTGTGCTCTCCTTGTGCAGATTTAATCTGCCAAAGGCCCAGAGAACTACTTTAAGAATGACCAACATCTGGGAAGATATGGTGCTTCTCTTATGGTTCCTCTGATTCATACCAGCCCTGACCTTCAACCTCCTTAAACTGGGGCCTCCTTTGAAGTGATCCTTTCATCATGGGCAAGTGTCCACTAAGGACCAGTCGCTTCATACAATCACAGAATCATAGAATGGTTTGGGTCGGAAAGGATCTTAAGATCATGTAGTGCCAACCCTCTGCCATGGGCAGGGACGCCTCACACTAGACCATGTCCTCTTGTATAAGTAACTCCATCAAGATGAGACCTGCGGAACACTTAGCCAGAGCACAAGTTGTCTCTGACTTCACTCCCTTCTCGAATTAGTAGAGCAAAACCATGAATGCAGTGCCTCACAGGAGCAGCACCAAGAGCCCATTCTTAAGATGCTGTCAAAAATTTGCCATGGGTCCCAGAATCTGAAAGGTCAGGATCTGTTAGCTAAGTGTCATTGCCCATGAGGTACATAGAAAAGGTCCCACTGTTTTAAGAGCACTACAATGCCTTATCACAATGGAGCAGATAAAAAAGAAGACTGCAGCTTTAACTTTATATATCTGGCTTTTGTTGGCTGAAGCCAGATCCTTGGTGTTATTTTAATGCGGCAGCAAAGAGCTGTATTTAATACATGATAGGCTCAAGATGCTGCCTTCTTTCCCCCCCCTTCTTTTTTTCCTTTTTCTATGTGTGCTGAATATCCAGCACGTAATTGAAAAAGGAAAAGGAGCTGCTTGTTTGCTGCCTGATCCAGGAATGATTAAAGGTAGAAGTTTTTCAGGCATTACTGACAGAAAGGGTATAGTTAAAGCTGCTTTAAAAAAGAGAGCCTTCATAAAGAGCCAGTACTCAAACCGCTATTAAAAGCAGTGAGTGAAATGCAGCTTCTTCACCAATTACTGAAAGGAGTGTACACCTTAAAGCACTCTTTGAATTGTGTCATACCAGCCTCCCCGTGCTCCCCCCATCCACCAGTGTGTGTGTGTATGTGTGTGTGGTGGGCTCTCAGCCTTGTGCCAGGCCATTCATTGGTACATTAGTGATGGAGAAGGTGGGGGAAGAAGAGGGGCTTACAATGCTACAGCAAGTTCACTTCTCGCTTGTTGTTTGCGACCCATTTACAGCTGAACGGCTCTGTGCAGAGCCAGCTCTAAATGACTCTCTCCACCTCTTCACCAAGCCACTTGTTTTTTGTCATTTCTTTCTCTTTTTTATTAAAAAAAAAAAGAAAAAGAAAAAGAAATCCAAAGGAAATAATTGATAAACCGAACGGTGTCCACCTTAAAGGCAAATGCATATATCCACCTGGTTAAAATTCCTCCTCTTTCTTATTTTCCATCTCCCTGTATCCATTTTGCTCGGCGCTGTTTAAACAATACTTCATCAAACGCAGCCCGAAGCAAACAAAAAGCACAGTAGAGTAAATAAAAAGTTTAAAGAAAAAATAAATAAATAAAAAAATCACAGACTGGAGGGTAAGTACTTTTATTCCTGTACTTTCATTGCCTGGGGGAATTATTATTCCATTGCTGGTTTCAGGAGGGAGGGGGAGCTGGGAGGGAGGGTGAAAGGACAGCCATGTTATTCGCAAAATGGATTGCTCCTCTCACTGCTTTTCACTCCTCTGGGTTCTCAAAAGTCCGCTGATTACAACAAAGTGTGGCCATCTATTCCGTCTTATTGACAAAGGTCCTTAATTACTGCTGCACCAGTAATACCTGCTATTAAATTCTGCTAAACAGAGGCTGCAAATTAGCTGTGGAGCCCGGTAACCTTTTGTGTGTAATCACAGGCAGTGGGATTGACGCTAAGGCTGCAGCACTGACCCGAGTCATAGCAATGGGAAACCTTTGTTTATCACCTGTGGTGGGGGCCAAAATGTGAATTTAAAAGCTCTCCATCAGTGGAAGGCCTTCAGAAACCTGGGAAAGCAACAGGAAGGCAAAAAGCAAACTGCTCTATATTTATAACCGGCTTCTTCAATCGCTATTTAAACTCACAGCTCATTAACCAGGGTGGCTGCCCCAGCATGCCAGCCATGCAAAGTTTAAAATGGCAAAAATTTAGGTTGCCTGTTCGAGGTGTTCTGTATTTCATCAAGGCCTTTAACCTTCATTTAAGAGCCAGTTTGCTGCAATTGCTAACTATAAACAGGCTGTGATATTGAAAAATCAAACCCAATAAGGCACAAAGGTTTTGCATTTCCATGGTGAGAGGCTGGTGGTTGGAAAGCTCTGCTCTGACTCCACTGTGTTTCAGAGTCACCATTCCTGGGCACCAGACCTGTCTCCAGCCATGGCTCCATCCTGCTCAGCCCTACACGCCAAGGTCCCATCCTGACCAATGTAGGCTACAGCAGGATGGGCAGCAGGTCTACACTGTTTGTTCTACGTTAGTGTGCTCATCAGAGTGGGGCTCCAAGTGCCTCGAAGAATCATAGAATCATAGAATAGTTAGGGTTGGGAAGGACCTTAAGATCATCCAGTTCCAACCCCCCTGCCATGGGCAGGGACACCTCACACTAAACCATATCACCCAAGGCCTCGTCCAACCTGGTCTTGAACACTGCCAGGGATGGAGCATTCACAACTTCCCTGGGCAACCCATTCCAGTGCCCCACCACCCTTACAGGAAAGAATTTCCTCCTTATATCCAACCTAAACTTCCCCTGTTTAAGTTTTAACCCATTACCCCTTGTCCTATCACTACAGTCCCTAATGAAGAGTCCCTCCCCAGCATCCCTATAGGACCCCCTCAGATACTGGAAGGCTGCTATGAGGTCTCCACGCAGCCTTCTCTTCTCCAGGCTGAACAGCCCCAACTTTCTCAGCCTGTCTTCATACAGGAGGTGCTCCAGTCCCCTGAGCATCCTCGTGGCCTCCTCTGGACTTGTTCCAACAGTTCCATGTCCTTTTTATGTTGAGGACACCAGAATTGCATAAAAGAAGAACCCATTGCGTGTGTAGATCCAATCACTAGTGGTATCAGGGCAAAAAACACCAACTGAAAACCAGTGCTGTAATTCTTTGTATTGTATTGTCCCTGTTACAGGGGCTCAGTTTGTAAAACCAAGCTGCCTGGAAAGAGGATGTGCAAGAATCTCCCACAGTCTCTTGCCTCCCTCTTCTCTTCTTCCTCCTCCCCTGCCTCACTGCCTGGCTGTGGAACTGCCATTGATTCCATGCTCTGAGCATCACACAGTGCAGACATCCCAACAGCCACAACAGGTCTTTTCCTTTTGCACTCTATCTCAGAACATTGCTTTGCCACCCCAACCTTGCATCAGTGTTAGCAGCATTGTCCTCACCATCGTTCCACTTCTGCCACATCCCCTCTGTGCCCCACACCACTGACTCTGGTGAAGACCACACTGAAGGTGAAGGCTCTGTTGGCACTTCACCTTCACTCTCCATTGAGCATGGAGCTGGCAGAAGCACTTGTGTCACAGGCTTGGGCTCAGAGACGGGAAGGGAATGTTTTCTCTTCCCACTCTCCACACGTTTTATGACTTCTAAAAGACTGCTTAAAATTTGTTACCCTCACCCATCAGCAGTAAACATTTCTGAAGTAACATCCAGTCCTGATTTCAGATAATCTATAAATATTAGGGACTATTGAAGGATCTACTTAGTAAGCTTGGAGCAATCTGGTCTAGCAGAAGGTGTCCCTGCTCACAGCAGAGGGCTGGAACTGAATGAGCTTTAAGGTATCTTCCAATTCAAACAATTCTAGGGTTCTATTTCACATCCATGGGCTCTTTATACTTTCCTCTGAATCAGTTCACCAAGCCCAGCATCTTCATTTCACATTAGGCATTTTCTTCCCAAAACATGTCATTCTGAAGGGAATGAAACTGCAATGCATTTCACTGCAAACAGGAGATACTCTAATTTGCAAAAGAATAATGTTTCAACCAGTCCTAGTTAGCCTTTGAGGATTTAAATATATATATATTAAATTAATGGAATATTACAGCTATGGTGTAACACAATGTCATATTGCAGCATAGCATGCTAAATTCAGCAATTGCTATTGAGATATAAAATGCTATGAAAATAATAACACACTTGTCCTTAACGATAGAACAAGAAAAACTGAGGCTACTCAGATTAGTGGCATGCATCCCTACATAGAATCATAGAATCATAGAATAGTTAGGGTTGGAAAGGACCTTAACATCATCAAGCTCCAAACCCCCTGCCGTGGGCACAGACACCTCACACTAAACCATCTCACCCAAGGCTCTGTCCAACCTGACCTTGAACACCACCAGGGATGGAGCATTCACAGCCTGTCTGGGCAACCCATTCCAGTGCCTCACCACCCTAACAGGAAAGAATTTCCTCCTTATATCCAATCTAAACTTCCCCTGTTTAAGTTTGAACCCATTACCCCTTGTCCTATCACTACAGTCCCTAATGAAGAGTCCCTCCCCAGCATCCTTACAGCCCCCCTTCAGATACTGGAAGGCTGCTCTGAGGTCTCCACGCAGCCTTCTCTTCTCCAGGCTGAACAGCCCCAACTTTCTCAGCCTGTCTCCATACAGGAGGTGCTCCAGTCCCCTGATCATCCTCGTGGCCTCCTCTGGACTTGTTCCAACAGTTCCATGTCCTTTTTATGTTGAGGACACCAGAACTGCACACAATGCTCCAGGTGAGGTCTCCCAAGAGCAGAGTAGAGGGGCAGGATCACCTCCTTCAACCTGCTGGTCACGCTCCTTTTGATGCAGCCCAGGACACGGTTGCTTTCTGGGCTGCAAGCGCACACTGAAGCCTGCTCATGTTCATTTTCTCATCAACCAACACCCCCAAGTCCTTCTCCTCAGGGCTGCTCTGAATCTCTTCTCTGCCCAACCTGTAGCTGTGCCTGGGATTGCTCCGACCCAGGTGTAGGACCTTGCACTTGGCATGGTTAAACCTCATGAGGTTGGCATCAGCCCACCTCACAAGTGTGTCAAGGTCCCTCTGGATGGCATTCCTTCCCTCCAGGGTATCAACCGAACCACACAGCTCGGTGTCATTGGCAAACTTGCTGAGGGCGCACTCAATCCCACTGTCCATGGCAGTGACAAAGATGTTGAACAAGACCGGTCCCAACCTTTTCTTAGTGCAAGCTTTCCCATCGTGCTCCCCAGCACATCTGCATCACCTCAACTCCCTGACCCACATTACCTTCAGAGAGCAAGCTTCAACTCTTCAGGTAACTAGGCTAAAAATATACAACCAAGTCAAAACTCACAAAGCAATATTTTAACCTACATTCTGAAACTTAAAACCAAAAGTTTTTGATTTAAAATTCGGTGGGAATTTGTGTTGATGTCATATAAGCACATACACATGACCTGACATTTGAAGGAAATTTCCAACCCGAACTATTCTATGATTCTGTGACCTCCTTAAATCCTCTTTCTCGGATTAAAAGCATCCCTAACACAAACATAAACTGAGAATCATAGAATCCCAGAATGGTTTGGGTTGGAAAGGACCTTAAAGCTCACCCAGCTCCAACCCCTGACACAAGCAGGGACACCTTCCACTAGAGCAGCTTGCTCCAAGCCCCTGTGTCCAACCTGGCCTTGAACACTGCCAGGGATGGGGCAGCCACACTTTCACTGGCAAGAGCCTCCTCTTCCATCAGAGATGGGATCAGCCTGTCTTCTCACCTGACTGCCATGTCCTGATTCTCGAGCCAGCACCCGGGAACAAAGCATCCAGCAGATCTGAGCATCCATGAGTGGGTATTAGATGGGCATCCTTGAGATGATGCCAAGGGGAAACTGCAAAGGATTAACGCAGTTGTGCTTACACTTGTCCATAAATAGCAGTTCACACAATATTTTTTTAGACAAGCAACTAATGAATCCTGCCTTTATGAACAATTAAATTTTCTGGGTCTCGAAGACTGTGATAGGAGTCCTGCAATCTTTACCCCAGCAACACTTCCACTTCTCCCAGGAGGATGAGCTTCCGCTTAAAATTCCCCATTCAGGTCTGTGTCCTAAGTCCTGTGGCTGCTATTCACATCTCTCTTCTCTCTCTAACTCCACGCAATCAAATGCAGGGCTCTGAAGTTCTTTAATGCTTTATATGGGCTCATTTCTGCAAGTTACTGCACAATCAGGGTAGAGTGCAGGGCACTTTGCAGTTCTGAGGCACAGATGAGGTTCCCTAAGGATTAAATTTGATGCTGTCCAGAGGTCTAGGACTAGACTTATTCCACCCCCGAAGTCCCACTTAAGCATTATTTTGAAGGCATTAGTGATATTAAGGCCAGGTATTTCTGAGTCTTTAAGGATGTAGCAGCAGAGCATTGCAGCGCCTTATTATAGACAGAGAGATACAACTCTTAGCCTTGCTCCAGATGGCAGCCAAGGCCAAATGACCCGCCTGAAAACGGATGCCTCATCCTTCATACCAGGCATTTAAGCAGTAATTCTGGCCATGCCCTACCTTTATGTGCCATTGGCAACATAGCCACCCTGCCCAAACTGTGCTTGCCCAGGGAGACTTCCAGGCTCCAGTTCCTACCTGTGGAATTTCTACTTCACAGAACAGAAGATGGGAAAAAAATATCCCAAATGGCAAACCCAAGCAAAACAATGTGGCCCTTGATCCAAATCCCAGATCGGGAGCATTAGACTGTCAACAGGTTCATCACTGTGGTAGCATCGTACCTCCAAGTACAGAAATGTACATTTCTACAGCAAGGAGACCCATCTGTTGTGTTAACATCTTTAAAGAGAGGACACGTCTTTTAAACCCCCTAAAGCATTACTGGCAGTGCTTGAGCTGTTTGTGTTGTAATCACTTGAAATCTTAAAACCCAAGCTCCTGGAGCCTTTGTATTTTTGAGAGGCTCTGCTGACCTCTCTCTATTTTCTTTAGAAAAATAAACCATTTCCCCTGGATTCAAAAAAAAAAAAGAGGTAGAAAATGAGGTCTGGAGGCTTTAAACTCAAAAGACAAATAAAAAGAAATCATAGTTCATTAGCTTTTCAAGTAAAAAAGGTGGAGGTTTAGCTTGATTCATTTTTACTTAATATTTCATAGCGTGTGAGCTTAGCAATATCAGAAATCATGTTATGGAAGTGGATTGCATTTTTGCACAGCCTCGTAAGGTAATGGTACTGTGCAACCTGAGAATTATTACAGGAGGATGTTTTTTCAATTAGCAATGTTAAGTGTTACTAAGTGATGTTATAAACATAAATCATCTGGTTTTACTCCCCTTACAACGTTCACTTGGCTTTAGATTCTATTTCTAGAGAAACTCTCCATGACCCTATACAAAGTCACTAAATAAATAATGCAGACACCAAAGAAACTGCCAGAAGTTGTGGGGAGAGACCTTATTTTTATGATTTAAGAATGTTTGCATTCTTAACAACCTTTAAAGAAATAAATTGCATATTAGAACATGCGCTATAAAATAAATAGGAAATAAAAAGTACATTTCCTGTCTGACCATGTCTTAAGAAAACTCTCAAAATGAGCCTGAAGAACACCTGGAAGTTTCTATAGAAACCAATACTCTTGTAGTTTACTGGGTGGTTTCCACCTCATTGACTTTTTGGTCTGAAATAAACATCTGCCTTAGCCATTCTAGATCTATAGTCACAAGATGCCACCACATGGCAGCTTCTCCCATCCTGACCCATGTGTTGCCCCACAAAGCTCCTTTTCTCCCCTCCAAGTGCTCCTACAATCTAGGTGACTGGGTTAGAGGCAACATTTAACTTTTGAAGAGTTTACAATAAGTTAAATGAATCACAGACTATTATAAACTTATCCTAAAGAGCACTATTAAAAGGGCTACCTTAGGTCTTTTCCTTCTCACCTGACCTTTTTTACCTCTTAATTTTGGGTGTTCAGACCCCATCTGAAGCTCAGTTGGAGATGCCCTTCTGGTGCCTTTATCAGCTCCCAATCTGAACACCCACCACCACCTTGCTTAGGGGCAAGTCTCACCTACAGGCAGAACCTGGATGAATGTTCACAGCTAAGTGGAAGCAACAAAACTATCAGCTCATGGTTGAGGACTGCACTGACCACTGGTGAGCAGGGCATGCTGTTACTAAGAGCAGCCCTAGTACCCAGCGCTGCACAGGGATATTGCAACAGCTCCAGCTCACATCACTGTAAAGACCTCTTGAGACCATGTTCAACCGTGCTTATCACGGTCATCACTCCTTAGCAGCTTCTCTGCATGGGTCAGACTCTTACCCTTTGTGAATGGGCTTTATGTTAACACTTACTGACTGCACTTTGAAATATTAAAATGTAATCATGGGTTGCCAGACCAGGACGAGGGCTGAGTTTTTCTCCTTCTCCCTTAAAACGCATTGAAGTCCCAGAAGAGGCTGTAAAAATATGTAGCACTTCACAACTCAGACGGCCAACATAAGCATTTCCTAAATCGCTTGCCTATCAAAATCATATTTGGAATTGTGCTCCGTAAGCATGTGCAAAATTTACATTACCAAAGATGCAGTATGACATCGAAAAAGAGTTACTACAACTGCTCTCAAACACTGTAGTGTGGAAAAGGGGCCTCCAAGGATTATTTTTATCGCCTTTAGGATCCCATTCTGAAGTGCCTCGGCACAACAGCAAAAAACCTACAATTAAATATTTAAATCGCCATTACTGCAGTTTTTAAGGCAAAAAAAACTTCAAGATTGATCTTTAGAAATAGAATGCTTCCTCGTAGCATTACACATGGAATACTTTAAAAATAAAAGGGTAATCTAAATTTTATATTGCCCTGGATGTAATAAGCTCCTGGTGAGAATAGTCCTATTGCAGTAAAATATGAAAGTGCAACGCGCTTTTTGATTACATGAGGGGTTTCTATTTGCCACTTTAATCCTTAGAATTCAGCTGTTCCCTGTTCAGTCCTTTTACATCATCCTTAGCTAATCTGTCAAACATTTCAGACAGCCAAACCAATTTCCAGATTGTTCGGGACTTTGCCACGAGCACCGTGTGCTGTTAATAAGATTTTCATTTGGAGTGATGCCATGTTGTCCATGTTTCCTATCGTATATAAATACTGAGATTTAATGGCTTCAGGTTTTGTTTAATGTTAACATCAACAATAAAAAAAGGGAGGTTCTCAAACGCCAAGCCCCATAGTGAAATGCACTAGTGACAGCTATTTGCAAGGTTAATGTTGTGGAAAACAACATCCATCTTTGAAACAGTTTCATTAGCCCCATACAGCTGACCTCCCCACATAATGTTGTCAAATGTGACGTGCATCAGATTATTGGGAATATGGAGATCAATAAATATGCAACACCAGCGCTCAGAACGCTCCTGGCATCATAGCCATACAAACGCCATCTAACATCCCAAAGAGTAGCTGTCATCTGTCAAATCTACTAGCAAATAGACAGGCTTAAGGGGAAAGCTATTGGTAATAGTAAAGTACGGAAGTAAAGATGAATTAGGGAGTACGAAGTCAAGGTTCTGATGCATTGCAGTTCCAAACTGAAAACTCTGGATAAACACTTTAAAGCAAGACCTGCCTTATTTGTTGTGTTAAATGTGAGCCTCCTCCGTGGGGCAGCAAACGCTACATCTGCATTTTTATGTGCCCACTCCTTGCCCTCTGGGTATCAGCCCACTTGGTGGGGCTCATCCCAACACTCCAGGTGCCTCACCAGCCCCAGGTCCTGGAGCACGCAGGGAGCTTTGGTCCCCAGTCCTGGCACAGCACCCCAGGTCTGCAAAAGCAGCATGAGGGTAAGCTCCCAAGGACAGGAAACGTATGTCTGGATGTAGCAGCTTCCAGAGAGGTCAGTGCATCACGATAATAGAAAAGTAAATAATGGAAAATTCATTTTTCTTTTTAATTTATGAAATTAATTCTACTGACATAGCATTCTTCTGATTTATTCTGGTCTTAAACCAGGGCACGACACAGCAGCACACAGAGAAATCAACATGTATCGTATCACCAGTGCACTTTGTCTTTAGGTCGGAAGAGCTCAAGGTACAGAGCAGTAGCAAGTAACAGAATTAAAGAGAGGGTTTGGGATTTGGTTTCAAAAGGGAGGAAGAGCAGGCAGCACCTTGCATGATTGAGTAATTTCTATACAAAAGGAAAACAAAGCTACAAAGATCCCTCCTGTCTGGTCTTTGACTGTAAACATTTAGTGACTAAAAATATCTGATTTTTTCCCTTCTTTTCTGTATGTATGACACTGTTGCCATTACAGTTTCCTAAATAATCGGGGGGTAATCCTCAGCTCACAGCTTTGGAGGCACTGATGTGGCTGCCACAGTGATGGAATTCTGCAATAAATGAGCAATACAAATCACTCACTGAGTGGTAGCTCAAAACTCCCTCAAAACTCACAATACTTCATGCAGAGAATGACACACCTGCAAACAGCACCTTCCCCTAAGATATATGTGTATATTAAAGAGTTACATAGAGAGCATGTTGTCCAATTAAACACTAACAGATTGGGTGGGTTTTTTTCCTTATGTGTTTTTTTAAAAACACCCCTCATGTTGTGAAAAAGGAGAACAAACAGAAAGCAGAAAGGTATTTTTGAAGTATACAGTTATAAGGTGCTTGGCTGATAATTTGCAACCTTGGTACACAACATACCTTTTAGCAAGGCTATTTATTTCTCGGGGAGAATGCTACAGTACTTACGATAAAGGCCTCTGTTGGACCTCTTCATCAATAGCAAACCTTTAAGCACAGCACATTTCATAAATAGGAGTTCCACTAACACAGACTTCAAAAGGATAGAACCTGATAATTCAAAAATAGAGCTATATTAAGTGTTCCAACAGTCCATCCATAAAAGCAGCCTCCAAACGCCTCCTCTGTGCAGCATGACAGTCTATTAGAATAATAGCAGGGGAAAGCATAATTACGAGTAATCATTGGCTGGAAAGGAGCTAGTTGTTTTTGTAGAGTAAAATGCCTTCCTGAACCCAGCAGAAATGCAACACTGGTTCTAGCAGTGAGGGCAGGTAGCCGCAGAAAATAATCAGAGCACAGATCTGGAATGATCTGGGTTTATTTTTTAAACCCTCCATATAGCTTAATATTTTCTCAGTGAATTGCACTTAATTTGCTGCCACAGTTAAGTCTGGTTATCATATTATTGCTCTTGGTTGGCAGTGACATCCCTCTGCTGGAATATCAGTTTGCTTTTGGAAGATACGAGACTTAATTACTTCCTTCTCATCAATGTGAAGATGACCCTGCTCATTGCGGGGAGCTAGGTCCAGATGACCTTTAAAAGTCCATTCCAACCCAAACCATACTCAATGACTCTCTGATTTCAGGACAAAACATCTCCAGTAGCTGTGTTTTTGAAGACATGAAGTGCACTCCGTGCAGACTATAAAACTGGTTCGGTTACTTGTATGAGAAAGTTCAGAAGGGATTCACAGGTCTTCCTCCTTTCCACATCAATGCAGCACTTGGGCCTATGTCTCCAAGAGCAAAAAAGAGCCCGTAGGTAAAAGCAACTTCTGATTGCATGTAGCTGAGCTCCATAAAACCCACTTCCAAGATCTTCATCTTGCTTCTGTTTACTAAATGCTCTACCTTAACTCCTCACTCTTTTATACACCCCAGGCTCAGACACGTGCCAGCCACCATGTGCCACCAGTTAATAAACCTGGAGATTTGCTGTTGACTTCAGTAAAAGTAGGACTGTGGGGCTCATCCCTATAAATCACTATCTCAGATTATTTATGGCTGTTCTTGTTAGAGTTGGATATGCTGTAACCTCTGCGTATCACAGCCAACTTGCTTACTCTGAAGCTCTAGGAGATCTAGGCTATGAAACTGAAAACTTAATTTGGCATGACATTACATTCCCCAGCTTCCTTGTCATTTTCAAAATGAGCAGCTTTCCCCACCACAAATGAGGCCAAGACTATACTTGGGCCACTTAAGCAACCATAATTATACCACCAAGTGCCCATCACTTTATTTAGTTTGCTATTCCAGGTAAAGGACCAGCAGCTCTTTTGTATTCATCACGTGGAAAACACCTCTGTAGACCAGCCTATATTTCCTTGCTCTTATGATAATGCTTTTAAGGTAAAAACACCTCTTTGGGAGAACAGTCCCATTATAAAGTGATCTGCTTAGTCACAGCCAACACTCACTGAAAAGTTTCAATGTTCATTACATTAGCTAGTCTTAAAAATGGAATGCCAACCAATTTCAATCAATATGTAGTAATAAATAAATATTAAGGAACTACACCACTAATGTACAGGTAGCCTAATTAAAGCAGCAGCATTTGCTGCACTTACATACCTTAATTTTCCCTACAAAATCCGTATTGAACCACTACTTCTTAAAAAAAATTGCCTTTGCAATTAGAAACACTGAAGTTACATTATCGATTTTCTGCTAAAAACCTTTTTAGTAAACAAGCACAAACTACATTCATTAAATGTAAGTGCTTGGAGCTATGGTGTGAAATTCAATTCAGCCATTATCATGAATTACACTGATTATTGCTGTAATTATTTTCTCTTGGATACAACTGCATTTCTGTTCCTTGCTAGTTGTGTTGGACATATAACCATGTTCATTTTATAGCTAATAATACTCAACTGTAGTTTCAGCAATTACTATCACTTATACAAATCATTAAGTTAAGCTATGGGTACCTAGTAAAATTTAAAAACAGAAAAGTAAAACATCCCTTTTTTTTCCCCTCTGAAATAACTAATGGCATTGGCAACAGAGGAAAATTACCCATGTTAAATGATTTACATTAGAAAAAGTGATCACCTGTGATACACTTCCCACTGATATTTTGGTCGCAGCGAACTCGTAACTATCCATTTAAAACCTGCCAGTAAACTATACTCTTGCCTCTACCACCCAGGCTAATAGAATAATCTCTTTTTTTAAAGTTTATCTGTTAAAGAGAACAAACTTTCTTCAAGAGCCATTTATGCACTGTCAAGCCACAGCCAAAATTAAATAACCCAACCATTTGATCCATTAAAACAATTTATTTTACAGATCATTTCAAGCACGGTAACAAATGATGTTTTACAGTTAGAGAACCTTCCCAAACCCAGTGACAGCGGTCAAGAGGCTGTATTGCCAGCAATGGTTATCACTCTTCAGCCCAAACAACACCCAAATCCTCCAGCGTTTTTTAGGACAAACCCATAAGTGTTTACTCCAAGCATTGCTTTAATAGGAAGTCCAGTATCAGCCACTATAATAAAAGTGATGTTCTTGAAAAGCAGTTATTTCTAGAGCAGATATTGCAATGAAGATGATGTTATTGAAAAGCAGCTGTTACTAGAATAGGGGGTGAAAGCAGCCAGTGAGCAGCACACTGCAAACCAGTAAGGAAAGAGAAGTTGTTTGGTTCATGGTATCACAGCAAAATGTTATTTGACAGAAAGTCTCCTGGAACATCAGATGGTGCTGCAGAGAGAACCAAGGTCTGCACATACCCATGCTTCCACCGCCTCCTCTCGGCTCCAGCCACCCTGTCCAACAGTGTCCTGTTTGTTACCATTTCCCTGACATTCGTATGTAGCAGCATGGATGTACATCACATCAAACAATGTTTACCAGGTAATTCACAAGCTACTTGTGGATAAAAAAGATTCAATACTTGTATAGAGAATAAACTCCCAAGAAGTTGCTGAGCCAAGGGTCCAAAGCAGAGTGTGTGCCCTGCAACTTGCAGGAGGAGCTGGATGTCATCCTATAGGACTGGCATAAAAGTTGCAGTCCAAAGAGTCTGAGGAATAAGTTGCTCCAAATAAAACTTGCACTAATAAGGGCAAAGATATGTGAAATGAAAAATCACTCTCTTCTTGTACTGGATGTAAAATCCAAGTTGATCATTCACTGCTCCTCAAGCCAAACCCAGCAAAACGAGGCTCTGGGGGCTCTCAGAGCTGGGCTCATCCAGTCCATCATCTACTTCTAAGTAAGTCTTTGCCCAAATGCTCACGTCCCCCAGGCTGAGAGAGACTCTGCATGTTCATTCCATTTGGCACAATCAGAAGCTTCAACCTGGAGATACTTTTGGCAAAAGAGGTGTTTATATGCAACATGTTGGCCACGTCATTGTCATTCAGAATATTTTTTGTTCACCCCATGTTTCCCCTATGTTTCTCGTAGGAAATCCTGTTCACAACTGACTTTGCATCTCATTTTAAATGAAAACAACATGACAGTAAAGATCATTTGAATGTGACCTGGAACAAAAAAGTCTTTTCCTACAGAGAAGCTGGTCCTATTAGCAAGTTTCTGTAGCTTTACTGGATCTACTCTGGTATATGCATTAACAGAATCATTCTTACCTATTGTTATATTTACAATCTTTTTCCTTCTCAATGGCACAGGATAAGCCAAAGACATTCCAAAACAAAATCTGATGTTTCTCTTACTTGCAGCCATCACCATAGCTCAAAGCATAAGGCATGCTAACTCCATCACTCATTTACCAAAGGCTTTATTACCTTTTTGCTCATGGCTACCTTTCAAAAGCAATGCAGATGGCCATGAAAATTCTATAGCAAGAGTGGTTTATTTCTGATAACCCCCAAAACTGACCAAGGGCTCCACCTCTCTGGCTGTTTGCCAAGGCATTTTCTGTCACGACATCTTCCTTGTCTTAAGAAGAGACACCCACAGTATTTTCCCCAGGGCAACAGGCAGCCAGCTAGGAGACCCCTTCCGGAGCCATGGTTCTCCTGAACGTGCCACCAAACCCATTGGTGACCAGTCTGCGCTGAAGGCTGTGGCACTAACCTTCAGTGCAGGAGTACTGGCTGTACTTCTAAGCTCTGCTGCTCCCTCAAACGGTTCCTGCCTCTGTCAACCTTGCTTATAAAAGAGGAAAAGTGGAGTCACCCGTTTATCAAAGCGATAGGAAATTCACGAGTGAGAAATTAACATCACTTTTGATCTTTTCAGTGATCAAATATACAGAGGTCTCTGTACATTCAGTATTAGGGGAGACGCTTGCTATATTTGCAACCATACAAAAAAGCTTTAGAACAATGCATGCAAACTTTCTAAAGAAATCCTTCAGAATTCCTCTCCCAAATCCAAGAGAGAGATTAAAAACCTGGGACAAAATTCAATGGAAAAATTTAAAACCACTGCATCCTTACTGTCTGTCCCACTTTATTACATGTTAAATTAGAAAGCA
The DNA here is from genome assembly GCF_028554395.1 of Pezoporus wallicus. NCBI lineage: Eukaryota > Metazoa > Chordata > Aves > Psittaciformes > Psittacidae > Pezoporus > Pezoporus wallicus. Next base: position 1,198,870 of record NW_026640104.1, read on the forward strand.
TTGAATAAATAACGAGGAAATCCTACCCAAAATGCAAACATCAAATACAAGAAGACAATGGATATTCCCAGATTTCTTCTTGTTATAGAAATCTTTCCTCTGGCCACTTTGAAACCATGTAACATAACCTTCAAAGCAGGGAAGATGTGTTGTAGAAGTTCTGCTTAGCTAACCATGAATACTAATTGCAGGAAGAACAATCTGCCTGGGGCCGGAGGGCATGAGCTCAACCAACAGACACAAAAGTTCCATCGTGCTGCTGCAGACAATGGAGCAGGGTGCTGCTGGGGAGCATAGGACAGCCTCCCTGAAAGGGGATACCTCCCAGGCCTTAACAAAACTCCAGAGGATAAAGAGAAAACTCCTACCAAAGTAGCCGTGGAAAATAAAGGATCAATAACGAGGGTTTTCACGTGTGTGTATACGTACTTTCCATGTGTCTCTGTACTCCCACAACACGGACAGCACTTCTGGAAGCTGGTTTCACAAAACATAGTTAGCCAAGTCCAACCAAGCATCCTGGTTCCTTTGCTGATGTGAGAGATGAACCATACCAGCTATTCCACTCTGTTCACGAAGAGTTCTGCAGTCTCTCCACCACATCTCACTGATCAATTCTTTGGAGGGAAGGTCATACATGGGGGTATCCCCAGCTCAGGGTGCAATGCTGGTACTGAAACTCAGCTTTGTCCACAGCAGTGGAGTCCAAATTTGTGAGTGGGCCTGAAGGAAATAGAGTCACAGGTCAGCAATGAAACACAACTGAATCACCATCACTAGGTCAAACACCAAAGCTACAACCTCATCCCATGCATGTTCCATCAGCCCAACATTCTGTAAGTAGGACCAGATCTGTGGATGTGAAATCTGCACCAAATGCTCCTCTGGCCCAGATCTCACCATATGAAAATAACCAGGTTATCTCCTAACTTCAGCTAGCCCAAGGTCAATCTTGTTCCCACCTCAGTCAAAGGGAAAGAGGCGCACTGCTTGCTTTGGACCCTCCAGAGACCCTTTCTCCAGGATAAATCCTAGGAGCCCTGGTAGGGATGGCTACTTGTAAGCAGGACCTGAGCTGAAACACTTCCCCTGAATCCCAGTGGTGGGAGATAGCACAACACCCCAACAGACATGGAAAGAGAAGGTCAAAACGAAATTCTCCAGCAGATTTGCAATAAATGTGTGAGCCAGAGTCAGAGCAAACCTAGAAAAATCAGGAGCTAGTGAGCTAACGTTCTCTCTGGTTACAGCACAGCAAATAATATGAGGAATGCAAGGACCTACAGCAATGGCTATCAGGTCCTGTTTACTTGGTTTACCACAGGTTTGTCTTCAAGACCAACACATGCCAAAGTTGGTCTGGTTTATGCCATCCCTGTAAAAAGCAGGTGAGACCCCCATGCTTAGTACCTGATCTCCAAGTGCCTTTTTAAGAGTCTGTGTTGAGGCCAGAAGTGGATCTTCTTTGCTTGGTAACCCAAGTGAAAACACTCTCAGTTTGCAAGATGATCTGGCTGGTACCTGCATTATCCACCTTGACATCAATGGATTTCACAGTATCGAATCCTGCCCATTAGTTAAGGACTCCGCTCACTTCACACAGGTAGAGCAGGACAGATGTTTAATGTCCCTTCCAACCCAAATCATTCTATATAAAAGCCATACCCAACAATAACATGGACAGTCAAGACTGGGGTGAGGAGAGGAAGATGAGTCAGCTTTCAAACTTGAGGACAACACCTCCAGATCACCTCTGAACTGTGAAGGGGTGGAAGAGTATTGGGGGCAAGGGAGGATGTATACTACACACTATGAGCTGATGAGGGTGATGGGGATACTGGGCTAGGTGGACCATAGGAAGACAGTATTCATCTTTGTTTCTTACAAAGGATCAGATACATTCAGTTCTGCCTTGAGACAAGGAATGAGCTCAATGACCTATTTTCTACAGCTCCATTAATTTGGCAGTGCCAGATGGGAGAGAATTTTAAAAGGCTTGATGTTCAAGAGAAGGGTGCTATCATGGTTTCAAAATCTGATTCTTCTCCCAAGTCCAGTGTTCAAAACTGCAGGACCTAAAATCACGTTTGAAGCCCCTAAAACACTTCCACAGTGTTCTAATGAGTTCAATCCTACTGGCAGCAGCTGTGTGATGCCTGCTAACCAATACAGAACGGCAATACTATCAGGAAAAGAAAAGGAAGCTTCTATTTCTGGATCAGGAGGTGTGCAGAGAGAAGTAAGAATAATCAAAGGAACCATGCCTGGAAAGCCAGCCTGTAATTTTTCAAAAGCAATACAAGTGTTCTCTGGACCTTGTTTTCTAACATTGATTGGGAGGGGATTCGCTGTGCCCTGGCTAAACCCTGCTCCCACTGAAAGCGAGAACAAACCAATGCTGAGTGCTTTTCGAAAGCGAAATTATATTCTTTCTTTCCATTTGGGATATGTGCAATGGGACTCAGGAGAAGCCAAAGCCAGACTTTCAGGCAATGAGTGGGAAGCGAAGCAAACACACACATAAACAAGAAAAATATCTTGCTTGTCTAAAGCAATTCTAAAAGGGGTTTTCTTTTCCTTTCCTGCAAAGCTGGTGCTTGGGCAGAAAAACAGAGAAGGTGGGAGAAGCGGGGAAGGAGAGTGTGTGTCCCACTCCAGGAAAACCACAGAAGATTTCGTTGTGTAGGGCTCTTGGTGATGGTGTAGGCAGATTAACAGACCAAGTCTCTTGGTGCTTTCCTAGCAGATACACAGCAAACTAAACAGCACGCTGTGATGGCGCTGCTCACCTTCAAAAGAGTGGAAAACCTAATTAGAGAAAGAAGCATCCTGGGATAAGTCGATTCCCCTGACAAAACACCCAGCTGCCCGTGAAAATGATATGCATGAAGGTTAGCAGGATAATATTGCGAACTTAACCTGCTCGAAAGCACCTTCATAGAACTTTGCTTTTGATTTGCTAGTAAGAAAAACTGCAGCTGAGGTTTTTCCCTCGTTCGGCGTCGTACTCGGATCCGTACAATTGAAGTACTTAAAATAACATTTATATGACTGCTAGCAATGGTTGATCAGTTAGTGTGACACGGTGCAGATAAAAGCTCCAATTAGGCCTTAACTGTTTACTTAATAGAAAGACCTGTTAGGAACAAGAAGGACTGCCTGTTAGCAGAAGAACAGAACTTTTCCACGTGGCAGATTACAAGTATTCTTTAGATTCACACATAAACAAGGCTGAAATGCAATTACATTTCCCACAAGGACCCAAATGCTTTTAACCTTTTCAAGGTAAAAAGAGAGAGGGGAAAAAAAAATGCTGAAACTGCGGTTGAATTAGGTCCAGCTAGCTTTTTTGTTGGTTTTTTTGAAGTTTTTGTTTCATTTTAATAATGGTTTAGTCCGTTTCACAGCCTGTGGCCTCTTCAAACCTGTTACTTTTAAAGATATAGCAGATGCTTCCTAAATGGAAAGGAAATTGTAATGATGCAAATCCCCTATTCACATGATTTTCCAAATAGGTTCGAGCACTACAAGCTGTATAGGGCAGGTGGGGTAGTGTTACTGACAACCAAAAAAGGTAAACTTGAATACAAATAGACAAATCAAGCACACGTGTTCGTTTGAAAGTTTGCGGTCAGCTCCGCAATCTGTGCTCGAGAAAATAAGCTATTATCAGCACTGAGGGTCCTTCTCAGCATCAGAAAGCTAGAAATTAACTTAATTGCTGAACTGCACCTAAAATCAGCTGCTTTAAACATTACAATTTGCCTTTTAGTCTCATCAAAATTCCAAATATGTTAAAATTCTAATTTGCAAATGTGCTAAATTAACACTTGGAAACCACAATATTTAACCTGTTGGCTAATCTGATGTCAAGTGAAAACAAGTCAAACAACTATGGAAATCACAGAGCCATAGCAATTTCCCTAAAAATCTTCAGATGTGGGTGCCATGAGGGATTCTAAAGTTTGCTTTTGTTACGAGCCCTATTATGCCTTTCCTCATCCTAATAATTCATAGAGATTAATCTGGATAAAGAGGTGAGGTTTTCATTTAGGATTTTGTTGGCATCTTCTTTGCTTTAGAAACGTAATTTTGCAGATCCTTGTAGGTTTACAGGAGCAGCCGATTTGCATCTGAAAGCAAATTGGTTTCATTTGGTAACTCACACCAACACTGCACAGCGCGACCAAAACCATCAGTGAGAGATGTGTGCTCAGAGGTTATTTGCAAGACTGGTCAGAAAACTAGTTAAAATACTACATCCACATACACTTCCTCCCCTCCCAAGGGTAGTCTGACTTTATACCAATAGGGAAGATGCTCCTTTTTGGGGGAGGGGGGAACAAAAAGACAAACTACAACAAAACACAACCATGCACTAAATAGTTGGCCAGTAGTGATACTGCTGTCAAAGATATTCTCGTATCAATAAGTAATAAGAAATAATCATGGAGCATTAGCCAGAAAACTGTTACTTCACAGAGGCTGTTTATTGTTGCTATTTTTATGCAGTATTAAGATCTTGAAGGAAGCAAAATTCAGCTTAAGGCTTTTGACAAACTTTTCCCAAAACTGCTCAGAAAAGGTTGCTACAAAAGGCAGTGAGAGATGAGACGTAAACTTTCGCCGTGGATTAGAAAGTAACTTGCACTGATCAAGTTCACAGAACCATCAGAGGAAACCCAGCAAGTAGATAAATTGACTACATGACAGTGGTGAAGCCGATATTAACAAATGCAAGGCATGGAAAGAGCCATTTAGTTCGTACACAGAATTGTCTGTAAACACACATACCGAATTACCTGTGTTTAAAATAACTAAAACCCTTTTGTGCACAAAAAAATCCCTGCTCCTTTCTGTGCAATTTCAACTTTGCATTTGCAAATAGCCAGCATGCCCGGTATCAGTACACTACAGACAGGCTGTAAAGGAATGGTACAGAAAACATTGAGAATAAAGAGATTATACAAACTGATGCGTCACCAATGTTTAAAACCCTGTATAGCTTCCTAATTGTGTGATCAAGATGTAGGTTTAGCAGCTACTCAACACACTAAAATATGCATAATAATTTACTGACATCAACACTGCTGGTTCAGTGTTCTTCAAGATCCCCATGTGAGCTGTGGCTAAGAAATAACCTCTATCTCGGGACGTTCCAGAGCCCACTGCTGGCTGTGCCACTCTTCTCTGCTGATCTATGTGCCTCTGAAGGAAGAGAATCAGCAAAGGCTTTATTTGTTATGTGAACAGGGAATTGGATTATTGCTGTAAGTGATGACCATTAAAACTTGTGTAGGCAAATTTGGGAAAGTACAGAGCCAGCACAAGGGATGCCGATCTTAACTGCTCAAAATGAAGGGTATATTTCACTCAGACCAAGAAAAAACTAAGCAACAAAACTTTAACAGCTACACAAGGGCTTTTGTTAACCAAAACTTGGGTTTAGCATTTTGTAGTGTGGAAGGTGGAGGTGCCAATGCAGGCAAATCAAATAATCCCAGAAAATCGTTTTCCTATTTAGGTAGGCAAAATAATAATGGTAATTAAATATGTAAAAAGCAGTAAGGAAAACAGAAGCATTTACCTTACTGGTTAGAAACAGGTAGGATCCCAGTGCTCTGGACACGTACCAGGTGACCTCTCGGTATAGCTAACCATATTTTCATTGGAAATCTTACTTTTACTTTAACATCCTGGAAGGAAAACAGCATCAAAAAGAAGGTCCAATACAAATGCGGATGTCAACGCCATCCAGCCTGATTTAAACAAACAGCTTCTAGCAGACGTGGCATTGCTTTGGGCACACACATGCGCATGACTGAGCATAGAGGCAGCCTCCTAGAAAGGAAATAAGAGTTAAAACAGAAAAGTCTCTGTAACTACAGACTGCCACTACAGAAAAGACAATATCCACAACCCGCTGCCTTTCTGATATCGTTCTTTCTTCCAATATCTAACTAAATATTTCCAAGCTTTTATTTATAGGGTTCTATGAGGCTAAATATTTCACTATCAAAGTTAGTGATTCCAGCAGGAAATTGTTTTCTGGGGAAAATATTTTTGCTTAATTTCAAATTTTAATCATTTTTCATTAAGCATCCTTAAATAGGAAGCTTACGTTACACAGAATTTGCACATTTAGAAGGGAATTAATGAAGTTTCCAACTTACATTGAGCTTGAATCAACAGGACATATTGATGGAAAGCATCTATTCTGCTATGGCTGCTTGGCTTGTTTGGGTTCCTGCTTTTGCAACAGATTTTGGACTAATCCTTATTACCTTATGGCATTTGAACACTGACAAGAGAAATTACTTTTAAGTAATAAAGACAGAGGAGCTCTAGTTCTAAATACTTCTAATTAGTTTCTAATGCCATGGAGCCATTAATGAAATGATGCTTCCTTAGCCTAAAAACCTCTCTTCAACAGATTTCTGGCAGAAAGGAAGTTACAAAGCCTGGAGCCCTCGCTGAGCTAAGGACCACCTCAGGCTCCCCTTCAGACTGACATGATTCATGACGAGCCAGGCTGGAGAGGCATCAGCCTTCCTCCCACAGCCCTCACCCTGCTACGATGGGATGCAAAGGGCGAAAATACCCCCATCACAAAACATGACACCAAACTAATGGTTACAAATGTGTTTTCAAGAAGAAGGAGGGGAGGAAAAGGCTGGAGAAAAGCTTCATATTCTACTGTATGGGAGAGCTTTTGTCTTCTTAAAGCAGCTTTTTTCCTCATCATCTCTAGAAACGCCCCTGCTCAACAGTACATTTAGCAATGCTAGCTGAAACAGCATAATTCAGTTCTTATGCCAAAATCAACAGCAGCATTTCGCAAGCAGTGGCCAAATAAAACAAGGCAAGGATTAAATCAATTTAACACCTTCTAGGGTTTCTACCAAGTGCTCCTAGAGAAAAGAGTGGTTTTGTTTTCCTGCCTGCACCCTTCAGCCTCTTTTGAATTTCCCTGTGCCTTCTTTCTTCTCAATACTCAGTGTTATGAGCACAGCTGGGCAGATGTGGGACAGCAAAGTACACCCACAGAGAGGGGGGCCTGGATCCTCATGGAGAACAGAACTGTGCCTGCACTGGTGCAGAGCCCCAGCCAAGGAAAAGGCTGTGCAAGCACTGAGTGGGATGAAGGTGCTGGGACTGTGTCCCCAAGCCCCAGCTCGCTGCATGATACATCAATGTAGGTGGCTGAGTGTAGCATGAGGGCCAGACTTCTCCTTCCACCCTCCACTTACCTCTGCCACAAGTAGAAATGGAAAGGAAGGGTGCTGCTTTGCAGTGCTCCACCAGCTTGTAAAACCCTAGAATCACAGAATGGTTTGGGTTGGAAGGGACCTTAAAGATCACCCAGTTCCAGCCCATTGCCATGGGGGTACTGACCTTGTCGATTAGCTACATGCCTGTGGCTAATGCTATGTCTTAGACCCATGTTTTGGTGACCAATATGCACTAATTCAGCACCAAAGAGCTTTCACCCTGTTGAACAACCATCTAATTAAAATAAGACACTGCTTTCACATGTCACAAACACAGGCACAAAAACAGGCTGTAATAGCAGAGCACAGTAGTTTTCTTCTTTTCACTTGATGTAAAATCAGCCAGAATTCAGACCCATAAATATGTGCAGCACCCACAGTTTTCTTTAAATTCCCAGCTATAATAATGTCATTTTTCCTTTCCCAGATGAGGAAATTTCCCAGTATCGTCTCAGATTGTAAAAATGCCTTCATGTTGATCCAGCAGCACACAGACCATTTCAGTGAGAGCAGACCCTACATGAGGATGTACCTCTGCTTTCAGCAAGGTCTGAACCACACAGGCCCTTGAGGTCTCTTCCAAACTAAATCATTCTGTGATTTGATGCAAGCCCAACACCAGGAAAGGGCGTCAACACTTCCATAATGCTTACTCAATGCAAAGGCTGCAGATACACAACACGTTCCTGGAAATTAGCACCTGACAACTGAAACTCCTTGTAGAATCATGGAATAGTTAGGGTTGGAAAGGACCTTAAGATCACCCAGTTCCAACCCCCCTGCCATGGGCAGGGACATCTCACACTAAACCATGTCACCCAAGGCTCTGTCCAACCTGGCCTTGAACACTGCCAGGGATGGAGCATTCACAACTTCCCTGGGCAACCCATTCCAGTGCCTCACCACCCTCACAGGAAAGAATTTCCTCCTTATATCCAACCTAAACTTCCCCTGTTTAAGTTTTAACCCGTTACCCCTTGTCCTATCACTACAGTCCCTGATGAAGAGTCCCTCTCCAGCATCCCTGTAGCCCCCCTTCAGATACTGGCAGGCTGCTCTGAGGTCTCCACGCAGCCTTCTCTTCTCCAGGTTGAACAGCCCCAACTTTCTCAGCCTGTCTTCAATACAGGAGGTGCTCCAGCCCCTGATCATCCTCATGGCCCTCCTCTGGACTTGTTCCAACAGTTCCATGCAAAAAGACACACTTCCACCTAGCTCTTGCCTCTTAGATACTTACAGAATAGATATGATAAGGTTTATACTTCTGTTTAAAGCTGTCTTGGTCAAGATGTCTTCCTGTGCCCGGGAGGAGATGATGAAGACCCTCTCTTAATAATGTGTTGTCTTCCCTTTCACAAACCATTAATTCTTTTTTAATAAACATACAGCTTATCTGCATATTTATTAATAATTTATTAATAGGCTATATAGAATATGTATTTATAATACATTCTGTATCTGTTAATTTCCTGTTGAAGAAAATTACCAGTCTTTCATGTTTGCTTCCTTACTGATAAAACCTGTGGTTTATATAAATACAAGAATAAATAATAGGTCAACTATGAAATTGCCTCCCAGCTTAGAAACTATAAAATATTCCCTCCCCAGGTACTTATATTGTCTCTTTAAAGTTATTGGAAGGATTTCACACAGTAGTTTGTGATTTTCAAAGACATTAAGAAACACAGAAGCAAGTCTTCAGCAGGAACACATAGGGCGCATCACCCTTTAGTCAGTGGAGATGGAGCAATTACAGAAGCTGGTGACCTGAAATGGGAGCCAACGTGCAGTAATAGCTACTAAAATGGTTATAGCAGTGGGGAATTACTCCAGCCTGAAGACCCAGCTCATCTGCCTTCCTCCTTTATGTCCTCAGTGCAGAGGCACGCTAAGGAGTGTTGACTTAGATCCCCTGAACACAACCCAAAGTGCTCCAGGAAGAGGTTTTGGTGAATCACAGTTGGTGATACACTGAGTGACTAGAGATTGGAGCACAAGAAAAGGTTTTCCTCCTTTTTCCTAGCTACATCAAACCTCCCCCAAGGCAGAAGTCTCTGCTTGAAAAGGAATGTTACATGCAAACCGGTGCTCCAGGTAGTGCATTCGCAATGAGATGCAAAGTGACATCCATCTTGATTTAATGCTGCTCAAGAGCCATCGGGATTCTGAGCAGCACTTGGACACAATCCAAAGGCGATGATTGTGCATTGCAGGCCTTAGAAACATGTCCCAAGATCATAGCTCTCCCTTTCCCACCAGTAAAATATATCCCAGGGGCTTCTTGTTATTCGGCAATCAGGTTCTCCAAATCCATTTGCTGGCTGCAGCACATCTCATTTCCCAGGTCCTCTCTCTTCTACTGTGCTCACTGTTGCTATTCAGTTCTAACAGCTGCATCTCAGGCAAAAATCAAACATTCTGCAGGCAAGCTGCGGGGATGAGAAGAAGGCATAAGAAATACCAAAGACAAAAGACAACTAAGTCTTTTGCTCCTGCTTTAGCATGAGCACAACAAATCAGATCTCAGTGCTGCCTCGTGCACTTCCCTATGCTTCTTTCCATAAGTCATATTTGGATTAAACTAACTCATAGACATCTTTTCATTATTTCTTTCTAGCTGTTAGCGTGGCTTTGTTAAAGGGGAAGGTTTTGATGCTTTCAACCAAACTGAGCTGGCCATGGGGTAGAAAAACTGGACCCGATTTCTAACGCTGTAAATGTATCTCATCACTGTGTAAGGGAAGGGAGGCGGAGGTTTGTGTGCATCTGTGTGCATGGATACACATGAACTTCTCTCTTGTCTTACTTTTAAACTGCTTGAGGAAAACCTTCAAAATGGGCAACAGTCGCAATGCAATCAGACAGTCTGTCTGCAGCAGAACGATTTAATTTGGTCCTGTTGCCCCTTCTGAAAAATGATGTCGACTGAAGATTAGGAGACAGTGAGTTTGAAATTGTTCTATCAGAACCAGTTGCCTGTTAGGAAGCTTATTCAAGGCAATTCAAAATTGGTCAGGGTTTTTTACAAGGCGATTGCCCATTGGGAAGACTGTTTGTAACTGAAGTAAAGGCTAAAATGGTTTACAATGCAGGGAGAGGTACCTTGGATTTGTACATATTCTGCACAGCAGACCCTCATGTGCATATTTCCCTTGTCTTGTTTTGCTGTTCCTTGCTTGCTACTGCAGCTTTTTCTTCCTGAGAGCCTGTTTATTAGTTGAAAATAACAAGAGCTTTTTCATTTTTATATTCCAAGGCAGGCAATTCAAATCATCTCACAAAATTGTTTCCCTATTCAGTTAGGCTATATAATAATGCAAGACCAAATCTTGTCATTTACTAATGAGCCAAGATGGATTTACTAGAGGAAGACTACAAGACTGATATGGCTCTAGCTCATCCACTTCAACATAGCACAGAGTGGCATGTGTTTTCCATAGGCACTGCCATCAGCTGGGGATGGGGACATCTCAGTAGGGACCACTGGGTTAAAAACTCCTTCCTCATCGCTAAATGCAATCATTGCTTTCTAACCCACACCTTATGGTGGTCATTTTATTGCTGTGATATTATTTATACATTCATGCTCACTCGTGTTAAAGTAGAGCTTTCAGTGTATTATTCTGTATATACTTGTACGTTAGCGTACAAAGCAATGCTATTTGGAAGTGCCCAAGCTTGGCCAGTCCCAGTTTCTAACTCTCTAGGGTACATCTCAGCAGCTGAAGGAGAGCTGCAGATAATGCCAGCCAGGAGAGCCCAAGGAGCTTTCCCCACCAACAAAACAAGAGGGGTGAAGCCAAAAGTCAGGAATGGCCTTGCACTCTCCATCCTTTCTTGTCGGATTATTTTCTGGTACTGTTTACTCTCCCCACTTCTCTGTCCAGTGTCCTTTCAGAAGAACATCACCCAAAGTTTTGGGGGGTCACAAAACAACCCAACATTGTTATGTTAGAAGTAAGTTGGAAAGAACAAAGTAAACAATTCCTGATATTAGCAGATATCATTTCCACCTATACGTCTTCTATCTGAGCTCCTCCATCAAGTTCTTGGTAGACAGTAACATCGGGACCCCAAGCATCAACAGTACCATTTTGCCACTTGCTTTCACCATCTGAAGAAAACACATCTCTGTTCAGCAAGGACTGGATAGAGACTTCTTTCTTTCAAGACCCATTTTACGCTTGCACATTAAAGGGCACTTAAACTGGCAGGGTAGCAAGGTTACACAGGCAAAGCTCGACCTGTGTCTGTTTGCTCATGGCTACAGAACCCCCTGTGAGCACCATGGCAGCTCCTTCACCCATGTCCTTGGCAGGGTATGATGGAACTGGATCGTGACAGCACACTCCTGCACTGCTGCAGTCATGGGTGTTTCCACACCGACTCACAGAAAGATGCCAAAAATGCTCCTGTGACTCAGCTCTTCCTCCAGAAAACTCACTTCTTTGAGTGCACCAGTGCAAAGGAAAACCTTGCAACCTGATTTCATCCACATAAACACAGACCACAAGGCACGATACCACCTGTGCTGCCTCATGAAGAGTGGCACAGAAATGGATTTGCACAGAAATGAATGATTTTTGCAGAACACAGTAAAGACTAGCTAACCCCACTGGCCGAAAACACACAGATCTGTGTTGTCCGGGTGAGCTAAGGCTGAGCATATTCAACTGTAATGGGGCAGAGTTTGTACTTAAAAAGGATAATGGCTATTAAGTAAAAGACAAATGTTTATCAGGTAATTTCTATTGATGCTCATCAGCCATTCAAGAGTATATGGCCTACCCAGATACATTTTATTGTCTAATATAATAACATTCTCTATACCAGATCTTAACATACAATAAAATTGTTATTTAAAGAAGGTTTATTTTATAAAGTTAGTCCACAAAAACTGAATAAGACATGAGACACCAGTGAGGCCGTTCAGATTCAGACCAGTTACAGACCTATAACTCAGTTTATGCATAGATCACAGACATCAGTTAGGAGTTTGATATATGTATGTTTGGAATATCAGTGGAGGACACCCATGAAAGACATTATCATAGACACTGTCCCACATGGGCAGGTTCTTAATAAAAGGGAGATCCCAGGCATACTGTGAATAGCACACATGAGAATCAAGCTCTCAGTAGCAAAGACCAAGGTTTCCCTACTGGTGAGCAGCTGTTATTCATGAAACAAAAGGAATTGTGATTCCACAAAGTTTGCTTTTAAGACCCTCATGGCGATGGCTGCCTGGTGAGTACAGCAACACTGAGACAGGGAATAGCTATCCAAGAGCTGATGAATAGAGGCCAGCCCCTCCCTGATTTAGGGCAGCCCTGTGTCCTTCCCCCTGCTCGAAGCTGAAACAGAGCCATCTAATCCACCCATAGAGCAGCGTGTAGAAGTGACATCAGCCCTTGGTCACCACTCGTCACGCCTGGATTTAAGGCGGTGAGCACAGCACTCTCTTCACCTCCTCATCCCTGAAGTCCTTAAGCAATTCTCTTCCCTGCCAAAAGGCAGAGTGCTGAGGGCTGTTTTATGACTGAGCACAGAGCAATGCCAGAATGAGGGAAGTGCAAAGGTGGCTCTCATAGACTCATGGAAATGAGCATTATTAGATCACCAAGTCTGCCCTTCTTCAGAAGACAACACGGGATTTTATACAGCAAACTCTTCACTGAGCCTAATAACTTGTGTTTGACACAGACTTGCAGCAAGAGGCTGAAGCCAGATATGTTTGAAAGGGGAGCCTGGCTGGCTGCTGGAGCATGACAAAAAGATAGGGTGGATTCCCTGGCTGTTAGTGTTTAAAACTATGTCTGACCAACTCTGAAAGACTGCCGTTAACCAAACACAAGTCGTTTGGCTTAATTCAAAACAGGATAAAGCTGTTCATAGCCTGTTTTAAACAGGATGACCTAAGCAACAAGATAACCTCGTTCTGCACCTTGTTCTAATATCACCAGCATATCCTATGGCAAAGGCTGCTACAAACTAGTGCAATATTACTGTTCAAGGCATGAACATAGAATGGCCCGAGGTCTGATCCTGTACCTCACAAGGTCAATGGGCACTTCAGCCATTGAATTCAATGGGAGCAGAAATGACGTTAAGATTTTTCCAGTTCAGATGTCAGCTATTAATTTGGATGATGGTTATTTGATTCCAAGGAAAGTCAGGGGAATCAAGTTAAAAAGACAGAGATATATTCATATATCCTTAAACTGGGAGACACCGCAACTCACTGATAACCAAAATTAGATTGAGCTAGCGCTATCTCTAATTAGGATCTTTCACTATGAACAAGGAAAGAGGACAAAGTGAATTAGGGAAGGAAACAGCACATACATTGGCTCAAAACAATAACCAGAAATATTAGCTTCCATGTCAAGACGCCATGTACTAAGAAAGGTTTCCAAAACTACTTCACTAAGATAAATCTGAAACTATTCAGAATTAGAGACTCACTATAAATGTTGGTGATATTTATTAACTAATTAGCTAAATGACCTTTGCATCATTTTTATACACAGTTTTCTTTCATAAATATTTCATGAATTACACGTAATTATTAGTAACATCAACTTTAGTGAATTAATTACTGCCAATTCCTATTAATAAAATGCATTCTGCAATAAATAACGTTAGTTTATTACAGAGTATTGGTCTCGGAGGTATTCACATCTGTCAGTAGCCTTCTACTTCAGGCTAAAAGAAAGGTAATCAAATAACTGTAATTATTGTACTAAATATATCACCGTTTGTTTAAAATGTCAATGGGAATGGATAAAGGCATTTGTAACAATCTGAACCGAGTATCCTAATCCACAGTGGTGTAAGCGCACATGACAAAGAGTCACAGGATACTGGCTGATGTCTGGGGCCAACAGACAGAAATGTCAACAAATGGTTACTTCTCTGATTTACTAACAGGGGTTTATGCCTACAGGCCACTGGTTTAGAGCTACTCTAATAAAGTAGCAGTGGATTTAATCTGATGGCTCCTAATTAGCCCTTGTGAAACCTGCTAGGCAGGTTTCTATGCACTGACTAATGCTACTACAGTAGCATCTGAGGCTGCTGGACCATGTACTACAGGAGAGCAAAAGCCAGCAAAGCCCTCCTGCCTTGGGACAACTAAGAAGCTTTACTAAGCCTGAGTTTCAAGGATAAGACCAGGCTGCTGCTTCTTTGCCCTGCCTTGGAGGGTGAACCCTTCTCCAAACAGCTGCCCCTAGTCTCACAGCCTGGCAGTCAGCTCAGCCGCACAGCACAGACAGGAGGCTTAGTCTATTCATTACCATTTCCACACAAGAACAGTGAATAATTCTGCAGCACTACACTGTTCCAAACTGCTTGTCGTACATATCTGAATGCTGGCAAGCAAGGCAAGCTTAACTTGGTGACATCTGCCAACGTTTAAGCACTGGAATAAACCAGATTATCATGATTTTGCAGAGGTTTATACTGAAGCCTCCCAACATGGTATTACATTATATATATATTATCTATTTTATATTATATAAGGAAATGGTATAGACTGGATTTGCTATTCTTCACGCCCATCCTCTTTTATTCCTTTTCCAAATACAGAAATTCCTAGAGCAAAACAAAATGGCTGTAGATGAAAATAGAAAATCCAAACATTATACCTCAGGAAAAATAGTATTTGAGGCAGGTAGTGATAAACCCATCTTCCTGCATCAGTCTAACTTACCTTTACTCCTTTTCTGCTCCCCAGGTGCATTACAGTGGTGCATACACACCCTACGCCACACTTCCCCATGATTACTGTGATTTATGCTTTCATCCACCTACACCGTGAAGCTGTTGTCATCCCTATGCTATAATCCTTCAGACTCCCACTGGTAGGAAATACCAGAGAAAACTGCAAAAACAGTGGCAGAACTTCCAAATTTGCTGGATTTGGCTTCTGGTAGAGGGATATCTGCAGTGCCACCATTCCTGTGGCAAGCCTGGCCTTATACCAGGAGACTAGACTTTCATAGCAGTCTCTACCAAAACCGTATCCTTTGGTTTTGCTCTCCCTTAGGACTGCTCATCATTTATTCTGACCAAATCCTGTAGAATTTCAGAAGGGGAAAGGATAATTACTGCTTGCACAGTATCTTGCAAGGTATCAGTACCTTGAGAATATCTTTCTCTCCCTGTGCTTACATACATCTAACCAGAGGGTTGCATTGTCAGCTGCCAGCAGCTGGGCAATGAGATCATGTGCTTGGGAGACCTCTGTTCCCACAGAAGGATCATTGTACCCAAAAGCCTGGGGCCGCATACCCATGTCTTGTGGCATAGGGATGTGCTTGACTTAGCTCAGTTTGGGTACCAGCTCCTTCATCAACAACAGTCCTAGAGTACCAAGGTGGACTATAGCCACCTATCATACTGGGAATACCCAGCAACATGCTCAGGAGATCTTCTGGAGCCTGAGAAAAACTGGCAGACAGGTACTCCTGCTCCAGGGTCAACAGCTCAAAAACACATCAGGAAACACAGGGAATTCCAGCAGATTTGCAGCAGTGTGAAACAGTAGCAAACTAAGCCTAATTATTTTTACTTATTTAATTAGGCTTAGTGAATCAGTCGTGATGCTGATCTTCATCTCCTGCATCATACCTGCTATATCAAAACAGTTCAGCACCCAACAGTTGTGGCAGCATCCTAGAAGAAGCTGGAATTCCTTCTAGCAGAGCTCACAGCTGAACGTGGGTCACCACAGCAGACAGGCACTCTCTCCACTAGAAGCTTTTTGCTGTTGTTGTTTTAAGAGAAAATTGCATATATTAGGCAGGCTTTGAAGTTACTGCCGGACTGGAGCATTGGAAGACATCAGTAGTAGAGCATCACAGTTGGTTTTAAAGATGAGGGAAGTCTCGACCTGCTCAGGTCTATCAAAGAGCTTTGGTTTTCAGAAACTTAAGAGAAGGTAAAGCCCTGATCAGATTTAGGTACCTCGCAATGTACTGGCAGCAGTTGAGAGGGTGGTTACATTCCTCACAAATACCAGTTAACACAAGAGCATTAATAAAAGAGAAAGCACCTTCTCGAAGCATTACTTCTGGGACTGACTGGTAAGAGTGGGAGTAATTCCCATCACCAGTATCATCTTGTTTGAGTATAAACTCTTTGGGGTGGTTGCTGCCTCAGTGGGTTTCTATGGCTCTCTTGGTGACAGAGCACAGATCTCCAATGGGACTTACCAAACTTGTGTTGTTGCAAAAGCAACAGTAGATAACACCTCTAAAGTCTGATTTTGTCTTTTAAAATGGATCTCATTGAATCTCTGTGTATTATAAGGATGGGGTTGTCTTTTTTAAATGCAATAAGCAGTTAATGAACGCATGTCCTGCCCTCCTAATAACATCGATGAAGTTTTTACTCCAAGTTGACACCCATAAAGTGTAACCACCAAGTAGCAGGTCTGAGTGCTTGCTCAGAGTTGCAGCAGACTGGAGGTAACCAGCCATAGCCGGCCAGCTTTAAATCATGTAACACGAGCGCACCAAACTTGTTTCTTTTACCTGTCAACCTCACTAGGGCAATCTCTTAATGTTCAAATTTTGCTCATTCCCTGTTCTTTGATGTAGTCTTCCTCTAGATGGGTACACACTGAGTTGCAGACAGAAAAAGGACATTTTACCACCGCGTGGTACAGAATTTCTTCAGGAGCTTCTTTAATTTGGCTGCCCATTGTAGAACAGTACACTGCGAAATTGAGAGGCACATTTCTGAAAGTTTGAGTGAAAGAACTAGGAAGAAAATGGGGAAAATCTAGCTTAACGACTCTTTCAATTCTGAAAGTTGCAATTTGACAGCAATCCTGTGGGCTGGGAAATAAACGTTCGTGCCTTTGCCTCTATAGTCATTTGATTGATGTCAAATTGCTTCAGATGAAATAAAGAGTGAGATTCAGTCATTTTTTTTCCAGCTTCTTTCTACAGAATTGGGGTCACAGTATTTGGGATCAAAAAGTTATTTATGTCATTTATTTTCTACCGCTGATTGCACTTTAGCCTCTCAAAATCTTGGTTTTACCATGAAGATGTGCCTTTATATTTAGAACTTTGCAGCACCATGGCTTCTTAGACAGAAAAGGTACACATCTGATTGAGGAGCCCACCATTTTCAATCCTTTGATCACTACAGGTTCTGATGCTGACCCTACAAAGCCCTTAAATTAACATGTTCTAAAGCATTTATGTAGCCTCATTGACTTCAAAGGGTATAAATGCAATATACTCACATATAGGAATATACATCTTCATATTGATAAAGGTTCTTCCGTGACCTTCGCTTACCAATACACTTATGCTGGTGCCAGGATGAGCAGCAGGACAAGTCTTCCCAACTGTGTGCAAACAAACTTCTTCCAAAGAGACAACAAAAGTGAGCAAGACTTGACTAACAAACATCACCTTCCTTCCTCCTGTTCCCACTCCAGCCACCCCTGCTACACAATAAGGCTTTCCTCCATACAGCCAGATTTTGGGTTTATTTCCCATCCTTCTGCAAGGTGAATGCACGGAGCAGATGTGCCTTGCATGTACGGCCAGAAGTAATGCTTGTTGCAAGGGTGTTAGAAAGTTATAACAATGCTGGGTAATCATTTCAGCCTGTAGCTTTCACAGGGCTTTGCAGAGGAGATGGCTGTCATTAACACTGTTATTGATGGAGACTGATGTGGAGAAGGCTGCCCAAAGTCCGCCTGCAAACCAGGTATACCCAGCCCCCAGGTTTTGCTCACTGACAGGCATCAAAAACTTTAAATCATATCTCAAACCACAGCAGAGGGAAAAAAATGAATTAGCAGGAATGTTGGGACCAAGAGACCTCACCTTTCATATAAGTTTCTTGCACAAACAAGTGCTATTTTACAATACTTTGGAATCTGGAAATATGGGAGCCTACGTAGGTTCCTCATTTAGACTAAAAATCTTGCTTTTAGATAGCTAAAGGTGAGATAAATCCATCCCTAGATTTTCTATAAGAAATCAAGGACTAAATGCTTTTTAAAATGGCAAGTCCACTCATAATGCAAAGATTGCTTTTACACAATTTTATTCTCAGTCACTATTTATAGTTTTTACAGTCTTTTTAATTTAAAAACAAAATAAGCAGACAAAAATCGCCTTATCAGAATAACAGAAAGAAAATTACATTGACAAAAGATAGGAAATTCAGAGTAATTAAAATCACTGCTGATTCTGGTTTTGCTGAAGTTAAATGGTGCGTTATTGTTGTTATCCTGCAGCTTTTCATTCATGCCAATACCCTAAATGTTATTCAAGCATTAGAAATTTAAGAGAGAACAGCCATAGAGACCTGAAAACAAAAAGCCCCCCAAGCATTTAGTATTACAACATACATAAAAATAAATATAAGTAGTCAGTGAGAAGCGTTACTAAAACTTTATAATTACCTGGTATAAAAAGCAACTAACCAAGGCCATTCTGCAGTGGGTATTATCCAGAAATAAAATAAGAAATAAACCTATGTTGCTGCTTCAATACCATCTAATACTAGGAATCTGCAGAAAAACATCTATTCTATGAATAATAGCTCAACAGTCCCAAAGGACATCAATACATGAATAAGGGGTGGGGGGGAATCTCAAGCCTTTTCAAAATGGTGCTAATGCTCCACTGAAACTTAATTTTATAATTTACTGGCAGTCAAGATGGCAGGAAATAAAATAATTTGCTACATATTCTGCACAACAAACCCCCTGCTTTTCCTGGGAAGGGTAATTATCCCTCAAAAAAAAAGGAAGAGAAAATACGACATCTCATATTAAGCTAAAGTCTCATCAAGAAGAGAAAGAGTGCCTCATTACATGTAATTACCAGGGAATTAGAAACATCATTTAACTAAATGAGCGAATAATGCTCAGGATATTGAAGAAACTTGCCTGCACTTCTGCAGAGCACTCTAAGTCCCATTACAAAAATTGCACCTCTTTAATGGAATAATTTTAGGCCTTGTCTGCCTTGCTTTAAAAATAAAGAGCCTCAGAGAGGCAGAAAGAGGCTGAAACTACCATAAACAACTGTTGAAAAGAGCTGCAGAGTAGGAGTAGTCTCTACTGGATACCATGATTTAAAATGACTCATAATCTAACATAATCATGAAAATTAAACCTAAGGACTTGGGTGGGAGGATGGGAGAGAAGGGAGGGAAACGAATTACCCTTTTTAATTGTACTTACTCAAGACTACAATGTATTTATAATTATACATTATAGATAACGGTGAAAGATTCTAGGCTAAAGGTAAAGCTTCTATAGATGGATGACAGGCCGTTGCATTAGAAGCCAGCTCAAAAAAGCTGCATAGCTGCTGATAGATACACACTGTCCTGCAATGCAACTTTTTCCTAATGGTGAAGAGTTGCTAGGGGAATTAATAAAGACCACTGAAACGCATTAAATGACAAACCATAATCTCTATTTTAAGACTATCTGCCTTTAAAGGTGAATCTGATGCTGCAGTAACAAATAAAACCTGCAGAACCTTATTTACCACCACTTTGATGCAGAGGTTGCTCCTGTGCCGAGAGAAACAAAGTTTTCCTCACTGCTTTAGCCACAGGAATCGTCTCTAAGCCTTATAGCAAGTCACTACATTGAAAAGGTGGCCCTTGAGTTCAAAAGGTTTTGGTCAGTGTTTGAATCCTGATTCACATCACTCTGTGACGACTAAGTAACCGAAGTGACATTAGAATAGAGTCCCACCAAAATGTCTTCAAGTTGATGCACAGGAAAAGCATCACTTTTATTTTTTAATAAAGAACTAAAGGACACAGAAGTAAAACAAGACATACAGGGACATGTATTATACATGCATCAGATGATGTATTCTTCCGCTATTAATGTTTTCATCCTTCGTTTCCTTCTCTCCCCCCCCAAAAAACCATCCCTCGCTATGGAGATTCTAGGCAAATAAGGGTGGCTATTTCTTTACTGTAAACAGCTCACCAGCAGAACGAGATGTTAGCACAACAAATAGTGACATAAGAGGAAGAAAAAGGAACTCTAGCCCCAAAGTGCTGAATCTGGACATCTCCACCGGGTAAAGCAGGATGGCAGAAAATTGATGATTTTTTGCTGCTTTCAAGATCATAAACATTTCAGGTTGCTCACGTCAGCCTTGTTTGAAATCAGAACAGCAAAAAAATGGAGTTGGGGGGGGCTTTTGTTTTTAGTTTGGGATTTTGATGGTGATGTATCTCACTATCTCTGCCACTCAGTTCTATTTGAATTATCTCCAGTTGTAGGAATAGAGGCTTGATGAGATGTCAGTGACATAGGGAGGGTAAACAGAATTATTTGGAACACAGTGAAATTTTCAGAATGTGAAAGGAATGAGACAACCACTCACAACAGAAGAGAAGGAATGGGTTAGTAAGCCATTATAATATATGTTTATATTTTATTATATATTTTTTTTTTACAGATATATGTATGTATATGGTCATTTGATGCATGGGTGGGACCACAAGCCTTCAGAGGAGTGCAGCTTGTAGGAAACTCCTGATGCTGGAAAAGGCACATGATGAGGTGCACTAACCAGCATCCATGTTCTCCCTCACCCTACTGCAAAGCTCCTGCCTATGTTACATGCTGCCCTGAGGGATGAAGGGATCACACAGTGGTTTCTCTTTGGGTGAAAGTCATAAGGAGGCTTTTCAGGTGCATCCCAGAACAGCAGCACCTGAAATTTAAATGTCACAAAGAACAAAGCAATGGTAAAATTAGCCCTGAAGCACACAAGGGGTGTTGGAAACGCTGGTGTTACACTCACCAATGGTAATAATAAGAGGTGGGTTGTGCCCTTTTGAACCTATACAATCAGACTACAACCTGCAGTGGGTGAATCCTGTTGCTGCCAAAGGCTCTGCACTCTCAGCTACTGTTTACAGCACAGCCAGGTTCTTATCCTGTATTTGGACACTTGCAAACAACTGCCAAAATAGGTTTTACCCTGTGCTGGATATTGTGTATCATGGATACTTCAGTGAAAGGCATTGTTCTTACAAAGAAACTGAAGAAGGGTACTGGAGGGTCTTAACCTTAATTGATTTTTTTATTCCAGTTCCCTAAGGAAATGAGATTTGTGCAATGAAATTGTCTGTGTCTGTCTGCCCATCCCCTTCTCCTCTCATCCCCCTAATAACTTTGGAACTGATAGACCAATTACAACTGAGTTTGACAGAGGAAGGAGGTCTCAAAGATATCAAATTCCTGTATCTCTCATGAAAGCAGGCAGTCAAGCAGAGGAGACAGCTTTAATAATGTGCCCAGGAAAGAAGGGCCAAGAAACCTACCTGGGGAAAGCTTCCTCCTGACTGTGGAAGAGTTTAAGTCTAAACTTGATTTCTCAGATATCTGAGAAGGAACATCCAGAAGACCCAACTCTGTAAAAACAGGCTTTGTTCTGCAACTCATTGAATTACTTGTTCATTATCTACATACATTCAGTTTTTGCACTGGTCTCAAGATTGTCAACACAAGAAGAATGAAGACCCAAGTGGCGATCAGGAACAAAATACAACTGTGATTTGCATTTGCAGCTTCCATATTGATTTCCCGCTCCATTAAAAAAAATACATAATTCCAAAAGTTTCCTTCTCTACCCTATCAAGTCCCACTTCTAACCCCATTATCTGCCTAATTAAATTTTGGATGTATAAAACTGTTAGACCCATCTTTTGGGAGACTGTACGCTTTAATCGCAATTACATGCTGCATATTTCATGATATATATCTTTTGCGTATAATTAGGAATAAAAAATGGAATCCCAAAAAGATGTTAAATAATTTAAATCCCGAGGATTTGATTAAAAGCATTCGAGGATTGCAGATGACAAGGAAAGAACAGTGACTCCATTATAACCAAGGGAAAAAATTCAAGGATTTAAGCACTTCTTTTACTTTTCAAACCAAGCACTATGATCTTAGAAAGATTTTAAACAGGAACAGATACGTTTCCCCAGATATATATTCCTGCCATTTAGTTTATGGTATGGGACTGAAGGGTTTTGCACAGGGCCAGACGTTTCATTTGGAAAGTTTACCTACAAATACTTCTCCCAGTGTTTCTCTCCAAAATCTCATTAGGAGAAATTAATGTGCTCTGACAGAAACAGGGCAGGTACCTTACCGCTAAGACAACATCATCTTCCAGCAACAGTGTTTGGAGGCCACTATATAAAACCTTCACATGAAGGATCAAACAATCCCAACATAAAAAATGTAGATGGAAGAGAAAAAGCCAAAGTGATGTTCTCAAAACATGTAACTTACAAATATGAAAGGTATTTAATCTTATGAGAGTGTGTGTCACCAGTTGACATCTTTACATGATGCAGAGGATGGTACGGATTATCACAAGGAAGGATGAAATCAAAACCAGTGATTTTACATCTAAAAACAAATGTCAAAGAACAGGCTATGTGCTCTCATGACACTGGGAACAGGGAGGCCTCTCCCACTCACAAATACTCCATGTGTTTGCATTCGGGGAAAATATACCTGCAGCTTCTCAACAGCTATGTAGCAAGAGACGAGCATTATACAGCATGCAAAGCTGCACATGTAGCACTGCAGCAACTGCGGCCATCCACTCCCCAGCAGCACTTGGAATGTCTGTGTGGGACAAGAAAAGCAATCCATCAGTAAGAGACAGCAGAAACTGAGGGTGTGGAACATGGTAAATAATATAAATATATATATTATATATATTTATAGATATAGACATGTATATATCTATGTATATTATATATACACATCTATATCTATACAGAGCCTTGGGTAACATGGTTTAGTGTGAGGTGTCCCTGCCCATGGCAGGGGTTGGAAAGTGATGATCTTAAGGTCCTTTCCAACCCTAACTATTCTATGATTATATATATATATATATATATATATATATATATACACACACACACACACACATACACTCTTGATGTCTCCACTCTTTTGTCTGCTGCACAGGCTACAGCTGTACAGTTTTCATTATCTTTGAGCTTCACAAAGCTGATTACAAATTCTCCACTTAATATTTCTTAATAGTCTTTGATTTGCAGGGCCTGAAGGACACATTTTTTCTGCCCAGATAACACCAGGTAGAAACACGATGGCACATTTTATTGCTGTCTTTAAAAGCACAACCTCTAAAAACATTTGCTTTTTCTACTTCCACCCTGCTACATTTATCCTTCACTAAAGTACTAAATAAAGGTGAGCTTTGGATTCTATTGGAATCTCTTTATGCCACTTAGCAGTACGATATATCAACACAATAGTGTACAGTGTACCGTCGTGTAAGAAACATTTGCACTGAAGAAGATTCAGTGAAGGATCTGAACTCTCACAATTTGGCCTCATTTACCTTTACACAGAAGCACTCTTCGTTCGATTGACGAAGAAATTACATCACAGGAATAAAAAAGATTAACTCAAATAACTCCCCCCTGGAAGTCTACAGCAGAGGGAAAAAATTAAACCAATTACATGAGCTAGGAATCAAGACATCTGTTCAAGTCCTGCCTTTGCTCTGTGACAAGGAAATTCGCTTCCTTATTCTGTGCCTTTGTTGACATCTGTGGAATGAGAATATTCTTCTCTCTCACCCTCTCGCGGTCTTATCTATTTAGGGAAGAAATTCTCAAGCCTGAATCATTTCTTACAATGCATCTGTGCAGCACTGAGAATAAGGCAATTGTTGTCTTTGTTGCACTGTTGTCACTGCAGATCAGTGTGGTCTGCAGAAAGCACACCCAGGCAAGAACAACCCTTGCTTAGTTGAATTTAATTAGGGACTCTTCGGCAAAAGTGAATAAATGCTTGCTTTGTTTTCATTTGATGCTACCTCACTCTATTTTTACCAAAAGCAACTTTAATGGGGGTTTATAGAGCCAGTAAGAATGGGGTACTTTGCTTTATTAACCTTATGCAAATTCAGAACTGCCTACAAAATGAATACATACATGGAACTTAAGAAGTATCATGGTCTTGTTTAATGGGACAGTCCCTGGTGGAGCAAGACAGCACCCACTGGCTCTGGTGTGCCAGGTCACACTGACAGGTAAGCTGGTAAGCACAGGCAGGTTCAAAGCTAAAACAAGTTTGTCTGGTAATAGTGGTATGGGCCATGAAGGAAAATAAAAGCCTAAGAATTTAAGTTTTAAACAAATAGGAATCTCTGCATGGGTTGAAAAGAACACAAGTTTGCTCAAACAGGAGCAATGGCAGGTGAATGAATGATCAGAGACAAATCCAGCAGCATAACAATCGCAAGTACAATCAGCTCTAGCTTATCTTTCTTACTCAAAGATGGAACTGGTTAAAACCACACCATTCCTTGGCTAACCTGTGCTTGAGAAAGTCCACAAATGCTTCCCCGGGCAATTTATTCCTGGGCTTCACCATCCTTACACTTGGAAAGTTTTTCCTAATGTCTGCACTAATCTCTACTGCAATTTAAACTCATTATGCCTTGCCCCAGTCCCAGCGGACATGGAGAACAGTTTATTCCCTTCCACTTTGCAGGTAATCACAGGAGGCTCTGAAGACCTATTACATCCCCCATGTTGCTATCATGCATTAGCACATTCGTATGTGTTATTCATGCTATAGGAAAATGTATTATATTGCCAAAACTACCCTAATCAAGCCTTACGAATTAAGGCACACTTCACAGACTGCCTTGAGCATATTAGTTATAAGAATATCCGGGCAAGTCCTGTGTTTGACTTCTCATTTCTAAATTCTACATATCTGAATGTATTACAAAGTATCGTTTAAATACTATTGTGAACAAAGAAGCCTCACACATTTCAGAGCAAATGTCACCTTGCTGGAGGACTAGAAGTTGTATCAGTTGCATATTGACTAAAAATTACTAGCGTTGTGGTTATGATTATACTAAACAACATAAAAGCAGCTAATGGTGTAATCACCAGAACAGATGTCTGCTAGTCAAAAGAAATGGGTTCTGCTCCAGACCACTAATACCAATCACTGATGGCGGACGTGTCATTTAGGCCAACATTTGCAAGAGCACCCAACAGCAGAGAAACACCCAGCTTTTGGGCAGCTATCTTAACCGATGCACCAGCTGAATTACTGCTGAACTTCGTGACTGTATGACTGTAACTACAGTTTTCATGGCAGTAAAAAACTACTGGACACCTACAGAAGTGAGAGACAGTTAAAGAAGATGGAGCTAGCAACACCTACACAGCTTTGGAAAGGTCATTCTCAACAGCATCACTTAAGTCTCTGTGTTTGGGGCTGGCAGCTCAGAGGTGGGACTGGTTTTGCTTTGGAAAACACCTATCTAAAGGACACCCTTTTTAAAATATATAACTGTAACAGCACAAAACATCACACCCGAGATACAGCAAAGCTCCAGACCCAAACGTAGTAACTATATACTGATTATCTTAAAGTACCAGCCAACAGCAAGAAGGACATTTACCAGCAGGCTTTTGGAACAGTCAGGGCACAGATGCCACTTGATTTCTAATACCACAGTGTTATGAGGCTCTTGTGAGAGACAACTAGGGGTATTTTTCCCTGCAAGCAGTCAACTGTGATTGATGACTCTATTAGAGTGACAGCTATGACTCCATGTTTTCTGTATGGCCCTCAAAACCATCCAAAGAGCAATGACTTAAGAAGGTTTTTTAGATCTCAATTCCTCTGATCAAGAGTCAGTATACCTTCTTTGTTCAGCTGCTTGTTATATAGGTCAGAAAAGGCTTGCTTCATGACTTCTCCAGCTTACGAACCTCTGCCTTGACCCATGTTTCTAGAAGAAAGCTAATAAAAGATTAATCTTGTAAAGGAAATTATCTGTATTCTAACTGCATATACTCATACCTAACATAGGGACACAGCTGTAGCTCTGACCAACATGCCTCCTCCATTATGCCCAGTTGTCTCATTCATCCTCTACAGACTTGTTTCAAGCATTTACATAAAACACCAACACACCACAAGGAACTTCCCTATCATTTTTAAGCTAAGTACATCAAGTATTAACAGTTGTTTTGCCCCCAATACTTACCAATGACAAGTTGCACAGGTGGCATCAGGTCCAGCTTATGTTGTCTATTTTGTTAACCAAATTATTTGGAATTCCCCCAATTCCTTGTTTCCGTGGATGCTGTCTAGCTCTTATTTCACTTTGTTCCCCACAGTTCTACTCCTTTACGTCCCCACTATATCTTCTCTTCATTTCACATTTCTCCACATCATCACTAAGCACCTTTTTCATTTGTCCCAACCTGTTTCTGCCTTCCCACATTCTTCAGATCCATCCTCACTTCAGGTCTCTCTTCTCCACAAGCAAGGTCACTATTGTGTTTCCAAGTAACAGCAATTTATTTGTGGGCACAATCCTGTATTTTGTAATATTACACACTAAGCTGTGAGGAGATGGAGAAACAACAGATACTTTGTATGTTTGCTCTGCAAATATATATATATATTTATACCCATACACACTGTGGTATGAAATCCTGGAACACTTGACAGCATACTTAACATGAAGTCTGCTGTTTCAGCCTACAGTTATCCCCCAAACTAGGGATTTAAGCTTACAACCTTTTTTGCTACTCATTCTTGCAGAAACCTTTGGATCCCATTGTTAAGCCCCAGACCCTCTGTATCAGTGCATTCCTCAAATAAACAAACATAATAAGAAAAATAAACACCAGGGTGTCATCACTTCCTAAGCCGACAAATACAATTCAAACTTTGCCCAACATCAGAGTCATGTACCCTCAATACAAAGAGGTCAATCAAAACTAGAAGAAATAGGGTGCTGCACATCAGTCAGAAGACAGGCTGCGACTGTAGTGAGGATATTATTCATATTTGATTCAGGAAGACCTTTGCTTTTTTCAAACCTATCAAAACCAGTTTATATTGTCAAAGAATCCATACCTAGCACATGCCAAACTATAACACATTCCACATACAACTCATTTACTATGTCTACCTCGTAACAGCTCCAGGTTGTTAGCTTTCTGCACAGAGCCCAGCTCCCTCTCCATCACCACCTTCTCTGTAACGATTGGTTACTATTCCTGTTGTCAGCAAGTTTGTTTTCTTAAAGGTAATGAAGTCCTCCCACTGGCTACACAGGCACTGATAACTCAGAGAAGTTGGAAGTATGAATCCAATCACCACTCCAAAATACTTACACCTTAATCATCTTTGGTAAGTCTCACAGGAGCTTTGTTCTGTCCCTCCTTACTATTCACTGCAAAGCGAACACATAATGAAGTACTTCCCTAACACCTGATACAAGCTACTATTAAGAGAGCAGTCTGTTCTACAGAGTTGGAGGAAATGGCTTTTATTGGTGGTACTGATCAGAAGGCATTTACCTTCATTTCCACAAACCAGTCAGGAATCTGCACACTGAATATACTCTTTTAGCAAAGGATGGATTTGCAGGTTTAGCCTCTTGATCAGATCTACTTTCCCGTTTAGAAAAGACCAAATACAGTGTCCAAGTTGTTCTGCTAATACTACTTTCCTGAGAAATTCTTAATTTCTCCAAGTTGAAGTATCTTCTCACACCCCACTCCAAAATCCTCAAGAAGCTGACACACAACTTTGACAACAGATTATACTTCTTACCAGCTGGCAGTAAGGCAAGCAGGGCATTCAGAGAAACAGTGGATTTTCATGAGGTTTTATGGCCAGAATGACATTTCCACTCCAGGCAAACTCCTCTTTTCTATCTTTCCACTTGTGTTACTCCATAAACCTTGGCTACCAGGTCAGATCTGCATACTTGGAACAGACCACTCAGCTGCAGGCCGAAATTCTATGTTTGCTCCCCTCTACCCTCAGTTCTTCCCAAGCATCATTAACTTTAGGCTTCTATGCAGTATATAAAAAACACAGAGAACCAAAGCACTACATATTCAAGTTCTTTCCTCCAGGAAGAATTAATGATTCTCCAGTAACAATGAACAAGCCCACCTAGTACAACCTTAAGCTTTCACAGCCCTGTGAGAAGATTGCCTGGAGACTCAGCATCCCTGTGCGATGAAGAAATTCCTAGTTCACCTCACTGGAAAAAGACAAAAGGTTGAGAAATTTTCCATCAGGAAAACCTAGAACTCAAGAATTCTTGCAACTTTGGTCTGCTCTTAACACTTCTTTCACAAGCAGTAAAGGTTGTTACACAAAGTCTCTGTTTTCCAAAAAACTATGGATATTTATTGAACAGTTAGGAGATCACTGGAAGTTTTCATAATTAAAAACAACAAAATGTGTTTTTATAAAGCTTGCCTGCAGGACTGAACTAATGCGGCCATAGCAGATAAAACAGTTTCACTAACATTGTAAAAAAAGTAATGACAGATTAAGACATGCTACAAATATCTCCAAGTTAAAAACAGCATCAGTACGAAGACTGTTCTTCTCACTTCTATTGTTTTAGTTTAGTCTTGTTAGAAGCAGGTGGGCACCTCTTGTAGAGAAGTAGTATCTCCAGAAGTCAAAGCAGACCTCTAAGTAGACCTGAAACAAATAAACTGTATTTCAGCAGGTGATATTTAAAGTAATAGTAAGTAGTAAGACGTTCAACATTATATAAAAGTAGACTTGCATAGAAAGACTGCTTTCACTTTTATCAGGATACTGTTTTTGACAAGTTTTCTTCACATAATGTGGCATCATTTTAATGCATTTAAGAATGCATTGTGCAGAAATGCTGATTCAAATTAATAAGCAAAAAGATCACTCTGAAATAACTATTAGTCTTCTGTCCTAAGTAACTTATGTTTAGAACCAGAGATGTAACATTAATAAGGTACCGTAACATTAAAATCTACACATCATTCTTAGTGCCCCAAGGCTGGCACAAGCAACTTGTACATGTCAGAAAAGCATATAAACCTTGTTAATGTTTTCAGAAATTCATTTAAAGATAGAAACAGGTCCAAAAAGATGCCTGTCTAAATGCATTGCAATTACGTTACAATTATTTTCCAAATACACAGATATGCTCTGTCTTTTCTCAGCTCATTACTGACTCAAACAATTTGCCCTTCTGGGATCAATTGTTTGCTAATAAATAATTGCTTACAGTCCCAAAATGATATTAAGGAGTATTCTTATTAGTTTTCCTTCTACAGCCTAATAAGATTCAAAACTAGCTGATTCCCAAGAGTCTAACCTTAACCTTGCTGTATTTAACAGCCCAGGAAATGATGAACCATCTGCTGCAGAAAATAATGGAGGGCCAAGAGGAAATATTGTTTAATTGTAGATTAACCTCCTCCTTCATTCTGCCCATCTCCACAGGGCAGAATGAAGCATCTACAGAATTAGCAACCATAACTAGCAATGAACAAAAATAACTGAAAGCAGCTCTCACTACTACAAGCAGCAGTGAGTATTCTTTTACCACCTTTTTTAAACCCTCCTAAATGTAATAAGTGCAATCTGATTTTAAAAATAAAAGTGAATTACCAGCTTTGGATTTTTTTTATTACTTGTGGAAGACCCAGAAATAAATCCTGAATTAATTCTGGTTTATTTTTCCACCAGTATCAAGATCAGTGTAAAACAAACATCTCCTAAGTGAGAAACAGTGGATTTATTCTTCTGCAATTTCCACCTCACATCTCCACAGCCATAAAATGGCTGCTCCAAAGCTACATACTTTAAGGGAGGAAGGCAAGGCCTTGAGGTTTTAAACTCAAGAACTTTTATCATATGCCTATTTGTGTAGCCATTTAGATACTAAATAATGGAGACAACCAGATAAAGTGTAAGACGGTTTGAGTAGTAGCAATTAAAAGAAAAAGCAGTTGACAAACCACAATGAATTTGAAAATAAAACCTGCTCCTGTGCTAGCATAATTAAGAGTAGTGCAATTCTGCACCGTCAGGGCAATTTTTCCATGTAACATTCATGCCAAAGCAAGCTCCACAGAAATCTTTTACCCCCATCAATCACTTTGCCCCATTTTGACAGCAACAATGATAGAGAAGTGTGTTATCAGAGGGTTACAGCAAACTCCATTAAAAGGGAACTGAAAAAGCTTCTCCTTGATTTTACACAGCCTTTCTAGAACAATATCTAGATTCACTTCTAACTGTGAGAGCTAGGTGCATGCTTGGTGCGTAAAGATCCCATTAATTCTAAGTTTTAAATCTCCAAACAGAGTGACATTTACTCAAATAAATTATTCTTGAATTCTTCCCTTAATTCTTGCAGCAATGAGCTAGCAATAACTCCACAGCTTCATATAATAGCACCTATTCAAAAAGGATAAGAGTTTGACATTCTTCTCCTGCTAAACAACTAGGCACAATTTTATCCATCAGCCGTCTATCAACCTACGGATATTGAAAGCTTGGGCGAACAAGATAAAAATCAAAACTAACCCTACTGTCAAGCTGCACTATCTCCTGGCATCAATAATGCTATTCATGAATTTAGGAAAATTAATAAATCTTGGGATGAATGCTCAGAAAGTCTCAAATACAGGTGAAGCATACTCACTTTGGTTTTGTTTCTGCATCTGTCACTTGGCGAATATAGATACCATCTTCAGGATGTTCAATGTCATCCATTTCATACATATATGAAGAAGCTATTGCAAGGGTAGTTCCATCATTGCTGAAGGCAAGCGATGCGATGCTTGTGGGATACCGATGGAACTGACACAGACGCTTTTTATTAAAGGGATCCCAAATATTTACAAATCCATCGGAGCCTCCTGAAATTTAAGTTTTTAAGAACGGTTAATTAGAGCTGGCAACACTGAAAAGACACAGCAAAAATAAAAGACGGGAAAGAAAACTACCCGAATTACTTTGTCAGTAAAAACACAGGGTTATACAGAGTTGCATAATTCAGCAAAGAGCACAAGTATTTCTCAAAATCTCTGCTAAAGCCATTGACTCTCAAAGCATCAAATCTTTTAAAAACCCGGCTCACTGCCAGAAACGCAATTTAAATGATTAGAAAGGAATGACATAGGGAATCCTGGAATGGTTTGAGTTGGAAGGGACCTTAAAGCTCATCCAGTTTCAACCCCTGCCATGGGTAGGGACACCTTCCACTAGAGCAGCTTGCTCCAAGCCCTGTCCAGCCGGGCCTTGAACACTGACTGACAGGGATACGGCAGCCACAGCTTCTCTGGGCACCCTGTACCAGCGCCTCAGCACCCTCACAGGGAAGATCTCATCTGAGTCTTCCCTCTGTCAGTTATATGAAGTAAAGGCTAATCTATTTAAATCAAAACTAAAGGAACTGATACACGTTCCAAAACACTGATTATCTACTTTACCTGTAGCAAATGTGTTGTGGACATTATGGAAAGAAATTGCATTAACTGGATAAATCTGCTCAATGTTGTTTTCCTTCAAACGGTGACATTTGAATGCATATTTCTTCTTCTGAATTTCTGGACTTGGATCCAAGTATTCCACAGCAACACGACCTTCAATAGAACTTAAAACATAACCCTAAAACCAAATCGGATATGCACATGTTAGTAGTTTACAACTGGAAAAGAAATTGCAATCCAATTTATCTTATACCCTTTACATTCAATAGATGAAACAAAAAGCCTTAGATTGTGTAGGGCCAGAAACTGTTACCACAAATCAATGGCATCAGCACCATAGTTTTAAGCTGACAGCAAGACCTTTTAATTACCCTTCAGGTCCAAACACAAAGCTGATTTGAGGGGACGAAAATGTTAAAGAGTTAACAACTCTGTATTTGCCCACCTATTCCCCAAGGCTTCAATATCTGAAATATGAGAGATCCTCATGGGACTGTTTCAGAATTATATTACATTCAAATTAGTTCAGAGCTTTATACTAGCAACTAAACACTCAAGTTGAAATAGTATTTTCAGTGAAACTTGATTATAAGTGGTGTTCACTTATCCAGTTCATTACAGTCCTGACTTAAGAGCAACCTGAGATGCTTTTATTATAACTTCTGAGTTAAGCCCATAATAGATCTTTTCAGAAATAGGATTGTAATGATATCTAGCTATAGCAAGGTTCTTTAAAATCCATAATACCATACAATCTGGACGATCAGCTTGTTTCACTATAACTAGAGCTGAAAAGGGACAAAGCATTCATGCCAGTTCAGGAACAAGTAACTAAGTCTCACAATTCCTGTACTATCACTATGTACACAGGAAAAATCCCTTTCCAAATTAGTTTGCCAGAAAAAGCTAATCTTCCTTCACTTCAGAAATACCACTGATACACTGTGTTAACCTACACAGTATGATCACCTCAACTGTACAACTCCAGGTAATGTATCCCAGGTTTGTGAGTGCATGACAGACTCGGAGTTAAAGGAAAAAGACATAAAAGACATTCATATAATCTGAACCCTGCTCCTGCCTGCTGAAGAACCTGGGACTACAACACATAAAGGCTGCTGAGCAAACCAATTCTGTTTTCCTCTCTGCTACTGCAACTTTGTGGAGGTTTTGGGGTTTTCTTAACTGCATGTTGGCATTGTGATGCATGAAGTTATTCTTAAAAAGGAGACAAAACTGAGGGGAAAAAAAAAAACAAAACCTAATATGCTGGTAAGTCAGTGACAAACACTCCTGAACTGCACTACTACAAAGAGTCAACTTCGAAGCCTCAACACTGTTTATTTTCCCCTCCTACAAAACTTCTGAAGACCAGAATTTGTTTCAAAAGAAAGATGGAGAAGAGTTGACAGACAAACCACTATTTCTACTAAAGAATATTCAGAAGTGTGATTACTGCCATGCTCCCCATACCTGCTTATTAGGAAACGCTCTGATACAGCGGGTCTGGTATTTCAGACTTGATTCTCTTCGCTGCTGAACATAACCCATGTTCCTCAAATCCCACACCAGCACTCTCCGACCTGCAGTGCCCACGATTAGCCTATCTCCAGACACAGAAAGCGTGTAGACCTTTAAAAAACAAATTAAAACATTTAACATTAGGCCTGAATATCCATTGTTCTTCCAACAATATAAAATGGCAGCAATATGGAATAACAAAACAGCTACACAATGAAGTCAATAGCTATAGAATTCCTTTTAGCTTTAATTTATAACTCAGTTTTGGGATACACAATCGTAGTGTGCAGCTGGTTAGTGAGAAGACATTGATGTAGCATTTCAACAGCTCACTCTTAATTCTGGACCCTAGCACATAACTGAGACATCAAGCCCAGTGCAGCCCCAATAACAATATATATAATGATTATATATATAGCAATAATAATATGTATATGCAGTTGTGTAATTCTAAAATCCAAGCACATTTGTTCAGTTACCAGTCTCCAGATCTCAGCAATGTCTAAATTATCTTCACATATTGTTTCCCTTCTGCTGGTATTACCCATGATCTAAATGCTACATGTGCACAGAAGTATTTGTTAAATTCAAAAGGGACATCAGTAGCATTCAAGTTTTCCTCCAAAATTATTTCAATTGTTAAATGTATTGGATATTTCAAGGCAAGAGGAAAACAGAAGAAATAAGAGGGAAATGCATGGATATTGCAATTCATTTTTGCTTGGTATGCTCGTTTTGTGTTCCCTGCTATCAGTGCATGATCCTGAAGTTTTCCTACAATACCACATCACACATTTTCTTCTCCGAATTATGTGGTTTTCCTTTTTAAAGAAAATACTTCAAGTTGAACTCTATGTTAATAAAGGGAAATAAATTGCCAAAAAAGCATTAAAAAAAAAAAACTCTCAGTGCTTTGTATACTTTGACAAAAGTGAACCTGAAAGCAGCAATATGCTTTGCATCATTAAAAGAGACCACAACTCAGAATTTCAACTCCACTCCAAAAACTGGCTCAGAGGTTCTAACTTTCATGTGTCAAATTTCTCATTAAAATATTCAGCATATAAATTGTTCTGTTTCCAAATATTACTTGGGGTGCTGTTAATCTGGAAACACATTAAAAAAAGGAAAAGGAAAAAAAAGGTTCAGTCAAAACCTCCGTGCTATCAAATTAATTACAAATTGATGATACACAAACAAGACAGAATCCAGCTGCCTATTGCTGGAGAACTGCTAACAAGAGCAAACTGCAAGAATGAGCTTTGAAAAAGTGAGCTAATGCAGCTCAGTACATAGGAAACAAATCCTGGATATACCTCAGAATCAAAAGTGTAAGAGATCTGGTACCCTGCCAAGAGGATTCAATTTACTTTTGGCATTTGCTCGTACAATTTCACTCAAGCACCTAGTTTCACTTTCTGGTTCTCTGACAAAGCCTGGTAAAGCTGTTTGGTTCAGGTAAGTCTGCACTGAAATATTAGATCAAACAACTTTTCACTTGCTATAAACATTTCTGGAGAGATTATTTTTAAGAAGTTAATTTCTAATAAAATCTAAGCATACGGGTGTCTTTGTGTGTGGGTATATGTACATATAGAGACAGAAAAAGCCTTCCTTTACCAATTAGCACTCACTCAGCATGCATTCTCACTCTAAAATGTGATTACTGAACTTCCACCTTCAGATTGAGGTCTTCAGATGGGAAATGTCTTTAATGTTCACACAAGAGTTAATTAAAATTTCTCATGATGCCAACTGCCATGAAAAGGGCAAGAAAACTTTGATCCAACAGCAGTTACACACTAACAAAACAGTTTTTCAAGTCTCCCCTATTACTGATACAATTATTAATAGTTTGTGATCAATTTTTACACTTTTGCATACATGTATAGCAATAAAGGCATAAGGAACATTAAATATCTTAAGTCTTCTTTACAAACTGATGTCACACCTGTACAGTAAGTATTCTTTTTCCACACACACAAGCATAAATCACATGAAACCATTGTCATGCAGCTGGGTAGGTGTACACATTCATCAAAAGCAGTATTAAAACAATGACATAATGAACCTGGCTGAACCAATAAGCAGCTTGATTCACTGGGGCTGTCCATTATATGATATTCTGTCAGCAATTTATCACAGTTCTTTACATGCTATATCCACCTATAAATCAAAACCTAGAAATAATGCAATTACTTTCTTCTGAACAAAGGTCTTGCCAGAAGTAGATTCAGCTATGCTGTAACAAAAGTAAGAGCTATTTAGATGCAATAGGCAACATAATGATGGCTCGTAATTATGACTTGACAGTATGATGTAACAGGGCAAAATGAGATTTATAAAAGGTATAGGCACAAAATCCTGTGTAAAATCATCCAGCAGCCCAGCCTGTGTTTAGGAGCCTATGAAAAGAACAGAAATTACTGTTCTGTAATTCTTCCAGTGACACCAACGTAAGCAGCATAAAGATTAACACACCATATAACCATCAGAAATAGCTTAAGACATCACATTTTCCCTTTTTTCTCTTGATCTCCCATTAGCACAGAGGATTTAAGTATTAGGAAGAAGTCTGAATTTACAGACACTAGTACAATGACAGGTAAATTACAATAAAAGCAATTCTGTTCAGTCTTTTAATACAAGTAAAAAAAAAAAAACACCAAAAATATTATTTCAGGCAACATAAAAAGCCTCCTACTGTATCTCTACACACATGTCAAAGCAATCAGACCTTGTAACTGCCAGGATCTGCTATATCAAAGTCTCAACATTTAAGGAAATCAATGATGCATATTACAATTAAGACAAATGTTAACATCAATGTCACATGCTGGTTTTGTTCAGTTTTCCTTCCTCTAGTTTGTTTTAAATCATAAGCATTTGGTCTACCACAAGCACTAAGAATTAAGCTACACTCTCCTATTGATGAAAGCGCAAAGCCTCAACCTAAAAAAAAAAAAAAAAATCACAATATGTTCTGAATATCAATATTTTAAAAGGCAACGTTTTCACAGTTTAAAAAGCATTAAACCTATCTTTCAAATTCAATTCAGTTTATGACAGTGCCCAGTATGGTGATGTTGAATCAGGCACTGGATGTATTATTTAATACAGTATCCAGTACATACCTTTTCCGGTTGCGAGAAGGTTCCTGCGTTACAAGGAGTTCTGGGATCCCACAGTTTAACTGTTTGATCCCAGCTTCCAGTCACCATGACATTCACTTCTGGGCAATACTCAACACACCTGATAGGAGCATCATGGGCACCAACAAGGTTTTCTGTAAGAAAACACAATATATTTTAACTTTACTGGCTTACAAACAGTAAGAATGCGTTGAATAAAGAATAAGAAGGACGCGCTACTGCAGTATGAATGAACTATTTTCTGACATTCCCATGGGTGTATTTATATGCCAGGAGTCCTTTAAGGATAATTCAGTCTTTGGAAACATAACTTCTGCAAAGATCAGGATTATTAAATTGGAACTGGTCTTCTGAGATTATGAGAGAAAGCTAAGAATTTTAGGCAGCCACAGAGAGATCTTCAGAGGTATAAAGAAGCGCTCAGTATCAAATGGCATCACCACCTTTAACACAGAAAGCAACTTGAGCCTGTATGTATGAACATTATGACAAAATAAAGGAATCAATATTACATATTAATATTAACACAAACACTTCCACAAAGTCATCTACAGCAGAATTCATTTGACCTTTTCATAACATCACTGTGTGTACAACCTTGTTGAGCCATGGCTATTGGCTGGTTCTAGTGATCACTTTTGTCTCAGGCTGAGATTCACTTTTCTCTTTAACACACATACAAACACACAAAATAAACCAGCTCCATATTTTGCACCAATGAGGCATTGGTGCTGTTGCTTTTGAGCAAGATATAGTGTAAGGCCATGATGTCTGACAAAGCAAAAGCTTTATATACATTCTGCCATACATATGAAAGATCATTCTTAAATACATCTAAACCACAAACCTTTGAAAAATAACATGCTAAGCTGTACTTCAGCTTAGCTAATTCCCACTAATTGAGATACAGTAACCTAAGGCAGAGCAGGACGATCATCAGAAATTCAACTCAAGGCATCCTACAACAGACATCTACCAAACTTCCAGGCAAACTGCCAAATGCTTCCATGCTTTTAGGAGGTTCTTATTAGGGTCACCAGTTATTCTGCTAGATAAAGACACATGTGAGGTGAAACTCAGTCAGCATGAGGAGTACACAGCTATTTCCTTCCCTTCCATTTTCACCTTCAAATAAGTAAATAAATACACATGTAAAATACATCAATGAATGTCCATCATGGTGAAAGTTTAAACTCTCAGTTTGGCAGCAACATATTCACGCCTTTTGTTAAATGTGTTATAGAAGAGCCTTCAGGTAGACTGAAGTTCTGCATCTCAGCAATCGGAAAGGGCTGCACAGCAAAGGGGACTGCTGAGCACTGACACTTTAAATCCAGATTTAAGCATCTAGTACTTAAATATCCCTCATCTAAAAAAGTGGAAACATATTCTGTTAAGTAAATAAATATGGAACTTAGGCCAGTTGTTGAGACCACTGAGAGAACTCAAATCTGCTTACCTTGGTCCGTGTTTAAATCATGCATCTTCAGTTGCTGATCTAATCCTCCACTCCAGGCATGGGTAGGATCCTATAAAGCAAGAAAGAGCTCACCTTCTGACATGCATTAAGTTTCCCTGGCTGTAATACATTTAATCTTCCAGGCTCACAACAAAAGACTTGCTTTCAGGAGTTTGGGGAAGATGGGAATTCAGACACAAGGTTAAGATCTGGCCCAGATCTAAACAGGCAGGATACAGAAGCTTTGCAAAATGTTTAAGTAAAGCACTTTGAGCTATATTTTTATTATTTAAAACTAAAAGGCAGTTAAAGGCTACACCAAATTATTTCCATTGTTGTAAAAGCAAAGCACATAATACTTCTCTTTAAACAACTGCCAGCCTAAACCAGTTCCATCTGACTGAAGCATAATCCTCCTAAAACTAATCTAGAAGCCAGATACCATTTGAGAACATGCATATCGATCCACAGCACGACACTATGTGACAAAATGTTCAGTGAAAAAAGGACAAAAATGGGACATTTAAATTGATCCTTAAAACATGCAGTAACACAGCAAGTTACTACAGGACATGTCAGAATACAATGAAAAAAAAAAAAAGCTAGTTGAAACCTTCCAGTACACATGTGACACCAAAAAGGCAAAACAAAAAGTGGCACTAATAAACTTGAAGCATATTTCAAATCCAGTGCATTAAAAACACAGTAATCGGGTATCTGGTATTTGGGAACATGATGCCATGCTCCCAAACAACCAGTATGAGAAGGTGAAAGAGAAGACTAATGGGCTATGGGCACTTATTGGGAATAATGATTTCCAGCTATACACCACCAGTATGACTCTTCGTAAGAAGCATGCACACAATTCACCAGAGCACTGCAGAAACAGCACAAAGCAGCTCAAAATACTTTTGCCTACCACTTCTACCAGGAGTAAATTACTTGTGTGCCTGCACCCTTCACAGGGAATATCTGTATTTAGGACAACATTCATTAAAGAAGAATGGGCAGAAGGTTTTTCTTAAATAAAGAAACAAAACTAGATTTTAGGTGGTATTTCACTATCCCTTTAATTTCAGGCACTGACAATTTCTCAAGTACCTTGGCCACTATAGGTCCATAAAATAATAGTAAATAAAAATCCACCTCCCACACTTACATAAAAAGCACAGTCCAGGACAGCTCCTGTATGCTGATATTTGAGTCTCATGGTGTTGGCAGGAACATCATAGAGCCGGACAGTTGTGTCCCAGGATGAAACAAGCAGAAACTGTGATGTGTTTGGACTAAACTTCACTGATGAAATACCATCATCTGGAGTTTGATTTAGTTTGAACTCGTTTGATCCTGTCATCTGAAGACAATAATGAACAAATACAGTTTTAGTAATAACAAGAACATAATCTAGCAAGTTAGCTTCCTAACTGAGCCATCTTAGAGAGAACTTAGAGCTGAAAAGTTTACCAGCTTTTACACAGAAAAGTTCACAATACCCAGAATTCTGACACACTCTAAAATTCAAGACGCTCATCCCTGTCCAAAACCTCAATAAATTCCTCCTCGCACACTTTTCAAATTTAAATATCAACTATAACGTGGAACAATAATACACTTTTTGTACTGTTATCTCTAAGCTTATATATTTTTACTTACAAATGTATTTTTCCCCACTCTGTGTGTGGCTGTATTTTTATTAAGTAAATATCAGTTACTGTAAGTATCAAGAAGTTAACAAAAAAAAAAAAGAAAAACAACAAAAACAAACCAAAACCCACACATGCAGGTAAAAAGGAATGAATCCAATCTGAAAACAAAAAAAAAGAAGTTGATTTGTTCCTGATCTGTTATAACCATCGGACTCGCAAAAAAATGGAACTGGATCATCTTTTAATAGGTCTGGGCTTTCTGCAATTTCCCTATCCTTTGGCTTCCATAAGTGTTGTAAAATATTTGCAATGAAACAGCTCTAAGATTTTTTTTTCCTCTAAAAAAAAAAGGAGGTCAGATAAGAAAGGAACAATTGAATGCCAACTCAATGATTGTATGACTCACTTCAGAGGACTGCTTAACTTCTGTATGTAAAAATTCAAAAGAAAGCAGAGGCTAAAACCAGCAAATTTCAGTTGGGAAAGCAGTGCAAACCTTACAGACCCTCTGAAAGAAGGAGCTGTACCTGACATATACAGTGCCAAAAGCACCAGAACTTTTTAAGGCTTCAGAAAGTCTTAAAAGCACATTTCCTTTTAGCTAAAACAAAAAGAGAAGTAAATTGGCTCAGATTTTCGGTAACACTGTCACTCCTGAATCTGTACATGTAACTGCAGAGGCAAGATTAGATCTCTGAGAATAAGTCAAGAGAGAAAGAACAGATGAACTAGGAGAAAGCTCAAGCTGAGTGCAGTTTTTCTAATTCAGCACTTGTCAGTAACTAAGCAATC
The DNA here is from genome assembly GCF_028554395.1 of Pezoporus wallicus. Taxonomy (NCBI): domain Eukaryota; kingdom Metazoa; phylum Chordata; class Aves; order Psittaciformes; family Psittacidae; genus Pezoporus; species Pezoporus wallicus. The sequence goes on from NW_026640104.1 coordinate 1,239,056, forward strand.
AAGTTGTATAATAATGTGAGCACTACACATTCTTACACCTGAGAAAATCCTTAAGTGGGAACTTTAGGACATGTTTTCTTAGATATCCTTCAGAGAAACAAAACCACTATGTAAACACGAAGTTTTTTTCTACTATTTAAACATGAACTCTTAAGACTAGCAAATAAAATCATCTTTCTTAAACCCTTTTCAGCTCTGTTTTGGGATACCTGGGCAAAAAACAGGCTTGAGAATTTGCCACGCATTTCTATATGAATACTACAGAGAATTCAGCTGCACCTTCATCAACAGTGAAGTGTACCACAGTGAGTGTTTCATAGGGATGTACAACACCACAACCTCCAAAGGAATTCAGAACAACTACAAGGCATGCTAACTGCCTTGTCTCCTTGTGGCAGAAAGCTAAAATGACAAAGAGGAGTACAACAGCAAAGAACCACCTTAAAAGCAATCAACAAACAGCACTCCAGGAGGTAAAGTTACTTATGTCAGAAACCTGGAAGAGCCTCACAAAGGTAATTTTAATACAGGAAAAAAAAGAATATAAATATCAGGATGTAAGCACATCCTAGCTTTTACATGTGTTACCAACAAAAGAGAGAAAATATTAAACAACGAAGTCTGCACAGTTCCACAAATGCAACCGCCTCACAGTCAGGACTGCTGAACATTAACTGCTCAGGCCCACCTCAAACAACAAAGTCCTGTTAAAATGTTCAAGCACCACAAGAGATAACTCATTTAAAAAAACTCATTACAAGGAAGAAACTGCTAAAACTGTGATGCTGACTTAACTACGTGATGCACTTTTACAATTCCATCATAGAATCACAAAACGGTTTGGACTGGAAAGGACCTTAAGATCACCCAGTTCGAGCCCCCTGCCATGGGCAGGGACACCTCACAGTAAACCCTGCCACCCAAGGCTCTGTTCAACCTGGCCTTGAACACTGACAGGGATGGAGCATTCACAACTTCTTTGGGCAACCCATTCCAGTACCTCACACCCTCACAGTAAAGAACTTCTTTGTTTCTAACCTGAACCCATTACCCCTTGTCCTATCACTACAGTCATTCCCAAAAGCTCACTTTTTACCAACACAGATGAAATCGGTGCTATTATAACTCTTCAACATACACCCAGCCTCCCCACAGTCAGCTAAGCGGTGAGCCTCTCGAACAAAGCAGGCCGCCCTGCTGAAAGCCTCAGGGCGAGCAGCCTGTACTCTGACGAAGAAGAAACCATTAAAAGTACCGTCTTCATCCTGCAAGGGGTTCCTCTCGCCGCTCCACGCACCGTCAAGGAAAACCTCTCTCACTGCAGCCGCCGCGGACTGCGGAAGCACGGAGGAGTCAGAAACACAGCGGCTCTCGCACTCCGGTCCCGGAGAACTACGCCAGGATGCGGGAGATGCTACGGCGGGAGGGAAGAGAGTCAGAGGAGAGCCCAGGAACCGAGGGAGGGCCGAGGACAGCCGCGGGAAGGCCGCAGCACCCGGGGCGGCTGAGGGGAGGCAGCAGCCGTCCCTAGGCCGAGGAGCCCGCTCCGCCTATCCCCGAACGGAGGTCTCCGCACCCCGCCCGCCGCGGTCAGAGGCTGAGGGTCCCGGTCCCGGTCCCGGTCCCGGTCCCGGTCCCGGTCCCGGTCCCGGTCCCGGTCCCGGTCCCGGTCCCGGTCCCGGTCCCGGTCCCGGTGGGGAGCGCGGCCTCACCTCAGCGTTCCGCCCGGGCCGCGCGCCTCCGGCCTACCCACCAACCGCCGCCGCTGCCCACTGCGCACGCGCGCTCCTTCCCACCTCGCGATTGGCCCGTTTGAAAGGGAGGACCTAGACGTCCCTGCGTACCTCGCGCGCCGCAGCGCCCAGGGCGGAGGGCCGCCGGGCATGCTGGGAGTTGTAGTCCGATGGCACCCGCAGAGTGGATGCGTGCCTCCCCCTTCGCTCCGGTTATTAGCAGAGTCTGTTAATTGGGGTCCGCGGCGGGATTGTCTTTGTGGACCTCTCTGGGCAGCCACACGGGTGTCCCCCTTCGGGGGCAACGACAGCTTTGATTGCGTTACAAATCGAACCCGAAATACGAATTATTCCCCCTAAAAAAGGGCCCGAAAGGCGGAGCGACAGCACGGGAGCCGACGCTCACCCCCCGGGTCTGCGTTACTGCGGCTGACCTCACCCCGTCCTGACCGGGCCGGGTGAAACACCGGCTGGGAGGAGCCGGGGGAGCCTCCTCCTTCCCGCGCACTGATTTATCCCTTCGGATCTGTTATTTCTCCTGGTTTTCCCATTGCCCCTCGAGGCACCCCCTTTGCTGCTGTTAGAAACATCCCCACGTTCGGTACCGGCGGCACCGCGGGGCCCGTGCCCGCGGTTTGGATCCCGCTTCTTGCGGGATTCACTTTTTATTCCACGAACGACGGACTCTGTCTCCGTGGGGATGCACCCGTGGGTGCCCCGGGGCGGGCGGGGAGCAGAGCCGGGAAGCACCGGGGTCAGTCACCAGGAGCTCCGAGCCCGCTGCTCCCACCGCTGCTTGTAGCCAAATACTCCTCAAAACTGTTAGAAACGGCTCCCGTTAACGAAACCGTTTGGGAAAGGCCCTGATCCTTCCAGTCAAGCACAGGGCACTGAGCCCCACCAGCCCCGGGGTGGGTACGGACAGGCCCGCCTGGGATTCCCTGCAGGGAGCGGAATAACGAGCAGGGGGCAGGGAAAACCAACCAGACCATCGACATTACACGTCGGTTTCGCTCTCCTGCGCATCCCCTTCCAACCGTGCCCGGCCGGCTGCGGTGCTCCCCCGGGTCCCGGTGCTGCCCGGCGGGAGCGTGCGATCGCGCTGGCGAGTTTACAAACGAGGCTTAAAACGGTTTATTTTTTTTTTTCTGTTTCTTTCTTTAAAAATATTTACAGATCTGAAATAACGCTTTTTTAATTAATTTTGTTCGGTTTCAAGTGGCAGGATCGCGGGAAGGGCACGGGGGTGCCCCCGGTCACCCGGGCTCTCCGTTTGCCCAGTCCCTCCCGTTAGTTTCGTTCCTCTGTCCCCGCCGCGGAGGTAAACAGAGACCCCGCACGGAGCCTCCGCGGCGGCCCCGGTCCCGGTCTCGGCCCCGGTCCCGGTCTCGGCCCCAATCCCGGCCCCGAAGGGGCGGCCGCGGAGAAGAGAGCGCTGTGGGTCAGTAGTCGATCTTGTTGTAGAGGTTGTAGAGCGGTAAGGCCGAGAGGTTGCTGCCGGGGTAGTAAAGAGGCGCAGGGAAAGCGATGGACCGGGGCACCGGCACTCGGAGGAGGGAATTGTCCCTGAACACCAGAGGCATCCCCACCAGAGTCTGTGCCGAGGCATGGGCCATATTGGCCGCCTCCAGCTCGGCCGAAAGCTGCCGTTTCCACTTGTTCCTGCGGTTCTGGAACCAGGTCTTCACCTGGGTCTCGGTGAGCTGCAGGCTGGAGGCCAGGCAGGCCCGCTCCGAGCTGCTCAGATAGCGCTTCATGTCGAAGGTGGACTCAAGCTGATAGACCTGGCTGCGACTGAACACCGTGCGCGTCTTCTTCTTGGCAGCACCGGCCTGCCGGTCCCCGCCGTCGCGCTGCCGGTCCCCGCAGGAAGGTGAGGCGGGGCCCAGGGGCTTCTCCTTCTCCTCCTTACAGTCCTGCTGGGGGGGCGAGTGGAAGGGCCCCCGCTCCCCGCTGCCAGCCGCCGTTGCTCCGCTCCCTTTGGTGCTGCCTGCAACAGAGCGACAGCACGGAGGTCGCACCGGTTCCGGCACCACCCCCGACGCCAGAGCCCCCCGTTCCAGCTGGGGGAAAGGCTGAGGTGAGCCCCTGGCCAGGCACCCGCCGCCTCCGTTACCGGGGGAAGCCACCACAGAGGCCGGAGGAAGCCATCCCCGTCCTTCCATCGAATGGATGGATGGACAGATGGACAGGTGGGTGTGCCCGCCTCGGTGAAGGCAGCCGAGGACCAGGCTGGAGGTGCTTTACAATCATAGAATCCCAGAATGGTTTGTGTTGGAAGGGACCTTAAAGCTCATCCAGTTCCAACCCCTGCCACGGGCAGGGACACCTTCCACTAGAGCAGCTTGCTCCAAGCCCCTGTGTCCAACCTGGCCTTGGACGCTGCCAGGGATGGAGCAGCCACAGCTTCTCTGGGCACCCTGTGTCAGCGCCTCAGCACCGGAACAGGTTGGTGATACCAACCTAACAAGGGCCGGCTGATTTTATTTCATAGCCTTGCATTTCACAGACCGTTTATTCAGAATTAACGCTAAAAATAAAGCCCAGCATCTTTCTTTCCTCTCTGAATAAGCAGAATCTAGGAAAACCGGCGTTATCCGTCGCTCCGCGCCCCTTCGAGGGAGTCAACCCCTGCTTGAGGTGGGAAGGGAAAAGGAGAACTCCAAAAAGCCAAACTAATTTTGTCAGAGTTTCTTCTTCCTGCTTCAGCATCAGACTGCGCAAATACGCTCAGACCCGAAAGCAGGGAGGGTGCCACATGGCCCCCCTCCATGGCCCCTGGCGGGGGCCAAGCCCCATCGGCCCTTCCCTGCGGGCCCCATCCGTCCCGTCCTTCCCGTGCCGGTACTCACCGAGACAGGTGAAGCTGAGGGGCTGGTGCTTGTGGCAGGGCTCGGCTGGGCCCTGAGCCTCAGGGCAGAAGCATCCGCGGTGTTTCCAGCTCTCCTCCGGCTCCTCGTCTTCCGAGGAGAGGGAAAGGGTCCGGCCGCGGGCGGACCAGGCGGTCGCCCCCCCGCCGCCCTCCCGGGGTGGCCCGGCGCTGCCGCTGCCCAGGATGGACTGGATGGTGAAACTGGAGATGGGAGCAGCCGTCTGACAGCACTTGCTGGGGTCTTCTTTGCTGCTCATCCTGGGTTCATAAGAAAGCAGACGAGGGAAGCTCTCGCTTTAGATGGGCTCGGGTGGCCGGGGTGCGCGGGGCGGGGGGAGCCTGCTTTGAGCCGGCGGGGGGTTTGTTTTGGGGGGTGCTTTCGGCGTGCCGGTGCCGGCTCTCCCCGCGCCTGCCCAGGCGGAATGCATGCTCCTTCCCCCGCGTCCCTATTGATCTGCGGGCGGCGGGCGGCGGGGCTTCATTTGCATGGAGGTGGCCTCCGCCGCGCCAATCACGGCGGCGGCGGACACGGAAAGTTTGGAAACCCGGGGGGTCCGGAGCTGAGGGGGTAGGGAAGAAGAAGCCACGGTCGGCAGGAGCCGGGGGGAACCCCCGCGGGGTCCGCTCCGCCGTCCCCGGGGCACCGGGGGGATGCTCTGACCCCGCAGCCCCGGGGGAGTAGGGATGCTGAGCCCGCTCTGCCTCCTCGCCCTGCACCGCGAATGGGTGAGAGGGACGTGGGCTGAATTCCTTATGCCGGCCTTGGTGGGAGGGGGTGTTGGGACGAGCACCTTGTGCATACCCGTTGCCCTTCGATTACAGGATAGGGAAACAAAATCCCTGTGACGGTGTATTGGCGGCCCGGCAGAGCCTGGAAAGCCATCGAGAAATCGGGTTTTCCGCTGCAGCCGGTAACAAATGTCTCACGGAACGCCTCTTGCGTGTTCTTCCCAGGGTCTGCAAGCAGCAGGGGGATGGGGGGAAGATCAGTGAGAGAGAGGACATCTTCCTCTGCTTCTAAGTAAACTTTATCAGGAGTCAGGGGCTCTTCCCCTTGGGGGAATAAATCAAGGCGTTCTCAGCTATTCCTGCCCTTGGGAGGGGAAATCTGATGGGTCTGCCGTCTCTGTGTCACACGCAATGGGGAGCAAAGGGATAAGGGCAGGGACCCCACGGGGGCCGTCCCGGGAGGGCACAGATCTACTGGCGGGTCCAAGGGACAACCCGGCCCGCGTTCGCTGGGTCCTGGAGCCTCTGCCCGGGGGAGATGGGTCAGAGGCCGAGCCCCGACGGCTGCTTGGGCGCTTCCGTCCCCTGGCCAGGGCCCGGGGATGCTTCCCCCTGCCCTGACAGGAGCCCCGGTAACAGGGCCGGTGTGGAAGGCATCAGCCCGGTGACCACCACCCTGGGTACCGCACAGCACCAGACCCCCCCCCCCCCCCCCCCGACCCTCCCGCTCCTCCTCCATTCCCCGCTGCCGCGATTCCAAAGGGATGCATCTCCTCCCCTCGCTGGCCCACCCGTGTCCGTGTCCATGGGCTGCCCCCGAACCCCGGCCGCTCTTGGGAATCGTTAATTAACGAAGACGGGGCGACTTTCGCAGCCGGTTGGGCCACTGGCCCGCACCCTCGGAAGACGGGGCAGCACCGGGGGATGCTGGGGGCACCCTGCAGGGAAGAGCGAGGCGCAAGAGCTGCTCCAGCTCGGCAATCCCGGTGGTTTGGGTCTCATTCGTGACCAGACGCAATACCCTTGGCCGTGGCAGGGGGTTTTAACCCCGGGTTGCCTGAGGGTCGTGGGACAGGGGTCCCCGCGGAGGCAGCCCCGATTCCTGCTGCTGATTCCTCCTGCCGGTGCCGTCGTTTCCCCTCTCCAGAAACATACACGCGCATCCCCCCCACCAAAAAGAAAATCAAATCGGGGAAAGCAAAGAATGAGATGGAAATATACAAATCAATAGAGACAAATGTCAAGACGTTTTAAAATGACATTTTCATTAACTCCGAGTCACCATATTATGTCTGGTATATTGAATAAAGTACTTATAATATAATTAGGTATAGCGAGATGACGACTGTTGCCCAGACCAGCGGCATAATCTTTAACTACTTAACTACTTGATAGACTCATTAATGGACTAATTGATTAGGAAAAGTGTTCCAGCTCCTCCTCTCGCTGTGAGGGGCAGGTGCTGTCCTGTTTTACCACATTAACCTTTTCAGTGCTTTTCAACGGGGTCGCGACACATTACAAATGGTCAGCTTTAATCATGATGTCAGCTCATTAACCCGGAAAGACCCCGCACTGAAATACAATTTAAGAAATCGTCCTTCATCCCGTTCCGCTGGCCCCGCACCCCAAGCCCAGCACCCCTCCCGCAGGCGGGGAGCGGGGTATAGGGGCTCCGGATGGGGACAACCGTCGAAGGAGACAAGCCTGGCCTTGGGGACAGCCCCTGGAGGCTGACAGCCCTCGGCTCTTTCTCGGGGCAGCCCCAGGAGCAAAGAGGGAGAAGGACCACGAAGCAGCCCCGCTCCCCCGCAGCCCCTCGACTTGACCCCGCAGCGGCACCGCCGTCCCCAGCACCGCAGCACCTTTGGAGCCCACGAACAGCCCTGGGTGCCCCTGGCGCTCTCCTCCCTTCGCAGTGGAGCGGGTCCTGCCTGTGGGAGCCTCCGGGTGCTTGCGGCCGGGCCGAGGGGATGCTCCGAACCGGGGAGGGGATGCGGTGGGCGGGGATGCACTCACAGGGGCTGCGGGTAGGGGTGAGCTCTGCCCGGCCACGGCGATAAAACCACCAGGCTTGCCTAAATTGAGCATTTCAGGTGTTAATGGCGGATTTTCAGGAGAATCCGGAGGGAGGGAAGCCGAAGTAGCTTCGGCGGGATGCTCACCGCCGCTGTCGGGAGGGAAGGACCATCGGGGCCCAGCCACGCTCTCATTACCATCTGATCAAATATTCATCAGGGCAGGGGCTGCCGGTGCCGGTAAAGGGGTTTTGCGTGTGGATGGGGGCGGGGGGCGTCCCTCCCCGTCCCGTCGGGGCGCGGATGATCAAACGCCGCGGCAAAGATAAACTTTGAAAGACAGAGCGAGCGCTTAAAGTTTAGATCTCCAGATTATTACAATGCTCGATATTAAAGTGGCCCTGAGCAAGCTTTCAAAGGGAGCCTAATAAAAATTGATCTCCGCTGCTTTTGCAGCCCTCGGAAAATAGGCTTGTTGAGCGGCCGTAATATCGGGAGAAGGTTCCCTCTCAAATGACAGATGAAGTCATAAACAAGTTTGATCTTGGAATCAAGCTTCGATAAATATTAAACACAGTCCCCTTTACACGTGTGGATTATGATATATGGCGCGTCCAAACTTTAAAATAAGGAAATACCAGAGAAAATGATCTCAATAAATTTTCTAAGTATAAACGTTGATTATGTTTCGATTTTCATTCAAGAGCCTCTGCTGCTCGTTTTTTGGTGCAAATGACATCTCGCAATAGGCTTTTGGGGAAAAGGGCTCCCTATTTGAAAAAGAGAGCCCTAGAGGTGTACAATTTATGTAATCTGTGGCTGGAAAATGAATCGTGTAATTTATTGGAAAACAGAAAGTCATGAAGATTGGATCAGCATAGCCTATCCAAGGCCCCCTATCCATCAAGTTCCAATTAACAACCTAACCAGAGAGCTTTAATGTGTTTCCAATCTAGTGGCCTGATAGACTCATCAATTCCTCTGGGAGAAATTAAGAAAATCGACCGCCCCTTGGCGTTGTAGTGTCATTCCTTTCTGCAACTATATGTCAAATTAAAAACACAATTAAAATTTAAACTGTTTCAATCAGAGGGTGCCCTGCAACCTATGTTTCACTTAATAGAACTTTGATGAAAATCTGATGGTTCCACTCCATCATGAAGGCGAATAGAGCTGAGGAGCGCAAGAGATTCTTTATATTTATTTAAAACACCGGAGCTCAGGAGAGCCAACACCAGGTGACCAAACCTGAGGGGACCGGAGGTTGCATCCCCGTCGAGCCGCCGCTCCCCGCGCCAGCCCCGGCGACACGCGTATCCCCACACAGGGAAAAGGACATCCCGTGGCCCCTTCCAGCGCGGCGGGGACTTTGAGACCGGAGGCATCGCTCTGATCCATAGGGATTGGCCATTTGGGGCTGTAAACTGTGCACGATCGGCTCCGGGGAGTCACGGAGAGCCCCGGCTCGGAGCCCCGGGGGATGAGGGCTGGGGAGAGGATGTGGGACCTGCCCCCCTCCGACCCCTCCTTCGACTTCATATCGATGTAAACAGCTTTAGACCTCTCCGACGGGCAACTTTGCCACTTTAACCAGGGGATCCGGCCCCGGGGAGGCGGATTGAGGGCGGCAGCACCCACTGCGCGGAGCCTATGGCACTCAGAGACACGCTCACCCCAGTTCCCTTCGCCTGTTTTCATTTCCCCCATATATTTGAGGTGATCCCGGCCCCTCAGGCTACGATTTCGGGCCAGCCCCGAAGCGACGGGGATGGCCGCGGCGTGTCCCGCCGCTCGGCTCCCGATCATCTATGGGAAGGGTGGGAGGATAATTTGGATGTGCGAGAACAAACCAAGGTCATCAACACCGCCGAAAAGAGCGCAGGAACAATAGATTCATTTGAAACAATATTTTACAGACGTTTTGCGATCAATACGAGCTGAAGCATTATGCTGTACCAATCTGTTAATGCTCTTAATGGTCTTCTCATTCCGTTCGCATACTATCCCGAGTCGATAGAGTAAAGTGATTATTACAGAGACACTTGCAGCATATCTGTAAAGAAGCCCCCCAACACCTATTTTTACCGCTGGTTTAGAGCGGGGTTATTCCCGTCGGAGCGAGGTGTCCCCATCGTGCGTCCCCATCGCAGCCACCACCAATAGAATTGAACATTTCCCACCATCCTCTACCAGAAAATGTGCAAGTTCTCGGATGAGAATCTTCATGTACGTAGCAATAATAATGTTAATAAATCAATTACCCACCTGCCCAAGTCCCTCGGCTGCTTGCGGCTGAGGGGCTCTGCTCCGCGCACCCCGGTCCAGCCCCTCCGGGAGGCAAAACTCTTCTGAATCCCCCAAATCTGCAGGTCGGGAAGTTTATATCTTCCCCCGCGCTGTTTGCTATACACAGCAAGCCTCTATTTACTACCAAATAAAAGAAATACATGTGTGTTTCGACCACAAACAGGCGAGCTAGTTCTGTTCAGCCAAGCTCAAAACAGTGGCCGAGAAGAACCGTGTTATCTCCTGAATTGCAAACAAAGGCAGAGATTTGCCGAGCGGGATTGCAGCAGTAAACACAAGTGGCCTCAGAGTTGCCAACAGCTTAGGGAAAACGAAGCAACTTTCAATCCATCCCTCCCAAACATCCCTGTAGAGATGGGGGTTTATTATTAGTATTAGTTCTTTTTCCACCACTCAAAGCGATTCGTTCGCAGCGGTTGATGCGGGATCTCCACTAAGTTTAGGTGAGGAGGGGGGGTATTTACCGTGGGAGCAGTCCCGCTTCTTACAGGAGCTCATCACACGGAAGCGGCTCAGGGAGAGCAGGAGCTCGGGGGGTTCCGCCTCATCCCGAGGAGGCAGACATTAAAACCCTCTCTGGAGCAGTGCTGGGGGGTAGGATGGAGTTTGGGGATACTTTTGGGAAGGCTTGAGGAAAACCCCAGCATCACGTCTGTGGGATGCGGGCAGAGAGGAGCATCTCAATGCGGATAGAGGGGAACGAAAGGAAGCCGGGAAGGTCGGCTGCGGGAGGGGAGCGAGGAGCTGGGGTCCCAGGCCCTCAGCCCATCGTCCAGCTCCATCCCACCGCTTCACAGCCTGTGCTCTGCTGTCGATCCCGCGGCGAGAAGGGGAAAAGCTGCTCTCGGGGCTGAGTTTCCTCCTTCCTTTCCTTTTAATTTCCCCTTAATTAAAAATTAAAATCTTCATTAAAAAAGGAAAATAAAGGCTCCAACCCGACCCCCACCAACCCCACTTCCATCAACCTGCCCCTGAGAAATACCCCCCACAGCACCGCGGTGTGCAGGACGCGCCATTTCCCGCACCCGCGCAAGGGTAGCGCCGCGGAGAGGGCCCCGCGCAGGGTCTGGGGGACCTCGCAGTGCCCTTCCTCTGCTGGGGAAGGACCGGGCTGGGCCGGAATCGTTTTCTGGGCACCGACCACAAATAAATGCGTTATTTTTCCTTGCCGTTTGATAACATCGTGCTGCAGCGCTGTAAAAATGAAAAAAGACGGTATTTGCTATTACAACAATATTTTTAATGAGCTGCAAGCGACTTGTCCCAAAGTTAGTACTGCAAACACAAAAGGCATCACTCTGTTTGCAGGCGACACAGCGAGCAGCGTATTTTGACTCCGAAACTCTGTTTATTTTTCATTTACGACCCATTGCCAGGGTTTTTATCCCAAACGAAAAGAAAACGCAGGGTTATCTTTTCGCAACGCTGAGTTTTATTTTGATTTCTTTGGCCCGAAATCCTGCCCTCGGCACTATCAACACGTCGATTCGGGCCAATCTGCGGGAAGCGGAGCGCGATCCTCTCTCGGGATAAACCTGTCGAGGGGTTTGACGAGAGGGAAGGGCCTAGCCGTGGGCTGGGGGCGCACCCCTGGGGGTTGGACACCCTGGGGTGCCTATGGACATCCCTCCCTATGGCAGACCCCCGGGTGAAGGGGGAGAGAAGGGGAAGGGCAACACCGACCCCCTTCGGGAGGGGTTGAGGAAGGGGCGGCCAGAAGCTATGGGAAACCCCCAGGGAGGCGGCCTCCTACTGGGAAGGGACCCCCCAACCCATCCGTGCGAGAGAAGGGACCCCCCCACCCCACCCTTGTGCCCATTCCCGGAGGCCTGGGACCTCTTGCTGGGGGTTACCCAGGCGCGATGCTGGGAAGGGGCCCCCCCATCGAGCCGCTCCCAGTTGGACCGGGACAACCGGGGAGCCTCTGGGGGTGTCCGGTAACCCCCAGTGCCCGGGTTATTCATGCTTTTTATAGTCTATTTTATTTATATATATATTTATTTTCCTCCGAAGCCACACTTAAAAGAAAACTGATAAGGAACGGGTTTTATTGATGATTTTCTTTTCCACCACAACATTAAGTTTATAACAATATAGGCTGTTTTAAAAATAGGACCGATCCCTAACAGAAAGCGAGAAGGGGGCAGAGAGCACAACCGAAAAGGGGAAACAAACGGAAAGAACTGAAAGAAAAAGAAAGGAAAGAAACCGACGCCAACCCTTGGGAAGACAGCAAACAATTGTCAGACAACAAGTGAGCAGACACTGAGACAGGGAGAGACAAGAGGTGTCCACTCCTAGCTTCATTTCTGCCTTAGGAAACCCCACGATGGACTTCAGGAGAAAACTGTACATCCTAGCAAATAAATTAAAATTACCCTAAAGTTGATTGTCCTTCACTTAAAGCGCCCAGCTCACCCCATCTCCCTTATTTATCCGCATAAGCTGATGGTTATTCCCATGCCCTCCTCCTCTCTTCCCACTTCCCTTCGCTTTTAATTCCTTTGTATTCTGGTTTTTGCTTTTCAGTTTATTTTGTACAACACGAACGAACGCAATTATACAACGCTAAACCCCCCTTTCCTCACCGTTCAAATAAAAGCAGTGCTTTACGAATCGTCGTACAATATTGCACAGTTCAAAGGTACAAGAACAATAATAATGATAATCATTATACAAAAAGAAAGCAAAAGGTACAGATTTTTACCCCCCAAAAATACCCAAATAACTTTACAAGGAAACAAAAATAAATCAACCGGAAGACTAAAGAAAACAAGAATTCCAAATATCCAAGTCATCGGTAATAAATAAGGGGCGCTCAAACGCGTTCGGGGGCGTTTTAACCGTTCGCTTTGAGGCCGCGTTTCTTTGCTCGTTATTAAGTCCCATGACAGAAACCGAAAGGTACAAAACCTGGGAAAGCAAAACTCGGTGCCGGGGTTTGCTGGAACGAAAAGCCGCGCTCGGTGATGTCTGTGTCGCGACAGGAGCAGGAGCCTGACCAATTTGGAGGCAGGAGGAGAGGTCCGAAAGGAACAGAAATTCACCCTCCCGTGAGCGTTTGGCAAATGCCGAGGAGCTGCCTGGGATCACGATCATTTTCTTTTTTTCCATTATTATTAATTTTTTTCCTTTTTTTTTTCCTTATTTTTAAATTTTTTACAAAAATAAAACTAAAGCCACAGAGACCATCGCGGTTTTCGTCCACGTTTACAAAAGGTGTGACAGCTCCAGGGTCCTCTACAAGTTCCCGCTTTCACTTTCCTTATTTTCCACCCTCCCTCCCCTCCCCTTCCAATTTTATTGATTTTTTAGCTTTATTTTCCTCATTTTTCGTGACTTTTCTCCCAGCACCACCGCCGAGGGGTGTCGCGTTGTGTGTGTCCCCTCCCGCACCCTTCTCTTCCCCCCCCTCCCCATCCCGCTCCGCAGCCTCCGGCCGGGTGAACCGCACAAGCGGCTGGAGTACTTACAAGTGGGCCGGTGACTTTGCGAGCCCCTCCGCGCCCCTCCGCGCAGCGGCGGCGGGCGGGCGGGCTCAGACGGGCCGCAGGAGCGGCACGGAGGTGACCACGGGGTGGGAATAGTAGACGGGGTGAGGGAAGGTGAGCAGGGGCTGAGTACCGGGGGCTCCGCCGCCGCCCGCGCTGCCCTCCGCGCCCGAGTTCTCGTGGTAGAGGATGGGGACGCGGACGATGCGCTGCGCGGCGGCGTGGCTGAGGTTGGCCGCCTCCAGCTCGGCCGCAAGTTGCCGTTTCCACTTGTTCCGACGGTTCTGGAACCAAATCTTCACCTGGGTCTCTGTCAGGTGGAGGGAAGCGGCCAGGCCGGCCCGCTCCGAGCTGCTCAAGTAGCGCTTCATGTCGAAGGTGGACTCCAGCTGGAAGACCTGGCTGCGGCTGAACACCGTGCGCGTCTTCTTCTTGCGGCACGGCTTCTTCTCCGGGCTCTCCTCCCTCTTCTTCCAGTCCTCCGCCGTCCCTTCTTTCTTCGCCTCTTCCGAGTCGCTCTCCTCCAGGACGATCTCGTCAGGGCTCTTGGAGTCCAGCTCCTTTTGCTCCCCTTCCGCCTTCAGCAGCGGCTCCGGCGAGTCCCGGTCGGTGCCCGAAGCGGGGGACGAGTCCCTCAGCAGGGATTTCTCCGCGGCTGGAGGGGAAGGACGGGAGAAGGGGAGAGGAACGGGAATAAGGGACACAAAGAGACACCTTCAGCGCCCGGCCCTCGATTCCCGTCGGGGAAAGCGGGTTGAGCCGGCCGGACCCCCGTGCCGCCCCGCCGGAAGGGATGGAGGGGTGGAAAGAGGGGGATCGGTACCTTCCGTGCGGGGCAGGTGGGCTCCGGCCGGCGTCAGGGCGTAAGGGTACCACCAGGTCTGAGCCCGCTCCAGGCAGTGGGCGCTCAGGGCGAAGCGCGGCGCCGGGATCTCGAAGCGGGGAAAAGCGAGGTCTCCCACCTGCGAGAGGGCGAAACCGGCGCCGTCCCCCGCCGCTTTCCCCGGGGGGGCGAACAGCGCCCGCGGCTGCTTGGGGGGAGCTTTGGGGGGGCCGCCGTTGAGCAGGTTCTTGATGTAAAAAGACTCCTTGGGGGGCGGCGGCGGCGGCGGGGCGCTGGGGGGCTCCTGCCCGGTCTCCGGCATCCTCCGGTGCCCGCCCGGCTCCTGCCCGCCGCTGGCCCCGCAGCCCGCGCCCGGCGCGCAGGTGGCGGCTCCCGGGGAGAGGCGCAGCGGGGCGGCGGGGGAGTGCGGCGGCGGGGCCGGCCGGGGGCCCCTCGCATGGGGGGAAGGCAGGGCGGGGGGCCGAGGGGACCCGCGCAGCCCGCGGCACCGGGGGGCTGCTGCGGGCAGGCGGAGAGCCGGGGTCGTCGCTGCCGCCGCCGCCTCCCGCCGCCGCTGCTGCTGCGTCAACCTGGCGCCGGATGCTAATGATGAAATCAAAATGTCATCCAAGTTAAGCGCGGGGAGCACACGGCGATTGGGCACGCACAATGGCAAATGGGATTAGGCGGGGAGGCGGACGGGAGGAGAAGGCTCCGCGCAGCCCCTGCCCGCAGCCACCGCGGCCCCGGGTTCCCCCCCCCCCCCCTCCCCGCGACGTGCTGCCGTGGCTGGCGGCTGCCAGCGCCCGCCCGTTATTGCCTTTATATAGTCCAATTAGGCGGCAAATGGGGACGGGGCTATTAGCACAAAGGGATCCCGGCTCTGCCCGAAGCACCGCGGGAGCGGCTGGAGGCGAATGGCGCGGACCGCGCCGGTCCGCCACAAAACCTCCCCTCGCCCCCCGCGCCGCCCCCCGCAACCCTCCCGCCCCGCACCGCCGGTAACAAAAGCCGCCGGCGTCGGGGACCGCGCTCAGCCGGGATGCCCGGCCCTGGAGGCAGCCCGGGCAAGAACGACTTTGCGGGGGGCTGCGGGTCGGGCCTCACCACGGAGCTTTTCGCCCCGCGCCCGCTATCGCAGGACAAGGCCCGGCCGGACACGTCGAGCAGCGGCTTGGGGTTCCAGGGCTCCGGGTCCCGGTCGGACCCGAGCCTCCGGTACCGGGGTCCAGCCCCGCCGCCGGGCAAAGGGCGCCCCCTGCCGGGCTGCCCCGCGTCCCGGGACGGGCGCGCAGGTAGCGCGGAGCACCGCGCACCGCACAGCGGACCCGGGCGGCGGGGCCGAGTCCCTGCGGGCTGCGGAAGGACCGACGGTAGAGCTGTCACTGCGAGCCCGGCTCTGGGCACCGCGGCTCTGACAGCGGCGGTGGGAAGGGAACGTCGGTCCCGTTTGGGGAGAGTATGTAATGGAGATGTATGTAATGGAGATCTGCAACGGGAACGGGAAAAGGAAGGGGAAAGGGAAAGGGGAAAAGGAAGGGCAAAGGGAAAGGGGAAACGGAAAGGGAAAGGGGAAACTGAACGGGAAAGAAAAGGGAAAGGGGAAAGGGAAAGGAATAAGGGAAAGGAGAGGAAAGAAGGAAAGGAAAGGAAGGGGAAAGGGAAATGGAAAGGGAAAGGGAAAGAGAAAGGGAGGAAAAAGAGGGAAAAAGAGGGAAAACAGAAAGAAAGAAAAAGAAGAAAGAAAAGAAGAAAAGAAAAGAAAAGAGAAAAGAGAAAGAAAGAGAGAAAGAGAGAAAGAAAGAGGGAAAGAGGGAAAGAAGGAAGGAAGGAAGGAAGGAAGGAAGGAAGGAAGGAAGGAAGGAAGGAAGGAAGGAAGGAAGGAAGGAAGGAAGGAAGGAAGGAAGGAAGGAAGGAAGGAAGGAAGGAAGGAAGGAAGGAAGGAAAAGAGAGAAAAATAAAAAGAAAGAAAGGAAGAAAGGAAAAGAGGAAAGAAAGCAGGATAAAGTAGGAAAAGAGGAAATTGAGAGAAGAGGACAACAGCCTCTCAATTCTGGTGTGCTTCTAAACATGTGAAGTACATGTGAGCTCACGCTGCAAACTCCTCTCCTGTCACACTCAGAGCTACAGACTCAGTGTGTGCGTGTGCATAGACAAGTCTCTATGTTTAAATGGTTTAAAGCCTAGATCAAATATAACAGATTTCTCTTGCAATTCCTTTTTAAAGACCCCCACCTGGCAAGTTGAAATACGACATCTTTTATCTGAATCAAACTTCCCAGTGTTAATGCTGACAAAGAGTTCTGCTTCCTCCTGAATGCTTGGGATTATAAACCTAGGGAATATCTACATATGATCATGTGCAATCATGTCATATTTTTCCCTGCAAAAGGGATATTTCATATACCTTCAGTGGACATGATTTTTTTCAGTCCAAAATGATCTTACCTGACCACTTCAAACTGCCAGTGTCATAAAGAGGAGCAGTTTAGATAAAGATGGAGGTGCAGAGATGAAAAATCCACATCTTGGGGATGGGGTCACAGCAATTTATAGTTTACAGAAAATTCTGCCCCTGTTAATAGCTGTTTCATTTAAAGGCATCAAGCAAAGTAAAGCTCATCAGGGATTCTTCAAAGAAATGCTCTTTCACTGGAAATACCCTCAACTTGGGTAAAACATACTAAAAATGGGGAAACAAAATAGTTTCTACACAGAAAACAGGCAATAGTCATATAACCGGGGCTCCTGCCTATCACACACTTGGTCTAAAGCTCTATTTCATCTGTTTGCAGCTCTTACATGAAAAGCCAAGGGTGCAAAATTCTTACAGAAGACCCCACTGCATGTTTCCAGTGAAGATTTTGATTTGGATATTAGTCACCGAACTCATTCTGCATTGAAACCCCGGCCCTTTTCCATCGGTCTTTCACTGCTTTGGTAACTGTGAGGTCCTAATCCCTCTGGAGTCTCTCAGGATAAAGACCCACTGATGGTAGAAAGCCAAACAGGGACAAAAAGACCAAACAAGCCACTGAAGACTAAAGAAATTCCCACTTTGCAATTCTTTATTACAATAAAAATACCCAAGCAATGCTCTAAAAGAGCCCTTCTACATCTTTGTCATTTGAAGCCCATATGTTTTCACATATTAATGTATTTTATTTATGCCCCCCCCCCAGCAATATCCAGACATTAAAGACTGGTATTGAGCACCCCCCATGCCCAGTGGTGATGGAGCTGGGTGGATTTTTGCTGCAGTCTTTCTTTATT
The DNA here is from genome assembly GCF_028554395.1 of Pezoporus wallicus. NCBI lineage: Eukaryota > Metazoa > Chordata > Aves > Psittaciformes > Psittacidae > Pezoporus > Pezoporus wallicus. The sequence continues at coordinate 1,256,302 of NW_026640104.1, forward strand.
TCTGTTTGTCGTACCATTCCATTACAAACAGATAATTATTATTTCATTAGTGTTCCAATTCAGAATTAATTGGCTAATTTACACGTGGATCAATTGTATAAATGTGATGTTTGCGATATGATTTAAAGTAATTGTTTATTTTCAGGTTTTGGCTTGCATTGTATTGCAAAGTGATTTATCTCCTTATTTATCCTGTCTCAACACTGCCTCTTCTTTTTCATTATTTTCCTAAAGAGCTGTGCTCTTGCTAAGCTGAAACATGAACCTGTACTGCGTGATTCTGAGGTGCTGCACGCCTATTAGCTCCAAAATGCCAAAGTACCTTACAGCCTGCTATGTTACATGCTCACAGAGTGCTGTGAAGGCAGCCCTGTCTGCCTGGAAGAAGTTACCCACCACAGCATACAATCGTATTTCACACAGATCCTTGTGCCATCTTCATAGCTGTCACAGAATCATAGAATGGGTTTGGGTTGGAAAGGACCTTAAGATCATCTGGTTCCAACTCTGAGTGTCTCCCACTGTAGCCACAGGTGACAAACATCTGTTACTTTGGGTCCAGTTTCCCCTTTTCCATCCTGAGGGGTTGAGGAAAGCACAGTGCTTCATTTCCTTGCTCCTTTGTTTGTCCAATTGGGAGCATGTCCATAGCCCAGCCATAGGAAGATTCAGCCAGGACTTGCAGGGCAGAAGTGGTGAGGTTTGCATCTGCTTCTGCTCTGACAGGAGGTTTTTGACAGTGGCAGAACCACAACCTGCCATGTCTCTGCAGAAGGCAGCACTGGCCAGCCCGGAGTCTCTCCCTAGACCAGCCCCATGATCTCCTGTAGATGTTTGCAGCACTTGGCCTTAGAGCAATTGGAGGGACACCGTGATCCATCCAGACACTACTTGACTTCGTGGCTAACTTTAACAGGGAAGTGCTGAAGTACCTCCTTGCATCAGGGTTTAGATATTCAGAAAGAAGGGATGAGAATACAGCTTCCCCCATGCAGAAACACCCCTTTCCCAGGCAATCAAAATGAATTCTTCCACTACCAGATCTTACTGTTGCTGTCCAGGCAGCTAAAAACAATTTTGTGAATGCCAAAGATTAACTACTGTTGAGTTTGAGACACTGTCAATGGCTCTCCCCTTCCTACAGCAAACCATTACACACCATCAGACCCTTTGCAAAATCTGAGTTATTCACAGAGATTGCATTTCTCTGTCATTCCTTCAATTGCTCCTGCTGAAATGCATGGTTGGAAACAAACAGAGGTTACCCAGAATAGGGATGCTACTTTTCAGCAAAAGGAATGTCTCTTGCAGGATGTTATTTGGTAAGGATGTTTTATTCAAGACTAAAAAACTACAAGTGAGTTGTGCACCATAGCCTCTCTCAGGTTTCACTTGGCTGAGTGTGCTGGGGTGTATGTGATGGGAGTGGGTTGAGAGGTATTTTGGAACAGTTAAAGTTGTTCCCTTGTTATGCCTTGAAATGACATTTTTTGTACTTTTAAATGGAAGGCTTTGTAAGTCTCTGTTTTCCTGAGGCTTCCTGGCAAGCTGAGAGCCTTTCCTGACAATTATTAGAACGTTATGGCACTGCAAGAGAGTGTGCTGTTTAATTTGAGGGACGTTTTATTTCTGAGGCTGATCAGAGTCCTGTGTCTGACTCACAGGCTCATTTTTACAGGAAAGAGGGACAATTTCCAGGTTGTGATGGTTTTTTTTGTGGAAAGGGCTGTTGCAAACTCCATGTAATTCGGAATAAATCTATGAGAACAGAACTGGTGGGCAAATGATGTGATCTAGGTACAGGCTTCATCTCATACAGCACTACACATGTGCTCTATATAACATGATATGAAGCAGTGATGACTCATACAGCATATCCTTTGCTTCTGCCACTGTGTTCTGCCCACCAGTCTGATTTCTAGACAGTATAATCAGCTTTGTGTCAATATTAGCCTCTTGTGCATAACTTAGCACTTTCACAAGTGAACTCTCAGAACAGAGGTCAGCTAAATACACTGGAGGAAATCTCTTGTGGAAAGTATCATTGGAGGATTTCAAGGCAGAACATGGGTTGTTCATCACCTTCACATCCAAATGTAACCTTTACTCTTACTCATCTTAACCCTTTCAGAGTATGACAGGACAGAAACCCCCGAAGAAAAGCTTCTAAATCTGAAGACCTGTGCTTATATACCCAACTCAGATTTGTAAACTTTGAGTTATCATGTAGAATGCAAAAAAAAAAAAAAAAGAAACCAAAATAAACTGTAGACATCAGCACTGGTGAAACCCTAAATAAGCAGATGTCTTTGTGTCCACAAATAGCTTCTTTATGGAAATCCATGAGTGATCTGGAACCACGTTTGAAAAATGCTGAGTATTTTCAGCTCCTGCTGAAATCAAATCTTGCCGCAAAGCTGTACAGTGAATGTCTTGCTGGCTAGAAAAGAGGTATTATAATCCATGTGCAGCTTTCAGACCTCAAAGCCAAATAATCCATTTGCAGAGAGCCAACAGAGAGCAGACCCAATGTTTGTGTGCACAGCAGCTAGGCAATATGCAGGTTTAGGAGTTCTTAAATAATCATTGATTTCAAAAGTGTTACAGCCCATTGACTCAAAAATCAGCTGCTTATAAAGACTCTCATGTTCATACCAGAGATCCGTGGCAATTGTACAAGATTTATGCTGAATGTTCACACTGAACATGAGCTGTATTCTGAATTTTATTAAAAGATTCTGTGATCACCCTAATTGCCCTAAGAGCTGTTGTTATAAATGGCATGACAGTCTGGACCAGCTTGGTCTGAGTCAGCAGGTCCCCAAAATTGCTTGTGGTTTTACAAAATAAATGAATAACGGGACCATTCTGTGCTTCCACAAGAGCTTTTGTGAAGACCTCAGTGTGTTCTGCACGTGTTAAAGACTCTGTCTCACCCACCACCCCCCAGGGAAGGCTACTCCTCAGGCAAGCTTAGGAATCCCAAGAAGTCCAAGTGAGGTGGACACCACAGGAGGCTACTTCAACCTCTTCAGAGCACCAGTGAGAAATCTTGTCTTCAGGAATGCAGACAGCTCAGGTACTCAAATCACTCCCACAGTGCAATCTGCAAAACAGAACAGAGAAAAGGAAGTTTCTGGGCTTTTGTTCCACACAACATTTCTGTACATTCTAGGGAAGACCCTATCCTAGATTACATATCTTCTTATTTCCACTCTTTCTGTATATTATTATAGGTGCTCAAACCCACTTAATAAAGCACCAGAAGCCAAAAAATGACTGCACTGGGGTAAGAGCTCTTTCCTCCAAAGCTAAATTCCAGTTCATCCTCTTTGAGTCATAACTTTGCATTTATGTAGCATTCATCATTCCTTTTGATACATGGTTGAAAAATAAGAAATCTATTTGAAACACAAGCATTATTCAGACAGTATTTGTCATATACTGTAGTTAGACATTAGAAGCACATACAAGAAATTCCTCAGTAATAAATGTGATTAAAGCAATGCTGGTGGAGAGCAGTAGAAGGACTAAATGCACTGCTGTGCAAAACTCCCAATCCTCAACTTCATCAGCATCACAGCCACCATAGTTACACCACTGTCTTCTGCAGAACAGGAGATAGTCTTTGGCTTTAAGTCACAGGGATGTGACCAGTTCAGCTTTCCAGTGCAGAATGGTGGCTTGAAGCTCCTTCCTCATACAGAGCTATGAGAAGCAACCAAGAAGCACAAACAACACTAGCTAGGAACCAAGGATGACTTTTTTATCTGATTTTATATCAGGTAGATTTTTGGCTTGTCACTGAGGATACACAAATAATATCAGAAAAAAAAAACAAACCAGTAAAAGGGGACTATGTACAACTGAACATCATGTTCAAGGCATTAGACAGGGCAATTATCATTATTATTACAGTAATGATGTATGACAAAAAGTGGAAAAAATTCAGCTTGCCATGAAATGTAATAGATTTAAATATTGTTGAGTATCTACAGAGCAATAGGACTGAAAAGACAATACTGCTAACATAGTAAGTAAACACCACCTCTTTCTCCTCAGCAGCCTGATGTGTTCTTACACTGTGTTGTCACTCAGAGTATGAGACCTAAGTTAATTGTGTAATGCTGTCATAATGAAACCCAACCCAAACACTTTTAAATATATTTCAATTTTCTCTAGATCACTGTTGCTTTAAATATTCCAGTCAGGAAAATTGTACACAGTACACACCATGCTGTCATGAGAAGTTTGTTATGTATTGCTGTGCTTGAGAGCTGCAATGGAGTGAAGAACAGAAGATATGCCCAAAGACTCTAGGAAAAATGTGCAGATGATACTCCCCGTGGCAGGGGACTGGAATTGGATGAGCTTTAAGGTCCCTTCCAACACAAAGCATACTAGGGTTCTATGATTGTCAGATAAGGCACTGTATCTTTAGTCAAAGGCTCTGACTTTATTGTGTTCCAGAGACTATGTTTGTAAAGCACTGAAGCTGATCAGAGATTGCAGAACACTGATCAAAATTTTCAGATGTCCTTATAATGCCCTTCACCTTCATAATCAAGCTCTGCAATGATAATATATTGATCGGAATGCTTCGCAGCAGTGTGACACACAGAGGATTATTGATAAGCAGCTCTGAAATTTGCAGGTGACCAACAAAGCTGGGGGAGGCAATTAAAACAGGATCACAATGCTGCCATGACAATCTTCACCTGGGAAACTTGGGGTGTGTATATTATTCTTAGCAAAATTATTTCGCTTTTGTCTGGGAACAGATTTCCATGTTAATTTGTGGAGAATTATTGCTATTATTATTATACTAATAGCACAAATATGAATAAAAATACAATATGAACAGGAATGCCAGTACTAATGCTACACTGGTATTACAACAAATAGGGGCACAGACACATGCTGCCTCACACGTACCGCTCGTCTTTGGCCCCGAGGCGCAGCCACTTCAGCACCACGGCCAGCGCCGGGACGCGGTGCGCGGACAACGAGGCGCGGACCTGGGGGACGCAGACACAGGGGTACGGACACGGCGAGTGCCGAGCGTCTTCCCACAGGCTCAGGAGTGGGAGGTCCCATGTGCAACCCCTGACCCTCAAGCTGACACTGCTATGGCAGGGCCAGAGCTCCTATGTATGTTCTTTGATGTATAAGAGCGAATGAGGGTGCTACCTGATCCAAGGGGCAAAAAGAAGACTTCAAGGCTTACTGAGAGCGTAAAAGCTCCCAGACAACAAATAATTAACTGCCTATAAATCATAATCAATCATAGGATCATGGAATGGTTTGTGTTGGAAGGGGCCTTACAGCTCATCCAGTGCCAGCCCCCTGCCACAGGGAGGGACAACTTCCACTAGAGCAGCTTGCTCCAAGCCCCTGTGTCCAACCTGCCCTTGAACACTGCCAGGGATGGGGCAGCCACAGCTTCTCTGGGCACCCTGTGCCAGCGCCTCAGCACCCTCACAGGGAAGAGCTTCTGCCTCAGAGCTCATCTCAGTCTCCCCTCTGGCAGGTTAAAGCCATTTCCCTTGGCCTGTCCCTACAGGCCCTTGTCCAAAGCCCCTCTCCAGGTTTCTTGTAGTCCCTTTAGGCCCTGGAGCTCCTCTACGGTCTCCCCTTCAGGAGCCATCTCTTCTCCAGGCTGACCCAGCCCAGCTCTCTCAGCCTGTCTCCAGAGCAGAGGTGCCCCAGCACCTGAGATTCTGAGCTAAAACCAAGACCTTTTGTCTACTGTGCCCTGAGCCTTCACAGGAAAATTCAAGAGGACTACCCCTTGGTTTATTCTAATACCAATGCATTTTATAAGATGTGGAAACCACTTCCCTTCTCAATAGTGTTGGAGTATTGCCCTGTTTACTCTCCAGTTGGTATTTTTTGTACTTCTTAGAGATATATCAAAGTTTATGCAGTATGTGTAACTTGGATGAGATGGAAAAGACACTGACAATATTAATTGTTCCATAAATAGGATATGCTTTTTATATCCCTGGTTTAAACCTTGTTATTGAAAAACCAATACCTTGCCATTAGTTTATACTTTCCTTGGCATACAAGGCAGATATATTAGAGTGAATGAAGCTCATAAAAGACTACAGAAGATATTTTCCACACTCAACTTTTAGGCATGGCCTCCTTCTCAGAAGAAAACTTTCATTTTGGAACATTATAAGAATTCCATCTGTCTGCAAAAATGCATGAAGACCCAGAAATTACAATGGACCAAACAGAAAGGACCCTTTGCTTTTAGGTCCATGAAGAGAGCACCTCTTCATGCAAGCAATTCCACTGACTCCATAGACCTGCTTACACCAAGAACTGCTGGTACAGAGGGATGAAGTGCTCCCCCAGTCAACCCAGTAGTATGTGGGTCTCTTGAGGCAAATCTGCCTCATAGTCAAAGACTCAGCATGAAAAATACCTCTTTCCTGCAGTGATCTTACCTGGATCCAAGAAGTTAGTTGCAGAGCAAGGGGTCCGATTGTGGAAAGAGGAGCAGCAACCTCTCCCAAAGGCAGTGTATGATGGATAGTTTCAGACAAGGAAAATGCTGTGCAAATTAATTACTGGAGATCTTGCAAAAGTTTTTCACCTAAGCAATGGTAAAAGAAATTATTGAGAAATCTGTTTGCATTGCTGTGGGCAGTAGTAGTATGGGGACCAGACGAAAAAGACCACCTTGATTTCAGGCCCTGGAGTAGATATCCTCCACCCTTAAACTCCCTGTGATCAGCAGGAGCAACCTGGCCTAGGGGAAGTTGACCCTGCCTGTGGCAGGGGGTTGGAATGGGTGATCTTTAAGGTTCCTTCCAATCCAAATCATCCTGGGATTCTAAGATTCTAGGAACCAATCAGATTGAGGGAAGAGCATCTGCCCCCTCCCCCCCCCCAGGAAATAGTGCACTTTAAAGAGCCATGTTTCACAGCAACTTCAGCCCCAGGAGCACTAGAAGTAGTGCTCAAAGCAGTCTTCTCCAGTGGCTCTGGAAGGCCTAGACAGAAACCAAAGGAGAATTGTTGCAAAAGCAAATGTGATAACTGGCAGTCTCCATGTAAAAGTATTTCTCTTAGTCAGGTTAATCTCTCCACTAGGCTCTAATCTCTAGTTAGACAACAGAGTGCATGCCACCCATGGTAGCAAGGCTGACATAGCAATACACTTCCGTCACTCGCAACATCTGTTGAGCTAATCTGAAACACCACAACCAAATCCCACTTCCAGCAACGCACACATTTGCCTTTCTCCTCAGCCTGCCAATTCTAATGACTCGCAATCAAATAAAACCCTTCCTCATGCTCCAGGTTTCCCTGCCCATCCTCCCTCTGAGGCTATGGCTTTAATTTCACCATATCACATTCTCCTGGCAGCAGGATTGCAACTCATCATGTACTGTGGGAAGTAATGATGATCCAGAAAGCAAACGAAGGTGGGCAGTGAAGGAGAAATCACTTATGCAAATAGAAATATTTGCAATAATGATCAACAGCATGAGAAAGAATATAGGCAAAATCACATTAGGCAAAGGAGCTTCATTTCTAAAATGTTCCCTAAGTGCTAGAAATCTTCCCATCTTCATCTTTCCCTTTAAACTCTGTCATTTGTACAGCCTATTAACCTTTAACTTTATGACTATCCTAACGTGAAATACTGGCAGCATTTAAGTCTGAGAATACTAGAGACCTGCCTTCCTGGTTGGCAACAGAGGTGAAGCACGAAGCACTTTCTTTTAAATCAGTCATTTTTAATATCAGTCATATACACACACAGCATCAGGGACACTATTTTTAGATTCACGTGCTGGTGTTACTTATAATAAATGCTTTATAGGCTCCAGTTATCTTCCCTCAGAGGTCTTGAAGTTTTCTTCTTGTCTGTCCTCTCCCAGTTCATCACCCTAATTTAGCCCTTCATTCTGCTCAAAAGCAGAAGAGCAAACCAAATTAAATCACTTCCTTCAAACTCTTTCCTGTTCTTCCAAAGACAATGTAAAATGAATTGTTTGTGTTTACAAGAGCTGCTGAGGAGTTGAGTCGAGGCTCAGACTTCACTGTCTGAAGCACTAAACCACTGTTTCTCTGGCCAGTTCTACCCTGAAGACTAGGTGCTCTAGATGGGGCAGGGGAAGGAAGGGTGATGAAGTGACTTCCAAAAGGTGGTGAAGACAAAGTGGCTCCTCTGGATGATGTGTGCCATAGCAGTATCAATCACACTTGAGGCAGGGGATGAAGCAGTTGTGTGGTTTTAATGGTTACCATTATTTCAAACCGTAAGAGTGACAAGAGCAGCTCAGACCTGAGAACAGGAACTTCTGTTGTTTATATTGAAATCTCTGCAGTTAAACAGCACATGGGGATGTCAGGGGATGATCCATTGGGAAGCTCCCCAGTGACTGCCCCTCTGTCAGCAAATGCCTTCCTCCAGGGCTAGACATGGCCCTACCACGGTACATCACTGTGGCCTGGGAGAGCTTCCACAGAGGTCTTGGTTGGGAATAGCAGCCAAAGTCGTTATACTGATGACCAAGAAACCATTGTCTCAGAGGGGAATTTATTTACACAAAGCCTTCCTCTTTTCCCTTGCTCTTTCAGACTCAGAAAACCTTCAGGAAGCTCAGCAGGGAGCCCTGAAACACTTAGAAGCGAGTTTGCCAGGGAGAAGCCCATGCTTCTGTCCTCAATCAGACAATAACCAGCTCCAAAGCGTGAGACAGGGTCTACAGTGCCCCTGGCTGCCCACCCATGCCCTGCTGGGTGGCTCAGGCGCAGGAGGAAGCCCACAGATGCACAGATGTCCCTCTCTGTCGGCTCCTATGTAGAGTGCTCCCTTTCCGAGTGAAGGATATGAGCAAGGGACTTGGAGCAGTGCCAGCGCTAGTGTATTTCAGCTGCACCTAGGGTTTGGACCTGGAGATTTTACTGTGATGAAAACTCTGAGTTTTCACTCCTAAGAAGAGATAGCGAGGAAAACAGGTGTCTCAAGGGTTCTTCTGCTGTGAGAACTGCTCTGCTGAACCTGAAGAAGGTCTGGCTTTCTCCCCTCTTACACTGAACCTGCAGGTTTGCTTTTGTGTAGAGATGAACAGCCACCAGCCCAGGCTGAGAAGAAGTTTTTCAGGCTTTCTGGCTATGGGTTAAATTTAATCAAGGAAAATAACTACATGGGGACTTTAAAGATTTGAGCAGGACTCAAAAGGAGGGAATGCAGAGTTAAGCTTTCTCTTGCATCCTGCGCTTACCCTGTCTTACACAGTGCTCCAGCCTATCCTTTCTACTTACATGAATGGATTTATCAGGTTGTAAAGGAAGGAGACAGCATTTATGTTGGTGCCTACAGACATGACTGGATTGTGCCTCCATCCAAGGCATCCATGAGGTGGAGCCCAGCACACCCTGCAGTGACAGTGGGCACGTGCCGCCTCACTCAGCACAGCCATCACACACCCATGTGTGCCTCTGATCTCAGGACTCATGCCACCTCCTGCTCCCACAGAGGCCCAGGACAGTCCCCATAACTTCAGCAGGATTTAACCATCTCATCATGAAGCTGCTTTTCTAAACCCCAGCTGGGTTTAGAAACAAGTTTAATTTAGGTGCGCTCTTAGGCCCTATCGATTTTAATGTAACAATAATATGTTTAAAACTTAGCATGTGTTTGACTGCTCTGGTGAATAGCAGCAGACTGATGCTGGTGCTTACATGCCTTACCTGACCCGGTGCCTGGGAACGAAATCAGGGGCACAGCAAGAGAATCAAGGGGGTCCGAAATCAGATGATCCCAAATGCTTGCTTTTATTTGGAAGCAGATACAGTAACCTAAAAGGAAGGGAAGTGTGAATGAACTGGGAAGGGAAACTACATCAAGCTTCTCATTCATTTAGCTCCTACTCTCAGTTATCCCATTTGGGGCATTTACCTAAAGTTTTCATCTTTCCAAGTCTTGTTTTATGGTTAGTATAAGGCCAGCCTGAAAGATAATATATTGCGACTGCTATATTATTTATTTCAAAGCCAAGTTATTGATTATTGCACGCTGAAAATGACAAATGGCATCTGAGAAAGGCACGGTCAGCGAGTTCTATTAAAGAAATGATAGTATTGCTCATGGATTGTTAAAAGGTTCAGTTTAGGTACTTTATAGGTTTATATCCATCACTATTTAATGACCAAATGATGAAAAATATGAGTCACGAGAACAATTTCTTTCTGTTGCACGTTCACATTTAAGCAGTTAGCAAAATAAGAGAATTTTCTTGTGCTAAGGGTTTATGTTCCCAGTCCTTTAGCACATAATCTGGTAATGAGCTTGATTATTTTAAAGGCAATGATTTCATGCAGGTAACTATCACCTGGAGTAACCTGGAGCGGATCGAATCCCAGCAGGCATTTCCTCAGTGACAGCATGTTCCCAACAGGCACGGCAGAGTTATTATGGGCATGGGGTCACCCTGGCACAGCAAACAGACATGAGTGAGTGGGAACCCATCCCATGGCAGTGTTGATGTCCCTTTTCTGAAGGAGTCACAGTGGGATTTAGCTTATTTTCCCCATATTTAACCCCACAAGCTCGAGCTGGAAGCCCAGCAAGCTTTTTTTTTAGTGTAGGTTTTTATTGTTTGCCACAGGTATGAAAGACTCTCTTTTCACTCTTATTCTCTCAGAGCCATCTGTTTGAAACACTTCCAAAATGATGGCAATTAGAGGTAAGAGCCAATAACACTCCAACCTGCACGCTGAGAAACACCATTTAATCAGTGTTGGCTTGACTGGCAAATAAGGAGCAGCATCCGACTGGACAAGGGTGATAAAGCTCCCATGCCAGCTCAAATGAAGAGCCCAGCTGCAGTGTTTGCCACCGTGAATTGTAGCTGCAAGACCTGGAATCTGGCCTAAAGAGCTGATATAAATCCAGCCAAATAAATCTTTCCCTGCTGCCTGTGGTTTCACGCTGCCTTAACTCAACTCTTTTACCTAATCTCTGACCTTCCTTTGTAATTTTTCACATTTCCCAGGTAAAACTCAGGGTGTTCATTAGCGGGAGGCTGAGCCAAGAGCACCAGGGAGTTCATGCTTCCTCCCAAGGGAGATAAACCAGGCTATGATGGGGTGTGCTAGTGGGAGACCTTTGGCAAGCCAGGTCATGCTCTGCACTTAATTTCACAGCGGTGAGAGCATCACTCTATTTTC